>NW_027287538.1:32644621-34004621 GCF_022747635.1 Hetaerina americana
CTCCGTAATCCACAGTTTTCTTTGTCCTTTTCCTATTAACAGTTCCCACAGTTTCTTCTTCGGCTCTCAATATTCCTTTTTTGATATATATTCCCATTAGTTTCTCGATATTACGCAGCTCCTCGCCTTGACTCAATATTTTCTCAACATCCTAATGATACTCCTTCCTTGTTGATCTAGTTAACGCTTTTTTCTATCGGCATGAATAATACAGTCAACGTATAATATAATTTTTACAATTTCACACGACAAGAAAACCTTGAACAGTTTCCGTAACAACACTTAGGAATGCCAATTGTGCATTTCCCAATTTAAGTATCTGGCATAGTAGTGGATTTCATTCGCAAAAATCGGCGAGTAAATTAAGAAATAAATGGAAAAGTAAGCTATTTGGAATGATTTGGTACCTACTGTACTGCTTTCCCAAGCTATGGGCTTAAAAAAACCTGAAATGGGAGCAATTCCCTTTCATTCTCAGGTTCTTTCCCGGGTACCACGCTGAAAATGCTCTTAAGTATACTCCCCGTTGTCCTTCGGAAGGAACGGTAAGCTTTAAAACCCTTCTAACCTTCCTCGCAGAGGTGACTTATCCTCCATCCATCCGTCTCTCACCAATTCCCACCTTTCCCTTGCATTATAAAACATTAATGACTCCAAAGACTCGGAATATTCCCACGCCGCCCACATTAGGTGTTACTCATCTCAGCATTTTTTTTAAATAGAAGGGCTGCCATCGAAAGTGAGAAATTCTCAGTTTTAGTTAAAACTGAAAGTGAGGTCAAAAATCCGGTTTAGCAACTATGACCGCCCATTGGCCATAATTGTTCTCTCCTGCTCCCTGACTATTTGGCATAGCCCACCTTGTGGTGGAATAGAAAGTTCAATTAGGAGAATAACAAAAAATTAGAAAAGTATTGAATATGGATAATGATTTATTTGTAGGGCTATTAAGATTACTTAAGTTAATTTTAGTCCTTACTGATGATTTATTTAGAATAAAAAATATTTCTCAAATACGGGAAGAGAAGTTCGCACTAACTTCCGCGTCGGAATACATAATGTTGCCTAGTTATTGCTGTGTACAATTGGATGATTAGCGTAGCAACATAGTTCAATTGCCACCACAATGCCTACAATAGAAAAATTCTTAAAATAATTGATTTAAATATTTACGACAAAAATATACATAGCTAATAAATATACCCACAGAATTTAAGCTCCTTGTTTATTAGCCAAATATCCATATTTTTTAATCTTAGAAGATGACCACTATAGCGCAACTGCGATTTACGTCAAAATAATTAATTAAATTAGTTACCACATTAAATTTAATGGAATAATTGTGAATTCATAGCTTCACGCAGTTATTTCAGCCTAAAGTAAATTCCTAATATCGTTTCTTTCCCTCTCGCTGAAACTTCGTAAAAGTATACCCTAAACGATCATACATGAACTTTCGCGTCGAACTTGTACTCATTCGTTCATTGGCCTCTACCGGCATGTACTATTACGCTTTCTTTATAAGTTTTACTGAATAATTGATTATGTATTGGTCTTGTGTCTCATAATTTTTTTCTTCACTGGATTCTTGTAATTAAATGCCTCAAATGCTCACAATCGCCCAGATAGTAGTACTCAGTGCTTTGTTCATCTAAATTAACAAAATATTCCACATAGAGCTACGGGTGTTACGAGTGGACAATGACAAAACCAACGCAGATAGCAAATGGAGAAGTGATCTCATTCTGTGTCGAGAATGCGACAGGTTTTGTGACGGATCAAATGCAAACTATGAAGCAATTTCCATTTTAATTCTGCGCCGCAGTGAAATTCCTTGATTGACACAGCGTGACCAAAGCTTCGCTTATAAGTTATGATTTAATTTTCATTTTATTATGCATCCTGACTAAATACCTGGATTCGTAATATATTCCAGAGTCCTGGAAATTAATCATGTATCCTAGAAAGGCAAAAAGCCTCCTGCTGTTAAATTTACTAGTCTCTTTTCTATTGCTTGACCCAAATGTGTCTGTTATTGGTATGAATAATTCGCTACTCCGATCGCAGGTGTTTGACTAATCTGCCTCTATGAAATCGTTCCCAGCGATCCCATATCAACCTAACGAATTAGTTGTTCAAAACTAAGAAGAGTTTTTACCTATTTAATGATATGTGGAGGCATCGAAAAATTCAAATTTAATACAAATACTCCTGAAGTGAACGATAGGCACATAAGATTGGTCTCAAACACAACAATGTTTACATCTCAATTCAATTGACGATTCATAATGATCACTGCACCATTGAAATGTAAATATTATCATGCACTGATTACATTATTGCCAATTGTGAATTAGGCTGACTTTTGAAGCTGATATAAACAAGACTGAAAGTAGAAATCTCAAAAGGTTTAAGGTGATAAAGGGATAATTTCTGCTTCAAAACACGAACATAAAGCCGCACACACACTAGTCATGGAATACTTAAATTATAATTTACAGAATAAATTAGCATTTTCTTCTAAAGTGAAGAACGGGAAGGTCTTATCATAGAGTACAGCAAATAAATAAAAGAATTCAATAAAACCGTCGTGTTACAAATTCCAAGTATAAATTTGTATCGGAACGATTTATAGGATGCCGTTAAGGAATTATTAAGATAATAAGCACCAAAAGAGATAGTAAATAGTTTGATATTTGGCACTTCACACACCAATATCAGGAGATTTACTAGAAATGAGGAAGCGAGAATAGAATTCACGCAAACCTTTGTAGTCAGGGTCGTTACAATCAATCCTTGTTACAATACTAACATTAATAACACGTGCAAACGTGTTGTTAATAACTAACCAAGTAAATGGCTAGCACCATGGTATCAACACCTTCTATGTGTTTATTGAAATTTCATCATTTTGCCATGGCCTAGAGCTGTTCAATGTATTTTTGAGTGGATTCACTAGCTTTTGTTTTCCATAGTCCGAATAAATTATTGTGAAACAGTGGGTTCATCGAGCAGTCCAAGTTCAATTCTGATTTTTGATCTCAAGTGATTATGAAAATTTAACGCAATTCATCCATTTTGTGATAACCAGAAGAACGACCAGGTATCACCCGAAAGGAAAAAAGTTCAAATCTTCTTTTACAATAAATTGAATCGTTATGTCTTCGTCAAAACTCTATTTCTAATGGCACTTTTGACGAAGTACATAATTACAGCTTAAGATATGTAAAAGTGTAATAAATTTTTTTTCCTGAGCTCAGTACACTTATTTTCCGGACGAACCCTGTATACGCATATCAGCTTAACTTTACCCACTTAAAACTTGTTATTCATTATTCGCGCCAGTTTTATGCATTCCCGTCGAAGTATTTCAAGTACTTCAAGAGCATTTCAATAAAAACATATTCTTTGACTAATATAATGGAAAACTATTCCTGAATTGCAATATCACAAAAGAGGTTCTCATTTCGACATTTTTCTATTCTGAAATTACTCTTGCTTCTTCTTGGAAAGAGAATGTCTCCGACAAATTTGCAACTTCTTATGGAGGGTGAGAGGATATACCTGACCTGGGTCTACAAAAAGGATATAATTGTACCAATTACATTTGACGAATAATTTATCTTCTAGCACTCCACTTTCAATCATGAAAGCTAAGCATCGCATGGTTAAACTTGAAAATAATTAAAAGAGTTACTATTTGTCATCCCCTAGTAACAAAGTGGAGAGTATTCTTAAAGATGAGAGGGCTAGAATTAAAATAAAACTCCAGTATCCACGAATTTAAGGTTAAATTATATATTTCAATTCAATATTTTACAACTTATTAGGTTTTCGGTTAATTATTAAAGAATTATAAACTTCAGAAATGACTGACAGCACACATCACTATTCAAAATAATCATGATATATGGCAGTTAATACGACAACCAGTGTGTGGCAGAAGTTTACCAAATACTCAGAATCCCAAACTTCAACCAAAATTTCATTGTAACAGCAGTATAATTTTCCACGGCCTTTCCACGAGTATTAACAATCATCCTAAGATTTTTCTCATTTCGTTAAATTTTTCCGCTTATATACTCGTTTTTCTTATTAATATGATGAAATGAAGTGAAAATTTCCCTCCCAAAGGTTTTTAAAATTTGATTTTTTTACACTGTCATCGAATAAAATTCCATCAGATTCGGAAGTGTGAACGCGTTAGGCCGAGAGTACAATGAAAATTTTAAATGGACCAGACGGTACACCCCCTATCCCGTCGTCAATTTTAGGATTTATTTCGGATAATTCCTTTTTTAAATATAAAACGAATCTTTCCCTCACATTGGTCGAACCAGTCGATAAAAACCGACGCGATTTCTAATCAGTCTCCATCTCCTCCCGTAAATGGATCTGACATATCCCCACTCATTCAAGTCCTCACATTTCGCTCCATTTTTGACTTTCCTCGAGTGGATATCCGAACACCATCCAAATATTTCGCTGTAACGCAACGTGAATCACAGTCAAATGTATTATTTTACCGCATCTTCCATATCAATCACCCGAATTATACTCATATCTGGCGTGACATCTGAAAAATGTCTTCCCAATATCTTCTCTGGCATCTCACTATCTCTTACCGGAGTTGAGAGAACTTCAGTAAAACTTTACCCTTTAGTGTACACTTTCATTAATAAGTAGTTCACCGATTTGAGATAAGTCTTAGTTCCTGATAACTTGCAGTTTGTATCTGGCCAATATGGAGAGTCCTCTTCTTTATACTATTTAACATTGTGGATAAGATGAAATAATATATTGAAAATCAAGTTTTTGCGTCTCACTGGTTTAGTTGCTGTAATACAGATAGTGCGCATTGATACAGAGTGATTAAAAACTGTTACGATTCCGCAAAGTAAACTCGTAGAAAATTACCTGAAGGAGGTTCGTCCGTTGCCAAAAATATATGTCACTTTCAGCAAATTCACTTAAAGGTAGTTGAAACTATTGCCTATCGTTTGATTCAAGGATATTGGAGCTGTTATCGTTTTAAGAACGGACAACCTTACTTATATGTCGCTCATTTACTACAAAAACTCATGTATATATGATATGTGTGGGTCGCGGTAGTCCAGGGTTAGAGCGCTGGACTACTGACAGGACTGTCCCGGGTTCGATTCCCAGGCAAGTCTCTGGGCACCTGCAGCTCCACCCATGTGTGATTTTTCGGGTATCAAATCTTCCTGCGAAACAATAACCGGCACAGGGAAAGGAACTGGCCCCTCTACCCTGATGTGTGAATTACAAACCACGCTAGACTTAATACTGGGTGAACTGTACCATCACCTACCAAAACCGACCTTGCGGTTGATTACTGTCTATGGTTTATATGGTATATGTACGCATATATACATATTTCTGTACATTCAAACGCCGTCGGGCTTAGTGCTGACTGAACTCTACCATCATCTACCACACCGACCTTCGGGTAGAATACTGTGTTTGTGGTTATACATACATACATACATACATACTACACCACTGTTTGCACATTTAAATATGAAATAAACATCTTGAAGATGTGTTAATAATCAGTATAAAAAATATTATTTAAAATATAAAGGGCAACTTTATTTCTAACCAGCCAGCAGTTCTTACAATAAATTATTGCGAAAGTTTAGGTCCCCTGTACAAAGAATTTTTTACTCCTCTCTTATATATGACTTAATATTTGGATGCAAAATACGTCACATGTGGCTATCACTTACGAAAATGTATTTCACTTTGACTGTTCTCTCCTTCAAACAAAGGATTTTCTTTCGGATCAGTTGTAAGCCTGTGCTTCAATAAATATTTTAGCTTATTAATTTAGGTTGTACGAGAGAGTTGTTTTTTAGAAGTTACATTGTTTAAAATTATATTATTCATTTTTTTTGCAAAATTCTCTTGGAAATAGCTCAAATAAATATTGCTAATGAAATTTTGAAGATACTAATCATTTTACAAGTAATAATTTTAGGCTTGCTGGACGAGTGGCAGACGCGCCGAACGAAGTGTATCGATGCAGGAGGAATGTATTTTGAACATTACTAAGTAATTGTAATGATAACTGCAATAAATTTTGATTTTTGGAACCAGTCCCGATACTTATTGTACAGGCCCTGTATATTGAATGGCAACTTAATAGATACCAACGACTCGAATTCTAGTTATATTAATACAGTTTTGACGCCCTAGTCATCCACGTATGGCGCATGCCGTGCTCCGGTATGATGTTAAGACAAGAGCATGCAGTGATTCATTCCATGGTGTAGTGATTACATCACGTGAGTGTTTCTTGCTACTGTGGAAAATAAATATGTACTGAAAATGTGGCTTATCATTCCGAAAAAAGGCCACCGCATTCCATTCGTAAGGGTTATTTTTTTTAGGTTAACCGTAATGACGGTGCAAAACAACGTGCGTACCGGCAAAATAGTAGCAGATTTGTGCGTAATAACATCACAAATTCTTTCCGCATTTTTGGGGAGAAAGAAAAATAAATACCTTCATGAATTTGTAATTTCACTGGTACTTTATTTTCATAACCCCGTTTTCCACATGTTATGTAATCTCCTTCCCCGAAGATGATATCACATTAAGAGGTCCAGTTCATGAAAATAAAACACCAATAAAATTACGAAATTTTACGATTTTTCTCATTCAAACTCAAAATTTCACAATACCATGGACCTTATCACCATTTTCTTCAACCAGAGAATGGAAACCCCATCACGTAAATATTTTAATGCAATTGCAAGCATACTATATATAAGTTCTTCTGAACATTGACATGAGAGTAAATACGTTTACGCATAACTTTTTCGTGAGGGTAAAGCTGTCTCTACAAAGAAATTTTATCTGATTGCAAAATTATTCTGGCAAATTATTTCAGATGCCCACTTCCTACACCTTGCCTCAGCGAAGTTTCTCGTAGTTCACCTTCATTCTCGGCGAGTGATGTATAGTATGATCCTCAATATATTTCCTCCACTGTCTCATTTTAAATGAGTTTTCTCCGTTGAAGACATAATCTGAAGTTGCCGACGCCTCAAGGTATTTAGAGATGTCATTCGGATAGGAAATATTATACTTTCTAATTTCACGTAGAGTGAGACCCTTCGTGTGGGAGTACGTCTGTTAAAAATCTAACTATTTGTTCCCAATGCATCATAAATAGCCTTAGCGCATTGCTATATGCCATATTCTTCAATAAATGGTACCTAAAAGTCGAACAGAATCATTTGACAGCATAATAATAAAGTTGGACAAGCGGTCGAATATTCAAATGGCTCTATCTTCAAATGCCAACATGAGGAATGACTTCGCAAGCTGCTATTAATACGCATGAATATAAAATGTGCTCGTGATTCAACCTAATTATTAAGTGTATAAATACATTTATATTTTGGCGTATAATTACTTATAAAGCTACTTAAAAACAAAGCGCAGCCTTAATTTAATTCTACATAATTAGATTTATTCTACTCGCGCCACGTTTGCACACACGTCATTCAGCCATTAAATAAATGGTATTAAGTTCTTCGGTTTCACACAGCCAATTACCGACAAATACCCGTGCGAGAGCAATGCATTGCGAGCGTTTAAAGTCCAATGAGAACTTTGCCCTTCGTTTGGCAGGAATTTGGAGCAGCGCATGGCTCATAGCGCAAGTGTCCTCGGATTGTAAGATATTTTCGGGAATTCGAAACCTTCTGAAGGAGTTCGTATACCTACATACATTCTTGAACCAAGCGCAAGAAAATATTCGACTCACAAAATAAAATAGCACCTGCGTGGATAGACTTTCATTCACAGTCTAAATCATAGACAAATGAATACGTTTCGGACGTCCAATTGGTGAAATCCGATGTTATTATTCCAACACTGATTGAAAAGCGCACGGCCGAAACTTTTTCATGATGGCCGACTGTAGTAAGCCACATTGAATTCGTACCCTCATATTATTTGGTCATGGCCAAAAGATCGAGATAACAATCTCGTTCTCTGTTAAATAATTCAACGACTTCGGATTTATAAGACAACTGGCGAAGGGCGTGCCAAGACCTTGGACCAGGCAATATTTCTTCCTGTAATTATCCCACTTGTCAAAACTGATTAAACCAAAGTGTTCGATTTCTTCGCTATTTTCGGGCAAATAACACGTATCGATTCCTCCCAAAAAATCCTCTCCAACTGTCTATCGCATTCATTAGTAGGTGTGATAGCAGAGATATCTGACTCATCATCCCCACCCCCCGTGCCGAAAATTCCGCGAAATTCACCCAAACCCACAAAAGAACGACTCCATACGACCGTTTGACCACTCCTACCCTCACGGGCATAGTTCTCCATCCCGCTGAGATTTAAAAAAAAAATATTTGGAGGAGATATTTGCTTAATTTTCATTTTCTGGGTGAAGGATACCTGATGCTATCATCCCCCCGGTGAATTTTTTAATGGCTTCATTCTTATGAGAACGCCCAAAGGGGCTTTTATAATCTCTCTCTCTGCATACGGCTCGCTCCTCCTGCCTCCCCCGCCCCCTTACTCACTTGCCTCCCCCCTCCCCCGCGCGGGTCGACATTGCCATAATTCTAGCATGCTTGCGCGGAGATTATTCGATAAGAATGGGAGAAATATTTCGAGGGTTCGCGCAGGGAGTTCAAAAGAATTGCCCGGTGTGTCCGGATCAGTCGAAAGAGAGAAAAATTGAAGGGAAGGTCACTTTGCTCCTTCGGG
Source organism: Hetaerina americana (assembly GCF_022747635.1). Classification (NCBI taxonomy): domain Eukaryota; kingdom Metazoa; phylum Arthropoda; class Insecta; order Odonata; family Calopterygidae; genus Hetaerina; species Hetaerina americana. The sequence continues at coordinate 32,653,385 of NW_027287538.1, forward strand.
CGCGATTCTAGTATAGCGCCGGAGGATGAGGTTGGAGGTCGGAGGTTTCGAAATAGAGTCGTAACCAATCGGATATAAATAACACGAATGTCTGGTATTTCCACGAGACGGAAAGCCGAGTTCCGAATGTTCGAATAGTTTCGTACGCTAGAGTTAAATTTTAAATTCGTTTTTCGAATTAGGCCGCAAATTCTTTGCCATCCAAAAAATACGAAGCATTCGGATTCCATGAATTTTTAGAAGTTCTGCAGCGTTTTCACGCATAAGCTGGGTATTTTAGAGAATTCGACGAACTCAACAACAGACAGGCCTATCATCAATCACATAATAGGCCATGCCTTTGGTTCCGTCGTCAAGTAGGTTTCCAGAAGGGTCTACCCGGACTGTTGCAAAGCTGTTTTTCAGCAGTCTCAGATTGCCCTAGAATTATCGTGGATATATGTAATGCAAAATTAAATTCTATATCCTACCAATCTTTATCTCCGATGCGTTACAATTCACGCTCAAATCGAGCGATAACGAAGGCAGCGATTATAACCGCAAAATGTCATATTATTTTTGCGCTGGTTCAATTACAAAAGTGGCACAGTTAGACAGACTGTCCATAAATCCGCTTAATCTGGACTGATCTAAATCCGAGAGATTCGCATCATACGCATGTTCGTATAATCCGTATTTAAAATGCGAAAATTTGAACGGTTTGACGATTAAAAACCCGTATACTCGTAATGCGGGGTGTTATCTCCTACCCCATTAAGGAAAGACGGGGAACTCCTGCGGAATCTAACTGCGGAGGAATGGTTCCACGTTCTATACAACTGAACCACAAATAGGGAGCATTCCACGTTGTTTCCTCGTCTCGTCGCGAGCGATAAATCCAATCGGTATATGAGTCGAAAATGAGAATGATTGGAAACGGGTTTCCCTTTTTCCAAGTGTTCTCCTTCCCCCTCTCCTCCACCCCACACACACACACGAACACGCACACTCAATCACACACGCACACAAGCAGACGTACGGCGCACAAGATAACCCCACGCATTTGCATATTCATGAATATTTCCAACCCGTTTATATACAGCTGATTATTTCCCCCAAACCCCCCAACCCCTTTTTTTCCGTGGGATGCTGCCCGCGCGTATGTGTACGTGCGTGTGTGTGTGTGTATAGAAAAGATATGAGACCCCGCTCTCGCTTTTCCAGCCCATAGAGGCTGTAATTATGGGCTGGGCTGTGCAAATTGTGGTACTTAAGGGACGGGCAGATGTGTGACAAGGTTAGTCGGAGGAAGGAATAAAAAAAAATAATTTCTGAATCGGTTATATTTTTCTCTCTCTTATTTTTTTCTTCTTTCTCCTCTCCTCCTTTATCCCTCTAACGCTCTTGAAAGAATGGAAGAGCGATTTCGACAGATAATCTCCATTTCCGAATAGCTCCCAAATGAACTCAGAAACCAGTTATTTCCCGCCTCCTTCACAACCTCGCCGCTCCGTATTCCCCTCGTTCTCCCACCACTCTCTCCCTCTCACTCTCTCTGCCCACCTCGAGCCTTCCTCGGTGTGATCCACATCCACCACACCCATCCCAGACACCTCAAGACTATTTACACCGACACTAAATCCGGCACGTTTTGTCATTCCCCCTCCACCCTTGGTTGTTGATGGCGTCTGAGGGAAGAGATCCGTCTTATTAAAATGGTATCGATTGTCTTCCCGCTCACCGCCGTCCCTCAAACTCTCCCCCATGGGACAGGCGATATTTCTCGGAGCGGTCCTCTTCTCCGCACCCCACCCACCCACCCCGTCCTCATCCCACACGACCTCTGTCGTCCAATAAATCTAAGAGATCCGTTGATTCATGGCGCTCTCTTTTTCGGCTACTAACTAACGGCGGCAGGAAAGCCCTGCATGCATTAGACCTCCCGGTCCACCGTACACACCCCCTCTCTCTCTCTCTCTCTTCCCCCTTCTCTCCACACCCATTTGCGCACACCGGCCCCGATTTTGTTTTTCGTATGAGGGGGAGGTAGGACGGTGGGAGGAGACTGACGAAAAATTCATTTCCATCACTACTGAACGCTCTGACATCGAGCGCCGGGGTGGAGTGCAGACTTTCGGCTCAGTTTGGGGAATTACTGGCGAATCTTACCGAAGACAAAATGGCGGGGACTGATCGGCGCGGCACCATTTTCATACCTGGGACGAAAGGAGCAAGGCCGAAATATCGATATGATATAATAAGCGTGCGTTGATATTTTTTCCCCCAATGGCAGAAACTGGAGCATCGCGATTATGACAGGAGGGTGTTAAGTCTTTCGAAGAATGAATGATTCGATCGCCCGGTACTCGAAGAATTTGTTCTTATTAGCTTTCGGGAAAAGAAAATTCGAAAAAGATGACGGTTTCCAAGGATTCTCAGAGTGTATGCTCTCCGCTCTATTATTCTCAAGGACTTGTGGGACGAAAATTTACCTATTTCTACGCGAAAAGGCCTCAATGTGTATTATTCAGTAACAAGTCGGACAAAAAAACAATAAGGACACGCATAATAATCTATCATTAAAAAAATTACAATGTGGTTAGTTTGGAAACTCATTTGCTTGTGAGTCTAGAAGCCCAAGGTTAAAAACAATTCTCTATTCACCTGCATGTGTTCTCTTTTATGCGTTCCTTTAATATTTAGGCTAGACAGTGTTTGAGCCAAAACCACTAATATTAATATTGTATACCATTCACTTATAATATTCTGTCCAAATGCTATGATAACACGCTTCCGCACATCTACGTTTTAATTCTCATCTACGAACTGTGGAAATCGTCCAACTTGTTCAACTTTTGACGAAATTTATCGAAGAATAAACCGTTTATACCGCAAAAAAAACCAAGTGAGCATGAGCATGCCTCCGCAAATACCATTTTTTTCAAATGTGTATCATTAGAAGAAAACTCGTTTTTGAATTCGCTTTCGGTTTTGAAGAGGCGATAAAAATAAAATTTTGCCGTACGTGGGCAAGAAATTGAATCCGTTTTAATAATTTCTCAGTCAAGTTCCCCGCATGTTTCGTCCATGACCTAGAATCAAACCCTTAAACGCTTGACGGATGTGGCTTAAATGTGGCGCACGGGGCAACGGCTAAATTGAGAGGAAATGACCAAATAGACTGAAAAAAAAATCATGAACATATATCGCGGAGATACGCCATCATTTTAGAAAATACAATTCTTTACTCGATGATTACATTAAACCCCATGTGGGCATCAATTTTTGTTGCAGAGTTAAAAGGCGTTTTAACTTAAAATATTCTATAAATGCAAGTGCCTTAGTACTCCAGTTTTACCCAATGATTCCCACGGTTTTTACCTCCTTTTTAACTTGCAGATACGAGAACCTCTTGCTCATCGCTGCTTGCTCTTAAAAAATATAACTGTAGTAGAATCTCCTCATGCGTATATTTGAACATGAATAATGCATACCCTTCGTGAAGTTCCCGTTCAGGGTAGGCACTGTTAAAAATTACCTAATTTCAGGTTAACACTTTTTACTACAATAAAACAAATTTCTCTCATTTATCTTTCTTCCACACTTTCAGATGATTGAACATTTATTTCTCCCCTGAAACATTTATCCATTGTTCCATACATGCTCTTTTACTTATGTTCTTCTATGACGATACATCTCATCTATGGCGCCATTCAGTCCACATTCATTCATGACTTTTTCGACCTACCTCTACCTCTCAAACAATTAATTATTTTCTCATGAATCTGTATTTAGATGCAATAATAATCGTTACTAACTACATGACCAAATCAATGTGTCATCATTTCTTCACACTCCTCTATTATCGGGGCATCCTATCCACCTGCTTCATGACCCACTCATTCTTCGCCATACCTCTTCTATTTCTACAAAATTAACTCCCCAATTACTCTATTCCCTCCAGGATATTTATTCAACACTTACTCCTGTCGATGCACACACAAATTTCTTTTTCTTTCTGAGATATTAAGAGGAATGAACTATCACAAGCTGCCATTTTGAGAAAATATTCTCATTACTAAGATTTTCGTTGATAACCAAGGAATTCATTTATCTAAGCCAGTGCCTTGTAGATCGTCATCACTCCACAAATGCAATGGGTGGACAAACGGTTTGAAGAAGATCAAGAATGAATCTAAAAGGGTTAAATCAAAGGGAAAATCAACGACTGAATTACACTAAATTTGTGGAAAAAAAGCGATGCAGTGGAATGAAGAAATAAATTGAGATTTTTAATGAAAATATCGTTTGAATAAATCTAAGTATTATGCCAAAATGCTCTCATGCAAACTACCGAATTTGGGAGAACTTGGCTTATTTTTCTGTTCATTTTAATTTCATGAACAGAGAATTATCTTATCTTCGATAAAAATTAACATTGCTTGTGACTTGGCTCAATACTCCTTCGGGTTAAATTCAAATTCGAATTCGATAATTCGAATGCTTTAATAGTATTTATTAAGAATGCATCAGTAACAAAAGTTAGGAGAGATTCTGTGCTTTGTTGTCGCCCACAGCCGAAAATTCTGCGAGTCTTTAATATATATTTCAGAAGTAATTGATTTCAAAAATTGAGCAAAATTTTGAGAAAACCGCGCGGGTCGTGATGAACAAATTTGGAAGAACACGTATTGCCACACTCAAAAGTAAAAAATAGGCGAGGAAATGAGATTTCATGAATAACCAGAATTACTTTGACGTGGGAATCAATCGCGCACTGACAACACAAATGACTGAATATCCTGCGACATCGAGGAGTTGACGCAAGCCCCTGGTGATAATAAATCATCATATCAACCGAATGTGATAAAAAAATAGCGATAGAATGCAAAATTTCTTAGTATTCAAGGTCTCATTATTAAATTGCAAAATTAAAAATCACAATCAAAACATACATGTGTATTATTTAAAATATTTGACCTAAAGCGATCCATTCATTCTTTTATCTTTATAGGTCGACGTCTTTGTACTATTACATAAGATCTCCCTTGCAACGTGGATGCTTATAGGGTAACGAGTAGATGTAGAGTATTAAATATGCCATAATTTAAGTCGCTTATATGACTACTGGAGAAATAAATGATATAATATACAATTGGTTTTTACTGTATTTAATAAGGGCTTATATTTCTTGTCTTCCGAGTGCTTTGAGTTAATGGTAATAGAAATATCTTTGAGAATAAAAAATATCATTTTCCTGAATAATCAGGGAAAAGAATATTACGCAATAAACATCATCGTTAATGCTACCAACACTTGTTTTCACAAAACAATGATACCATGAAAAACAATGGTTAAAGAACACGCTAAACATTTTTCGGGAATATTTCGTGAATCTTCACGAAGATAAACGCCAAAATATTAATAAACGTGACTGTGAGAATGAAATCATCCACAAAACAACCATGACTCAAATATAACCTCAAAATAATCACAAAAAAGGAAGTTATCAAAATAAACTCAACGGAGAAAGAAATGTATTTTCAGTGCGAATCATTTCGCTTTGGAACAACAGTAATGGTTCTCCTGTGAATGAAGGGGATTACCCTGTGCGAAAGAAGGCATCAAGGTACTGGAGATAAAAAAAACACTAATGGATTCGAGATATAAATATATCAGAGCAAAAAGAAGTTCTCTTCTTACCAAAATATGTAAATCTTTAATCTTGATATGCGGTTTTCGGATAGGACTCACGACGAATCAGAATCATCTCAGCAGATCCGAGGGGTGAACTAAACCTGTAATCAGAAGATGATTTTTTCTTAATGAATTTCTACAGCTTTCATTGAAAATGATAGGTATGTTTAAGAAAATCTACGTTTTCAAATGGACAGATTTATGAGCGTTGTCTTTTATTGTTGAGATCACGGGTTTAAAAAATTAAATCTTAAAATAGGGTTTTTCGAATTTTTCAAATGTTTTAGTGCTCCTCGTGTTTCCACAATCTCTACCATGTCCAATCAATCACGCTCTCCTACGGCCGACTTCGTGTACTGGTCTGGTCAAATTCTAGGAGTCTGCTACTCTTTGGTGAGCTGAGTTTGGTGGAACGTCGCGCCTATCTGATTTGCTCTTCTTTGCGAATACCCTGGATGCTCCTCAAATGGGATGGCAAACAAATTCTAAACTCATCCGAGCAGCACTCGAAATGAACAGAAATATAAACAAATAAATGCGGTATTTTTACACGATGCTAATTTCAACCCTGGAATCAGTACCGAAGATAGAATAATAGAAATCTTATCGTTTAAAAGGGGGAATCTCGTTCGATAAGAATGCTAAAAGCGATTATCAGTACTTAAAACAGAAATAAGCACGATAATTATCATCTATCCGATTCTTGCATCCAATTACCAATCACAGATTAGCAAGGGCGTTTCAAGATACTACCAATGGTTACGCTGAAATCAACATTACTGTGAGAATCCATATTTTTCTTTCGATAGGAAAATCCAATTCTCTGTCCGAATTTCTCTTTCCCGTCTTCCGGATTGTAATGTTTTTAATATAAAGATTGTTCCCAATACATTTGTTCCCTCGTCAAAAATATGGATGGAATCTGACATGAAGACTATTTAAGAGCTTATTTGAATTCAGGCGTAAGCAATACCGTTGACGAAATTTAAAACATCGTTTGCGCATGCGCAAAAAACGAAAGCTAAAAGTTGAGTTGGATCGTGTTAAAGAACTCATTCGAGAATCAGCACCAAGTCCGCATCCTAAATTGTACATCCTAATTCCAGTACTTAATTCAGTAACTTAAAGAAGCATTATGTTCAACGGCCTGCAGTATTATCCACACACGGAGCTATGGCCTACGGTACGGATTCCCCAAGGATCATTTCCAAAATCTGCCCTCGCCCACCTTCCAGCCTGCTTCTCCCATATGCACGAAGCTCTTTGGTGTACATAAAAACGCACTCTCGGTACTGGGAATTCTTTTTCCCTGAGCAAAGGTCCATCAGGGGTCACGTCAGGTCGAACATTATCCCATGAAAGCACAAACCATTCCTCGACCCGTTCGTTTAAAAATGATGACAAAGAGCTTTCGCCTAATGGTTTAGAAGGTTTAAATACATATTATTTCACTGGAATTAAAAGTATATCATCTAACATATACTTTGATTTCGCATCGGAATCTAAGCGTAGCATAAAACACATCTGGCGCAGTCACATTCGCCCAAAATTCAAACAAATTTCCCAAATTCTAGGACATGAACTGCGGATCTAAAAAGTGTATCCTAGTTTGAAATGGTAAACTAGAAACCCACGAGGTGGACCAATACATGATTTAAATTATTTTATCAAAACAATTTAATTAAATAGTAATCTGTTTATCCAATAACGCGGCTTAGCTCAGTTTTTGTGTACTTTTTATTCTCATTTAGATAGAAATAGCGTTTTTGGGAATAATAGTGAAAATTTATCCAAAATCCCAATCTGGTTGCTAAATGACGTTTATTGAAGTTCTACCAAAAGTATACTAAATCTAAACGATTGAATATGAAAAAAATGCATAAATTGCATGTTTGAAGTCAAATTATTTATTTTTCCATCTGATATTCCAGTTATTATCTATTGTGCAAAGAAGACATATACGGAAGGCATACAAATTTGTTAATATTGTAAACTCCCTACTTAAGCTACTGCAACGGCCAAAATGATATCCCACCCAATAACTTAATTAGTTAATCCATTTTTAAAGATTACCCAACCCCAATCTGGGCCAAAAAGGGACTCGAACCTGCAAATTTCATTTTACAATGCAAGTCTATGACCAACTTGACTGCCGAAGTCGCAAAATTGAAATACAAAACAGAAATTATCATTTTGTGCACATATGTTCACAAGTTGTTTATACTTTTCTGTATTATACCAACACCAATGACTTTCCACCATCATGTGCGTATCTTGTGAACAGCTTAGATGGGTTATTACGTAAGGACAAATAATTTTGTTCAGTGGTCCAATAATAACGAAATACAATATTTCTCATATTTTCGTTGATCTTAGGAACTCACAAAATCTACGATGGGAAAGGGAGTGAATGCAACGGAAATCCGGTTATTTCCTAAGGGGGCTGCGGGCATGAAAAAAAAGGTTGAGGAAAACTGCCATAAATACTGGAATTCAATCTTGAAAAGGGTCGTCACCCTAATGCCCTAAGCAGTGACTTGACTCTGCGTCCGACCCTGTTGGATTCTCGCCAAGTCGAACAGTCTCCTCATCTTTTTTAATCAACTCACTCTCGATGCCTTCGGCGTATGATTTCAGACACCCATAATCCATATCCCATAGGTACGCGCGTTCCACCTCTTGAAAGTCGACGTTATTTAAGTGAACCACCGTCATTATTAATGCATCAAACATTTGACTAATTGCAAATTCTTTCACATAAATCCAGAGATATGGTATAGTATAGCAGGACCCCCTTAAAAGTTCTCGTATATCTTTCGACTCCTGGCTTTCTGCTAGAACAAATATTCACCTGCGGTGATTCCTCATCAAAGCAAATACGGGAGAACAACGCTTTTATCAAACAAAAGACACATGCGTGGAGTAAACCTTCACTTACCACAGTTATCAGGTGCGCATTGAATCAGCAGCGGATCTGAAATGATGTTCCCGACACGAAGAAAATTATTATGAAAGAATATCTATGAGGCTTCCGAAAAAATCCTAAGGTGCTTTGAAAGTTGGTCCGCGTGACAAAACGATATATCAATACAATGTCAATACTTACTTCATATATACCAGGTCTGTGATGGATACTAATAATGAATCGGCTTATCGACCCTCGATAATTATTTTTGATATTACAATATAGTCGATATTACGATGCGGACGATATAGTCGTTATGAAGATAAAGAGGGTTCACAATATGCACAACATTAGTCAATCTAATCGTTATTGAAAATATAACTCGACGACCTAGATATGATCGATACTAATATACATGGTTGATATACCCGAAATACACACTTAACTCGATATGATAGTCCTTACTCTACACACGCAAAAAGTATCACCGAATGAATGTATGGTCGCCATCTTGACATTTATTTTATATCGCAGGTCGATATGGTAAACTAAACATCGCAGCGCCCTAATAGGAAGATTAACAGTAGCGCAACAAAGCGGAACTATTACACACTCTTGGGACCTACCAGGCGATTCACCAGCTAGCTGGATACTGATCAAAAAAAGTAGCTTATTGGGAGTGGCACTCGGGAACAGCTGTAAAGGTACGATAGTTAATGAGGAGTTGAGCGTTAGCAATTACAAAGGAATGAGGCTGCCGTCGGGAGAGCAGAATGAAACTGAGAAGTGCAGCGAATCAGTCGTTAACACCAGCGCGGAATGCTGAGGCCGTTTACCTACCTGTGAGTGACGAAGATTACTAGCTGAGAACCAAAGAATTCGTGAACCTGAAAAAAATGTAGTCAAGATCCCCCACGTGAACATAACGGCGAGGACGACTGAAAAATGGGTTCCTTGAAACAAACCCAATGGACCTCGAGCGAACTCTGTAATACCCCCTACTCAAAGTGCATGATGCTCGATGCTCTTCGATTCTCGTTACGAGTCGTTTCTTCGAATAAACTTTCTTCCGGAGAGGAAAAGGAATTTAAAGGGGACTTGCGTGACTCGGCTACTTTTTTTAAATTACATAGCACCATGGGAGAATGTAAACAGCTCTGAAGTACTTATGAAACATAAGGTGGCAAATGGGAAAAAATTTCAACCACTAAGCGAGCGAAAACGGTGCGCTCCAGATTACCACCTCGGTCAACCTACTGGTCCATCCTGTTGACTCATTCCGCATTGGGACATTTCTTGCAACTCACTGACTCGAGTTAACATTAATTAGACTTTAAAAAAATCATTAAGTATACAGAGTAAAACACGATAAAACCATCTTAGCATTAATTGTGGCCCTTCAAGGAACTTTATCTGGACTCTCCGCATTTATAATTCGTTGCATAGCATTGCGGATCGCGGATACAATTTCTACGGATTCAGTTTTTTTTACAGAATTCATCACTTCGATTTAATATCTTGTCACAAATTAATCATCATCACGCTCAATGAAGTGGACATTTCACCACGAGGATGATAAAACTCCACAAAAAGATTTTATAAATTATAAATCAACAAATATGGTCTTGTGTTATATCTGTGAGGTCGGCGCGAAGCATTAATGGTCGCCTAATGATAAGGAATAATAATAATGGCGGGTGGTGACCTAACACCCCCCGCCACACGCCCTTTCGGCGGCTTGCGGGGTATTATGTAGATGTAGATTAAGGAAATAGTAGTTTCACGCATATTCGGTGAAATGCAAAATGCTGTATATAACGCTATAGGAGTAAACTAAAGATATATTCCTTCACTGAGGCCACCAATTCCAACCGATATCAGCTCATTTCTTGATAAAATTTTACAATGCACCGTTTTTCGTTCCCTGGAGGCAATAATTCGAGTAATAAGTGGATATACTCGTAGATACTGGTAGGTGCAAAGGAATTTACGTTCAGTGTTGCCTTTCACCCGAAGTAAGTCGAGACTTGAAAATGAAATGAGAACTCTGCTTTAATGCAACAATTTCAGAGCGTAAAAATCATTCGCCTTGACTGGGACTCGAACCCAGATCCCTCAATATCCGGGGTTCGAGTCCCAGTCAAGGCGAATGATTTTTACGCTCTGAAATTGTTGCATTAAAGTGCACATTAGCGGATGACTCCGTTAAAAGTTACTGTTGCGGCATCTCCCGCAGTTTCTTTGGAATTTGAGAACTCTGCTGACTGAGTAGCGAGTCAAAAATAACATTTTCCATTGACGTTACTTCCATCATAACAATCCTCCATTTTGGTAAACTCAAAGCCGATGCTCCGAGCCAAATGTTCGTCACCTCTCACTCTTCATAATTTAGGCCAGCGTAGCTCACCTTTCAAAACCATTAATATCGTATTCAAGCACATCGCAACGTGGGATACAAGGTCTTTTTTATGTTTAATTTTCAATCGCTTTCTATTTGCTAACAGCATAAAGCCCCAAAATTGCTCGAAAGTTGGCTACACAATTTTATCAATCTTAATATATCTTCAGGCGCTGTAATTGGTAGCGAATATGACCTCGAAATGGTAAACCGTCGCTTTTTGCAGCCATTGATAATATACAGGTATGTTTGTAACTTTTTTTTAACCAAAGTGATAAGTTTGAAATTGAGTATCTTAGACCAAGGATTTAAAAGTACATAGATCATAAAGGATAGAAAGTATATACAAAGTACATCCCTTGTCTGTAAAAAACATGGAAAAAACGAAATGCAAAGGCTAAATACGGTGAATAAAGGGGACTGTAAAAGTATTTTTTACCAGTTGCACCATTTGATAACACCGCTATTGCGTAGACCAACGTACTGGTCATCACGAAACTCTCTCCAAAATTATAAATAATTCAGATATATTTCAACCTCTAACATATATATATATATATATATATATATATATATATATATATATATATATATATACACACACACACACACACAATTTACCATACACATAAGAATGATTCGTCCGTACGTCGCAGATATCTTCTAAGCTTCAAAAACGGTATTCTTTTCCAAATTGCATGAGCCCACCCGAAAGCACAAGCTTTACATTTTTAATATGAATGGTGTCAAACGTAAGAATAAATCAGAAACTGCGTAAAAACGACTTATACATTCAGAAGGCATTAAAATCATGGATATTAAAAGGAAATATCTGAAGAGGCACTATACGTATGTCTCGAGCAACTCCATAATTTTCACTGCCTATAGTCTAAAGAAAAGCCGCCGCGTATCGAGCGCTTCAAAGCAATAGTCACTCCCTCTCAGATGGTCATATTTTATTTTTTGAGTGCCGAAAACCACCCTTTTTAAAGCCCTAAGAAATGGGTCGTACAAATGAGGCCAAGACGAAAACTCAAAACGTACGGGAAGTTTGTTGTCTAGCAGGGAAAACAAAGACACTAGCACCCTACTCCTTCCCACCCGCGCTGAAATGAAAAGCGACTATGGGAGAGAGAGCGCGTCAATATATGCAGTCCTTCGAAGTCGTGGGACTTGATCCCGGTCCTCCTCGATCAAAACCACGCCAATGACCCAGTCCGCCCCGTCGGAATAACAGAGACTGCCCGCCCTCACACACCCCACCCCACACGAAAATGCGGGTTGGAGGGTCCGCAGAGGGTGGAAATTAGTGGAATGAGGGAGGAGGAAACAGAGAGAGAGAGAGAGAGAGAGAAGGAGAGAGAAGACGAGGTTGGCGGAGGAGGGGCTGGGAAGGATGGGGGGAGGGGGTGAACGAGATAAGGATCACTTTTTTCCCCTCCCCCCTTTCCGAATCTCGAGAACGTCCCTAAGGCTAAGAGACGGAGATTGCCCAAAAAGTTATTCCCCTCTCCCTTTGAAAATCGTTTCTATCTTACGTGCGTCGTCTGGAGGGAGGGGTAATGGGGTATAGGGGTGGGGATGGAAGGAAAAAGCAACATTCTCCCACCCTGTACCAGCCAGCCAGCTCACTCGCTGGCTCACTAACACACACACAAGTAGCAGCACACTCTCACTGATTGGAAATATCGAAACAAACAAACACACACACACACATATTTTATATATGTATATAGAGATATAGATATACATTATGTATACATTATATATATGTATATATAAGATGTTTATAAAATATATTTATATTATATATACATTATATATATACATTATATATATATATAATTTATTTATTTATTTATATATTATATACATATATATATATGTTTGTATTGTTAATTACACACACACATATACATGTATATATATACATATATGCCTACACATTAAAAAAGTGAGAGATGGAAGGCATGGGTTAAAGAAGGCGGGGAAGAGAGGGGCAGAGAGGGGGGAAGGGGGAAGTATGGAAGTGGTGGTAGTGGTTGAAGTGTCGTGGAGTGAGGTGGAAGGGTATGGGAGGAGGAAGGAGGAGGTTTGAGGAGGTGGATGGGAGAGAGGGGGAGGGAGAGAGATCGGGAAAATCGTGCATATCAAAGCTTTAGTCGTATATAACGCCCCTCTTAGGGCGGAGCGCGCCCACTTGGGAAAAGTACCTCGCATGAAGAGGCTGGTTATGGCTCTCCTCTCGTGTGTGACAAGCGACGACACAACATACTCATAGAATCGGCGCGATCGTCTCCCTTCCCATCTTTCTCATTTCGGATTAAATCACCCCGGCGACAACATGGCGGCGAGGCGCACCGGTGAGTCCAGTGTTGGTTTCGTGGGCAAAGAAAGGGAAAACAATTATAACAACTGGGTTGTTAATGTCACTCTCGAGCCTTTCGATGGGAAATTACTGGAATTATCGAGAGGACGGTCGATTAATCTAAACTCTCTCTTCTTTCCCGGGGCCGACCAATCGTACCGATGCAGCGAGTTTCCATACCCGTGAGTACCCTTTCATAAATATGGTGAGGGATAAGAGTTCGGCATTGTCGCCGAAGTGCAACCACTGGAGACGAGGAAGACACGGACTTCGGCTCGCTTTTGTCTCTAACCCCAGGCTTTGTTAAAGCTAATCAAGGAGAGGATTCGTCGTCGCATTACCTGTTTCACTAAGGCGAGGAAAATAAAAGTGGAGGGGATTAATCCATGGTTCCTGGAAATGGTGACTCATTCTCCTGTCGGATCGTGTATGAAATTACCCCAGTCCCAGCTCAAGAGATATTTCTGGGCCGCAATTAAGGTTTGACTCCAGTATAATCCCTGTCCCTATTTCGTCCCTCAACAAATGGTCCGATGTCGTTCCATTTTGTTCGGAAAAATACCTCACCTCGCCCTTGCGACAAAGGCCAAGGAGCGGGGAGCCTCACACCTGAAGTGGTTGAGGGATATTTTTGTTCACGAGTGAATGTGATATTTCGAAAGTGATGATTGGAGTTGAAATGTGGAATTGTGACCGGATATTAGGGCTGTGTGAAATCATTTCCCGACCAATTGAACGGCATAGGCGACTAATCACGAGTGTTTCCATCCTGACGGAGCTACCGTCAGAAGGGTGAGATGCGAGCTTTTATAGGTGATACAGAACTACGGCAACGGAAACGAGATGTTCAATTATGAACTTCGGAATTATTAGGTACTCAGTGAACTGTCTTGAGAGACAGATATTTGTTAAGCCATGTAATGAATAGTTTCAGGCGTAATTTTGTGAAATTTTCAATAGTGAACAATGCTAAAACAAAACTTCTTAACTCCACATGAAAAATAAGCTTTATTGCGACCTAGGAATCATTGCGGTCCAGCATCTTTGGGCCTGAAGATTGTCGTAATAAAGCTTATTTTGCGTGTGGAGTTACAAAGTTTTATTTTAATACTGTTCATTTTTTAGGTTATATAGGTTAAGACTGGAGAGTGAGCTGACGATAGACTCCCTCAGATCAGGGAAATTAGACATTTTATAGTTTTTTACCTTCAATTATTCAGTTATAATTGAATCCACAGAGACTTCCTCTATGAATAAATAAATTATCACCTTCACATCATCTAATGACAACCAAAAGTGGAATAAAATGTAGCAAGTCTTCAGATTGTTTGCCCATTCATCCATTGCTTTAGTAAGATTTTATTTTTTCCCATGGGAATGCGATAAATCACGCATAGACATGCATGAAGTTCTATTTAAACATTTTAAAGTGAATTGAACTTTACATTTTATGCATATGCTTCATTTTTATTATCATTAATGTCCATAAAACGTTGCACACGATAATTTATATTTTAAATCCAACTCTGAATGAAAAGCATAATTTGAATACCTATTCAACGCAATTTATTACACTCTTTTTATGTATGCAGTTCTGTTTTCTGTCCTTTCGGTACATTAATAGAGCAAAAGATAGAAATGTGTAGAAGATTATGAATTTTATTTGAAGGCCATTTAAAAATTCATAAACTTCTACCAGACAATTTAAAACTACAGTTATTCCACAAATTAAGAAATGGCTTAGGTCCCTCATTATATCGGTAGATTCAGACAATATAAAGGAGATATACTTGTATTGCAGCATATTCAGGGACTTTTTTCTCCTTGTACGATTCGCGACCGCAACAAAAACAAAGCTAAACTACGACGTACGAGTCTAGCTGCGATCCACTATCTCGAACACTTATCAATTTAGTTATCGAAGACTGGTGACTGAACATCCCCTGCCACAGGCCTCTTTTGGCTCGGCGGCTTGCGGAGTATCGTCTGGATATTTATGTTAAAAATGTTAATTCCGTGGTACTCACATAAACAAATGTATGGTAACATTTTTGGCATTAATCTTACAATTAATATGATCGCGCACACAGGTTGGTCTGACCACGAATAATAAAAAATGGAGAAGATGAGTACTACATTGAAATTCTCCGGAGAACATTCATTAACTGAACTGTTCCCAATCACTGTGAAATGGAAAATTACAGAATACTCACGAGGAGCATCGGGAGGGAATTATTTCCACCATTCCACGCATGCTGACTCCCCAGAACCGAAATTCGCGGGGGTCCACTGTGGCGATTAAGTCTCAAGCTCGTGGTTCACTGGGGTGATTCGGACGGCGGACGAGTTATTTGCCTAAGATGCGACCAGATAACTCATCCGTTAGAAAACATCCATCATTGATGTCCAAACGTGCCCTCCCTCGTGTAAAATCGTAATTGCTCTCCCCGGGCAGGTGGGAATCGATCGTCGGGGTCGACTCTGCAATTTTCTCTCGAAATGGAACAAATGATTCACGATCGCAAGCGGCTCATTACCTCAAGGTTTCGGTGCACCCAAAGTTACAATGCGACCAGAGTGAAATATTTCGGGATTTTTTTTACAACAGACCACACACATTGTTTACCCTTGAATCTTCTTTACGTGAAAATCTTCTAAGGGTGCAATAAGTGGACAATGAACTTTTCACCATCGAATTTCGGGGATTCAAAGAATTTTTGTATAGTGAGTTTCTGAAAATCCACGCATTTATTCATGAGGGAGACGAACAGAAAAGAGTTATTACGGGAACAGGTGATTCCTCGATCACGCGCGATCGAGTTTTAAGTCAAACGGGTTGATAATGAACTGGAATGCGGGTAAATTAGTTCTTTTTTCACAAAATATTTCAGCCGATATTCAAAAGTGCAAAGGCTTTCAACACGCTTTTTTAACATCTTAAACGAAATTGTACCACTACGCTATTTTCAACGTGCCCTTTCGATATGACAAAATTTTCGCAATAGTCAGGGCTAAATATCGAAGCAACGCCGACTTCTCGGGAATTGCTGTTATTGGGATACATTTCCAATATGGAAAGAAAAAAAACATAGAACTAAAAGTATTTCAAAAGGTAGTCATCAGGTGGTTAGATTGGGATTATTTAAAAAAATAAAAGCCCACTGAGAATGTTGAACAATTCCCACTGCCGTGGGATCAGGGCGGGTACAAGATTTTCGCAATGCAGGAGTGGGGTTTTCCTATGCAATGTATGATTTATTCCTTTCAAACCTTTTAAATTTCATCAACAAGGATAAATATCACAATCTCTCCTCAAATTTCCATAAGAAAGACGCAGGCTGTTACTAACGAAAGTTCCCGGTGAAATAAAAATTTTAATTGAAATAAGCTTATATTAAAAAGAGACTTTCTTTGTAAAAATTTCTCCTGGGGCATTTAGACTTAATGTTCTTTCTCTTTAACTTTTACATAAAAAAGTTTCACTTAATTCTAAAGAAGATTTGCAAGCTCCCTTTTCCCCCAAAATCATTCTAACCCTGTACTGCCAGAATTAAGCTATACATTTCAAATATTTAAGACGAACGGGTCATACATGTTCCTACATTTACTAACCTAACCCTAACCTACCTTTACCTCGCCATGGAGCGTATATATTACGATTTCATATGATGGACCTTCCTTACATGGTTCAATCCATAACCGCAGCTGTTGGGTTATCTTAAAAAGTCAATTGCCAGGAAACCCATTACATTAAACACTTATGAGACGTATTATTCATATTCGATGGACGCCCTCCTAAAGGACTAACTAAATAGAAAAAAAACTATTTTTGATTATCGAGGAATGGG
Source organism: Hetaerina americana (assembly GCF_022747635.1). NCBI lineage: Eukaryota > Metazoa > Arthropoda > Insecta > Odonata > Calopterygidae > Hetaerina > Hetaerina americana. The sequence continues at coordinate 32,670,580 of NW_027287538.1, forward strand.
CTACATATTTTCATTCCACAATGTAAATATCTTCGTGAACTATATCCTCGAAGGTTAAATTTACCTTTGAATTACCCCGTACGTAATAGGAAAGAGGAACGCCCTCCACTTTGCCTTCATTCTTCGAAGAGTATTCGAAAGATTCAAGGCGGTGAATCTAACGTAACTTAGCTCGCTGAGGATACATGGAGACCGTTTATAAATTACGTCATATGATTCTTGGCTATATTCACACTCCCTTAAAGTCAAGCATCAAGGTCTCAGCCTTTCTTTGCGCGTGTGATTGAGTTATGGATGACTCCGTTGGGTCCTACCAGCAATACAAGAAAATTGCATTGCATGGTTTTGTCTGTCATTCAATGTTTTCAAAACCATTCCCATTGTTTTGCCAACACTGCCAGTGTTACGTGAATTGTAATGACTTTTTTTATCATAAATTTTAGCTGCCATATAAGATTGCTGGTTTGAGTCTTTCCCAAATGTTATCATGTCTCAGCTATCAATTATAGTCTGATTAACGTTAATATTGGCCCTTTTATGCCATCGTTGACCATGTGTCCCCTGTGAAACATATCAAGACGATTCCTGGATTCTAATTGTACTTATCAGAGAGGAGAGAGGAAGGAAAGAAACACTGAAATTCGACATTTGGATTGCTCCCGGAAAAAAGTTCGGAATCGTCTAGGTTTTAATGTGTCTTTCGGAAAATTACGTAGCACCCAGGTAATCTCCGCTTCACGGCATTCAATCTTCATGTTAGAAAGAGGCATACAGTGCACGGGGGTATCATGCTCGTACGCTAGCAATTATCCTAACATTAAACATCGATTGAGAGCATGGGTTCAAGCCGGTGTTGTGCGCTACGTCTCAAATGGCATTGTCTACTTTGCTCGTAAACAAATAGATAACGTAAAGTAAGCAGAATCCGTAATCTAGATGGACGATGCAAATTTATTCCTTGGGCAAGGGAGTAACATTTGACACTTTTCGTCAAGTATAAGGTGAGAAATCCAAATCCATATGTGTATTCACCTAACAGTAGTGACCAATGAGCATAATAATGGAGAAGTACACGGCTTTAGCGATGCTTAGGATTAATATGGGTGGTCAGAAACATGAGAGAAGCTAATTAAAGCTATAAATAAATCAACTACAAAGGCATATTTTTTGCGTGATATCAGTTCGATATTTTTTAATTAAATATGAAATGACGAAAAGGGTTTTTTTTCAATTTATTTTTTACATTGAATATTAACAGTTGTTTCAATAGAAATTTTTTCGCTTTGAGGAAACCTCTAAAGATAATTAACTCAATTCAGCAATTTTATACTTCAGATAGTTCATTTCATAATTGTATCATAAATATATCTTTGTGGTGTACGAAGTCTATATAAATTTAAGAGTTAAATCAATAGTTAAATTACATGTAGACTACGAGGAGAACACAGGCGCCGATGTAAAATTATAGTTATGGTAAAATACTGGTTCGAAACCCATGCAGAAACTAATCTTTCACGCCTATGCCATTCCCTCTTTAGGTCCCCTAAAAAGAGTAAATCAAGTACACGACTCCATCCAAGGGATGGGATGTTGAACTACAAATACAGTGGCACTAATCGTTAAATAGCACGCAAAAACTTGACACTCCAGCCGCCATCCGTTAACTCTTTAGGAAAATTAAAATTTATTAGTATATTTCCTTAATACGGAACGTATCAAGGTCCTTTAAATGTGTAGAAATGTTCTTTCCCTTTAGGTAATCGTAGAGTATAATACTTTTGCTCTTCGATATTGTGGCAATATTTGTTTCCTCATACGGATGCAACGTAAAGCCGAGGACGTTTTTGAAACTTTTAAAAATGAAATACACACTGGCCTTCAAAATGACTGGAATATTGAATAAAATACTGGAGAGACTATTAATCCAGTACACAATTAATATTAGGTAAGTTAGAAAGGCCAGATTCTTCATTAAAATATCTTAGGTCAATGAAACATAAATCGTCAATAAGAACATACAGCATACATGTACCCATAGAGCGAGAACCAAAGAATATATTTTGAAATACCATCCCCTTAATTTGCAGAAGATGCATCAGTTTAAGTAACGATAGACCCTTTCAATTCAATACGAAGATAATAATATTATATTCTTTTTTAAATTCTTTCTAAAATTTCCTCGAAGAGCAGATTCGCTGCTAAGACCAGCCTGGCACTCTACTTGAATATTGGACAATTTAAATAAGTTTATTTGAATTGTAAACACTGGAGACAAATAAAATGCTGAAATGCAATTGTTCCATCTACTCATCGATTAGTTAGGAAAAGCGAGAACAATTATATCAAACATGTTTTCTGCCTATCGGTAGTTATCTATCTGAAGCAAATAGATGAGATCATTTTGTACACCTTAAAGTCGAAATACGAATCGAAGAATATTTCTATCATATTTCAAATAGCACTTTATGGTGGTGGAGAAATTACCACTTGTTGGGGGCAAAAGTCACAAAAATGTCTTCTATGCATTTTTTTATTTTAGTACCCTACATGCTAGGGTATTAGGCGCCGGGTGAATACACACTGGACTAATTTTAACCCGAATATGACCCTACCGCAGTCGGGCAACGTTATCCTGTTCCCTTACCGCTCGTGGAAAAAATGACATCTTAAAATATCTGTTATACTCTTAATCTCTCTAATTTTTTTGACATGATCTCTCCTACCTTAGTACGATAGGGTTAATAATACATTTTCAACACCACTGCTAAAGAGACGTGCTTCCATTTTATGCAAGAGCTTCAATCTGTAATTTAACCATCGCTCCGCGAGTGATTCCCAGTCTAGCTGCTGTAATATTTTGGATACGCTACTAAGTTTATCGTAACAATGTTCAACAAATCTAGCTCCTCTACGCTACACGCGATCCAATTCGAAACGTGAGCTGATAAATTTGCGGGTCCAATACCTCGGCGCTAAAAACCGTCCCGTGCTGACCAATTGCATCACATCTATTTTTGCTCCTTTTCCACCTACCCTAATTATTATATACTAAAATTAATTTCCAATAAAACTGCGAAATCCGCCAATCATTAATTTAATATTGCAATTGCATTTTAACTGGACACGAGAAGTGTAACTCTATTGGCCTTTTCGAATGAATGCATCGATTATCTCACACGAACGTGTTCATCCAACAAAATACTTATTAGTTGCATACACCAAAATGTTCACTTCAATATTATCAATACAATCCTTAGCTTCTTGTCTGCTTAGGTTGCCTTTTAACTTGCATATTTCTTCGCACTAACAGAACATTACTTTCAATTCTAGAAAAACTGTCAATAATCCCACCCCGCCCATCTACTATTGCTGAATCAATTGTCATTTAATCTAAGTATTCCACCTATATTTTAAAAACTACTTGCCTTACTTGCAAACATTCAAGCATTGTTTTTAGTCAGATATAGAAGTTGAATAATTATATAATAATTTTGAGTATGATAGAAATTATTCAATTTCTATTATACTCAAAATGGGGAGCCTATTTGTGAAAACTTAATTTGTTCCTAATGATATATTTTAAAGAGGAATGTCCCGTCAAGAATCATAATTAATATTTTCTAAAATGCCAATCTTAATCACTCAAGTTGCCAGATTTCATTAATTTTTTGTTTTTGTAAGTTCGCTTTAAGTGTCCAACTTTTAAAAGAACAAGGCATTAATGAATCGAAACATCATTGTAATAATAGGATTTGCGAACCTTTGGTAGAAATAATACGCGAATATAGTAGGATTCTATTAAAATATACATCATTTATTACCATTTAATGCTTGGTGGCACAGAAACCATGACGCAAAGTTGTCAATCATTGCATCAAATTTTTTCTACTAATTTTGAAGCTTCAACAGATTAACTACAATGTATAGAAACGATCCTCAGCAGTGTCTTCTTATAGGTGGATTTTGTTTCAACCACCATTATTAAAAACAAAAGTGTTAGTTTAAATTTTGGGTTTAATCAGAATGGATTATTAATTTGAAATCAGGGTTCCTTAAATTTAAACTGCCTAGAAGTTTCAATCGCATATATATATATATATATATATATATATATATATATATATATATATATATATATATATATATATATATATATATATATAACAGGCATTGTGACGATGCTCACACCGTGATCTATAGATTTCATACTTGCATTTCCTTTCAATTCCAAAAGTAGGTTTTTCATGAAATCATGATTCCTTTTACGCTAAATTAAGACAAAGCTACAAAGATATACTTAAAACTTTGACATGTTTCACTAAGCATTCTTGAAACATATTAACTCATACACTAAGAATAAACTTTCACCAAAAATAAACAATTCGTGAAATTACCACATTTAAAAATATTTTGCAAATAACTAACCGTAACTCCCTTTCCAAAATTATAAATACGGTGATTAAAACGCCTAATTGAATCCTTCTGCATCTAAACCAGTGTTTATTTTGATGATTGTCATCAACCTTCAAATAGAACAAGTTCTTTCGAAACTTAATGCGGTGTATCATCGCATTTCTATTATTTAAATAAACTTTCGTAAAAGGCAACAGAGATAAAATAAATTTTCCACAAACACGTGTTTCAATCCTTAAGTATAATCATTAGTTTAGCCTCATAATTTAAATCATTAAATTACAGGGCCAAAATAAACGGTGATGAAATTCCATTAGAATATCTCAAACTCCATCATGCTGGGTCTTTTAGTAAAACATATCTCTCTAGAGTCTCGAATGAAGGCATTTTTCATATTTCCATTATATTTTAATGCTTTCCTGTTTATGTTTTTTTTTGGTTGCAAAACAAAACATAATTTATAAGCTTTAATTAAGCCAAGCTACAACCGATATCCTTGGCAACAGAGGAAGTAGGCAAGATAATGGTCTGCCATGCCGTTACGCTCAGATATTTAAGCCTCGAGGAAATTGAAACACTTTTTAAAAACCTCCGAACGATAGGCGAAACCGAATGTTATGCCTTTATAACGCTATGTAAATACGTTTAACCATATCTGAATACCCGCGGCGCTAAACACAAATTATAAAAGCTCCGAGCAGCAGCTTATGCCATCATTAGCATGCGAACGCGTAATCAATATGAATATTATTGTTCCCCGCACGCGGCGCCCGTCCTCTAATCGCGGGCGAAAAGGGGGCCGCTTTGCCCCTTATGGCCACGTGGCCTACATAACCGCTCGGCCCACCTCTCGCATGACCTAACTAGCCTCCGAGCGGGGCAACAGTCGAAGCGCAAATATGCACTTTATTCCGCTTGAATGAGCCAAGTGGTCGAGTCGGAGAGAAAATCCGGGGCTTATAATTCGTTTCATCCGCTCCCTCCCCCCTTCTTGGGTCGATCGGACCCCGTCCCGCCTCCCCCGGGCGGAAGTTTAAAAAGAAAAAAAAGTGCTCATAACGTTCAGATGAAGAAAGGTCGCCGACTTGCCTAAATATTCCTCCTCCTTCCTAGCACGCTTTTCGATCTCCTCCCGAATAGTCCCCGGCGATTACCCTGCGCGAGACCAATTGATAATTGGGCCGACACAAAAGCCATATCCGCCTCGATTCACGATTAATTGCCGAAAGAAGACGACGATAATGGATGGACAGTGATACGATTTTATCGCCCATTCATCGTCAGCAAATGTATGCAGACGTGCGTAATGTCTCCGTTCCAAGAGTTCAATTTTCAAAGTTCTAATACTGAACGAAGTTGACACGTTTTGACTTTACGGTTCTGATCCTTCCTCGTTTCTTAGCACGCAGAACACAAATTCGAAAAAAGTTTAGTTCTCTTTGTGATAATTGCACGATTGCACGATTAATTGCCGAAAGAAGACGACGATAATGGATGGACAGTGATACGATTTTATCGCCCATTCATCGTCAGCAAATGTATGCAGACGTGCGTAATGTCTCCGTTCCAAGAGTTCAATTTTCAAAGTTCTAATACTGAACGAAGTTGACACGTTTTGACTTTACGGTTCTGGTCCTTCCTCGTTTCTTAGCACGCAGAACACAAATTCGAAAAAAGTTTAGTTCTCTTTGTGATATCGCGATGGTTTAATCATACATATGCATACAGGGAAGGTACTCAGTTCCTTTCTTCTCTTCCTTGAAAAAGGTGGCTTGTACCACTGAAAAAACGAAAACGTGAGTTGCGTGTCTTTTCTTTTTTTTGTGTTTCTGTGTTTTTGTCTTTGTTTGCTAGTTTGCTAGTGCTAACTTTATATATATATATATATATATATATATATATATATATATATATATATATATATATATATATATTTGAACAAGGCCTCGAAAAGGCCGAAAGCTCGAACGATTTACCGTGTGAGTGTCCTTTTAAATGTTCTATTCTACTTGTGTTCTATTGTGCCGTCCCAATATTGTACTGCTCGTGTTGAGTGTTTCCGTGTAATCGAGATATATATATATATATATATATATATATATATATATATATATATATATATATATATATATATATATATATCATATAATGTGTTCCATTGTATTTTATTTGGCACAACATAAATATTTTAAATGAAATAGAACTTAATAAGACAGCTATAAATATTACGTAAAACAATCAGAATGAAATTGCTACAGCTCATCTAAGATTTGCCAGAGCAAGTGCACCAGTGAAAATACCTTAGGGCCTTGCATTGAATCGCGCTGACAATTTTTATTCAAGACTTCTCCTTTCTTTGTTTGAAAATAGTTTTTCTCTTCCACTGAGTTTCAAATGCAGCAAAATAGAGTTTGTTTACCCTATCCATCTATGTAAGCACTTATTTTGACGAGAGCGCCCGGATCATCTCGCTACGAAGGTGCTCCCGTTGGATTTCATTCCCACACCATAATAGCCTCGGTCGGTTTCGTAACGAAAGGGCGAACGGGACTTAATTACTCGACTGTTCATCTGTTCGCACGTATATCGACCTTCGGCTCATGCTTGATTGGATTATGACGAAATTTCACGGGAATTACTCATAAACACCACCTCTGACCAAGATACAGTTGTAAATTTATCGTATGAATAAACTCCTTTGAGTTCACCTTCGAAATTATCATCGCCTCCTCCAGAGACCGAACTGTGTCGGGAGGTTAAACCACAAATGAAAGTCAGGAAAAAGATTGCTATGCCGGGAGATTTATAGAATCGTTTTCCGTTCAAGTATCGTAAGATCACAACATGAAAGTTAAAGAGGTCCTTTCGTTTTATTTTCGGCGATTAGCAATACGAGATGAAAATTGATCAAGTTTCGAAGACGAGATGCATATTTCGGGACATCAGAATGTTCTCTTTCATTACGGTTCTTCAATGAGTTATGGTTCTTCTTCAAGTTATAAAATTCATTTTCTGAACGCTGTTGTCCGATCAGATGAGCTCGCTTCTCTCTTAGGTATGCTTGTTGCATGATTGTTGTGATTCCTACCCGGGGAAAGGCTATAAAAATCCCAAAGTGGTTTTCCGGATTCTTGACGTTTCAACCAGCCCATATAAATGTCCAGAATGAAAATTAATATTTTTTAAAGTGAAGCACCGAAAACCACATGGATATTTGTCATCATGCTGAAATACTGGCATACGTAACGCTTCGATAATAAAAAAATAAAGAATTTGAGAGAAAAGGTAATTCTAGGGAAACAATTGCCCAAACTTTTTTGATTTTCTTCAGAATACAACAAAATAAAGTCTAACTTAAGAAAGTTTTCTCTCTCTCCGTAAGTTCAAATTCCAAGCACTTTTTTAGATGTAAGAGATCTGAAATATAGGGACAAGCTTCCTCCAGAGATAGAAGCGAAGCCATTGGTACACAAGAGACGTGTGAAGTCCCTCCCGATGGTAAATTGTTACTGTAAAAGTCCTGATTGCTTGATGATTTATTTTTCCATTGGCAGTTGAGGACATTAAGATCATCCTCAACAGAGATGTGAGGGCAAAAAGTCTAAGAACCCGTTTTAGATGTTCATTCTGTTAGTGAGGCCTTGCCGACCAGATATGTAATTATAGGTATGTTTCTTATACAATGATATAAAAAAATTAGTATAATAACCTTCACGACCTGGCGAATAACTCGAGACCTACTCGTCAAATAAAAACGGACTCGTCATCCTCAACCTAAAGTGTTTTTTAACGGTGTAAACTCATATTAAAAACGAGAATGACAGTAATAAATATGTTAGTGAAAGTTACAGGGATATAGCATTATTATTAATATGAAAAAATTCGTTGAATTTATACCTGGTTTCTTCTAACCTTGACGATTTTAAATAAGTAGATTCAATATTGCATCTCATTCTAAAAAAGGAAAGAAAACTCATCGAATTTATATGATGTGGAAAGTATAAATACATATGCTGCAAGCAAGAAACATGCCCTCCTTCAATTACAGTTATAAACATACGAAATAGCACGCCATGAAAGAACGTCGTCGGTGGTCTGGATCACCACAAGATGGATGGCAAAAGGGGAAAAATACCCTTGAAATATAGCTAAGGCAGCTATCACAAAAGTTGAGAAAGTAGCGCATGTAAAACAGTGAAGTCTCATGCTCTCGGTGCAATTTAATACAGTCTACGAGTATTTCATCGCATTTTAGAAAGTTATTATTTAACATCGCTATGAGTCACCCGGATTTGACTCCATGTGGATTATAAAGCCATCACAATGGAGTTTTCGTATTGTGTACGAGTGCCATAATTTAACCTCCCATTTATCAGTGCACATCGCCCAGCCCTGCGTAAAATAAGGAGAAAATGCACGCTTTCATTGCAGTGGAGTGAGATATGATAGGTTCAGATGCGTCTGCAGATGTTTCAGGCGTAAAATATTTTCGGCTTACCGACTTTTATGACCAGAAGCGCAGTTAACTTCGAATTCCATATAAATATCTGGCAGCCAAATCTCCCAGCTTATCTAATTGGTCCCCAAATCCTTTTGAGGATACTCATGAATCTTTTAGCACAAAAGCTTTTAAATTTCAATTAATGGTACATTATTTCCTCCTAACCGGATGAAACTCGCATTGCATGTGGAAAGTCGTGTGGTGCGTCAGCGTTTTTTGAAAGGGACAAGAGAGAGTACGAGTAAATGCATCGAGAGGGGAGATGACAAGAGTCCAACTATCTCAAGGGCAATACAAAGGACACCGATGCCTATTAAGAGCGAAAGGAGATGTGTATTTCCATATTCAAGCAAAGCTGTGCATCGCTAGGTCTGTTACAAATAGACACTAAAGAATATCAATCTTATTTTAACTAGCCGGAGAACAAATTTGTTGGCTTAGTGCCACTGATTCATTGTTTTAGCGTAATTATCTCCTTTAATAAGTACAGATTTCTTAATGAATATTACAGTTCGGTATACATCGCGCGTGTTGTAAAGTTTTCAGTTTCGTAAAAGCAAACGCAGTTCATCAACAATTCATAAGCTACTGTTCAGCATTAGGTTGGTCGGAATGTTAAAATCATATGTTGCTGATATTTTAATTGCAAGTAATAGCAAAAAAACTCCCAATTAACAATTTATTATCACACGACCATGGTTACGCTGCCGAGTAGCGTCATTAGGAGTTTTTTTTTCACCAGTCCCAGCAATATGGAGGAATTCCACATAGAATGACACTGTCCGGACTGACTGACTGACATTCCACTGACACTCTCCAGCATACTTCTTAATCTGGATAATATTTCTATTGCGTGAAATGATTCACATAAACGCAACTAATCTGTCAAAATAGAAATGAAATGGAACACTGTGGATACCCGATAACAATTTATGCAATTTACATGAACAGAAAGTATCGAGAAATATAGGCTAAAAAAATAATTATAATCAACAAGCAACGTACATGTTGAAAGGAGATCAAATATTAGGGGGATGAGGTATTGAATTCAAGGAGGATTTTAAATGGCATATGTCCATCATTGGCCAATGATGGACACATGCCACATTGCCACACCTCATAGAAGTCATATCAAACCACTTGTTGCAGAAATCAAAGTGAATATTAGGTAAATATTTTTACCAATACTAAATTAAACAATTATGCATGGACTAGTTAAAAGTAAAATATATTCAATATAACATTAGTTTCCAGAGACTAAAACTGATTATCTAATAATAAAATTAAGAAGGCCGATGCAATCCTCATTCGTAAAATGGATGAAATCTAGAAAACATGCAGATTAATATCGTGGGTCCCCGGGGGTAGTTTTCGGTATTGTTTCGTGGAGACCTACCTAATTTAGATCATATTATATGGCACTTGACACTCAAAATTTAGCGCAATAACTGTGTGACTTTTACACTTTCTACTCTTTAAAAATCTGCACTATACACAGTTCCATCAATTATGATTGGTTTTAAGCGACAGAGAATTTTAAACCTAAAATAAGAAACAGTGTCACTCCAAATCGCAATTATGAGAAACAGGCTTGCATTTTTCCGAAAATTGATGTAAGTTTACAACTAATTAGAGGACTTTACATCATTGTTAAGAGGGTACATAGTTACTGCTTTAAATCTAATATTCATTGACCAGACGTTTGCAGGGAGGAAACTATTAGTAAGGATCAGCTTCCAAATCAATATGCATTCCAAAATAATGAAAATGGACTGAGTTTTCCGATACAGGCGCCTTTCTTTGTTTTTGCGCCCGTCACGACTTTGACCAGCGAATGATTGAGGACCGAAACGGTGATATGGCCGAATCCGACGGATTATTTGTTCATAATTATTCGTAATTCATAAACATTTCAAAGGCATAAAAATAAATGAGCAAATATTCACACACCAGAGGTAGCCTTGTTAGGCAATCAAATTCGAAATAACAGAAAAAGATTTAGTTATTACTTAAAACCTTTGATAGTTAAATTACTAGCCTATTTGTCGATAGGTGTGCAAACCCCGATAAAAAATGATACATCAAACTACACCGTAAATTCATTATCATAAATAACCCGTATGTTATCGATCACTTTTTTAAAAATTTCTTTGAAGTTCCATGACCTCAAAAGCTCTCAATTACTGGACAGGAATGAAAAATTCAAAACACAACCTCGAATTTCGTATTCCATCGTTAAAGAATCGCAGCCAAAGGATTTAAATATTTGTAATACGAGGCCTTCAACCTTCTCTTCCTACTTTTTCGTAAGAAATGCTCGACAATTACTATTTTATAGCGTGTAGTAATTAACTATTTCTTGTCGTTTATATTTAATGAAAATTGCACGCAAAAGCTGGGGCGAAAAAGCTAAATAAATTTCATATAAAGAATTTAATCAGGCGTTATCCTGTGGAATTGAACTCCATTAATACAATAAACTAAAAACACTAGGCTAATTTTTAAAGTCCATAAGATAATGTAGTTCATAATAAATATTAATTGTTAAAGAGGAAAGAGAAGAAAGCTTGCGACAGAATATGTCCGCGAAAATGTTTAATGACTTGATTTTTGACAATCAGTCTCACCTCTTGACGTTAATATCGCATGCCTTCGATTAAACATTCCCAGCATAGTGGTTGATACCATCTCTACACCCACACATCCTCTTACCTCTAATTCCTCCCTAACCTCACCCCACTCATACTATCGCACAACGACTTTACAGTATATATGCCTAAGAGCCCCTCCCATGGACTACAACCTTGACGTGGTGGAGGGGCTTGTGCGTTCCGATGACCCCTAGAGCTGTGTTGGCTGGAGCAATGGTAATTGCTTCTGGTAGGGTCACCCACGCCAAGTAGGTCGAAGGTTAAGAGCCACACGAAAGGTAGTCCAGGCAGCATTTGTTCCTCAGGCGGCTGCAAAGACTTATGATCCCAGTGGGGCGGCCATTGAGTGATGGTGCCAAGTTAAAAACACTATTGTGGAAGGCAATGGGAAACCCCCCTCAATTATTGCTCCCAAGAATACAATGATGGACACTATAGAGAATATGAGTCGTGGCAACCACGGGACTCGGCCCTATCGGCCGAGATGCGATGCGTGTGTTGGACCAACACGTTAAAAGTAGAAGACGTTGCGCTTGGCAAAGAGCCTTTCACAAGGAGGAGGGAGTTGATGACAGGGACGCTGAGTAAGGACGCTAAGAAAACACTCGTAAAAACTTCGATATGGGGCGTAGTTATGTACGGCGCGGAAACGTGGTCAGTGAAGCAGGATGGTAGAAGTAGATTGGAGGCTTTTGAAATGTGGGTGTGGAGAAGAATGGAAAAGGCGAAATGAACCGAAAAAAAAACAAATGAGGAAGTACTTGGTATGGTGGGCGAGGAGAGGGGTTTTTTGGTAGAAATCCTAGTTTGTATATATATATATATATATATATATATATATATATATACAAACATATATAAACCATAAACACAGTAATCAACCCGAAGGTCGGTTTAGTAGGTGATGGTAGAGATCACCCAGTACTAAGCCCTATACGGCGTGTGAAAATTTTAACAAACAAATATATATATATATATACTACCTTGATCAAAAAGTTCCCGGAATAACCACCGTGTGGCGCTCCCATCGTTCCGATTTGAGTTCTGTTTTTTTTGTTAAATTGGTACATCTGTTGTTGATATTCCCTTTAAATCTTAGTGTCATAACTTGACATTTGCAAAAGTTACGTAGCCAAGAGTACATCTATCTCTGTGTGTGTTGGCGATTTTTTACAATTGCAGAAATGGATTTAAATTTGCAACAACGAACTTGTATTAAATTTTGCGTAAAAAACGGATTTAGTGGCGCACGGACGTTGGAAATGTTGGAAAAGTGTTTCGGCAACGATTCTCTAAAAAAAACGGTCGTTTACCAGTGGCACGAGCGGTTCAGAAGTGGTCGTGAGTCAATCGAAGATGATGAACGCAGTGGCAGACCATCGACATCGAAAGTCGGTGAAAAAATTGATAAAGTAAAAGAAATGTTGGTCAATAACCGCAAATTAACCATCAGAGAAATAGCGGAGGACTTGAACATTGCCTATGGATCCGCCCAAGACATTGTGGTTAATGATTTGGGTTTCCGTCGTGTAGCAGCAAAGTTGGTGCCAAAAGACCTCAATTTCATGCAAAAAAGAGACCGTGTTGACGTCGCAAAAGACATGATTTGCGAGGCTGAATCCGATCCCACATTCATCAAAAGGATCATTACTGGAGACGAGACGTGGGTTTATGAGTACGACACGCAATCCAGACATCAGGCAAGTGAATGGCGTTCACCAAATGAGCCGAGACCAAAAAAACCACGTCGTTTTCAGTCAAAAAAGAAGGCAATGCTGACGGTTTTCATGGATTACAACGGTGTAGTGCATCATGAATTTTTGCCAGAAGGCCAGACAGTAAACAAAGAGTATTATTTGGGCGTTATGAGACGTTTGCGTGAAGCAATTCGCCGAAAGAGACCAGAAATGTGGGCAGAAAACTCGTGGATTTTGCACCATGATAACGCACCGTCGCACAGTGCTATCATTATTCGTAATTTTTTGACGAAAAATGCAACAAATACCATCCAACAGCCACCGAATTCACCTGATTTGGCTCCCTGTGACTTCTTTCTGTTCAATCGAGTTAAAAAACCATTACGGGGAACGCGTTTTAGCAGCCGAGAGGAAGTAATGGAAAAATCGCAGGAAGCACTGATGGACATACCGAAAACCGAATATAAAAAATGTTTCGAGAATTGGATCAAGCGCTGGCATAAGTGTGTTGCAGTCGATGGGGATTACTTTGAAGGGGACAATATAGATTTAGATGAATAAACTTGTATTTTTAATTTTCTGAATAAATTCCGGGAAATTTTTGATCAAGGTAGTATATATATATATATATTTATTTATTTATTTATTTATTTATTTATTAACAAATTCATAGTTTACCAATTTGCCATCATCACGATCTACCCATATATTGTGTCTCAATACATTTTTATACTCATTTATTTCACTTTCTCTCTAGGAATTCTGGATCTCAGATGCTAACCGTCGTATCATCATCATTAGCATGCTTCGCCAAACCGTCATGTTTGGTATACCTCCCGTGGCCTACATTTTTCTATTTCCCTTTCCATCACCTCCCCAAAGAACTCATAGTACCTCAAGGTGCCTTAAATGAACTGTTTCCTTTCCCGAATAATTTTGGAGTAAGTACTACTGTGTGGTCATTTCATCTTTTCGTCTCTTTCACACCTTATCGTTTCTCATCCTAAATGTTCATACGGCCTTCCACCATACATCAGGAGGCGCCAAAATATTACTGTTGCACAATAAATCAACGGAGAGAAATGAGCAGGCATTCCAACGAGTCAATACGCGATATTGATTATTCCATCTCGGGAGCGATCCCTCTTTCCGGGGATGGTACGGGAAGGGGCTTCCTAACCGGTGAGCGGATTGGAAAGGAGAAAGGGTTGCGGGGGGTTAACAGAGTTCAGAGTGGGAAGGAGGGAAGCAAAGTGGTGGGAAGAGGGCGGAGAATTTTACCGGGCACGGGGCGCACGTGTATAAATATGCCGGGTCGGACAAGGAGGCGGTTTTTCCCAGAATGAAAACAGGTTTGCGCATAGGAAAAATATTTCAAAGGCCGTTATTATTATACCACAGGGTGAGGGTAATTTAATACTTTAATTATTGGTTGAGGAGGAACTTCTACTTTAAAATATTATGTAGTTCACTACTTCTTAGACGCAATCGTTTCAGCCTCTTTTTCTTACCCCCGAGCGTTGCGAACAAAACCAAGTCTAATGGGGCATGAAGGTGGTCTTACTGAGAAATGCAGCCAGTGACGAGGTGACAGCCCTTGCCCCTCCAAACCTTAAGCGACGGCTGTGACAGTATTTGTGTCAAACAACATAAGTTACCAGGTGTTCAAGAGTGCAGGTCCGTGCCTTTTGAACTTTTAACGAATATTGAAGCGATCGGTTCAGGTTATGTCAGCATAAAAATAAGCGTAATAACTACTAATAACAGGTGCTAATTATGCACACGACCGTCTTGCGCACAAATGTTCGTCCTCATATGCTTAAGCCATAAAAACTGTTAACATTCGGAAAATTATTTGGATAAAATATATTTAAAGCATGTACCAACCGGTATTAACATCAAGATGCACTTGAAGGATGCCCCATCGCGTATCAAAACTGTATCTTATTTCCCAGGCATTCAAAAAGGTTCAACCGTTGCAAGATATTTTTGGAAATAAATAAATTACATTAATTTATTTATGTACCATAATCATTCATCAAATGAAAAACACAATCTATTTTTCCACTGTTCTTTATTTTGGTACTACTGCTTTCAACGATTAGGCATCATCATCAGGTACGAATTCTGATGAATTTGTACCTGAAAAGTACGCCTAACCGCTGAAACTAGCATTATCAAAATAAATAACAGAGGAAAAATGCATCTGGTTCTTCATTTAATAAAAATGAACTTCCACAAAGTTGAACTAGAAACCATCGAACCATAACCATTATTAATTACCCTTCAAACCATAAGCCATATAAGAAAAACAACAGGGACTGAGTAATACACTTAGTATTATGGCATCAAAAAATTGTGGTAAAACATGGCAATAAATATTGAGCATATTATTGCACATGAATATTTACATAATATTATTTTAAGGCATTTTCTCCAGCAAAAGATCATGGAAGCGTGGGTGATGTTACGAGGAACGAGGCCTCACACGTTCAAGCAATTGAGAGTGTTCACTTGAGCACATTTTCAATGTCGCCGTCTTCGGTTTAATTTCCTTCGGACGAATTTATTATCCCGCCACATTATTCGACGGGTACTCAGGGCAGCATTTTGAATAATGACACGTGATTACAAGGTTGTCGTCGTCGGAACACGCTCTTCCGAAAAAATTTATCACCTCTTGAGATTTTTGGGCAATACAAATTTGACACTACCTCGCCATCTCGAACGGGTTAACAGCATTTAAGTGGACCAGAATTTCTGGGTTTAAATCCTTTAACGGAGCGAGGGGACTGATTCGCGTGGGCCGAGACCTGGCGATTTCATCCACTCGCGGCTGGTATGGGGGCGAATTGTGTAAAATGGAGTGAGGAAATCGGGATATATGTATAAATTTTCCCCGGTCCCAGGAAAAGGATATGTGGCATTAGCTTATTACAGCATTCGGTGCCATCGGTAAGAGATCTCCTAATCTTTCCTTTTCCATAGAGGTAAAAGACTGCGAGAGCTCATTAGGATGGACGCAGACTACCATAATCAATCTTGCAATTCTGACATACGCTTCCCCATCAGCCAGCACTTAGCATCAGTCACCGGAGAAATGGATGCGGAGCCACAGGGCGATAAAAGTCAGGATGTTTCAAATCCTATGCGTGGTCGGATACTCTTTCAATTATATCAGGCATTCGAAAGCGATTTCCAACGCTCGACGTGATTTTATTTTGTGTTCATGTGCCAAGTAACCCAGTTGGGTGTCTATTACGGATCTTTTCGATTAAACGATACATATAGAAATACCCTTCAATCATTTCTAGCGAAATACAATGATGCTGAATTTCCTCGAGCAAAAGGCCAAAGGGAACGGAATTTTAACTCGAAATCTCATTTCTTATATACCCCTGCAACTCTTTGTATTGTTAGAACGTAATAGGTGTCTGGAAAAAATGACATTAAATAAAAATCACTGTCAAAATTCCACCATTACTATGGATTGAAGTTTTTGGTTCAAATCGTAATTTACTCAGCTGCATCACTTTCATAATTCTCCTTCAGTTCAGTATTTCACGTCCCTGATTTGGTATTAATTTTATCAGTTAAGAGGTTTCCAACATAATTCTGATCCAGCGATGTAGATTCAACATTATTAATTTAATTTTACCAACCAACTGACAAAAATAGTGATTTTCATTAGTAACTTAAGAGAGTCACCAATTAATATTGCATGCTCGCTCTATTTTCCTGACGCATGAGAATGAATAAAATAATTCTCTCCAAATGCCAATTGCACGATGTAAAATAATATCCATTAAGGACATTTTTCTATGAAGGTACGATAAGCACAAAATGTTGTTGAACTCTGAAGATTATTTCAATTAAATTAACTTTTCTTCTAATTGTGATACTTTCAGTGAGTCTTTCGGAGAATTAAACTAGATGTTTCGATGCTTTGTGATTAATAAAAGTCTTCTAATTACACCTTATGGTGGGGTTTTACGAGCACAAGATCAGCATTGGAAACCTTTGTCTATTTTAACTCGCATAGTTACCAATGAAAACTAAACATTTTGAAACTCTATTTAACGAAAGCATGTTTCTCATATTTACAACCAATTTCAAGCAGACGCAAAAATGATTTCACTAGGGTATCATTTAAATTGTCCATTTATCAGGTACAGAATCGTATGTGATGCCATTTACAAAGAAGTAGAGAACCACGCAGTTTTTACTCTACTATTTTCTTTAAATACTGACGGATGCAGAATACTTTTTCCTATTTTTGAAGTCAAGAAATGTTCATAGAATATAATCAAGTATTCGGGATTAAACATGACATGCAAATCGAGATTCGTAGTTCTCAAATTATGGCTGTAAATAGAGGGAAAAAAATGGTAAAAATTAATAGCATCATTATTTAACCGTAACAGGAAAAAGTGGACATCTTAATAAGCAATGCAGTCACGTCGGCGTTTACTTCTTAAGCGCTTCAAACGTGAAATCTCTCCTTCGGTTTTTTTTAACCTGATCATTCGCATTGGAAAACTATTTGATGAGAATTTTTTGCAGCTCAAGCGTATTATTTACTGTTCAAGGCAGTGAATAATTGAAACTTTAATGGTATATGTGCCTCTGGGGTGTGAGAGAAAAATTGTTTGCAGCCACCTTGTTTTTATACGTATTTGACTCAAATTCTCTCGCAAGGTGCGCATCCATCAAGACTGCGAGACGCCGTGGAGCGTTCCCATTGAACTACACCTATTTCATCCTCGTGCGACGTACTTGACTCCAGAAAACTTTCTTCCCCTCCAACTCGTAGATCAGATAGCCGAGTGAGTCAACGGTTGAACAGCTACTACGTCCCAAGACTACCTCTGCAGGCAAACATCTATAAGCCGAGCTCACAAATACGGTAAATACATTCATCCGGTGAGAGCGAGCGATTCATATGAGATATAGAATCCAGTTCTCAGGAACGTAGGCAGTCGGTTAAGTATTATGGGTTGCTCGAAGAAACTGTTAATTAAGGTTGAAAAAATAAAATTGAAAGTAGACTCGCTTCGGTTGTCAAAAAGAGCAATAATGTCCTTCGTGGTTTATAGGAGAAACAAGTTGAGAGAAGAACTCCAGTAATTAAGAGACCAAGTTGGACATAAAAAGGCATGCAATGGACGCTTAAATGGGTTTTTATCTGACACAATCAGGATATAATATGCCAAGTGTATGTTGTCGCAAATGCATGTAAATTTACTCGTCCTTACCGCGTTTATCTCTCATTCATAGCAAAGCTAAAATTATAGAGTTTAGCATCTGATTTATATTTTGACTTCCGGTCAAAAACCCCAACCACATGCGCACGCGGAGGCTCCCGTGGTATGATGCGGGGGTGGTCTGAAAAGTGTCCAACCTAACTAAGATAAGACATTTTTCCTAATAATTTCTGAGGTCGGAAACTTTTCAGACCACCCTAGTATGTATATATATATGCACACACAGGTATATATATATATATATATATATATATATATATATATATATATATATATATATATATATATATATACTTCTCTATCTTCCGATGAGGAGTAGAATTCCGTCGAAATTATCAAGACATAACGTGTGAGTGATCTTTTTTTTGTGTTTCTATATTGTTTGTTACTGTGTAATGTACTATATATATATATATATATATATATATATATATATTCATATATATTTATATATATTTATAAATAGTAAACACACATATAAATCCAATAAAACTTATGTCTCACGGATGTGAATAATAATGTATATGAAGTTAGCACTAGCGAACAAAAAGAAAAACACAGATACTCATTCATAAGAAAAGAGACTCGCAGGTTTTCGAATTTCCGGTGGTCAAGCCTACTTTCTCAGCAATGAGAAGGAGGAAACTGCTCCTTCTTTCTCTTCCTTGAGAAAGGAGGCTTGACCACCGTAAATTCGAAAACGTGTGAGTTTCTTTTCTTTTGCGTGAGTTTATGTGTTTTGTTTATACATTATATGCACATATATTAACATATATATATAATTTTTATATATGCACATATAAATACATTATTTATATTTATATATTCATTATATATATATATATATACATAGACATATATAAGAAAATTAAACGGCGTAATGGAAACGTTGCTTATATAGATGTAGGACCTCGCCTTTGAGGCAAGAGGATGAGCTAAGATTGGAGATTTTTGAGATGAGGGTGTGGCGAAGAATAGAAAAAAATAAATTACACAGAGGAAAAGACAAACGCTGAGGTTTTAAAATGGGTAGGTCGAAGAGACGAAGTAACGGGGGGAAATTTGAAAAATGCAGACATAGTGGATGGAGGAAATAATGAAAGGGAAGAGGATATTGAAGGAAGTGATGGAAGGGAAAACTTATGGTGAGCGGGGTTGTGGTAGGAATAGAATGGGCGTTTTGGACAGCATGAAGGCCCTCAGAAGATGGAAATAAATGAAGAAATAAATAATGTAGATAAAACAAAAGGGATGTTCTCACGATACAGAGAAATAAGTAGCCGTTCGGGAATGTCAAAGCCTACTTTTAAAGAGTACCTAGGATAAATGAATGAAAGCAGGCTCCGAGTGCAAATAGATATGTATTCTACATTCCATCCAACATTACGCCTACCATCCCTTTGACGCACACATGGAATAGTAGTTTTAATGGCATACGACCGACAGCCGGAGTCAATTTCTCCACTAGGGAAAGGCGCGTGACCTGCGAGGGTTAAAATTTCAAGAAATGGAGAAATTGTGGAGAGAAACCCTTTCGGAAATAGCGTACTTGCCACCGAAAGGCGGCAAGGGGTTCACAGATTAACGTCCCATCCGACGAAAGGCTTACTTTACTCGAAGTTTACCCCACATGGTACCTTAAGTAGGAATAGGGATGCCAATGAAAAATGTTCCAACCGCCGAGATTCGTACGCGAGCTATTGTGGCAGGAAGGCAGTGAACCGCCGTATTATCCAGATCCCCGGACATACATCATGACTCAACGGTATATGTATATGTAGATCTGTTAATTTCCCATCGCAAATGAACGACAGGGATAAAACTGCTAACCTTTTGTCGACGTATTATTATTGACGCACAGAATAAGTGTACTTCCTCCTGTCATATATCCTTCTGACGACTTGGTGAGAGATACATCCACTTCTCATTTGGACGTTAACTATTTTCCTCTCATGTGCCATGATACTGGATCCCTATGTTTAGCCTCTACAATGATAAATGATCGATTCAAACGAAATCATCACGCATCCGGCCACAATCCAAGCATGACATGTGCCATCAGGCGCATCATCTGGCTCTCACCGTTGACACGAATCCAAAACAAACAAATTGGTATTTGAGTCTCCATGGTAAAAATAAATGTTCACTCACGATCAAATTGTCCTCATATTTTTCCTCACGGAGACGTATCTGGTGTTGGCGGATGAGCGATATTCGCGGGGCCTTAAATCAACCAAATGAGTTAAAATTAAAAATCCAATTACAGAGAGGACTCTCCAGTCAATTTGATACGTAGGATTCAGACCGGGAATCTAATATTTTTGTGGATCCTTGAACGGAGGAGATATATCACGTGACTGATAAGCGAATGTAGATTTAAAAGGCGTGACTCAATCTTCTTAATCTCAAAAGCAGGAGTGAAACGTGCTGAAACGTATATGGATGGAAAAGAGTAATATATTGGTAAGCAGATAATCTCGGAGATAACCGACAGTGCAAGTGTTAAAAGGAAATTGCCAATTTTTCTAGACTGCTCATTCCCATTCTAAATTGATGGAAAACTGGTGTTTGGAGAAGTGTCTTCGTAAACTGTACATATTTTAATTCAACTGCACATCGCTTTCAAATAATGGCATTCAAAATACCTAGAATTCGCATAACAAAATTGGGGATAATATTAATCTTGTATCACGACATCACCTTTTCATGGGAAAAAAATAATAGCACAGGGAGAGGTCGAAATATCTCTATAGCTAAGCATATCGTTTTCGAAAGCTTATTAAGAAGTACTCCATTCATCCATTAAAAGTAATTTATATTTCTTCCTTCGGACGGGTTATAGGCTCTCCGGGAAATCTAGTCGGGTGAAGCTTATGTTTTTGTTTTTTTTTATATCTCTCGGGGAGTCTCGCTTTCCAACCAATTAAATAGCACACACAAGAGTGACTAATTATCCACATCAATACAAGAGAAGTTCTAAAAGAGAAAGGTTTCGACGAAGGTGATTCGACACTCTGGTATACGTTTTCTTTGAGTTATTTCCAACTGGATAAGACCCAAACGAAAAACGACGGAGAGAATTCAACACTAAGGGAAAGAGCAAGCATTATTATAACGAAGCATTCTCTCGTTCATATTCTCCGACTCCTCGACTCCTCCGTTTTGGTCATTACCGGTTCCAATTTTTCCTAGACCTGATGAGCTTAATATTTTACATGATAAGTTGGCGATGAAAAAATTGTCGGCCCGATGGGTGCCGCGATTGATCACGGTGGACAACAACTTCATCCGGAGTTGTCGCCGCCAAACTGCATGAACTACGTTATGAATTGCTGCCGCACCCCCCGTATTCACCCGATCTGGCTCCCTGCGTCTTTTTCTTATTCCCTAACATGAAGAAATGGCTCACGGGAAAAAATTTAGCTCAAACGAGGAAGTTATCGCCGAGAAAGAGGCGTATTTTGGAGAGTTCGACAAACCCTATTTTTTGGAGCGGTTAAAAAAATGGCCGGAACGTTGGGAGAAGTGTATCTTTCTAAAAGGGGACTATGTTGAAAAATTAAAAAAATATTTTTGAAAAAATGGTTAAGTCATTTCTAATACGGGTACTTATTGAACCGCCCTCGTATTTCATCATTAGGTATCTTAGTTTGATAGTTTCTAAGTTCTGTTTTCTTAGTTTGACCAGGAAATAAAATAATAAAGAACAGGGATATTAAATATACACAGAATGCTGAATTACGAGATGTGTTCAAGCTCAAATAAATCCCAATTTTTTGTGGACTACAAAAATATGCTTGAGTATATGCAAGGAGATTCTTTATGTATATAAAACATAAGATGGCTGCACCGTAAAGTTCACATGGTTTCTACCTAAGTCTCCGTCTAGAAAGTGAAACTTTTCCAATATCTAAAATGGGCGTCGCTTAGTGTGCAAGAACGGCGAGGTCATCATACCTTTTCTCCAATTGCGTGATTTAGCAACTATCTAAATTCAACGTTAGTGAAGTGTGACAAGCGGTTATTGTGTTATAGATGTGAAAAATATGCGTTCATGGGTACGACAGTTCAAAGAAGGCCGTACGTTGCGTGACAACAAACCCAAGGAGCATCAAACCATCAGCAATTCTTGAAAAGGCATGAGGGACACGTCCAGAGGCGCTCTAGGCGGCCAAGGAATTCTGTCATCGACGTTGTGATAAGTTTGAACGCCTACAAGAAGATTGCGTTGAGAAGTCAATGGCAGCTTCATCTTATTGTTGTTATTAGTTTTTCAGAAAAAAATAGAAAACACTTAAATTCACTCCGTATGCCTTTACTAAATACAAAAATCAGTTCGCAGGTACAAACCCATCGTAATCACACATGTTCTGTTTTTTTTTTAATGACTAGGATATCAGAAATATTAACAAAGCAATCGGCTTGAATCAAGATTTTTTTCTCGTAGACAAGAGGACTGAATGTTGAAGAAAACTTATTTTTCCGAAGCGCCATGTAATTGCTTCTATAGTGAAATCCATGCTTCGGAGAGTTATAAAAAAATAAAAACCTCGACCAAAAAATAAAACAGAATATTGAAAGCCACAACCACGCCCCTCTACGAAACCAGGCCTCAGCTGTCAAAAATTATTTTATGGGATCGGGTCGACTTTTTGGTGATCGTACTCAATAAGGATTCTTGGTTGCTTCTTTACCAAAAATAGACTTGATGAAAAACTTGTTAAATAGTTCACGGCTTCACTTTTTTCAAAAACTCCGGCGAGTCGTGGAAAATTGAAAATAATAGTGATACTAAACTCTGTGGCGACTGTCTAATGCCAAGGAAAAAGTAGACAATTTTAAGTAATCACCATCAATTAACTTGATATAAAATTATCTCTTTCCTGAATATCTATCGGTGCAACGCCATTGTCATGGAAACTGAACAGCAGTAAACATTCCAGAGGGGGATGAGGAATATCTTGAGGAATATCTTGGAGTTTCGCCATGTTTACCAGAAAACCATATTTTCCACATGTAAATGTTCCTGCAACAAAGGTTGATCGCGTCGTATGATTGAACAAAATTGCTTCACCTCCTCTGTAAACAATCGGTGAACGGTATGGCCGAACCTTAAACTTTGAACAAGTATGGGAAATATTTGGAAGGAGAAGCTTATGTAAAATAGCTAAAACTATCACCAAACGCGATCACTTAGATGCATGCAAATAAAAGCGGCTCTAGGGGAAAGAGATATTACTCAGCCGAAAGGTTTCATGGATGTAAAAGGTAGCTTTCATTAGATTTTTACTATCGGTAATAACTCGAAGCAATCGCAACCCTACATATCATACTTCGAAACGTGATTGCTCCAATAGTTTTCATTCCCCCACTCGTTCGGAAAGTATTGACTGAGGCCTCAACCTCTACGATATTACTAGGGAACGAGCCCAACGACTGCAAGCGTTACGTTTCATTCATATTGTACGTCATCCTATTGAGGAGGGATGAATAAAATAACGTATGAAGCAAACAAGATCTAAATCTTTGGTGAAGTGAAAGAGAAAAGTGGGTATATAAATAAATTTAAAAGAAGGATTTCTGCAGTTTGGAAATAATAGCAGCAGTTTACTGGATCACGTGCGATAGGAGAATGCCGATGATGCTTAAGGTAACACCTACAAAATTATAAATAGATCGGTACTCCTATGTGACGCCCAACTCTGGGTGACTAAAACTAGCCACAAAAAGCTACTCCAAGTTAATGAAATGCAAACATGCTACGATGGATCATTGCAGTTAGTACACTCCACAGAATAAAAAATGAGTGTTTATAAGGGGTATTCGTAAAACTGCCCCAATCCATAAGAAAGTCGACGAAAGTAGACGTGATTTAGCCACGCGCTCAAGAAGCGGTGAAAACTAAGATGATAAACGAGTAAGACTTTTAGGCGGGAAGTTAGAAAGTTTTAAAAGAAGTAGAAGATGAATAAAAATTTAGAGAGAGGTAAAATTTTCAAATTTTCGGTGATTTTTGAGAGTACTACTCTTACTCCCGCCACGGACACCTCTTGCGCCACCGATGAAATACTTAGGACCGGTTCAAATTGAATGTAAAAGTTTTGACGTAAGAACTCAACTTAGTTGTAGCGTATTTGTCCGTGGTTTACAATGCCGCAAACGTAAGAATTTCAGTCAGTCAGAGCATATACTTTTCCTTCAATTCACGTTCAACAATTCTAAGTTCACCAATAGGATGAACGACCTACTAGCTCAGGAGGTGGAAACAACTGAAGGCGCAATAGCGATGACATGATGAAAATGCTTGCGTAAACATTTATGTCGACGAGTCGATACCCATTTATTAATTAAATGATTTTAAAGACACGGCTAAATCTTTATGATTTCAATTGACTTCACCTTCGTATTGAAAAACTCAAGTGTTTGAATCAATAGTTTATATTTGTTGGATGATAGTGTGTGTGTTTGCATACCTGTGGAAAGAAAAGGATTTTTGAATGAATTTCTACGCCACGGTGGGTTTAGTTTTGCACGCATGTGTTGATTTTTCATGTAGTTTTGTTCCTTTCTCCGGGTGGTGACTTAGCGCCCCCCGCCACGCGCCCATGCGGCGGCTTGCGAGGTATTGTGTAGATGTAGATATTTTAGGTACTCGTGGCGCGGGAGTGTGTAAGCCATGATCGCACGTGATTAATTTAAGAACTCGGTCACGCCCGTGATTGGGTAACTTAGCGACCTGTACTTAAAAGATGAACCCAGGTCATCTTACGCGTTACTTTAAGTTCTTAAGGTTTAGCATCAACGGTCTCGTTCTCGCCCATATTGTTAACTCCGAATGTCTTGAGTTGTTTTTGAGTCAATTTCTTACACTCAACGTGAACCGACTTTATGGCTACACCGTTGAGGGCATAGGTTTCGCATAGCTGCCGCTAGAGTGAAAGACGTTTTCAATCAATACTTAAAATTTAGTGCAAAAGACTTTCATTCAACAGGCATTCATTCGTTTTCTCCACTTCCATGGCTTAACAACCATCAAAATGTAATTGCGCACGGGTGAGACATGCGGTGATGGTGTTCACCCCGCATTTTTCCCGCCACTAAACAGTGCACGAGCAAAGAAAATAGCAATTATCTTCAATCCGCACAGAAAGCGACCCTTCAATGGGGTGAAACGAACGGAAATGTTACATCGAAACCGTACGTGAGAGGCAGAAATTTCAACATCCAGTGCCCAATTTCTAAAGACGAAACTTACGACTTCTGTCTTGGGAAAGACACTGAAAGAAACAGAAAACCTTCGCCACCGAATGTGTAAATACCCTGTACGATTTGAGTCACCTTGTAAGCCACTAATTGTGTAACAGGGTGCTAACGTTCACCGAATTTCAGGAAAGGAGGGAAGAATGGCAAAAGAGGCGAAGAAAAGGGAGCCCAAGCCTATTCGGATGCTTGGTTTTAAACCGGTTTCTTTGTTGACTACAATTATGGGCCTTTCCAATTCCGAACACGTATCGCCCTCAGAAACCAACCAACAACTAAATGCAGACGTCTCGCTGTCTCCTAACCTGGTTTTTCCATCAGTGGAGCTAGTTACCAACGTAACTAAAAATCTGGGTGATGTTATCAATTTCCATGCCATGAAAATGACACCACAAAATCAACAAATCAAAACTTTAAGAGCAGGTGGACAGTAATCGGGGTAACAGAATGAATGACCCATTTTGTTTCGAATTACATTTAAAATGCCTTTTCAAATATTTTGACTATTTTTACTAGGTATTAGCTACTTCTACTTAGACTTCAGCAAAAATGTGGTTTTAGCAAAACTGAAAACCATCAACTATACAAAAAAGTAATAATAGTGTTAAAGGAGTCTAGGGTTCAAATTCTATTAAATTTTAAAAAGCTAGTTATTGTTTTAATAGCGCAAGGTACTAACTGGTTATGAACAAAATATTGAGCTTTGATTTCACCTGCAAAATTTATTTTTTATCAGAAAGTGAAAGAACCGGCGTGCGATGATCGTTGATTTCTTTCCAAATCTATGCTGCTGTAGAACTTCGTAAGGACTCCGTAAGGACGACTCGAATGGCGAAAACACCAGAGTCCCTCCCGGGAGAAAATCATTGACAGGGATTATCAAAACTCGGGGAATACGTGTTAAATATTAATAATGTTAAATGGTGAGTTAGAGGTGCAAACGATATAGAGAAAAGGGAAAAATAAAATAAATAAGTACATCAAAATTGAGAAAATGGCTTCACAAAATTACTAAACGACCACCCCGAACTCATTTCACATTAATTCATATATCCCAACTCTACATATAACTTTTGAAGCGTACACGAATTCAGAATTTCATCTTAGAATGCAATACGTTTTCATCAGTTTATCCTACTCCATTCCCTTTAGTACGATTGAAGACTTCATGCGTCTTCGACCAGATCATGTAATCAGTTTCCGATGGTGGACTAGATTAAGTTGAGAATCAATTACATGGAAAGCAGGGTCAGCCATCGAATCTTAG
Source organism: Hetaerina americana (assembly GCF_022747635.1). NCBI lineage: Eukaryota > Metazoa > Arthropoda > Insecta > Odonata > Calopterygidae > Hetaerina > Hetaerina americana. Next base: position 32,697,633 of record NW_027287538.1, read on the forward strand.
ACTTCTGATTTCAACAACTGATTAGGCTGCTGATTATTCTAGGATTGGGGGGAGATCAGCCAACACTTCACTCAAAGTATACGCCAGGAAAGCACCAAATCTTCATCTTCTCGTCAGGGTACTTTCTTAAACGATTCCCACATGATTCCTACGGTGGACTGCATAAGAGGTTCGCCTGATTAAGGAGAAAACGAGGTACTTAAAAACTTTTTTAGAGAAAGACCCAGTCTTCGAATGCTTGATAATGAGAAGCAGATAAGTTTAATTTCAAAGTTACCATTGTTTCAGAACAACCAACTACAAAAAAGAAAGTCGTCAATTTTGGGAAGCGAGAGATTTGGATATAATTGAAGCAGTGGTTTCGACTTGGGAGCTTACATTCTAAAAACGCCAAATGTATAATTATCGAGTATTAACTCAATGGTAGGAACCCACCTGACTATGAAGAGTATACTTTGTGCATCAATGCTAGAGATTTCTCAATATATAAAGTTCTATGGTAAGAGATTCTAATTTCTCCTTTATTAGTTGAAAATTCATACTTGGATAACTTTAAATTTGATACTTCAAGTATCAATTTCCTCCTTTTTAACTATAGCCTTTTCACAAAACTCCAATAACTATACGTATACTAGTTTAAATAATGCCAATGAAATAACTTTAGAAGCAAAATTACGTCAAATAATTTCCTTTGCCTCTTCAAAAACTGCCACTAACTGCCATTTACGCATGTGGCAACGGGAATCAAGGCATATCCGATTTTTATATTAATATGCTAGAAATATATAAAAATACTTGGATAAATTTTCCCGAAGCGTGATCAAGTTTGGGATATGATAAATAAATAAAACGTTTACATTATATGTAGGTGGAAATAATCGATAGAAGAAGATCGATAGGAAGGCAATCGGGAGGGAGGGATAGGGAGGAATCGATAGAAGAAGGCTCAGTGCCTCGCGACTGGAAGCTAGCCCATATAACTCCCATCTATAAAGGCGGCGATAGGGATAAACCAACCAATTACCGACCCATTTCTTTAACATCGATCTCTTGTAAAATATTGGAACACGTTATTGTCACTAACATTATGAAATTTCTTGATAGTAGGAAAATACTAATCCACAACCAGCACGGATTTAGGAAAAGCAGATCTTGCGAAACACAACTTGGTCTCTTCATTCACGATATACTTAGATCGGGAGAAAACAACACCCAAGTCGATGCAGTATTCCTGGATTTCAAAAAAGCCTTCGACAAAGTCCCACACAATAAATTGTTACACAAACTTAAATACTATGGGATCAATGAGAAAATAATTAATTGGATTAGGGACTTCTTGTCAAACCGCAAACAAATAGTAGTCATAGATGGGTTGTGCTCAACGGAGAGAGATGTTACTTCGGGCGTCCCCCAGGGAAGTGCAATAGGGCCTCTTCTGTTCTTAATATACATAAATGACTTAAGCACACACGTTAGTAGCAATCTAAGGTTATTTGCTGACGACACGGTGATATACAGGGAAATAAGGAGCCAACTAGATCGCGAGCTACTCTCTAGAGACTTAGACAATATCTCGGGATGGTGCAATAAATGGGGATTAACACTTAATATAGATAAATGTGCAGTTTTGAAATTTTGGAATAAAGGAAGCGAGGAACAGGATATAAACTACAAAATAGAGGGTTCAGTATTGACTACAGCAAATCAAGTTAAATATTTGGGGGTTGTTCTAACACCACGCCTTTCATGGGGAGCACATATCAGGACAATATGCGGATCAGCTTTAAAGAAACTTGGCTTCATAAAACGGGTGGTGGGGAAATGTAATGAAAAAGTTAAAGAGAGGTGTTATTTTGCTCTAGTTAGACCTCATTTGGAATATGCCGCAAGTATTTGGGATCCGTGGGAGAAAATTTGGCAAAAAGAATTAGATAAAGTCCAGAGAAAATCCGCTAGATTTGTTAAAAATTGTTATGATAAAAACACAAGTGTGACAGGTCTCTTAGGGGATTTAGGCTGGGAACCACTTGAAGTGCGGAGAGAACAAGCGAGGCTTAGACTTTTAGAAAGGTTCAGAACAAACGAGTTTAAATATGACACTGAAGGAATTATAATGGCCCCACACTACTTAGGTAGATCAGACCACAAAGATAAACTAAGGGAGATAGATTCCAAGACAGATAGGTACAAATACTCATTCTTTCCCCGAACAATCAGTAATCATAATAGCAAGAAACCGAAGTCACTTTAGAAATATTAAAAACTTTGAATTTACAAGTCGGAACAAAATTAAACACTATAGAGATGTTAGGTATACTTTCAGGTGCATGTGTATGTTAGTTGGTAGTTTGAGTGTTTGCATGTGTGTTGGGTGTAAGTGTTCATGCATGAATGTATGCCATGTTTTTTTTTATATATGATTTTGTCGTTATTGCATGCGATTTTTTTTTTATTATTTTTCTTTTCTAAATTATGGGTGGTGTCCTAGCACCCCCCGCCACACGCCCTTGCGGCGGCTTGCGGGGTATTGAGTAGATGTAGATGTAGATGTAGAAATACTACATCTTATGGAAGCTTCATTTGAAGATTTCTAGCTATCTTTCCGAGATCGCTAGCCCAAGAGTTCAGCAACATTTGAGTAATATTTAACTAGTGTTCTGAATTGCTGATAGAAGTACAGAATGGACTTCGGTACCCAAAACATCAATTACATCCCCCAGTGTCCACTTCCTCCTCAATGCTGAATGCATAACGTTCCGATAGCTTCCCATTAGTTACCTCTTATATATAACCAAATATACACAAACGGTGGCTTCCTAATAGCGGAGATGGTAGTTAGTGAAAAATGTAATAAGATTTCCGCACTGCAGATCTCATTGTCACACCCTTTTCCTCTTAAAAACCTGACACAAGGTTTAGGATTGGAGTTTTAAAAGGCCTTTTCGGGAGACATCGAAAGAAAAAAAAGAGGATCGAAAACGCGTGATGAGATGAGTGAGAAGAGAGGAAAAAAACGCGGTGGCGGAGGAAGCATTTTTCACCCGTTTAACGAGTGATTACCCCTGACGGGCGCCCTTCCAAAAAAAAGGTCGAATCTTTCCACTCCCCCACCCCATAACACCCCGCGGAATGAGGCTGAGACACGGCAGCGGGGATCGAGGCGTCATTAAGGGGCGTTGGGGGAGGAAGGGAGGGGTGGAGGAGTCTGTACCCTGAGCGCATCGATTCCCGACGCGAACGTCGATTGAGAGGACAGGCGCTCGGATAGCGCCATCGACGTCGAAAGATGGAGCGCGGGAAGAAGGGTGCCCACTCTCAACCCTCCCATTCTTCTTTCCCCTTTGGACTTCGCGCCCTTCCCTCCTCCTTGGCAATAGACCGTTATTAATCAAGCGCATACCTATCACAGCACGCACCCTACTCCCCTCACCCTCCCCCCATCCTCACTCTCTGTTTATTCATCATTTTTTTCCGACCCCTCTCCCGTTTTTTGGTCATTACCCTCAAAACGTCCCTGATACGTCCTTATTGCTCCGCGTTCGCAGAATCGGTGACACTCTCCCTCCAACAACTCCCTTCCCTTCCTCCGTCTCCCAGAAATTTTTGCCCGCCTTTGCATACTATCCCACGCTTTCCTAAAAGGTACCTGGTTGTGTCTTTGTCCCCGGCACTTGAAACACTACGTCGGTTCGTTTAATACGCAGCTTTATTAAGGCCTAAAATATTATTATGTTTCATTGAAATTGTTATATTTACATTCAGTCTCTTCATAATGGCATTTGAGATAGCTTGAGATATGCGATCGATCCGATGGATCACAGGTTTCCCAATGGAAAATGGAGAGAAATATACTCAAAAGGAAAGGAATCGTTGGCACAAGTAAAAGGGAAAACCAAACAAATATTTATTTTGGGAGCAATGAGCCGCGACATTTTAAGGAATATGAAGCTAACCTTTAGGTTCATTACTGGTACAATTACTGAATTGCGAAAATGTCAATGCAAAGATAATGTACCTTGACCGGAATTAGATTTTAATCTCGGTCTAGACGAATTATTTCTCCAATGTAAAATTTCTCGTATTTGTGATCACTAGTGGGCGGCATTGATCTAAATACTTTGTCAGAATTTCTTGCAGTTTCTTAGAACCTTTATATTCTATCACTATCCTCATATTTTAACATTTACCGAACGGAGTTTCAACTTCTTAACGTCATGATCGAGGTATCTATGGCGATGATACTTTTAGGTACCAAATACCATGTGAATGCCGTCTAGACGTTGCAACCCCGGTCAGCGGTTAATAAACACTGTTAAGAAGTACTTTGGCCTTCACTCCAATAACACACTACTACACATAAAGACCAAACGCTTTAATTGGTAATTTTTTATTTATCTAAAAGCTATTACTACTGTATTGAAAATATAAAACTATGGTACTTAAATGAACCCTGGCATTTGGTTTTCAAAACTGATTTCGCAAAGACGGTTCAAGGAATGCTGTGATATCGTTTAGTATGTTAGGGCTTCCACATTTTGCATATAAATAAGTGTATCAACAAATAAAATGAATGGGGAATAGGGCAAAATGCCATTTCGGATTAGTCTAACATTAAAACGCCTCGTTTCCAGTTACTCCAGGAAATTTACTCCCTAACGAGCATTAAAAATACGCATTCATAACGAGTTCGTTAGTAATCACAGTTGACAAATGGAAAAAGGGGACCCTTACGGTCTTAGAACCGTCCGAAATAACAACTACTTAATCTATCCGTCTCGCACTGCCTTTCGCGGCCATCCACTCCGTCGACCAGCGCGGGGGAAGAGGGACTCCCTTGATATTCCAGCATTTAGGACGGCGCGGAGGCGTGATTAATTAAATGCGCCCCGGGCGACGGCAGCGCCATTGTCTCGGCACGTCACGAGCGTTATCCATCCGTTTCAACCCCTCCCCGCCCCAACCTTCCGCCCCACGGCAGAGTGATTGATGCAATTTCTGCAGATAGGCATAATCTAATTAATAGCAATTACTTTTTTTTTATTCGGCCCTACGCAAACACGTACAGTGATATCTCTCCCCCTCCCCGCCACCACCCCCACTGAGTAGGAGAGTTGAAAATTGATGGCTTTCCGCGAAAGGCGAGGGAGAACGTTGAAGAGGAAATGCTAGAGAGAGAGAAAGTTGAGGATTTGGATAGTGAATGGTGTCGGTAGGGTGCGCACGTACACGTCTATACTATACGGTATCTCATTCGACACTCACCCTCTAAATTTGCCTCAGCGTCCCACTCCCGATCATTTCATGAATTGGACGCTATCGTGGTGGGAAGATTGGCATCCATTCTTTTCCTTTCTAAAGTCATTTCTGCGAGCGTGATCTGAGCTTTACCACATCACCCCCGCTCCATGATTTCACCCAAATGTTTGAGAATTAATTTATTTTTAATGGATAACACAAATCAAACTGAAACGGGAGACGGGCACCCACCTCCTCCGCGATCAAGTCGCAGGAAGCGGGCGGGGATAATTCCTGATGCGGCAAACAAATACACAACCGACCCCCATTCCCTCGAGCTAACCATGTCACTTTGCTCTGGTTCAAACTTCGATCGATTAGGTATTATCAAAGTTGAATTAACTACTTTCGGGATTAATCGCGGGAGAAAGTTCTCCTTAAGGCGCGAAGCCAATTCAATTCTGGCTTTGGCCAGTCTTGGATTGGGATAATCGATTGGAATGGTTTCCAGTGGAGGGGAATCGCTGGCACTATAAGGGGAAACCGAACGAATATTTCTTTTAGAAACAATGACCCGCGACAGTTCTGGAAACCCTTCAACTGAAATGCGAAAAAGTAAAGATCATTCATGCTGACTGGTACCAGGTCCGCATCCAAGTTAAGATGAATTATTTCCAAAATGTGAAATTTCTCGTATTTGTGAGTACTACAGCGAGTGAATATGATAATATTACTTTTTCTGCGTTTCTCGCAAATTTTGCCAACTTCCGCACGAGGTTTAAGCGTCTGAACGTCACAGTCAAGCAATTTACGCAGATTTACGGAATCCCTTATGAATATACTCGCAGTTCAGACGCTAAAACCTCGGTAGGCTGTCAGTAAACTCTGTGAAAAAATACAATTGTTTTTACTCCAGTAGCACACTACCCCTTTTGTTGTAAAATTTTCATTTTACTGAAAAGCTGCCAAAGACTTATTTAAAATATATACCTACATACTACCTTGATCAAAAAGTTCCCGGAATAACCACCGTGTGGCGCTCCCATCGTTCCGATTTGAGTTCTGTTTTTTTTGTTAAATTGGTACATCTGTTGTTGATATTCCCTTTAAATCTTAGTGTCATAACTTGACATTTGCAAAAGTTACGTAGCCAAGAGTACATCTATCTCTGTGTGTGTTGGCGATTTTTTACAATTTCAGAAATGGATTTAAATTTGCAACAACGAACTTGTATTAAATTTTGCGTAAAAAACGGATTTAGTGGCGCACGGACGTTGGAAATGTTGGAAAAGTGTTTCGGCAACGATTCTCTAAAAAAAACGGTCGTTTACCAGTGGCACGAGCGGTTCAGAAGTGGTCGTGAGTCAATCGAAGATGATGAACGCAGTGGCAGACCATCGACATCGAAAGTCGGTGAAAAAATTGATAAAGTAAAAGAAATGTTGGTCAATAACCGCAAATTAACCATCAGAGAAATAGCGGAGGACTTGAACATTGCCTATGGATCCGCCCAAGACATTGTGGTTAATGATTTGGGTTTCCGTCGTGTAGCAGCAAAGTTGGTGCCAAAAGACCTCAATTTCATGCAAAAAAGAGACCGTGTTGACGTCGCAAAAGACATGATTTGCGAGGCTGAATCCGATCCCACATTCATCAAAAGGATCATTACTGGAGACGAGACGTGGGTTTATGAGTACGACACGCAATCCAGACATCAGGCAAGTGAATGGCGTTCACCAAATGAGCCGAGACCAAAAAAACCACGTCGTTTTCAGTCAAAAAAGAAGGCAATGCTGACGGTTTTCATGGATTACAACGGTGTAGTGCATCATGAATTTTTGCCAGAAGGCCAGACAGTAAACAAAGAGTATTATTTGGGCGTTATGAGACGTTTGCGTGAAGCAATTCGCCGAAAGAGACCAGAAATGTGGGCAGAAAACTCGTGGATTTTGCACCATGATAACGCACCGTCGCACAGTGCTATCATTATTCGTAATTTTTTGACGAAAAATGCAACAAATACCATCCAACAGCCACCGAATTCACCTGATTTGGCTCCCTGTGACTTCTTTCTGTTCAATCGAGTTAAAAAACCATTACGGGGAACGCGTTTTAGCAGCCGAGAGGAAGTAATGGAAAAATCGCAGGAAGCACTGATGGACATACCGAAAACCGAATATAAAAAATGTTTCGAGGATTGGATCAAGCGCTGGCATAAGTGTGTTGCAGTCGATGGGGATTACTTTGAAGGGGACAATATAGATTTAGATGAATAAACTTGTATTTTTAATTTTCTGAATAAATTCCGGGAAATTTTTGATCAAGGTAGTATATGAACCCTGGGATATGGTTTTCAAAACTGACTTACGCTACGGTTTACGGCCTCGTGCAATGGCATGTAGGGTGTTACTAGCTTCATCGGTTAAATAAAAAATAATTCGCACTTAAGGCCTTTTACCAAAATTCCACTTCGAGCCATTTAATGTGTGGGCCACACCCTGGTCCCTGCATAACTAATAAAACAGCCATATGAAAAATATAATTTTATTTAAATATTTCAAAAACCATACACCGAAAGGGCGCCTCGTCGAAAACTCACCTACTGTCAAATGTCAATAAAGTAAGTGTATGTAAAATAAAAAAAACAGTTTATTCAAGTTAAAATAGATTATTTTTTTCCTTTTGATGAGACAGCCATGATTTTAAAAACGGCAATGATCCAATTTTTGAAACCCTTAGACTCAAATGAGTTGCATCAATTGAGCTCTATTTTTCTAACTCGAAAGTCAAACGACTTAATTAAATGCAATAATTTCAGAGCGTAAAAATCATTCGCCTTGACTGGGATTCGAACCCAGATCCCTCAATATCCGGTCGAGTACTTTAGCCACTTAAGCTACCGAGGCGTCCTCTAACACTCTGAAATTTTGGGGCTTTTTTAAAGGAACAAGATGTTGTGACGAAATACCGTACATACAATGTCACAGGCATTCGTAGTCGTGCGCGAGGCGCCACAGTCCACGAGGTTAAAGCCAACTTTAAACACTTATGGTGTTTTACTTTTGACAAATTCCAAATTTGTCAAAAGTAAAACACCATAAGTGTTTAAAGTTGGCTTTAACCTCGTGGACTGTGGCGCCTCGCGCACGACTACGAATGCCTGTGACATTGTATGTACGGTATTTCGTCACAACATCTTGTTCCTTTAAAAAAGCCCCAAAATTTCAGAGTGTTAGAGGACGCCTCGGTAGCTTAAGTGGCTAAAGTACTCGACCGGATATTGAGGGATCTGGGTTCGAATCCCAGTCAAGGCGAATGATTTTTACACTCTGAAATTGTTGCATTGAAATGCACATTAGCGGATGACTCCGTTAAAAGTTACTGTTGCGGCATCTCCCGCAGTTTCTTTGGGACTTAATTAAAGTTTGCTCCTTAGTGAAAGGTTTGGAACATGCTAGCTAATTTACATATTTAAATACTTGAATGAGATAAAATTCGACGATGGTACACAATAAGAGGTGAAAATACCCACTTAAGTAAATATTTCACTGCTCCATAAAAACGCATTTTCATCCCGATGTGATATTTTATTCGTACTCGTATATCAAGCGATATTATGGACACCTAATTTTTTTAGGGCGATCACTTAAAAAGGTAACCAAAAACAGTCAAGCATTTCACTTACCCCGGTTTTACTGCTACCTTATCTCAAATAAGTCTATTAAACTTAAATGCTATTCATAGATATCACAAATATTAATTTGAAACCTTATTTAATGGCCCATTAACATTCATATTTCAAGTAATCAATGGGAATGGCAAGCAAATGAGGAAAAAAAACAAATAGAAGTTCTCCCACTCAACTTTTTTCCTTATAATTCTTTCTCCCTGCATTTTAATGCTATTTTCCTCACCTTCTTCCTCTACTTCGTAGTTCTCGTCAATCACGCCTTGCGACTTAGGCCTCATCAAACTGAGACTATTAGCATTTGCTAACTAAATTTTCAAAATGGGGTAAATCAAAAAAGAAGTGTTTTTTTCCTTCAATGTCAACGAGCGTTATGTTCGAAGCTACTCATTTGTAGGCCAACTATGGGGCACAAGTGATTTGTGTCAAAAGTGAAAAAAAAAAATTCCACTGACTCGATCGTTTCACACGGTGGAAAAATTTGCATCATAGAAATTTTCCCAGCGATTATGTTAATTTTCTGCCTATCAAATGCCAAGCCGTAACTAAAGTGTATCGGTATATCATAGAAAAAAATACTCGCCTATATGATGGCAAGATCGTTCAAAACAGAGCTGCGTTCGAGAGACCTTTGAAGTACCTCAACTTCGACTCTTTCCATCGCTTCGTCAAAAGCATATGTATTAACAGGATCTTATCATGAAATTTCGCGGAGGATAAGTGCTTGCCTTCAACAGGACTTGCGGTCATCATGAAAAGTAACCTCACTGAGCAGCGGAGAAAGTTAATATCTTGCTTAAAGCGACTGAGACCAGCTTTTTTGTGCAAGACATTGGCACACGGTCGGAATATATTATAATATTAAATACGTTGCGACGCATCCGAGGTTCCTCCATTACTTCATATACAGCGCCACGTGCTCAGGATAGGCCGGCATGCATAAAGCGTTCCGCTTTAGGGTTCGGAACAATAGAATTACTCATTCCGACACATTAAGTAAGCCCTTACAGCACTCCCCAAATGTAACTGCTCCAGAAAGACGCCCAATTAACGGTAAAATATTATTTATAGGTTTAAAATAATGAAACTTGATTGATCCTAATTATTTTGGAACCCCAATGCATAGTCCAATTATTTAAACGGCATACATTTGGGTACATAAATATACAAAAGGTGTAGTCCCTTGACATACATGGAACTACATTTTACGAAGGCATCCTTCACCTCGTGTTGCAATTTACAAAATGTTTACAAAGGCAGGCGTATTTTATTTTTACTTCTAAAACAACCACGCATTGTAATAATCATTCAATCGCTTTGCTGGCAACATTGCGATATTTTCTGGTAGGTTAATAGGCAGTAGGTCAGTGGGTTACGTGAACGAGACGTCTTTTTAGATCAGTCATTACAAATGTTATTGCTCTCTCCAGTCGGCGTTTAACTATAAAGTTACGTCATCACTGTCGAGAAATTAAGATCGTTGGTGAAATTTTGAATTATATTTTATGACTTTTCGTACCTATTAGAAAACTCTCCGTTCAAGTAGCATGGTGCTTCTCTCTACATGCACTTGAAACCTTACTTCTTTTACTTACAACTTCCCTAGAACAAATTACACTCTTGAATACTTTTTCGCCCATGACACATTCGTCCTACTTACACTATTTCATACATTTCCTGACACATCTAGTATTCCTTGTCTTGAGGTTGCCTTCGACAACATTTGCCAATAATATTCTCTCTCTACCTTTCCTTATCTTATCAAATAATTTTCTTTGGGTCTGAAATCTCAGATTTAACTATATTTAATCTCAGGTTCAACTATATTTAATCTCGAACAACCAATCATGCGTAGCAAAATTCTTTTATACTTGCCTGCTACCGTTGCAACCAGTCCGCATTCCTTCATGCCCCTCTCATTCCCCTCCCTATCGTTTCTTTTTTTAACCAAAAACACAAAAATACTTCTCACGTTTACATGTGTACTAACACACCGAAGCTTCCAATAAGGTGGGAGTAGACCACTTTTATACACTGCCATTTTTGTTTCCTTAAAGGGAGGAAAGGATAGGCATAAATAGTTTCAAAGTAATAATTCATTGTTCATTCTATATGCATATATGTATATATATATATATATATATATATATATATATATATATATATATATATATATATATATATATATATATATAGTACAATACACAGTAACACACAATCTAGAAACACAAAAAAAGAAGAACACTCACACGTATTTTCTTGATATTTCGACGGAAACAATCCGTCTTCATCTGAAGATATAGAAGTAATCATATAATTATATAAATATATATACGTATATATATATATATATATATACTCATATATACAGAAACATATATAAGGAACTTATATATGTTTCTGTATATATGAGTATTTATTCGCCGTTTGGCGGGATTTCGTGTTTGAATGTGTATTTGGCCAATGTGGCTCATCTCTTTCTTCTGGCTATGCGTGCCACGAAACGCACTGTTCTTTTCCTGTATGATGTTGTATGAATTCTAACCACTGACCTTTCCTCTTGTGTATTGTCTATTTCTCCTTTGGTGGGTGAAACAGCCCCCTGACGCCATCTCTTGGCTAAAGAATCGGGGCGCTTGGCGACATATAAGACCCACGGATCTCAGGGTAAGTTACATATCCTCGATAGCTCAAGTGGTTAAGAGCATCCGCCCGGCAAGTGGAAAGATCCGGTGTTCGAGTCCCGGTTGAGGAAATATTTTTACTCTTGTGATCCGTTCGATTCCGCCTTCCCCACCTCTATTGTGTTCGTCCTTTATGCGTGTTCCTATCCCTTTTCCTTATTTATGTTTCTGTATATATGAGTATTTATTCGCCGTTTGGCGGGATTTCGTGTTTGAATGTATATATATATATATATATATATATATATATATATAGATATGCACTAGTACCTATAAACAGTTATGGCATTTTGTCTCTAACAGCGCCCCCGAAATCGATTTACAAAATACAAGAACCAAGCCATAAATAGGGCGATCAACAGAATGGCATTTCACAAAAAAATACTAAAGTGATTAATGATGTCGCAGAATCGCTGTAAAATTGGACCGTCGAGTAAAATATTGGCTCCTTCGAGCATCTCCTAGTCTTTGCTTTAGTTCCGTCCTATCCATTAATGACCGCTGGCCACATAATTTATAGAAATTAGCTGTCCGTATCATGTGGCCAATAATGGGCAGTCTTTAATTGCCTGTCGACGCTTTTGCTGGTGTTAACTGTCAACGCCAAACGCTAGCGTAATGAGCTCCGGATAGATAGCCTTGGATGCACCCTCCTCGCCTCATTATCACCAATCTCATGTCTTAGCCTTCGAGGATGGAGGCTTCTCTGAATTAAAGGCAATAGCACATATAATAGACTCGACTCTTGTAAAAACTTGAGAAACAGCCAATCTGGTGCAAAGAGCTAGTGTACGGTACGAGATTGCGACCGATTGATATAGAAATCTGCCGCCAGTGAATGGAACCTATATTTCATGGGGTCAATGCGTAAATCGCACTGAACTCGTTGGAACTATGAAAGGGAAAATTTTCATCATCAATAATTAGTTCTTCATTATTCTTCTATATCGGGGAAATTTATTCGCAATCGCACATCTTCAATTAATTCGTGATTCTGATTACATGGCAGAGCAATACAATCAGCGAGCAATTACAAACCTACATGTGTGGTCTGAAAAGTTTCCGACCTCAAAAATTTCAGAAAAAATGTCTTGTATCTTTGTTCAGTCGAAAACTTTTCATACCACCCTCGTATTTCCCTCGCATGCATTTTATGCAAGGTCAAGGGACATTTAGTTGCTAGTTCGATCGTGAGACACTTCGATAGTCAAGAGTTATCGATGAAAAATCAGAGCGGTTTCCGAAAGGGTATAATCCTACGAGACACAGCTTGTGATTTTTTTACGATATTCTTATTTTGGGAGAGAGCAATATTTCATTGGACGCAGTTTTTATAGATTTTAAGAGAGCCTTCGACAAAGTACCTCATAGTAAACTACTCGCAAAGCTAGAAGCATATGACATAGATCAAGATATCCGGGGTTTGACTAAAGACCTTTTGAATGGTCGGGTACAAAGAGTAGTGATAGATGGAGTTAGCTTAAATGCAGTAGAAGTTACTTCTGGTGTTCCCAAAGGAAGTTTTATCGGACCTCTTTTATACCTACTTAACTTTAACAACATTGACTCCGTATTCACCAGTAAGATACGTTTATTTGCCAACGATGCAGTAGTTTATCGTGATATCCGTGATCATGAGGACACAGCAGCTTTATCAGATGACCTTATTGCTAGACAACGCTAGTGCGACACTTGGCAATTAGAATTAAATATAAAAAAATGCGAAGTGATGAATTTTTGGAAAAAGAGCAATTCCCTCCAGAACGCCTACTGCATCGAGACACCGCAATGGAATATGTAGACTCGATTAAATACGAATACTTAGGCGTAAACTTCACTCACGACCTCTCCTGGGGGAACATACGTCGACTATACGTCGATATGTCAACAAGCTGGCAAAAATTTGGATTTATTAGAAGATTCCTGGGTAAATGTGATGAAAAAGTCGAATAGAAATAGCGTAGAGGAGCTAGATATGTAAAACATTTTTATGATAAACTTAGTAGCGTATCAAAAATATTAGAGCACCTAGGCTGTGAATAACTCATGAAGAGAATGTTAAATTACAAATTAAATCTCTTGCATAAATTGAAAGGATGTCTCTTAAGCAATGATGCGGAAAATTTATTATTTACCCCATCGTACTAAGGCTGATAATTTCAATAAAATTAGGGAGATTAAGAGTAGAACAAATAGTTTAAGATGTCATTTTTTCCACGAACGATAAGGTAACAGGTTAAAATTGCCCAGCCGAGGTAGGGGTCATTCGTATTTGGGTCAAAATTAGTCTGTTGTGTGTTCACCCCCTACCACACCCCCTAGCGGTGGCTTATAAGCTGCTAAAATATCTATTAGAAATATCAGCCATGTGTATGCCAGCGGGTATCCTGGCAATGCAATGCGATGGTGGTTGAGGGAAGAACACATACCGTGTTTCATACGCGCAAATATAATTCTTTACAACACACATAGTAAATGAAAAATACTTCGTAGCATAAATCTATCTCTAAAGGCTGAGGCTGAGTGAGCATCAATAGTCTCTCCAGAACATTTACATAATATATACGAGCTACCTACCATTTCTAAGATTTATAATGTTTTCGTACGGACTACTGAAATCAGATCATTGAAGCTTCCGTTACTTCTCCACATAATCTCTATGTAGATATGCGTGCAAATTTTTTCACAACGTCAATGCTATGAATCTATGTTCGCCAAAAAGCATCTGTAGGAATCTTTTTTCCCCCGGATAAATGGTGATGGTGCGTGGCTGATGCTTCTTAGGTTTTATTGTGACATCCAGCCTTCTTTGCACTGCTACACCCATTAATGTATATTTTTTATATCCATGACACCATCGCCACAAGACTCACTCAATTAACAAGGAATTTCGATGGGTGTTAAACCACGAACAGGGAGAAAAAGGAAGGTTAGGCTTTACTAGCACGCTAAATGAAGTCATTTTTAGCATTGAAAACACGTCTTACTCTATCGGAAATCATGCAAACCCCGTGCACCGGCGGAGCAGCCATCTCTGGCTTGTGCTCATGGTGAGTACCCGCGTATTTCAAGCCCAACCACATCTTGTTTTCTGCTTTCAAACCTGAGAGAAAAATGCTACGCCTTAGAACATGAACGCATGTCGTAAAAGAGAAAAATATCATATCAAAGAAGTAAAGGAGTGTTAAAAGCATGTAGTGTGATCAAAATACACTTGTCAAGTTTTATTGTTCACTGTAATATTTCTATTATAATCACACTCTGTAGTATCAAGAATCGATGAGCTAAGTTAATAGTATACATATTAAAATCAAAAATTGTACTAAAACCAATCAAATTTCTAAAAGAAAAAAATTATTACCATTGAAAATCTCCATCATCATCACATGGAGAGGTAGCAAGAGTAAGGAAATATCTTAAGAGTAATTACTCCCGAGAAGTGAAAGCATGTATGCACATCATTTCTTAGCCACATTAATCACTCTACAATATAATTGATCAGGTAAAGAAAAAAAAATTTAAATAAGTTTCACGAATCCTTAAACTTTGGGATATCTATTCCACATCAAGCACGCAAAGGCAAAATTAAAGCGATGACTATTCAATTCAAGGTATACGTACTGCCTATTGAAGATGGTTTTTGGACGGACCATAAGGAGTTGTATACACGCATCACGAGTATTGCCTTTAGTTTACCCTAGATTATCAACTTCTTCATTTCTTCATAAAATATTCATGCCTTTGTGTTGTCCAAAAAGCCTATTACTTACCTTCCCCTATCCCGGTACCCACCATCCTCCCGTCTATCTCGACCTTCAACATCCCACTCCCTTTCAATAACTTCTCTACACACTTTTTCTTCCTTGTTCAGGTTTACCCTTACTCCCTTCGTCCACTATATTCAATACTTCTGAGATATCGGCCTCTCTATCTAAATTATTTCCTCCATTATTCTTGAAATCAGAAAAAAGATATTAAGTTATTCCACATATATTTTATTAATTGGAATAACTAAGTATTTTCTTCTCCGATATGAATCGCTTCCACAAAGTGACGCCTCAAACAATTCTATTCATTCTTGAAGTCCTCAAACTACGGTCATTCTTTTGCCTTTAAGGGTAAGGTCTCACATTCATAAGTCGATATCCTCCCTATTCTTTTCTTCAGATCTTTACGCAGTATACCTATAATCAGTTCTCTCCTTGTGAATTTTCTTCCGTGAACGATATTTTTCCACTAATATTTTCACTACAATGCCCATTTATTTCTAAAATACTGCCCAAATTGATGAACATCTCCACCTTATATAGTTTATTTCCTCCTATTTTAATGCTTAACTTACCATCCCTAATGAGTATTTCTTCAGGGTCCCATTAATTTCAAGCGATGGACATATATTCTCAAGAGAAATTATGTATGGTTGGAATTGTCAGGCTGAATCCTTCATGGAGTTAAATGCAGTCTTGATAGTATGCCATAACTGGTAGACTTCAGCTTGCCTAGTTAAAGCAGAATCGTGGTCAAATTCCACTCGCGAAGGCGGTGGACGTAGAGGGGTGGATACTCGTAGTGTGGGTAGGTAAACACATCAACGACGTGATGGAGTCATATCATTTACAGTTTCTACAATGCCGCCAAATCTTTTTAATAGCTTCAGCCTTCGGCAAGTACCCAAATACCCATGATGCCTAATATTCATTCCTCCCAAATGGTTGGCAGCCGACGCGACGGTCGGTAAACCTTTTTCAGCGAGCACTTTCGCGCGCACGATCGAGCCGGGAAGAAGTCCATTAATTGCGTTTAAATGACTCGAAAATGCGGAAGGCTGCAGTCCACCGTGGGTGTCGGCTAGAATGGATTTCGCTGAGGGTATGATTGTGAAGGGTCTCACTATTGTGTCCCCCGCGCCATCTTCTGGCTGGGACTACTTGGCATCGCCAGGGCGTGGGAGGCGAATGCCTGATGCCCACGCCAACGAAGAGACGACGTCGACCAACGTGGCAGCGATGCATTCGTCTCCCGCAAAAAAGTCGCCAGAAGGCAAAAAAGGAGAGCGGTGGTTGAATATAGCTCCCAACCCCTCCAGAAGATCTATTCCCCTTGCCCAAGCCCAAGTGGTAAACAGAAACAATCCAACTGCGCCAAAGGATAAAAAGACATTTTCCTTTTTCATTCTAAGTAACCTTTTCTATTGTCTTATATATTTATTTAATTTATTTATATATACCCTGGAAGCCACCGCCAGGGTGTGTGGTACGGAGTGAATACACACCACAATAATATTACCCGAACATGACCCTACCGCGGTCGAACAATGTTCTGATGTCCTCAATCGTTCGTGGAAAAACTGACATCTTAAATCTATCTGTTCTACACTCAATCCCTCTAATTTTATTAGCATGATCTCCCCTACCGTAGTACGATTTGGGTAATAATACAATTTCAACATCACTGCTAAAGATACCTCCTTCCAATTCATGCAAGAGCTTCAATCTGTAATTTAACCTTCGCTCCGTGTGTGATTCCCAGCCTAGCTGCTCTAATATTTTGGATACGCTACTAAGTTTAAGTCTTGAACTCATCTAACATTATTTTTGCACTTCTTATTACCTGCAGCTTCTCTCGTATGCCTAGAAACCTATAGTTTACTTAAATACATTTGTGCATGTACCTGTAGTGATAATGATATATATTGTTCGAATAATTTAAATGTCTGGTAAATCCTGGGTGCAAATAATTCATTGTTGTCCATAATGTCATCAATTTTTTACTCTACTATTAGCTACAATTTAAGTATCATTAGCGTAAGGAGGGAATAAAAGAGGTCCGATGGCAGTTCCCTGGGGAACACTCCAAATTTTATTTCAACTTGGAATATTTTATCTATGCCATAGGCTAGCTTGCTATGACGCTTCGAGTTAACTGGAGCAACACGTTCTATTTGTTCGCACTTTTGCTGGTTATGTATATTAATAAATAAAAATTTACTTTAAAAAATTGGATCGAAGAAATCGGGCAGTGGGCTCAAATATCTGGTTTAAACTCATCATTAGGCACTGTAAATAAACTATCCAAAAAACCCAATCATGATAAGACACACGTACATAATAAACATTTAAGGCTCAGAGGATTGGGAAAAGCCGCACAAGTCCATAATTATGTCTCTCGAGTTTTGATTTCGATGGAATCTCCCACCATTCACTTTTAGTGCCAATATAGGTCCAAGGGATATTTAAATTTCGCTTTGGTTGAGTGGTCGACGCAATCGCAAGACACGGCGCTAGCAGGACGCTGGTTTACTAGAAATGTAAAACGAATCCAAAAATTTCTCAGCAATCGAATTCCTTTGAATTGAAGGAGAGACAAAATTGAACCGTACGCAACGGAGCATCAGAAATACAACCTCGAGATTCCACACACAGGGCGTTACGCCCATCCAGGCCGATGCGCCCGAGAGATGACGCCACCCCGCAAGGCGATTAAGGCTCTCGGTTGTAACGTGACGGAAGCATTGCAATCAACTCTGCTGTTGCTAGAGCCTTGATTGTTTTTGCTGAAATTTGCCGGAGGGACTTTAGAAGTTTGAAAAAGCCTTTCTTAAGGGTTACAGCTCTGAATGACAGTGCTGAAAGGTAAGGCAAATTGGAACTTTTTTAAAGGAAGGAAGAACGCTGGCCTACCCAACCAGGTCTCAGAAAGTTTACCGTTCGTGACATTCGCGTAAAAACCTCAAAATACATTCTGGGAGTCATATCGGCATGATAAAAATAGAAAAAAATCATGCTACTCATCAAAACTATATTTGAATGTCTTATACTTTACTCTTAAGGAACGATTAAAAAAACCCATCCTGCGAATGATTTAAAAATTTTTCCGTGTTTCTTGTCAGCCATACAAAATGAAGTCCCACAAACCATCTTCGACTGATAGAACTCAGTGACTTATTAGTGACTTAAGGAACTATTTCATTCTCAAACACAAAATATCAATAATTATGTCATGCTACGTTGAAATAGAATCGATATTCCCACCTATAAACACAATAATGAACCCAAAAATTGTTTTGATAGGTGAAGGTAGAGCTTCCCTATTACTAAGCCCAAAGGCAGGTGAGGTGTGGACATTAGGGTATTACTCGTTGGGGGAGAGTTCCTATCACCATTGCGCCTTTGGTCTGTGGCCCAGGAAGAACAGATACACGAAAAAATCAGCCAGTGTCGTTATAACAACACTTAGGTGTAGCTTAGGGAATCCAGGGACGCCATCGAGATTCGAACCTGAGCCCTCTTAGCACTCTAGGCTTAGGCCCTCTGGGTAGCACAGCAATCTTTACAATTAGGCTACCGCAAACTCTTTACATACAGTTTGATGATTCATGTGCGTATTCATTTAGTTGTAAAATTATAATGGTACACTATATGAACAGGTAATGAGGGATTATGTGCACGGGGACAATTATCTAGCTTAATTCAATTTTTTTTAATAATCATCCATTCGGGCCGATTTTACAATAGCATATTAAATTATACTAATACTATGTATGATGAGTTAGGAGAGGCAACCAATTGTTTTCATTTAATATATGACTGATGCAGTCTATTTTTTCACAAAACTACAACAATATATGGTACCCTCTAAGCCTGTGTGTAAGTAAGGTACCCTGTAAGCAGTTACAGCGAGAGGCAGAAGGTAATTATATACCAGACTACTTTTGATCAAAATACTTTCCCCCCTGGCGTGGTCGGATAACGTTATTCTGATTCCTTATTGTTCGTGGGATGAATGACATCTTAAATGCATATATTCAATGGATTAGATCAAGCAAATTAGACAAATTTGGCCACTATACGCTCAGTAACGCAGAATAACCTTTATTAATAAACGCAGTTTATTGTGAGAGGTAAAATACATTTGCAAACCCCTTAATTCTATCAAAACATTTGCTGAGTAAAAACTATGTTTCAGAATACAGAATAAATTAAAGGAATCTTTATTAATCACGATAGTCAGATCTACTACGTTACAACATAACGAGATCTATCGATTAATCATCACTGAAAGGCTTCTCGGGATCCATGCTTGTGATGGAAACAAATTTCAGTGAATTTGTTTTTACGTAATGATAAAGGGGCCGCGCAATCTGTCACATTTTTGTTGCCATTTTGAATCTGGTCGCTTGAATAAATGGACCAAACGGCTCACCCTAATCAAAGAAATTAATACTGGTTTATTTGTTCTCACAAAAGTCCAACAGAGTATACGGGATACGTCAGCCGAAGTGGTATTGAAACTTAAATTTTTGAAACGGAAACGTTGTGTTTTGTCGGGTATGAAATTTTATCCGAAGTCATTTTTATCTACCTCTGACGCCGATGGAATTCCATATCGAATAGGTATTTGTTTTTTTTTTCAACTTTGTATTTACCCAAAATAAAAATATTTTCACCGAAGGAACACGACCGTATTTTACCATAATATTTTTTTTACATCCACAGAACATAAACCCCTCCCAGAGGATGACCATATGTGTATGTGCCTTTGGACGTAAAAAATGTGTGGAAACATACAAAGCTTTAAAAACAACATTCCTTTTTTAAAATCATATTTCCAGTGAACGCATACAGCGACCGCAAGTGTAGCACTCATTTTATTTAATGGTGACTCATATAATGGTAAAAATATTATTTCAAATAGCAGTAATTACAAACTTTTAGAAACTTCAGAGAAATTCCCCGGTTGAACGTTTTTTACTATTGGCAGTGAAATGCGTTGATCGCAATATCGTGGAAAACGTGATGAAATAAGAAAGCATTTGGAGTTCTAAGATACAGCTAGAAAATGTTTAAAATTATTTTATAACTTAAAAATCAAAGTTTTAAAGAAAATAAAATAGAAGCTGGAGAAATTAAAGATATAATGACAGCTGTGGGGAAAAATATCTTGTAATATCTTAGCTACCGTTTTATTCTTTACTCATATTGGATTGCCGACGTTTTATCAACTAGAAAGTCACCTATAACTAAAAATGCTTAAGAATATTTATTTATATACCATATTGGATAGATTAAAACACGGGTTTTGTAAAACCGACCCATTCATCTTGTTCTAAGATTCAATTAATGTAATTTTTAACATACTCCAAGCTTTTATCTCCCATTACTCCCTATTTTTTCTTTCAACACCTGAAAAATATCTACCTCCTTCATGGTTTCGTAATAAGACTTAAGCTTCCTAAATATGATATCTTCAATGACAAATATTCTTTCTCACCTTGAACAGATTACACGAACGTAAGACCAACTAGCAAAATTTACTTATTCAAAATCCAATAAATGCCAAAATATACGGAAGAAAAACGTTTCCGAAGTCAAATCTTTCAAAATGCTTCGGGCAGGTACAAGAAAATATCACCCTGTTCAACCCTAGTTCCGTGTTTCTTAAGAACATCACAAAAGTCATCGTCTTCTGCATTGATTTTCAAATATAGATTTCAAATTTTCAACTCACTTGTGCAGCAAAATGTTGACAGTAAATATTACACAAACACCGCATTTTAACGAAAGAAAAAGTTTTAGAAAGACCCCATTCCAGCCTTAAATCATTCAAAACTTCTCAAATACACACAAGTAAAACACTTCGTGGCTCACTGTCGAATTAACAATGTACGGAGTGTAAGTTAGTTCTCTTCATAGTATTTTTTATTAATATTAATTCTTTTCGCCTTATTATTTTATACGCTCAACTTTTAAATAATGGTGGAACTCTGTAGCCAAAGAGTCTTTGGAAATCATCACTCCAAAAATGGGCCAGCCCAATTCTACACCTTCTTTAATTATGGAATAAATATAAAAAGATCTTTTCCTACCAGGAAGAGAAGAATGGCGCAGCCCTAGAGCTCTTATTTTGGTGCTGTGTTCAGGCACTCATTGACTGATGACAGCAGGTTTCTCATTAATTTGGCATCTAGTAAGAAATAACACTTTGGTATTTTGGCTCATACCTGATATGCGATTAAATTCGGATTGGGGTGCGGTGTAACAAGAGGGAAACTTTAGCCGATTAACCGTTTACGCATCGTAATTGTAGATGTAGTTCTGAACGTACTACTATGATTGTTCGAGGAATTTTATTTGCTGTATTCAGTTAGAAAGTCTTCTCTTTTTAAGGTCGTAGAAATGCAGAGGGAGATAGTGATTATTTAACTGTCAAATTTCTCACCCTTATTTTCCCAAAATTTAACAGATAGTTCCGCCGCGTCCGCTATGAATTCTATAAAAAGAAAAGTGAAGAAATGGCGAAGATATGCAGCTCGGGATATTAATAATGGTTTTCTACGCCACAGTAAAAAATATATATGAAGTAGCAGATTTTTACCGACTTGAGGTAGGCTTTTATTGCATCCTGGAACTAAACATTTCTGAACTCTAAACCCTTACTAATAAGTGAAAAAGGTCATCAAGCCCCATACGACATATTACATTAACTCTTTATTTAACTCCGTATACTTTCCTTCTCTTGTAATTCCATCCAAAATGGATTTCATCATTTTCATGGACTAAATCGTAGTATCCCGAAAATAAAGCACATTGTAACTCAAACTTACTTATTCTAGTCTAGTATTCATGTAAAATTCGGTCTAATGTGGCTGCGCCGAGTATGTGATTTTGATTTAATTTGAAAATATGAAAATATTTATCGGTGAAATAAAGCGGACTCAATATACTTTTCCCCGTAAAGTCGACACGGTCAAATAATTCCAAACTGCATGACTTCATTGACTATTGACGGTTCAAAGTACTCGAGTCGTGAAGAGAATTAGAACCAAAGACTTAAGTGCAAGTACAATACTCTTTAAGTGTAATCGAGTATGGAGCAGCGTACCTTCACTGAAAGACCTCATACATTTCTAATGGGCATCATCTCAAATATCACTCTCACTTTAAAGTAAATACGAGAGAGAGGATTAATTAATTATTACGTTCAATATACTAAGTTTCCGTGCGGCCAAAATATATTTCCACAGCCGTAAATTTTTTAGAAACTGATTTATTTCGTGCTCTCCTGTCGAGATAACTAAGTGTCCCACAAAATTAACACAAAATAAATCTTCCAGGCTGAGCCAATCCCAGTAGTGAATTTTATAGCGTGTTAATTTGGGTGAGCCACCTTGACTCGGAAATCAGGCAAAACCACTTCGCTCCAAGCTTGTTTTTTATAAACATGGGCTCAATTGAAATTGCGCCTATTTGGCGATACGCTGCCATACAATGGCGATACACCAATTATGTACCTACCGTTACAACTAACCTCCATGGGGTAAAAATATTTCGGTAAAAGTAAGTCATACGAAATTTTAATTGCAAAAAATACGTTCATCAAGGGATGATGTTACACGTGTTAGTGAGAAATACGGAGGCGTTTTGGAACAGATAAAAAAAGGTCGAAAAAATGAGTAGGTGTAGAAGGTACTTTTATTTTTAAAAAATTGCTCTAAATAAGGAATAAATGGAATTTAAGAAATTTCGAAAGGTATTCAATCAAGGCATAAGATATCATGGCATTCAACAAAGTTTAGCAAAGAAATTTTCGATCGGAAAAATAGGGTTTGTATGAATAACTGGAAGAGAGTCTGAGCAAATATAGCAATGCTCATCTCTAGGGGAAAAATCTGCAATTCCACCTATTTTACTATCTCAGGATTGTTTCAAAAGATTCATCTTTGAGCGACAATTGGTCGTGCATTCCTCCCACAGGCGGGTAGGTAGGATTTTGACGTTCCTTAAAAGTCACACAACAAGCAAACTTAGGCATGACTTTCCTCTTACTACGAAACTCTTACATAATAGTCTCATTTGCATCCAATTAATGATTCAATTTTTCACTGGAATTGTATTCAGAACATTTTTATTGAATGAATAAGCTCAAAGGAAAATATCCTTCACAAAGAAAACAGCACGTGTCAATAAAAGAGGCTGTTGATAAAGTTATTGGTAAAATTGGAAAAATGTCGTCATTCAAAAAATTCGTTTCTAGGTACCCAAGACGCTAGTCTTAACGATAAAATAGGAATGCCCTATTTCCAGCCAACTGTTAACTGATATTCAATTATCATCAATTGGTTGAAGATGTTAAAAATTCGTAGCTTAAGTTGAACGTATCTATATCTTTTTAATTAAAATGAAGTTTTTTTGGTGAAACTAAATATTCAATTTATCTTTATTTGCCTGTACCCATCTACATTCATGACCTATTTCCGCATTAATTATACAATAATTATATGATTTAGGCTCTATAACAATCACAATACGAGTATATCGTCAAATAATTTAAAATACAAAATATTTATGTTAAGTCTCATTTATTTTTGACAACATTCGCGACAGCAGCCGTGGTAGAAAACAGTAAGGCATTTATTTACAAAGGACCAAAACACAAGTTCCAAGACTGATGAAACTAGACATGTGGTTCTTGTATTTTTTTAAAATTTGCTTTACCAGGTCAAGAACACAATTTTACCTTGAGAATATTTTCGGAATCACTCCGAGATCAAGACGTGTTTTCCATAAATGCCGTTTGAAAAAACCTCATTCGAAACCAAGGATATATTTTTACCAATTATCACCAAATATACTTAAAACAGTTTATGAATGATTTATATCAGTTACTTAGCCCATTTGGGTCATCAATTTCATGATTGAGACTTTATTATGTTCTTTGACGTTTCTCGTTCAATACCACTGTGTCACTGAAACTCTAGACAACATGCAGTTTTTTCAACTATACTTTTGGAATACTTCTTATTCCCTGATAAGAGCGTCGAAATCACAATTGGTGTGGCACTAGAGAGATACTTCTCCTATTGAAAATACAGAATTTCCTACATTTCTTATACAAAGTCTCATCGATTTTGGCTTATCCAATCTTACCGATAAGTTTTCAAGAACGGGAATTAGTTCGGCGAAAAAACAGCCAAAAACGTTCTCGTGGAAATATTGAGAACAGAAAAATCTTGATCGGGAAATCAATTGAAAGACTGCTCCGAAGCAACGATTTACATACTAGCCTATAGATTGCGAATGCAAATTCACCGTAAGTTATTATCAACAGAGGTTGCTCTAGGGACGAGGGCTTGTTCCAATTATCAGGTGGGGCGTGTCTTTTCCACCGGAATGGATTTGCATAAATATTTTATTCCTCGAGAAAAAAAATAAGATCTATATTCTTATGCTGCCGCCCATCAGCGGCAATTCTCAAAAAATGCTTTCCTATTCATAGAAATAGAAACGAATAGTAAACGGATATCCAAACCGCCACGCGCACGGTCATTTCGAGCGCAAGTGGATCCCACCTCACCCCTAACATCCCTCACTCCTATTCCCATATCTTCGCCGCAGTAATCCGTTTAGTTAATACTTACCCATGTCCCGTTCATCCCCCGCGTTCAACCACACGATAGCAATAGGCCTGGTTTAATAG
Source organism: Hetaerina americana (assembly GCF_022747635.1). Classification (NCBI taxonomy): domain Eukaryota; kingdom Metazoa; phylum Arthropoda; class Insecta; order Odonata; family Calopterygidae; genus Hetaerina; species Hetaerina americana. The sequence continues at coordinate 32,722,716 of NW_027287538.1, forward strand.
AAAACCGATTAATGCAGGACACTTCGCCGCGGGCGGGGAAATATTTTTCTCTCCGAGAGCGGCGGGAAGGTTTACCATATTATGAGATCAACAACCAACCAACCCACCCATTCCCCCCCCCCCAATAGCATCGTTCTCCCCACACTCCCACTGAGCTCCCCTACCCCGACGATCTCTTTCAAGCGCTTCGGCGCTGTTTGAGGTATTTGTTTTCTCTTTTTCGGTCGAAACCAGTTTCCTTCCCTCTGCCGGGCGCTCAAAAGCCCTGGCACACGTTAGGGGACGATAAATTTCCTGGGGCATCTTCCCCTCTTCCTTTCAATCCCTCTCCGACTCTCTCTCTCTCTATCTATCTCTGCTTCACGCGAACACACTCCATTCTTCCTTACAACGCCTCCATCCACGCCTAAACCTTCCACAACTGCTTAATGAACATTTTCCACCGCGTCTTATTCAGCTGCAGAGCAGGGATCTCATAACTGCGGTACTACGTAGAACGGTCGATTTGGAACGACGGAAGGGAACGATAGACGGCTGACGAGACTGCCGAGCTTCAAATGTTTGCTTCAATGATTGCTTAAAAACATACATATAGACTTTTCTCTAAGGCAGGTTGGGGCTAAGAACATTATTTTAAATCTATTACTGACGCATAAAAACTAGTCGCTGGTGAAACATCAGTATCAAACAATAGCGCCCCGTTCACACACACACATTTATATATATATATATATATATATATATATATATATATATATATATATATATATATATATATATATATATATATATATAAAATCCCTCCCCGGACTACAACCTTGACGTGGTGGAAGGGCTTGTGCGTTCCGATGACCCCTAGAGCTGTGCTGGCGGGAGTAATAATTATTGCTCCTGGTAGGGTCACCCATGTCAGATAGGTCGAAGGTTAGGAGCCAGACGAAAGGTAGTCCACGCAGCGTCTGTTCCTCAGTGAGGCGGCTGCAATGGCGTCTGACCCCAGTGGGGCGGCCAATAAGTGATGATGTCACGTTAAAAACACTATTGAGGAAGGCAACGGGAAACCACCTCAATTATCATTCCCAAGATTTACATGATGGACAAAACAAGTAATTATGTCAATCCGAAAACCTACCTTAACCGGTAGATTACTTAATAATAATATATATAAATAAATAAATATATATATATATATATATATATAAATATATATATATATATATATATATATATATATATATATATATATATATATATATATGTATAAACATACAGTCGTCAACCCGAAGGTCGGTTAGGTAGGTGTTAGTAGAGTTCACCAAGTACTAAGCTCGGCGGGGTGTAAAATTCACATACCAGGGTAGGGGGGGCAGTGTCATTCTCTGTATATACAAGTATGAATTATTGGTTGAAAGATGAGACACTAAACGGAATCATAATATAACGAATTGGCTTATGAGATATATTATGCCTATTCACATTCAATAGGTCGTTACACCTATGTACGTATGTTCATTATCGAATATTGCAAAGGTGCTTGTCTTCTGATCAACTATCATAATTAGCAATATTAGTCACATTTGCCGCATTGAAAAATGTTTATTATTAGAATACTTACAATGCAATATTAATATTCTATCCAATCGTTCTAATTGTTTTTCTCAAATTCAATGTTTACTGAAATAGATTTTGAATGGCTATATGAAAAACTACTTTAAAAGAGTACTTAAGTTTATTGATTTTCCCAAAGTGAGAAATACTTCAGCTTCATTATTTAGTATATGTATTCACTTTTCTATTGAATCAATTTCGAAATATCATCATCGGAAATTTTATCAGCTGCCATTGCATGATACTTCGTTTTCTATCATTTTGCTGAAAGAGTTCTCTCACCTCGACTGAAATATAAATCATTCTACAATCAATTGTAATATCTTCTACTTTTTTATATGCGCATCTCCTTTCATTTTTAATGCTGACATAAATTCTAATTTTACGTGTTTTGGGATGCATTTACTTCCGATCCATAGGGACTAAATATAATCTTAACCCCATTTAAAGAGAATTTCTATGAAGGAGAAATTTATTCACATCATCTGTGCGTACAGCAGTGCAACATTGGCTTTTTGATGTCGTGACACGATATCAGTGCAATGTCGCTATCTCCTCCACATATCGATGTCGACGATTTCAATGACGTCGATATCGATGCTGTCATATCGACAATGTCGAGATCGATATCCTATGTCGCGTCGACACTTTTAAATCACCCTTCCTGTCGTATCATCTGTTAAACCGCACCGGTCAAACCATTGCAGAAGAATTTAACGTCAAATACGTGCATTTGTCGGAACTCATTACGAAATAATCCCCACAACGTTAGATCGGACGGAGAGGATTATTCTTTGAAAACTTATAACATACCATGCTTTTAGGCGATTACTTTAACCTTCACCGAAATTGACAGATATTAGAAGTCCTTATTGACACAAAAATATTCCTCGATCATCAGTCATAATGTATAAATGTGTAGAAAATTGTCCGTAGACCTTCAATATCACAGTCGTTTGTTTCTTCCTCGCATATAAGTAAAATATTTGGAAGCATAAGAACTGCCTATGACCACCTCGAAGGCCACATAAATTCTATCCTCGACGTCAATATCTAGGTCGAAATCAAAATCGCATTGATCATCAATAACGGCTTCATTATCAATGTACACATTAATATTTCCCTTGATATCAAAATCGCCCACGATATATTGACGGCACCATAAGCTAACAGGTCGGCATCCAATTTAATATCGTCACCTACTCGACCTATCGAACTATCGCACAGCCCCACACGTACATGCTCTTCAAAAACGTTCTCTGTCGGAGTATGCACATCCAAAAGATCCTTATGATTACTTTCGGAAGCGTCATCTGTTTTACTAATTTCTTCCACTCTCCGGTCCTTGTGCACTTTTTTTACCACCGTCAATTCCACACATCCTTCCATGTAGGCGTTTCTGTTCCTGAGACTCCCAACATTTCTCATCTTGAGAGTTTCTTGGGCCATTTTTACTTAAAAATTTCTCGGCCTATCCTTACCCCTCGCAAACCTCACCTCAGCTTACCCTTCCCTCTCCCATGCTTCTCTTATATTAAGTGGTTCCTCGACTTGTGAACAGAATTCGTTCTCGTCCGTGATTCGTGTCTCGGAAATTGCCACGTTGAGACCCTATGTTAAATTTCACCTTACTGGAACTCAATTCGCTCCCAGGTTAAGAAATTTTAGAAAAAAATAAAAATCGAGATCAATTTTTTAATATTTTGAATTTTCTACCAAATGTTACTCACCAACAACAAATAGAAACATATCGCGAGAGACATTTTATAAATATGTACCCAAACTTTCAAAAGTGTTCATATAACGTATGGATTTTAGAGATGATGCGAATGATTTGCGTAAAAAGCTAGAAAAATTTTCATCGGTGCATAGTTTGTTCGACAGCTATCAAAATACAAAACTGCAAATACGTTACACGCTTGTCGTACATGAGAAACATGGAAAGTAACGACTACCATTACTCTACACAAGGTTTGGCGTTAAACGAGAATCTACGTCATAGTAGCGTGGGACTCTATGACTGTGTAGCGGAAAAGGCATCATTGGAATTGCGCGCCTTTGAAAACTTTTTACTATGATGTCGCTCTCTTCATGCAATCTGTAATACGCTACATCACAGTACGGGCTCGAGAATAAGTTCGTTTTTATGAGGCCAAAGCGGAAAATGAAAAAAAAAATTCTTTTATCGAAATGTCCGTATATTGAGAGGTTCCTTTGTCATTCAAACCTCATCCAGTCTCTCAGCAAGATTAAACCAACGAAGCACACTTCTTTCATACATGTCCATTACAGGCGCATCCAATCCAAATTCTTTCATTGCCCATTCATATCACGGCATGCGTCATACAACACACCAAAAATATTTTTCATCGTTCAGGACACACGCCCAACTAAAAGAGACCTCGGGCAGATGGGACGAGCTGCCATGCAAACTGACTTCTCTACGAGAACATCATTGAATTCCAATTAGCTATCGTAATTTTTCCACTTTATTTTGCATTAACAAGTACCAACACTTTTGAAAAATTCTCCCCGTTCCTTTTGAATCCACCGAACGTGTTCGCTCCTCCTTCGCCAGAGGCAGAGGATGGACAGGCCAAAAATATTTTCCATTTCTTTCATTGGGGAAGATAGGAGGAAAGCATTCTCTCTCTCTCTCTCACGCAATCTTCGTACACCAAAACGTCAAAAGGGCCCATCATGAAGAACATATTCAAATAAAACTGACAACCATAAGATTTTTAAGACACTCGCAAGGCTGTAATTATATTTTTAGTTTGCTATGTTCTAGATAAAATATTAAAAAGTAGCAGGTAAAGACAACTCGCTACACGTATTTTCTGCTCTTATAAAAAGTATGCTATTCCCCTCAAATTAAAATTTAACACTGGATCCCATGCATAAGACTTCGTATTCCTGGAATTCTCTATTCTTTGACGTCTTTATCAGAAAATATCACCGAGATTCTGCCTTAACAGTTATTTTGACAATATTTATTAAAATGGTACTTCTGCTAAGAAATGTAAAAAAGTCCCTGACCCATTCCCATAAACAGTACAAAATATTTCTTCTTTCCTATTGCTTAAAATTTTTTATTTCGATCGCATTTCTTAAATACTACGTACACGGGGGTGACTTCTCTCCGTTTCTTCATTTCTTTACAAAGAAAATACCCTACGGTTAAGGCTACAGCATAGGAATGTAACAGCACCTCCTACAGACACAAAAATCACTATTGAACTTGAATAATCATAAGTAATATCCGGATCTGTTATTTTCAAAATGAATTTGATGAAAGAAATTTTTCCTCAGAATTGGGTCAACGGAAAATGATTGAACTATAAAGAATAAGGTCTTGCAGCTGCTTCTATTACTACACACGTCTATTATTCATAACTAACATCCTTTCGCATTTGCTATTAGAAGGGCATATGAATAAACTTCATAAACTTCTCTCTGTGCTTCCAAATAAACTTTGACAGGAATCAGAGAGAATTATTTTTGAAGGAGATTAATATTAAATTATATTATTTAAAAAATCATAAAATTTTAAGAAGCGAAATGGCACACTTACGGTCCTTTTCCCTCATGAGTAGGTTTTCACGACTTCCCACTTGGCTGAGGTAATAATCGAGGTTGACACGACTCATATCTCAGGCATATATGTACACCTCAAGTCTCAGGAATATACACCTAGGTCGCAGAAATAATGGCCGGTGACTAACTGGCAGTCCTAAACTGCCAATGAGGGGTTGTACCCGGGTTCACGAGGTTAAGGACGCCAAGCGACGCGTCTGGGTAAAGGAAGGGATAGAAATAAACTCCGGAAGCGATACAATGGCATCAGATGTATGAACTGCACGCATTTGTCAAGTATAATTGGAGACTCGGGCCTTCATTCTTTTAGGAAGCTCCTTTCGCGGATCACTTGTCGAGGTGTCTTGGCGCCCATCTGGTATGATAAGTGGAATCTGCTCCCATTAAATTCTTAGGAATGCGCCAAAATACCGAAGCCGAGAAAAGAATTGGGTAGTCATAGCGAGCCGTGTGAACATCTCACGGTATATAAAGAATCTTCAGCAGTCCATGGGCATGCTGTGTGAGCAGATGAGAGCACCCTGACGGGAAAATGAGCAGGTGAGAGAAAGCCCGTTGGCGATTAAGAAAAGCTACTCGTTATTCTCTTCCGTTGAGAATTTTTCCGAAGCCTAAGGGAGAATAAGGAAACGGTTTTCTCGCAGATTTTGGAAGTAGCAAAAGTCTGGAAATGAAACGAGAGGGATAAAATCAATGTCTGCACGCGAGAGAAATGCAGAGAGGTAGGTGATCAATGTAAGAAGGGGCTGCCGGCTGTACGGTATAGGGCGGAACGACAAGCCAGCGGCATTATAGGAAGACTTGCCAACTTCTGAAAGCATACCCGGGGAGGAATTACAGAACATTTCCTGCCCAAATCAAGAAGAACAAAGGACAAAGGGGGGGAATGAGTTACCTCATCCCGGCCGTGGCGCGGGTCTGTGGCTGGCGAAAGGGCCAACCAGATCAGCGAACAATGTCGCTCGACACCTCATAGAATTTTCGACTCCGTCTGGATACAATACTCGAAGATGGAGAGAAGAGGGAAAACCCAATTCCAAAGAACACAATGGAAAGTTTTCCTGAACCCTGGCACCGTATAATACACACGCGGCCAACCCAGGCTTTTACGCGAGAAATATCCTAAGAACTTAGAACCTCAACGCTTCAATCACGCTACCTGGGCAAGATACTCAAGAACGTAGGGCGGGTAATCACCGCGAGAGGGTTCACGAGAGTATTTAGCCCTAGTTGTGTCGCCGGGATACCGGGAATGATGTTAGTAGTAGTTATGGGAGGCGACCGACAGCCAAGGCCATTTGTATCATTAAGAATAGTTGGGAAAGGAAGGGTGAAGAGAAACCCGGCGTCGGCATTAGCCTACTCTTATCGAAAGGCGCCAAGGGGTCCGCAGTTTAACGTCCCATTCGATGGACGTCATACTCACTCGAAGTGCTCCCTAAAAACACCTTGAACCCGGGCCCTCTCGGTAAGAAGGCTGTACTTTAGCCACCGTACCATCCCGATCCCCACCGGGAATGAAGTATTTATGTAAACACAGGAGCCCAAGTGAACCTGCTAACAGAATAACATTGTTAGAATCAAGTGCATTGAATTTAAATTCTATATGAAGCCGGGAGTTTTGACTATAGAGATATGTTCGCCAAGTAAAGTTGGAGATTATTGAGTATGCATGGGGAATCCGGAAGGATTATAGGAATGAATTTTCGCTGAGAAAAGTGTGCGCGGTGCTCGAAGTCAATTTGTTAACGATGGAAAGAATGAGAGGAGAGGATGTCAAAAGGCAAGCACGTTTTAGTTGAATTTACTGGAAGAGGTAATAATACAAATAGCATCAGTCGAGGGCGTAATAATGAGAATGTGGGCCAATTGAAATGCATTGAAGAATTTCCTAGTGAACGCCGTCGCCTTTAGGCATAAGGGACATATTTGTACTGTGTCTGCATTGATTTCGAATGACTTGGAAATCCTATAGAAAGCACTGTGAATGATAAATTGACGAACACTTCGACAGGACCTAAAAGATTTTTTAAAACGCTAAGAAGCATCAACGGTAGTGCAGAGCCACTCTTGTCAATTCTGGCTGATGCTGGGCGTCATCCAAGTACAAAAATTTCTACGTTTTTGAAACAACGGAATGCATTTATGTTCGTTTGAAATCATGAGGGATCAATAAATCACCATAGGAAGCGAGGACAAGTGGTATTGAATCAATCAGTTGCAATCAGACAGAGAATACCCTGAATGGAAGGCATAATTTGAAAGATGTGTGCCATGCCGTATTTGCCACAGTTGTTAATTTTTCTCTGGAGATAGTGAGCTTCGAGACAGTCTTTAAGTAAAGAATTTATGAAAGAAAGAAATTAAATTTCTAAGCGGAAACAATACTACCTGCAATCACGAGTTTAGTTTTTAGTGGAAAATAAGAGGAATAAATTGCGATTAAAGGAGCTTGATTTTACGATGCAATGTTGTATTGGAGAAGGAGAGGGTTGGGGTTTTGGCCGTTGTCTTGGCGATTTCGGATAGCCTCGAATGCCGGGGAAAAATACCGGGAATGCGATCGAGGACGCGAAAATTAGATGAGAGTGGATTCTTAACAAGCTTGAGCCGATTCAATCTAATTGGGGAAAAGTTTTAGATTATGTTTGCATTGCAAGGAAGAACTGTCGTGTCAGGGGCTCTGTATGGAAATCATATCGCCCAAATAGAGCATGTTCTCGGACGAAAAGGTAAACGTCATTAGGTGAAGATCCCTCGAAAGCTAATTCCCTCTATGACACATTTCATGATCATGTGACAAAGAAAATCGAAATATTCATGTCGCAGAAATGTAGCAGTGTGAAAACTAGTGACCTAAACAGGCAAACATATCTGCTCTCTTCTGTCAAGGGCAATACAAGTTCCTTGACGCTCCCTTTCTCTTACCCAACTATACGCAGAGCTACTGCCTATGTGAAACGTGATTGATGCCTCAGGCTTAGCAGTTCCTTATTCCTCTGAGTGACAGCGCTGCCAGTCGCGTGCGTCCTTAGAGTCCTCGGTGTTCAAATTCCGAAACAGTCGAATGAAGTCACGTCCATCCTACCGTCAATGGAAAACACGAGTTTTGAAACCCGCTTCTCACTGCATATTGTGGGGGTGAGATTTAGAGTAATGAATGAAATACTTAAAGAGGTTTTCCGAACGAATTAAAATTTTCAGACTCGCTGTTTAAGTGACTCGATGATATTATCAATCCAAATATTAAAATTTTGGCGCCAAATTACTTCCATTAAAGGTTCTTATTTTCGTGAATCTGTTCGTGAACCTTCGCTCCGAGAGTAATTCCCACCCTAGTTTCTCTGATATCATTGATACTCCACTCAGTTTATCAAAGCAACGTTTTACAAATTTAGACCCTCTACGCTGTACGCGATCTAATTCTGCAATCAATCCAACTTCATGAGAATCCCACACACTGGCAACAAATTGTAATTGAGGCCAAAATAGTGGAATATAACATTGATATTTAACCTTCTCGTCACATTTCCCCACTACTCTTCCAATAAGTCCTATTTTTTTTGTTAGCTTGCCCAAATATTGCCTGCATATATTTCACCACGGAGAGGTCGTGAGTAGGTGTAACGGCTAAGTATTTAATTGAGCATACACTCCTAATTCGGTATTTCTGATGTAGTAGGCATTCGGTGGACGTAGCGTATATGCCCCTTTTCTCCTGCTTAATTACATTTATTTACTTATTGTGCCTATAAGCTTCATCGACTATAATGGCCACATATATTTCACCCGGTCAGGTTTACAAGAAATGCGCGCTTCCGATTATTCTCCATCTGGTAAAATATGTATGCGCCTAAAATGGCAGAATGAAAAAAGAATGACACGCGACTGATGGGGCCACCAAGGTCGGTCAGGACTCTACTCATATCTATCCTTTTTTGAAAAGATAATTTTTTTTTTGACTGGCCGTGGGGGAAAGGATTGGGAATTGTTGGGAGATGCACTCAAATTCCGAGGGCAAAGGTAGTTAGTTATTAGGGGAGGCGACCGACAGCAAAGGTCATTTGGGCGTGATTTAATTTCATAGGGCTTTATCCGGCGGGCCAGCCGTCGCCAACCCATTGTCTGTGAAAAAATGTTTTTTGGTCCGTGAAAAAAATTTGCTGGTCAGTGAGAAAATGTTGACGGTCCGTGGGGAAATTTAAAACAAGCCACACCAAATGTAACGCTAGTAATTTTGTTACCACTAAACGAGCTTTACTAATTGTGCTATCATTTAGCCATTCCAATCACAGGGTAGGGCAACATAACTTCATTTTTTGAAACGCAAAACACTTTCAACAAAGGACGTTATGTTGCCGCACCCGGTACTATTTCACGTGCAACGCGAGTATGCCCAACGTCGGATGGGGCATTAGATTGCGAACCATATATCACTTGGAATATCCATTCCTGCTACACTTAGCTCAAAGTCCTAGTTTATCAAATGTCCCTATTAACCCGCATAGCGAGTTGGTCGCGGTGATCAGTGGGGAGAGTGATGGGCTACTTTTCGAAGGGCCTAGGTTCGACGTCAACGGACACCTCTAGACACCTTCAGCTAAACTCAAGTTGTGTGATTTTTCGAGTACCAGACCTTTCTATGAATTCAAAGGAGGCTCAGTGAAAAAAACTGGCTCCAGTACCCTAATGTGTGCATTTCGTAAGCCGATGGGCTTATTACCAGGTGAGCTCCACCCTCACCTAACAAACCAAACTTCAGGTTGATAACTGTGGTTAAACCAAACACGGTGATCTAACAGGAAAGTTTGTAAATGACAGCATGTTTCTTTAGTCAAACATTTTCGCAATGAATTTTTAAAAATGACATGAACTATTATTGTCTATGAATATTTATTTCAAGATGTGTTTTCAGTTCATAAATTAAGTAAAACCTGAAACAATCGCTAATAAAAACAGCAACTCAAATAAAAATATTTGTCAAAAATAGCAGAACTTATATAGCATAATTATAAAATAAATAAATTACAGAATAAGCCAGAATCTCGATGCTCGAAGCTAATTATACCAGGACCATGCGCCTTTTTACAAGAAATACAAACCCAAATTTCCGTGCTTAGTAACCCGTACGGGAAGGAGGCAAGATCTATTATTCTAACGTCGATCGGAATTATTTTTCAGGGTATATTTGCTATTAGTCCGAAACGACGGCTGATAAGTTGGCGCTTTCCACTACAAAGCACTGCCACCATATGCATGCAGGCAAATGGTTTGATTTATTAGATTTTTCGACAGCGATCATACAAAGAGTGATTCTTCACACCCCGCGTTGCGCTAACAGTAGACCCAGTCGCACCGAGGAAGTTCCTCTTTCAAACTCCACCCCCCTCGTCTCCTTCCACATTCACCGCATATCTGCTCCCTCCCCGCCAGCCCCCTTCCGCCCCCTCCCCTTCATCCGGCTTCCCGTTCCCCTCCAACCTACCCCTCTTTCTCTCCACCTCCCCTTCACCGACACCAGGTGAGAACAGGGAGCCGCCACCACATCGGCTCGCGTGGGTTTTTCTCCCGCGTACACTCGGACAAAGGGATAAATTATTAGACACTTGACAAATTATTAGCCAATGACAGAGCTTTTAGCCGAGGGATCCACCAATCACGCCGCGCAAGGAGTCTTCTCTTTCTCTCCCCACTTCCTCCACCCTTCCCGCTGAGAGCGCCACACGTGTCGAGTGACATGAATTATGGCCTAATGATGATGTAAGGATCATCTCGCCAAGTCATCCAGGATTGGGGGAGGGAACTAGTTGGCTCTTTAAATGCTCCCTTAATCGCTTGAGCCTGGGCAGAATGTTGAGGTGGCATTTTAAAAGTCGTCCCTCCCCGTAATACAAGATGCGCCACAAAGTAGGCATTAACCGGACCTCCCGACCATCTGATTCGATCTAGAATTCGAACGAATAAGTAATGTGTGTTATTTATTTGCATCCGTTCCGCGAGATAAGATTTCCATCTTCACTCACGACTGATTGCATAGATTCTTCGTTGGAATCGTTGCGAAGACACGCTAAACGATCATAGTTGATACCACTGGAGAACAAGAAACGCGTGTACTTCCACGGCGTGCTTGGAATACCCCAGATTAAAACGAGAAACCGAAGCATAATTTATGTTTTCGTGTGATCATAAAAAAGGCTAAACACGGTCGAACTCGGTATCCCTTCAAGCGCAAAGTTTATAATATTCTCAAATAGGACATGCTCGCGTTGCGAACTTAATGCTTGCGATAAAATATGTAAACCGTAGACAATAACCACACGTATCATTAATAAGCTGTAAATGCATGAAACGGATCATAAAATTATGAACATGCGAAACCATAAAATGAAGGCCCTGCGTATACGTGTACGAGAATACCGTGTTTGGATATTGTAATAGGCTAATTACACTAATTATGCCCCACACGCAATGCCACGATTGACCGTAATAAAGTTACACTAAGAAAGCATTGCATAGATGAGAATTTCCATGAAACATTAAAGGGGAAGTATTATCAATAGTAATCGAAAGTAATATCAATCAACTTCTTGTTCCTTTAAAGCCCTCAAAATTTCATAATGTGAGGGGACGCTTCGATAGCTTAGCTGGCTAAAGCTTCCGGCCGGACATCCGAGGGGTCCGGATTTGTATCTCGGTCAAGGCGAATGATCTTTTTACACTCTTAAATTGTTGCATTATAAGGCATATTATCAATAGATTTACGATCCCGAAATTTAATCCTAAACCAAATGTTTAGGTTTAGTTTTCCTCGCAATTTTGGAATTTGTATAATCTCAGTTTCCGGAGTTCTTAACTAAATTCGAGCAATTTTACGTCAAATATGCATTAATAAGTATTAAGATTAACCATTGCGGCCGTTGCTCTCCTCACGCTAAAGGACGCTACTTCCTCAGATAATTGGAAATTTATTCAGTTAACTACTTAGCCACCACTGGTACATTGCGTGGCACAGCTCTTTCTTTAAAATATTTTTATAAAGAAGACGCATTGGATTCTCAGGATTCAAAATCTTTGTCATACAAAGTTTCTTAACCGCAAAGTCATTGGATATGCAGTGTTTACTGCTAAGTCATACGCAACGGTGAGGCGTTCAGAAGTACCTACGTCTTAATTTAATAATTACTACTAAAATAACTAATCAGTTGACATTGTTACTCTTCAAGCCTTTGCACGCTGGTCTTAGGCACTTTAATTAAGAACTACAAAGAAAATGATGCCAATTAGTATTCTATATTTTCATTTATTTTATAAAAACATATGCAACCTTGATCAACGTCTCTCAAGACGAGGATTCTATCTTCTTCTGGACTAATTGTAAGTGTAAATTGAAACAAGGCTCGTTCACGGAGCCTAGTTCAAATTTGCATTAAGTCAACATCTATCTGTTTTCGAACCACGCTTTCCACCGTTCTATATGAACAGTGAAGGTGCAGGTGCTCAAATAGATGCTCGATCAAAACTTCTGGTAAAGCTTTCACCCTCCCTTGCAACTGGAGAAACAATATTTCAGAACTCGGCGGGAGGATGCAGAAGGCATTGCATATGTGGGTTCATTCCAAAAGCTATTAGCTCCCCGTGGATGTTTCCCAAACTTCGTTTCGCAATCCTTCGACAGGTTATTTTGTCTTCCACGACAAAATATTCCCAATGACCAGAGAAAATTCAAAATTCGGAGGGTTTATCGATGACTATCGACCTCACCAATAAATTGCTCTTATTTCTAAAATATAAAGCAATCTACAAGGAGAAAGCACCATCTATAACATCTGTAAATGAAATTAGTGGATTAACCAATAGATCCTAGGGGAAGATTAATCAGAATTTTCAAAAACGTTTAATTAGAGTCTATATTGGCCCATTTTCATTCACTTTGCCCGTGAAACGGATTAATAACCTCCACTACAACATAGTGCGCTTCCGGCTAAAGTGCATAAACGGAGAATGGATTTAAAAGATCAAAGAAAACATATCCTTACATGTATACATTATGCCAAAGCTATTTGTTAAAGCTATAGGAATTCGTTTTAATGGTACGCGCATTACATAAAAATTAAATTACTAAAGTTCATGAAGTTTACGTCATGGATAAGAGCGAACTATGGCATCGCAATTCGTTAAAAGTCTTTAAGGTCAAATAAAGAGCTATAATTAATTTTTAGTGTAATCCTTCCATGAATTTAAATGCACATGATATCATATATGTTGCGCCTTCTCATAAAATTTTGAAATTTTACACTTTCTTAAGTAATATAAATTTCGTTAAGACCATCGCATAACACAAAGGATGATTATTAGAGATAATAAAGTTAAGCATTCGGATTTTTTTAAATAATACTTAGGATACTGAAATTAAACTAAATTTAGATATCAAAGCTAATAGCTTTAACAATTAATTTTAAATAATTCCCAGCAATAAACCTGAAATTTCTCCACTTCAACTCGTATTCCTTATCAATATCAATAATTCTATTGATAAGGAATACGTATTGGCATGGAACATTTTCTCTACACATTCATTTGCCTTTCATGGGGTATGTCTGGATAGAATTAGCGCCACTTAAGCTCAATAAAATCTCTTGATCGTTAAGATAAAATCATTTCCTTTACTTATATAATATTTCGATCAATTTTAACTTAATTTAACCTTGAAAGACGCCGAGATGGCTAAATTGATACCCGCAGCAGATTGTAATGTTAATACTTGAGAGGCTTCATGATATCTTTGAAAGACACGAGAATCAACCGCAGAATTACCACAGTAAGCTATCACAAATATTATTACATATAAAACAAGGCATGAAAATGTCACCCGGAGCACGCGACTGCGCCGAGCAGTGTGTGAAAATTTGTTCCAGGTTTTGTAACCGACAGACGACAAGCCGGTGCAAAATTAAACATCCTCACACCTATTGATATTTTGCGCCACTTCGACGGAGCCAACTGAACGTTCATTCCAGCGTAAGCTCTGAATATTTCACAACGCAAAATCATCGCAGCGATTTAAACTCGCATACCTCGACACGCTGGGTGAACTCCCGCCATAGACTCGGCATAATCTCGGCTGAATATACGCCGAACGACTTCATGAAAAAAAATGTAACTGATGACATAAATATTCAACGAAGGCTGCAATAGTGAGTGTGTTTGTGTGTGTGTGTGTGTGTGTGTGAGAGAGAGAGAAAGAGGGTATAAAAAAAGGGAGTCATCCAAGTCACGTGGTCAGCGAGAAAATAGGATTTTCCACGCAGCCACACAATGTGCGCCTTTTGCTCTTTCTCTTTCTCTCTCTAATCCCCGGTGATCAATTCTCCCCAAGTGATGCCCCGATCCTCCCCCATCCGCCATTATTATGCTAATTCCAGGTCCCCCGTCACCTCGTGGTCGTCCAACTTCCCTCCCCCACTGTTTATTTCTCCTTTACCAACCGCAAAGCGGCGGCAATGTTGCAGGGTTGCGAGAGAAGGAAAACCACAAAAACCGCCATCAACTTCCTGCAGTAGATAAGAAAGGAGCCATCGTCCCTGAAACTGCAATTAATTCACTTCACCCGAGATTACGCTAACACCTGGACAGAAACAAGACCAGTCCATTTCGATAAGCGGATAACTGCAAACCCAGTGTCGGGACTATCTCCCTGTCAGGATAAACTATCCTCGTGGGTCACAAGAAATGTTTCATTTTATCAATACCCGTATTATGTAAACCAATATGAGTGGCATAGGAATCTAAGCACGTTTCTAAACACTAAAGAGTCAATTTTCAAATCCCCTTTGGGTCATTTTATACGAATTATCATTCTTTCAAAACCTTAACAAAACAGTACTGTGAAAAAAAAAGGTTTTTCGGAGCGGATTACAACAACGCAACTTTTACTAAAGCTAAACATCGTATAGTTTGATAAAATTTGCGACGGTGAATTGTGGAATCTGTAATGTTAAACCAAGGTTTTATTTTATATGCGCGTAACAATTCCTCTGGCAGTTGTAACTACTAAATCCTCAGCAACGCCTACATTCCAATGGATTAAATTCAATTGGAGCGTTCAGTTTGGGTGAACTACAGGGCTGATCCACTCTTTTTTTACCTTTGAGAACCGGTCCCTGCTGTGCGTAGTACTGGACTGCTGACCGGAGTCCTGGGATCAAATCAAAAGCATAGAGTCTATGGGCTACTCTAAATAAACCAATCCTTGACATTTTCTGATTCCAAGAAGTTCTGAGAAATGGCAAGTGGAGTATTGGATTGTACTTATCGCCACTCTTCTCTGAATACGTGAAATTCACACACCATCCAGCTAGTACATTGTGTAATACTACCGTCACCAGGAAAGCTTTTCTCCGGGTATATTAACGTAGCGGATAATAGTACCTAATGCATCTAGAAGGCTGCTAGAGAAGGAAAAATGATGCTCAAATAAAGCATTTTCTACGGTTAATTTTATGAAAGCCCACATTATTGCAACATAATGCTGCAAAATTTTACGTGATGCACAGATAAGTCACGGTTCCGGATCTGATATCATCAACAGGTGAATTATGCATAGTGGAATCACTCATGTGGAGTAGAGTAGGAAACGGATGGAAAGGTGAATAGAAGTGGGTTAAGGAACGAGACGGGAAGGGGAGAATATTAGGTTACTGCCTCGAGGAATAGAAGGGGTAGTAGTAGTTTTGAGGGGAGGCGACCGACAGCTAAGGTCATTTGCGCCATAGGGGAAGGACAGGAAAGGATGAAGGGTGGAGAGAAACCCGGCGTCGGCATTAGCCTACTCTTTACGAAAGGCGCCAAGGGGTCCGCGGCTTAACGTCCCATCCGACGGACGGCGTACTCACTCAAAGTGCCCTCCACTAAGCACCTCAAGTAGGGCCAAGCTACAAACATTCATTGATGAGGGAATGGACAGGATACAAAAATTCATTGATACGATACCAGTCAGGGCGGTGGAGTTTTTTTTTAACTCGAGCTGTTCTAGATACTTATATCACATATGCCAACGATAACAAGTAAAAGCATTAACAAAATTAATGCGAAAATTTTGATGCGGGGAAGTGGGAAAAATAGAATCGACATTGTTGTACTGGATGTGACGAGGTAGAGCTTAAGGGATACTGAGGAAGACATATTATAAACGCATGTCGCGGATGCATTCTGAATTGTTACGCAAGTTAGTGCAGGATAGTGTTTCGCAAACGGATCTCAACACGGATGACCGACCAACGTAATTATTAAGAATTATACCGGATTGGATTGTACGATGCGGCCTTAAAAACCATCATCAAGTTACACTCCTCGTGAGAAAAACATGGCTTGTATCCAGGTTTTTTTTTTGCTTTTCGGTCTGCGATGAAATGAGAAATAATGGACCACTGTCACATTTCTTCAGCTGGAGTCAGTCAGGAACGAATTCATCCTAACTTTTAGGACTTTAAACTGCGTACATCCTTGCGAATTTCTTTAAGATCAGGCGAAGGACAAGACCGAGTTTCTCCCCATTTTCCCTCTGCTCTATAAAATTCTCTGAACTACCATCAACTGCAACACTTAAGATCATCATAAGAGCTTAACGGCGCAGATGATCTCAAGTTAGTGCGAACTTTCCTGAAACTATTGGACGTTATCAATTGTTTTCCGACTGGAATGGTGCATATTTCGTGGATGGATTAAAAATAAGAAATGAACAAATAATGCGTCAGAAATTATTTTTTTTTCAAAAAATTCCATTCACTTTCTACAAAAACTTTCAGTTATGAATTGTTATGAGATTTTTTGTCGTTGAATAATGTACATGCATCATTGAATCAGGTTTGAAGATCCAGTTTTGGAATACTGATTAAATAAATCGGAGGATTATAAAAAATTAAGATAAATTTATCAATGCGTGGCTTGTCACTCAGATAGGAAATTAACTCATGACCGTTGACAGCGTGTTATTTCTATAACGAAGCCGAGACACGTCAAGTTCCCAGATTTCAAAAAGTATTTGAGGGAATTTTTTGCAGTTTCATACTTGATATATATATATATATATATATATATATATATATATATATATATATATATATATATATAGTTTATTTTGAAAAAGTAAGAGAGTTTCGTTCCAGATGATGTGGACTCAAATAAACCCGATCCCTTTGACAGTTATTTGAGTATTCTTATCGCCGTACACACCCGAATAAAAAAAATCAGCCTTCG
This sequence comes from Hetaerina americana, assembly GCF_022747635.1. Lineage (NCBI taxonomy): Eukaryota > Metazoa > Arthropoda > Insecta > Odonata > Calopterygidae > Hetaerina > Hetaerina americana. Next base: position 32,740,176 of record NW_027287538.1, read on the forward strand.
ATTTCAATACTGATCCATTATAATTCGGCACTGCCGAGAATGAAGTTCTCCTCCACTCTATGATTCTGACACGTGCTAGTGGCGAATTTATTAATATCACTCTAGATAGAGACCAGGTTCCACTTTAATATTAATAGGAAATATTTATCACGAAACGACTATTAAGGTAATGTTTTATCTCCTACGTATTTCCACTCTTAAGCTCCTAAAATTCACTGAAATCAGCTTCCAAGTGTCCTTCTCTACTATTTTTATATTTTTCTATGAGACCACCCTTGGGGTGGCGTCATAAAAACGGAACTAAAACAAATTATTTCTCTAAAACCGAACGCAACCTTTAATTTTATTCTGAGCTAAGCAAACATGCGACTACAAGAAAACGCACTTGACTTATCAAACTACGGAAAACAATAATTTCTTCTGAGTAATAATCAATGTGTTTTACTTTTTTGCGCGCCGACGGTTGAGTCAACACTCGACCGTAATCAGACCTTAATTTCGGTCATCAAACCGCAGTCACAACCGCAACAACCTTCTCGGAAGCGGGCTAACAAAAAATTGCTTCTGAGTTAAATGGTATGCACGCTAACAAAATTCCAGCTCAGCAGAGATAATGTGCAGGTACAGTATTCGGCCGGACGCAAGCCACACTCGAATCTAAGACAAATCCCGTCTCTTCTTCCGCTTCTCAAACTCAACGGTCACATTTTCTTTTTTAATTGCACCATTAAAGTCTGTCCAGGACGATGGATTACGTGGGAAGGAACGTATTAGGTAAAGAACTCAAGGCCAAGCCGAATGGGTGACGAGTTTTAACTTTTGAATGAGGAAGGGAATGGGGAGGGAGACAAAAGATTTATGTCTGAATATTTATTTGCTTTTCTTCCTCGTAAGCGGTGGAGATCGCGACGATAACACCGCATACCGTACCGGATGTGATTCTTGCATTATAAGCCTTGGTGAGATGAGTGCCGCTGGATTTCGGAGTGAGCCGATCAAAGTTGTAGGAAACAATCGGCTAGAATCGTCAATCAGCGCGTCTCACTCCTGAAAAGGCCCGGGTAAACTCTCAAATCTATGGGAAAAAAAGGCGCCTAAACATTTTCCCCTTCGTTTACAGCGTGCTTCGCCGCAATTAACTGCTTCCATTATGCCTGAGATGGTGCTTAGTAAGTGGCACGATCAAGGTTAGGTCCACAAAACTTACGCGCAGGGACCCCAATCATCTGAACTTACGATACGCACAGAGGTTCAAGATAATCTGAGCTTTTTACATCACATGGTGTACAAAATTAAGTACATATTATAGAAATACACATATATATACATATTATACATATATATATATATATACACGTATGTATGTATGTGTATATATATATATATATATATATATATACACATATATATATATACACATATTATACATATATATATTTTTTTCTATATATATATATATATATTTATATGTATTTATTGCTATATTTGAAAGAGAATCTCGCACTCCACGTTATTTTGAACATCTTTGAAGTTCTTTACCGTCTGAATCATTGAAAAATGGAGCCTTTAATTTGTACGTGTTTAATAGATTGTTAAAGTCTCATTTTTGGTACTGTGAAATTGCGAAATTTGCCGGCACCATGTGGCGGTGGAGTACCGTCTCCGCCTGCCATCTTCGAGGTCGCGCTTTCGATTCCCGCATAGGTGGGTTTTTCTCCATTTAGTGTTCGTGAGTTTGTAAATGTCGATATGTTATTTTCAAGTTAAAAAATCCGATGTAAAGGCAAAATAAATGAATATTTTATGTGCAGCTGGTCGTTTCATTAATTCTTTAAAGAATTCCAAATATGGATCGATACTTGGGCGAGGATACGAACAACCTCCGAGAACCGTTCAACATGCACGACTATTTCTAGATCAGAAGTTCAGTTTCTGCTTTCAAGGCATGATTCGACAATACGTCTAGGGAGTATGAAGGAAAGTCCCCTCTAAACTTCGTCAAAAAAACATTTTGAGAACAAAATTTCTCATGCCCTGAATGGCAATACAATGTCCCGTACGGTACACAAGTGCTTGTTCCACAACGCGGACAAGGCACGATTCAGCATACGTGTTCCCTGCCTAACGTTACCTAAATATGACCCCTAAACTATAATTTATGTCCGTAACCGCCACGAATTATTAATAGATTTTTAATTGCAAATGAAACAACGAGAATGATTAAATAGCATTGTTTTGTAGAACTGAAAAATATTTGAGCCATTGCAGCAATATAATCCCGAGGACTAATCCAGCATTTCCTCCATTGCACGAATGCTAACAAAAACGAATTTGAATATATATATTAATTAACGTCATCATTATTAAAATTAAACATTTTAATTACCACAAAACACACATAAACGTTCCAAATTCTTAATTACAACACAGGAGACTACCCCCACCTGTACCCATAAATTCACGCTAATGGACAACGGTAGGTGGGCGTTCACGAGGGAAATTGCCACCCACCTAGATTTTTGGTTCCCTCCGAAAATTGAGATACCCACACTATTATTCATTTCGTTTATCCATCCATTTAAAACCACCAAGATTGCGAGCTGGAAGAAATAATATCCCAGGAAAAGGGAAAGTAATGATTAATAACGAAGCTTCATTGGCCTTTCGCTCCTTCAAACCCTATATTTCAATCAGGCCCCCACCCACCAAGCTCCCGTAAAAATGCCGATTCGGGTAAATTAGACGCATACATTTTTTTTCTAGGCGTGAGCTCAAACGTTTCTTTCTTGCCTCCAGCGACCGAAAATCTCATCCTCGGAGATAATGATTGTATAATAAACATTTTCTTGGATCATTAAGTTTTCGACAGAGCCACCACGGAAACGACCCTCGTAATGGAAACGTTGGCTTTCTGTATTCTCCTTCCTGTCTTTTGAGCACCCACCACCCACGTCCTAAGCAACTCCAAACCCCTACCCCATCATCTTCCCCCTCTCCCGCCCCTCCCACTTCCTCTCTCCGTCCTCCCCCATACCTTCCCCTCCGATCCCCGACTCAATTCCATTGTTTTTTGCCTGCCGTCGTTTTAACCATCTTCCCTCACACCTCTTCTAAACATTTTTTTTAACTTGCACGATACGCCACCTGCCTCTCCTCCAGTCCTACCTAACCCAACAACCAACCAACACTTCTCGTCCGACGTCAGCACATAGACATCACGGCGCGGGAATTCAGGGGAGACCGGTGGGGGAAGCGAGAGTACCTGTTGCCACAAGAGGGATGATACGAAGGAACTGAACATACGGGATTCAATGGAAGGGAGACAGCTGCCTTAGCCACGTGGGTTATTATTATGCACCCACCGGCTCATCTCATGGTGGCGAGTTCAATCTTGCGTGCCGTGCCGTTGATTTCGTCATGTTCTCCATCGAATATATGCAGAAGGATGGTTGACCTCTCCAATACTATCAAGCTCAGTTGGATAGGAATGTAGTTATTACGGACGGTGAAAATTCACCGGACTACATCAATCGTTTGAGGGCGTGCGATATTTTCTAGAGCAAAACTGGGATTAGTGAGTCACACAATCGTTACCTAAAGGAAAGGGGACACCTTTCTCGTTTACCCTTTCCTCGGAAGCACACTAAGAAACAGACAGAAGAGAGAAAATAAATGAAATATCTTCAATGAAATATAAGTACTGTGGAGAAATCCCAATGAGGAAAGTACTTCATCAGTAATGCGTAGTAACATCTACCCATTACAAAGCCCAAACCAAGCCAAAAGATATAAGGACGATTTAAAACCTTGAAAAACCCTAGGCATAGAATATTATGAAATATTAAAATTTGTAAAAAACACTGAAATTTTCAGTAACAAGAACGACGTTGTGTACACCTAATTTTTTTATTTAAGTTTTGCATAATACACATTAATATTCCATTAAGCGTAGCCTGCCGACGGGACATATTGAAATACTTATATTACAAAAGTAGTTAAAAAGATCCAAGAGCAGGAAATACAGCTGAGGCTCATGAATTTCAACTAATGATATACGGATGCAAAATTGGTAATCAACAGAATTAATTATGTACTCATTTAACACATTTTTACGGCCCTTTCAAGTTTGGATTTTTTAATCTGAAAGCTAGACATGAGATCTATTTGATATTTGTTCAGTAATTTCGGAATCATGTTGTAATTATATCTACAGAAATTCTGAAATATTTGCCATAGACATTTTTGTATAATATACTCTTGATGGCAAAATGCATGCATTTTGGCGACAGAATACAAATATTTGGCGTTGGACAATTCATTAATATCTAGATGATAATCATTTATATGTATAATAAACTTCAATCATCCAATCACAATTAAAACATTATAGCGTGGAGCAGCACAAAATATGTATGTGAAAACATTAGAATCTTTCATATGATTAATAAAAGTGGAAATCGAGAAATAAAACTGTTGTTTTGCGATTAAATTAAAAGCAACACGCATAGAAGTGAGCAATGCTGGAATTCCAAGGTGAAGGTGAATAAATACGTAACATATTAATATTCAGAGAAAGGGAATAAAGCACCAGTGAAGAACTGTTGCAAAGGGTCATTAAATTGGAATGCCTGAGTGAAAACAGGAAATAGCAGAGTGCGAATTTCATTTCAAAACAGCCGTTGATTCTCCCGTCAATATTATGTAATAATATCAAGCCGCCAAAATACAATGCTATGACATCCAAAGGGTTGTAGTTGACCACAACGGATCGGGATATGAATGGGCTCAATTAAAGTGTATCAAAAAGAGTGAATGATAAATGAAAGTCGTTACAATGAATAAGGTAACCTAAATATATAACCCATAAACGAGTTGACTTTTCCATGAATATCTTTCGGCGACCAGAATGTCATCACTTCTTCAAAAGAGATTGAAATATAACTGGACAAACTTAGAGAGAACATCTTCGTGAGTAGTTTATCGGAATCATTTTAACTTAACCTTTTAATATGATTAGTATTGCTATGGTAGATTATCGAACTTCTAAATCTGAAAAACGCCCTCTGAGTAAGTCTGACTTCAAAGGCCCGACATCAAATGGAAGGAAATAAAAGATAAATGAAATGAAAGAGAATAAAGAGAGGAGGGGAATCAATTTAATGGGATTGCTAACCGCAGTTGGGAGATCCACCTGTCGCTCTCACAACACCAATGCCATCCACTTCCTACCTTTCCCATGACCCCTGAAGAAGACTTTGACGTGTAACACCACCTTCATTCCAACACCTCCCCCAATCCCTCCCCCTCAGTTTCCCCTCCGCAACCTTTTCATGGAGTTCCTCCCCCGCCGCCCTCCCACCCACTCCACCTACTCTCCCCCCTCTCCCTCCTGTTATCCCTCCCCAACCCACGCTTACTGTGCACGTCCTCCCGGCGGCTTCCGCAAGACCACGCGAGCCACAGATGGGAGGGTGGCAAGAGGGAGGGAGGGATGGTCGGGGGGGGTGGGAAGAGAGGGTGGGAAGGGAAAGGGATGAGGATACGCTAGCTCCTCAATTGGACGTTAGGGGGCTCGTCCGGCGTGCAAGAGCGTGGGACGAGAGGGGGAGGAGACGGGGAGGGGTTGAGGGTGGAGTGGGGAACCAGGGGAAGGGGGTGGGAGGGGATAAGGGGAGGAAAAAAGTCGAGTTGTATCTGTAGTCCCCCGGTCTCCGCCGCCCCCGGGGTCACGGGGATCTTTCTTCTCGTTCCCAACACCACCTCGGATCCGCTGGCGAGGGAAATGCCATCCAAACTTTCGGAAAACCCACGCCAGGAAAAGTCCTCCCTTGGATCTTACACTGCGGAGGAATAACAATTCGTGGAGGAGTCGAGGGTGGGGGCTTGACGACCATCCGGTCCACTCACTCGGGAGGAGGAGGGAAAAGAAAAAAAACATACAACACGGACGAAGAGCGGTGAGTCACAAATACGTTGACGGTAGCAAGGCGTTCGGTGGCGCGGCAATTCTTTCCCAACCTGTCGGGGGGCCGATGCGCGTGCCGTCACTCTTCTTTTTTCCGATAGCAATTATTTTTTTTAAAGTTAGTACACACACACACACCTCTGGCGAGTCTTGAGTTGATGGCCAGGGATTTGCAGCGGTGGAGTGACATTGTCGCTCTTTTTTAAGACGTTGATTTAGATGTTGCCCCGGTGAGGGTTAGACCAGCCGTGGGTGGTCGCGTGGCGAGGGCTCGGAAGGGGTTTTGAATAACGAGTGGGGAGGGGGGTGAGTATACCTTGACTGAAATGGACGACTCTTTCAAGGAGGTCGGAGGCTATACGCCCGCCCCTCTCTCAACCCTCGTCTTTTGATGGATCGACGAGGCGATCGCAATTTACATGCGGCCAGGTTAAGTGGGTGTAAGGGTTCTCGAGAAAGGATTGAGTGTCTTGACTCGTTTCATTTGGAAGCCTCGAGGGATCGAAAAGACATGTGAGTATTTCGTCCGGCGGAACTCGCTTCAATGCGAACCTCACCCGAGTTCCCTTTGCTTCCACGAGGAGTTCGGAAGACAATACCATCATTCCCACCTCGGCGGTCGGACCATTGAAGAAGTTACCATTGATCTGGACTGTAGTCAGTGATTTCGTGTTTATTTGTGTCTGTGAGCAACTGTGCTGCTGTGAATGTTTGAAAACGTGATCAACGTGTGGCCGCTCCGATTCGAGTGAAGTAATTTCGAGCGTAGGAGACAAATGAGCGACGAATTTCGACTTTCGGGGAGTACGTACGTCTATCGATATTGAGAAGTGAATTCTGTCGGCAACATCCATATTCAAGACCTGAGAAGCAGAAAGGTATGAGAAAAGAAGTCCAAAATTCTCCTAATGCTCTGGAATCTATTTAAATTGGCGCTTTTAGGAAAAATTTAGTGAGTCCTCTCGCGACCTCTTGAAGAAAGTGGAAGCATTTTGTTTATTTCAAGGTGTATTTATAAATATTTCAATCTCTCTTCTAAAATTGGTACCCCCCGATTTTTGTCGATTGCAAAATGTTAGTTTCATATCCTTTTGAATTGATATAATGTTTTCGTGATTGAATTCAGTATCCGTTGGGTTCTTCCAATTATCTTCGCTCTGAGAAGACATCCATTGCTTACGGCACGGCCTTCCATTCGAAACTCTTCTGAAAGGAAATACTGATGCTTACCGACAATAATGACCTCTCTGAAATTTAAATGCAATTTTTGCCTAGGCTTTTTAAACGAAATTGCAGATTCTTCAAGTTTATCATCGAGAAGCAGATTTCTGGAAGACAACATTTGCAATTTTACTAATGATACTACTCATTTTATGCTCAACTTTCAGCATTTTGAATTTAAAGGGGGCGGTTCTACTTCACTTTTTGAATGTTTTTAAAAATCACGCCTAGGTCCAACAGTAATTGGTTAATGCCTTATAAGGATTGACATTTTACGAGAAGATTACTTTTTCCACCCATTAATACCTGATAAATATTCTAATTAAAAGCCATCCTTTTCATTTTTACTATTACAAACCTGATGTTAAAAACAATTCTTTGATTTTTAATTCAACGCACCCTAATAAGTTTCTCTAAAATTAATGATGAGATTAGTAGATATTTTACACCTTCCGTTTTTGTTGTGCATGTTCCATTGATACTGTAGGCGCCCAAATGATGGAACTCTTGATATTAACTCTGTTATCAAAAAAATGTGTGACCCAATTTTAATGAAACCAGCATTGATAGCGACATTCAATCTAAGTGAAACGGTAATACGTATTATTTTTTAAATGATATCAAATATTATCACCGCCACAAACATTAAAGTACCCAGAGAAAAGTACCCAACAATTTCAGCTTCGAGAAGCAAAAACCATGCTTGGCACATTACCACACGTACGTGCATGTATTGCTGTTTCAATAGTCTGCATTTCGACCCGGAATAACTTCGTGCTACTGTGTTCTGGTTAGATGAGTTGAAATAAACCATGCAATTATGAAGGAAGTAACTAAGCATTGAAAGAATACGTCTACAATAGCGCGGGTGGAAAAATTTTCGCAAAAAATTCCCCTGATTTTCACGTGTCCATTCCTAGAAGTACCTCATTTTTTTAAGTCTTACGGCCATTCTCTCCTCAACGGATGTGAGTTTTTGTAGGCTAAAAAAATCGTAGCAATGACGGGAGAAGCGTGTAATGGGTGCAGACTTCGTGCTTGAAATTATCCTCTCAGATACTATTTATCGTCTTCCATGACCCAGGGCCTAAGAGTTTCCACCTTTTTTTGCAGTTGAGAGGTGGAGAGAGGTATTGAATCCCAGTGACGCTGCTATTGCATGTTCGGGAAGAGCGTTCTTTTGCGTTGACCTCGGCGTTTTCCAGTCCGTATTCCAGGAAAGGACACCAATTCCAACAATGAAGCCCGTCCCACTCCCCATGTCCAAGCATCCATAACAGTCCATCTCACGCCCCCGATTACGACAACCTACACGCGCCCACCACCGCCGACAAATGCCAGGCGAGCGCATCGCCAACTACCCCATCCGCCGAATAAATGCCGAGCAACACCGAGACAAACATCGTTGCCATGGATACCGCCTTCCTGATTCGGGAGGCATCGTTGGAAATGTTTACAACCTGGACGAAAAGGGTGTTGCGTCTCCGGAGCCAGACTGCAGAAATAACAATGGCTCTGACAAAGAGGAAAAGCTTCCCGTTCAAGTTGGTCGCGTCGAATTTCCGCATAAAGCATCAGTAACCGCATGAAGTTGTGATCTAATGTTGGATTGCTATTTTCGCTGCGAAACTGAAATCATTATGGTGTGAATGATGAACACCTCGCTTTGAGTTGGTTAGTGTGAGGATTCATATTCAGGGAAAATGTAAAAAAAAACATTAATGACTTCCCGGATACCCTAAATTAGATATTAAAACATTTCAAAGTCCACGCTGTTCGATATATACAGTTGTAACGTTACAATTATACGTGCAAGTATTATTTTTGTTGACAAATATCAACCGGGATCTTTTGTTTATTCAATATTTCCAATTTAGCTTGTAATGACAGCGGGCGTCTTAAAATTCAAATTCGAACCGTGGCTCAAGGAGCTGGATAAACCAAATCACGGCCCAGATGAAAAACTTCATCGAGTCAACGTGTATTATTAGGCTCGAAATGTATGAGCGTTTAGAGGAATGCATATTAAAAATGTGCATGCTTAAAATTTACCTGAAATAGCTCCATTTCCAAAATTTTAAAATTATTCTTTCATTAATTTCACGGCGTAGAAAAATCTTATGACTGCTCGAATAAAAAATTAGCTCAAATACTTATCCTAAACCGAGGGGATCTGATAGTCCATTGGTAAGAGCGCCAGGCTACTGCCTGGATGTCCTGGGTTAGATAACAGGGGATGCTTCTATACACTCTCAGCTTCACTCAAGGTGTTTGACTTTTCTGGGTACCGGATCTTCCTGATACATGTAAAGCATAGGCGGCGCAGGAAAATAAACGGCCCCGCCACATATTACCCTCAGAATGTGATAACTGAACACACCGTTAGGGGCTTGGTACTAAATGAGCTATACCCGCCGCCTATAAAACCAACCTTAGCGTCGGTTATTTCGGTAGATCTGGTAAAACTGACTTATTTGTACGTTGAATAGTCAGGTATAATTATAATAATATTTTTATTCTCTCCAGAAATAACAAGAAAATATGAATCCCACCAAAAAGCAAGCAACTTCTCGGGGTGATATGACACTGAGTGTCATTCAAATTCTATTTTTGTCCACCCGTTACCTTTTACAAGTATTCATAATGAACTTGAATGAAAAAAAACATAAATATATATTAAAGTATGTTAAGACGATATCATTCTGATTTTTATTATAATACTAATATGGAGAACAGAAGATCCAAGCAATATTCATTCAAACTGAAATTAAGTCGATCGTCGGGATTTTTTCCACAATAATAGTCAATTGATGCTACAATTGTCCTATTGTCCAAATGCATCATACTTAATAAGGAGTTATCAAGGAAAGCAAACAAGCGGAGTAGAGCAGAGACTATTAGTCATTAGGATAGCAGAGCAGGAGAATATATTAGCTTTCAATTATCATCGTTAGGAATAATGTTAGTTTATCTCATTTCAGTAGCATTAGTAGTGTGGCTCTAAGCGGGAAAAGTAAGGATTAGGAGAGAAAAAGAAGTTTTTAAGTGTGGGAACAATTTATGATGAGTATCCTGCTTGAAGACATGAAGAAAATTAAGGAAATTAAAGCTCAAATTTGGTACTCCAAAAATCAATTTGAAGCAATGCATTGGGGATGAAAATGTAAATAGATAGAATAATACCCCAATTTAAAATCAGAGCATTTGAGTTTAAAAAGTAAAGTTAAAGAAATGGAACAATAAACTTATATATATATATATATATACATATATATATATATATATATATATATATATATATATATATATATATATATGTTTCTGAGTGTTTGTATTATGTACATAATTGCAATGTATTATATCCATGAGAATCACAAGCGCAAAATAATTATATGAGGAAGTGAGGGAATCACCACTAAACCGGAAACTTTCGGTTCGATTCTAGTTTTGCCATCCAAAGGTCTTCATCGCATTTTGTTCATACTAAATGAAGATCAAATTCACCTTATAAGAATAATCACTCGTAATACCAACACTTATCTGTAATCAGTAGAAAACCACATTAGATTTAGGTATAACTCTTAGTCGGAAACCCTAGGGCGCAGAGAATAGACGTGTGAAGTAGCTTCAAGTTGAAACCTAAAGTTAACAAAAACTTACGCAAAGCCTTGTGTGTCCCTTTCCTATCACTATGATGGAATTCCACGAAAGTATTGACTCCACTCTTTCTCATTTTTAATTTTGGTAATGGCTAATATCTTGCCATCCTGTCCGCTCCCTCACCCATTCCAAAAGCAATATACATTCAAATTAAAACATTATATCAAGCATCCATTCGGCTTTTCCAAGCAGTTCTTAACTCGGGATTGACTATGTCCCATTAAAGTATTCACCCCTTCCTCACCAGGTCCCTCAATCACGACCGAGTCTTGTCACCCCTTCTCCTCCTCTCATGCTTCTCCCCCTTCCCCATACACCTCTCCCACTCCTTCCTAACCACAAGTTTTTTCTATCGCTATAGCTTCGCACACAACCCTTTTTTTACCCTTTCCTTCATTCCTACTATTCCTTCAGAAGGTCGTGCTTCCACAGAATATTATTTCTATTGTGAGTGTCATGCTTGGCTTTCTGTACATTTGTTTTAAGTGACAAACCACCAACTTTTATATTCACGTTTTTTAGTTGTTCCACCACCTCATTCAATGAAATTTCCTCTTTTAATCCCACATTTCCGTTACCTCTGGCCTACATCATTCTCTAATGTTCTCTCAAACCAGCGAAAATTGGAATCCAAACACGCTCTTATCTTCTCTACATCATTCCACTCATCTCTTGTGTCGCACTTAGTGGCGCACTCACTCTTTGGCCATATTATGGACGGTACCTAACGGAAAGGGTTCATTTTAAATCGTAGCCTGAGGAAATAGATAGCTAATATAAGTGTTCTCTTCACTTTGAGCTACGAGATCCACTTTGTGCACGTTATATCAGTCCATAGCTTCATAAAGAACGACGTACCTCCCTTAGTGTTCACTGACACATTTATGTATTGCACTCTATCATGCTAGAGTACATCTTTTCCTAGCATGTGGAATTATATTTTGAGGTAATTCATCCATTTCTTCAAAGGTTTTTTCATTGAAAAAGAAAAGCTATCAAAGCTTAGAATGGAGTACCAATCTGTACTTCTCGTAATTCACTGTTTTTATTCCATAAAATTACAACTCTTCCTTCAGTCTACGTTATTTCATGCATTTGTAAAAACTCACCCTCACCCTCTTTCTGTAAAAACTTGTATTTATAATCCTCATGCGTGTAGGAAAAAAGACATCCACACCAATTAGTAGGTATACGCTCAGTCACTCAAAGGGCCACATCACTCGGCTTCTGTTATCTTTAAAAAGATTCCCCAAAACATCCAGTCCAATCCATTATTATCACTGTTTAAAAGGAAGCCAAAGCCAATCCTGGAAATCATAACATACTGTTATGTATTTGATTTTTTGGAGGATAAGTTTGAATATATGTATTTATGTTTTTTAGTATCTTCATACTATGTGCTCATGACGATATCTATGGTTATATCACCCTCGGGAATGGAAAATAATGTATTTTTATTAATTCTTTAAGTGCGGAATTTTATTACTGGAAAAGCCACCGGTAGGGTTATTTGGCAGGGGGTAATTACACACCCTTGACCCAAAACACCTTTCCCTCGTAGCGCGGTTGAACAAACGTTATTTCATTCTGATCACTCATAGTTCGTGGGAAAAATGGCATCTTACATCTATCTATTCTGCACCTAATCTCTCGAATTTAATTGAAATGGTTTGAGGGAAATGATTTTTATTGCCCATTAACGTATGATATAGAAAAATAGTAGCTAAAGTGATTTTGGGCAAACTAGGATGTAGTGGAACCCTAAGGCATCATACTTGAAGACGCTGTATCACGGTACAAAGCGCTGTACCAAACAAAATTCTGTGTGTCATTCCTTCTGGTGCTATGAAAGTATGCTCTCCGTTCGTATCCGTCGCATTCGAAAGGGACGCTCCATAAATCTGTTCCCATAAGTACTGGTGTTGCGAGCGCCACCTCGTTGGATATGAATAAGCGAGCGGGACTTGTCGGCCTAAAGAATAGTGAAACAGGCTCCCTGTGAGCGGCCCGCCGACGGCCGGCCCGGGATACCGTCGCCACCCCGCGGGACCCGGAATTCGCTCTTGAGGAACCCCGACCGCTATCCATCCGCTCTCGCCGCCGAGGTCCCGCATGCATCATTCACCACCCGCCGGGAATTGAGAGAGCGACCCCTTACACGTTCACATCCATCCACGTCAGCTGAACTCCGCCACCCGTGTGACTCGAAGAAAGGCACTATTTTCGGGGATGTCTCGGCATACGGCGTAAAAGTTCCATTAAATTCTCGCCGACCCAAAATCACTTGATCTGCAATTATTCCTAAACACTAATTATTACATATATTAGTCTACCGTTTGATGTAGATTTTGAATGGATACAACGTTAACACTCAAACATTTCTTGCTATTGCCTAAACAAGACTAAACCTCTGCACTCCACACTACAATCAAATCCTTCAATTCAGTGTACATTCTACACCCGCATCATATCGTCCAACAAGACCATCCTTCTCCTCCCTTACCTCGTTCGCTTCTCCCCACTATATCACACTCGACAACATTCCATCGCTAATCTAAATGCTCTGCATCCACCTTTCCTGCCTACTTTGAATTTCTCCCAACAACTCTCAACCCAACGCTGCTTAGTCCTTGGTTTTTCCTCTCTCTTCATGTCACATTTTCCATTCTCCTCCATACCAACATTTAAAAAGCCTCCAATCTGCGCCTATCATCTTGCTTCAATGACCATGTTTCCACTTCGTACAAAACTACGCTCCGTATGAAAGTTTTCGCCAATCTTTCCTCAACATCTTTACTCAACGTCCCCGTCCTCGACTCCTTCCTCCTTGTTAAAAGTTCTTTGTTTTACGCAATTCTTCTTATTTTTTCTATTCTCCTAATGCTTTGACCATGTAGGCGCAAAAAATTTTCAGGATAGGTAAACTGCCCTAGTTTGTTGCCCTCCAATTTAAACGCTTAATTTAGCCTTCTTCCTCATCGAAAATATCAGAACCAATAGATCGTTTAAATTGACCTTCCCATACATACCTTACTGAGAATACGCTCAGTAATGGCTGTGACCTCTTCGGTGAATGGTAACTAAAGCTTGCTCATTCGCAAATTTTAATTTATTATATGAACTCCAGACCTACTTTTACAGCTCTATCCAGCCATCCCTTACCTCCGCATCAATATCGAAAAGAACTGGAAAACTGGTATTTCTGTATTACACCCTGCTTAGCACTGCCCATTCTGGACCTGAGCAATGTAAAAAAATCATCAACTTGACGAAACCATATTAACTGATTCATAGATTTTTCGGAAGATTAACGGCAATTAATCGTTACTATAAAACTATGGACTATAACTAGCTTTTCCATAATTATTTCGAATAAATAAAACGGCAAATGCTAGGAGTCAACAATTCCTTACTATCGCTGAAGAACTCTATTCTTTTAATAATCATACACGATGACAATGGAGTTCACTCGTGTAGTTAACTTAGCAGCTCAATTGTTATGCATATACTCACATGTCAATACGGGTCAACTATCCAACACGACCGAGTTCGGCTGCCAGACAAAGCACCCGTCAAGAATCAGTCGGAACTCGAGTGAGTTCGATTGTTTTAACCTATTCTCACGAATAGGATAACTGGAAAGTATTATTATCGCAGTTTTACTATGCATCATAATTTAGTTCAAATATCAAATAAACAATCACTTTTTGAAGTTAATCAAATTTAATAATAATCGTAGTCACTTTTATGATTCTGTCCGCGGTTTTAACGACTTGGGTTTCACTGTCAAGAGTTAAAACACTGTTCCGAGTCATATGTAGACAATGAAGATCAGAGGCAGAAACCGAAATCACGATCAGCTAAATGTATGAAAGTTTACCACGCTGGATTTATTTTACATTTGACTTAGTCCACACATATATTTGAAATGGTTACAGCATTCCTATTACCGTTGCTTTGTTCAAGATAGTTTTGAAAGAGCTAATGCGAATAGTAACTCACGATGGATCGACTTTTCATTCGATTCGTTAAAAATCAGTTCCTGGACAGAGCCAACTCCTGTGCATGTCCAAGGTTTCAGACTGCCTGAGGTGCTCGGCGTTGCGTTGTCGAATCGCCAGCCAATCAAATCGTGGTTAGGAAACATATAGTGATTAATCTCGTTTCCTAGAGCGGTTGTATTTGCTGGCGGAGCCGAGAGACTAACTAGACCTGAACGCCAAGTTATAGGGATGACATCTGTGGCGTCTTGAGTCTGGCAGCTTTGATGCAAACTGCTAGGTTTCTACATGTAACCGTATGTAACCTCGCAGCTCGTATTCACGCCTACATTAAAAACTACCTTGATGTTGAACACTCACATTTTTAAATGGATTTATCCTTTTTCACAAATTTTTAATCAAGTCAAGGAAGATCAATTGCGAATCTCAGAAAACTCTACCTCTAATATAAATAGATTTGTAGTGGAAAAATGCCATCCTTCTTCGCCAGAATACTGTATTTTGATTTCTGCGCAATGCAATTCTCAAGCGTATCCTCGCATAGTCATCTAAGAGAGACGATTTCTATATATGTACGCACACATCATTTTAAAAACCGTTTTTAGTAACATTCCCGAGCTTCAAATATTCTAAAAATCATAATTCGTCTAATGTATACAACATGACGGAAATAATGGTGATTTCGAAGGAAAAGCCTCATCAAAGAACACACCATCTCCAATTACCTCGGTTATTCATACGCATACATAGTACACACGTTTGGCTTGAACCTTTACCTCTATAAGATATTCAGGAATTGCTAACGTTCATCGACTGTACAATTCTGTATGACCGTAAAATAAACTCAGCAACTAGCGGTTGACCACGAGAAGGCTCACATCGATGGCCGTTTGGGAGACTAAATCACTTGAATTTTCAGATTTTTAAGGAATTTCAAATATATTCTCCTACATTCCAAGGCTAGTTTTTAATCTCCCAATTTCAGGTTTCCCCGATTTTAGTATCCATAAAAGTTAGAAACTTCGTAGAATGAATCAATACGTGGCGGTAAAGCCCGCTCAGAAGTACACCGATAAGGGGTGAGAAATGAGCACAATAAAAACAGGGCGAACCTGTTCCTTATTCTTTGGCACCATTACATTTTCCAAGAAAACAGTAACCAGAAAATCAAGCCTCTTGTATGTAAGACGAAATCGTTCAAAGCTATCATCCGGGGTTAAAACCGGGACTCTCTGGTATATAATTACATCAGAAAGTCCTACCCACTAGGCTACCACGCCTATTCCAAAAGCCATCAAGTTAGACGAGGTAGAGTGCGTATGCAATACTGAGGGAGAGAAAGAGAGAAAGCGGTACCAACACAGTAAAGTGACATTGGCATATATTTTGCTAGGCGATTCAAATATTCTTCAGTACAAAAGCGGTTTTATGCAAAAATTATGACCATCAGTCGAGTTGTCAAGAAAATAATTATTTATTCATCAAATCATTAAATTTCCAAAGAAACAATGCTAAAACTAGGCCAGTCAAAAGAGAATTATGTAACACTGCAATCAAACTTGCACGTTACGTTGAGCGGTAAACTGAATTCTTATGTCTTGTATATCCACCGTTTTTACGCTTGTAACTGAGCTATCTGAAATATCTGCTCTGACGTTTCCCACCCCTCCAATTTGTAAATCTCGTAACAACTAATAGTGCAGTCAAGTCCCATCTTTTGTACATATAATTAAAAAATTGAATCCTACAAATTTGTCGGAATTACCAACACATAGACTGAACGATATTCACGTGACATTGGTACTCTTCGACGATGATGTTGTTAACGTATCGAATGACGTCCTGCAAACTTATAACTTTTGTTAACACTAGGTCAAAAGACTTTTTAATGAATTTCTAGCTGACGCAGCAATTTTTAAGCGAGGGGTAAGAGGAGCCATTAGGTGTTTAGGCCACAACGCACCTGAAGCGAGGGAATTTCGTGAAGAAGGGCAACTGTGGGAGCCCTTAATCGTTAAGCAGTTTTTTCGGGGAATCAGTCGAAAGCAGTCGAAACTAATACGAGACATTTATGCCTCAAGCTGAAATCAAAACTTACGAAAATGAAAACTAACCGATTGCAAAAATTAGGCAAGCATCATTCACAATGTAACGTTTGCCGAGGAAAAAATAAAGTAATTTTGCCTCCCGAATTCTCCAACCGAGTGTTAACTCAGCGTAATTGGGTATTTAAGTTAAAAATTTCGGCCCTTTGGCTATCACTAACTATTCTGTTGTCGTATTTTCTATTGCGTAAGGTTTTTGTGTGAAGAAACTTGTTTGTTTTAAGAAATGCGACCTGAACCAGGCCGTTTCTCATTGTGGTCAGATTTCCACGCTCCAGGGAGCATAAATCAAAAGGTATGGTAAGGCAGTTAACATATTATGATACGTCACTATCTCATGCCTTCTCGCATTTTTTTTAACTTAGTGCGCACTTTCAATGTACACATGAGTGAGTAACAAGGCATGGAAGGCAGTGCGATGTAAATGATATTTTGTTCCGATATTTATACAATAATTGATTTATTTTGTCCTCTCAACGTATAAAGTGGCCGATTTTCCTCTGGAGCTCTGATAAACAACTTTCTGCTCGTCAAGCCATGGTCCAAAGGACGAATCACCATAGTTTAAAATCCCTAGACGGTACTCGAACCCACGACCTTCACGTTAGTATGCGAGTTCGTTACCTATCTGACCTACCTGGATGGGAAAGCTTTTTTATCCGTTGACTAAAATAACGTTTATGATATGTTTTTAAACACAATGACGCTTTTATGGATGTATTGATAAACTTCTACTTCAAATTTATTTAAACTGCTTTTGTTACGATTAAAAATAAATGAATCGTTCAGTTCTCACCTTACAACCACCAACAATTTCCCGAAACTAACTTTAGAGCTAATCATGACTATATCAAAATAAGCATGTGAAGAAAATTGTATACGATGATTTTCGAACTTCTAAGGTTAAAATCATTTATTTTCCAAAATTGGCGAACCCTTCGTCCCGGTGGATACAAACATTCCACACTACCTTCTGCAAAAACGAAATCCACCCTCGTGGTTGACAGTCGAAGTTTACCCCCGCTAATAGGTCGTGGCATACACACGAAGAGCAACTTGCAATCGCACTATCCTGAAATAATTAAAATAATGCTCCTCCACACTCCGAATTAGGCACGCTCTCACCTCCAACCAATCCTGGCACAGCCAAATCTTCCTCTCCCGCCCTTATGAGCCTTGAGTACGAACGCATCCCACGCAACCCCGAGTGTGAACAGCACTGGTTCCGGGAACTAATGTCGAAAGTGGCAAGATATTTCCCAACTAGGCCTTTACCAGAGCTTACAGCGAAGTTACGAGTTTCCTTTCCAAAAACACAGCATCGGGAGAGGAAAACATTTATGTTAACCGAAAACAAATCTGCCCGAACCAGCGTTCTACTCTCCTCCCTTATCCACTCGCGGCTCATTGCCGACTTTCGCCAACTACGTCCAAATGCGAATTCCCTAGTTATACACTTTTGCGGGCGCTATGGCTATGCTGAAAATATCGCAGCCAGTCCTTTGCGGTCCAGCACGCCCTCCCGAGGACATCCCGAACCGAAATCCTTTAACCCTCAATATTCGAAGTTTCTTTTTATTTTCTCTCCTCCAGCTCCGTTAGGAGTCATCGCGAACGTAATCTTTCGCCTCTCGCTTCCAGCCTGAAAGCCGCGCGAATAATGTCAAGAGCAAGTGGGCAATCATGCAAATTCCTCGAGGTTGAGCAACGCGATCCAGTGATATAATGTGATGGGAAATGGCAAAAATAAGCTCTTTTAACTCGACTTTCTACACGACCCTGGGGCGGTTTCCCTTGGGCCGCTAGTTAAGGTAGGCGATCCGGATCGTGTGGACTCCCTCCTACTCTCTTCCACACTCTCCCAAAACCTCCTATTTTTATCTCTCTCTCTCTCTCACACGCCCCCGTTAATGCCCCTCCCCACGACCAAGTCGTATAAATTAAAGGTTCCACTGACACGTAGAGAATTTGAAAAGAGAAAAAAAAGAGTTCCATCGTCCCCATCAAAACCTCCCCACACGCCCCCGTGGAACCACCCCCTCCCGATTCCTTTCAACACGTACTTGCGGTTTCTGAAGCGATGGACCTCGAGGCCTTTTAGAGTGGCAAAACGAAGCTTTTCTGAAGCCAAAGGAAAATTTTATTCCGTTAGACGAACTGGAGATTTGAACGCTGGATTAAAATGTCTTCATCACTCCCCCTTGATTGCGTGGGGGTGGACTTCGACCACATCTACCCCCCCACCAGAACAGAGATAGAGAGTAAAAACTCTGACATATCCAAAGAATGAATTTTATCTCAGATTGAATGAGAGTTCGAGGATTATTAAATTTCTTGGTGTAATAAACCGTTTAATTGAACACGGTTTTGCGATATTTAGCAGCATAATTAATGCTAAGACTGTCGTCCTAAGTACTTTGAAAAAAACGTGGGGAGGAAAAGAAACATTAAAAGAAGAGTACAAATTAACTCATGTCGATATACTAGATTGATTATCATTACGTAAAATGTCCTCATTCCACGAGTATTTTCGTAGTCGACTGAAGTCTCGACTTCATCTTAAATGCATATTTATATTTTTTCTTGTTTTATATCCTGTATGATTCAACCGTGGTCCGGAAAAATAGTCGTTTTTGTAAAAATTTAGACAAAGGGGTACGAAAATAAAACCTTCTTCACACATACTCTGTACTCAAGACTTTCGGTCAAAGGAATTAAGAATGTTGGTACTTTTTAACCTTAATTCAATGGATGACGAGATTCCATGGTTTTAGTATCCAGATATCCCACATCTTATTCTCTTTCGCCAATCCGGTCCGGCAAAAACGATCAAATCTCATCATCAGCTAGCTATTGCACAGGTTTATGTGGGAAAAGGGGCTTATATAATTTTAATCTAGATCTCAAAACACCAGGGTACGTGAATTGACCCACTAAAAGTGAGATCAGCAACCAATGCAGATTTTGGAGACCACGCATAGCAACAGAAAATCAATATTTTTTTCACTGACCGTTTTCCGCTGCCTATCGCCATACCGTAAGTAGCGTCTAGTATCAGTACTTACGCACAAGCACTTACTGCCATAAGAACTTCGAGCCCTGTGTTTTCTGACCGAATAATATTCCACAGTAACAGCATAGGAAGGCACCGCCAAGCCAAACACATGACGGCCTCGACCAAGGAGCGACCTCAAATTCAGAAACACCCGAGAGTAGATATGTATATTTCATGGGACGGACACATATCACCGACCTCAATTGCGAGGCGAGTATGGATATTTAGGTTTCAACGACGAAAAAAAAATAAGCACGCAGCCTTCGATAATTGGCCCACTGCGGAGATACTTATTTACATCAACAATTATATTTGTTGAGATTTAAGTGATTTATAACGTGCAATCGAAGTCTGCAAAAACAGCCCATGAATGCCTGATCTCACTAATGTAATTAATGTTTATGGTGCAAAAACCGGACAGGTCAAAATTTTCAACGGCCTTCCGGCAAAATTACACTCATACACGAAAAAAGGGAACTGTGCTATCTCCCGTGTACATCACAAATCATTAGCGTGTACCTGATTGATTTATTGTCTCGGGGCGACAAAAAAAAACAGTTTTCTCGGGAAAAAATAACCGAAAAGAAAATTTGAATATCGGAAAATATCATGAATCTCGCTTTTTGGATCTTTTTTTCATACTTTCGTAAATAATTACAGCAATTATGGAAATCCAGGTGGGCTATATTTTATAAAAGGGTCAACCAAACTGCTTATAATCACCGCTGGTGAATCCTGACAGATGTCAAATTTGTACCTGGACAAGTACGAGTATAACTACAGAAACGGGGACAAAGCTAATGAATTTGAAATAACTCTTCAGACATTCAACAACGTAAAGCTATACGGGAGCACTTCTGTGCGTAAAATGGATTAATGATTATACTGAAGTTTTAACATGCATGATCTCAAATAATTACAGCCAAACAATATGCTTAATACCTGTGAATAAATTTTATTGGAAAAAATTAAACATTTTTTGCTGAATAAATAAACTTGATATTTTTTACACGAAAACACTTCATAATACTACCGATTTCGACGCATAGGGGACATCATCGGGTATCTGATGCGTCGAAAACGGTAGTATCATAAATATTTTTGTGCGAAAAAATACCAAGTCTATATATTCAGTGATCATAAATTTTCACAAAGTAGAGACTCAAACCATCAAATTTAATATTTTTTACTTGCACTAATATTTTTGAGGGCAAACTATGCTAAATGAAAGAAACTTGGCATCAATTGGCGTAGCAACACTTTCTTTTCATCTTTGGTTAAAGGAGTAATTTGGAGGTAAATACGTCTCTAAACTGCAAATACTATTCAAAATAGTTTTCATATCGGTAATCAATATCATTTTTATCCTATGACTGACTTACTGTAGTCCTCTATCTTTCTTTATCCAGTATTAATTCCCTCATCCCCTAAAGCTTTACTGTTTAATGCCCTTTTTTATTTAGCATACGGTAGCCTGTGTTCATCCAAAACCTACCTTAACTGCTGGATAACCGATGATGATAATAAAAATACGACATAAAATTATAGTTGAATTTTTAAAGGAATCATTATGCTGTCAAAGAAAAGGAGAACGAAAGATAATATCTAAACCATTATTTGTATTTATCTCATAAGTGTACATAAATGTGAACGTGATTATATTTTATACACAGTGTTTCACGAGAACGATAACGAAGTAGCACTCCGTACATAACTATTTGCGATTCGATCAACTTTGGGGAAACCTCAATTCTTCATTTACTTGTCTTTGAACTCACACAGCACCACAACAAAAATGTCACGCCACGACATGTTATCACTATTTTTTATTTGTTGTCGTGCCCATTTGATCATCTCCGACGAGTTTCTCAATAGGTTCTTCATACAATAATTTGATCACATCATGTTTAAAGGTGGCTTGCAATAGAAGACACAGCAAAAATGAAATGTTCACCCAAAAGCAATGACAGCGTAAGGTAAGAATCCGCGATTTGAACACGCAGATACAATCTTTTTGGTCTTATTATCGTCAATTTGAATTTCAGAGGGCTCAAACCGCCTTCCGTCATCTAAATCCTCAAGTCCTGAGGCCAACTTCGAAATCGAATGAGGCACGGTCGCATTTGAAAATTATTCGGTGGAAAGAAAATAAAGTCGTCTTCCCTACAGTCAATCACTCCATCAATCGACTCCTTCCGTGGAATAATACGAGTATCTCTTGTTCAGAGCCGAGTCGTTTTTTTACCACGCGTGCTCCTTACATTGACTTTCCTTTTCTATTTGCAGAGAGCATAAGGACCAACGGGTACGCCGGGAGCAAGAAGGCTTCTGTGGCCGGCTCCATCCACCCTAGGATGCCCGCCTATGCCGACCCGGAAATCCACAGGTGAGATTAGACTCGAAAGAGGTCTGTTCTTCACTTCGATCCAAATAGCCGAGCATCAATCGTCCGTATCGATATCTTCCTTTTGAGAAATAAGACCCCCGAGCGCGTGCCCGCTCGCCGACGAAGTTACGAGATCCTCATCAAGACGTTTAGAAATTTCAATAGGCCATTAGATGTGATCAGCATGAATAACTTCAGCGCTTAGAAATTTTAGATTGCGATAGCGCAGCCTTTTTCAGGGCTTGGCGCGGTGCCTTTTAAAGCACGTATAACACAAGGACCGCTGCTTGACCATTCTGGTTTCATCGTCAGTCGACCGAGGTTTCGGACGCTGGCACACGCGTTATCCTTTTGGTATGTAACGTTAGTTGAACCTTTATAGAAAACTATTTCAAAACGCTAAGAAACAAGCGTCATGTGAAGAGGGAGCCTAGTGTGTACCCAACTGTGTTCTTTTTCCGAGCCTTCAAAAAGGTCCGAATTTCACCAGAATATTTATTTGGCTTCTTCCTCTCAGAATTCATGCAATGCAGATGAAATATTATAGAAAGCTATCGTTAGATGATAAATAAATCATATCTGATTTTTCTATTTAATTATATCGATTATTATTATCATTACGATTTATTTTTCATGGAAGGTTTCATCAGGAGCAATATTAACCGTTCGTTTTTTCCACAAAAGTTGCTACCTAAAAAGAATGTTTTAGGGCAAGCCACGACTTATTTAAGTCTTCAATGCTTCTAAAATTGAATTGCGATACCACTACGCAATAAAATTGACGTATTAACAAGAGATGGCATTGATAATGCAGGCATATCTGAGGAAATAATATCTCCGCACCGTAAGATAAGCATTTTAATTAAAATGCTTCCTTAGCTAACCCAACTTTTTTAGTCCCGTTATTTTTACCATTCTTTAATGTGTAATTCTAAGAAAAGTCTAATATTGGTGTATTTAGAAATGAAATATTGTCAATTAATTCAAATCTAAATGATATTCATTGGTAGTCAAATCTAATAAAAACATCAAAGTTAGTCAAATAAAAATGTAATATTTTACTTTCATTTCTAACAGAATTCTCCTAAAACTCAAGAGTTCACCACTATTTCAATCAAACGTGTTCCAATGCTTATATCTACTAGATACATGTATTCCTCGACAAGAGGCCAAAATTGTCACTAACTGGGTTATCTGAGTCATACGTGTATGGCAGGGCTAACTAAATTGATCCATTGAGGCTTAACTCTGCGCTCCTGTCGATAGCCTTGCCATACAAAATAGTTTAATACTATACATTCAAGAAGCATCACCAAAGACTCAATCACGAGACTGTTATGTCATACTCTTTACTAAAGTTATTCCAGATTATCCGCCCACGGCGTTCGCAACGACAATTAACAACCGAAAAAGAAATTTTATAGAATAGTCACTGTTCAAAATCAGAGAAAGTTTCCGTTAAGAAAATGAGCAGTGACATTTCATAACTTTTTTCTTTAGAGTGGAATAGAAATCTTCCATTAGTGAAACCAGCGGGATGGTCAAGCACAATTTCATTACGTATTGCCATTCTGTAACCTAACAAAACGATCCAAGCCAATCTTGCCGACAAACATACCAAAAGTAACATAACTTACTAGATTATTACTATAATTCTAAATGGTAATACACTGTTTAGATATTTTTCATCGTGTCCATATTCCTCAGTCTCCTTTGGCTTATTGGATGAATATGGCAGATGAATGAATTCGATAACATTTTGCCCAGATAATTTGCAACACGAGTAAATCACCAATATATATCATTTCTATTTTCTGTTTAGCTACTAAAACTATATTTCATTAATGCTGGTTAACCATTTTCTTTAGCTACATAAAGTGTTACCCACTAGCCCGAATTTTATCGAGATGATATCTAGTGTTCTCGGTAAAAGAACATATCTGTACATAATGTTTAATTAAAAAACCATAGTAATCAACCTGAAGGTTGGCTTGATAGCTGAGGCTAAAAATCATCTTAAGTAAGCCTTAAACGGTTATTCACCTAAGTATTAATAGGGTAGTGGAGAGCAAGTCCTTTTCCCCATGCTGCCTCTGGTTTCCCAGGAAGCCCTTGAACCGGAAAAACCACACAGGTTTGATAAAGATGAGTGTGTCCAAAGGCGTCATCTGGAATCGAACCCCCGTTCCTCCGGTCAGTAGGCCAGCGCTGTACCCACTGGACTATCATCCCCTTTATGTCTCGCATCTGATGAAAAAAAAATCCCTGAACTAAGAAACTCATAAATTCTGTGTAAAGTAATTGATTATTCTGGGAGAAAAGTATTTTTAACTTAATTAATGGGTCATTCTGACAGAAGAGTTGTGATAGATATTTTAATGCCACCATTATATATTGCGTATTCCCAAGGGAAAGCTAGGAATCCCGCATTCAGCTATCCAAATTCAAATTATACGGCTTCACCACACTAAATTCTTGAGAATTTTTCTGATTGTTATAGCAAGCAACCTAAGTTTTGCAACGATCCCGCAGTTATCAGCAAAATCAATGTCTCATATATTATGCATGTATCACTGCATGCGTCTCGGTACGATTTTATGGAAGTAATAAGCGATTATTCCGGCAGAGATGGATGTGCTCAATTATGACTCCGTGGAGATAAGGTCCGCGTAAGGAAAGCTTTTCATTCGTTAGTGCCGATAAATTTCATCCTGCCTCCCCCCGTGTCTAACGCTCAAGATAACTGCTGATAGTACTTGGCATTTCGGAATTCACTCTTTTTTTTTAAGGACCGGGCTTTTCTACTCCCCGGCTCTCCCACAAACTGCCACTATTTGAAACCTCCTTTATTAGGTCCTTCCTCCTTAAGACGTCTCCACCTCTGCGCCGTCGACCGACGAAGCAGCAAAAACCACGAGCCCCCAATCAAGAAATCAAATGCCGAGAGCGCCGTACCAGATGCATTGCTCCAGCTCGGTCGGTCGAATTTTTCAAAAAATGCAATTTGATGCAATTAACTCAACATGTCGGAGACGTTTCTTTAATAATACGCTGCCACTTCCCCCCTGGAACGTGGCCAGAGAAGTAATTCCTGTCGTAACGTCGAAAGAGGAACAGAGCGGCGCTCCAGATCGCAGAGATCGCTTTATCGAGCTAATGAGGCCGCATAGTTCATGTTTCTTTGAGGTCCCACGGCACACAATAAAACGATTACCATTCCGCTCATTTTTCTTAGTGACAGTGTTTACGAAGGCGCGTCGATCACAATTAATTTTAAGTTTACGTCACCCTCGAGTTCTACCGGGGAGCGTTGCGGTTGGACGACGGAATAAGTGTCGCAATTTACGATCCGGTTCTACATTCGTACGTTAAGTTCAAAATGTACACACCGAATGAAACTCCAGATCAATCAGATATTTCAGTTGTTAGATGTGATTGAGTAATTGTTAATTTTAATAGTGCTCAATGCTCTAGGCCATTCACGTGGTGGAAGAAGTTCATGTTGGAGAATAGATTCACTTATTACTTATTCAATATAGAAAAAAAACTGAAAGCTATTAATTTTCTAGGGATCAAGTGACAATAAAATGGGTTAAAGTTTTACAGGTAAAGTAAACACTATGCCATTCATTCAACTTTCATTATAAAAAGAGTTCCATTAAAAATAGATCAGCTAGGTTGTCGAAGTATAAAAAATGTTTACTTTAGGAGTCAAGTTCACTGCACATAAAATGTGTAATCCCATTTCTATATAACAGAAAAAGGAATATTTGCCGAAAGGCATATCGGATGGTTGATGTTTGATCTATCAACTATAACTATAACAACTTAATCAATTACGCCAACACTTGTACATATCATTGCGTGCTGCATAGGCCTAATGTTAGTAATATCAGCCTTAACGGATAATATTTTCGCCCATACCTCATATTACTATCACCAAATATCCCAAATGAGTATTTTTAATTGACAAAAAAATGAAGTTTTTTATCAAAATGTATAATTCCACTCCATGTGCTAAAAATTGGAAATCCACCATGCAAAACCCTTGGCGGCCGAATCATAGGTATTAAAAACAACAAATACACAATAGTAACCAAGTGGAGTATAACTTAACAGTTTGATAACATAAAAAATGAGTAAATAATATATAAACGTTGCGAATTCATTTTTAAAAATTTAATGACAGTGATGGACGATTTAATGTTTCAATAATTAAAATCGCCTTATAAATCTTGAAAACATTTCAAAAATAAAAAAATAAACCTATGTTGGAAGCAGTAAGAGTGGGTAATGTTTAAGATTGTTCAATTAATGCTGACGACACAGTTTCGCAGAGGGAAATTTTTTTGGACTTAACCCCCGAGTATCTGCATCTGAGACTGCATCTTACTTCATGGAAATATTTCCAGACAACCTTCAATTTCGTTCTATTTTTAATTATTCTTCATATTTAATCATCCATCTCCTGGTTTAGAATGATTGAGAGAGGCCAAATGGGATAAAGCTGGTTCATATACGAGGGTCATCCGGAAAGTAGTACCCGTTCGTGAAATAAAGACACAAAAGTAAATATTAACAAACATAAAAAATTTTATTTGAAAGAGGATACTTTAAACTACTTCTCAACATAATCTCCAAGCAAATTAAGGCATTTGTCATAACGTGTGACAAGTTTCTGTATTCCTGCTGCATAGTCCTTCGCCGCCAGCTCATTGAGATACGCGAGGGACCCATCTTGCACAAATTTTTGCATAATGCAGATGGTGTTTAACAATTTCATGAACAATTGTTCGAGAAACATTGGGAAAATGCTCACAGATGTCATCAATTGTGACGCGCCGATCGTTCCTCACGAATTCGTCAACTGAGCTCACCAGTTGGTCTGTAATGACAGACGGTCTCTCCGAACGCTCATCGTCGTGTGTGTTCCCCCTCCCCATGTTGAAGTTGCGACACCACCGCCGAACAGACGACTCGTCCATTACATTGTCTCCATACACCTCCTTTAATTGGCGATGAATATCACATGGGCGAACGTTTCTTGCATTGAGGAATTTAATCACTGCCCTCACTTCACAACTGGCGGCGTTCTCAATTTTTTTAAACATTGTAAACAATCACAGAAACAACACAGGCAATGCTAGCGTCACGCAACTTGGCTCAGAGAAGGCAGACAAGCCACTGAAGCTATCTGACCTCGTCCAGCGGCTACTCGCGTCGTCAGCACTTCATGCGGCACGAACGGGTACTACTTTCCGGATGACCCTCGTATACGAGGGTCATCCGGAAAGTGTATTTCGTCGTATTTCCATCAACGCCGGAAATATTTAGAGATAAAGCAGTAATTTAAAGTTAGGATCTATTAGATCCAAAATAAGACGATTGCTGTCCCGACAAAAGTGTATGATTATAGTCAGCGGTAGGCCGATAAGGCTACGATATATGACGCTATATTAACATTTTGTCGACATTTGTCCAATTGAATGGGTTGACATTAAAATTTTTACGGAATCTGGTATGCGATATGGATCGTGTCAATGTTAATCTCAGTCCGCGATAATTACGTTCGTGTGAATATGTACACCGTCGCAAACTCGATACCTTTTTTTTTAAATCGTCGGTCGACATTGGAAAATGAATACCGCTCAGTCTTAGAAGTCGGATGATGATTCGAGGCGGTGGCGCTCGCCTTTATGAAGGATCCCAGACTAATACGCAGACGAGGACGAAAACCGACCTTTTGGTGCGGAATTGAGGGACCGCAGTGATAGCTAAGGCATGACCACTCGCGTAAATATATGCATGTACCTCCACACTACTCGACATATCTGAGATCCACCCGTCATTCCCCAGGCGATAGCGCTCTTCCCATCTCGTCTCATCATCACCCGTGTACCAGCGTCAGATAACACCAGAGGGCGGCGGGCGTCGGGCCGGCTCGACTTTTCTCTCCCCGCCTTTCCCTGTTCCTTTCCTCACCTTACCGGGAAAATGGAAAGAAAAAAAAACAGAGAAAAACCTCTAGGCTTCTGTCTCCGCCCTCCCTCCCATAATCAACCCCCTCACCTCCTACTCCTCTCCTCCTTCCCCCTACCCGCCCTATGTCCTCATCCCATCCACGATCCCCACCTCCCACCCCCCCCGCACACCAAACATCCCACCCCAACCCTCTCCCACCCTGCCGATGTAACCTGCTTTCATACGAGGAAGGTAAATGGTTCCCTTTTAAATTCTCTGCCTGTCGCCGCCGGATGAATCACTGTTTTGGTTCGATATGGGAGTCTATCCTAACGTCTGTACCAAGGGGGGCTGGTGGGGGAGGGGTTTTGTATAGCTGGGAGAAGAGGGAGAAAACCAACAATTAACGTCCGGAGCTCCACATCCCAGCCCCGCTACGCCCCGTGACAAATGATTTGTGTCGGCTTTTGCTCCCCATTTGCACTTGCTGTATTCCTATACCCGGGCCTCCTTTCTTCTCCCCACAGCCTCGCACCCAAGTCCGCTTCGTCAAAATCTCCGCCCAATTCGCCTTCCTAGAAAATTACAGCTTCAGTGCCTTTCTCTGTCAAAATTATCACAGCTTATTCTTTTTTAACTTACCATCAGTGAAATGCAAGGGATATTCGCCTCCCTCAAGCGTGAAATTGTTTCGAAGCGACCAATGCTGCAGCATATTTAATGGGATCTCAAACTTTGACTTCGGGCAATGCTGTCACAATTTCTCATTCCTTGTTCATAGCATATTTACTATCCGGACCGTAATCACTTGCTGTCCTTAATAGCTACCAAAAATTTCAGATGTGGATACATCTATATCACATAATTTCGACTAGCAGAGTAGTAAAATATTACAACTTGAACTTGGTTACATTTTTATTAAGTATTACAGGATTTATAAACAGCCTCAGAGTTTAAATCAGCAATCGGTCAGCTTCACCATGAGATGTCTTAATGAATTTGTGATTATTTAGATTCCGATAACTTTTATTTACCTGAGAAAGAAAACTCACGCTTTGTTTTAGTGTCTTATAATCCCTCTGGTACTCGTACAACATGAATTCTATTATTGTAGCGAACTCGACAACAACTCGCACTGATTGGAATGCTGCCTTGGGGAAGGATGACCACCGTGGATTAAGGAACATCAAATTCTGTACCGATTCCTAACCTCGCGTTTATCCAACAAACCCTATTAGAGAATATTCACTTAATTATTCAAGTATAATGAGGGATCGGGATGGTGTGGTGGCTAATGCCTCGCGTTGGCATAATCCCACCCCGAAACCTCAGTTTGAATCCCGTAGGTGGAAACCTTTTTCTGTGGCGTGGAGAGCTTTGCGAGTAAGGTATGCCGCCCTTCGTGTGGAACGCTACAACGTGAACTCATTGGCGTCTATTGCTACGAGTAGACTAATGCCAAAGCCTCTCCACCCTTCAACCATTCACTGAACATTCTAACCTAATTAAATTACCTACCTATCCCTAATGGTGCGAATGATCTTAACTGTCGGTCGCCTCACCTAATAACTTTTACTTCAAGTAAAGTACAGGAGTGAACGTATCTCAGTACGACGAAGTAAACTACACCACATCAATTCCCAGACATGGTATCCAAAGTAACGTGAGTTCTATTTCGTCCCTAAAAAATGGCGCCGGGAGGGTGATTGCGCTACTATTGATAAACATAAATCTTTACTGGCGTACCTCTTGCGAGGTCATTTCACGAAACACTTGATAGCTTGCTTCTCTTCCATACCCGATAGCCAAAATGCTCAAGAGAAGAGAGTAGTCGAGTAAGGGATACAGAAAAAGCCGAAGGAGTAACGGTAATTGAGCGGTGGGGGCAAATCTCGCCGTGCCAATAGTCTTATCGGCCTCGCTTCCACCCCTCCATCCCCCGCCTCGCCCCGACCACCGTTCATGGATCTTTACGAGGACGGGATTGGCAGTGTATATTTTGGAAGCGGAGTGAAAGGGTGCTATCATATCCAGAGCAGCCATCTCAATACAATCGAGTGGGAACGTACGGAACCTGGGGAGGGCCGCTAATAGCACCCTTTCCGTCCGTGCCCAGCCTTGAAGACCCGTTGCAATGACTGAATGGAGATTTCAGAGGCGCGACCTCTCTTTCTTATTTTTTTCATGCGAGAGCGAAACTCTCAAATACTGGCCACCATCTGTTATATTTCGGGGACGCTGGGGAAGAGGGGAGGGATTGTGGAAGGGGGTGGGGCGAATTTAATTCGAAAAGCCATAAAATGCATAGCTTACTATGACAGGAGCATTGGGAGTTCCCCACAAAAATGAAATGAAGATCGTGGCCCAGGGAGTAATTCAAATATTGAAATGCGATGGCCAAACGGCTTTCGACAACTAGTGCTGAGGAGGGAAAATATATTTTAGAGGCAGAAGTTTTATCATAAATTATTAGAAACTGCATTATTCAACATCAATAGATTAGGAAAATTGTCAATATTTTTACGTTCGTTCGGTTAAGAGTGTGCAGCGCGACTAATAATTTAAATTTCCAAGACGTTCGGCTTAGTCAATTTTTTTTTTTTAAGATTTGGAACATTCTGACTACATCTCTTTTTATTTAAGGCTTGAATTAAAGCTATGTACGTCTGTAAAATGAATTAGTACACGATATCATAATTGTTAACAGAGTTGAGCGGAGTTAAGAGTTGAATGAGAAGTTACACTGCTGGTGTAACTTCAAAATTAAGGTTCTTCATTATTTGCTCATTGTAATATACGAATTCCGCCACAATTATTACTGTACGCTAACAATTGATTTTGCGCTCCTAAGGTCTTATATATTTTGGTGAACGCCGGCCTAATCTAGCAACTAAGCATTAACGACTCTTCCATTAAGTTAAGAATTACAACGATTTTATCAAATACCAAAAAATTTAACTTTCAATATTAATGTCTCTTAAGCTTCTACCGATACATACTTACCGAATTCACTTTCGTATTCTGAGGACAATCTCTGTAAGATAACTTTTTGTGTCATGTCCTAACATGCAACCGTGGGAGTAACTTAAGCATAGACAATAAGGAATTGAAAATCATTTCGTATTTTGTACAATAAACTTAAGAGGCTCTGCTTCGTAAACTTAGAAATGTATATTCAATTAATAGACTCGTTTAGAGCATTAAATTACATTCCAATACTGCTTTTGTCTGATCTTTTCCAATCATAATGAGAGCCAGAGGTTAGAAATTATCTCTTATAATATTATCATAAGAGTTTAAATCCAATATTTGACGGACTGAGAACCTTCACTGCACTCCTTAGTAACTACTCCCATTGTGCAATGCATCTAGAAAATTCATTATACTACAAAGTGTGCCCAAACCAATAGTTTTTTCCCAATCATGTTCCATTTTATCTTTCTCCCCTCTAATTTTGTGTGTTCATCATCTCCCATTTTTTATTTTCTTATTTTATTCTCTACATTCGGTTGTTTTATGTTATTCCAAAAATACAGACCGTATATACTGGAAATCTAAGACGTAGTAGAAGGTGTGAAGTATGAAGATCGGGTTGGTGTGATGGCCTTCCTATTATTTCGGTCAAGAGGAAATATACGGTTATAAATCTCTGGAATATTGGGAGTGCATCCCTACGACTCCTGCGAACACACAAGAGTC
This sequence comes from Hetaerina americana, assembly GCF_022747635.1. NCBI lineage: Eukaryota > Metazoa > Arthropoda > Insecta > Odonata > Calopterygidae > Hetaerina > Hetaerina americana. The sequence continues at coordinate 32,772,229 of NW_027287538.1, forward strand.
GGATGAAAAATTTTAAGAAAATAACACCACATCCGATGAATGGTATCGAGACGCTTGACGCAAAAAGTAGGCCAAAGCAAATACCTCCGGTCAATTCGCCTCTATCTCCATCTACGATTATTCTCCGATGTTCAGCCCGTCTCCAAAACACATTATATTTATCAAGCATCGAGCTCTCCGCGTTATGATTTACATAAGTGGAACATTGGATACCATGAGAGTACGCAATTCCATCTTTTTTCAGCTTGTCCATCCGATAAATTATGGGGGCATCAAAAAAGCTAAGCGAATAATCGCATCGATTGCATAAACATCCTGATTCCAAATAGATTATATTCTCTTCTAGACTATTCAGTGAAACTAAAACGACTAAATATCATAATTTTCTGACACTCAATTTTTAACAGGCTATCAACTGTTTCTATTGGCCTAGGATAATAGTTTTAATATTAAGCTGACTCTGAAACGGGTTCGCTTGATGCTCAGGATGGCATGACTACAACATTGAAAGAATGAATAAATTAGGGAACTCGAAGCAATGGTGAGTACCATATACCACAGTATCAATATTCAAAAGTTTTATCAAAAAATTATCGAACTTTTTCGTCAATCATTTCCCGTAATTGAAGGCCGCGTAATTAACATGTATCACGAGAGGGAAAGAATACCACGGAACCTCAATACAATAAGGAGTTGGAATGTCATTTTTAACTTCTGCCCACAAGATAAAATTCTTATGAGCTTCTAATCGAAAAAAAAATGTTTAGTCGTCTGAAGAAAATTATCGAATTCAAATATTGATTATAAATAATAATCCACTCTACCAGAGTTATGCACTGAATCGTATTCTTTCTATTATCTACAGAAAATATCCAAAGGAGGACTTCACTTCTTCCTCAGTATTGAAAATTTCAATTTATATTACCATTACTCATGAGACTATTTCACATATTCTTTAAAAAATGCAATGCTTTCATAAACAAAATAAATTCAGATTATGCAAATTTTGGTTATTATTTTCGTCAGAAATCAAAGGACACATGGAATATATTATCATTTGCTAAGTAATTAGTTAACATGGCGTTTCGCTTACTAATTCGTGCTTATTTGTAGATTTGATGTCGGAAAATGTTTTCCCGGCTACGGGAAAACATTTTCCGACCCTCACTCCTGAAATTATTTGACTGTCCAATGCCAATCCCGTACTTGTTCTTGGAAGAAAGGATGGGAGTGACCTTTATGGTGCGTGTGGATCGCCGATCGATAAAAGCGATAGAGTGAAATTACGCTATCTCGCTGTGAATTCGTATAATCCCCATATCCTCCCTGTTCCTCCCCCTACCCGCGTGTGTCCTATCCCCCCCCGACGTGGGCTTCAAGTCTTATTCGCTACCAATCTCGCGAGAGACGAGCCAACACTCCTCGCAACTCTGGGAATTCAAATCCTTTATCATGGATTCGAGACTTAAGCCCGCGATGGGCCACACAGGACGAGAGGGATGAGTCCGCGTGGATTCCCTCGAGTATCTGGGCGTATATGCCCACAGAAAATGGTTCGTGGGAGTTGGGATCGGGGAGGAGGGGGGGGGAGCGAGAGCACAAAAAGAGGAGCCATATAAGGCCTCGGGGGTGGGGGGATACACGTGTTATAAACTCCTCTCTTCCGCTCTCTTCGGATCTCTGCTGTCCCGCCTATTCCGAGAAGGTCGTTTTTTTCCCCCCCGCGCGCTTTTCCTGAGATACTCTAGGGCAAAGGGAGGAAAAAAATTCTTGGATTTATAGCGACTGCGTGCGGATAAGGTACAGGATGATGACACCAAGAGGTGTTTTTACCGGGGAAATAATTTCTGGGAGATATCTCGTTGGAAGGACATCCACGTTGGCCCCTATTTACGGCCCCGATGATTTCATTAAACCCATGTGTTTCTTTATCCTCGGGGAGGGAGAGATAACTGAAAGATGGGCAGTGAGAGGCGTTCTTGTTCCCCAGGATCGAAACAGCTCGACTTCGACCACGAGGTACATCTCGCCCGACACGTCGTACATTATGACAACCCTTCCAAACTCCCCTTCCTTTGTGTTCCTTCGACATTTTCCACGGAACGAGCCGATATGATCAACCACTCGGGTGAATTCCGACCGAAGGGTAAGGTAAAAATAATATGAAAAGAGGCGAAATTACAGCCCGTTGTAAATCCGTCTAGGAAGAAAATTTTAACCCATTCCTTTGAACGGCATAATCCAAGCACGCCTTCACAGTTCGCACAGATCAAATAACTGTGAGATGTTAATGCAAATGTTTCGTCAATAGAACAGTGCTTCGAAGTGATATTCCTTGGAATACATAGGCTGTGTGCGTAGTGGCGTAGATGTAGGGTCCATTTCACTTTCCCCGCCAGACTACTGCTGCTATCGTACATCAATACCAGGAAAATTTGAAAACTGAAAAGATCTACTCATTGATTTTTCTACATTCCTAAAATTCAGAATACTTGAAAATTAAAAATTGATGGTGTCAGGCGTAACTTTGCGGAACCAGCTCAAAATGACACTGTCCATTACTTGGAAAACTCAATAACTGGGTCATTCCACAAATATATTGGATAAAACGACCCGGGTTTTAACGCTCAGCTTCTCTACTAAATACACGAAATCCAGTAATTGGATAATGGATACGCCGCAGTGAAAATGCATTATAAGTATCATCTTCATTTTGTCATAATTCCCGTAAGTCACGCCTGAAACCACCATTTATATTAAGTTCTTCTGTAACGCGGTACAGGAACGAATGCCCTTTTTTACTAGCGATTATGTTTTATTTCGATCATGTCAATATTGATTCATAATTTCAACTCATTAGATCCTACATGCGACATGAGTAATCACGGTTGAAATCTTAAAGGTTTCATAGCCCATATGCAGAGGGAGGATACCAATGTGAGGCGAAGTATTTTGATTATTTAAAAAACCTACTGTACCAAAACCTTTGGCAAATATCAAGGTTACAATGAACAAAACAACTTCTGTTTGGTATTTTCTATTATACAAAAGTTGAAATTGATGATTACACATAGCACTCTAAGGTATTTGAAAACTAGGTTATATTCGTAAAAATACACGCAAAAGACTGGCGTTTAACGCATTGGCGTTCGTTAATTTATAATGGACGACATAGAAATAGTACATTAATTATGCATCAAAATGGTTTTCCAAAGTATTTATGTACTTTTGGATTAAATATACAATTATGAAGCCTTTCGCATTTTAGATGTGTAGTGGATAATTCACGAGCAGCGTCTAAGAATAGGTACTTACGTTTCAAGATTCATATCAACAAACCCCACGGCTAAATATCAAGAAAAAACGCCCATTAAATTAGACATATAAGGGGACTCCCTTATATGTGATTTCACCTGTAGTATTCCAAAGATGGTATTCATAAGTATGATAAACCCTATTAGAATTCCCCGAGGTTAAAATAAATCATTATAAATTAATAGCTAAACGGAAAGAGAGGTTTGAGATTCCATTTAAACTATATTGGATAATATGAGCGTTATATAATTTTCTTACAAAATCAATGCTGCAGGATAATGCATAAACGTTTATTCTAAAATAAATAAATTGTTTTAAATTGTGAAATATATTACATTAATAAATATACTTATTTAAACTATTGAGCATTTGGAGGGTAGAAACTGAATCTTTTTAATTACGAAGCTATTTGCCCTTGAGGACTAAGACACGAAAACTCTTTACCGTGGGTCATAACCGAGGGAAACACATACAGTCACGACGCATTTGATACAGAAAACGACTATAGAATAAATAGGAACTGACCTAGAAAGCACAAAGCAATAAAAAGTATCACTCATTGGAAACTATGAGAATAGGGTGATGTTGCGAATCTGCCTAGAATGACGGACTGAATGGTGCACTGGGAAACATCAAACGAGTAAGGGCTTCATGATTTCGTCAGATAAATGTGGAAGGAGCACAGGCGTGATATTCTAAGAATTTGATCTCGGTTTGGTTAGCGACACAGCTTACATATACTCGCACATATCGATCCTCGGCATACAAGTATACATACATACTATATATACTCGTACTTAGCGATTTAAGATTTAAAGTTTTTTTTCCATGATGTCAATAGCCATCATGGCAACATATGTTTCATTTACAAAACCTGCGAACATTTCTGATTACACTAAACATTTTTATAACTGTATCTATTAAAATAAACTAATGATGATTGATCCTACCAGGGGCTCACTCTTTTAGTGTTTCTAGAAACCTTTTTTATGCCTTATTATGTTTTATTAGAACGATAAATGCATTCAACCACTAAGCATTTCTATCTACATAACTCCGTGTCTGTGGCTTAGAATGTTTTAAGGTAAACTTATGATTCCTCAAAGGAATTTTCAATTGGCCCATTGCTTTGAAACAATGACTAACATATTCTATCATAGATAAAATATACGAGGGTCATCCGGAAAGTAGTACCCGTTCGTGAAATAAAGACACAAAAGTAAATATTAACAAACATAAAAAATTTTATTTGAAAGAGGATACTTTAAACTACTTCTCAACATAATCTCCAAGCAAATTAAGGCATTTGTCATAACGTGTGACAAGTTTCTGTATTCCTGCTGCATAGTCCTTCGCCGCCAGCTCATTGAGATACGCGAGGGACCCATCTTGCACAAATTTTTGCATAATGCAGATGGTGTTTAACAATTTCATGAACAATTGTTCGAGAAACATTGGGAAAATGCTCACAGATGTCATCAATTGTGACGCGCCGATCGTTCCTCACGAATTCGTCAACTGAGCTCACCAGTTGGTCTGTAATGACAGACGGTCTCTCCGAACGCTCATCGTCGTGTGTGTTCCCCCTCCCCATGTTGAAGTTGCGACACCACCGCCGAACAGACGACTCGTCCATTACATTGTCTCCATACACCTCCTTTAATTGGCGATGAATATCACATGGGCGAACGTTTCTTGCATTGAGGAATTTAATCACTGCCCTCACTTCACAACTGGCGGCGTTCTCAATTTTTTTAAACATTGTAAACAATCACAGAAACAACACAGGCAATGCTAGCGTCACGCAACTTGGCTCAGAGAAGGCAGACAAGCCACTGAAGCTATCTGACCTCGTCCAGCGGCTACTCGCGTCGTCAGCACTTCATGCGGCACGAACGGGTACTACTTTCCGGATGACCCTCGTAGTAATAATAATAATCTTGGCCGTAACTATTTCATCTTCAGTACAGAGGATTAAGACAACACCTTACAAGATCATATTTCGCCATAAAACTTTGGGTCTGCAAGCCCAAAGTGCTCAATATATACTCATTTTTTCATTTGTTTCAGGTGAAATATCATAGTCTTGAGTTTTAAAAATATTATATCGATGAAATTTCTTGAATGAATCAATGTCCTGGGCTCTATTCAGAGCTAATCAACGTCATAAATTGACATTTTTTCCCGGGATACCCCATTGATCATTTTTATCTCACAGAAAAATTATTAGCCAACTTAAGGTACCACCTGCCCGCTCTGTTCGTCATCGCCTCAACCATTCTTAAGGGATTGCTGTCAATTACGGAGAGACTCATGGGCCACCAGCGTCCACGACCTCTAGAGGCGTCCGAAGCAACCTTTTAGTCGAACTTAATTGACTTGGAAAAATTCCACCCGAATTATTTCTAACTTATGGCATATGAGATTCCCCTGCTTTTCGTGAGCTCTTCGGATAAGAAACGTTGGAATTTAGCGTCTCGGATTACTTTCCCCGATACCAAAGAAGCACAAAAATAGAAACTGTCAAGGAGGTCACATACTTCCATAACTTCGTCGCTGATGGGTCATAATTAACCCAAGGCGTAATAATCAGGTTTCTCGAGAGGTAACCAATGAAAAATTCTGCGTTAGCATTTAATCCCATAGTAAACATTTCCTTAATTGGCCCGTTGTGTTATTTATACCATGCTCATATTCTCGCAAGCGGGGTGTAATCCACTTGCCCAATTATCCACGGAGGAGACCGGAATGCATTTTTTATTCCATCTTGAGGTCTCCCCTCTCCTTCCATGCTGTTTATGCTTAAAAAACGGGTGAGGTTACTGAAATAAGTCTTTGGTAATTGAGCCATGCAAGCACTAAAGCCCATTTAGGTAAGGTTCCGCACACTTGAGAGTCAAGCAAATAGATTTTTGATAAAATGATGTTGCCTTTGTACAAAGGTTTCTTCTCAAACGGGTATTCGATTAATAAATGTCCATTGAAAGACAATATTCTTTGCTATAATTGTGGATCTACAATTTCCAAAATCAAAATCATTTACCGACGACCCAGGTTACAATGTTGATTCATGAACTGAAGATGATGCATCCACTTTGAAAACCTGGACCGTAAAAAAATAATGCTATTAATAGTTAATGGAAGATCTATATTTTTCGAAAAGTTGTCCCTAAATTACACTCAATATCACCCAAATCTTCAGAAAGACGCAATACATTGTGTTATTAATTATAATACAGTTTAATATGTAATAAATAAATTTGAATTATTTGATGCTTACTAAACCTGTTCAGCATGGCGATGACAGATATCATGCGGGTAAAATATTTCATAACAGTCATTAAAAGAAAATCCCTCGACTTCAAGATACTATCGTGAGATGTACATGGTCATTTGAGCATCCCATGACAGTGAGATATAAGAATTTAAGAAAGCGGCGAAAAATAATTTAGATTTATTCGTTGTCACCAAAAACCTACCAATCATGTGACAAGGAAATCGGGAGTTTGCTATCTCTCATCCCAAACAGCTTTTAGTGCTCTCAAAACTAAAATTCATTTCCTGGCGTGGATATTAATGAAACGTGGTGAGCCTCCGGTGATTTTTTTCCGGAAACAATAAATAATTCTATTATAATTGTTAAAAAAAATCAAATTTTCGGTGCGAGTAAATTATCCGACAAACCTGTATCATGAGCTTAGCTTTAGCCGTTAATCAGTGGGTAGGTAGCAGTTCGTGAAGTAAATGAATGAGGGTAAAAATAGCTATGGATCAGTTTCACGACTTTCCAGAGAAGAAAAGAAAGTCAAAAGAAGTCTCAGCGAGGACCTATTAAGACGCCAGTATTTGAAATCCTTCGCCACTTTCGTAAGTACTGGGTTGGTTGAATAGGAAGACCATTGAGCATAAACCCCTGTCAAAAACATGTCACGGGTTTACTACAAAGAGTATATGGCATGGGAATTTTACAAGTTCGACATAAGGAAATTTCGTTGCACGGTAAAGCCTATCTCCATATTTACAGTAATTAATTACATCGTCTTCTCAGTTCCCTCCGATGGTAACTCTCACCATGATTCTTCTGTTGACACATTTTGAATCTCGAAATAATTACGAGGCGCCTAACACAAATGAGGTCGCGCACAGTGGGGGGAGAACGATGGATTAGCCCCACCGTGACGCTCCTGGAGAAGGAAGGATGGGGAGGGCATTTGTTGACTGCGATTTCACGGCAGGTGTGACTGAATAATCAACGGTGCTCTCACTACACATATTACTGAATCAGGTTGTAATTTATGAAAATTCATCATGAAAATATAATAAAATTGCGAAGTGCAAAAATGTGAATAACAAACTCTGCATCGCTTCCTATTTTACGGCGGCAAAAGATCAAAGTGGATTTTCTCTTACACGACCCGCAATTTTTGCATCGCAATGATTAATAGTGTCCGTTAAATATGTAACTTACAAACATGAGATCAACTACGCGGAAATATTTAAGTTCAACCAAATAATCACAATAAGACAAGGATAGGAATGTATAGGTAGGAAGATTTGATCGGTTTGGGCAGCGTGTGAAAGACAGAGAGAGGATTTGAAGTCAGCCTAAAACGTCATAAATGAGCTTTAACGAAATGCTCTACGGAAAGTTTATTTATTTAAAAATATTACAATGCTCTTTTTTTATCAGTTAGGTGGCAAGATACAGCTAAACCAATCAAGAATAAGAAAAAAACAGCTAACTAGCAAAATGAAAACGTCAGAAAGAACATTTAATTTAGTCCAGGTGTTTGGCCATTCTTTTCTTGAAGCTTTTGACATTTACAGGAAAACGATTGAAAACATCTTTAAGTAATTTGTTCCAATCACTAATGCCCTATTTTATGAAGGAATGCTTACTCATGCCACTCCTTTGGGTGAGCCATCTAAGTTTTTCCTGGTATGTATGATAACTTTGTAACATCAAGCTTGTGTTTTTACTTTTATGTCTCCTTACGACTCATTCCCTGCGTGCAATTCAAAAATTTTCCCCAAACTTTCGATTGTTTGTCTCTTCATTAAGCTGTCCCATATCACTTAACTTCTATAAACTCATCAAGGTTAACATTGTTGAGAACTCAGAATTAAATTATAATAACATAATATATTGTTCTCCATCATGCGGTCCAATTTTCCAATTAATCAAAATCTTTTCAGTGTAGCTGATACGTAAGTAAAAAAATATTTGGTAAACACTATCCAAAACTAAGAGTCCCTTAGAAACGGTTGATGTGATAACGGTGTTTTGCCAATTTTTACAATAATGAAAATATCAAAGATCAACGATGAAAAATTAACACACTGCCCTACTCCTAGAAATGTTGGCAGTTATAGGTGATATGGGGAAAGCTTCACAATCTCACTTAATAAACCAATGTTACTTAAAATGAAATGAGTAGAACAGGGGAGACGAGATGGTACTTCTACATTCCAGTACCCCTCCTGTTACTTGAACGACCGCTATTAATTCAGTCCAGGGCTCTTGAATCCAACGCTGTGTGTGTGTATATAATATATATATATATATTAATATATATATATATATATATATATATATATATATATATATATATATATATATTTATATATATATATATATATATATATATATTAAAAGCAGAGCTGATAATACCACCTAAATGAAAACATGAGCAGCAGCACAGTATGGTAGGCTTGTGCGACTTACTTGTTGAGAACAGGATAAGGGAAGTGGTACGCTGAATAATAGGTCACTAGGTAGGTCAAAAGACAGTGTTAAGCGTATTCTTTACTGGGAGAGTCTAAACCAGATCAGCCCAATTTACGTTCCACCTGTAGTTGGTGAGAATACTAAGAGTCGCAGTACCTTTCTTGAAATTACCGAATATTGATTTCTCAGAGCAACAGCCGTTAAATATCTTGCACCCAGTTTTAACCGCATCAAGCTCGTCGATTACACCATTTTTTTCATTGCCAAATAAACGCCAGGACAGAAACTTTACTTTTATCTTTGCCACTATCATGCGCTATTGTAAGAATTAGGCTAAAGTGAGACGGTTTTAATTAGTTCACACATCCTGGGATAATCTTAGACAATTTCAGACAATCACCGTAATTTAGTAACGTGTGCAATACTTCAAGGCGACGCATGGAAAATGGATAGGAAAAGATAATTCAAAAGGTAACCTAAGATTAGGCAAAACTACTGGATTGTTTTTTATGGAAATATTATCACAGAGCAGAGGAGGATATGATAATTGGAAAAATAAAAATCATCCCCTGTGATTTAGACTGTTGAATAATAAATAGTATATTATTTTATGATAACATATAATGATGCCAGCAGAATCCTAAGGATTCGATCTCTTTCATTTTATGGCATATTAAGGTATCACCAACTTGGCGCTTACCTTAGAAACACGCCATAATTGATTTTAGACGGGAATGTTTTACTCTTTCTAATTTAAAGCCTGCTTGCCTAACATCCCCAATCGTAAGTCCTGGGAGGTGGGCTACGTGATATTGTGTAGAAATGATAATTATAGACGAATAAAAATGTTCATACTTTTACAAATTGATAAAATGGCGTGTGATCGAAATTTCGGTGCTTACACTGATGGTATTGCATCGGTAACGGTGATTCCCAGCGTTGCCGAGCACTTGCTGCCATGAACCACTGCGACAAAATATGTATGACGCTTTTCGCCATAAATTACTTTAAATCGCACTCTCTTCGATTAGCTTTGGTCGCGCCCAATCCGAAAACCCAGTTCACTCTTTTTTCTCGCTGAGTATTATGGAACGTGCGAAATGGTATTCCGACACTTTTTACATAGACCTTGGCAAATATATACATTCTGACTCAATTACAACGAGACATAGGGGATCGAAGAGGACTTATTGCTAGCAATAGCTGTTACTCATCATTTATGTTACTTGAAGCAATACGTTACTGCGTATAACTAATCTCACCCAATGCCTCCTCTCCTGTATCTTCCTCTCTTCCTCACGCATACACACTTCCAAAAATCACGAATATGTATTTAGGCTGAGGTGATAAATGCGACAAAGATTAACAGAATTCATGAAGCCAGTTTCGAAATCGTTTTGGATGTCGACTGAAAATACGTATATGTAATGTTATTGGAAATTAGTATCGCCAGGCATAAGGAAAGATACGTGGAAGGAAGGGGGAGGTAAGAGAGGAGGAAAGGTCGTCAATGAGACAATAAAATTGATCTTAGTCCTTGGCATGAAAATTACGTTAAAATGTCATCCATTCCATCACAGCCTTTAGCATTCCATCGTCAATCAAATTGGACTGTATCCATTTTTCCAGCCTTCTGTGGATTTCTTCCAAGAACCCTCACTCCTCCACAGCCATGCCCAGTATTTCTTCATTTGTTTTCCTTCCCTTTCATTCCGCTTTTTCCATCGTTTTCCACGCCAACATCTCAAAAGGCACCAATCCACGACTATCATCTCAGTAACGACTTCCTTCGACAGAAAAAAGTTCCCGAGCCACAAAACCACGATCCATACCAAAGTTTTCACTAGTCTCCTCTCAATATCCTTACTCAACAAATCCCACCCCAATCCATTCCCAACTCCTGTGAAAGGTTTCGTCCTTAATGCTTTTATACTACTTATCCCAAAAACTTTGATCATCCTGGTCCAAACCATTTCCAGCAAAGGTACGGTATATTTTCCATAGTATCTCCAATTGCCAGACCACAGCAGTCATGAAAGAGGAACCGTCTAGCGTATGAAACCGTACACACCAAAGTCGATTGTGGCTACGCCCTGCAGCAGGAGGAGAGGACTTCACCTGCCCATTGCAGACCCCAATTCGTTGTCCCCGTCGATGTTTTACCGGGAGGTCGGTCGTGGTGGGTGAGGCAAGAGACATTAGGAGGGAGGGGAGAGAGAGAGAGGCGGGAGGGTCATAAATATGCTTTCCGGGCGGGCCGAATGTTTGGCAAGGGTGGAGGGGGGAATTCGGGCGGGCGGGGTGAGACTGAGTCCAGTCCCTGTTCTCGAATAAGTCCACGCGCGGCGAATTCTCCAGCGAGGACTTTTCTTTTTATCTGTTGGCCGAGATTATTGGCTCCCCGTCACACAGAGAGGTGGAGAAAATCCGTGGGAGCCTCCGCAGGGATAACGGGGGAGCGAAAGGGAGAAATGAATCACACGATTGCTTCTACCACGTCAAAAGCGTGTCACGTGTACTTTGAATTTAACATCAACTCGCCTGCTGCCCAGCCTCGTAATTATGAGGAAATCAAATGGAAAATCCATTGATCCATTGCGTAATCGTGGATATTTCGGATTGATTACTGTGTTTATGGTTTATATATATATATATATATATATATATATATATATATATATATATATATATATATATATATATATATATATATATATATATATTTATATATTTATATATTTATATATTTATATATTTATATATTTATATATTTATATATTTATATATTTATATATTTATATATTTATATATTTATATATTTATATATTTATATATTTATATATTTATATATTTATATTTTTGTATATTTATATGTATATATACACGTATATGTTTTTGCATGTGTGTGCGCGTGTGGAGGAAAAGTGTTTCTCGCTGAAATTCATGCTCACGAGATTCGATGGCCAAATTTAATTGGAAACCTATTTAAGAAATGTGAGAATGACCCTTCACTCAAATGATGCGCACGAAATTTCTCGATCCCGGATTCTGAAACCCAACTTGAACCTTTGAAAAAATGAATGCACCATCAATCCTCAACGCGGCGGTCTTAGTAGGAAGTGAACACGCGTGCAGTTGGATCGTAGTCACATATTACGGTAGGAATACTTTATAGCAACCTTCTATGCTAGGCTGTTATCAACCAGTGACTTCGAAACTTCATAGATTTCTACTGCTTGTTGCTCAGATTCACTCCTTGGCAAAACGCTAAAAAAATTCTTTTACATTACGGTCTCCTACAAGTCTGAGCCCGGAAGTTTGTTCAAAAATTTTTCCTATTTTTCATGTATTTCATAAACTTCTGCCTGAACCTATCTTTCTTCATAGCCATTCCTGCGTATATAGAAGTAGTTCAAATAATTATATTTTCATCTTTATTTAAAAGGACCGCAAAACCAGCGTGTAAAAAATCCTCTTTTATCTCCTGCTGCTTCATCCACCTTCCTAAATAAAGTAGATTGAGTAATTATATCCAATGAAATCTTTTCTTGTGACAATGTTTGTTTTATTAGTATATTTAGTACAGGTAAATAGCGATGGCTACGTTAGTGTTAAAGACAAGTTTTTCCATTCTACGGGAGACCATCAATTGACTGAATTACACTATTCCTACAGTAAATTAATTCAGCTTTGTATCAACCAGATGTTTGTACTTGTGACATCAATGATAGATACCTCGCATCTAAGGCAAGAAACATTTTAATGGTAACCAAATATAGAACCGTATATATTTTTTGGTCCTTGCATCCGTTACCGGTACCAATCTCAGGTAGAAACAGCATATTTGCACACCCTAAAATCATATTCTTTTTGATTTCACCGAATTCCTGGCCTATTGGTGGCTATTTTTTGCAATTCACACTGAATATAACGTTTGGAGAGATCCTGGTAATTTATCTCACCGTCGTTTAAAGATGAAATATGTTAGGACGTGAGTTTAAAAAAATATTTTATTGGAGTCTCAGTTTCTAAAACACTGGTTGCAAAATATACTGAAGTATGACTTCAATCAAAATGGCCAAGAGTTAAATAAAAAAAATTCTCCAATGTCCGACTTACGAGGGTGGTCGGTACTTACATGTAATTTATATCAGAAAAAAAATATTTTTCCACCAACTAACATTCTTAAAAGGACAATAATTTAAAATAATACTTTAAAATACATACCGGAATGCGAATTATGCTAGCGAAAATTACAGTGAAGTCACACTAGCTTTAAATATTGCACTTGATCGCAACTATTTGATCCTCGGCAAGATTCTAAGTTAAGGGTATTGGCAAAAATATTTGGCGTCAAAATTAGACTCACTCTCCGACTGAGTCGACCATACTTTGGCAGTCAGAGACAAATGAGGAAGGTGTAAATATCGCGGATATTCGACTGAAACATAGTTGTGGTGGTGACGGAATGTACAGCATAGTGATAAAAATTTGATCTTTTCTCGGGATTGGATTTGGGTGAAATTAATTCACCCAAATCCAATCAATCCTCAAATCAAAATCAATTCACATTTAATTTGTCGTATACCGTACGGATAGAATTAGTTAAAAACAAAAAGTTTTTCGTAAATCATGTCAAAAACTGAATGAATTGTAGAAAATTCAAATAAAAACCAATGATTACCCAAACTCTATAAAGGTGGGATGAGTCTCAACCTTGTGGAACTAAATTCTTCATTCATTATCACAAAGGGAACGAGAACATGCACATGGTGAACGCCTTGCGATATCCTCTTCATCCGAAAAAAACGGGCATTCATTTCCCCAGGATGTTTTCCCAAATCAATCACAGATCCTATTGCTATAGGAACCTTAAGACCGACAATCCAGCCACGCTAAAAGTGCCATAAAACCATTTCAAACCAACCCATTAAAAATACCTTTGGTGGATGCTGGTAATGCCTTTGTGGTGAAACGTCTTGCCGGGAGGAAAACCCGTGGGAACACTGCCTAAAGCGTCTAAATAACATGAGTAACATTGAGTAACATGGACTCAAGCAAATTAGAGCAATGACTTGATTGCGCTCCCGGAAAGCACCTCAGATGAGTATCATAAGGGGTAGCTGAAAATCTCAAGGCGTGGTTCCATGTTTTATTCCACGTCTTTTTTTCCCTTTCATTCTAGCACCCCGGGATTCCGTAGTGGATTACCTTGGGCTACAGTCGCTTCTGCCAGAGGGAACGATTTCCACAGCAGACATAATAGGCAGGTCCTGGCGCGTCGAGTTTTTTTCGGTGCTAATCGTAAATAATGAAAATGTACTTAATCAAGCGATTCCTGATTTTGCAATGCCTCCTCTCCTGCTCCATTGGGGACTGCCGACGCCTCACAAGTGCATACACCACGCGCTAACGTTCGGGACGTTAATTACGGAGCCAGACGAGGAAACGTAGCCGCAAATGGGGACTCCCTTTTTATTATCTCTTTAAATGTGCATTAAATCAGGGTTAGTGTCCGTGGCGGTGGGAATCGGTCGTGAAAAATGTGATTTAAACGTGTGGCGTGGGATTTGGAGGGATCTATCCCGAGGGAAGGCAGTCGTTTCTCGGAAGGAGTTTAGACCTTCCCAATAACTTCGTTTCCCGCGTCTTTAAGGCATTCTCTTCCGTGCGTAAGTGACTTCCATGGACCATAAGTGCTCAAGAGTCTCCCGATAAATGCTGATTACTTACATAATTTAGTCAATGAGTATACCAAGAGCCTAAGCGAGAAGTGTTTTGGGTAGTGAATAAAAATGTCAATGCAAATGAATTCCGTTGCTGCCATCAATATCTTGAAAGTATCCAAGAAAATGAATAGGCTATGAAACATATATCAAATTAGCTGTAATTAAGTTAATGGTAACGAAAATCGGTAGGGTAGGACCCAATAAAAATATTTATAAATCGAGGATAGGAGGGTTGAAAACTTATTCTAATGTAAAACAATTGATTTGAAAAATTATCGAATATTAAATACTCTTCAAAGCACGCGAGTTGATATTCTCTAAAAGGTTTTTTTTTCAATTTGCGGATTCAATAGAGTAAATTCAAAATACAAGTATTATGTACTTGTATCATGAACTTTTAAAATTAGTATAGTTTTCTTTTTGTGTCCTTTTCATGTGTCCTTGTATCATGAACTTTTAAAATTAGTATAGTTTTCTTTTTGTGTCCTTTTCATCAGAGTAAATTCAATTAATACCTAGTTTCAACATTCTGTAACAAATTTTTAACTTGTCCTGTTCAAAAATTGAGCATTCTCATTTTTACGCCCATAACATATTTCATTTATTATCTATGACTAAATGATCCTAAAAAAGTATTAACTAAATTTTAAAAGACAGGTGCTTACTTCGAACAACTCAGATGAATTTTACAGATTCCAATTAAACGAAAACTTAAAATTACTAATCATAAATATGAAAAAAAGAATGCGAGAAAAATACTCGAGATCGCTAAAATAAATCGTATCAAAAGTATGCTGGTCTTTAAGAGCCCAAATATACTCTTGTGTCTGATAAATATAAAATAATCTCCCAATTTGCATCACTCCTTCAAACTTTAATGAAAATTGGCAGCAGCTCGTTGTATAACCTCCATCTGCTGCTCCACTTAGGTGGGATGAAAAATGCACGGCCTGTCAATCAAATAAAATAAGGAAATTGTGGACTCAGAAGCAATTGGTTCCCAAATCTACAAATTTAAGTGAATTAAATGGTCCATAATTACGGTTAATCACACCCGAATTACCAATGATTATGAAAAGATAGACCAATTTAAATATTATTTTTGAAGCAAGATAAATTTAGAGATGCAAATTATTAAGGTGGAATTTTTCCGATAAAAAGTACGGAATAGAATACGTTTCCCAAATTTCAATGCAATATTTTCTCTATGCATACTTATTAATGTAAATTCTGTCCCTACTTGATATATATGCTAACTTAAAAGTTTGGCAATAAACATCCGCCTAATTTTCAACTGAAGGTGTCGAACGGTTCCTCAGACCCATCAAAAAATTTTCTGGATGAAAAAACATACACATGGGGCACACCTCTATTTCTAAAAATATCTGTCAACGATGCCCCATGAATACGAAACCAGCACTTCAATCTTAAATTTGCTTCGCAATATGTTTCAAATGATCATAGAAGATAGTTCCCTTAATTTTTATGGCGCCTCGGTCAGACAAAGTTACAACAGCGTAAAAGTTTGTTAAAAGAAAGTATGCCTGTACTGATTAATAAATAAAATTCACTAAAATGTTTTAAGTTTTAGGGTGAAATTTATCTTTTTGCTGAGTTAATTATAATGGTTGTAGAATGAAATATTTCGAAGAGCTAAGCTTGTACTACCATTAGCAGGAAACCTTTGCTCTAAAAGAACATATAAATATGCACTCCCTGTGAAACAAATTGGACTGGGCTTACAGGAAACTACCTAAAATGGCACCAACAATTCGATCGTGCATTATTTCTACTCATGAGTACATTCCTTCAATTTAACACGTCTATGAATATCATCGTAGTCAATATCGATCATTTTCAATAATTGCACTGTTCCACTTAAAAGTTATGCGACAGTTATTCCTAACAAGACACGCCCAGAACATTGAATCAATTCGAGCATTGCTAACAGCAATGGTCATTATGCTCGTCCCTAGAGTAAGTTAAGCAAGCTTCAGCATCTGGCCAACGTTTCATAAGTGTATACGTGTGGTGAACTTACTATAATACCATTATAGTTTACGGCGTATTTGCAACCCCTCTTAAACTTCGTCGACAGAGTTCTTGCAGCTTTGCCGACGAGGATATTTCCTGTAAGTTAACGAGGTGCTCAAAGGCTTAAGACAACAGTGTTGATTCCAATTTTTTTTTTCAAATTTTCTAAATTTTTCCAGTGACTCCAATTAGAATACGAATCACGTACATCACAAATCCCATCTGGCTACTCGGAGCAGATGAACACGTTTTCCTTCCCTAGGTATAGTATTCGCCAAGTATCTGTCGACTTCTTTTTTAGTGCCTCGTTCTGAATAATATTTCCGCATTTTGTAAAATTTTCTTATGCCTGAGCGATACGCATTATTGAACGAAACAAAGCATGTCATTCCTACTGGCTGGTTAAGCGTTTCACACAATTTTTGGAATTTTTCCGGTAGATATGTTCCATCGTGGTTTTCGATATTTCAGTTAGCTACATAAGATTATAACAAAATTGTATTTAATCGCTTGCGTTTCAGCCACATTTTGACGACACATTAATTCGATATTCAAAGCATTTACAAGACTAGCAGTCAGCAAATATTTCATACAAAAGTGCTAAGTCACGGAAATTAGTAAAAGAGTAAGTATTCCAATTGTACACATCAAATATGTGGGCTCGCCTCTAAGTATTCTGACTTTAATTTTTCAGAGGCACGCAATGATAACGCACACACCTACCGAATTACACTTCTTGACTCGCAATTATCACGCTCCTGAGTTCTCGCAGAGATTTCTTTGCAAGATACTTCACTGCATTTTTCATGAGTCACGGTTAAAAATTACATAAATACCAGAGAAAAACCCTGAGTTCATTTATTGACCACTTTTCAGCCTAAAATGTCATACTTTGCCCATTATATTGTAGTTATCGGAAGGTTAACGAGAGCACGAAATGAACTGTACAACTCATATCTCGTAACGCACAGGCCCCATTAAAAATCGATATATAGTCCACGTAGGCAGAAAAATCCACTCCCCCACCCTCCTTTTAAACGGATTGGAAGATATCTCCACATCTGATCCACTTTATCTAACTATCACAAGGCGGCTTCTGAAATTGGGAGACCGCTTCGCGTTCGAAGACGTCCCATAATTGGCCCATTACGGTAACTATATAGAAATTTCCTTTTATTCCCATCGATCATCGCCAGCGTCACGACGGCCGGACCGTTTGCCCCGCGGGCACCCTACCACCAATTCGTGAGGCACGGAACGAATTTGTGCTAAGACCGAAATCACGACGCTTAGAGGGCAAAAAGAAACGGTGCATTTGAACAAGATTACGCCGAGACTAAACTGACTCCGAAACCGCCACCTCATGCGGGATCAAAATCTTCGCGAATTTTTACGCGAGAAAATAAAAAAACTCGTCCTAAATGAAGTTACCTATGTTTTGGAAAAGAAATTGACGAGTGGCGTTCAGCTCAAAACCTTTGTAATTATGTAGCGTCGGCTCTGCACTCTGTTCTACAACTACAAAATACCCAGCAAATCGCCGCAAGGGCGTGTGGAGGGGAATGTTAGGGCTCTAGCTATACATGTAGACACATTAGTTCATACATGCATTTTAATATGTATTGGCTTTTGTACAAAACCTCCCTTGCGCATACATGCCTATATACATCATGCAATAATGGTTTTAATTTACAAAGCTGAAGAATCAAAAAGGCTTTTCGTTTCCACAGTAAGGAATTCATTGCTGTAGAGCAGTTTTGCTGATGCTTCAGCGTTGCAAAACTAGTCGACAGTAATAAATTCTTTCATGTAGAAATGCAATGTCTTTTTGATTGTTCCTTCGTGCATTACAATAAATGTCCACGAAGTACCGGCCTCATATCTCTCAAAATAATGGTTTTGTTCGACATGCTAAATAAATTTTAATTCATGTATATCAGTAAATTTAACTTTTTCGGGCTCTTGGGTTCGATTTTGGTCTGAAGTCTTGCCTGCTATCTTTGAAAAACAAGAGGCTCCCGACGTAAATTTTTCCAGCATACCCTTGGCTCTTACTCACTTCTTGTTGCAATTTACAACATACCTAAACCGTTTCATTACAAATATACTTAACACTTTCAGGCTTCAATTCGTGGAATTGTGTTATCACAACCTCATATAATCTTTTTTAATGAACATTTTCTCCCATCGATTCGAAATTCTTACCGAGTATTCTAAATGTGGCCGAACTAAAGCGAAGTAACACCCCTCTCTTACCTTTCCATTACGTCGTCCTACAACCCGTCTAATGAAATCTATCTCCCTTAAGGTTGACCCGGATCTTCTAATGCTGAGGTGTCATAACCCCATTAAAGTTTTGATATGTGTAACACCAAGTATATGACCTTCTCTTAAATGCTTAACTCGTTCCAATCTATTTTACACCTAGGTTACATCTTATTTATCTTTTCTTTTATTCTATAACTTCAGCGTTGTAGTATTTCCCGGAACTGTAGTACTAATCGGTTAGGAAACTGTCGGTAACCCCTTTGCAACGAATAATTTCTCGTTTAACGAATCTCTCTTACCGACAACTATATTCTGTCTCGGAACATAGCCAAAGTAATTACATGCGTTATCGACAAAGTTTTCATCATAAACGAACTAGCACGAGTTTCTTTAAGATTGATACCGAAAAGGAAATAATATTTCCATTATATTTCTTGATGAATTACAGAATAGCTAAATGACAGCACGCTAGAGATTTCGACGGAAATTTCAGCGGCATGAAAGAAAAATTCGTTCCATAATAACTGTTCCAAAATAAGTACCATAAATATTGACCCATCAACTAGACTCAATCCTTGGTTTCTGGTAGGGTAAGCTGAAGACCACTCAGTACTGAGATTGCGTGCGAAATTCGTTAAGTCCACTGAGCAGCTCCTTACCCTGCGCCACAATCTGAGTTCCCACGATTGAGGTTTGATATCCAGAAAATAGCAACAATCAGCGCTACTTTCCCAAGGCATCGTCAAAGATTTGAATCCAGAAGCTTCAGGTCAGTATCCGAACTACGCGTATTAGGACACCACATCACATTGGTTTATTTTGTTTAATCTATCGCTAAGTTAGGCTTTAGAGTTAAAACCTCTTTATTTATTTACCTTGCCTAAAAGACAACTTTTCCCCACTCTTAAGCAAACCCTTCTTCAATTCCGCATACATTCCGTCTACTTTCCGTCATCCTGTTTAACGGTCGTGTCATTTTCCTCCACATAATTCATTTGCCTAACACTCTACCCTACACTTCCGTCTTGAACATGCCATCGCTGATTAAATTTCTGAACATCCACCTTCCCTGCCTCCTTTAGAATTCTCCCAAAGATCCTCTCTCCAACCTCACCACACCTAGTACCCCTTCGTTTGTTTTCCGCCATTGGTCTAGATGCATATTAAAATAACATATTGACGGTAATTTTGATTTGAAATCCATGGGGTCATGTATATGTTAGCATAATATATTGACGCCATTTCCATTCCTTAATGTGCGTCACGGCACGCCAACCCACACGCAAGCGTGTGGCAGGGAATGTTGGGACGTTAGCCTATAATTATGTGATTTGGGGAGTCATGAATCCGTTTTTTTTTTAAGTGTTCGTAATGGGTGTGGCCGAAGATAAACATTTCTATAAAAAATAATGGGGCATTTAGCCTTGCCTTTTTGCATTCGCGATTTGTGCGAAGAAAGGAAGAGAATATAAATTCAGAAGAGAAAACTAAGGAGCCGAATCGAATCGAAACCTTCCGCCGCTAATCGCCGCCAATGATGGATAGAATTTTCAACTTTACTGGAAAAAAATCTCCTTCATCATTTAAGTTAATTTTAACAAGTAAATGAAATGCGTGGGTTTTTAAATGCCAGGTGATTTCCATTTGATGTCTTATTTATTATCCTGTCAGTACTAAGAGGCAGAGCGGAGAATTCAAATCCTCCTTTAGATTCTGTTAGTTTTTATGAACTAGAATTTTTCTCCCTAAGTGCGATCCAAAACTTCTTACTCTACCCAAATGCTATGATATGATTTCAGCTTTATTTTTCCTACTTAATGACTCAAAAAAGCTCAATTACCACTGTTGTATCGCCACAACTCAGGGATTTTAGTCACATACTGTGATATACAGGATGCGGCAACATTACTTCCATTTTTGAAAGCGTTTTGAGTTTGAAAAAAAGAAGTTATGCTGCCGCACCCTGTATATGATTAATACTGCTTTGATATGTCATTACTAATGAGCTTTACTGGCATGTGATCTCTTAAAGCATGAAACCTGTGCATGAGGATAAACGTTAATTGGGAGACTTTCGAGATCTGGGTTCGAAGAAGAGTGGAAAATGTAAAATTGACGGAAAGGCAGAGCATAAATGTAGTGCTAGGAATATTATGAGAATGCTTAAGGTTATCAGGAGACATTCGAAGAAGGCACTCACACCTGCCTAGATACAGCCCAGTGGTTGCAGGAGATATTGAGAGGCGACGGGATATTGAAGACTTTGACAGGGAGATGAAAATTGCGTCGGAAAAGTAGAGGAAAGGAAATATTCGGCGTGTTGATTGGGATGAAGGGAAGTACAATGTCGAATTAAAATTTTTCAAATGAAACATGGGCAATTGGTATACTTAGTACTCTGTTATGAGGATCGTAGGGACATTGCAGTGTTATTCCCCGAATCTATCCAAAACCTAACTCAAACGGCAGACTGCTACAAATCATTTTCTCAGGCCATCTAAATTTCCCAAATTTGTAGAATCTTGGTCATTAGTATTATTTTGAGGCAATAATGGGAACTTGAATATAGTTAATAAAAGTATTGGATTACAGTGACTAGAAAACAGCCATTTCGATCTTGACACAATATTGAGATTCAGCCGCGAATAACTTAAAGTACGAAATAAGCAATTCAATTTCCCTAAAATAATGTTTGATTAATGGGGAAGATGAAATTGTTTAGGTCCTTTCCACCATTGTTGCATTTATTAAACTAATATATGTTTCTTTATATTCAAGATAAGAAATTAATGAGGGTGGTAGGGTGATTATTTTAGATACTTTTTAATAAACAGTGGCATTTGTAATTCCAGAAACTATCATATTTTAAAAAAATACCATATTTAATCAATACCGTGAGTCCAAGCTTTCAGTGCTGCGAGGAGCTTCCACCATATCGGCAGATGTTTGGAAATGGACCTCAACGGGTGATAATAAATCAGCACCCTGCTTAGCAACGATCTTTTCCGCAGGGTAGAGGTCAACGAAATTAAACTTTAATGATGCTCTCAGGCGCTCAAATATGGCTTATTTTTTCAGGCCGTAATTGGTTTTCGAACTAATATTTCCCATGCTTTAAATATGTGCAATCTCGTTTCTGATTGCCCAAGGGTATTACAAATATTTCAATTTCAGATGGTGTTATTCGACAGATGTCACATATTTAAAGTAGGCAAGAATCTAATTGAATTTGGTAGATGGCAAACGACCGTACCCAAAGCGTATTGGCCCAGAGGAAAAGCCAAACACATTGACCTCATTCTGATTTAATCAAGTTAGAATATGAAAACAAGGAATAAAAACCTACGATGAAATTTTACACTCAAGCCTGATGATTAAACCTTATTAATTAATGCATGATGAACTGCTCGCCAACATTCAAAAGAATTGGAGAGCAATCTAATTGTGGTCTAGCGCGTACAACTAAACATAGTCATCGCATTTCCTTCGATTTTACAATGAATACAAATGGTGTCTTCAACAATTCATAAGATCAATTATACATCTCTAAATGATGAACTAATGATTCTATATCGCTTAGACACACCTAGAAACTTATCCGTTCACATCGTATTCCTGAATTACCTTTGAGGTTGAGGGAAAATGAGGGGGGAGAGTTTCCGCTTTTTCGCGCGGGCGGCAGCTGGACGTCGCAATTGGGACATACCCCTCGCTTTTCTCCGCATCATTTTGCACTGTTCCTTCTATCTGCGGATCCCCTCTCCCCCTCCTCCTCTCCAACCTGAATTGCACAAGTCTCATCCCATTTCCATTACCCTCTTTATTGATCTGATGATGATCGCTTGATACTTGACATCATTGCCTGATGCATTGCCATCAAGCCGTCTAATGATGATACTAATGCATGCAATGCGTAACTGAGGCTTGAAAAAGTTTCCCATCGATCAATAACTTGCAATGGAGTAACACAAAGTTTCGAAGGAGCAAATTTTACCCATTACCCTCCTCCTTACTTCTCCCGCTAAAAGAAGGATTGCCAGATGGTTGGAGATTAATGTAGGGCACGGACAATGGAAATTTAGGGTAAAAGTAGGGCACCTAGCAAGGAAAGAGGTCGTACCGCAGTAAATATATACATGCTGTGTGTCTCACACATACATAAATGTGTGCGCGCGAAGCATGCGGAAAAAAGTACATTTGGTTGAAATGTACTTAACCTTAGGGCTCATTCACCTTTCCCAAACTGTTCTCCTATACCCTATACGAGAACCTAATATTTTCTTACATCGCCAGGTACGAATGTTGATGATTGATATTTTGCACCATCTTCCACCTTTCCGTGTTGTCCTTTAACGTGTGGCAATTCTTAAATGTGTGTGTGAGTGTTTCATGGTGGAAGTGTATAGGATCATTGTGACTTTAACCTTCAATTTTTCTTTATTTACGACGCGTCAACTGAAAGAGTGCCAATTCATCATAGCCAAGAATCTGCTACCAACGTCGACGCTGCCGAATACACATTTGACGTACATTTGCCCGTAGCATATTGGATCAATTGGTAGACTACTGACCGGGGGGCCCGGGTTAAATTCCCGGGCAAGCCTCTCTGGGCACCCTCAGCTCCACCCAAGTTTTGTGACTTTTCGGGTACCTGTTCTTCCTGGGAAACCATAATCGGCACAGGGAAAGAAACTGGCCCGCCTATCCTGATGTATCATCACCTACCAAACTGACTTTCGGGTTGATATTGATGTGAATATACATGTATATATACGTATATATGGACACGCATCAATATATATACTCTTGTGAGTGTCTCTTGAAGAAGGCCTCTGAGAGGGCCGAAACCTCGAACAATTTACCGTGTGATTGTCCTTTTAAATGTCTCTATTCTATTCTATTTGTGTTATATTGTGTCAGCCCATTATATATATATATATATATATATATATATATATATATATATATATATATATATATATATATATATATATACATATATAAACACACACACATATTTACATACATATATAAGTGTGTATAAATATGGTGAAAAATTCACTGGAGCTAAGAAAAAAGAAGGATAAGAAACACGAATATGACGCACAAGAGCACACATAAGAATAAGTAAGACCACAGGCATATTATACTTACAAATATATAGTAGATGTTTTTCACTGTGTGGAGTAAATCGGACTATGACAAAATTCCACCCGTACGACCCCGAATGCTCTTAAAAGGAGTGCAAGTCCCGGAAAATATCGGATGCCTTGTTACCCTTGCCAAGAGTCCCCCACTCGCAGAACATACAGTTATCTCTGCACTTTACGATTCTTGGAGTTGAAAAGACGTGTCCAAAGACGTTATCTCCCGCGATCCGTCCCCCGTGCTATTTTTATTAATCCTCCCTCCGGAGGAAACTGCGGCCGGTCTGTTGTTCGTGCTGCCATGGCTTCCGGCGTTCACATTGATTTATTCTCTTTTTATCACTTCTTTATACGTCCTCACGAAGAATTCACAATCGCACGCCTTAACTCCCTATTCGACGCATGATCTTGACAATGGAATGGATTTCTTGTCGGCGAACCGCACGTCTTTCCGTAATAAGCCCCCGTGCCGCGGCAATACAATGGATCAATGTGGGAATAAAAAAAATATATGAATCGTCTAACAAAAAGCTAGTCTTTACAATATGCGCCCGAAATTTTCCAATGCACATACTTCAATTGGCATTATATATATCGCGACCGAACTGTAAAATATATTTTTTTCTCTTTCACCAAGAAATCAGGAGTGAATTTCGTTTCCTGTGTCTGATAGGTACGAATATAGTCCAGCCTTATTATATGTACCAATATTTTTATATTCCCCAAATAAATTTTTGTTTGCAAGCCAATTATTAGTAAAAATATTTATATGCATGTATATATAATAAATACAAACATACATATATATAAATACATATATATGTATATATATATATATACACACAGTATATATTGATAACACTTATGTGAAAGTCTCACGGATGTTATTAATAATGTATATAAAGTTAGCCCTAACGGACAACGACAGAAACACACAAAAAAGTAAAGAAACCCACTAGTTTTCGCATGTTCGGTGGTCCAAGCCACCTTTCTCAAGAAAGAGAACGAAGCAACTCCCTTCGAGTCGCAATAGGATTATGAAGACGGTAATATAGGGGTTAATGGTGGGAAATCGAGTTAGAGGGAGGAAATGAATAGTCTGGATGGCAATGAAGGAGGCAGATATTATGTAGAGATTAAGGATGAATTATTGTAATATGGGTTTTAAGGCTATTTTGTTTCATGTTAATCAGAGCTTAGGAAGGTAGTGATGCTTAATTCCAAGGTCGATGGAAAACTGACCCTCCTTCCTGTGTCTCCATATTACCCTTGAACTTATGCATGTGTTCAGGAGACCCTGCTATACCAGACCCCATACTTACCTGCAACTACTGAATGTAAGCCAACGGACCAGGATTCCGCATTTGAAACCTAAAATTGGTACTTTTCAAAGGTTTTATTTTCCTCTTCTATAATTTCAAAGACCCGACTACTCTAATAATAGGGGTCTGTCACAAAGGATGTTCGACGAGTGAGGTCACTTGTAGGAAGAAAAACGGCGGAGACAAGCTCGGGGTCATGATTAGCCTAATATGCATGAAGGCAACAGGCCAAGCGCGAAAGGACACTAGCCATCGTGCTGATTCGATCTCCGGCGATCCATTTTGATTCTACGCCAAATGTCACGAAGAATAGGGATATTTTTGTACGATTTTCAACTTTTGCTCTGACCTACCGAATCTCGGTCAGAAATTATGGGTTGTTTTCATAACCAATGGTTAATATTCGTGGCAGTTATTACTCACTCTCAGCAGGGAAAAAATTCCACCTTCGCGGTTAAAGAAAAACAACTCCAGGGAATGCGTTAGGACGGGTCCAGGTACATTTACATATTCTCAATTCACACGTTGAACATTCTATATTTTGAGACATAAATACGCCTAATGCGCAAAGAAAAATCCCAAACGTCCACGTGATTTTGAAGCGGTGGTAGGTAATTATATAAATGCCAGAAACTAGCGCGTACCATGTTGAATCCAACTCTTCTTTCGCTCTCGTGTTTTCGGAATTTATTCACCTTATGTTAGGATCATGTGAATGTCGATTTAGGGGTGTGGTTTCCGATCAATCAGCAACAGCCTCGGGGCTTGTGAAACTGACTGCAATTAGCCTCCAAAACGGTCTTGTTATAATCTACGGACAGCAAACCAAATTTTCACATAGCAGTGCCTTCGTTGGGTTCGGGTATTGGCCAATATCTTCGACTCTTAGGTAAATACAATGATTTGGTACAAGAGAACATAGCTGATTCAAGAAAAAAAGCCGTCCCACGATCACTGCTGCCATGCACCAACTTGTTTTTCCCCATCATCAATTATTTGAAAATTTAAATTAAAAAATACTTGATACATCCATAATTTGATGTACCTACTACAAGTAATCACCCAGCAATACTTACGTTTTTGAAATCAAGAAAAATTATCGAAAAACATTTATCTTAAGAGTATAGTATTTCCTGCAATATCTCATGGATTTTTGGTCTTTACGTCGGGAAAAGCTGCATATGATATCATCTTACTCGTACCCGAGTCTTTATCGGTTAGCGAGTTGTATTAAAAATGATGCAATTTCAATTAAGTTTATTTAACAACGGTAAAGATATTGCGACAACCTAACATCTAGTTAACAGCAGCGTGTTATCAAGTCAACTTTCAATCCTCGGGCAAAGGCTGATTGGTGATTCTATGCACTAATCTCTTGCCACGGTCGGGGATGAGAAAAATTCCGGTATGGAAAATAAAACTGGAGTACCTTGCTTAAAAAAATACATTAGAGACATTTTATACCTGAATATATACCATGCACACTGTATCATGTTTATAGATGTGTGTAGTGGCCTGGCGATGTGTGGTTAAAATTTCTAAAACTGACTTGATTCCACGAACTGTTTCCATGAAAATTCGGATATAGGTACATTGATACTACTGTCATATCGATATTTTCAGTATAACATACGTCGGGTAAGGAAGCGACGTAATAAAAAAATACGGAAAGGGGCTGTGGGTGAGTCTCCAAAATAGTTTTTCAGGATAAAACTGCTCGACTCGTTAAATTTTTCAATGGACTAGAGAGCGAACCACCGAAAGCAAGACGATGAGCATAATCAATAATGTAAACCACCGGAAACCATATTGATATTATTAATTGAAATAAATTATTCATTCCTCAAATCTTCAACATAAAAAAACATATCAAGTTTCCACTTAGCCGAAACATCGAAATCTTCGTTCTATGTAAACAAACCAGGAGTGGAAGAGTTGTCTTCAGCTGCGATCGACTTTTCCAATTCTGAATTAAATTGGGATGTACGTCGACGAAGATCATTCTCCAACGGTATTTTGCGAATTTACCACCGTTTTAAATTTTACATTAATGAAAAATTCCGAGTTTGCGTGTGAACGATCCCCCTTCAAGATTGGCTAAAAAGACGGCAGTGATCGATGTTATTAATGCGATGTAAACAGGTCGCTCACACGCACCCCTGATAAAAACAATCGCCACGGAATGGTAATGATATCGCTAATTCCCAGAAAAAATAATGCAGGGAGGCGACTCATTTCCTCGAACCTTATTCCCTTTTTATGCGCCATTTATTTTTCCCATTTTTTTAAATATTGTTTCGAATTTGATTAAGTATTTTTTTACAAAGGATGATCCCTCAGTATAGCCCTAGAAAATGGTATACCCGAAATCAAATCCTACTTACAACTCCGATTGTTCCGTTCTAGCGCGATCGCAAAAACGAACTGAGCTAAAAATTTAGAAGAATGTCGTTTAATCCGGGAATTGCAGATCCGTGAATCCGTATCGTATTCTCGATTCAAATATCAAATCCCCGACTTCAGGAAAAGTTTGGATTTTTTTTCCAATTTCTTACCCAATATTCGGAGAATTTGAGTATTCCAAATATTTTTCCGATTCCCCAACTGAGTGAACACCCTGTTCCTTATCAAAATATGATTAAAGCGTCTCTAGCCGAGGGTTAAACTTTTTCCGTTTGCTCTTAAAATGTCAGCTTATAGTCTCCAGTGCACGTGTTATCGACAAGGATAATTACGAAATTGGCTTCCTGCCATAAATTTTGCATGATTCTACCAATAATTTGGTGATTTCAACATGGACTCCCAATTGGCACGCGCTCTCTCTCTTTTAGCACCAAAAATCGTTACATATGCATATTTATAGACGAACGTATAGTTATATACGTACATTATATATTGCATTCGTGGGTTCCACAGTTCAAAGAAGGCCGAAAATCTGGTGTCAACATACCCAAGAAGCTTCAGTCACGGACCATCAGCAATTTTCCAGTCGGTAAAAGGGAAAACACCGAAGATTTTCCGGCATCCATCGAATCATATCGTCGACGTTGAGGGAAAAAAACTCAAGTTTACCGGCAGGTATTTCGAGAAGTGACAGAAGTTGCTTTCTTATGTTAATAGTTCGGTAGAAAACAATTGGGAAACTTCAAATATTGAACGCAACGCGTACCATGTTGATGACCACCAGTTATCAACCTGAGGCTAGGTTTGGTAGGGCTGAGCTCACCTATCAGGTCTAATAGCGTGTAAAATTTACACATTAGGGTAACAAGCGGGTCAGTTTATTTCCCTGTTTCGACTGTGGTTTCCTGCAAAGATCTTGTAAACATAAAATCCCACAGATTAGGTGAAGCTGAGGGCTCTCAGAAGCTTTTTCCGGGATCGAACCGGGACCCTCCAAACGGTACTCCAGCCCACTGAAATTCCACGTCCCCCATGTCGATAGAGTAATGCCATTTGTACATAATTGAGAAAATGCAAAATAAATAAATAGTTTTAATTTTGAACAGTTAGCAAATGTTCTACAATGGTTGAAAATATACGTAATCCAACTCACTATTAGAGTACCATGAATAGCCCCAATCGAGGAGACAGATCACTGACGAATATGTGTCCGCTATCAAAAGCGCTTCTTCTCTTCATCCTCAACAAATATCATCTTTTATTTTTTTATAGAATAAGCCTGCCCCGCCCTTCCCAACGGGTAAGTTGGGGGTGGTCGAGGGCGGAGTCTTCCGCCTGCCTAATAGAGGGCGAGATCGACTATCCTTCTCGTCTCGCAGCCGTCCTTTGTTTGCCGGCGGAGAAAGAGACGTATACGTCAAAGCGGTACTCTCCACTCCGGTCTTCCGAATGATGGAAGGATGGGATGGAAAGAAAAAGAGAGCGGTGGTTTTTTTATATACCTCCTCCGCGGCGGACATGCATCAGCGCCTTGACAAAGTGGAGAGGGAACCCGAGCGATGATAAATCCCCCGGTGTGAGGGCTAAACGGAGGCCGTCCGACCGGCTGGACGGCGGCCTTCTCCCTTTCTGCCTCCTTTACCGTCATTGTGGTTACGCGACATGAAAAACCACGACTCGAGCCGAGGGAGAAAAAAAAGCCGACGCACGATCGGGCGAAACGTATTCACCCGGATGAGGACAAGAGGGATGAAAGGTAGTGGTGAGAATTTGACTATCCTTTTACGGTCGCAGTTGCCAACCGTCCATCTCATACGGATGCACGACAGCTCTCCTTTTAAAAATCCTCTCCGCCCATCAGTCCTCGCCCTGCGTCAAGTTGCATGTTTTGAATCGAAATGACGTCGCAGGATAATTTGGAATCGTTGTAAAATTAAATGTGAGAACCTTTTGAAATGCATGCACGCGAGGAGATTTGAAGGTCTCAAAATAATTTTGATTTTCCTGCCGGAAGACAATACTCGTGACTGGACTTTCAGAGTGGCGGCATTTTTTTGCGTGCATTTTTTCAAGCAGATGCTATATCCTGACTAAAGAATACGCATTTCCACGGAATAAAGAAATTTTTTGCAACGCAATAAACGATAGCGAATAGTTTTGATTAGAACGTAATTAAGCGATTATAAATGAGACTGTTTCACTTTCATCCCCAAATTATCACTTATTACCCCATATGCATTATATCTCTTTTTCCGATTCTAAAACAACAGTAATGCCCTATCCTTATCCACACAGCACAAGCAACAAGGATATTTTACAAAGACACAACAAGCACAAAAATAACATTAACAAAAGAAATTGTCCAAATTGTGTTTGGGTAATATACTTCACGTAGGCTACATCAATTACTTATTTCAGTTGGTCTGAAAATGTGGTTGGAAGATAAAATATAAAATTCATGACCGTCAACAACGTCCGAGAAGTTATCAAACATTCCCCTATCGCCGACGATAAAACTCAATTTTTTGACTGATTATGTTTTCACATTTTCCCACTTTGCCGCATCCATTGTCTTCCTATTTATCTAATTTCTTATACCTTTTCCTCTGTTATTTATTCCGGGGCTCCAGAGAGATTAACACATATGGTATTGCCCGTTTATTTATCAAAGCGCAACGCCACTTTCTAAAGCTCAAGCTCATCTTTACTGTACTAATGACACCTTTATGGATTTCATTAGTGCTTGATGCAAGTGTATTTCTACATAGTTAAATGAAATTTTTTTTACGATTAATCAAAACGAAATCAAATCACATCAATAATTTGCTCGTACCAGCCAACTTCATCAGGGTACGAGGAAACACTCATATACGTGTACACAGCGTGGAGTAGAATGGACTTCCTAAATTCAAAAAAATCACTGAAGAGCGCGCACGTAAATTAGCGGAGTGGGAGTAGTGGCGTTAGCTGGGGAAAACAACATCATTTTTAGTAATCACCATGCAGTGGCCTGCTGAGCATCGAGGCTTTGTCGTAGAAACGTTCTTTAAGAAAAACAATAGCTCGGTGGCGACGCAGAGGGCGCTGTGATCTATCGATGAAGCGCATTTTCACCTCTCCGGCTCAGTAAATAGGCGAAATTTTAGTTCCTAGGCAGCTGACAACCGTCGCGAGCTTAACCGAAGACCTCTTCACAGCCCCAAAGTGACAGTTTGGTGAGCTGTGTCCTCCATAGGCATTATTGGGCCTTACTTTTTTGAATCTCGAGGTTCAACTGTTACTGTGAACTCTGTGCGCTATTTTGAGATACCGGAGAACTTTTTAATCCCCAAAATGGAAGAGCGTGGTGAGGAATATGACACAGAAGTCTTTTGGTTTTAACAGGATGGTGTCACCGCTCATACCGCCCGTCGATCACGCCAAATCCTGCAAGAACAATTTCCCTGCACGAGGGGATGTTCCATGGCCCTCTCGCTCCCCGGATTTGAGCCCATTTGATTTTTTCTTCGGGGACATCTCAAATCTGAGGTTTACAAAGTTCGACGAAGGACCTTGGAAGCTCTTTAAGAGGCAATTACAGATGTTATCTTGGGAATAACTCAAGATATGCTGCGATGAGTTTTCGAAAACCTTTAGTACGACTCAGCATGTGCATCGCTTACCGATGTCATCACCTGGATGAAATAATTCTTAAAACCTAATAAAAATAAAATGGCATTGGATGTAGCGTTCAGAAATAGAAACTTTTTTTTTATTTTTGCGGCGTGTGATATTCACACACCACATACATGCACACAGAATTGAAGGGTGTGAGCGGGGTAGAGATATTGATTGATCCTTAAATGACATACACTTTGCAGGCCTTCAAAGGCTTAAGCAATTCCTTTGAACTATGCAAAACACATTGCTCCGCATTATTCAATTCTTCAGAACCCTATTGAAAATAATCAAAATGAATGCGGACCTAAAGGACAATTGTCTTTTTCCCTCTTCCACGTATGTTAACTCTTTCTGTCTCTTCAGCATATTTCCACATTCTTTGCCTTCTAAGTAGTTCACTTTTTCTTCCTTCAAATTTCCTCTTAAGCTCCCTCATTCTTCCAAACAAGTGTCACACTCATATTCTTCTCAATAAGAACTATTAGTTTTAGGAAGTATTACGTGAGTACTTAACATTAATCTACCATTCAAGGAAGGTTTTTGTTCGACCCAAGAACAACGCGCTCCTCTGCTAAGTCATGCCCAAAATGGCACTAATACATGTAAAATCCTATTCCACCGCAAAAGAGCATCCTTATATTCTGAAACTAATTCCAAAAATTGCTTTTCACGTTCATCCCGTCCGACATGCCAAATTACTTGACCCCGCTTTGACCGAAGCAAGACTTTTCTCTCCTCTATTAATCTTCATCATTCTATTTTTACTCAAAATTCTCTGTATCCACCGTACCTACTGTCTTTTCATTCCTCCCAAAATTCCCGTCCCATATTATACCCCATATTTTTTTCCATTTCGGACAATTTCTTTTCTCAGGAAATAAATTACTCATTGAAATAATACGATACATGATCAATATCCAGACACGATTATTTTGTTCAATTCCTCATCTAGATAATGTTATTTGGTTATTTCCTTACTCTTCGGTGAAAGAAATAATTGATGGGAGGTAAACAGAGTAGATATCTGAAAAAAAGATTCGAGGATCGGGATGGTGCAGTGACTAATGTACTGGTTGCCCACTCCCAGAGCTAGGGTTTGAATCTCGGTGGAGGCAGAAGTACAGCGGTACCCCATCCCTACTTCGGATGCCACGTGGATATCGTTCATTGAATTGGGCGTTAAACTGTGGACACCTTGACATATTTCGCAAAGAGTAGGCTTATACTGGACGCCGGGTTTCTCTCCATCCTTCAATTCCTAAACCTGCCGAATTACCCACTATCCCTAATGGCGCGAATGGCCTTAGCTGTCGGTCGCCTGCCTTAATTACTAGTATAATAAATAATTTGTAAAAAATATTATACTTGAGTATAGCATTATTTATGCATATCTATTCATCTGAAATCTGGTATTTGAGGGAAGAGAATAAGCGTAGATAGGAACGATTTTTGAATGAGGGTGTGGCGAAGAACAATAGAAAATAAGTTGGTCAGGGAGGAAAAAACACACGCTTAAGTTTTGAATATGTTGGGCGAAGAGATGAAATTTCCGACGGAAATACGGAGGAGAGTGAAAAAGTGGATGAAGGAAGTATTGAATGGATGTTGAAGGCATGATACAAGGGAGGATGTTGAGTTAACGGGGTAGAGGAAGGAAGCGAATAGGATTCTTAGCGAGGAAGAAGTTACAAAGAAATAAAGAATGAAACATTGGGGGGCATTTAAAAGGAAATTGTAACATTGCATTGATGAAAATAGTCTTTAGGGATCGGATAGGGAACACCGATCTTTAATCGGTAGAACACCTTGAATGAAGGTGACAGAACGCCGAGATAAAATTGTGTCAGCGATGCGTGGTGAATTCTTTCAGAGGAAAGAAATGTGTAGAGGAGAGTTTGAATTTTTTCCCCAAAACACACGACACCCCTTTACTATCAGTAAATGAATTAAGCCTCGCATTCGTAAAGGAGTGAATCGCATTCCCCAGGATCAGATATTTTAAATTCCACAGCGAGTAGCCATCCTTTGAGCAAGAGAGACAGAGAGAGGCGACCGGTAGGTTCAGGGATTACTCGAGAGGCCCGAGTTCTCCTTTCCGAACCTTTCGACCTGAGGATACTTCCCCATTCTGGAGGCCGCGGTTGGAAAAGGAACGCTTACGCGTTCACGCGCACGTTGCACCTTTAATCGACGTAGCGGAGTCACGACGCCTCTCCCTGAAAGAAGCGGATAAAGCTCTCTCGGAACTTTAGAGTGCAGCTGGACGCGAAAGGCGGAGTCGCATTTATACACTCAAGTCAGAGGCGAGAGGGAGGAGAGAGAGTAATCGAGATGGAAAAGAGCACTTGCAACAAGCACCCGAAATTTTGTACCTTCTAACCGCATACTATTGTTCGCGCGTTGTCTTCATTCACTGTTCGTGACCGATAAAAAAAAATAGATTATACAACCCAAAACGAAAATCAGTAGTCAACCACGACAAATTTGTGGGGAGGGAATTGAAAAATATTCGCATTACAATGTTATTACGCATAAAAAATTGGCGGTGTTTACTTGGTGGAATTTAATAACATTAATTATGAAACTCATTACAAAATTCAGGAAAAAGTTTAAAAATATAATCACTGTGACCTCATTATGACCCGGTGCTAACATCAAAACGCTCAGATAATTACCTTAAATTGTTTAGAATATTAAAATGTGCTTTTCATTTGTTTTAAAAGCATCCAAGTTGAGATAAAGATTTTAATGAGACATAGAGCGTTATGATTTTACAAATTAGACTAATTTCTGTATGACAGTTCTGTCTACGTGTACATACTTGCAATTTTCGTTCAGAACAAATACTATTTCCGATATATAATTTATTGCGGATATCTGCTGAAATAAAGCACCCGTATATCTTTCAAAGTATTTAAATTAACGTATTTTAATAGACAGCTTATTCTTTATACACAGAGTTACACTCCGAGAACCTTCCCTGATATTTATCCCATTCAATCATTTCTTTCCTCATAGAGATCTCAGCGGGGCCCAACACACTACAACAACAAATTTAAATACGCATTAATTCGCATTAATTCCTGCGGCATGTGACCATCAAGTTATTATAGTTAGTAGATATACACTGAACTTATTATGGTAACATTGATGATGACGACAACATATTCTTCTTCGTCAAGTCACCATATCAATCATACTGCTCTTAATATTTTTCCCAATTACCATACTATTCAGCCAGAAAAAAGTCTACGAAATAGTGCAAACAAATACGTGAGTGAAGTTCGGTTTGGCTTCAGAAAGGGGTCAGAACAAGTGATGCCATTGCAGTGATGAAACATTAGCAGAAAGGAAGAAACAATATAAGAGGATCATCCGGAAAGTAGTACCCGTTCGTGCCGCATGAAGTGCTGACGACGCGAGTAGCCGCTGGACGAGGTCAGATAGCTTCAGTGGCTTGTCTGCCTTCTCTGAGCCAAGTTGCGTGACGCTAGCATTGCCTGTGTTGTTTCTGTGATTGTTTACAATGTTTAAAAAAATTGAGAACGCCGCCAGTTGTGAAGTGAGGGCAGTGATTAAATTCCTCAATGCAAGAAACGTTCGCCCATGTGATATTCATCGCCAATTAAAGGAGGTGTATGGAGACAATGTAATGGACGAGTCGTCTGTTCGGCGGTGGTGTCGCAACTTCAACATGGGGAGGGGGAACACACACGACGATGAGCGTTCGGGGAGACCGTCTGTCATTACAGACCAACTGGTGAGCTCAGTTGACGAATTCGTGAGGAACGATCGGCGCGTCACAATTGATGACATCTGTGAGCATTTTCCCAATGTTTCTCGAACAATTGTTCATGAAATTGTTAAACACCATCTGCATTATGCAAAAATTTGTGCAAGATGGGTCCCTCGCGTATCTCAATGAGCTGGCGGCGAAGGACTATGCAGCAGGAATACAGAAACTTGTCACACGTTATGACAAATGCCTTAATTTGCTTGGAGATTATGTTGAGAAGTAGTTTAAATTATCCTCTTTCAAATAAAATTTTTTATGTTTGTTAATATTTACTTTTGTGTCTTTATTTCACGAACGGGTACTACTTTCCGGATGACCCTCGTATAATTAGGATGCCTTTGTACGCTTCGTGAATTTTGAGTAGCGCTAAACCGTGTGGAGTGGGCGGAAGTTAATGGAGACATTGTGAAATATTGGACTGGACAGTCGGAGTAGTCGACTTATTCGAAACTTGTCCATGAATAAACCGACACAGATAAGGGTAGTAGAGGTAGAATTGGGATGGTAGTAATTTGATGGGGAGTGAAACAGGGTTGTCGTAATCTCCCGCACTATTCAACATGTAGTAGTAGTAGTATTTAGGGGAGGCGACCCACAGCTGAGGTCATTTGTGCCATAGGGGATGGACAGGAAAGGATGAAGGGTGGAGAGAAACCCGGCGACGGCATTAGCCTACTCTTTACGAAAGGCGCCAAGAGGTCCGCAGCTTAACGTCCCATCCGACGGACGGCGTACTCACTCAAAATGCTCTCCACAAAGCACCTCAAGTAGGGATCGAGATACCTCTGAAAATATTCAACACCGCCGGGATTTGCACCCGGGCCCTCTGGGTGGGAAGCCGGTGCGTTAGCCCCCGCATCATCTCAATCCCCATCTATCCAACATGTATCCTGAGGAAATGCCAATAATAGCATAAGATACTCTAGAGTTGGGAATACAATTAAGAAGTGAAATGATTAAGTCAGTTAAGTTTGCTGATGATCAAGGGAAGGGAGTCGGAAAGCAAAGGGGTTAAAGCTATAATGCCGACCCCGGTGGTGGTGGGGTAACTTCCTCGTCTGCCATTCCAAGGGTCGCGGGTTCGATTCCCGCCGTTTTCCTTCACCTAGGGCTTGCGTGTTTGTAAATGTGACCATTCCAAAGAAACTGCGGGAGATGCCGCAACAGTAACTTTTAACGGAGTCATCCGCTAAGGCGAATGATTTTTACACTCTGAAATTGTTGCATTGGAATGTGACCATTGTTAATAGCCCGTTGTAAAGGCCAAAATGTGCTGTTTTCGGACAAATTCTGAGTAAATAAATAAATAATAGAGAGTTTTATAGGAACCATGCGAGAGTTATGCGATTTAACACAAAAAAAACAAAATTGGGCAGTGTTTTAGAGGAAAAATGGCATGGCTGTCGGATATTAGGAGAAGAATTGTGGTAGAAAAGGTGACATTTGGCCTTTATATGCCTGTATAGCCATATTAAATGTCGCCAATAATAAAATTACTTACTATGGGAATCATCATTAATGAAATAATTTTAGCAGTATAGGTGAAGATGGCAATGTGTCTGATTCAAAGACATGAAGAATTTGACAGATTAATACAGATCCTATGACACCCCATTCATTTAGTTAACTATTGCAATGAATTGACGGCATCATCTTATGGAGAGATCAATTTCAAAACCTTCACTTATACCTCAAATGTTCTTAAGAGTGGGCCGAGAATTAAGAGATAGTATTCAAAAAGAAAGGGAAATGAGACGAAGGGGCTGGATGGGTCTAAGTTGATTCTCAAAACACTTCCAATGAATGCTCTTTTCGCGTAAAGCAGCATTCGACAAAAAGAAAGAATATAAAATTATTCGCTCTCTAAAAGTTTCAATTTTACCGTTCCCAACGTCACCTTCATCCTTCCACATCACGAAACGCCATTTACTTACTATCAGGCATCCTTGGATACGCCGAGTGACTTCGGTGCTCAACGGCCGGAAAATTCTTGAACCGCCAAAGATTTCCGCAGACGGAGGTTAAACAGAAGTCTTTTCAACCTCGAGTATTATTCAAGCCAACCACCACTCGCTGAAGTCGGCGTTATCAAATTATCGCACTGCAAAACTTTGGACCTTCCTCCTTCGCATTAGCCTCAAGATCCCATCTTCCTAGCGACACAACCAGAAGTATAATTTAAGTTTTATCAAATCCTAATGCTGACCACAAAGGACCGAGGGGAGTCTTCAAAGCGATGAAATTTTAAAATGGCGAAAATCAGAACTGAGGAATTCCTTTATAACAAAGTTTAACACCGAAAAATAAAAAGGAGAAGCAGTTCAACCAAGAAATTTTATTCCAAAGCCACGACATAGATTTTGACAAATTTGATCATCACCGGGTTAAATTTGTCGAAACCTAGGTCGTGGACACATAAAAAAAAAGGGCACTCACCTATTCCTAAATTTTTGGTGGCAACAACCACCTTCTTCTGCGAACAGAAGGAACTCCTTCCCGAGAGTTCGGTGGGGCCAACGGGGGTGCCTGCTAATGCATTGCAACTCTCCCAATAACCACGGATTCCACAGGCATTCAACCTAGCACCATTCAATCATTCAAAGTAGTATGAGGCGTCGCTTAAAAAGTTAAAATTATAAAAATTCATGGAATCTTAAGACAGAATATTGTCACACAGTATTTAAACTTGAAGTCGTGAATCACGTTTCAGAGCATGGAAACAAGGCAGCTGAAAGGCGTTTTGCCCCACCTTCGACTGAGAAGATGACGCGAGGATAGAGGGAGCGGAAGGCGAATATACGACAATCATCCTCAAAGGGAGTGCGT
The DNA here is from genome assembly GCF_022747635.1 of Hetaerina americana. Taxonomy (NCBI): domain Eukaryota; kingdom Metazoa; phylum Arthropoda; class Insecta; order Odonata; family Calopterygidae; genus Hetaerina; species Hetaerina americana. The sequence goes on from NW_027287538.1 coordinate 32,810,457, forward strand.
GGAGGGTTTGAGGGGACCAAAGGAGGGTGGGAGCTGTTACGATGAAATTTGTAGAAAAACCAAGTATACGCACCTCAATTGTGAGTAGACTCCGCTTCGTTACGCCTGAAAAAACACATTTCAAGTTTTATCAAGTAAACCCTGACATGGTTGTTATCGGGCCAAGTTCAACTCGCTCGACACATCTCTGCAATACAACATTCCCGTTGATCGAATGTAAGTGGAGGCGGTAATTATGATCCGTCCCACCCGGGCGAACGACCCGACTTGTTCCGGCATCCCGATTGGTGATAACGCACGGACGTAGTTCATTAGGAATGCATCGGACGTCCTTAACCGGACTAGCACCCCGAGACCCGCTCGCCATCAGCCTTTCCGCAGAAGGACGATGCCTCGGCCGGCCAACCCTACGCCTCCCTCAACCCCAGCTTCCTCATTCTTTTGTTTCACCGCTGCCGCGCGAGTTGCTTTCCTCCTTTTGTTCCCTTCACCCGTCCGGGGTACGTGCCCCCGAAAGATGGAATCAAAGACGGGATTGGCATCGCACACCCCCTCCGTTCTTCCCCCCCCCACCTTCACCGCTTGTCCATTTTGGAGAGGGAAGGGCGCCTAACGGTCAACAATTGAACCTCCGGGAAGTGGAAGGGGTGCGGAGTGAGAGGGGCGTGGAGGGGCGGGGGAGAGGATGAAACGCGCCCTTGTTCTACATTCCCCTATAGCCGCGGATAGTGAATCTTTATTTTTTCCGGCGGATCGCGCGCGCCTTCGCCGCCCTCGGTCAAGGCATGCGTCTCCTCCCGGCAAATTTAACGCCCCCGTGGGTTCGCAGACGGAGGGCGCCGAGGGGAGCCTTGGGCATTGAGGGAAGGAAGGAGGGAGGGAGGATATTCAGGGAGAATGGCGCGCAACTGCCGGAAAATTTAACAGAGACATGCCCGCTTCCGGCTTAACCAGATAAAAACCACAAAGGCAGTGGAGATTAACGGATGAGACATCCACCCACAAGAGCAAGCACGGATAGATGGCGGAGTCAGTCGGAAATATTGACACCATCTCAGTAGACTATTAACAAAAGAAACAAGGAAAAATATTTCCATTGTTCTTCTTCTTTAGAGTCACGGCCTCAAAACTAAGCGTGTTTTCAAATTATACTTTTAGTAGATAAATGATAAATAATTGGTTTTCTGACCAAATTTCCTAACAAATATGAAGAAAACAATAATTAAGCTAGCTATTTCTGGGCTGAATTTTTAATGTTCACTAAAACTGCAAGTGTTGAAGGATACAAGGCATAATTCGACTGCGAAGGTGGTGCCATTATATGTAATTCACTGGCAATTAATAATATCGATGAATAGCCACAAGATTACTTAAATTCGCTCTGAGGAAAAAAATAGAGTGAATAGCTAATTAACATAAAATATATGAACAAATTATATTTGCAATCCTCTAAAGCTATACCAAAATTTTAAAAATTGAAATTATTTGTTAATTTTAATTTAAAGTAGTAAAGGTGCTACCGTTTATTTCAAGCAGTAATGATACAAGGATTACATTATCGTAATCAATTATAGGGAAACTAGCGGTGCCGGGAAATTGTCAATAGGAAACTTTGTCCGAACTTATCTCCTTACGATAAAGGCCGAGTTTCGAAAACAGCGAAGAGTTTGAGTGAATGTGTGGGGAGGTGCACTCATATTTTGAGGTTTAATAATGAGAGAACCTTGAATAAAAACTACAGAAAATACACGAACTTCAATGCCCGCAGTATATTCACTCTGAAATAAGATCCTAAGCGTGATGGCACAAACTGAGGATATTATTTATTGGAATGGATTCCATTCATTCGCGGGAAACTATGCACTTAGAGAATTCTCAACGGAGTGCAAGCGTGGTGAATATTCTGCATCAAAACTTTGATTTACTTCCACTGAGCACCAAAATATGCTGAGTCGCATGCCAATTGAAAATTTACGCTCGAGCGATTCCTCTAGCAAAAACCCGAGTAATATCCCAAGAATACAGACTAGAAGAAGCAAAGTTTACTGAGAAAAAGGAACTTACACTTTGCCACAGGAATCTGTCGTGACACGTTTCGCTCCAGGTTAATTAATATCGTCAATGAAATCCGTTTGAAATTCCTAGGATGTCAACAGCATGGCGAGTACAAAGAGAGGATCTAATGAGTGATGCTAAAATTAAGTGAACTTGGAAATGGAGCACAAAAACAAGTTAAAATATTTAGGGTTTTTTTAAATTAAAAAATGCTATTATCGAGATAAAAATAAAAAATGCTATGATCGAGTCAAAGGAAATAGGTTAATGTGACGTACAAAGTTTATGACATATTTGCTAACCACTTCTTCATACATTAATACGTGAAATTTTATTTTCAGTCTTCTGCCACATCAGACCAAAGTAAAACTCCTAAAAATAAATATTTATAGGATTTTTTTAAGAATTCTCTTTCCTATCTGTACCATAACAATTTTTAGGATACATAATCATAATTAATGTCGCATTTAACCATCCACTTCGTTTCCAAATATACTTTTAAAATAGGAAACACACATTGAAGATTACGCACAAGGATTCCAAGTTTGCCTTTAAATTACATGGAAAAGTACAACACGAATCGCCCTGCCAATTAAACTATAAGACGATAGGTGAACATGACCGGAAAAAATAAATTTACCTCACCCAAGTTCTGTGAGAGGTTTTCAATTTTATGACATCGCGTAGGACTAACAACTTACAAAAAGCATTCAGTAATTCCAGTTTCTAAGATAACTCGACTCCAATATAAAAGAGTGCATAAAATCTGGACGGTCCCTTTAAAATATTTAGTTAGTCTTTCCCACTATAGCAAAATCGAGCCGATTACAGCCCTAGCGCGAAAAATACGCAGGCACGGGTCGTTCCGGTAAGGCTAGCGAATGATCGAGATTCCAACGACCCCGTAGGGAATTTTGAGATTATGCATTTTTCTCGATTATGGCCGTTCATTTGTAGGAAAACCAGGTGACCCAAAATTTACACGCACGTACGTTCCATCACCCTACCACTCCCTATGTTCTCCTAAAGGGCCATAAGGGCTGATGCACTTTTGCCTAAACGTCACGAACTGTTCATTTGTTCAATCTAAAGGGAGTTTTAAGAGCCTTCTAAAGGACGTACTTCACCTCTGAACAGTTAACTCATTTTGAAAAAATGACGGAAAAAGAGAGCAACTACAGGTGAACGAGATCAAATAAGTCACGATTATTTCAAACGCTAGCAAGAAATTACTCACTGTCAGCTAGAATTTACATATTTTCACATTTACGCGCGTATTCCCGTCCTTTTCATGGAACACGTACAAAAGTTTCACAATTGCAGCATCCAGATAAAATTCAGGCAAAATATAGCTTAGAAGGCACTCAAATGTCATCAAGTATACCCTGCTTTGGTTCAACTAATGTAAAAAACGATATTTATTCGTAATAGAAGCAAATATAGTATAACAATACCAAATAGAGAAAAATTAATTTTCCACCAGAACTAATTCCCAAATTGCTCTCTCGCAATGCAGGGGGGAGTAATGGGCTCTTACGACCTTCATTGCTAAACTAATGCGGGAAAAGATTCTCTTTCGTTTGTTAGCCCCTTGACGCCAAAGTTTTAAGTATAAGGCAGTATTTTGGGGTAATTTACGACGAATTTTAAAGCCCTCTCTGGAAAGCAACACACAAGAAGCACTCATAGAGGCACATTTCCCAAAAGATGAACTCAACTTAAACACGTTCTTATGGATGTTTACAGGAATATAAATTTCCCATTAGGAATACCCACAACCATCCAGCACACTCATACTAGAGGTACCGTTCCGAGGTTTACAGGAGGACATTGTAACGGTGCGGCACTAATAGGCCCAAGTCCACACGAGTGGGCAGAGGGGAAATTATTCCCGCGACAGGGACCAACTCAGCAGATTCGCAGCAACATTCAAACGGCTTTGCCCAAACTATTTTACGAGAAGATATTCCAAAACGACAGGGACAAGCTTCTGGAAAGAACTCTCACATATTTCATTTAAAGCTTAAATTGAATGCAATCTACGAAATAGTTGAAAATTCTCACGCTGGGACATATTTGTTTGAATACCTCAATGCAAAGGTATCTGATTTAGGGTTCCGATTATTGCATGGAGAAAAAATTATTTTTCAATCCAGAAAATTTCGAAGGATTTTCTTCCCCTTAAAAGGGCAAAAATGCCCTTTTAAGGGGAAGTTATTGTAGATTTTCGGTCAATACGGCACAAGATAAATTTTTCCGCTTTTTATGGTCTAATATCCTTTTAAAATTAGTTTCACCCAAATTGAACGCACAAAAAGGAAAATTCGATTTGCCCTACGCTTGCATACAATTGGTTAAAATGAAAATAATATCTATGTCATGCGCATTAACACTTGTAGTCCAACATTCACATAATATGCCGGAATGACTTACATCCAGCCTTCTTGATATTCTCTATCCCAAAAAGGTAACGGAGGGAAGGGTATATGTTCGACTGCCTACAACGTAAAACAAATGATCTTAGTGATATTCCTATCATGAACTATGAAAAAATCATTTATAAGCAATGACTTGTCTTATTCCTCCAAAAGAAGAACTGGTTTCGAAGATAAAGGTGAAAACTAGCTTAATTTAATTCTTCACGCTTCAATAGTTGATAGAAATTGCATTTTTTGCACATCCCTTTTCCGATCATGTGCCTCTTTGTCACTTTAAACGTGATTTAATCAATTAAAATTTTTCTTTTCCACAAAAATGAAGCTATGAAAATGGCTAAAGCAAAGACCGGTGGATTTTTCACAGTTTAATTGTATAGTTGTTTTAGTACCGTAAGTTTAATTTATTTGTACTCACAGTCAAACGCAAAAGGAGTAAAAGAGATTGGCCTAAAAAATTCGACATTAATAGGTAATAATTTTGCGCGCGAGCGATGGGATGCCGCAGAGAGGCTGTGACCTCGCCCCGAGGCGAGTCGTTCTAGCTCCCGCGAAACAAGAAAAAAAAAGACCGCGCGTGAGTGGAATTCCAAATTCACTGTGAATTATTCACGTTGGAATTCCGGAAAACTAGAGTTTAATGCATGAGGCAGCCCACAAAGTCTCACGCTTGAGCCGATTCCTGTGAAGCAGAATATTGACACCGAGCGTATACATTCACGTGGAAGCTTTATGGTGTAGGTACCAGGAGAATTTCATTAAAGTCAAATAATTCATTTGGAACACTATCACAAGGGTGAAATTGCTGGAGATGCAAGAATCAAAGAGCAGGTGAATGGCATACCTAAGGTCCGTGGTTCGATTGCCGGATCAGGAAATATTTTATCTTGAAATATTCTTTCCTCTACGTTCCCCATTATGTTTGTCCTTTCATGTGTTCTCTATCACTTAACAGACTGTATATTCTTGAGGTTGTATTATTGTATAGATGAGTGAAAACTTCGGTATGGAGCGTGACTTGGTACGGCTGGGAAAATATTTTTCGTTGTTTTAAGCCGTTAGCAAAAAGATTGGCGTAGATTGGAGACATTTCAGATGCTGGCGTGGATAAGGATGTAAAAATTAAAAAGGAAAACAAACGAAGAAGTCCTAGATAAGGGTTTCGGAGAGATATGAATGATTGTTGGGAGAAATCCAAAGAAGTCAATAAATATGGATGCAGAACATTTTGATTGATGATAAGATGCTGAAGACTGAGATAGCGGGGGAGAACGTTAAGCAAACGAGGAAGGGGAAGGAATAGGTTAGGAATGTTTGGACGGAATGAAATGCGGTAGAATTCATGCAAAATTGTAGAACAAATTAATTTAGTATTGGTGTCAGGTTTTGTCTTGTTAAACGAAGCTAGAAAATATAGCGATTTTAAGTTTGTCTCCATCCAAAATCTTTATCTAAAATGGTTAACTCCAATAATAATAATAAAATATATTAACATTCACAGAGGGTACAAATACGTATTCCGTGTTATCGAGAACCGACAACATACGGTATATATTCTTGGCACTATTTAAACATAGACACACATTAAGAACAATCATAGAATACAAGTATGCTACCTTATGGCGGTCAAGCCACCTTCGTCAAACGTCGGAGAATTATTGAACGGTTCGATAAAAATCTCCTTCGTTCGTTATAACAAGTCATTGAATGATCGTCGAAACATAAAATATTTCTGTGAGTGTCCTTTTTCATTTTTGTCAATTTTTTATTAGTGTCCTGAATATGGAAACACTCCACATGGATATCATCGGGCCACGGTGGTTTTACTGTTACCTACTCTAAGGTTCCTTATTTAAGTGAGTTCATTGGAGGCTTGTGTTGATCATTTAAAATGCTTCTCATCGGGAAGATTATTTCTGTCAATTCACGGTAAAAACTCTATGGAAACTGTACGCGAGGAGGAGAAAATGTAAGACGATTGGAGTCATTCACCCTCATAGGAGTTCGCATCACAGGGATCGGAAGGAGCCCTGTGGACGTTATATTCAGAACACTCGTTTCAAGCTAAGAAGGCAACTACAAGAGGAAGTCCTGCTTCACTCGAAGGAGATAATATCTGGAAACACTGGAGCCGTAGACGAATAACTTTCACAAGGAGTGCCGAATTCTATGGCTAGGAGATTGAGCATTGGAATGGGCAAACTAGATCAGAACAAGAACTTTCGTAAGCTGATGGTATAAGAGGCTTCTCAAGATCAAACGAAAACAATTAGTGAAGAGAAGAGCATAAAGAGCAGAGAACTAGAGCAATATATGAGCATACAGAGCAGGTATTTATGGACAAAAAAACCCGAATACATCAACCCAACATTAGAGAGAATGTGTGAATCGACTTGAAATAAATTTTTATATTTCACAGTACGATAAAGTTTATCATCAAAACAGCATTCAACAATAAAATAGCATTTAACAACGGATTTTAATACAAGGTAGCTCAAAGGACAATAACCAAAACAATATGAAGAGGATCTAAGAAAAGAACGTACGATAAGAAGGGTGAGTTGGTAAAAGAATAAACACTGGAGGGCGCGAAGAGACTGTAAACAACTGAATAATGCACAACAAAATATTTTGTTTCTGAAAAACACAAGCATTAAATGCCTGATGCAGTAATAAAACTTTTAGTTCGCAATCTGGGTTAGACATAATGCTGGAAAAACTGGGTCATGAAGTACATTTTTGCCTCAATATTTTTGCTCTCTTCTTTCATCATCAAAAGTAGATGCAGACGGGGATGATGCGACAGGTGAAATTAATAGAGGAAACTTTAAAAACAAGTAACAGAGTTGGATATGTGGTCGTTGGAAAAATTCGCGCTACTAGTTCTCCTCCAGTAATTTTTCAGTAATCAGAACTCGTACAAGTTTGAAGTTGTAAAAGTTCAGGGCATTATAGTGACGGCCGATTTTTCATCGAGGAAAACCGTCTGAAGAATAGTAAAAGACAGATGGTAACGGTTACCAGACTCCAATCTCAACGACCTGGGTCCATTTTCTAGATTCGGCACATATTTATTTCTTCCTAACGCTATGTAGGTTGTGCTGTTAAGCTCCTTAAACTAACACTTGGACAACGAATCAAGTTTTACAGGTTTTTTGACTCTCAAATTCTGAACTTTTTTAAGAGCATTTGTCCCATTTGGTCGAGACTAATCTTGTATTTCCTTGCCTACGAATCCATTCGCATCAATTACACGTATCATAAATCTTCATTCAACCAGGGTATTGCCTCACTAACCCATTTCTCGGAACTGTGATTGGAGGAGGGTGGTAACAGCAAAGAAATATGTCCCACAATCCCTCCCTATCTCCTTTCTTCCCCTGGAGATGAAAATACACCGTATATTACCATGCAGCGCATTCTAAAGAGGAACGCATGGAAGAGATAAAATTCCATGAGAACGAAAAACGAAAAAAAACTTTCGTAACGTGGCTATTAGGTTCAGTACTGCAGACTCGGAAGAAATAAAGTGATTTTGGAGACGGTGAGGAGTCCATGAGGCAATCTCAACCCTTTAGTTACGAATATGCTACGCGTATCCACCAAATATATTAATAAACAATATTGACCGATATTACTCAAATATTCGCACTTTCAACTTGAATTCGCGATTCAATATTTTAAGAAATATCATTCAAATTCAAGCTATTAATACTCATTTTCAAATGGGAGTTAAAAAATATTTAGCTGTGACAGAATCGCTAAGCAATAGCGTTCCATTAGCATTCAATAAGAATTATTTGTTGGAATTAATATAGATATCTATAGGAAGCACGTAGTCAAAAGATAAGACCTAAGTGATGTTACGGTGGAAGGAGCTCCCGCTTGGATAAATGCATTCCGCATTAGCGAGTCGTCTCGAACATCTATTCCTCCTCCGTTGCTCTATCCATAGGCCTTTACTGACTCTGGGCACTTCAAAAATTTTATGTGAATCATCCCGGCCCGTGCTAGTGCTTTCCAGTTCCTATAAATCATTTGCCGTGTGATGTCTTGAAGTAGGTGTTTATTATTAGGGTGGCCACCCCGTCACGGTAGGTTTTTGACTGATTCAGTACCTAAGATTCATCTCATTTGACGCCATATAAATATTTAAAAAACCTGGATTATAATTACACATATTTCTACTCCGCATGCCTCCTTTTATTCCTCCCAACATCCTATTCTTTTTGCTTCTACATAGTCTGCCAAACATTCTCCGGTCGATCACGATCTTCAGCATTCCATTGCCACTCAATGTGCCTTGTATCCAATTTTGCCGCCTCCTTTGAATTTCTCCCAACGACATTCTCTTCTCCTCTATCATGCCCATAACTTCATTGATTATTTTCCTTTCCGTTCACTTCACTTCTTCCATTCTACTCCTCTCACATCTCAAAAGCTTCCATTACACGCTTAACCTATCGTCTCAATAGCCACATTTCGGAGCAGCATAACTCTAAGCTTCACATTTATCTTCACTGATCCTTGGTTTAGATATTTCCCAATGGCCAATATCATTACCTCCCTCCAATTTGTAAAAGCTTCTTTACTTAACTCAATGCTTCTTTTTATGTCCTTACTGCATTGTAAACTTTCACAAATATACGTGTATCTAATTACAACTAACCATGGCCGCACAGTAACAAATATCTAATTTACACTTGATTCTTTTAACAAAAATAAATATTTTTCTCCCATTGCCTCGAAAATTAGGTAAGTCTGTATTGTCCTTGAAATATCAATCAAGTAATTTCACTAATATTACAAGTGTCATGAATAATAGAAAAGGATTTTGGTTGCTCTAGATGATGCCTCAAAACGCAGATATTTTCTATGGACCATTCTTACTATATCAACAACGATAAAAATCAAAACTATGATGCAGCAACACATCATTGAATTTACTCCTTTAGGCCTCGTCAATGGAATTTACGAATTCATGGGAAGATATTGACACACACAATTAATACAATGAACTAAAAGCGTCTATTTGAATCCCACATTTGTTATTTATTATCGAGAATGGGAAAAGCTTAAAACTAACCACTTATTTCAAAAATATAAAAACGAAAAAATTAACCAAATATAACCTAAAGCCTACTGAGTACTTTCACCTACTCTGCAATTAGGGACATGAAAATAAGCTTTGGGCTTTCTTTTCGCACATTTTAAATAAAACAAAAATAATTTTCCGATAAATTGTTATATTTCACGTTGGCCTAATGAGGAGAGCGCTCGGCTCGGTGACCTGAATACCGAGTGCTCAAATCCGGTTGTAGTCTGTGAACATCCACAGCTAAGCCCAAGCTTTGTTATTTTATGAGTACCAGATATAAATGGGAAAATTACTGCAGCGGAGAGAAAGAAATTGGATTTTCAAAGTTAAATTGCCGACTTCACATGCTACGATGCTAGTGTCTTCCAATCAGTAACCCGTTTCTCTGAGCCAAGAGGAATGAAAAAGCTCGGAATTTTTACACAAAAGATTTTATTGCGTTCTAGGTTTCGACTTGCAAACAGGATCAGAGTTCAACTTCTTTAGTTTGTCCCGGATGACGATACTGTACTCGTACGTCAAACTCCTAATTTTCAATATAAATTTAACATACGTTCAACAATTATTTGAACTAAACACGGACTGCTTCTATTAGTTAAGCCAGATAATGGCAGTAAATCTGTTTCAAGGATTATCATTCCTCTACGGCTCATGTTTTACGATTAAGAAAACTTTTCGATGCGTTCAACGTTGTACGTATATATCTTTGTGAATTATTCAGCTTTGAGAAATATATAGCTTTGAGAAAGCAGACCTATGGTGAAGTCATTGGTATAGCTAATTGGGTGTAGAACTTTTTATGCAGGTGTATGTTCTATTACTTTGATGTCATTTTCGTTTTTCTCGTTCATGTGGAAGATGGGTTTGACATTCTATAGCACTCCTTTACACCAGAAAGCATTAATCACACAGTTAAAAAGATTGAATGAGATTTCATTTGCTATGCCTCTCGGTATTCCACGCCATAGCCGCAGATGCGTCGTCTCTCGTCGAAAGTTGAGCTCAAGCAAACATTATTAACGAATAATTTGACGATTTAAAAAAATAAACTTCAAGCCATTATTCGAATGAATTTGTAATTGTTTTTGCATAGAGGTGGAGAACGGAATGATCATTGGATAAAGAGCGCAATAGTAAATGCAGACTTGCTTGTATAGTTTTTTCCAGCTATTAGAATACTTTTTCCTGTTGATCCCTTTCAATCATTTTGATTACTTAGTACACGATCCGTACTCTATATTTAAAATACTCCAGGGGAAATTTAAAGATAGGAGTGTGAAAAAAAGAAAGAAGAGTGCTGTATCCTAACAAATAAAACAGATAATGTTCCTCCGGTCCATGCTGGAGATTTCAAGATTGACTGCCATGAGAAAGTTAAATAATTTATAAAAGAAATCCATTGCGGTCATTTTGTGAGTCTATAGGTAGTAAAAAGGCTCAGAAAGTAAGAGAAAATATATTTGTTTATTTTACAAAATAGTATAACTACTAGGTACTTTTAGAAAAAGAAAAACTTAAAAAAATGAGGCTCCACACATTAACGCGAAAGATAGCATTTATTTCCCTCTGGGATAGGCAATAAAAAAAGTAAATTATGATAGTATTTCGGACATAAAGTAGTATATAGGGTAAATCTGCTTGCTGGTGGGAGAAGAGGTCATAAAATAGTAATTCCTCTTTTCTCTGTCGAAAGAAAAGAAGAGCGTTCAAGGAGCAATCTCGCCTTTGTCAATAAATCTTTTCCTCTCATTTCTCTCTCCCTAACGACTCATTATTTTTTTATGCTTCTTAAGTTTTTCCATTTCCCATAGTTTTTTCTATTCTATATTAGAAACACCACAGAACAAATAAGGTGAAAGGACGAGCAATATCTATATGATGGAAATGCCAAATTTTTGGAAAAATTCTATAATTAAATTATTTTATTTACTTTATTTCATGAAAGAACCAGAATTTGACTGCCGATATTAATTCATTATGTTTATCGGTTGTTATAAAATGTTTCTAATATTAAAAATTGTTTTATAAATTAACAAACCTTTACTTTTGCACTATTTTTCCTTTAGTTTGAATTGAAAAACAATTTTTCGCCATTAGTATTCACGACTAGCTCCAAATACGTAGATACATGTACGCAAAAAGAAATACAAGCCTTAAAAACCTAATCTTTGTTGAGCATCATTCCATCATTTTCCGGAACCATTTTAAATCTACGTTTTCTTATTTCAGAATCTATATATTTCCAATGCCCCTTGGCATACGCAGAAGTATTATCTCAAACATAATAGCGACCCAAAGTAGTAACTTTTCGGCTCCCACCATTTCCGCCAAAATTCTTTATTTTATCTCATTCCACCCGGCTGCTCGATCTTTCTAATAAAGCTGACTGGTCAGCTAACGAGTTGGCCGCCATTCAACTGATTTAAAATAAAAAGAACTCCCACTGATTGGTAAATCGGTGAACTCCCGTTAACCACCGAGAATTCTCGTCCACCCGAGTCGCAGTTGTGATTACGTATTGGACACACTCCATATCGCATGACCACGGCAACCCGGTGCTGCCCGCAGGGCGTTTTTTTAACGGCTTTTAATAAAAAGACTTTCTCGTTGCTCCAATCAAACTGCCGATCAAAAGGTATTGAATTGAGAAAATAGCGCACGGTCTCCGAAATAACTTTTTTTTTCGGTAGGCGTGGAGGGCGGGGACCAAAAACAGAAGGACGGTCGGTTTCACAGAAACGCTTTCTTCTTTGCGCCATGTTTGGGGAGATAATTTGAAAATTGAGCCAAATGAGATTTGTCGATTGATCATCAAATGGAATACAATTTTTTGGGAAAAAGATTGGCGTTAAACGAGAATAAATATTACATTTTTTCCCCCATTTCATTATTTTCCGATATTTCGCAAACTTAATTTTGAGTTCTCATGGGGGAAATTTGATTATTTCCCGGTCGAAAAATTAAATAACTTACAACTTATCGGGATCCGCCCAAATTTTTTCACGTCATTAAAGGGAAAGTCTTGCAATATTTCTTTTCATTTTTGCGGACTGGATAAAAATAGTTCATCACTTTCCAAGAAAAGGGTCGGCGAAATTCCTTCAGGTGATCCAATCATGAACACAGCCAACTACCTTAACCTTACAAATCCAAGGTCTGATTCAGGCAAAAGCTAAGGCGAGAATTGAACGAAATATATTCATCGGCATCAGATAAAACACCAAAAAAATCTCTTTTATCAGTATGCGTAATAGATGGCGCATATCTTTGACCTCAATTTATAATGAACAACCTAATTTAAGTTATCAGGCAAATCAATCTCACATCTTTATAAATCAGTTTTGCTTCGATGCCTTAAATTAAAATTGGTCCTCACTCTTTGCACAATACCTGCATCATTTCCTTAACATTGAAATGAAATATCAATTTGCAAAAGTAGGTTATGTCTTTAATACGTTCTTTGTTTTAAGCTCACTGTTCGAACGAATGTATGAACGTATGAGAATGCATAAACAGAGTGTTGGCGATCAAAGAAATCACTTGGCAGAGGACATACAACGTCGCTTACTGTGCGTAGGTAATGTACTTACCAGCGGAGGAGGAGGTAAATACCACTTCGGCTTCCTCCACATAACATCATGCATTAACGAGTACGGGGAGGAAAATATATGGGCTGTCAAGCACTCCCTAACAAAGCTCGTAAGATAACAGGAGAGTGCACAAAAACCATTCACACAAAGTCTTAGGGCGAACATTTTGCTTTATGGCTTTATGACTCTATGAGAAGAAAGCATAATGATGGTTTACGCTAAGTAGTTAGGCCTAATACCGTTGTGGCCATTAATTACCTAGATTCCTCTTCACGACTAGTTCTCGATTTTTTGCATTTGAGTTTTTGGAAACTGATTAAGTGGTTTTTGTGGATCATCGAATTGCGTGCCATTCTGATATCACCGAAATTGGTTCTGCACACATGATTGCCAAAGGAAAGCTCGAATTTGATCTCACAGCTAAAAGTAACATCGCTCTTAAGCATATTTCCCGATCCCCTATACTATATTATCCTCGATTGACACATCAAATTCTCGATTTTTTTAATCTCTGCCCTTTTCACCGTTTTCTTCCTGAAATTTTGAAGAAATTGATTAACTTCGGAATTTTTCCCGAATTTTCCAACTGAATGACCAGGTTGAGTGCAGAAGCTTTAATTATTGGAAGGCTAACCTCAAATTATATCAGATGGTTCAAAAAAGTAATAGGCATGGTATTTTTCCAAAGTTATTATTCGAGAAAACGCGATTGGGTCCACCTTAACCAAAAAGGCATCTTCTTGACGGATATCCAGATGTCCTCGTTGAATTAATAAGACGCGTCAACAATGTATCATTATTTTTTCTTTTTATTAGAATCTAGTAAATATTACGACGGATTATGCAGGCACTCCTGTAGACAAAATTAACTCTCTAATGGACAACTGGGATAAACGATCCTCGGTTGAGCTATTTTGCTCAGAACATAAGGTCTAAGATTAGCATGTACGAAAACGTATCCCGGGGAAAATATTCTCGTCAGTTCAATGTATTTTAAATACCAAACTGTATTTTTATCATTTTTGGCGCATTTAAACCTCAAGTAGAATGTTTTCCCTTTTCCCATTTGTGATAAATGAAGATAACCCCATGACCTTTTACGCGCCGCTAATTCCTTTTATCAACATGTACACAATGCCCCGCGAACCGGCGCAAGGGCGTTTGCCTGGGGTGAAAGGACAGCGACCATAGAAATACAGAGGAAGAAGTTTGTGAAGGGGAAATTGGTAATAGTTTGTTAATTTATCACTCTTTGTGTGGCGAAGGTGGATTGGGTAAGAGTCAAATACAAATGCTTGGGATTTGTTTGCCGGACGGAACATCTCCCTCTTTTATTTTTTTCACTATTGTCAGACCTGCGGATGTAACGTTCACGAAGCCGCGTATGTAAAATCGCAAGAATGACACTTCTGTAATAGGTTTTATCTCGTGCTCCATTTTGCCAGGCCTCCCATTCCAGGACATGTAGGAAATGTGTGACACTTCACGTTCTTTAACGTCAGTTTTTTTCACGAATCATGAAACGCTCCTTTTTATTTCTTTCGCCTCTCGAAACAAAATTCTCCCGGTATTGATGCAAAATTCTCGCTGCATATTTTGCATGTCGTCTAACTAATGAGAAATATCTTGAATACCTTCTTCCTCTTTCATAATTACTTTTATGAATTTCATCACTTTTCTAAGGAAACCTAATTGGTTTGACGGCATGCTCTCTAGCTTCCCACCCCGAGGGCCTGAGTTCAAATCCCGGCAGTGGTGGAATTTTTCAGTGTCGTCCTCATCCCTTTTCGTTTGCTATGCATAGATTCACGTGTAGTACACTGTCAGTCTGATGGGACGTCAAGGAAGCTGGATTGCTGGAGTTCATGAGCCAATGTGTCAACTAAGTTAATGCTTTTATGACGACCGATAAAAAAATAATGTAACATCCATTCATGCGTGGTTCTTAAGCAGATATTAAGTGAAAATACAGTTTTTTAAGCTCTCTAAGGAAGATCTCATTCATTTTTGAAACATGCTCTAAAACCTATTTTGGACTAGTTCTGAGGCACCAATTTTTTTAAAACATGCGATTCCTGCCGGTTTCGTTCATTGGTTAAATAATATAATTCAGACTAAAGCGGGGGTTAATGAGTTGATTTTAAAAATATTACAACTCCTATATAATCGCTCATGTGATATCAGTTTTTGGTGAGAACGACATGTATTTCTGCAGCACCAACCCATAATTCTTCCGTAGGTGCATGTGTAAAATATTGGAATTTTTATGTCACTCTCTATTAAGACTAACACGATATGATCCTGTTTCATTATCGCCAATGATAAAATTTACGTAAGACAATGAATAGAGAAAATTTTATCAAAATTAAATATGTTAAACATCGTGCTACCTACTTTAAACTGTGTGACCACCTACGGCCACTCGTTGAGGAAGTAGGTTTATTCCGACGCCAGGTTTCTCCTCACCCTTCTCTGAAAACCCTACCTCCACCAAATTATCTACCAATCCCTAATGGTTCAAGAGACCTTGCCTATTGTTCGCTTTCACCTAAAACTACCAACTCCTACCAATAATGCAGTTTTTGAATGTGAGCTCATAAGTTTAATATTCAATTTTAACCTCGCGACATGACAGTTATCAACAACTGATTCGTTGGGTTTTAACCGTTTCCCCGACGTGTGATCATATTTTGCGTAAATAAAAAAAATGCAATTTATCGCATGATAGTTTGTTTTCCCTCCGCGAAATGCGCACCTTCCTCATCCCGAATGGTAGCATTACCCATATCCGAGATCAAATTACAGGGTTAGAGGGAATGAGGTAGAGCAAAAACTAAGCATCGCGCCCAGATGGCGGCCACAGCTGTTGGCTCGAGGGGGATTTTGCCCACGGATGAGTGGCACCTTCCGGCCTTGTGTCCGTTTCACCCTCGACCATCATATTCAACCGAACGGTGCGCTAGTTTTCGTGATGACCACCTCGAACCGCATTCGAAGAGCATCCTTCGAGAGCGGGGATGAGAGCATAAATGACCCTCCCGTAGCTGCCATCCCGAAACTCAACTTGTTCAAATGCTGAGCGTTTTACGCTTCCTATGACCTTCTTTGGCATGAATATAGCTTCACAGTATCGATGGAGGGCCGCGTGTATCAAAGCCGAACTGCCTAAAGAGAGTAAGAGCGTATATTTAATAAAGTTTGGCTGCACGGTTAAACTGAGTAATTAATTAATATAAAAACTCTTTCTTCGCAGCGTTGTAATATCTGAATCCCAAAAAAAATGAAAAATTGGGTTACCTGTATGAAAAATTGGGTCAGCGAAGGGTAAAAGGTCGCAAAAGGCAAATGAAAATCAAGTGGATATCGATATGCGGAGGCAGTTCAATGCGGAAAAAGAGAAAATAGAGAAAAATCCACACCATATAAGAAACGGATTACAATCGGAAAAGAAAATACTTAATTCTTCCACGTATATCTTATTATACACGACCTAGGTTTCGACTCACAAATTCATCATCAGGTCTTGTAAGTTGAAACCTACGTCGTGTATAATAAAATATATGTGGCAGAACTAAGTATTGTCTTTCCCGATATGAATCGCTTCCACAAAGTGACGCCTCAAACCATTATATTATACGGATTACAATACGAACCAGGAGAGTACATGGAGAATGTAGGAGTATCTTACAAGACAATTAAAAATTGAAATGAAACATGCAAGAGTAAGAATTACATGCAGAAATTATGGCTCAACACTTGTAGTGTGAATCGACACGATATAGGGGGCGGTGACAGTCTTAGGAAACGGGAGAATGGAAGACTGAAGTTACTGATTCTTCGCACTGAGAACCTAATGGCGACTTCTATCGTGGGTGTACCGCTAATTTATGGACCTTTAACAAGAGATCGTCCTCACACCTCCATCTTACCCCTTCCCTCCCTCTCCCTTCGCCGTCCGCCCACCCTTCCGAACGGAGCATATGATTTATGACGTCATGAGCGCGAACAGTTTTTTGGCGAGAGATTCCACGCAGAGATCTGTCTGCAGCACGTGCTTCTTCGCATAGGGAGAGGGCAGAAGAATGGAAATCAAGGGAGGGAAGCGACGGTAAAGAACTCGGTGGTGAAAACAAAAGAAGCAGTTAGAAAGGAAAGAGAAACAGGTCTTCGTGGAAATTTGTACATTCTAAACTAATAAATTAAAGTAATAATAAGTAAGGAGGCGAGGATTAAAGCATTACCGGGCCATCTGGGCTTGTAACAGAAGCGTCCTCGCGTACTTATTATGAAGAGGGGTGCACGCTTGCTTGGGTATGAATGGGAAAGGCATGCGAGGAGGCAGGGGAAGATATGATTACACCACGGACAACAATACCACAGTCAAAGGTCGACACAATGGAGATACGCATGGCGAGGAATACACGGGGAACTCTCATAACGGACACAATTTCAACGGGTAATTGCGATACCTATTATATTTTATCATGCAAGGGGAATCCCAGAAGTTAAGAAAAAATAGGGCGATATTATCAACCTTTAGTGCTGACGGATATCGCGACTCAGCCACCGTTTTCCATGTTTCAATTTCCCTTAACTTTTTCGGATTTCCCAAGGATAAATTCATTTTGTCAGATAATTGTCGCTTGGCGCAACTTTTCAAATCAAATATTTGGGCTCTCGTAATTTCTCAAATAGGTAAGTACGATTATCCACACTGGAATGGAATTATGCTGCAGCATGCCTGTAAGTGACACCGTAGCGTATTTTTATTATGAAAAAAATGTGAATCAATGAGTATTTTAGGGACAATTGCATAGATAGTGCAGTGCTCGATAATTATTTTCAGCCAAAAATCGCAATTCAAAGGAAAATCAACTCGCAAACCTGATTTTTTAGGTTCCCCATATTTTTCATGCTTGTAGAAATTTGATAATATGGCGGTATATGATCACATAGTCGTCGTAAATATAAACGATATAATATGATTAAAATAAATACATGGCCGCTTAATATTAGTGCTTATATCTAAATCCTGAGTGCAGATAGCAGCACTAGGTGTAAATAATCAATTCCTAGAGAACTTGGGAGAGCTGAGTTACGATGAGAATGAGAACTCGAACGCTGGAGATCGAGTCAGTCCGAGACGATAAGGCAATTCATTTTTTCTATTTATAATAATAATTTTTCCCATTATGCTTTTCTGTACTCATTGATGACGCCAGGTTAACCGATCACCCTCTCCTCACTGTTCCATAGGGTTGGACGACGGCTTAGCTGGTTTTACAGTGAGCATCTTCGGATCCAAAGTGCCCAGTATCCGCACCTGTAGGTACTCACTGTAAAACCAGCAAACTAGATGGAAAATCAATGAATTAACCGGAAAACCCTGGCATTATCTGTACATCAACGAGAAAGCCTTCCTTACAAAATTACCACACTTTTTTTCTGCCAAATATATCTCGTCAGCGTAAGTGCTGTTTTCGCCTTGTTAGATAGGGGGAGTTTTTTACGCAACGCGATTTGACGTGGTATGCACCACTCCTAATAGCAACAGCGCAAAAGGTCTAAAAAATTGTGAATACATTTATTTCTTCGATATTTCCCCAAACGCTTAGTGCTTAACTTCTTGCACATATTGTTGACTGAAAATCATTTTAAATTCATAATGAGTGGAAATTAATCTAGCTTGCGAGTGAGCGAACTACATTAAAATAATGAATACAAGCCAGCAATTAAATTCTAATTATAGCGCGCGTAAATGTGAGCTAAACCATGCTAATCCTTGGCATAATACCCATAATTATAGTTTTAAATTCTGGCTAGTTTGTTTAGACATGAAATTGTTAATATTCAATCATATATACATCAAGAAGAAAGTTTCTTGGCTCAATTTATTTTAGGTAAATGTCGACACATTATATGAGTTTAAAAAAAATGTAAATAGACTGATTTTAACTTTAAATGATAACATACACATAAACTATTGCGTCTTATTATTGCTACCCATAGAAATGCTACCAGAATTCACTTCAATACACGTGATTGTAATTTGAAAATATCTAGGTCATGATTACTTATGCAATCACATCTAGTGTAAATAATATGACTTAGCTGAAAAAAGGACTAAAAATTATTTGGTTTGTAAAATTATCTGTTCATCGTCTTATTACTTTACCATACACCAAAGCAGACAAAAAATTCAAACAACTTGCCACAAATATGGCTGACGCGGTCCTCTTGGCAGTGATATTGAATCAGCTCGCCGGACTATGCTGGAATTGATTGATACTCGAATGCGTGTGGTCGTAAATATCGCTAAATGGAATGCAATTCGTGAATGGAACAAAGCCGAGTATTATTACGTAGGTACGCGGGAGTCATTGGCGTAAATAAAAAAAAACCTCCCGTCGTAAACGCGTCGCGAACTATTAATCTTTGAATGCGAATATACTGCAACCTTAAATAACGCCTGATAACAATGCAGCCCATAAATACTTCACACTCGCTAGTCCGACCCGCCGACGTTGAAAGCTTGCAGTTTGTGAATGAAATGCGGGAGAGCAAGACCGATGACTCGTATCGCGGTGCAAACAGTCACGATGCTTATCTTCAGCAAATTTTTCACAAATTTATGCGCGCGTTTTACGGCCTTATCACTTTCGGTTATGATTCAGGAAATCTTTTCGTTCCACATGTATTCATACATGATATTTTTTATGACGAACTTCACAAACTGTCCCCACGACTGACTGACGGAACATCGCAAACTGTCAAATGTCCCACGACTTGAGATAAATGGAACTATGGGAAGAGTACTTACATGCTCTGTTCCTCTGCTAGATTAAGAACAAGAAATCTGTTAATTATTCCTCGCAATCACTTTAACGAGCCGTCTTCGAAAGCGTGCCTGTTTTGCGCAGGTGCTAATTTGTGGTACTGGAATAAGACGTCTCCTCAACTGGCACTCAGCGTACATAATGGCGAGATGAGGGGCATAAACTTGAGGGATGGGACCAGTGTGCTAATGCAACTGTCTTCTCGTGCCAACTCGCGCGGTTGAATTGGAATTCTAATCTTGTGGCCGATTTTTCAGTCGCACTTTTTTCTTTGCATATCATGTTCAAGTTATATGCACGTGTGTAGGTGTGTGTATACGTATGTATACATACAATTATGTAATAATTTGTGATTTTTCATTTCCTCGTTTAAATATTATATAAAACGTTGTATTGGTATCACTACCAATAATTTCAGAGTGTACAAATCATTCCGGATCCGGCCGAGTTCTTTACCCACTTAAGCCATCGAGGCGTCCTCTTCCACTCCGAAATTTTTGGGGGCTTCAAATGAACCAGTTGCTGTGACGAAATACCATATATTCAATGTCACAGCCATTCTTAGTCGTGCGTGATGCGCTACAGTCCACGAGGTTAAAGCCAACTTGAGACACTAAGGATGTTTTACTTACCTTTCACAAATTCCGGAAAACTGTGGGCGATGCCGCGAGAGTAACTTTATGACGGAGTCATCAACTTATATGCATTTCAATCATTTCAGAGGGTAAAAATCAGTCATCTTGACCGGGATTCATTGTATATACGGTATTTCGTCACAACATCTTGTTTCTTTAAAGCCCCCAAAATTTCGGAGTGTAAGAGGAAGCCTCGTTAGCTTAACTGGCAAAAGCACCTGGATATTGAGGGATCCGGGTTCGAGTCTCAGTCAAGGCGAATGAATTTTACACTCTGACATTGTTGCACTGAAATGTATATTAGCGGAAGACTCCGTCAAAAGGTTACTGCCGTGGCATCTCCCACAGTTTTTTGGAATTAATGTCACTATATTATTACATCAATACATACTTTTTTAGAGCGCTAATATTAAGCATGAAAATTGCCTATCGCATTTTTAATTAAAAAATAGTTCCACCGCAACATACGTCTACCATCACATCCCTGGCAAATAGTCAGTGTCACAGGGTTTTTGTAGAAAAGCCGAGCATTTGGTTTTGGAACTTGATAAACTTTATTAAGCCATGGTAGGGCGGTGACGAAGAATGGCTGTGTTATAGTCAGAGCTCCTTTAGTCCCACCTTGGATGTTTGGAGGGCTAATGGGGCCGGAAGGCCAGCGTCCCTAACACCAGAGTGCTTAATATCGCAGAGGCGGAGTTGGCACTTGCTCGGAGATCTTTTCGTAAAGGGTTAATAAGTGCACCCGAAACCTACTAAAACCTAAATGAAAGTCCACCGACTTCAACAAATACCACTGTCAATCAGCTAAACCACGCATGGAGTGACTTCAAGTGGCATACTAAGTTGATCATAATAAATACTATATATATCCTCGTATGTTTGAGGTTGATCCTTTTCCAGAATTTTTCCTGTCTGGATATAAATTCTACCTCATATCACCTCCGCATTCAATTAATGTGTACACTGTAAAATGGGCGTGCCTGAAGGGTGTGTGTTAATCATCTTAAAAAATACTCGAATCAACCATATTTTTTCAAATAAAATTGTTATCATTACTAATTCTCTTGTGGGTTGCATGCATTTCTTTAATCGGTCGACCCTATATTTCTTCTAAAGTCTTTGGTCATTGTTGTATTCTCCTGAAGAACCCACGAATTCCTTCAATTTTACGTTCATGGAAAAGGGTAAGCAGAAGGTTGGATCTCAAAAACAAATTTTCCACCCAATCTGTTCCATCCGAAAAAGTTCTCGGATTATATTATCGTCCGAGAAATTTCCTCTCTATACAGAATGCCATTAATCACAGAAATCGTCGCCCTGAATATGACATGTTTAGTCATTATTGAGAAAATCAAATTACGTGCCCGCGGATGACGATACTCTCTAATTACAATACAATTATTACAATGTACCAGCCATGTATTATATAAGCCTCGTATAAGCCATGTATTTTCCTATAACGGTTCGTAATAGTAGCACTCAGCTTTCGCTCTGGCCTTCGAAATGGGAAGTTATGCATTCGAACCACCCACACGTCCAACCACCAGAAAAATATTTCGTGTCTTAAAAGGGTTCTGGAAAAAATGACATAAATATTTTGTGTGGGGCATGAACTTATTTACTCGATAAACATTCCTTCTACCGGACCATATTGATTTTCACTTATATTTGTTAGTGAAACAAATAAAAATGCACGTAAAATAATGGTACAAAAAGGTCAGACCAGTCTCGCAGTCCTTGTTGCACGGAAACTGTTTGAATCCCATCCTTCTGGGGATGTGGTGCACGAAAATGATGAGGGATTATTTTAGAGCCGTTGACAAATATAGGCATATCAACTAAAATAATATTGAACGAAATAAGTGGTTTTCCGGATACATTCTCTTGAGGAGGTGATTTTCCGATTATTGTTTTGCTTCTTCACTATCTTTTCTTTCTTTTTGTATTAGTTCTTACATGAAAGGCATTGGATAATTTTTAATACATTTTTCCAACAATTACTTTGTAATGTTATTAACTATGCAGATTATGCGTGCGTATAATATCAACGTCCCCTCTCAGCCATTCCTTTACTTGGCGAGTTATTTAGGAAGATTAGGGGAAATGATGGTAATCGTGATTTCATTAATCGAGGCTAGATGTATATGCGATTCAATTACATTGATATCTACGTATTGCCCTGTAAGCCATCGACTAGATGTGTGGCAGGGTGAATTGGGTCACTAAAATTTAGCGACTAAATGGATAAAAGTTCCGAGCTTAGTGATTAGCAGTTCGGTTCATCAGCCGTAGTTTTCGCTGTGTGCCTTTGTTTTTCTTGTGATCGCCAATCGTACGAGAAAATAAAGAGCCCCTGAATCTATTATTGTTGCAATCCATCTCCCTTCCCAACTGTGGCAATTGATGGCGCTTCAACTGAAGTTTTTTTTCTATATTATTATGCGCTAGTGCTCTGGATGGTCATAGCTTACGCGAAACTAAAAAAAAGGGCGGATAATCACGTACACGGTCGGGAGTTCGAAGAATTCACACACTGCACCGGGCATCCTAACTCGTTTCTTCCCTTTCCAATGAGCGTAAGTGAGTTTATGACGGCGTCCGAGGGGGTGTGAAAGCGATAGATAGGAGGTCCGCCCACTCGTGAAATAATTATACACTTTTGCGAAGAGGACGTTGATGAAATCGACGTGAGATGAAATAACATTTTTCAAAATTCCTTTTTAGAAACTTTTAAGGCGGATCACGTATAAGGCAATCTGGAAATCAATCGATCAAAAGATTAAGACGGATTGCTCGAAATGTTCTACTTCTTATTTCCTCCCGTTCCGTCCCTAAACGTTCGTTTGTATCCCGATCCGCGATCTTTTACGGGGTAATTTTCCGTTCTCGATCTTCGAGATTAGAGCAGCAGTGTTTTAGGAATTTTTTTTGACAATGTCCGGGGGAGGGGGATACCTTTTCACCAGATAACCATCAGGAGGAGTGGCCCTCGCGTATCCATGACAACGTCCGCGGTTAGGCTTCCCAAACCGTTTGAAATCCACCGGTCGAGAGCGGAATCTCTCTTCAGACACCGCAGATCGTTCTGTATGATTGCGAGACCACATCTCATCACTCACTCGCTGACTTTCCACCCACAGTCGTCCAAGCCACTAGTATTTTGATTCCGAATATTTCTGAAGTCGGTTAAATGCTGTCCCACATGAAGGAACCAGGTTTGATCCTTTAAGCAGCGGGTAATTTCAATAGACGTGAACTAGCACTCACTCTTGACACTCTCATCTAGAGTCTATGGTAAAAGCACATTAGAAAAGTATTCGAGGAAGACATAAATAAACCTGGTATCAATAAGTGGTCGGCATACTTACATAATCAAATGAAGCACTACATAATATACATAGATTAGGGCAAATTTAATATGGGTGCATAAGTATTTGTGACTCGCTGGAAAAAGTCTGTTTTTATGGAACTAGAGTTATCTTCAAACGAAAGGTAAGTTTTTTTTATTAACCCAGGGAAATAAATATTGATTGGAGTAAATTCCTCATAGGAGAAAGTTTATAATCGCATTCAAAATTATGTACAAACTTATAAATTACAAATCTGGACCAAAAGTGGTTTAACTTTCAAGAGCACGAGCGTTCCCGACAAAATGGTTTTTGAAACCAAGACATGTTTTAAAAAAATAAGAGATTAATAATTCTTCTCCCAACAAGTCAACAATTCTTGTTTTAACAATAGTCTACAGTAAAAAGATGATTTTCTTAAACCCAGAGCATTAGTACGGCTAAAGGTCGAAGAAGTCTCACCCAATGTCGCCCTATACACACCTTAATACCCTACATTGCGCTAAACCATTTTTGAACCCCATATACCTAGCTCAGTTCATGTTGTCCAAAACGCCCTTTGTTTACCTAGCGGCACCCCACCGAGCCCAATATTCTCCCAACTATCAGAGTTTTCAATATTCCTATCAATATCTTCTGCATCCACTTTACCTTAGAATTAAATCAAGTTACAAAAACCAATGTCCTCGTAAAATTAAAAATACGAGAAAAAAGTGAACACCTCAGTTTTATGAGAAGTACACTTGACTGCATTTTTAAGGAGCCGCCCATAAATTATGTGAAGTCTTTTTCGTCGTCCCCCTTTTCTGGATACTCAAAATTTGAATTCTCTCCTCCCACGAAATTATTAGCTCTATCAAAAGCAACAAACTGGTATCTATTTATGGTATCTATCTGGCGTGTACTAAAAAATGTACTACTTTGAAAGAAATTTCGTTTTTTACCATTCAAGTAGCATTTGAAAACATTAGTGAAATGAAACAAATATTTCATAACTATTTCTAGGTTAGTGAAATCTAAAATAAGATGAAAACGGCATTTTCATTAGTTAATAACTGAACCAGGTGTTCTCTGGGGTTCAGCGGTAACGAAAATTCTTTCTACGTAAACATGGCTGAACTACTACAAAATGAATCTTAGGTAAGATTCCTCCTCTCCGCATGCCCCATAAAAAACACTTTACACTTCTCCCTTAAAGTCTTATGCAATTAAAGGAGAGATCTCAAAAGAGGCTGAAATACAAACATATAGCACGCTCAAATTTTCTTTTCGCATTGGATTTTATATCTTTCGGCATCAACAGGAGAAATATTATTACCCAAAACCATTGGTAAGTGCACATAAGGCCAACGAGTTGGAGTGAGAGAAAGTGTTCCCCTCCTCGACGGATTTAAACATCCATTTCCTCGCACAACTCGTGATCTACATATTGCAATTGGTCGGGTAAGTTTTGTAATTATCGGTAATAGAATTTACATAAACCTCGCGCGAATCTATTTCTCGTGAATCATCCGGGAGGTCTAATCCGCCGATAGAATTTAGAGTTTGGAATCATGAAAATTACGCCGTATTAAGGATGCGCGTAACATATCCGAGCGATGAATAAGCCGGCTATAATTTCCTTCATATAGGCCATAAACGGTCGAAATCCCTTGACACGGCCGCTTTAGCGTGATTATCTTCCACATTAAGGTTGCATGATTTTTGTCTAAATGTGAGAGTGAACTCATCCATGGTATTCAAGTTTTTTTCTCAAATCCAATCTGATAAAACTTTTGAAATGGAATTTACAGAGCTCAAAAAAAAATAACGAAAAACAGACCATTGTCGACCGGAGGGAAACATTTTCTTCCCTCCGCAATCAGCAATGGATTAAAAAAAAGCTTGAATATTCATACAACGATAGTGTATTTGCCCTTGGAAATGGGTTCGATCATCAAAATAAAAATTTCCGAATGTTTTTAAAGTACTAAAAAAGTATTACCAGATTGCACGGTGTTTCTGAATTTCTCCCGCGTTTTTTTTAATGAAAAACAACTATGAATTGGACTGAATGCAGTGATCAAACCCTTGGGCGTGATTTCCTTTCATCCCCACCTCCCATTTGAGTGAATTTTCGCAAATATCTCGCGTTCAGATGGGCTAGGAATGTATTACCTCGATACTTCCGATTGGCAACCAGATAAAACATGTACTCTTTCCGCGTCTCACGAAGAAATTAGCATTCAGCTATTAGGCAAACAAAAAGAGTTCGCGAATGTCTTCAATAAAGATTGTTTCCATCGATGGTTAATAAAAGACAAAGTTAATAAATCAAAGAATAAAAAGGTCATGATTCTTTCTAAGTCCAATAAGAAAATCTTCAAAGAGATTTGCTGAGCAAAAGGTTAGTCGGTTTAAACTGAGACTAAGGGGTTCATAGGCCCAGTGAAGAAACAAAAGGTTTTTAAGATTAGGCATCCTTAATTTGCATGACGTATTTCTCTTCGTGAACACAGGATTTCGCGAGACACATCCCCGTACACTAGGATACTCAAATGAATAGCTGCCTGCATTTCCTCTGTATAGCTTAGTATGTGGGAGTTTATTTATTGAGCCCACCTACTTTTGGGCCCCAAGGTTAGAAGGTGACACTAGGAGTAATTGGAGTACTTAACTTGAGATCGAGATCTTTAATGAACTCCCTACACTCGAATGGGACATGTCTGGTGCAAAGAAACTTAACCTGCAGGTATAGCAACAATCCACGGATATTAAGGCATTGTGACAAGTTATGCCTCTATCCTGTGGCAATCATGCTTACGCCAAATCATTTTTTGAGCAGTCAAAGTCGCACAATACCACTTTGAATGTTAATGATTGAACAAGGTTGAGAAGGAAAACTGAGAATTTTGAAGCCAGGACCGATTTCTAAAATTATAACGTAATGTTATCCCTAAATTTCCACAGTAATATGTTATTTCGTGCGAAACGTTATTTTCAAGATGTGAAGAAATCCCAGCAAGCACGAATTTCAACTTTTTCTACCCTGCGGTGATATCTTACCATACTTGACTCAATGGAATTATTTTTTTCAACCTGAATCGGGTGTTGTATCTAAATAAAATAAAGGATTAATAAAACATAAAAGGAGCAAATCAATTCGCTTCAATTTTCCCTTAATCAGATAGGATTCCACCACATCATGGGAGAGAGCTGTAGGGGCTTCTAAACCTATCATCAGCATACGTTACACCAGATGATACTACGATATTCGGTAATTGAATCAATGAAATTGGTTCAATGCTAAAATGTAAGATACTTACGCCTATAACTTTAAATTATTAGACACGATAAAAAGCGTTTTATGAAAAAATGATACCTAAACAAGGTAAACAGAGAAATTATTCTAGCTAATATTTTCTTCAATTGAATATTTTGAAGTCCGACATTGAATTTGAAATAATTGATTATAAGTTAGATCGTCTACTTTTCGTCAGTAACTGGATAGAAATCTTAGGCTTAAAATCTTCCCAATGATTTAAAAAACTTAAGCTATTACTTTCATTTACATTAATTGATAAATGCGATAATCTCTAGCAAAAGTATAGCGAATCAGTAGACACACAACACTAGTAGAAAGTAGGCCAACTTTGTCAATGCGGTATGCATTTAGACTTCCGATTAACGATGTTTAATCCATGAAACACGCAATGATTCGATACATCGCCTTCAGTGGCTGGTGGCGTTTCATTAACGATCATAACTCCAAAAAGATAGCATCAATGACTATTACCGTATAATATCATTTTAACATAATATACGTGTAGTTCACAGAGTAATTTTATTGCCACAACCTGTTTCAATGCCAAAACATTAACGAAGGTTGTATTTTGTAATAAGGCGGATAAAATAAGGTACGCACAAATTTAAAACACTTACATTGCAGATATTAACTCAGTCAACACTAAAGTATACCACAAATATATGGGGCCCGTGCAAAAACGTAAAATAAATAAGTCAGTGGATGAAAGGAAGGGTGAAAACTCGTTTTTTGATGAACAGATATGGTAGGGAGAGTAGGGAGAAAGGTAGGGAAACGCTTTAGTTTTTAGAATGGGAATCATTAAGCGAAAAAAGAAGAGCTTAATACATTAGCAAACAAATGTCGGACTTATATAGGACATCGGAATAGAAATCCTTGGAGTGACGTCAGGAAAACCAATTTTCATGAGAAAAAAACGATGATCTATGTAAATTTAAAGGAGATACCAAAGAATAAACATGGAAAATCATTCATGTGTTACCTAACTGTTATTTTTTTATAAGTCATACCTTTGTTTGCGCGGGACATTTTTCATGGAGAATGCTCAAACCTCGAGCTAACAATTTTAAAATGTTTAATAACAGAACTAAAAGGCACATTAAGTTTAGAGCTTCAATCAAAAATATTTTAAAATTGAAATCAACATTGTCATCTGGTTTTAAGTCCATCTTCAAGAAGTTCAGAATAAATAAATTACGTACGAATTTTAACGTCGAAATAAGTATCGTATTCATAAATGTGTACGTTAGGATTTCCAAATTTGCAATATTGTCATCACCGCGACTCGGGGTTCTAACTCTAAAGCTTAACTTGCTAAACTGAAACAAATTATCGTAAGAATACGATTCCTAAAACAATTCTATTGGAATTAACTGCTTTTACGGTTATATATCGTTAAAGATTGTTTATAAGCATCGATAAAATGCAAAGAGCTTCAAAGGCGTAAACGTTTTTTTTTATTCCCGATCGGGCGCATACGCCGTGTACTTGGTAAAACTTTTACAACAGCCATCGGATAAGCATTTCACACTTACTGTGGATTACATGCGTTCTCACTTATTCTGAATCCGCAACTCTTTCCATTGCTCTCAGAAATTGAATCCCATGTTTCTATAAACGGATATAGCCCAAACCTGTGCTGAGCAAAAGAACTTTCCTCAGCCAGACACCCCAGTCATTCCAGTTTTGCCATTTTCAGCGACCTCCATCTAGGTGCCCTCGCACACTTTGCTTCCACGATAACGCTTTCCTGGAAGGGAGGCTCTGAAACATTCTCCTGAAACCAGGATAACATATGTTCCCGACACTTTATCCGTGATTAGCAAAGTAAACGAGCACCTTTTCATTTATAATATCAAACTAGTCCTTTTTGAGAATGTGATAACGCATTGCCATTTTCTCTATTGCAGGGAATCGGGTGCTTGACTAAAAGATGCGTTCAAGTTCTAAGATCGCACGATTTTTCCTCGAGACTGAAAGAAGGTACGAGAAAGATTTCGTTGGTCTAAAAATACCTGCGAATTCATTCTGAATACAATGTGTATTTGGCTTCACGCACAGTTCACAGGATTCGTAAATATGCTGCTAAAGTGAGAATCGTTTTCAATGCCTAAAATTGCTTCGTTCAGTGTACATGAAGTGTGTATTCACCCGTGACTCCATTTGCGTGGTTTAGCAAGTATGAAAATGCTTCATCTATTGAGCGGGACATGCGGAGATGGGGTAATGGATGTGGAAATTTTGAGCTCGTAGGTGCGACAGTTCAAAGATGACCGAACGTTGCGGGATAACGAAGCCAAGAAACTTAAGCGACGGACAAGCTGGTTTTTCAAGTGGGCAAAAAAAGTCAGCAGAGAAGCATTCTCGTATGCTATAGAATCATAGCCTGGGTGTTAAAAAAAATTGAACGTATGGAAAAAGATTATGATGAGAAGTAATGGAAGTTTCAACTCTTTTGTGGATGCAAATTGTCAGTAAAAATCGGAGACCTCATAATTAGAACGTAAATCGTGCATATGTTGATTTTCTTAAAAATTATGGGGAATACAATTTACCTCACAACTTTTCATTTTTAATACTGGTTTACCTGAAAAATACATATGTTATCGTTGATTTAATGTTATCATATGCTACTTGAAGTATCATATTCTACATAAGCAGTAGAATACACGACATATCGGCGATTGATCAGTCATATTTCCACGGTGGGCTCCCAATGACGCTTGGTTCTCCATAAAGAAAAATTAGAAAGATATTATCCATTTCTTACGTCATGTTTTTATCCCTCTGGTAGCGAAGAATATCCTTCATACTCCACTTCTCCAATTGAGATTGCACAATATATCTCTGACAGGTAACCTTAATACGGCGATTGTTGAAGTTTAACGTGCCCATCCCCAATAGTGTGGTGAAGAAGTAAGGTGTGCGGTGCCTCAAATGGAGGCCTTAAATTTATCGATAGGCTGATTAACTTATTGAATCAGGTCAATATGACTCTTGGTCACAATCTGATAGTTTACGGAGGGCCTTTTCTTACTTTCTTAAGAAAAAAATATTGCAGGCTTTTATTTTTTTTAATATTTACAGCTTATATAAAAAACTTACTCTTACATTTCAATATTTAATGAAGGTTATACATCACCCACTAGCTTAATGGTACAATACTGCACCGTCTTTTCAATTCCTTCGGGAGCGAGCGTGATGATTGAGATTGATCTCATGGAGTAATGCAAGGGTAAAAAATCCTTAACAGGCACCAACTTGTCCTCCTTCGCAAACCTGTCAACAACCATTAATTTATTTTATATTTTTCTTCTTTCATTACCCCTTGTAGTATTTCGGTGTGACTTAATGTACAATTAATTGAAAATTTACACTTACTGGACTTCGTGAAATAGGAATCAATTGTGAAAAAAGTGACAAGTGGAAGTATTATTCAAGAACGCATTATTTCAAATCTATAGTATGTCATATTAGGCTAATCCATATTCTATTATGCAACCGCAAATTTGAAAAAAATTATCTATATTTTCACCAGCGCAATCAGGTAGAAAACATAATTAAAAACAACAAAATCACTGTTCGTCGTAAATATAACGGTAGCAAATTTTGATAGGTTAGCATTTATCTGAATATTCAAACATAATTTCTTTCGCTATATAACAATTTATAACCAGAAAATGGACCTATGATGATCAAACGTCAAATGATTTATTCCGCTTGTTCATCGGGGACGATGCTTCAAGAAATATTAATAAGATATAAACCCATTCCTTTTATACCAGTTCTGCTCTAGAGAGTTATTACTTTATTCAAAAAATGTTTGAAATATTGTCTACAAATTATGAAACGCTGATTTAATTTAAAATTATTTAGATTTTTGTAGGAATGACTGATTTCTTTGCAGGGTAATTCATAATAAACCGATGTAAACAAAGTCAAGCTTTGACATTACATCTTTATATACCACTCATTTTTACGATTCTATTACTATAAAAAATGCACGCATATTTTTCAGTGGAAACACTGCTATCAGATTTTTTTAAACACCTGAATGAGATAATTAAAGTTAAACAGAAAAAGAATAAACGAGAGATAAATCTCAACATTCATATAATTGGTGAGGTGCCCAAAAATGTCCGAATGGAGGTATTTCAGAGTATAACAAATGAAAAAATAATAAGGTAAAAAACTGTTGGTTTTTCGAATTCCACCACCGAGTTTTAAAATTTTGGCAATCGGAGAGTAAATTGGTGACACTGATTCAGCAGCACCAGAATAATTCAAATCCAAAGTAATTTACAAGATTTATAAGAGAAAGGGCTGTACCAAAGATCCCCACATCAAACTCAGTCTATTCCATGAATCAATTTCAATGAATATTAAAGCTCATTGTAAAAATATTCCATGGTGAAGCTGATTATTGACAAATTTTCACTTTCTTATTTATTTTTTTCAAATTTTTGGGAAATCCCAAAACGAGGACTCTTATCAACTTTTTTTATGAAAAATTGTCAGCTGAACGGAAAAGATTTTAGCCAACATGTTCAACTTAAACAAATACAGATATTCACGGCGCGTTTGTTCTCAAATCAAACCTAGCGTCCATTTTTTCCTTAATTTGATTACCCAAGAAAAAAGTAAGGTTACCAAAAAAACGTTCTCCCTATTAATGCAAATACATTTATTATAACGGCTCATCATGTAAAATTCAAACTTGTAAGTCTAATTTCCATATTTTATTATAAAATAAAAGTTCCATTTAACCCCAATATTTTCCATGGGTGAATATTATTTTATACGCCAGGAAAAAGCCTTGTATGCATTCGATTCTGAAATGAACCTGAACGCAAAATAAGATGCCCTTTGATCCCAGGGTTTGCTGGGGTAAATAACTATACATATTCAATATTATTTACACTCTAAGGGTCTTCTTCTATCGACGTAGGCGGAGGGTACAGCCGAATAGTCCAACGAAAATTTGAGTGTTATTTTCTGTGTTCCTATGTGTAGCATACGTATGGTGTCCCCAATTTTATACTGTCTCCATGATTATTTACTATATATATATATATATATATATATATATATATATATATATATATAGATATATATATATATATATATAGATATATACACGTATATAGCAAATGCAAAATATATGTATATACCCGTTTATACCAAATAGACACATATATGCACATATATATACATATATATACATACATACATACACATATATATACATATACAGGGTTCGTCCGGAAAATAAGTGTACTGACTCCTGGGCTGGGCGCGCCGCTCCAGGCGCGCCCAGCACCGCTCTGACGGGCTGCGATTGGAGGGGGTATGTTGGCAAGCGACGCTGAAAAAGGCAGTCGGCTCTGAGCTGTGGTGTAGTGAGGAGCTCTGTTAACGCGAACCTCCACGCTCGACCCACGTCATGGAACGCGATGCCGAAGTTTTTGGAGCAGCGTTATTCCATCAAATTTGCGGTAAAGCTTGGGAAATCGTCTACCGAAACTGTCGGTATGATTAACCAGGCTTACGGGGAGTCAGCCATGTCCAGAAACATGATCTTTCGGTGGCACAAGATGTTCGTGGAGGGCAGAGAAGAGGTCGACGACGAGTCTTCGAGAGGTTCCCGATGATGCCTTCGCGGGAGCGTTCCAGGAATGGGAACGCCGCTGGAACAAGTGCATCGACTCACAAGGGTCCTATTTTGAGGAATATTATCTTAAGATATGTAAAAGTGTAATAATTTTTTTTTCCTGATCTCAGTACACTTATTTTCCGGACGAACCCTGTATACACTTACATATATGTGTATATATATATTTACCAATCCAAAACAACAGGAATCAATTGGAAGGCCGGTTCGGTAGGTAATGGTATCATTATGGGTCAGTAGTAAGCCCGGCGGAGTGTGAAATTTACACATTAGGGTAGGGGGGCATATATGCCTGTCTGCACACATATATACATATATGATTGTGTGTATATATATATATATATTTATATATAGTATATGTAAATGGGTCGCGGTAGTCCAGTGGGTAGAGCGTTGGACTGCTGACCGAAGGGTCCCGGGTTCAATTCCCGGGCGAGGCACTCTGGGCACCTGTAGCTCCACCCAAGCTATGTGATTTTTCGGGTACCAGGTCTTCCTGGGAAACCATAACCGGCACAGGGAAAGGAACTGGCCCCCCTAGCCTGATGTGTGAATTTCGAGGTGACACGCCGTCGGGCTTAGTACTGGGTGAGCTCTACCATCACCTACCAAACCGACCTTCGGGTTGATTATTGTGTGAATATATATATATATATATATATATATATATATATATATATATATATATATATATATATATATATATAGTAAAATATATATGTATAGTAAAATATATATATATATGTATATACTTATTTATATATATAAATATATATAATATATATAAGAACTTTCTCAGTGGCCGTTAATATTACATCTGTAGCTCCTATTTAAATATTACAGTTTCAGGTGTAACGTGGAGGAAATCCTTCATGATGAAAGAAGATCCATTACTTTTCCGCATATAATATTTTTACAACGACCTAGGTTTCGTCACAGCATTCCTGTAGACAGCAGACCTGAAGATGTTACGCTGTAACGAAACATAGGTCGTAATAAAAGTATTCTATTTGGAAAACTTAAGTGTCTTCTTTCATCACCTCCTAATTATATAATAATAGGTGGGAATGAATAATAATGCCATAGAAATGTTTTAAAAAAATAAGCAAACATTATCGTAAAAAAATAGATACAGTTCAATATTTGCTGTTAAATAAATGATAAGAAGAAAACAATTGAAATGTTACTACTTGGATCTAATATTAATATTTCAATTGATCGGGTGAAACGTTGCGAAGTCAGCACTTGACATTGTGAAATTCCTATATTTACTCACAGATTGGAATTAAAATGTATGCTCGATAAATATATGCCCTACCTCGATTATTAGATGGCGGAGGATGATAGAGAGATACCCGCTTACGCTCGGTGTGTTAATTGCAGGGTGCGTTTGAGGTCGGGAGAAACAAATGGGCCACGGCAAAGGTGGTAGCCACTCGAGTGTGGGGAGGAGGGTGGGGAAGGTGAAAAATAAAACTACTTCGAAAGAAAGTGATACCTCCGCGACTAAGCAAACGCATCAGTGACCCGTGGAGAGGAGAGGGGTCGGGGTAAGGGAGACCTAATCAACAGCGGGAAAAAATTGTGTTACGGGAACTCCATTTTTCCAACTGGTTCGCATCGCCGACGGTTGCCCACCTTTGTAACGATTTACGATCAGGCCAATCGGGAGTGCCGTCCTCGGCCGGAGCACACTTTCGCAACCGGCCAGCTCGGCCAATGAAAGTGGCCCGAGCATTATCTCATAAGCATAACACCACCTCCAACTCTCGCCGTCCGTCCTCTTTCCTCCACCTCCATCCCCGCCCACCCTCTCTAACCCCCCCCTCCTCAATTCGGAACCCTCCCACCACCCCCCCGGTTATCTCCTCCCGCCACTCACCAAACCTCACCCCTCCCATGCCGATCTCCCGACGCACTTTAGCCGCGGTCAACCTTTCAGTCACATGTCCCGCGCGAACTGTGACATTTAACAAATGTTAAGCGATGCATCAAAAACGGAACGAATGCTTCTCGCCTTTTGTGAGTGGATGTTTTCTCTTCGCCGGTCATTCCATAAATTGAATGAATGGATCGGATTTATTTTCTTTCCTTCGGTTTCGGGGGCGTGATGATAATCGTCAACAAAATTACGGGTGCGAGCGTTCACACGCCTCGATAGTGTTATCCAACGTATAATTTCTTTGGCTCGCAAAATAAGCGTAGAAAATTAAATGAGTTAAGACCTCTTCCAATTATCTTGCCACCAATACGATATCGATCCCGTTCTCGTTGGGCAACACCATTTACTAACGACGTAATGATAAGGTCTTCTCAGCGACCTCAAGGTTGTGTCCGCTACTCCGAGAGAACACAACTAACTCACTGTAACACATTCATAAATTGAACGGTGTTATGTGAAAAAGAAAAACAATTTTTTTTCGTGATAACATGAACGAGAATCAGGAGAAATTTAAGAACAACCGCTTGGATTTTATTTTAATGAATAAGAGCAATACAGGCAAATGTCTAAGGGAAACGGGTAACAATTTGGCAAATGATGGACTCATGCTTATTTACGAGGAGTAAATGTCTGGACGAAGGGACGACGTTTCAAAATATATTATAAGATTCTCTACAAGACTTAAGTCCTTAGGATCAAACAGATAAGAAACTAATATTTTCTTAATCCTTAGTAGCTACAAGTTTTTTTTAAGTATAAAATTAATATTAAAGAAGATTATATTAACTGTTTTATATTATTAACTCTAATTTTTTATTGTATTTCTTAGGACTGAAAAACGTAGTATTTTGAATTCATTCTCCGAACATGAGTGCTGATCACTCAATTAGGGAAATCGCAGTTGGAACATAATTATTTTGAGAAGATAATTGGAAGCTTAATATTCTCTCTTCATTTTAAGGTTTAAATATTGTTTTCCGACCTGAAATCTATAACTTAGCGGGCATATGAATTGTATCGTAATTAGCAAAAAATGAAATAAACAGCCTTGAGTTTGAGAAGGGAGTAATATTCTGAGAATTATTGGAGAAGAATAATGAGATATTCCATGTGCATAAAATCGATTATTTTTTATTTATTTAGAGAAAAAAAAATAAATCGCAAAAGTCTTGCGGATTTTTTTTTTATTGTTCTATCTCCTCAGAATAATTTATTTGTCAATTAGTATTTGTCAATTTTCTCGTTAATCTCAGTGTTTTTAAATACAATTAAAACAACAGGAATCTTTTTAACCTACGGAGTAAATATTTATTTTGGGATTTCCGAAAAATATGCCCATATTTTACGGAGGTTCAAGGAAATCAGTTACCAGTTTAAGCATACATTTCAATGCAATTTAACTGGATATGGATAAATTATATTTTTTTTCGCAACTTTGTAATCCAAATACGGATAGGTTCACATGAGCTCTTGGTCACTCATTACATTTATCTCATAAGCACAATAAAAATAAATCATCAAACATTTCCCATCTGTTGATCGGAAAAAAATAATCACTCGAAGGAAATTAAAACAACTTGTATTCTTCTGCTGTTACAAAATCTGATCGTTAATATTATAAATAGGATAATGGAAGTTACGGCAACTAATCATTTATTAATGTATCGATCTTCTCTCCCCTCGTAATTCCGTTACGTCAACATATTGCCTACCCTGGCAAAGATCAAATACTGCCCCTAATTGCAACTGGAGAAAAGAGTTAGCATGGAAAACAAAATATACTTATGTTCTGTGAAAAAAATTACAAATCGTATCATTATAACGATGAATAATCTCTTCATTAAATCTACTCGGGAACAACTCTATCGGGAAGAAAAGTAGGTTTAACCCACCCAGGCATTTATAAATTGAAGAAACCATTGCGGTCTCCTCAATTACAATCTGATGATTTACCAAAGCCTATGAATGAATTGAATTACCGTAGCTTTTACTTTTAAAAATTTTTCAGCGAGTATTGCAATTTCAATTTTCTGGAGTAGGTAAGCGTAATAGTACAGCACGCAATCGAATGGAGTTGCATTGTAAAATTTTTAGCTAATACAAATTCACGAGGAAACCAATTAGTAAAATACTAACAAGCTTGAAAGGGTACATTTTGCAATATAATTCTGTCAACACTTACTGCAAGTAAACCGGCTTTGAGAAGTGAGCTGTGGAACGTGCAACTCAATTACCTTTAATAATTCGCAATAATTTCCTCGTGCTCCCGAACTTAGAGATGATATCGCATTGAAGCATTAAGTTTGACTCGGAGCTATACTCAATATTATTAAAGCTCGAACAATTCCAATTACTATAGTAGAGATCAACTACGGAATTTTTATAACGGTAACCTTTGGAGTAGGTGCATTTTACTGGACGGCAACATTTGTGTGCCAAATCAAATCATGCTCTAAATCAGAAGACTGCCACATCTCTTTCGTAGGCTACGAAGCATTAACTACATAAAAATCAATCGTGAGATATCAGCTTCAAATGGGAGTTATAAATGTCTTGTTAGATCATTTCCAATTGGTTGCTTAACACTGAAACCACCATACTGATTTGACCAGGGTATATCGCTACGTTAGAACGTCGAAAACCAGCACTCTAATTTTATTTTAACAAATTGGTGGGGTGATTACACTCAATTATTCAAAAACGGCTATATTTTCGAAAATTTCCACAAAAGCCCAGCTATTCCAAAGAAAAAAACAAAATATGGCGTTTGTTGTCGTCTTTGGATTTCCTTCGGCGTTGTTTTGTAAAAGCCGACAGCGTGGACTTATCGTCTGTTCCTCAACTTTTCCCTTTCAAATACTATTACCACGGGAGAT
This sequence comes from Hetaerina americana, assembly GCF_022747635.1. Lineage (NCBI taxonomy): Eukaryota > Metazoa > Arthropoda > Insecta > Odonata > Calopterygidae > Hetaerina > Hetaerina americana. Next base: position 32,848,249 of record NW_027287538.1, read on the forward strand.
CGAGACACTGCATTGGAGAGCATATGTTTTCTTCTGACAATAAAGCAAATGCAGCGATCTCGACCTTCAGCGGAAATCAGGAACAGGACCACTTGCAAAAAATAGAAAAGTTACGCGTATCTCTCGCCTGAAAAAGCGCGTCAATAACCTTGTTAAGTATACTTTGAAATATATTGAGGTTTTATCATCACTCAAAATCATATTATACTTGCTTTCCTAAGTGTTTCGCTGGATTGAACTTTTTAAATAACACTATTTTTAATGGACCCTCGTACACATACCAACGTATATGTGATGGCCGATCATAAATGATTTCCAGTACTCTTTTAATCATATTGGGTACACGAACATAAATTACACCATTTTTCCCGCAGCGAAAGGTACTCTCAGTAAAATATCTCCAACACTAACTTTCACAGGGGTTTATTTTCGTGGTAGAAAGAGGGTAACGTTTTTCCAATCCAACCTACCTCCGAGTTTCAATTTCTAGAATTAAAAAAAAACACCATCCCCAATGAAGTAGTTTCATGAATTAATAGAGCAAAAATTATTAAGATCTAGGGACATAGTGTGCGTGAAATGAATAAAAATTTGGAAAATGAACAATTATAAACATATATATAAAACATATATAAAAACATATATTATATATATATATATTTTATACGTATATATATGTGGGTCGCGGTAGTCCAGTGGGTAGAGCGTTGGGCTGCTGACCAGAGGGTCCCAGGTTCGATTCCCGGGCCAGGCATTCTAGGCACCTTCAGCTCCACCCAAGCAAGTGATTTTTCGGGTACCAGGTCTACCTGGGAAACCATAACCGGCACAGGGAAAGGAACTGCCCCCCCTACCCTGATGTGTGAATTTTCACTCCCCGTATAGAGCTTAATACTGGGTGATCTCTACCATCACCTACTAGAGCGACCTTTGGGTTGATTACTGTGTTTATATTTTTATAAACCATAAACACAGTAATCAACCCGAAGGTAGGTTTGGTAGGTGATGGTCGAGTTCACTGAGTACTAAGCCCGAAGACGTGAAATTCACATCAGGGTAGGATGGGCGAGTTCCTTTCCCTGTGCCAGTTATGGTTTCCCAGGAAGATCTGGCCCCTGAAAAATCACAGAGTTTGGGTGAAGCTGAGGGTGCCGAGAGAGTCTTGCTCGTCAATCGAACCCGGCCCCTCCGGTCATATACATACACATGTATACACACACAAATATACATAAGCATATATATATATATATATATATATATATATATATATATATATATGCATATGTATATTTGTGTGTGTGTGTATATATATATATATATATATATATATATATATATATATATATACACACACACACACATACATTCTTGTGCATACGTATGTGAATATGGTGAAGAGATTAGTTGGGAGGGATTGTTTTATGTACTTTGAAAATGATAATAGCGCCGTGAACCTAGCTCAAAATTTGGGAATATTATTATTATGGTTATCTACCAATTAGAGACGATTTTGCAGTGAATCTGAGAACTATTTCACAATAGTGAGGACTTAAAAGGCACTCAGGGCTTCGAAACCACATTGAAAATAAATACCTTCTGCCAAAACCAATTTCACTCATCAGTTTATTACTTTCCACTCTTCTAATGAACATTCTGACCTAAAATCATACCTGCTATTGTGGTTTCCAACATTTTCTCATATCTTAATATCTTATCCTTACATTTTCCTGGATTCTAAGAATTTCTCCCACCTCTCTTGCACATTCAATAACACAAATAAAATTGTTCTTGGCTTCCTCTCCGTCAACCTCTTATGCCATCTATTCTCCATCAACAAATCTAAAAAAAACCTTAAACCTCTTCCTTCTAAGACCAGAGTGTAGAACAATAAAACATGGCACTTCAACCATGAGCCACAACCTCGAGGTAGGGAGCATGGAGTTATAGGGGAGTATAGTTCCCATTAAGCCTTGATTACCTCCGTTGTTTTAAATTATAATTTTCTTCTTCTAGGGTTATTTATTCCAAAAAGATTTATTGAAAGTTCGGCGTGAAATGAAAGATTAACCACACAATAGAGTTATATTCAAATTATTCAAGGAGGCTTACGAAATGGAATTTTCAAACGTTACCTTAATACTTAAACAATATAATCAGTGAATCAAACGCAAATCAATGTAATATAATAAATATAAGACTTGCGTAATTGAAAATTTCAGAACACAAGTGGTCTATCCTTCACATGAAACGAAGGAACCACCCGTAATGCAACAGGGTGAAGCACTTCTTTCGTGCTTAGCTTTTACTGATCCTTGATTTTCACACGATCTGATGTTAAGTTGGAAAAAATAAAACTTGTGTGTATCAACTGATTCAAATGTCTTATTTTCCCACTTCGTTTAATTTATCTTTGCGTCCGAGGGGTTGAAAAAAGGTAATAAACTTAAGCTTTGGCACCATCGATGCTTTCAAAGCGGCGCTTAAGCATTCGCTATCGAACGAAATATTACGTTACGAACGTATTGACGCCCGCGTTGTATTACAAGAAGCAACCCTAGCCAGAGAGGGTCGTGAATGAGCGTCCCCGTGTTTGATTACTCATACAATCCACATTCTTACCGAGAACGCCTTTAAACCAGCCCAGCCTCTTCGGGCGCAAACTCGACCGCCGCCCACCCTGGCGGTCGACCGATGAATACAGCCAACGCGCGCGCGAGCCCGCGGAAATCATAATGACCTTCCAACAGCCTCCCGGGACGAGCGCCCCATAAAGGATCTGATTTACTACCCACGGGAGGAAAACGAGTACCCATTCCACTGCCGCCGTACGCCGGCGCGCGAATGCGCATGCGTGGGAATATCATCGCTATCCTTTTCGACGGACATTCCGCCGGCCAGAAGAACGTCCATCCAGGAAAAATAGTCCCCCTGATTATTTCCCATTTTTTCCGTGTCCTCCTCCGCTCAGTCTCTGGGCATAAACATATTTTCTTCCGCGGACGTTATCCGTCGTTCCTTGCTCACTGCTTGAGCCTCGGGAGCGTTTTAAGGAAGGCAGGCATGAAAATTGATGCGACGACGGAGAGAGGAATCTCGTAATCCCGAGAGCCACAATGGCACCGGAGGATATATTGAGGCAGTCATTCAAGATACTCAATGGGGAGGGCCGGAGTAGTAATATTTTCAACAGGGTTAAACTGGGCGGGAACCTAAGGAGCCATGTTTATGCGCGGCACAAAATTTGATGCTTTCCTCACCGAATAATCTTTGGTCAAAGATTAGAACGCCGCATGAAAAAAAACCCTCAATCTACTACACAAACACGCATGCATTAAGTATCTATTAGCATATGTTTATAGTCATGACTGTGGGTACATCCCATGTGATATATAAGCATAAATATTCCATTGCCTTGCGTTAATCGTTCAGCGATTCCAAACGACCTCATTCGACGATCACCAACAGCTGTAATTAGGTGGCGGTGGTGCATGCGAAATTTATGAAGCCAGACTTTCCTTCTCAGGTTGGCGATACTATTTAACAGTAAAAGCGCTGGTACTGCCCGCTACATTAATTTTAGAAATGAATAAAGCTCATTCTTTCTTGAGTGGATAAAAGTTGCGTTTAAGACCATTGCAGCGTTAAGGAGGCCACTATTCACAAATAGGTCATTCCTATATCAAAAACTAGATTAGATTTTTCTACTAAATATAGTTCTTTATGTACCTGATTTTAACGCACGACCTGGTTTTAACACACTAACCATCATTCTTCAGCTGCTTCTGACACATCACGTCGGGGTTCTTATCGTATACTAGGCATTTTACTTAGTTTGCGTAAATTATATCGCATAATTACGGAAAAATCGTCCGTCGCCAACGTGTCATGCACTGACTTTTTTCTTGCTTATCTTCTCTCGTACACGTGTTATTTGCTTTGTTTATCGATAACGTGATAGAATTAAATTATTCAGAGGCCAGGACTAACAGGTCAGATTGCCGTAAGATAGCAAACTAACGATCTCGTCTTCTAAGTGCATGATGCGACGTAATCCCTCGTGGACGACTTCGAAAGGGCGCAATACAATTCGTGAACAACGAGCACGCATTTTGCCTCCGCCAATGAACACAAGTGACCGCTTTTCTCGTGGAGGGTTACGCTCACATCAATCTCGAGGGCAGTGCACGGCTTCGTGGACCTATGGATGGAGTCAGAGGATCACACTGACAGTATAATCACATAAGATAGCACAGGACTGGTCATCAATGAACCAGCAGTGGCTCACAGAGTGGTCTTTTTGCCCTCTTACAGGCGTGCATACTCCCTGCAGGGAGATTGCGAGACCGTAGCGCATGGCATTCGAAGATTGGTGACCCGCAATCAAATGTCGTTGCAGCATCATTCCCTTTCATTGGCTCCCTTCAAATATTAAGAAGACTGGATAAAACAGTTATAGTTCTACATTCTCTAACTATGAAATTAGTGCTATCGAGTTCTCTACTGCATCAAATCTCTAATTAGATAGATTTTGTACAACAGTGAAAACAGATCCACGTATGTAGGAATGCACACCAAATTCAAACTAAAGCTGTCGACATTCATTAGACGGTAAAATTCCACTCAACGCTTCCGAAACATCTAATCGTTTACAGCATAGAGATCTTCCAAATAACGCCAGAAAACATTTATTTTGAATAAGCAATAAAAAATTACAGAAATTTCCCTCAAAGGTGGTTGTTAGTACGAAACGGATTACTGGTTGTCTCAACAATAGAAAACTTTACGATTTGCAGCAAGAAAATATATTTTACGATTCTTTATTTCAACCCAGTGCGCCGTAACGCCAATTTGATAGAAAAGAGGGGAGAATTCGAATTCAGGATTGTGTTCCATGAGAATGCATTATTAACTTTCCTGAGGGGTACGTCGAGTTAGAGGTAACTACAAATTTGAGTCCACATTTATAATTATAAGATGAACTTAGGGATACATCGGCATGAAAAGATAACATTCACAAAGATTTCTTCAAGGAGGCATTAAAACCAAGAAGGGATCGATACACTTCGTCTGCTCAGCTACTTCTGCACTGATTGAAATATTTATTGGTTCATCAGAGCCCGTCAAAGATAGGTTTACAAATAAGGTGTTCGCCAACTCACTAATTATCTATTTCCAGTGGCTAATCATTCTTTGAAAAATGTATATATTATCAAACCATTAAAGATGATTGTTTGTGGCAACTATGATATTCTTGTGTGCGAGGGCATGAGCGTGGAGTAAAAAAATGAGAAATACGGATGAATTATTCACATTTCCATTTTACCCATCTTGTATGCAAAAGCTTCAGTCCGTTTATCAATTTATCAACCGCTTTTATGTGCTTTTCCTGAATATAAGTTATTGAAAAGCAAGAGTGAGGCTCAACGACTTCCTCCATTTAATGCTAATTTTCTCGCTTGGCTTGCTAATTTCCTGTTACCGATAGTCAGAATATTGTGAAAAATTACGAAAAACCGATTGAATGGAAAGAAAACCCGACCAAGCTCAGAACTATAATACTTACAAATGAAATCCATTTTAATGCGCAAAGGATAAACAAATAACTTAGCATTTTTGATACTTCCATGTGTCTTCCCATGGAATTCCACGGGGTATCGGCCTCAACTATCTCTCAAATGAAATCCAGTGTCATATTTTTCTTAATTGTTACATAACTGTACGTGTGGATTTTGTTCTGAAATACATGAGGGAAAATTAGCATATTTATTGTTTAATAAGTGGCGAGTTCCATTTTTTCTTAGATAATTTCAAGAGAAAATAACACATACGGAAAATAAAAGCAAGAATTAAGTCAGAGACATTGCTAAGGATAGAGAGACGACTCTACCGAGAAATTGGAGGATGGCAGAATAAGTGAATAGAGGAGATACGGGGAGGCGATGGGATCCTAAAGACGGTATAAGAGGGGAGAATGCTGGAAAATCGAGGCGGAGGAAGGTAAAGAATATCTTTTTGGGACAAAATTAAGGGAGATGGAAATCTCTCAGGCTAAAGAATGAATTATTTCTATGCATGCATGAAGTATGGGTTTCTAAGGGTTTTATGCAATAAGTTAGTTAGGGCTTAGGAGTACAATAGTTCATAAGGCTAAGGACCAGTTAAACCTACCCTAAGCTCGTAGACTAATGCTAATAATAATGCACTTTTAAAAAAGAGAAGAATCAATTATTAAGAAAAACCCTTCGTCTTAATAACTTATCACACTCTTTAACAGCAAGTCACGCTCAGGAATGTCCTTTTATCATCAGTAATCACCTCAAGTCATCTTAACTCGTAGATTTTCAACGATTTACACAGGTTCGTGTGTTCTATAAGCTTCTTCTTCACATTTACAGCTACATCTACACGATACCCCCAAAGCCGATTAATGGGAATGCGGTGGGGGGTGTTAGGGCACCAGCGAACATGAGTTCGTACATACATATGGATGCATATTTGGTGAACAAACCAAATTATAATATACCCTCATACACGCCTACGCACACTATGCAACAATAGGCATGGTTAAATAATTAATGCAATTCAAATAAAAACATTAGCTTCCCATCTTAATGAATTATGCTCACTTGTAATTCGAGATAGTACCTACACAATAATGACAATAAACGCCAGATTGATGCCGTATGACATAAATGATTATGAAACGAAATTGGAATTTCGTACTTTAAATGATAAACGATTTGCGTCTTCAATTTACACAGGCCTAACAGAAGCATAAAGTCTTTCGCTTTTTCGTATTTCCCGTTTGAATAAACTCACAGCACATACTGGAGACGAAATATTGGTAGTAAAAATATGCTTAATTTAAAATCTGATTTCAATACAAAAACAAAAATATATAAACTCTTGGTTTACCTTTGAATTTGGGAGGGTGTGTGCACGTGATATCTGTAGACGTTTGGAAGCTTTCAATCGATAGGAGGGACCCAATTAATGCTTTCTCTTGCGAGGCGGAATAAACGCGATGAATACATGTCGATTTGGTCACACCATAATACACGAAGCTTTGCTTAAGAGGCACGCGTTTCAAAAAAAACCTTTAGAAGTACCGCGGTATACTATAGGCTTAATCGATAAATGATGGCGTGCATTGCCATTTAGTGTCCCCCCAAGGTCAGCAAATTCGAATTAAATAGTCAAGACATACAAAGGCGCCGAGCAAGAAAAAAAAGGGACATCACCTGTTTTCAATGAGGTTTTAGAATTTTTGGCGTGAAATCAGAAGAAAAAATTCTCACCATGTTAGGGCAACGGCCGTCATGAAAGCAGTCCTTACAAGCAGCGAAGCGTTTCAAAACTCTCCTTTTCGTTAACTTTCCAATAAAATTTCTAATGAGTGATCAGAAACAATAAGGGTGAACGAGCCCGAAACCACATTCTCTTTCAATTTCCGTTTTGCTTGGGTGGGTCGAATCGAACGCGCGATGATTCAACACAAATAGGTCACGTTTGTTTTTGGTCTCACCTCATTTTGTGAAGACAGATCGCACGCTTTTCCACAAAACATTTAACTCGAATTATATGCTGTTCTTTTTTATATATATATCCACGCGGAACAGTACGAGATAAGATTTGATTCAATTCGCTAACTCGCACAGAGTATCAAAGCGAACATTCCAACGACACAATCCTCGGAGAAATCATTCGTCAACATTTCCCTTTACTTACCACTCCACTCTCGCCTCTAATATACAAGCCGCTATGGTGAGACAACACTCGTAACAATCACATGCGAAGACCACGAGGCAGAACGCATAAATATATCTTTCCGAGCACGACGGAGAAAGTAAGAAAATATTTATCCTTGCTGTCTTTTTATTCCTTTGCCTTTATACAAGGTCGTGTTTCCAGAAAAGGTATTGGAAAAAAGCAAAAATGGGTGATATGTACGAGTTTAAAACAATTACAACTTTTAATTTCTGGACGTATTCAGATTGATAAGAGCCAAACGAACATATTTTTCAATTACAGTGAGGCAGCAAGTAGCCTATAAAATTAAAGCCTGGGTATAGGCATACACTTGTCCGAAAATCTACGTGTACTTGCACGAAAATATCGTATATCAGGATAAACAAAACGTTTCATGCAGGTATACATACAATTTAAACGCCTAAAACAGATTAAAAGAAATGAATTCCAACCGAGTGTTTAGGTTTATTGCTAATCACATTGTGTATGTGCGTGTGAGGAATACATGCACATTTAGAAATTTAATTTTGTGCGGTGAAATTTATTGCATACATCGCAAAATAGGACACACACAGCACGAGTAAGTTGAATTATTGATCCAGATATAAATGGTACGTACACAGCTGTTAGAAATATTATTCCACTGGTTAACGATTTTGTAATCCTTGCGAATAGACTCATTTCCGTTTTCAGCGGTACAATTGCGATAAATTTCAACCAGCCAGCCTGTAAGAGGAGAAAGATTCCACCCCTCTATATTTACCGCGCGACTTCACCGAGCCATTTTACAAAGCTCGGTGTGGGAAGAATAAAAAAGAGCACTGCTGTCCACGGAGCCTCTGTTGGGAACATGAAGTGATGTCGGCAGAAAAATCCTACATCTTGATGCGATGCGAGCACGCCGATGCATCGAGTAATCTCCGCGCGCGATTCCATCCCCTCCCGGGAAACACGAGCAACGAACCGAGCCCTGCCCAGGGAAATCGTCCATCAAATTCATCCGCAAGCACCGGGCCGCATTCCACGAACGAAACGCAACCGCACGAGCCGTGTCAGGACAGGCCGTGGGCACCTCCGTCCTCCCCCTATTTCTTGTCCCCGTCCCGACCCTCTCTCGCCATTCCCTTGTCGCCTCAATTAGAACGAGACACCTTCCAGCCCTTATCTCCCAATTCTATCGGATCCCTTGGCAAACGCCTCGCTCGGGCAGGGCGATCATTTATCAGCTGGCGGGCCTCACCGCTCGCAACGAACATGTCTGGACGATATGCTTCTGTTCCGAAGGCGGCGACAAACTGGTTTTTCCCATCTGTATCTCCGTTCTAGGGGTTGTTCCCGAGTCGTATCATTTCCTTCATCAGCGGCCTTCGAAATATCGCGACGATGACAAGGTGTTGAGATGTGAAAAGGGTCGAGAAACATGATTAGAAAACCCTGAGGACGTGAAGATGATGTATTCTCCTGAGGATCATTATTTTCTTCAAACTGGGGTAGAGGCGCTGATCAGTCCTGTTCTCATCAGCGTACGTTCCTCGCACTCGAATTTCGTACCACTTGAAGTACTACATTCATATTGGAAGATTCATTAATCATGTGAAACTTTATCGGATACCAATGATGACTGCCTGCTCTCCACTAATGTAATACTTCCGTGTGATTTTCTCCAACCAGTGTATCACTCGAATTTTACCATACAGAGGGACCGCAGATACTTCATTTGCTTTTAGCACTCTTTTTGTCACTAGTCTTTCAGTCCAAATAATTTATTGTAGCCTTTCAATCCGTTTCCGTTCAGTATTAACTCTCTCGTGCCTGATGGATCTTCTTTCTAAACCTTGGTTTGTTTGGTCCCTTTCCCCTAAATCCGCTGTAGTTTTTCAATTTTATTTTTCCTTTCGTTACGTTCATAAATGATGTTTAATCTAAAGCTTCGTTCAAACATTATGGTTATTCTTTTTCGTCTAATAATCCGCCCGACCCACTCTTCTCTTTCCCTCTACCTTCCCCATTCAATCTGTCCATTTTATATTTCACATCTGTCTTCAGCACGAAGTTTCTAAGGTCCATGTAGCCAGCTTTTTTTATGTTCCGTGTCTAAAATACATACATTTCCACACCCCACGCAACTGTACGCGAAATTTATACAAATCTCCTCTACTACCCTTCGCTGTCGATCACATTGTTTGTAGACCCACAAAAATGCGGAGGTTTGCCGGGCGTGTAAAAAGTGTCTCGTGATACCTGTGCTCTGAACTCCCCTACTCAATTCCACGTCTACGACGTGGTCCACCATGAATCAGGGACAGGCCGTCCCATCCTCTCGCAGTGGGTAACGCGATTAATGGACGCTTCCCAATCTCAGTTGTCTTCCTTCGTTTCTTACATGCTATCAGATACAACTCCCATGCTTTCCGGAATTAAAGCAAACATGCTGATATTTATTTAACGGCCGAATGAAAAATTACTTTTTCTACAGGAGCTGGAAAAGAGAGAAGCAAATTTTCAAACCTTAAATCTCAGAGTACGTGGTCCATATTCCCCTTATATGCCCTGTCTCGTTGCCTATTTTAATCTCTACTATTAGGTCTCCAGAAAAGCGGAGTTTGAATAGGTCCGTGTCTCTCGCCTTGTTTCCATGTACGGGTATGTGTGTGTGTAGTCATACATATAGTAGAACTATCATTTCTAAATATCTGTTACCAGTCGCCAGCATTCCAAGAATCGGGCAAAGATACAAACATTCGTTACGTTGACATTCCAAGGCTTGCAGACACTCCGGCCTATCGGAGCGACGTAAAACTGTCGCAGCCCAAGTGGCTAACAACCACTGAATTCCAACAAAACCTTCACCTTCCCTCAATGCCCACCACATCGGTGACTGCCCACAGACTTTTGGAAACGATAGTAGATTTCTAGTAGAGTATGTAAGTAGTGACGGACGGAGTGACAGACAGCTTAATTGTTGCAATAAGACGCCCTTAAATCAAGTCCGTGGAAAAGGCCCTCACTAAAAAGTGCTTCTGAAGTAACGAGACATTTTCAGCTCGTTAGATGACTCCAAAAATATATTGGTAAAGCCAACAGTCTTTCAAGATGTAATTGACTTACAAAACCTGATGTAATTGAAAGGTCCATGTTTTTTCCGCAAACTGAGTATGCAACGCTTATAGAGAAGACGAATTTATTAAGTAGCGAAAATTATGTTACAGTGGTAAGTACCCGCAGGACGTTAAGACACCTCATAATATTAGACGTAGGTATTATCCAAACGGAAATAACTGGAGCTAAGGCTTGTTTCAAGGGGAGGATTAATAAATGTGGCAAAAGAAAAGATGGAAATTCGTTGTCTTTGGGATGACTTTGTGAAATCGGTACACAATAAAATGAACACCAATACTTTGCTATTCCACACAATATTTAACTAAATATTAATAGTGCTTAGTGATTATTAAAAATTTTAATGGAATTTCCACGTCAGTTTTCATTAAGATGCCAGATTAATAATGTAATACGATCGTATATCATATTCATGTATGTAATAAATGTAATAATGTATGCATAATAACAATGTGAGCAAGTTGGTGCCCCACCATCCGATTCACACTGGTCACCCGAAAATACAATCGATTTTCCAGTCGAGTAACGCAATTAAAAAACAATGTAGACAAAGCTAGAAAAGGAGGCCCCGAGCTGATTTACCTAAACCAATTGAGAAAATCATTCCGCTTACTCCGCTTTCATGAATCCTATTGCTGCGGAGGGCACAAAGCTGTTAGTGCGTAAATCCTTACACACCATGTCAACAAACTAAGGCATTCATAAAATTTATTCGGGTTCCAGTGATTCGAGGACATGTCGCAGAGACGTAATTTTGTAACACTTCGGATGAAAAATGAAATGGAAAGCGATTAAATCCTACTAAAAAGACCACTAAATCCTTTACAAATACGTTACAAGCGTATAACTATCTGTTCTCATTAAATTATGAACTCCGAAATAAGGGGTTACTCAGTTGGAAGGGAACGTATTTTTTGCTTTTAAGGAAGGAAAAATATTAAGGAATAATATTTGTAACGTTTCAAGGATATATTTTTGCGATCTCAAATGTATAGGCTCATATAATCAGTAGGAAAATGTATAAAGAAAGTTTGGGTGAATATGGTATACATATAGTTAATATCTCAATCTTTTCTCTTTTAACAAAGAGAGAGAATTGAGAGTAAAAGAAGAAATTGAAAAGAAATGTACAAAGAGGCAATTCACTTTATGATAATGCTCTTATGATTGACATAGTTATGTTCTAATTTCGATCATTAAATTCCAACAACCGGTTAGCATTGTACATACTGATTGACTGCAAGGTTCGCTCAAGTTGTAGTTGAAATTGCAAGATCTCATGTTTGAAACTGTTATAACTTCAAAACATAATCTCCCCGTAGAAAAAAATATGTTATATAACATTTGACGCCATGATTCCATCAGCGTTAAATACGTTCCATAAGGTACATTTTGTCCAGGAGAAAAATCGAATGGTCTGTGGCAGAGTCTTCTTAGGTTAATTGTCACACAACGTTTGGCCTCCTTAGAACTGTCGCACCCATGAACGCACAATTTTCACATCCGTAACACCATCACCCAATTCTATGCACTGAATGGACGATGAATTCCGATGGGTGATAAGCCATGCAAGTGGAGAAAATGGATAATTACATGCTATTCTTGGTGCACTGGGAAAGGACACCATTTTAAGTATTGACAACGCTTCTCACTCTACCGGCATTTATACGAGCCTTTTGTACTCAAAAGGTGGATCCATTTGTGTTGCGTATCAAAAAATATTTACCGCGTATTTTCCACACAATCATATTTCATTATCTACAATCTGTCTCGAGAGACACATTGGGAAATTTTGGAACTTAAACACACATCGTAAGTAGATTGAAAAAATACGCTATAGCATTGATGAAGTTTTCTCGGGTCTTTCACCGGGTCAGGGGTTCCATGTTGGCCGGCGTTTCGATGCTTGACTTTTGTATCGAAACGTCGGCCAACATGGAACCCCTAACCCGGTGGAAGGCCCCAAGAAAACTTCATCAAGCAAATACGCCGGAAAAGTACCAGTTCTTACCACGCTATAACATCATTAGCATCACTTTTAGAGAAAAAGCGCAATTTATTTTCACTTTAAATGTACGTAAAATAAAAGTCTATGTGGACAAGGAGAAGACAAAGCGCAGAATATAAAATATTGATAAGCTAGTGATTGAGACAGAGAATGACGGTGATGAAATAAGTTCTCCTCTCTCCGGTGAAAAATGTGAGGCAACGACTGTTTACCATGATAACGGCGGCGAGGAAAATAATCCATATTATTAAAATGTTCATCGTCCGTCGGTCATCGAAATCTCGTTCTCCCCTGAACACCATTACTGAAAATCGATGTTTATCAAATGCGACGCCAGCATAACAAACGGCTCCCGCGATAGTATGCGTAAGTCGTGCGAGAGATATCGGGAGTGCCCAACAGACATTGGCCGCCAGTTGAAGTCTCTCTATCGAAGACGACGTATTCCAGAGAGATGACAACTGGGAACTGTCGGAGAACTACGAGTGCTCGTATATCCGTATGGACTACTCACGCAAAATCTTTACGCCTTCCTGCTACCGAGTTTCAAAACTTCCTACCTATTTACTTGAAACGCTCCCTCATGAAGTCGAACATCAAAATGAAATTGTATGATTTTTGTTAACTGTTAAGTGCTATATTTTCCTATGTATTAACTGTTTACGAATCTTCTATTTTTGAAGGGGAATTTTTATTTTTTTCAATATCTAAATGCTCACTCCGCATTTCTTGTATGAATTTGTAGCTTTCATCTGCATACTTTGTCTCCTGGACGCATCCAATGAATTTGCAGGTATGTCCTCATGAATTCAGGGTTCATTTAAGTTGAGAACACAACCTTTTTAAATCAATCAATAATTTATACGGATTGTATTTTTCGAATTTTTGGTTGCCTATATCCACCGTTTTAATTTTTATGTTAATTATTTTCATTAATTCCACTATCACAATTCAATAACGCTATGTGATTTACTTGGAATGAATATATTTGATGATTTTCTTCTTGCCTTTTCTTTCATTTTTATATCTTGGAATATACTGCTCCATCACTAAAATAGTTTTTGAATTTTTTACAAATACGCCAAAAATAATTTAATGAGCACTTGATTTTATTTATAGGTGTCTGTATTTTATTGCCATATTACAATTTACACTATTTTTTATATTGTGATTAATTTAAATTGAATATTCGCAGGTGTAGTATTTGAATTGTCTGTATTTTAAGCGTAAAGGTAACTTAAATATTACTGTGTTTACTATATTCTAAGATTTTTTTCTTAACTTTAATTTTTATCAAGAGAATTCGTATGTTTATCTGTAAAAATATGTGATTTCACCTAAAGAAATTATATCAATCGCAAATCTTCCATTCTCCGTCTGCAGATCGTGGGTCCTACTGTTCTGTAGCCAGTGCTATAACGTGGGGGATTCTGAAGGAGGCGGGGGCAGCGGGGCAGAGACCGAGGCGGACGAGGGCCCGAGAAAAGGATGGCCCTGCCCCTGGCCCGGCCCGCTCTTCGAGCACCGCCTATGCCCCCCGTTCCAGAGAGTTGCCAGGCTCTTCTCCTTGCTACTCGTCATCATCCTTTCATGGGGCGTCGTCTACCTTATGCTCGGAGAGCCTGCAGGTACGTCCTCACCCTCAACCTGTTGCGTTGACAATACTTCCAACACGTATCTTCTCCATAAGTAAGCCTCGAAAAGGACTATGGTTTGCTCCACTATTTAGGGAAGTTTCATAATTGTTACGCAATTAAGGCAAAACGGAATTAGTGTAGGAAGCTATTCATCTTAATATAGCGAGTGACTAGTTCATTTAAAAATTACCCTGGGTATTGTCCCGACGTGCTCTCAAAATGCAGATTCGGTCATGGAAGCTAGAGGCCATTTTTCCAGGTACCCAACGAATTCAACATTTATAAAGCAAAGCAAAAACTTAGCACAGGCATCAAAAATCAAACTTGGAGGCCCTCCGTTCTGGTAAAACTTTCGCCGACCCTTTGGGATGTTCTTCCCATACCTTTACCAAAAGGTGCCGTAAAGATACAGCCAAATGTGTCCCACTATTGCTCCAGTAATCATATGAAAAAATAACTTCCTCTATCTGATTAAATAACAGTATTCTAATAAAATTGTACGGAAAGCTTAATTTGATAGGCATTTGGAATTCAACCTGATTTAATAATGATTAAAATGCTATGATGAGATCAGATTTTCAACAAAATTGATTCGGAAAACATTTTAATAAACTTTTTTCACCGTATTTTCGTTCACATATAAATCCAAACACTATTATGCAAAGCCTCAAGAAAAGGAAAATTTGCAAATGATTAGGTAAATTTGAAGCGTTTTCATGTATTGCTCCGAAAACTACTATTTGCAACAGGAGAGCGAAGAGGACTAGAAGTGTTTGAGCTATGATGCAATAGGACTTTATTTAAAAAATACTTGGACATATAAGATCTCGTACGATATCTGATGTTTATTTGTTATATTTTGTTACTTTTATTATTTATACAGTTACCGTTAAAGGTAGGTTCTCAATATACTAGCCTTGAGCGGGCCTACATTTCTTAATCTCACCTAACAAGACAATCTGACACCCCACACTTCTTCGATTCCGCATAATTCCCATCTCCTTTCATTCCGTCTAACATACGTATCCTTTTCTTTCCCCTAACTTGTCTTCCTAACGTTCTCCCTCAATCTCAGTATTCAGCATTCCATCTCTAATCCAAATGTTCCGCATCCGTTTTTCCTGCCTCCTTTGGATTGTTCCCAACATTCAAAACACCCGCATTCCTAAAGACTCCAGTCAACGCCTACTATCTTGCTAAAACAATCAGGTTTCCGAGCCGCACAAAACGACGATCCAATGCAACATTTTCATCAGTCTTTTCTTAACACCCTTACTCAACGTCCTTGCCATCAACTCCCTCATCCCAGTGAAAGTTTCTTTGTCTGAAGTATTTTTTCTTCTGATGTCCCTACTATATTGACCATCTTGGTCCAAAACACTTCAAAGATAGATGAACTGTTCCGCTTTAGTTTTTTCCCTCCTATTCGAACGTTCACCTTAGCTTTCTCCATCACAAAAACCCCATAGCATTTGATTTATTTAGACAGATTCTTAGCCCATAAATATTCGTATCACACTTATAATGATTGTTACACATTGGCTGACTGTTTAACTGAAAGCTTGATCAGCCACAAACAAAATTGATGCTATGAATTCCCCACCACAAAATTATTCCTATCCCCAGTTCTTTTCCTCTCACTTTTATCATTTCCCTCCAAAAATGAAGTCCCCCAGAAATTTGAGAATGAGCCTACGTTTTGAAAGACCTAGAAATGTATGCATTGGACACACTTTTCGGCACGTAGACTGGGTAACAAGTATAACAGGGGACAGCGTTCCGGGGAAAAATTGTAGAAGTCGACTAGACAGTAATACTTGAAGCTAATAATAGAAAATACACATTCTCTACCGTAATTAAACGACTTAAAGAGTGTCCAACTCCATTGATGAATGAGATAACTGCCAACCAGTCTAAGGACTGACAACCAATGAATTTGAGGAAGATATATTAGTGAAAATGAAAACTAGGAGGTAAACCGAACGTGAAGACTTTCGTAACAAATCTCTCCTATTTATCTCTGTTTTAGCCGATTCTTCACGTAATTCCTCTAAAAGTGCATTAACACGAAAGTTATCATGTAAAATTGCTACGTTCTATTCCCGTTTACAGCTATTCGTAGTAGCTTAAGGATAGGAACGAAACTTGAAAATATATGGAGACTGGATCTGTCAAGCCATCAAGCTCAATTAAAACAGGCTTAGTAAATTTATGTCGTAATTGGTCTTTTTTACGGCTCGCTTCATTGAAATAGCACTAATCTTCAATCTCCTAAATAATTACAAATAATTAATATTTTATCTAGCGAACTCCCTAAGTTCCAATTTTCCAATGCGTAATATGGTATTATCCAGATGAGGAGCACAAAATCCAATTTTTGAAAATTTAATGCCTCGAGAGATTTCAAGCTTAATCCCTTCGTGAGGGGATACTCCAACACATCGAAAACCCTCTTTTACGCTAGCTATTGCCATCAACTCGTTCGTTCAGACATTAAAATAGTTGCGATAGGAAATAAATGAATGAGATTTAGTTGACCCAATGCCTTTGCTTCGGAAATCCAAGAAATTATTTTCCAGTCTCGGAACGGGAAATCGTTTAAAAAAGATGAATTAATGCACGCAGGCTAAATGAGTGAACAAAAGAGAGAGATACCATATGAACCTTTAATGGAGAAACATAACACTATTTGACGTGAGGTTAAAAAAACCGAAAAACATTATCCCTACCCGACATGGGTTAACTCTCCGTTTTGTGAGGATGGAATTTAACATTTTGTTTTAAGTTCCACGAATTTAGGCGTCCATAATTTAAAATTTCGGTATTGTTTTGGTTGTTAACCTACCCTAAGGGAGGTGAGGTGAATTAATTTCGTTTATTCCGTGCACTCAGTTTTGCTGTAGCGGGCCTCTCATTCCTTCCGTTTATTCCAATCTACCTAGACCTGAAAGAATAGCTGCCATTTCTTAATCTCATAATTCTTACTTTTCTGTCCTCCTCCCCCTGCCTTTCTTTGCGTGTATATGTGCCAATAAGAAAAGATTTTTTAAAAGCTTAACGTTACGTACTCAACTCGTTGGGTTGTTAAAGCACATAAATAGATTTCATCATAAAAATTTTTAACTTAAAAGACACAAGTATACCAGTGCCTGTACCTGCTTGCGCCTGCCTGCTTTATACTGATCCTGTGCACTGTACGGTTTAGCCATCTGTGTTTTATATCAAGGAAAGAGTGTCCGCGGTTTTGCTGCTCAACCACATCGTTATATCTTGTCCCTTTCCCGAGAAAACAATGGGTAACCATAGAACTTTGAATGAACCTCGTACAAAAAAAGTGGTATTCCCGTTTTACCATTTTTCGTTGCAATTCATAATTAAAGACATGGTATTCCTGTTTTCCCTGTTTCCACAAAACCTCAGTCAATTTCATCAGTTCATGCTCATGGTCTCCCTCTGGGTAAGTGCATAGAATGAATCCGACAAGTACTTCCACTGGCACAATTCATCGTTTTTCAAAGACTGTCAACAACCAAGAAACAGGAATATAAGAGAAGTCAGAGATAGATATGCCCGAAAATGTTCAAGAGAGTACCTAATTCAAGATACTTTACATGCACTTTTGTTCAATTCTGACTCTTTTGTCCCCGTTATTCGCGCTTTGACCCCGAAGAAGTATTCTCTAGCTTTCAAAGTTGACAGCAGAAGATGTGATTGTCACCCGCGATAGCGATGGGAATGACTAAGGAACACTAGTTTTTTCAATGTTTCCGTAAGATTTAACCCATTATATCAATTATATGCTTTTGAATATCCATAAATTAATTTTGTTAAGTACATTGTACGACGCTTACAAGATTAGGGTGGATGTAGTATTTAAAGGAAAGAATATTTATCAGTTTTGTCACGACATGATAATTTAATTTAAATTGTATTCATAAAGATGATTTGAAAAAGTTTTTTGACCAGCTATAACAGCTAATAATTAATAGAAAATATTTATTAATAAAACTTTGTGTTCATTTCATTATTTTGACCGCCTCCTTTGTCCAAGGCGCAAGGAATATTAGTCGAATTGAAAAAAATGTTGTCTGGCTGGATTCCATTTGAACCCAGTGTGGAAAGCTGCGGTAGGAAAACATAAGATGGTCGGGTGGATTTTCTTTTTCTGAAAAACCAAATGACTTTTTCGAATGAATAGGCCAACAGTAATGGAAAATCGTGAAAAAGGAGACTTTAAAAAAGTCTTATTCGTGTAAAAAGACTTTTAGCGACTTATCTGAAAAACGAGATTTAAGGCGAGTATATGGACTCGCTCCGAGGTCTGCTTTCTCATCCATTCCACAATTAACTAACGGGTGACGCCCTACGACCCCCATGACTCCTTCACTCCGTCCACTCCTCCTCACAGCCGCAAATCCTACTGACAGCTTGCGGAGTTGATGTAGATTCCTGATAATCCGGTCCTGTTGTCGGAGATTTGAGCACTTTGAACGGGGTACTCCGTCCGTCGAAAACCACTCGGTTCTTCATTGAAGTTTATAAGACACAAGGCACATTATTCCCCACTTTTCTCGCAGCACATTATTCCCCACTCTTTTCGCAGCCCTATCTTCTCACAATCCACATTCATACCTGATATATTCTTATTGGCAAAAATGACATCCGCCATTGAGAAATTCTTGTACTATCTTAACACTATGACGAAAACTGGGACCAGTTATTCGAGTGCGAGCACGTGAAATTATACTGTCAAATATATTTTTATACCAGAATCGACAGATTTGGAAGGTACTTGGTGGCCATTACGAGCTATATTTAAACTAGTTTCCATTTCCACTAAAATACAATTTCACTCACACCGCAAAGTCACACTGGTCTATCATCAAGGATGACAATGGAACTTTGAAACAAGGTTGTACGAATAGATTTGTTTTGTAATAAATGGCACGTACAGGATAAACTCTATCTAACATACTTTTAACATGTAATTATTTCCAAACCTTACATGAAAATGTATTAATTACAGGTAAAACTTTCCAGGCACCCAATACGATCGCCACGGTTATTCGTTGTAATAACGATTCAATATCTTTATGGAATAGCAGAATGCACGCTGAAATATCAACTTAAACACGTCCACAGAATAACACAAAGAAATAATAATCATTCACCAAATTCAACTAAATCCAACAGAAATGAAATTCAACGTAGAAATGCTGCACTATGTAATATGCTGAATATGTAACTTCAATCAATTATGCATATAGTAAAATAATTGTAAATAAATATTTTCAATAAATAACCAGCCCAAATGTAATACGGGATAAAAAATATAAGATAAATGGTTGGATTAATAAGGAACCCAATATTTGAAACATAATAATGTATTTTCTAGCATAAAACATTTAATGGAACCAGAGGCTGATAGATGTTTCCTCAGAGAAATAAATGATTTAAATAGAAATTCATGAACGCATTCGACGAATACCGATAAGAGCCTTTGATTTAATCTAATGCATGGGAAATGACGATAAAGTTGTAACATCATGAGTGGAAAATGAGGTCATATATACCTCAACAATGGTATGACAAACTGGTAGCTAGTCATCTCCTGACCTTGTGTCTTTCATCGTTTCAATACAGAACAGAAAGATATTCCAAGGAGGTCTCCGAGAATAGGATGACACTATTTTCTTTCCCGGCTTCCTTTCAAACAGTTTTATCTTTCAGGATTTAAAATAATGGCGAGAGGTAAAAGAAAAAAAACCATTTTGACTACCAAGACCCCTAAAGGGATTCCAGTTTTCAACGGAGGTAATGGGCAAGTGTCTCTTATAACATCAATCCCACAAAGTTTCCATAGCTCCGATAAGGTTTCTTGCTGCTTCAGACAAACACAGCAGATATTCTCGAATGGGTGTAATTTCTCACGGTAATTGTCCGCGAGCAATCCAGGTTTTCACTGAAGATAAGAGGAGTACACTTAAACCCTTCGGTGAGACGTTTTAATTTTTTTTGCGTTGAGACCGGATGTCTCATGACATGGTGCAAAAGTTTGATACCAACGAGGCAACTCCGTCCTAGGTTTTTTCCCAAGGGAAAGAGCATATGTCTTTCATGTTGCTGGACTTCAAATAAGCTGAAGAACAGGACAAAGGGTGTACATTTAAGAGAGCAAACTTACTTCTATCGTGAACAAAACTTACCACTTAAATATCCCGTGATTTAGAGTGCTGGATCTTCTTCTTGAAGAAATACCCAATCCGTACGAGCCAGCGGACTGAAACGTTTCCTCGGTCTGAAGGCGTCATGGGCGCTTCATCCTTTCGGTTTGCGTGAAGCGACGGCGGTTCTGGCTGACCCCCATACAATAAAAAATTGGATGAGCGCAAAAATGAAAATCAGTTCGGTAAAAATTGGATACCAGAATTAAGAAGTACCTTGGGATTACAACCGTGAGATTAATAAGCGCGTTTGAAAAATGCAAATTGTCGAAATAAAAGATTGTTAATTTTTTTAAAGTTACGTTTTCTTTATCAATAAAAATTCAAGACTCGACGAAAGAGTTAGCATATATATAAAAAAACTTTGCTAGTGGTATTTTTAATCAGATAAAAAGAATATATGATGTTATTACAAACAATTGATAGCAAATAGCATGGTATAATAGCAAATAACATGGTATATTCTTATTATCTGATTAAAAATACCACTAGCTAAGTTTTTTTCAATTTTTTAGCCTTGTACTTACATCTATGTGTATACCATACTTAATATATTACGTGAAAAGCTCAATACAAATTAATGCCTAGCTGAAACCAGTACTCCTATAAGTTTGAAGCAAAAAGAATTCTTTTAGTGTCAAACTGTGCTTCTGGAAATTAACGCTCGGTGACAAGCCACACACAGCGTTACTTCTTTACTCTGCTCTCTTTTCAAATACGTTATTTTTTAAACGTCGATCGATAAAAACCGTGAAAAATGAAGCGAGAAGAATTAGGATATAATTCTCTCCTCCCTCTGTCCCTAAATCTAGCGGCTTGAAACCAGGAGATAGTCCTCAGTACGTGTAGGAACGGCGAATATCCCTCGCCAAACGGGAAGTGCTCAATTCGCCATGCTTCGGTATTCGACTCGAAGTGTTTAGAATATGAAATCACCTCCCGAAGCCAAACAAGCCAAATGGGGCACGGAAGGTTGGCCTTACGTCGTCCGAACTACTTACTACCGAAACGGTTAATTAAATTAACAAAATGATATGCTTACATTATCATAATGTAATACTCGTTTCAGAAAAAGGTCACTCATTGGTGCATCTGGAGGGTTTACGCAAGAAGTTTTCGGTTTCTTTCATACACACTTCTCTCTCCACCCATCCCAATATATAATTTCACTAACTTCACTATCTCCTCTCTTCGAAATCCTACGTTTGACGTCAAACCCTCAGGAATCGGTCGAGTGAATTGATGGTCCTTCGGAGAAAATATCTCCGTTACTCAATTTAAGGTTTCCACAAAATACGCAGGGTATCGATGACCACACAATTCGGGAGATAATCTAGCATATGGATATTTTTTTAAATCGCGTTCATAAATTGTTAAAGGACTAAGTGACACCATTTTATGAAGCTGATGAAGTGACCAATCTTAAAATCTTAAGAGCGCCTACTTAAAAAATCTAAAAACTCGTTCGAAACAAGCCTCGAATTGGATCGCAGTCGGATTTTCGCGTCGAGCACGCGTGATAATCGCCCAAAGACGAACGCATAAAAAGCGAAACAAAATGGACTCGCAGGCGAATAAAATATCACGAAAAAACGGACCACTTCCCCATCCGACCCTTTACCTCCACATTGCAAGACGCTGCTAAGTGACCCCCCCCCCCAAACGTCTCACTTAACATTCAAAACGGGCCACTTTCGCCACCAAAAATATGAACGGCAGGCACGCTCATCTCCCCGTTCTATGTAAATGAACAGGCATAAACCTATTACTTACAGAATTCGTTTCAATTTTCCCTAGAAGTATCCTGAATCATACAATGGCCTTAAGAAATGGAGAGTGGAGCATTACCAATTGTTTCCACAGAAAAATGTAGGTATCTAGTTTACGTCCGAGTCAATCGATATGAGCAGAGGACGACAGCAGTAAGAAGTAACTACGTATTTTTCCGTCAGTGCCCATTGGTCTACACTTCAAATTAATATTTTTAGATCTACATGTAAGGCCATCTTGTTTCTACTGTCACATCATTCGCTTAAAGTACATGATAAAAACTGTCATTTCATGTCCATATTGTATGAGTTTGTAATTTTTGTAATGCAGTTTGTAAGTAGTGATGTTTGATAAATCATTTAATATGACATAAAACAATCCCAAGACGTGAAGCCTGAAAATATAAAGTACGATATGTATGTCATTTTAAGGCCTGGCTGCTTCCAAGTGGCACGTAATATTTAAAATAGATTAAACAGTGATTCAGCCAATTCTGTGCAAATTTAACCATATTCTCCAAAAATGAAATTTTGGTAGTCGGGAGTGCAATCCTGTTTAGTAAAGCCTTCGCAAGCCTTAAATATAAGTTATTATTTAATAATTATTACAACATGGACAAATTTAGGTTTTGAATATTTGCGTTAATTTTGAGAGTAGGGTAAAAGGAGTAATTTTAAAATTAATTTAAAAATTACTCCTTTTACTCTTTTCTTAATATAGAATAAATATAAATGGTACAATGGAATCAAACTTCATTGGTCTGGCTCCACGGGTTTAGGTATCAAAGAGGTGTAATAAATAAATAAATATATATATATATATATATATATATATATATATATATATATATATATATATAAACATATACTACAAAGAGGCTCATTAGTTCAAAATGCGGCTAAGGCAAATTTGTACCGATATAGTAGATTTTTTTCCCTTTAAATACGAGATAAATAAGTTTCATTTTAATTCTTAATCATTTTGCGAATTTATACGAATATTGGATTAGCAACATGCATACATGCACGTATATTCGGATATTACGAGTAATTGAAAACCTCATGTCACAAAAGTATTCATCTCTTCAGCAGTATAACTTGAAGCCTTCGAATTCCCGGGAAAGGCTAATTTACACAGCTATTGGAGAGATCCCCGTTCGTTTTTTCCCATATGAATTTGAGACTCGATCATTTTTTTAATCTCTGCTCTCTCAAGCGTCCAATTTTAAGGCTACCCTGGTCACTATTAACTACCACGCAACGACTGTAGGAGCATTTCTCAACGCACACAAACCAAGCTGTCAGCAGGATCTGTTCCCATGGCAATTTCATCGGGCTAGTAAAAACATCATAGGGGAAGTTCTCAAAATGTATTCAAATGCTAAACCCACATTTTGAAGAACGCTCAATTCCAGCTGTCTATTTTTCTAAGTCGTCGGAAGAATAGAGTTTGACGGTAGGCAAAAAGAGTTGGGAGGAAATTAGTTACTGGAGTCAATTCTCTATGCTATCATTGAATTCCAGTTGCCCATACAGTTTTCCGTCAAATTGCCAAACATCGGAACAATTCAATAACACGGATGAATGTTTTGTTCGTTTTGTACATAGATCAAGAAAAAATAATTCTGAAGTATTTAATGAAGTTAAACATTGGTTAAATAGATAACCCCATCCAGTTGATTCCTGCTCGCAGACTCAGAGATGCGCGCACAAAAACTTTCTTCCCTCAAGCGAAACCCACTCGTTAAATCAAAATGAAAAACACAAGTCTTTCCTGCGTACAATAACAATATATGTTAATAAGATGAGTTTACGATTTTTAACTCGGATATAAGTAACATACGAACGATGAGCTTCAGCCAGTCACAATGAGCAAAATAATCAAAGGGATAGGAAAAAAAGCAAAACCCGAGAGCTCATCAATTTAAGAAAATTACATTTTCTTCAACATTTCTACTCGGCAAGAAGGGGAGTTGGGTAAAAATTTTAAAACAAGTTATCGTTGGTGATTACTACTTTCAACTGGAATGCATTGTCGTTATTTTGATAAATAACGTGGTCAAACTCATATCGATATAATAACAACGCCTACTTAATACTAATTACTTCGACACCGTCCGTCGGATGGGACGTTAAACTATGGACCCCTTGGCGCCTTTCAATGAGCGTAGGCTAATGCCGAGGCTCCGGGTTTCTCTCCACCCTTCCTTTCCCATCCATGCGTAATGGCGCAAATGACCTTAGCTGTCGGTCGCTTCTCCTATAACTACTACTACAATAGACGCAAGTTTAATAATTGGTACTTTATAGTTAATAATCCAACCAAAAGCTTTCTTAGCATTGGTAAAACATGAAATGGAAATAACTGTTGTGAAGAACTACGAATGGTAAATCTTCCTGTTCCCTCACCGTAGGTACGTAATCATAACAAATTTAAGGACCTACTAATTAAAATTCATGCAATGATTACATTGGGCAACTATGAGAAAAGCAAAATCATTTGGAGAGATTATAATCAAATTAATCATTATTTGATAATGCGATTCCCTACACGCATACACATATCAAGCTAATAATGCTATACTTAATGTTGTAAATTATGAAACGCCATAACAATTAATCGGTCAAAAGAATTCCATTTCGTTCGAAAACAATTTCCAAGACTTCAACCGCGTACTAAAGCTGTTCAACCGAATGAAACACAACGTAGCACTGAAAGTAGTTTAAGTCCACTGACTTAGCTCGTTTAGGGAATGAAAAAAATATATATCCACCAAGGCCCTTTTTCTTATCCTGGCTCCTTTGGCTTGGAAGGCGTTGAAGCCTGGCCTGGGTTGTGCAGGACAGATCGCATTTTTCCAGGAGATGGCTCTTTTCCAGATATTCTCCTTATGGACGGTGGTTCCCGGGATAAGAAAGCCTGGTGCGATCCTGGGAAATGGAGCGAAAATTGCGAAAAATAAAAGGAATCTGTGCGCAAGGGACGCTTCTCTTTTTTTCCATCCCTTATTGGCTTCTTCGTCCCGATCGCTGGACGAAACCTGATTCTCTCTCTTGTCCTAAACTCACGACTACCGCTTGGTTTCGAGTATTTCTTCTGCGAGCGCGCTAAGTTGAGTTTATCCGGCCAGTTACACATAACGTACGTATGTACCTATCGGGCTTATTTCCAGAGATGGTAGGAGTACCGACAAAAGTAACTGGGCTCAGTTACAGTGGCCTGCTCATTCAAATTTATAATTAGTTACAACTATCGATCACATTTTTTCAAAGTAACTCATTGCGGATATAAGGAGATATAGCAGTTCTGATAAAATCATAAAAGCGTGCGTTGGTGGTTGATTCGATTCGAGTACAAATTGGTACACGACTTTTATGCATAGATATACTATTTTAAGAGATATTAGATTAGATTTTAATGAATACAATGAAAAACGCAACATTATAAATTATACTAATTGATAAATGAAGCTACATGAACTGTTTTAATAATAAAATTATGATTGACTAGCATTGTTAAGATAATGATACTTAATGGGTTTTGAATGAAGCTGGTTTTTGAAACTTATATCTTCCGTTTAGACAGTGCTTGACATCGAAAAACCTGTAAGAATTGTGTCAAAATTTATTTTGAATACATCACGAGGGATTGAAAAAAATGTTATGATTACTCTATGGACACCCAGAGTAGTTTGGAGTACTTGCAATATTTTTCGAAATTTCACAATTACAAGTAAAAAATACCTGAAGAGTAACCGTTGCTGGTAACTCACACACTTTTATTCATTTACCCCATTACTGGTTATTTCCCTCATTTCGTTTTAACTAACGATCGGGGCCTCAGGCGATGACAAATTGGCTCCCAACATCTCCGGCGCGTGAAGTTGTACGGCGCTCGCGTCAGTCAGTTAAACTTGTACAAAACTAAATCCTGAAAAACTGCTTCCTTCGCCACAGGCGAGACATTTTTTTGAAGAAAAACTGTAGTTTTCGCCTGAGGAAACGAGTGGTCTATTCAATTCACTCGACGAGCACAACAGAGACACGCAGGGAAACATTCTTATCCTACATTTCCTCCGAAATCCAATCCAAAAGGAGAATGTACTAAATAAGGCGTTCGGTAAGAAGTTGTACCAACTGTGATTTCAATTCAACTATCATTTTTCACCTACTTAGGATAAAGACTGCTTGATATTACATAACCACAATGCAGAGAAATTTCAGGAAGACAATGAAGGAAAACGATTGAATGTGGATCATGGTCTCTTCATTTTACAGAAATCACACAAAATGAAGCCACTTTAATAAAGTTACACACTTTAATGAATAAAATTTTAATTTATTATTGTCAAATAAAACAATTGAAGAAGAACTAGGTCGGCAAGGGGAAAAGAGATGGATTTTGGGGGGAATACAAAGGAGGCAGACAAACGGAAGCAGAGATACAAAGAGGCAATGAGATGCTGAAGAGTGCAATATAGGGAAGAATGCTGGTAAAGTGAGGCAGAGGTAGGAAAACAATAGATATCTTGGATGAAATCAAGGGAAGGAGATAGGAGGAAGGAGATGTAGAGCTATAGAACTAGTTAAGATAATATAGTATGTATTGCAAGGTTTAAGGATACTTTTTTTCATGCTGTTCAAGGTGCCATATAGGTCAACTTATGAAAGCCTGGAATGCTACTGATAATAACTGCCACATTAAAATTAATTGGATATGAGCAGATTAGAGACTATTGACACGTGTTTGAAGATTAATGAAAAAAATAAAATGGACAGAGAGAAAAATTCATGAAGGAATTCTAGTCCCTTAGTGTTCCACTAACTAAATTGGGCAAACAGGACAGATATTTAAAGAAAGGATAAAAGAGCCCAAAAAATGTGTGAAGAATAAAATAGAAAATCACTCTTTGCGAAGCACCTCATTGAACGTGACTGTAGAAGTGACTTTGCAACTAAAATTCTCCATTTTGAAAATGAAGGCCATGAACTAGATACACTGGAGCAGTTGGAAGTTTTAAGATGTGCCCGTTGTAAGGATGAATTTGTCAACAACATTTTGTATCCCTCGCACTCCCCAATCCTGGATCTACCACTGTAAGTCCAGGGCTCCTCATAGGGGATATCCCCATCCCAAGCAAACCCCCATTAACAGCCAACAATTGACACCGAAAGCTTTAATTCCCTTTCCCTCCCATCAACATTTTTACTGCTTAACCCCTCCACCCTCCCTCTCTGACCAAGCCCTTTCCCCTCTCAGAAGGTTTACATTTAAAGTTGGTTTCTGTGAGGACCATCTGATGATGATGCTAAACGTCGAAAACTGGTTCATGTTCTAAATAAAGGATGTGGAATTGCAAAGTCAGAGTTTCATTTCAATAGCAATAATCATATTAATTTAATGATAACAATGCAATAATGTGCTTAATAAGATTTTTTGTGGCTTTCATGTGTGGTTGTAAAGAGAAACATAAAAAGTGAATGGTTATTTATCATTTGCACTTTCCAAAATATATGCCATCAACTTTCAGTTGTAGCAACTTGCAATCCACATAACTGTTTTTTTTATTGTATGACTTAAAGCTATCATGCCAAATTTTGCATTTTAAAATGGAATCTACTCTCTGCAAGCAACCTCAGTTCTTAGGAATTTAACAATGTCTCTCTTCTCTTTCCAGCTCCTCCAAATGGGCAGCTCTTCTCCTTGGCCCTGCTCTGCATCACAGCCAAGTTGGGAGGATGGCTAGTTTCACTTGTACATATGCCTTCACTATTGGGCATGTTACTTGTCGGTGTGATATTTCAAAACATTGGCCTAGTAAACATAACAGGAACATATGTAGGAGTTGTCAGCAATCTAAGGTGTTTACCTACTTATTTACTGAAATTATCTCTCAAATTCCATTGAAATGTCAGCCTATGCTTAATATTGACATGTTCCCATTCAGACTAATGATGTTAGCAATGGTTACCAGGCATCTGAAAGGTTGGAGTACATTATCTTACTTCTAGAAGATCTTGCTCATTAACTTCAGGCGCCAATTGTTCATTTAATTCATTAATTTCTCCTAGCACTTGATAGCATATGGTTCAATTTGCAGATCCACCAATTCCACCCATCATTATTCACCACTGATATGGCAAGCAAAAGGATGGCACTCAAAGCAATCCATCAGTCCTGCATCCAAAAATCAATATTAAACCTTTCTGCTAGAGCCCATTTCAGTGATAGACCACCATCACAGTTATCTCCCCAAAGTTTGGTTTGTTGGGTGAGACAAGACCTCACCTAAGCCAAACAGCATGTCAAATTCACACATCACAGTAAGAGTGTGTGAATCAAGTTCCTAACTCTACATCATCTGCGGTTTTTTAGGAAAATCTGATACTAATCTAAACAATCACACAGCTTGTAGCAATGAAGCTGATAGTACTTTGAGGCATCTTCTCCCAGAGTAAAACCCATAGTTCTGGGTTCTGCTCTGGGAGTAGAACCCAGAGATACTACTAACTCTGACTAGCTTATTTTTACTCACTGGACTACCACAGCCCGTATAAGTGTTAGGGGCATATCAAAACACTTTTAAAGATGGCATAGGAAAACCATCTCAATTACTATTTCCACAAAATATGCAGAATCAATATACGTTTTGCACACTAGTCCCTAATGTCATATAATACTTCTCTATAAACCAGTTCTGGTACTTGGTATTGGATTCAGATTATCGGATCAGGCTACATATGGGTAAAATTTATTGCATTATTTCTTATTTCTCAAATAGCTGGAATGGAGTTTACCTATATCCAGGGATTCCATGAAGCTGAAGACAATGAAATGGAATATATGTTAAATTCAAATTTATGGCTTGTACATTCTTTGCCCTCCATGCTGCATTTTCTTGTGCTCCACTTCTTGTGCCCCCCTTGCTTTACATAGCTTATGTCGGCAGTTATTGAGTTTTCAGTAAAATTATCTCTTGTGGACTAGTTTTATTGAGGTTATTCCACAATTTTTTGGTGGAAGTAAATAGACGTTAATTACTCTGTGCTTCTTGATTAATAAATTGTGACCATTGTTCAAGAGGTTTTTTTGTAGAAATACTAATAATAATACATTTACAAATACTAGACACATGAAAAATATTATATTAGGTAGATATTACATGAATACTCCTAATGCATGTAAATGAATATGCAAGTCTAAAAGGAGGGAAAAAGGAATGCAAACAAGATGTGCATTAAGGTCCTTCCTCTTCTCATATCGGACCCACCATAACTTGCCTTGTAAGTGTTAACATGTTATGTGAATAATTTAACTACTGGACACTATGCTTACATAACCCTGAAAGCAAATACATATTAGGAATACCAGATTAAATTTTCAGGATACCAACCTTGACGTCCGTTACCTCCTGTGAAATGATGGTAGCACATTTTTTTTCAAATAAATGATCTTTTCCATTTTCCTCCTCTCTCATCTCCAGACAAGTGGCCTTAGTTCTAATCTTGACGAGGGCAGGTCTGGATCTTGATCCTGCTGCATTGAAGCGCCTCTATGCCACTGTGCTGAGGCTGGGATTGGTTCCATGGACTGTGGAGTGCACTATAACTGCTTTGATGACTCACTACTTGCTTGGTCTCCCTTGGATTTGGGGGTTCCTTCTCGGGTAAGGCTGAATGAATGAAATATCATATACATGTATACCTTGAAATCAAGAGTCCAGGATGGATGTGTATGATAATAATAATAATCTTTATTCATCAAAGAGCAGCATTTGCCACTATAGAGTTCATCAAAAGAAAAACATAGATATAAATAAGCTTAGATAGATGACACCAAGGTTAGACAAGGGACTCAATAGATGCTAATAATAAGTTTTAACAATCATCATGGATATTTATTATGGCAGATAACTCATTTGTTAGTTTATGTATTACATTAGAGTAGATTCTTTTGAGTTCCACCATGATAAACCATGTCATCACTAGACCTAGTCAAATAAAGAAAATTAATTATTTACCCTGTCCAAAATCCGCATGATGGCCCACTATTATCTTGGACTTTTCAGATATTCCATGTTTCATTATGGAATGCATATATTGAAATTATTGCCAGGCAATACATATATGAGAATGAATATATATACCCAAATTGTCTTTTGTGTATTCAATCTCTCAAAAATTTCCAGAAAATTAATTTTTTTGCAGTTTTTCACTCTTTGATTAACAAAATATCATTAACTGTGTTTCAAGGCTGGCTACATGGTTTTAGAACCTATGAAGGATTATTTTTAAATATTAATTATCATCCAGAAATTAATTTAGTAACACAGCTTACAATTGCAAAATAAAATTGTCAGTCTTATATAAGGCTCCACAATTGTTTGTAGAGGTAAGGAAATGTATCACTGTACCATTGTATATTATGTGCCCATCCAAAAGCAAACTAAACCAGTAGAACACCCATTATAATAATAATAGTATTAGCTCAGCCTGTGATGGTACATTTACATGAGAGACAAGCCAGATGATTTTCCCCAGTTCAAAGTTATTGCCGAGTGCAGTCTTTCATTTCTGAAAATATCTATTTCATTGAATATTAATCCTGTATATTATCTTGGCAGTCAACATCACAGGGAATTTCATTTAAATAATGATTTAAGGTCAAAAGATTAGCAGTTGTACAGCTGTGGAGTTGGGAATGCAATTCATTACATGAGAATCAATTGAAATCTATAGTCAATTGGACTTAGTGTTAACACAACACAAACTTAATCCATCACAACCACATATTATTTAAGGAAAGTTTTGGGAATTGTGATTACATAAAAACACAATTAGCAATAATGTCAGGTACGGGTGGGTGTGTATATGAAGCAGTGATTGGAGTTATCATTGAGTTAAATGCATCCAACACGTCTACAAATGTGAGTGAGTGCATTTCCTGAAATGGCATGAGGCTTTTGGGTGTTTTAAATTGCAACCATTAATAGAAATTTTCTGTTAGATCAATAGTGGCAGCTGTCTCTCCAGCTGTGGTGGTGCCTTGTTTGATTCGACTGAGAGAAAAAGGCTATGGTGTTGCCAAGGGTATTCCCACCCTCATTATTGCAGTTTCTGGGATTGATGATGCATTTTCTGTGGCCGTGTTTGGAGTGATACAGAGCATGATGTTCTCTTCAGGTGATATTTTTTGGGTAATTCTAGTCATCAAACATACAAAACAAATCATTAAATTATCATAAATTATAGCTATAATAATCGCACTTAAGTACTTCACTACTTTTTGCTATTTCCATTTTTCAAACAAAACTAAGGAAACAGAGCTACAAAATACCTAAAGAATTAGTATACTAAATGTATAATCTTAAGAGTAAACAGCATTACTTCAATGTTTTACCATTAGTGATAAAATATCTTACATCCAAAGTTAACATCCTATGCACAATCTTTTACAGATGCCTTGGCTTATGAGATTTTAATGGGACCACTTGCCATCATTCTTGGTGTCGGCTTTGGCATTGTTTGGGGACTCTTATCAAAGTATGTTCCTGACCGATACGATGTGAGTAGCTTAAAAGTACATCATCCTTAAATACTTTACATAATAACTCCTGCACAGACTACAAAGACTTATAAAGATAAAATTTTACATAGGTGATATTGATGAAAAACATTAGTATCATATTGGAGCACCTTTATACATTTATTTCCAAATTCTACTACGTAAAGCCACATCAGATTTAAGAAAATTATTGGATTGGTACTTAAAAAATTACAATCATTTAACAAAACATATTATTTGGGACAATTTTTGGGACATTACATTTTATAAATATACAATAAGATATGATGTGAGGAATGGGTGAGTGAGTAAATGAAACAGTGACAGGAATAATCATGAGTTGAAAGCATCCAACATGTCTACAAATATGAGTGCATTTCCTGAAGTAATGTGAGGCTTTTGGATGTTTCTTAAGAAATAGGATTTCTTGAAGTAAATTTCCTACTCATGCAGGTTTCCTGAGGTTATCATTACAACATATATGTTATTCTTTTAGAACATGAGATGACATATTTTCTCATTATTTGAAAAAGGTTAACAATTTGTTTTCTCTCTGTTTTTCCCAGCCTTTTGTAGTGCCTTTAAGGGTGTTGATGCTGTTTGGTGGTGGGCTGGTGGCTGTGATAGGCAGTGAGGAAATAGGTTTTGGAGGGGCTGGGCCCCTTGGATGCATTACAGCTGCTTTTGTCTCCTGCGTATGCTGGACAACTCAGGGTTGGGACATCGAAGATGTAAGCACAACCCAGCAGAAACAAATAAATTCACACTTTAAATTCCCATTATAGCCTTTAATTCATTTTAATACCTCTAGTGTTTCCTTACATGCTTTCTTGAAGGATATATTGAATAAGCCATTGCTGAAAACTAGAGATATCTCAATGTGGTAATTCTGAAGCATTGAGTAAAATTAGGTTGGTATGGTGTATTTGCAAGTGTACTTTCATTCCATTTGCATAATTGCAATGCCCTTCTCTTAGCATTCTTAGGGTTAATTAGAAATTTGGACAGAAAACATGCATGATTCAGTCACTTCTATTAGTTGCCGAATTTGGTGTACAGAATGCTTCGTCAAATTCTCATCATTTTATTATCTGATTCCTAATTACTATCATTTTAATTTTTCAGAATCCAGTGGCTACTGCTTTTGAAGTTTTCTGGATAATATTTGAGCCCATACTTTTTGGACTGACTGGAACTGAGATAAAATTGAATGAGCTAGAACCAAAACTGGTTTCTATTGGCCTTTGCATTCTAATTGTGGGGGTTGTGGTAAGATGAAAATTTAACTTTAACAATGCCTTGAATTGAATATTTTACACAATTAAAACTATAACTCTAAGAACATGTTTTAGTGAAAATTTATAGCATACGGTGTTTCTTTTTCCTTTTAAAAATATAAAAATCATGGACAAAAACATTGTTCCTTTTGTATTTACACTATATCGGGACTAGTATCTCTGAATAATATTCATTCAAAGTGATTTTTTTCCACTGCATTTGAAGATTGAACCAATACAGTGGAGCTCACTAAATCACCTAGCTGGCAATTTAAGTTTATCTTAAATTAAAATACTTATGTAATAGGAATGTTTTTGATGAATATAAACTTAAATTTAACCAGGACAGTAAAAGTTCTCACACCATAAATCTTCAAATGAAGATGAAATGTTCTCATTTATGTATCACAAAGTATACACAAGCCTTAACTAGTACTAAATTACCTTCCAAGAACATAAATTTTTTGCTTTATATTTTGCCTCAATAAAATTAATTTCAATAATCATTCGGCAATGCATTTAAATAAATGAGGTATTATTGTGAATCAACAATAAAATCATAATGCCTTTTACATTATAATAATTCAATTGCAAAAACAATTTCCATTCAGCTTATTCTTTTCACTTATTAATTAAGTTTTTTTTAATTTCAGGTGAGAATACTTTGCACTATAATAATTTCCATTGGCTGCAAGCTTAATTTAAAAGAGAAAATTTTTGTTTCATTATCATGGATGGCAAAAGCCACAGTCCAGGTAAGATATGAACCCAAACTCAAGTTATTTACTTAACAAATTATCTCAGGTTTATTTCATGAATGACATCACACTTTTTTCAAATTATTATCTCCACATTAGTATCACTCTGAAGCAAACCTCCCTTGAAATAATGCCACATTACACCCTAGCTCCCCTCTGCATAAATCTCAATGAATACAGTTATTAAAAAGCTATATATAAGGACCAACTTTTGCATTAGCAAGAACTGTTCCTCATTTTCAAACCATACAGCCTTACTACTGCTTGCTAGACATTTGTGAGTTGACTTATCATATGAATGAGTACTGACTATTATTATAGGCCGACTTCTGAGTATCAGAATGGGAAATAAATATTACAATCTCTTACATCAAAACCAAACTGTATTATTACACTGAGAGAAAAGCTACATATTCAAATTCAGAGCCATTATACAAGACTAAATGTTGATATTTATTTTTAGGCAGACCTGTTTTCATATCAAAGAGTATTTTATTCCTCCAATACAGTGACAGACCCAAAGGTCATTTAGTAGGCACAATAGCTCCTTGCGGAATATTTTTGGCTTTAATAAAATTCAAAATTAATCACTAATACCCTAGTTGCTTTTGAATACCTGTTATTCCCCTGAGAATAACATTATCTACTGCATGGTGCATAGCAGTCTAAATTAGTGTGATTATTTTCAAATAAAACATGATTTTTTGCTTTCTTTGTATAAATTAGTCTACAAAATAATTTTAGCGCGTCATATGATAATAGACCCCCATTAAACGTTTTCTTGATTTTCTACTGCCCTCAAATCACAGGGTATCATTCTGAGTCAAATCCCACTTGTTACTTAATATGCATTCTTCCTTCAGGCTGCCTTGGGGCCAGTTGTTCTAGGACTACTGACTGGGAAATCAGAAGAAGGAGGGAGCAGGCACAATGCAGCCATTACTGATGATAACCCAATTGATGATGATGGATTGAATCCAGAGAAAGACGAGATAGAATGGGCGAAAATAGTTCTCGTTATATCTGTGCTTTCCATCATGCTCACAGCACCAATTGGTGCGATTGCAATATCTCTATCAGGACCAAGACTACTCAAAAAAGCTTCTCGAAGGCAATCATCATTCCATGGAGGTTTGTCAAAATCTTTCTCCTTAAATGTTAAATGTTTACTTTGCATTGTAGCTTTAAATATTGAAAAAATTATAAAACCATTTTAAAAAGTTCATTGACCTAGTTGGTATGGGTACATTGCTGAAATTCATTACGTTTTGCTCTAATAATATCATATTTTCTATGCAATCTTATTTCTATAAACAATATTTACTTTGCAAACTTATGTGGTTAGTAATATATCCTTCAAAGGGAAATATCTCCAGCAACACATGCAATTATTCCATTAGTAGATACTTAAAGTTCTATTTCTACTCAACTGTTTCAGGCTTCCCTTTGAGGAAGTATTGAATATCAATATTAAAAGAGTTTTTACTTTTCCACATACTAATGTGAAAAAGTACCAAATCTTTTAATCTGGATACTTTAAGTTCTTTTTCATCTTCTGCTATGAAGAGATCAATATAAATCTCAAGCATTTTTGTGTGACACATCCAGATATAGGAGAGTAACTACATTCCTAAAAAACACTGCATTGAATTGATAACAATCATTCTAATTTTCTGAATACTTCTATGTTTTAACATGAAAAATTTAAGAGAATTAATAACCCTAAAAAGTCTTTGTGAGTTTATAAATCCCCATTCTTTTGCCAAAAGCAATGAGTAGAGTCAGATTCATAACATTGATTAATTTTTTTATTGCTATTTCATATAGATTTTTGTAAAAAAGGTAAATTTACTATAATCCACCTGGGGAATTAAAAAACTTGATAATGACACATTTAAGCTTCATAGATTATGAAGCCTTCAGATTATATTGAAACTTAAATCAGAATTTTCAGTAGAAATCTAGCTAGTGAATAGACATTTCAATGTTGAAATAGAAAGTTTTTTTATTTAATCATGCATAATTTCCTAAAACTGAAGTTAGAAAATAAATAAATATAATGCTAACTGCCCAATTTTGTCTATACTCTGAATTACCCTTGAATTACATTGAGTGTTTATTTGGTATACATATTAAGTTCAGCTCTCAGATTATATACTATCTGCTTCATTATGTGGGGAAAAATTCAGTGTATTATTGCTTGATTTCTTCAGGTGTTGTCCTTACTCCAATGGGAGCATGGAACCCTCGCCCTCGTCCTTCCCTGAGAGATATTTCGCTGTACGAAGGAGAGGAGGATGAGGATGAAGAGGATGAGGAGATGGAGGACATTCCCAAGAAGGAAGGTGATGCAGAAGAGGGACAGGTGAAAACTGAGAAGTCAGAAATAGTGGAAACGACACGACCTGGAATTCTGAAGGATGATTGGCGGACTAATTTGAAGGGCATTGATGGCCCAATGCTCACTGTTGGAGGTCTGGATGATGAAGGTGGTGAGAAGGTAGCCATGGAGGAGAAGGAGAAGGAAAAAGAGAAGGAAAAAGAGAAGGAGGAGAAAAAGGAAAGTATGGAAGAAAAGAAGGAAGAGAAGCAAGAAGTTGGCAATGGAGATGCAAGGTGATGAATGTAAACCACAAAGCATACGACAAAGTGATCTTTGACTGTAAAATTCCCAACAATACTTTCATATTTTGATTAAATTAAACCCCACCATTTAGGCCTTATAGGTGTCGAGGGAAACGCATAAGGCTTGCGTGGTGTCAGAAATTACAAGGGGGAGGGGGAAGGAAATTTGTGAAAGGGATGGTCATATTTTTGTAAACAAGCCAAGAGAAGTGAATGAAACTCATAGAATAATAGAATGATCAACATGGTTACTTGTCACTAGAATGGAATAAAGAAACCACAGATGCTGGACTTCAAGGAGTGCCAACAAACCTGCAGCAAAATTTCTCCAGGATTCTTTCCCTGGTGCATCTCATCTATTAAACTTAGAGGTTACCATGTGGAGGTATTTATAATGGTGATTGAACTCAATCATAATTTTTTAGATTGAAATCACAAAATATGGATTTTGTACAAATTAGAACTGATCACTACAATTAAGTTATTTCATATTTAAGGATCACTGAAGAACCTGACAGTGCTTATCACTAAGAATGTTTTAATACCAGCTGATCTTATTAAGCCATATACCTTTTTACCATATTTCCCAGCACATGTGGTGCATGTTTTGCAAAAAATATTCAAGTAAAATTTGTCTGTCTTATATATTAGGATAAACTGTGTCATGAAGTACTTTTTCTTGTATATTTCAAATTAAAAATGAAATTGCATCATATGCACCAGTGCATCAAATGTGATGAGAAATATGGTATTTTGTATTTGGAAAAGGACAGTCAAAAAATGACTGAATGAATTAATTTCTATTTATATATGATCAAATATATGTTTACCAAATCAAGATGAATATTTTCCCTGTATAAATAATTTACATCAATCAGTCCTTGGAGGTTCAAGGAATGATATTTTTTTGTGATTTTGAAATGTTACCAACACTGCTGATTGTTCTGAAAGAGAGATTAACTATTTTTGGCACTAATAATAGTGCTACAAGCACTCCTGTGTTTCAGGTCAATCACTGCACAAAGTTTTTTATTTAATTGTATAAAATATTTTAGAGTTTAATATAAAATATGAAACTGAGTTTTTTTTTATTTCTATATGCCTACTTCTTAAAAAAAATCTGGGTAGTCTAATTTTAAAACTCAAATTTCCTAGACAGTTGAATATGGAAGTAACACACTTCCCACACACGCCCTTCTCCATTTAGCATAATCCATCCAATTGCTTAACCTTATACGATGCATTAGTTTTAACTGTTAGTATTAAAAAATGTGAGTGCCACTATGTGTACAAAAAGGGCTACCTGATGATATCAGAAGAGCTAACAACACAAACTGGTAGATAATTACAAACGCAATACCAATTAATCAACAAATCCACATGCATCTAGAAAAGTTGTTCATCAAAGCGAAAGGTACCTATTATTATATCAGAACACTATTCAATTTATTTTATTAGGTAGAATTTAAGACGACAGTAAATATAATATGGTTTGGATTTTTAAGCCATCATTTTTGGGGGAAACAACCAAATTATAGGAATGGTTAGTAAGGTATGCAGAAAGTTTGCCATGAAGAATTTAAAAATTTTATTTCAGCAATGCTATATTTAGTAATATAGATTTTCATTTTCTCCAAATTAAAATATTTAAAAGGGTCATAAAGTCATAATACACATTGTGGAAGGGTATGTAAATATTAATGTTAACAGAACATAGGACATGAGGTTGATGACTGATGAGGAAATGAAACCATGAGGAAATGTCTCCGAGACAATTCATTCACCCATCTTCATCTTTGAAGGTGGACTGGCCTAGTGTGATACCAGAAGTTTCCCAGTAAGCCACTGTGCAAAGGTCTAAATGCCAAACAAGTCCTCTAATTAATTAGAAGAGATGGGTTTTTATAAAATAATATTCTGGACCTATCTAGTAGCCAGCCCACCCCTGGTTGTCATAGACTTGAACTCATAATATCAAGATCAATATTCTTCTGTGAATATCTAGGTGAACTGCAACTGCTCTTATATGGCCATGTCAGCAATATGAAAACGTGCAATTAATTCTGCTTGAATGTTGAAGTATAGATCAGCCCGCAGTACAGTGATTCCCTAACACCCTGTATGGGGTTAAGAATATCATCATTCAAGGATACTGAATTGCTGAGTTATTGATAGGTAAAGTGATATCACAGGCATGGCTCATCACTAGTGATAAGAGTTATATCTTATTTAACTACAGGCATTATTTCATACCTGCTTACATAAATGCAATATTTACAATTACCACCACAGCGGGATCAAGTTTAAATGCACATTTCCAAAGTATAAATAGTTGGACATAACAAAGACATGGTGCAGGTTGTATTCCAGGATCGGTTTTTGTAGGGCTTAAAAATGTGATGGTTAATTTATTTGAACCCCAGCAAATGTAAAAAAATCTATTCAGCTTGGTAGTTTTAAGCTAAAAAAAAACAAGTGATACCCAACCACTGGCAGCTCAATGGATGTTGCAAAGAATACATACCATGACAGTTTGTACAGGGAGTATACTTATGGCATGACAAAAAGATCCAAGATATTGAAGTGTATTTTATGCACCAAAGGGCATCGTTTACTTAGAGCAGGAATGCTCAAGTCATTTGTGGGCTGGGGTGAACTTGGGGGGGGGGGGGAGGGAGAACTACACACAAGTTATCCTGAGTATACTGGAATCAATGGCAAAAGACTGAAAAGAGGCTGAAATTTGACCAAGCTTTGGAGGGGTGGTGTTATGCCTTAACCCGAGTAGACCTTAATGAATGCCAGATTAACCTTCTCACATAATACACAACAAATATTCTGTTTATAGTCACCAGTAAGAGAGAAAATTTGAGCATATCTGATTCAGAGCATCAAGGCAAAAGAATAATGTTAGTTAAAATGACTATTCAAATGATAGTTAACATCAAAGAGATGTCATTTTTCACATTCTAAATTGTTTAACTTTCAAATTCATAGAATACATGTTTACCATTCTATTAAACAATTATTAAAAATCATTGAATGTAAGCTAAAACTACACTATAAACTTTTGTTAACTCCTACACTAAATATGATCACACCGGCAATGCTCATTACAAACTTCACTATGATGTCTATTGCTTTATTTACACCTTAAGGTAATCAGTCAAATTATTACACACAATGTATCTTTTTGCATGATGCACACACACCTATCTCCTGGCTGTTACGACATGTTTGATGCACTTGTTCACCAAGGGGCAGATTTTCTTGTAAATAATGAATTCTTTAATTTTCCTTAAGGAGGTTCACACATGAAATTACATATTCAAGGAAATGCTGAAAATTACCTTTTTTTATTTATAAGGCTGGAACATTGATCAAAGAAATAAATTGGGCTTTCCACATATCACATGTTATCAATGATGTCAATTTTTTATGGGTTCTAGAGGGAAACAAAATCATTAAGTATTCTTCAAAAATGTTTAAAAAATAAAATTAGAGCCCAAGACTTTTTTTTCATGCAATAGAGTTTAATGAACTCATTAAGTTTTTCCTCAGAAATGATAAAAACTTTCAAATACATATATTTAATAGGATATCTACACTTAAAGATTAAAAATTTTTAAATTGGTATGGACATCACCCAAACATTATTGTGGCCTTCCATTAATAATTCAGGCTACATCAAGGCCATTACAAATAGTAGTTGTAAAAACACATTGGCCACTCTACAGATTAATTAGAAAAATCTATCATTTAATTATTTGCCCTTCTGTTTTTACTGATCCCCTATATTTATTCCTAGTGCTGATTTTGAGATTTTATGAAGCAAATGATTTCCCATCCACAATTGATTTCATTTAGGTGTAAATCGACAGTAATAATCAACAGAAAGTAAACAAATACTGTTTCTGACATTGTTTAAAATGCAATTGATATATCATAAACCAGTCATGTAGACTTTTTAAATTTTGTTAATTTGTGATCAACTGCTATGACAATGGTAAAAAAATCTGTAGATCTATATCCTAACTAAATCTAACTATCCCCTATAATAAACCTAACTCACCCAGTACACAAGCGTATAATCACAATAATAGCATTTATGTTATCCAATGTAATATTGTCATATTTGTAGTAGGAACAAAATTGGTATCATTTTACTATTCAATTGGTAAACTTACTGGCCCTTAGATACAGGGCTTAGTCTCCATCAAAACGCTTCAGTTGAATCAATCATCTTCCTTCAGATGTGAATATTATATTAATCTGCCAAGGAATGACTAACATTAGCAAAGATAGTTTGGTGTGAGGCCAATATGGGTGTACGCTGGATGTCTCGTATATTTTTCCTAACCGACATCCCATATTGAAATATTTTCATACCATTAAATGCACAGCCACACCTCATTTTGCCTCAAGGAGGTTGTCTTTTTTTGGCATTTTAGTATGGTTTAAGTCAATCATTTACCGTTTCATCTACCTTATTTTTTTATAAAATCCAAGGAATTGTAAAATTCAATAATAAATTACTTGCAATTGCATAATTAAAGTTTAATGTCAGAGAACTGTCACCACGGGTCATATTATTGGATTGCAGGGTATAAGGCTAGTATACGCCGAGTCTATTAAAATCTATCTAAGTGTATTAAAATCTATCTATCTAAGTCTTTTAAAATGCAACGACTTTGTCACTGAATAGATGAGAAAGAAATAAATGCTAAATTATATGATATATGATGAAAATATATGGCCCCGTTGGTTTTACCATTATCTTTCATGAAACAGCAATAAGATACCTCTCTTGAAACAACTCATGCACACAAGTGTTAAAAGCTATCAAACACAATTCAATTTCCAAACATTTTAATCATCAAAGATCTCAATTACAGTCAACTTTATTGATTACAAAGTAACTGTAGCTTGGCAATCAACTAGACACCATTGAAGACCATTAAATGCATCATTATAATGATTTTTTAAAAGATTTTATCATAAGCATAATTTGTAATCATTCATTATGTATGTACATAAATTTGCTGAGGATTGAGGAGGCTGGACGACAGTGAAATAAGAAAAGTACGATAGAAAGATGGTTAGTAGTAGAGTGAGCAGAACAGTCATCATAGCCTGATCAGAGTTAAGCAGCTGGCTTCTCGTCACTGACAGTAGTGGCTCCAGATCCTTGAGAATGTGATTCATCACTATCATCTTTGCTCGAGCAAGCAAGGCTTGGGAATCTCTGGTAGAGAGCTGCTCTGTATTTGGGGTGGCTGAAAGATGAGGAAGTATTTATTCATTGCTGTGGAGATCTATTTATGACACACCAAGTCTTAATTTTTTAATCTCCAGGGCAGACGTAAGGATTTATGGCATCCTAGGTAAGCCATTTCTGTTAAATCCCTTATAAGGTAAAGCAGTGGGATTGGCAAGATAATCATTGAGCCTGGAGTAATTATATTGAGTAGAATCTCAACACTCACTTGGATTCCCTTAATTTCTTTCCATCCTCTTTGATAGCCTGATCTAGGCCAGAATGGAACACAGCATTAAGGTGACAGGAGAGGAACAACTGAGCAGGGTATGATCACTTGTACTTACTAGAAACTTCGTTTATTAATAGAGTTAGTATAAACCAGTTTAGAATCCTTCTTTGTTATTATTATGAAAGATTGCTTTTCATTAATTGACAACAGTACTACTAAAATATTTACCACATTATAATGTTATTACAAATTTTACTTATTTCAGTAGAAGGTGTTACCTAGAGGAATATGTAGGGAGGATGGAAAATCAGATTCATCACAAATTATCATTACAAAATACCAAATTAAGAATTAGTTCATTTTGGATATGTAGAATAACAGTAAAATTTCATGCA
Organism: Hetaerina americana; assembly: GCF_022747635.1. Taxonomy (NCBI): domain Eukaryota; kingdom Metazoa; phylum Arthropoda; class Insecta; order Odonata; family Calopterygidae; genus Hetaerina; species Hetaerina americana. The sequence continues at coordinate 32,890,862 of NW_027287538.1, forward strand.
GCCATGCTTTAGTTGATTATGTAAGTTAAGTGATTCTATAAATCTATCAGGCTATATAAGGCAGTGAACCATTGAAATAACTACTTAAAAGAGTATTTCAAACCCCAGTTACATTGACACCATTAGCTTTACAGACAGAAATTATTCTTCCAATGGTTTTCTAAAAAATGACAAAACAACAAAACTTGTAATTTGGACATTTATATATTATATGATGTTAAAATTTAAAATCGATATCACCCTTGTAACTCAGTATAACTATGATTAACCATTTGTTTTTGCTGACACACATTCCACCAAATACTGCTACAAATCAATCAGCTAAAATAAAAATTTTTCCCAGAAGAAATCCAAAACTTTATTTGACCTGTTTTCCCCATGCAACTTTACTCACAGTCAGTCCTCATCTTCGTTGTAAAGTGTCAAGAAAGCTTCATAAAATGTTTTTATTAATCCCTGGAAAACAAATATATCCTTTAAATTTCCAATCGTCCTCTTTTCTAACCTGATTCCATAGACAATTGGGTTGTAACAAGAGTTGGCCTTGGCAAATACTGCACCCCAGATGGTAGATAATGGACTCAATGCAGCCGGTGAGAAAAAACCAGCAAGGTTGATGATGAGATATGGTGTCCACGCAACAAACCACAGTGAAATGGTCATCAAAGCAATCTGTTGAAAACAGAAAATTAGTTTTGAAATAATACTATGTCAATAGAAGAATTAATGCTTTAATAGTCTTAAAGAAATGAATATTGCAACACAAAAATAGGCCCTGATGTCAGTTAGCTTAAATATTGATAATAACTTGTTTCATACGCAATTATATTATTACATTGAAGTTATATAATGATCGATAACAATAATTACTGCACTATCTTTGACTTTTAACAAATAAACAGACACACAGCTGTGGTATTACACACTTGGTAATACAAAAGCAATGTGTCTGTATTTTATGACAATTACGTTATTGCCCATTCCTGTGTACTTTCTTGCTATATTTTAGTTTATCCCTCCTTTTTATTGAGCAATTATACATTAGAAATGGTGCATACTTCTAGGCATGTTATGCTTCCCAGGATTGAGGAAACTAAGAAGGCTAGCAACAAAAGGTAGCCTTCACACGGTATAGCAAAGTTTCTCAATGCTACAAGTCGAAGTACAAGTTCTGTGAAAGTCGTAAATGTAGAAAAAATTTCAAATTCACACCCTGAGTGAGGTAGAAGAGTCACAAAAATCTACGCCATTGATGGGGAAATCACAAGAAATTACCCTCGTACATTAACTTGGAGAAACAGACCCTAGACAGCTGTAAAGAACTAATGCCTACCTATGTTAATATTGTTCCACAGTCAATGATTACAAACTATTGTTTAGATACAAGATCAAATGGAGGAAGGGGAAGGTGCACAGCAATTTTCAAAAATGACTAACACTTGTCATGAGGTGCGTAAATAATAATAAAAATACACCTACAGTTACTAGAATAAGTTCTGAAAAGATGAAGTTACCACTTTTACTGGTGAAAGATCCATTCGAAATGATGTTTCCTTGATATTTGATAAATTTAATGGAAAACTGACAATAAGTTGAGTTTTGACACTAGTTCGACTTGGTGAACTTCACGCTCTTTAATGGCGCTCAACTTTTTCTTACTGGCGCTCAAGTTTTCGGTAATATTTCACAATTGACCACAAATTTGAATTATCACCAATGGACCGAACTGTTCATGCGAAACTTCCGAGCAAAACCAAGAGATTCAATGCTAAAGACTTTCAAAAAACAACTAAAATTATATTAGTGATAACTCTTGCCTGTAGAGCTATCTGCCCGCCAAATTCTAATGTATATATATATATATAGCATGACTTAAAATAGCAGACTACTCCGATGCTAATAGGGAAAAACAATGAATACCAAAATTATTTTGATAAACACGATTTAATTTCAGTTGTTTCTATGCAAATTGAATCTTTTTTCATAAAATATAAGTAGCTACAGAGATATTCCGTCGGTATGGATGGACAAGTCAGAAATAAAAAAATAACTAATAATTAGAGAGAGACTTCCTGGCAAATATTTGATCTCTTTTTTAACTTCTGAGGCACTTACTCCTAGCCCATGCTGTTATTGTCCCAATATTAATTCCCTCTTCGATATTTCATGCTTTCAGCCCAATTTTATCTCTCACAACAAGTCTAGGCAGTTCATTTTTCTTTCATAATTTCCAAACATCTCCCCTCTGCCACGACCGTCAGCATCCCGCAGCTTCTCAATATCTCCACCATCCACCTTTTCCGCCCCAATTGAATTTTGCTTAGCCAATTCCTCTCTTCATTTACCGCAACTTCATCGTTCGTAGAATCCCGTATCCCTCTCTTAACAGATTGTTTTCCTCCGTCTCCCCGATTCCAATGGATTTGTACATTGTATTGGATAGAAGAACAAAGTATACAATATAAAACCTAATGAATGTGAAGGAATTTGATGACTTGAAGAGATCAGTGAAAATAAAGGTGAAAAGGATTGGCCGCAGCGTTTCCTCAATGTGATTCTTGTTTTGTGCGGCAACTAAAATAATCGATTTTCCCTAAACGCTTTTTGTGCTCAAATCGCAAAGAGCAATTATTAAAAAGTTTATAAATATTATATACATGAAAATGTTTTATTCTGCAAAACTATTTTGAAAAAAAAAACAACATGATTTTCGACCATGTTGGAAATACATTTACTCTGTAGATCTGGAACGTACCTTTTTATGGACAAACGGTAAAACATAGTGTGATATAAGTATACCTTTTTTGGTTCTTATGTATAGTTCTGATTAACTTGCGAGCGAAAAATCCAAGGAAAGAATTGCAGAATCCAACTCGTTTTCATTTAATCGTTCCTAACACAATTGTCAATTATAAATTACCTGTTCAGGGAAGGTTTCAGACGGTCAATAAAAAATACGAGTATTACTCGCATTATTTATTACATACATGTAGGCTAAAATTATTTCTTTCTTCGATTCTTCATACTTTCTGAGACTTTGATATATCAAAGGCGCCGTAGTCCAGGGGTAGAACGTTGAACAACTGACCGGAGGGATCAGGTTCGATTCGGGTCCAAACACACCTCTCTGGTCACCCTAAGCTCCACCAAAGCTGTGTGACTTTTCGTGTGCCAGATCTTCCTGGGAAACCATAACCGGGACAGAGAAAGGAACTGGCCCCCCTACACTGATGTGTTAATTTCACACGCCGTCGGTCTTAGTACTGGGTGAACTGTACCATCACCTACCAAACCGACCTTCGGGTTGATTACTGTGTTCATAGTTCTTTTTTGGAAAGGGTTTCCCGAAAATCACTTTGGTGCAATAGAGTAAGGGCTTAAAAGTGATGTTCAAATTGAATTTGGACCAACACCTTAAAATATTTTTCAAATGAGTTGGGTTTTTCGATGAACTATTTGATGATCGCCTTTTGCCTATTAAAGGTGTTTTAATTGTCCTCCTTTCATATTCAGCCAATGAATTTTGGACTTAATTAACCCTTAGATGGACTGAACGTTGAACTTACGGCATACGTATTTATCCTGTATCTACTATGGCGTCTTTGCTGTGTTGAATTGTGTTAATTTAAACTTCTGATCAGAGTTACGCTAGAATATGACCTTAGGTACGTGCAAAACTCAAGGGGGAGGTTCACCTTAGCTAATTTGACCTCAGCATTGGTGGCTTTGGTCTCAGCGCTCCTGAGGGAGGCCACGTTCATCTTCTTCGCCTGCTCTTTCATCTGCCGCTCATGGACAGCGACGGCCTAGGATAGAAAAACCCTGGATTAATACATGTTTTATGTATACCTATGAAAGCCATGACCGTATTTTTTTCCTCTCTTCCATTATTTTTTATTCCACTAATTAACCGACTTCATTTTTTTGTTTCTTTTGTTTTAACTGTTTCAATTGGCGATTTCCATTCTCAGATGAAATTGGGAGTCAGAGACATTCGATGGAAAGGACATTTGCAGAAAATGAGGTATTGAATGGTAGGATAATGGGAGAATTTAGTTTCACGACATGGGAAAAACGACAGGTATTTTAGACAATAAAAAAGGATGAGTATAATAAAAGGCTGAATCCAGCTGCACGAAAGGTATTTCTGGTATTTCCATTCTGCACAATATCTTTAGAATCTCATGACTATATGCAATAGCTTTACGAAGTGAAATGAATATGGATTAGAAGTGAAGTTAATTTTTCTCATGAGTTGTAATTAAAGGTACAAGTAACTAATAGTTGCAGAATGGAATATATTTGCGGAACTCTGGACGTGGAAATCCAGTATTCTATATTAATTTAGCATCCTTTTCAAGATTTTTTCCCAAATATTTACATTGAAACTTAATTACTGGGTAATTTTATTATTTCAGACGTGACTTTTTCAAACAGAAATTAATTCCTCTCGCATGTATTTAAATGAGTGCTAAAGTAACAAAGTCATGAAATAATTTAATTTTCTAATTGCTACATACTTAATTAACTTAACTCACCAAGGTCGATTAAATGTATTTCAACAAAGCGAGTAAGGCGGAAATAGTGCAGGATGTAGCAAAAGAGTACAAATACTGTTTTACTACATCTCATCATCCACTACTTTGAAAAAATTACTATATTTAAGAGCATTAATTTTCAGATTGAAAGAACATAATTTATAGTTGGACAGACAGTGTATGGATGTATGACAATTGTGTTATCTACGAGGGGAGGGAGAGAGGCGAAAAAACAGGAGAAAATACCATTTACAATTGCTAACACCAAATTGCAACTTATTGTCAGAACCGATTCCATTTGTACAGACTAACCAGTAAGGTTAGACACGTTCAATTTTCGTTTAAATGAAATATATCGTTAAAATTTATCCATACCAGGCATTAGACTTATTTATTTTTATTAGTTTTTTTCGTTCGATAGTTGAAAAATTCAAACAATTGGAAGTGGCGTAAAAAAAATAACGACTTTATAGAAATTTTAAAAGTGATTGGAAGAATTGGTAAGAATCAAATTGGGGGTTAATTAATTAAGATCAACCAATACTTTTGTATGAAGTTGGAGTAGTCTCCAGTGGATCACATATACGTACATTAGAGGTAAAGTTAAATGTGTATGAAGCGAATGCGTGTAGATGTCCCTTTTCTTGGTTAAGGCTACAAAATGTATTGACGTCATTCATTTTTATTTAATTTACGAGTCGGAAATATAACAGTTGGGGTGATGCAGGAGGTCCGACAACGTACCTTAACGATGTACCAGTAAGCGTAGATGATGACGAAGAGAGGGAGGCCATAAACGAACATGCCATAGGCCCAAATGTACGAGACACTGACCCAGTCGCGGGACAGATAGTCGGTTCCGCAAGAAGTCATATTCCCTTCTGGCACGTACCTGAAAGTTTAATACGTATGAGTAAATAAAGAGAAGTAGAGGCTGGAAAAGGAGTGTTTTCAGTCCTAAGGCTTTATATCACCACCAGATTCATACCTAAGGTGGGTACTCAGCTTCGACGCATAATTTATATGAATTACGTTTAATTTAAAAAAAAGGCTCACAAAGATGGTTTGATAGATGAGGACAGAGTGGTTTCATAGTCGGGAGAAGGAACGCAAAAAGACCTATCATCCTTCCACACTCTTCAGGCGTGTTATTAAGCTGCCAGAAGTCTGGGGTGAAACACAACGGAAACATTCATAATGACACTACTGAATAGGTGGTAATCTAGCAAGTTTACGTGTATGCCTCTGGCATGCATCAGATCACGCACCGACTCGGAGAACCAAATAATGGTGTTTAAATCAGAGAGCTTGGAGTCAAATGAACAAATTCGAGGAATCACCTTTCGTTCTCATAATTTACGACCAAAGCACGTATAGAAGGGAACACTTGCATGTAAAAAAAATTGCATTTCAAGGATTTCCTTTTTCGTCGCCTTTTCTTAGTCCTAAGTCGTATTTCTTCGTCGTCCATCCTGGAATTCTAAATCAAATTATCTTGGGGTATTGTTTAGCTGTACATTAAATAATAATTACTATTAATAGGAGTTGATTAGTGGTAGATATATTTTTTTGACGGACCCAAGGACTGCTATTCTGCTGCGATTCTAAGCCTTGTCTAACACAGCACTAAGTGCCCTAAAATGGCGTATTACAACTAAGTTTTTTTACCTTCACATTTTTTATTTCATCCTTCCAAAAATCTGTTCCTCCCTCTATTTCACTCATCCCTCATTCTTTCTACTTTCAAGGTCTTATACATTAAATTTCCAGTCAATTTGCCCCATATTCAATTTCAATGCATCTTTTAATTACTTCCAAGGCGATTCTCTCTTCAGCTGAGTCTACCCGAATGAGCCGATCACAGCAACTACAAGAAATGCTGGAGGTCCATGGTAGTAACAAAATTTAAAAAAAACCACACCAAGTTTGAACCTAGTGTTGGCGATTCGGACACTGCTCTCGATAGCATAACATAGGACAGGAATCATAAGTACCAGTATCTAGGGCAGGTATACTTTATCAGTTATACGGTATCACAACAATCAATTCTGGTACTTCACTCCGTTTTAACTTCACACTAGTATTGACTATGATAAAGATATCAAAATTAAATTAATTATTCTAAGAAACAGACTCAGTTGTTACTCTGCGGAACTCTGTAGTATTGGGATAGTTTGATGAGGTATCAACAATGGAGTTTCCACACGTAGTGCTTTCGTTCACGATCATCGTTTTGTTGCAAAGCAGAATCTGCAGGCGAAGATTTTGCTTGGCAATGAAACCATTATCGTGAGAAATAAAGTTAAATGTTAAAATATCAGATTTGATACTTTATTTAAGTTTCACAATCAGTTATGGATTTCTAAATGAACTAACCTTTTCCAGAGATGTTACCTAGCGCAAGAAACGTACCGGTAACTAGTAATAATCCAAAATACTGGCACTAACCCCTGTTTAGAATACTTTAATTAGTTTACTCGGAGAAAGAATCATGATTCAGAGCCTTCTGTCCCTATTAAAGTTTTAATCTTTCCCGTAATAATTTTGCTCCCCAGTCCAACAGGTAAATTACCTGTGAAGCTTATCGCACTCGTGTAATATGTCCTCATTTAGAGGAAACCTCTACTCACCTATTCCACCCGAGCAGTGGGGCCAGTGTCCATCCAATCGAGTTGACCCATACCAAAAATATCCAGGTGAGGGCCTTTTTGACTGTCATCGGTGAGGCAGACAAGCCCTGTAAGGATACAAAGAAAGGTCGACGATGCAGAGGATAATTGTGAGAGCAAATAATTAGGGAAATGTGTGAACACTTAACTTTACGTACAACCCGGACCTATCTTTATATATCTCCAATTTCGTTATTCTGCCTCACTTTTACTTTATCAATAGTTGCATTCTCTCTACTTTAAACGGTCTGTATTAACATTAATAAAGCGATGCTCATCGCATTGTTCGACTCAAAAGACGTTATCCACAAAGAGCGTGTGCTCATAGACAGTGGTGAATATAAATCATCAATTGGAAGTCCTCGAAAGACCGCGGATACGAGTGCAACGGGTCAGGAAGGAGATCTTTGCAAAATGGAGACTGCTCCATGACAACGCACCGTCCTACACCGCTTTCCTCTTGACCGGGAACCAGGCCGAGCACAAAGTGGCAACACTTCCTCAGCTCCGATGTGGTACCACCGGGGCATTCTTTGTTCCCAAGAATAAAAAGGAGCTTCAAAGACAACCAATTTGGAGCGTTGGATAGAGTCAAAGAGTTTATACCTGAATGAAATTCCCGTCGACGCCGTCCAGGAAGCGTACCACGACTGGCAGAGGCACTGGTAACGGTGTGTCGATGTACAGGGGTGATATTTTGAAGAATATTAGTAATTTCTACTTTGATCTGCAACAGATTTTTTCCCGAATTGATCCTACTTATTTTTGGGACAGAACCGTTGGCTTCACAATTTTCAGTTAGCTAAGTTTAAAGCAATAGCCGTTCATGACGAATAATCGATAATGTCATTGCAACAACTGAATACTATGTTGTTCAGAAATATCGAAATAAAACAGCAAATTAATAATCAATTTAACAACACGACTCGGATTTAACTTTCTGCGAGCGTTCTGCAACCACAAATTACAAGTTAATGCTTAATAATCCTCTGCTCTGAATCTTATAGTATTGAAACTAATGTTAGCGTTGATTCGTGACTGGGACAAAGATTAAATGTAGAGAGATGCGGTTCAAAATGTGCTCTAATTTTCAGATTAATTATTCCTATTAAGTGGTGCACGATATTTTTATAAACAAAATAAGCCCCGTATTGCTTCAAAACTACTTTCTAAACATTTGATCACGAATTGTAGCGCTTGTAATAAATATGCAGATGTCTATTTGGTTGTTTCTAGTGAAATTTGAAAAAGCATGACTATTTCTACAAAAAGCTGGACAAATCCTAAAAGGTTGTGAGTTCAACAAATTATGGTTCCCAGAAAAAATACAAAAACTACTCAGTTATATAATAAAGCAGAGTGTCTTGCCTGTCGCGAGAACCCATTAAAGTTATTTAGTATCATTAAGTAAATAGAAAAAATGTAATCATACTAAGAGCCATCTCGCGACAAACATGGTTTCTCTGGTCCGGATTTACATCTCTGCTATACCTTACCTTTACGAAATCTCCGAGATACAACAGCAGAACCGAAAGAGCTTCGTCATCACGATTGTTCCATGTCCATATAATTGTGTGGGTCTTTTAGTGAGGGGGATAATCACTGTAACATGGCTTGGTGCAGCCAATGCACTTAATCGGAGGGGGAACTCTCCGAGAGCTTGGTTGTCAAGAAGAGTCTCACCTAATTCCCAGCTTTCCCCGAGTCCGGCCTAACAGCTAGCTCCCCATAAGCCGGAGTTGCCGTAATCCCATTTCACTAATGTTCTCCTCCCCGTGCGCCGAGGTGCTATTAGCCACGGGTGACTGCGCGGATTTCGGGAGGGAAAGCGATGTACGCTCGAACGCACGGCCGCGAATAAAATACAATCCGGAGACGTAGTTAAAAAAAAACCTTTGAAAAAATGTCTCCTCCCACTGAAACTCCTGTCTATCTTGAATACGCAAGCGCAAGTCAAACTGAAGAGCGTATCTTCTTAATAGTGGCTATACACGGAGAGACATTAATAGATAAACAAAAAACACACACACACACACACATATATATATATATATATATATATATATATATATATATATATATATATATATATATATATGCTTGTACTCTAACTGAACAGAATACTTAAACAAAATGAAAAAGTTAATAATAGAGTAATCAAATTTTATAGGGTAATAACGAAGAATACTCAATTTTTTGTAGTTCAATCTATTATCGTAATCAAAATAAACCTCTCCAATACGTATTCACGTAGCCAAGAATTAACACCATGCATACTTGCCTTAACTATGACGTTGTAACGGTCCAATGCAATAACTGCCATGGTCCAGATTGATACGCAGCCGAACAGAGATCCCAGCATTCCATAAATTTGGCACATAAAAGGTCCTGCGGGGTGCAAGATGAGAATATAGAAATCAACGTTGACAGTTTAAACATTTAAAAGATAATCAAAGACCCGACAAAGTTGTCCGCCACTTTGTAACTGTGGAATAATGGAAATGTACAATTGGAAGTCTACGATTATTAAAATATAAAATACTTCACGTCAATCTTATTTTACAAATTTTTCATTTCATTATAACATATGCTCGTTTCTCATTCATTTATTTTATTTCTCACAATATCCTCTTTATATCGCAATGAGAGCCTATTAGTTACTTTTATCTGGTACTAGATACTTCTACTTCTGTCTGGTCCATTTGGAAATATGATATTTATCCATAAAAAGCGCACGTCTATATATTATGTTAACAATGTCATTAAAAATACAAAGAACTTGTTGGGTCAATAAATCAATAAATTATGGTATAAAATAAACCTACGCCTTAAAATTCAGTTACCTTAGTCGCGCACTCCGGGAATAAATACTGGGGCATTTTCATTATCAAGTGTATGCCTACGGCATTGAACGTTGGTGCACGCAAGTTTTATGCATACGTAATATTGAATAAGTGATTATACGAATGACTATACGCAGCAAGTGATAACTTTATGAAAAATACGGAATTTCTTGAAGTGTCCATAGTTGTAAATCAAATATAGGACACATTTTTGGCAACTTTGATATAATGGGATTCAATGGGAATACCCTTTCGGGGTATTTTCTTTAACAACTTTGAAGTACAATAAAATTAACTGGTATCCAGAAAACTTGGACTTTTTCATAGATGAAAGCCATTTTATATTTTTCATAGAACTGTTTTTACGAGATAGTTTATAAAAGGCAAAAATTAGGCTCTAATAATGCTTTTGGTTGCTTTTGTCAGTTTTTTTGGATGGTCTTCACGGAAGATACCTGTACTATGGTTTCCTTCAAACCCGTTCTTTCTATCTAACTTTCTTTCCACCTTTCCACCTAACTTACTTTCCTTCCACCTGTTCCTTTCCTTCAAATATACTTGATGTTTACCATAAATTAACTATTACTGCACATATTTAGATTCCTTTGGTTTGCACTCGTAATATTAAATAAAAAGGGATACAATCTGGGAAAAAGGTGGTGGAGGTGTTATATTTATTCGTTTAAATATTGGTCATAAACATCGTTTCTAAGACATCGATGACAAAGTAAAGCAAACATTTTAACCATGTCAGATAATCCGTCCTAATTTTATCATTCCGTATCTATTTTCAAAAGCTTGCTGTGTTGATACCCTTTCCTCAAGTACTAAGTTTTGCAATCAGATCACACTACACTCCACAAAATGTTTTCACTGATCTTTTCTGTTCACTTTTACATAAAGTACCCTTCATCAACCTCCGACTCTTTGTAGACGCTTAATTTTTTTAACACTATTTTATTTTAATGATCCTTCTACTCTGCCATCGACTCCATAAAAATTAATCAAAGATATTCATTAGATGGAAGGGAATACAACTAGCTCCGAGACGGGATTTGAACCCACAGTGTCTTGCAAAAAACTGCCAAGAGTTCGTCATTCACCAAATTAAAAGGAGTGGAAAAAGTTACGCTCTAATTACAGAGAACAATGAACGGTTTTTTTTGCAGACCTCTTCTTTTTTCTTACTCCACCCTTATAGTTATATTTCACTGCAAAGTTATGTTTAAGTCCTGGCGAATAAACTGATAGACGGGTTACTCGACCAATGTCACTTACCGAGCACCCACGTTTCGAAGTAGCAGTTGATTGTCATCATGGGCGCCATGGTTCCCATTAGAAAGAAGTCAGATATGGCGAGGTTCACCACAAAGAGGTTGGAGGGCGTCCTGAGTGACTTATTGGTCGAGAATATGTAGATGACGACTCCGTTGCCGCTGAGTGCAACGCAGAACAAGATGAACAAAGCAAACATCAGGAGGGAGTGCCATAGAGGGTTCAGGGGAGGAAACTGAAGCCTGCGAAAGAATTAATCGGTTTGGATAATTTTTATTAATAATACCTGTTAATTCGATTATATACATTTGCTATGGTCGACTTTGCCTGTGGCCGGGTTCGCACAGCGTTGACTGTACTCCGGTCACAAAAGTGAGAACATATACAAGAGAGATTTGAGACCAATAAACGATCATTTTCTCCTCGCATCTTACCAATGGGAGTCAACCAGGAAGAGCATATCCGGTGGCACCTTGTCCACGACGGTCATGTTCCCGTGAAAGCCGCCCGATGGCGCCAGCGAGTAGGCGCTGTAGCTGGCTCCCATCAACGCCGCCATGGCTGTACCTGCATACAAATCCAAATGAAATAATGAGGCACATCACCAAGGGGGGGGCACAGGGGCGTAGATAATTTCTTTTAATGAAAGGGAGAAGGAGTTAAACTATACTTTAACTTAAGATTATCATACTGGACACGTTTATTTAGATGAAATGTTAAGTAAAATATCGCCTGCATAGCCTTCCTTAATTTGAAAAAAAATCCTTCACTTGCAAAGGCATCAATAATTAAATTTTGAAATGCATGAAAAACTAACTTTTCATGAGTAACGTACGGGCATGTATTTTCACGCTGCATATTTATCATCACGGTGAATATTTACGTTCTTTGACCCTCCCCCAGGGCAGGTATGTAATGTGCAGCGCTTAAAATTTATTTTCAAAAATCCCGCTCGCGCTTGGTACCTAGGATGCGGGATTTAAGAGATTCTACCTTATTTTGACAAGGTGGTTAAAATTTGAAAACTGAGAACCGACTTCCCTCTCGATAGAATCGGAATAAGTGTGTCTGTAACATATTGCTGACCAGTTTCGTCGATTAACTGTGTCCAGGCTTCATTGATAATTGTCTACTAATGACGCCGCCGATTATTCCTCTGCATCGAGCACAGGACGAGCAGGTCTTATCAAAAGCAATAAGATTTCGCTGAGAAATCCAAAACATGAGTAATAGATGGAGACATCGGACAGTTAAGATTCTATACATTGTTTATTTATTTACAAACTTATTTTAAACATACCTATATTCTTTATCTTGGGGGATTCTGACCAACTCGACCCCATATTTATACCCCAGGGCCGACAAGACAGACACGTAAAATGTATAGCATGCATGTGAGAAATAGGATTGTGGAGAAGGTGCAAAGATGCAAAAGGAAGTACTACAACGCTGGAACTGGCAATACGAGACGCGAATATACTATATGTACCCGCGCAATAAATTCAATTACTTCGATCAAAGACGGATCGTGTTAACACGGTATACAGCTACGATCGGTGATATTATTTGACAGCTGAGGGTTCGTACTTCATAATGGTAAGGGTTTTAGGTATCGGGGTTTCCCTGAACCCCTCTGTTTTTCACGGCGTCGTCGATATGTATGTTTTCCACGTGAAAGACAAAATTCGGAATGAATAATACATTCTGGTCACCCCATAACCTATCATCGAATGCCATAAAATTGAAAGTAAGGCTCTTTAATATTCTTTTTAATTAACTTTCGGTGGTTGAATCAATTAAAAATTATTAATGATTGACAAGGAGTGACAACAAGCGAAGCATTCTATAGCTAAATTATTTTCTATGTGAGGGTATTAATTCCAGATAATGATGTTGCATTATCTCACGTGCCTTAAAAATGGATTTTAATCCCACCTCATGAGTTTGCACAGACGTCATTTTTATAACCATGCTTTTTTCATAAGATATTGCATTTTTTTGGAAGAATTATAAAAGGTCATAGGTACCTATGTGTATGTGGCAGATTCTGTTAGGTAATATGAATAAGTTTCTGTTGAAGTAGAAATTAACCACATAAAAATGTGATACGATCACATAAAATAAACAGTGCGGCAGTGTTTTTGTTTTCAATCATTATCATAAATATGCGCAAACTCTTTGACCGTAATATAGAAAGGCAGAATAAAAGTTTTAAGAAAATTATGTTTCTGGTTGATGTGAGGATATACTACATGTATGTGATGGAAAGCATTCAAGCACCATTCTGACATAGGATAATTATATTACTTAAGATTAGATGAATGAATACCATAGGATTGACCGCGGAGAAATAAAAGATAGGTAATGGTATGGTTTTGTCAAAGTAAACGGTTAAGACGATTATGATAAGTACGTTTTAAAATCAGTCTAATTAAAGGCAATGGCACTACCTTTGAATACTGAAAGGAGAAAGCTTAGAGGAAATCTAACAATATTATTATTATTATTAGGTAATCTACCGGTTAAGGTAGGTTTTTGGATGGACATAATTACTAATTAAATAATTTGTGACCCCTAGCAAAACACAACATCCTACTCTACACCAGGTCCCTCTTCAGCTCTGAGTACTTTCTTCCTTCCTTCATCCCGTCCAACATCCCTATCCTGTTCCTTCCCTTTCCTCGTTTGCCCAACATTCTCCCCTCAATTACAGTCTTCAACATCCCGCTGCCGGTCAATACCCCCTTCATCCACTTTTCCTGTCTCCAAAGGATTGCTCCCAACGAACCCCTTTCCTCGCCCACCATACCAAGTACTTCCTCGTTTGTTCTAACAATATAAGTATCAAGTAAAAAGAGCCGACTGAAAACATTGCTCTGGATCGTGCGAAAAACAATCGGTTTGCCTATTACTCTTTATCGCCTCCTCCCAAAATGTCCTCAAATTTTTCCCGTGATTCCTCCTCCTTTCTCCTAACCAGGTGATGTTTAACTGTCTGCTTTGTTTGTCCTGGAACTCCATTAATTTTATCAATCTTCCTTTGAAACTTATTTTTATTTCAGATATCTTCTTGTCTGATGCCAAATTCCCTCATATAATTAGTGATTTGCTCCACCCAATCTGTTATCATATTTAATTTGGTGGCGTAACAAAATATTTTCTTTTTCAGCCTGTAAATACTCATGCATAGGAGGTGTTCATAAAACTTCCGTCTTATCTGGCATTTTGTTCCAGTACTGTTCTCAATATTTGTGAAGACGTTCATTTTTCCCTCTTTTCCCATTTGCTATGCTCTTTTTTTCCCAACCGAGGATCTTCCATTTAATTTTTCCATTCTTTCTCCTCAAATTCTTACATTTTATCTTTCTTGTTCAGTATAAGACATTTTGAGCCATTAAGTCCTCCTGGCTTAACAAGTTGACGTAGCACCGCATAATCGTGATAATACTGCATAGGTATGATGGAGCAATTATAGCGTGTAATATAAAGTTTTTCGCCATTTCGATAATATTTGGCATCGTAGCTTTGTATTTCCAAACTACGAAAGTGACGTTATGTGGGCGAAAAAAATGGAATGCGTTAAAATATTTTCAATATGGATGCACATTTTATCTATGCGTGAGTGATACTTGATGAATGTGAGCGTGCAGTTGAAATGCATGCCTTGTAAGTGACAGTCAGGTTATATCGAGTATGCTGTACCAATCGCCAACATACCACAGCAAACTAACGTAACTCTGTCTGGGAGATCTTTCATATAGGATTTCCAACTGTCTACCCACCTCACTCAAAGCAGCCTTCTACCCACCCATAACCCTCTCCAAACTTCTAGCCAATGGAAAAGACACCCAGGATAGCCTTCTCAAATCAGGCATTTATAAACTGAAATGCGAGGATTGCAACAGCGTTTATGTCGGTCAGACCGGCAGGAATATCAAGTTACGAGTCAAGGAACACGCTAGGTGTCACAAAAATCAGAATAACAACTCTCTCTTCGCCAAGCATTTACTAGAATTCAACCACAGCAGTGACTTTGTCCCAGAGATATTACACACACTCCCAAAAGGATTAAAAATGGACGCTCTCGAGCAATTAGAGATTAGAAGGCACTTGGTGAACCCCAAGACGACACTTTGTAATGAGCAATTATTCCCATACCCCTCCCCACTCCTCTCCGAGAAATTAGCCTGGAAATGGTCAAAACAATCCATCAACGCACCTGCGAGCCCCCACCCCCCTCAAATCCTTCCAACCCTCCCCGCCCCCACTCTGTCCTGAGGGTATATATGCTTGCTCTGTCTGTTTTGCAAATTTGTACCTGATGATGCCGCAAGTCGGTGAAACGCGTTGTACCGTATAATAAAATCTGTGGAAAAGTACGAGTCTTTCTTTCTATTTTAATAATGGATAACGTAACTCTTCCAAAAACAATTGTAATTGCAACACATTGCAACAATTGCCATTAGACCCACCTGACTATGGCTCCCCGCGACGCGCAATGAAGACTGTGGAGCAATTCCGTTGAACTACTTTGCCAGTTTCTTATCGCAGTCAGCGGATGCCAGGCGAGGAGGAGTGCGGATGGCTGTTTCTCCGGCAGCGGTGACACGAGCGGCCCTTGACGAGAACCCCCGCTTATATATACCCTGGCAAAGTGGAGAGAGTGCTTCAAATGACCACCACCAATTCGCAAAAACTCTTCCCCCCTCCACACCATCATATCCACCCCCTTCCTTCCACCGATCATTCCACCCCACCTTCTCCTTGGAACGTGACTACCACCTCCCAACCTGTAGGGCGTCTCCTTCCCTTCTGGGGAACAGTCACTTAAGAAGGTGCTTGGCCATATCGCGGAAGCCCTCGCAAACCCTTTAGCCCATCCCGCCCAAATATTTCGCACCTGGCGACCACAATCCCTTTCGAGAAAATCATCTTTAGTTCGAGGGGGTCAGAGCCCCGCGGTTAAACCAGCAACCGAAACCACATTCCTCCACAAAGCCACCACTCGCGCGCATGACTGGGTTGACATTGCCGTGTCATTAGAATTGTCCAGAATGGAAATAAAAATTAAGGTGAACACATGACTAACTCGGTGCAATAAAATTCAATAATTACAGTTTGACCCTGATTTTTGCTTCTATCTAACGTTTTTATTGAGCTAAGTTACTATTTGTTTAATTGAAAGAAGATTTAAGTAGCGATTTTGATTTTTTAGTTATGATTTATGTATCTATTTTATAGTTTTATTGATTAGATTCATTAAGCAAGTGAGATATAATAACTCAATTGTGACTATAAGAGTTCATTTGAACCACGTAAGAGAGATTTTGTTTTTATCTGTTAAACATAGGTCCAAAGTGATAAAAAAGGAAAAAAATCCAAAAAAAATCACTGTCCCATATTTAAAACATATGAATTTTATTTGCTCAGTTAAATGTAAAATGTAATTTCAATGTCACTTATAGCCCGGGTGCCAACCTTTTTTAATTATAAACCTCCTTTAGCCCAAACAAATTCATACTCCAACCTTGTGTGCCGTTGTTGTAATTGATTCATAAAAATATAAGCTAATAACATTTAATTAGTTTAAATTGTAACCAAATCATAAACACAAAGGCATTTACTCTACACCAATTGTTTTGACGAAGGAATTAGATTTCAATCATGGGATTTAAGAATTTCAAGGTTTATGCTGCAGGATGTTTTGTTCGGAAGTTTTCGGAGAATTTGTATTAAACAGCGATTCATGGTTTTATCAGCTAGAGACGTTAACCATGGTGACAAACTAATACCGTTTGGCTTCTGATCCTATCTTACGCAATAAGATGAGTCTACTTAAACTTGCCATGGTGGTGTATTTTAAAAAAATTGTCAGATAATGTTTTAACCAAATGTTGCTGGCGTTATTACAACCATTCGACACGTAAAAATTACAGGATTGATTTTTTCTTACATCTTCATGAAGCAATCCGTAATATAATGAAGGGTTCCATAATTGAAAACTCGGTGCTCGATTTGCTCACCGCCGGAAGCGGGTGTCTTCGTCTTTTTGTTGACGATAAATTTGTTTCTTAATTCAATTACAAGTTACCCAAGCCATTTTGAAGTGGGCGGATATTTTGCAACCTTGCACAATCGTTATATTGAATTTCGCAACTGAATGGTCTCGGAGCCCATTAGCCGCCCAAAAACCTTTCAGCTACATTCTAATTCTTCCTCGAAGAAGAAGAACCTTAAGCGAAGCTCATCCTACGTCAAACTCCTACATAATATTTCTAGCTCCCTCAGTGATTCAAACGCAGCGAATGAAATGAATGGTCATTTTGCTATGTGCATTTTGCGCGTAACGATGACAAAACTTGGAAAGTCCGGGTCAAATCTATTACCAATAATTTGTAATAAGTACAAGCGAAGAGCTGGAACGAATAGTTTCATAAAGGAATTGAGGACTTAGTCGCGAAGTAGGATTTGGGTTGTTTTTTGTTAGGAGAGAAAAAAAGAGTTGTTTGGTTGTTGTATCCATCCAAAACCTACCATAACCGGTAGATTACGTGTAATAATAATACTTTCATTTTGCCATAATTCAATATGTGATGAAATTTAAAATTCCCTCTTTAGTTGTAACTCTTATATGCACAGCACCTTCTATCAATAACCCGTCTCTCAGCAAAGAATACAATATTAATGTAAACGGGCTGACCTCGACACAGTGTGATTAACTACGAAATTATTATTTGAAGCAGTGTCGATCATAGTTAAGTTTTCTATGTCCCCGAAACACTATTAATTTTCGATTAGCACACAGAGTTTTGTCTTCTAAAGAGCTTATAATTTCTTTTTAAGTACCGCTTGATAGAAATTCCACTTCATCATTCTTCATCTGAGTATACATATGCACCCTATCTCTGTTTATGTAATCCAAAACAACTATTATTTTCACCCATACATTTCGGTTGCTCGTCTCCTTTCACGCGTTCTCCTAACTCCCTCTCATCTACTTTTCTTACCTTCCTCTAATTACTTCCCATAACCACCTCTCTTCCCCTGCAATGGTGAATTCCTCATTTTTTCTCCTTATCACTACTTTTGCCATAGTTCGTATGAATAAAAATATGTAGCACTCCTAAAGCAGAACCGTAATACAAATGTTTTCAATGTTCGTATTTATGTTGATGGCATAATATGCCGCACGATGTTTTCTTTTTCTGTGATTAACAAGGAAGCAAGAGATAAGTGTACACCCAACGACTATTATTTTCTTTGCCAATAGGCAAAATACTGCATTGACAACAAATTACGAAAATAATAAGCATTAAAATTACATTCAACCGGAGGTAAAATCCTCACGCATAGTGGAAAGATTTCTTCATTCCCTTATCATAAATGTATGGTACAGCAACTGTTCCATTAGTTAGTCTAGGTACGTCATTACACTGAAGCGAGAGACAGATTGCATGATTATTTGGTATATAACATCATTTTGCATGATTATAATCATTGCATGATTCTCTTGGATCTTTCCTGCGTCAACTATTACCTTACCCGCCTTATCTCTAACCGTTAGCATAGCTCTTCCTTTCTTACTTCCCGATAACGATTTAACTTTGCTGTACAGCGCACCGATTTCACCCTTCCTCTGCAAGAACACAACCAGGAGGTAGTTGCCTGTTTCGTAGATTTCGAAAAAGCGTTTGATAGAGTGAATTGGGAAAAACTAATGAGTATATTGCAGAAAATAGGAATAGATTGGAGGGAAAGGAGGCTAATCCGCAACCTGTACATGTCTCAGACTGCTCAGGTGCGGGTGGGAAACGGGGAATCAGGATGGGCAGTGTTAGGAAGGGTGTTTTGGACCAACACGGTCAAAGTAGTAGGGACGTAAGGAGAAGAATTGCGCTAGACAAAGAGGCTTTCACAAGGAGGAGGGAGTTGATGACAGGGACTTTGAGTAAGGATGTCAGGAAAAGACTCGTAAAAACTTTGATATGTAGCGTAGCTATGTACGGTGCGGAAACGTGGTCAATGAAGCAGGAGGATAGACGTAGACTGGAGGCTTTTGAAATGTGGGTGTGGAGAAGAATGGAGAAGGTGAAATGGACAGAGAAGAAAACAAATTAGGAAGTACTTGGTATGGTGGGCGAAGAGAGGGGTTTGTTGGGAGCAATCCTATGGAGGCAGGAAAAGTGGATGAAGGGGGTGTTGACCGGCAGTGGGATGTTGAAGACTTTGATAGAGGGTAGAATGTTAGGCAAAAGAGGAAAGGGAAGGAACAGGATAGGGATGTTGGACGGGATGAAGGGAGGAAGAAAGTACTCAGAGATGAAGAGGGACCTGATATAGAGTAGGATAATGGATTTTGTGTTTTGTTAGGAGTAATAAAATATTTGTTTGGTAGTTGTGTCCATCCAAAAACCTACCTTAACCGGTAGATTACCTTAAAAAAAACCAAGGCAATAATAATACGTTAAACAACTAAATATAACTAGCTATAGATAAGGAAAATATCACTAAGGGGGTAAAAATAGTCCACATTTGATGCACGTACAATTCATCGCACTTTTGAGTGTGTGATCGATTATGCCCACCCAGTTACTTCATCCGCTATTCTTGAAACCCATATTTCAATGTCCTCCAATCTACGCTCACCTCTTCTCTTCAATGACCAAATTTCGGAGCCACAAAACACCACGTTCTACATCCACGTATTATGTACTTATCCTTTCTTTAAGTCTCGACAAATGGTATCATCTGTCATCAGTTTCCTCCTCTTATAAATGCTTCTTTGTTAAGTGAAACTCCAAGTGTTTTTGTCACCTCCCTCCCCATTTACGCTAAAAACGTGAGCAAATTTGACAACAAGGATTAGATAGGGAGTTGCAGTAACGATAATCATTTGCAGTAACAATAGCCACGTTCTGAACCATATTTTCTAACGCTCTTTGCTGAATTATATCGCTATTATTTTGTGTACACCTCTAATGCAGGATTCACTTAGAATGTTTCTTTGGAAAAGGTGCTTCTTCTTCTAGCGTTCTTATTATTTTACCCATTTTAGTTTGAATTACAGCCGAAACTCGATTGTTTTCTTTTCCTCCCACATTTATGTTTGTTTTGGTCTTTCTGTCTAAAAAAATATCGCTTGCGATATTTACTCGTAGGTGTGGAGAATAATATAAAAAATTAACTTGTCGAAAAGGAAAACAAAAGATGAGGTTCTAAGAATAGTAGAGGAAGAGTGACGACTATTGGGAGAAATTTGATGACGGCAGGTCAAAGGCGTAGATGCAAGAGAGAGGCAATTGTATGCTGAAAACGGCAATAGAGGGTAGTATGCTGTGGAATCCAGTTGTTGGGAGGAAAAGAAAAGGCACTTTTGATGGCATTAAGGGGGAAGATATTACATAGAGCTAAAATATGAGATTTTTGTGGTGCATGGGATATTTTTTTAATGCTAATCAAAGCTCAGGAGTGCATTCTTGATTACAAAACAATTAACCTACCATACCAACAAAAAACCTATCTACCAATAAAAATCTACCCTTAATCGGTAGATTACTGATAATAATAATAATTATATTTTATAGTATCTCATTATACCTATTCACTTTCTTATAATTCATCTTCAATGCGCTTCACGAGAAAATGTTTTGTTGTGTCAATTTTTAATAAATTAATGTTCTCAAAGAAATACGAAACTGAAGTGTTTACTCTATATTAATTTATTTAAAAGTGCAATAGCGTATGACCTTACTTTATGGAACTCTTTCGTGATGAGTAGGAAAGAAACTTTACTCTTAATTTTGAGAGGAATAGGAATATTTTCTTTCCTTCTCATCATTCATATATCATCTCATCATTCAAATGAATTTATGTCTGTCTATATGTATTTATTAATACGTTTGAATGTAACTATAAGTTTCATGCCTAATATAATATGCATACGACGATAAGTTAAATAGGAGAGGGACCATTAGGTCTCAATGTCACTCAAATAAAGACCTCTATCTATCTATCATCATTCCTTTATTGCCATTGAGTACTCACGCTTTAGACTTTTGAATATTTATATCTAGGAATTCATATTAGATGACTTTTCATTCTGCCATTTTGAAAACATATCCTGAATTTTTAGCCTAAATTGCACCCTATCTAATGACGATGATAACAAAGGATCTTCTTGTGATATTTTTCATAGAAATTGACATCGAAAATCTAATATTTTATGCATTCTCTGATGGCAATGAAGCACGACCACCAGAAGAATTAAGGATCTAAGATGCAATAGTACATATCGTTTTCACTAAAAACTGATATGTTCACAGCCACATGGGTTTAAATAGTACTAACTTAATAGTGCCTACCCACCTTCGTCTAAATTACTTATATAAATCAGATTTGGGAAAAAACAGCCGACATTGCAAAACTTCAAAAATTAGTTCCTCGGAAATAGTACAAAAATATTTATAATGCTTTTCAAAACCTAATAAGAACCTTTTATAGAACTTAACAGGAGTATATTCGCAGTATATCTGTCCAAAATATACGCATGAATAGGTGTTATATTTATTTTAACACTCGTAATTAATAAAAGCGTAGATGAACTAAGGTGACACATTGACTCATGCAGCCACGTACCTACCTACTTAAGCTACCACTCTTGTTCGTATCCCAACTGTTCTTAGACTTTGTCGCCCGTAGTTGTTGCTAGCTGAAGTAAAATTAATTTAAGATGCATCAAGAGCAAAGGTCGTGTCACAGTTTCCCTTTTCTTCAAATTAGCTATAGAAAGCTCGTTTAATACTTGCTGCTTATCATCGCTGTATCATTAAATGGCATTCTATCTCTAAATTATTTATGCATTTTTGAATAACTAATAATTTGAATAAAACATTTGCTTCCCAGAGGGATTTTTAAGCAAAATGTATCCAAAGAGGTACCTCAGTTATTTTTGGTTGGTATTACCCAGATATGCTACGATTCCGTAGCACTTAATATAAAAAACCTCTATGAAGAGGTGCCTTATAGCCAGAGGCAGTTGTTTATTTGATGTTTTCGTCCTGTATGCTCTACATATAAGCAGCTACTCTAGGAAGCCACTTTAGTATCATCGAATTGCTATGGAAGCCTATGATTTGAGGCTTCAAGAACTTGGTTGGGATGGACTATTGGGAAGCTCGATTCTACAGACACACTGGCGTATGGATTTATTACTCTTCAAGGTAAGTCAGGCTTCCATTGTGTTAAGAGAAGAATTCAGTGCATGACGCGTATTTCAAATTTAAATTCATAGGCACGTGTAAATGGCCAAATGCAATCGTATGTATATAAATTGATTATATAATGGAAGAAATATGGGAGATAGCTCGACAGCCACTTTAACGGAGTCCTCTGATGTGCACCAAAAAGCAGGAATTCTACGGTGCAAAAACCATTCACCTTGGCCGGGATTCGAACCCGGATCCCTCGATGTCTCCATGCCGAGACACAGGGACAGAGAATACCCAGATAGCTTAAATGGTGACAGGCCGGACATCGAGGGATCTGAGTTCGAATCTCGGTCAGTGCGAGTAATAATATTTACATTGTACAATTCCCAAATTAATGATTATTAGGCAGACTGAAATACACTCTGATAGTTATAACCACCATGTTTCTTTCAGCCTGAAGCAAGACTGAAATAACAGAAAGAGGAAACTGTGGCATTTTACTTTACCGGCCGACTTACATTTGCAGAAATAGACAAAACCGATTGCTAACAGCGTGATTAATGTAACAAAAGAAACCGCAGGATTATTACATGGAGTATTTTATTTAATTTAGAATATTTTCATTCCATTTTAAAATGAGCCAAGACATTTTATTGATTGGGAAAATTTAAAAAAATCTCGATTTTTCAGGATGCATGTCAATCTTAAGTGTAGGGAGTCCAGTGCCTTCCCCTTCGCTACCTGCCAGCGTATAGAGAAGATCTGGTACCACAAATATCAGCCTCCTTGGGTTTAGATGATATTGTCCGAGAATACCATCCTTAATTTAAATCCCATGCATTTCTATAAGTATATTCCCAGTGGAATAGGCTATCAGACTGACAGATTTACACACAGAGGACCAAAAATGTGCTTAATAGAAGAAAAACTTTCAACTATTGTGTATACTTGATAAATTATCAGAACAATTAAAGTAAACCTGGTCGTTCAGCGTAAAAACAATTGTTAAATTATTTAATTCTGGATTGAGGCAGTGAGGATTATAATATCATAATATTTTTCATATTGTATGGGGAGTGTTTTTATACAAGTATTGTATTATAATATGTTGTAATATCATTTCTTTCCAGCTTTTCTTACCACTCCTGTTGCCGCATACCTGAGTGCTTTATCGAGAAATCTAATGATATATGCAGACAGCCACGAGGTCTTGCATTTTGGCGAGTACTTGATGTAAAGGCGATTCGTTGTATTGCCTAACTATTGAGCGTCATCATCACCTGCTTCTTATGACAAAGCCTTTCCGAAATAGCCATATCTTCCTCTCACTTCATTGCTGCTTTTTTCAAGCTGTCATATGATAGCAAGTGAAGCTTTTACAAGAAGGTAGGAGCTGGTGACAGAGACCTAAGGACTTTGGGAAAAGATGTGCGAAAACGGTTATTTGGAGCGTGGTTCTAAACGACGCCGATACTTGGTCGTTGAAAAAAGACGATCCGCCTAGATTCGAGCCATACTAAAAAGAAAGACTCGTACTTTTCCACAGATAGTACGAGTCTTTCTTTTTAGTATGGATATTAAATACTTCCACGAAGTGAAGCCTGAAACAATAGAATAGATTAGAGCCTTTTGTAATGAGCGCGTGGAGGACGGAAAAGTTAAATGTGCGAAAAGGAAACCAAAAAAAGAAGTATTAGGCATGATAGGTGAGGAAAGAGGTATATTTGGTGAAATTCAAATGAACCAAGAAAAGTTTATGCACACGTAGATTTTACAATGGAGGTTTCATTGTTGATGGAATGTCAAAAACTGTGATTTAGAGGGGAGAAAGTTAGGGAGGCGAGGTAAGGGAAGACAAGAATAGTCCTGTTAGAAGGAATGAAGGTAGAATGTATGAGGAATTGTTGAAGGGTTTATTGGATTAGTAATTACTGATATTTGAACAACTGCAAATCGAGGCGGCTCAACCACGAGGTGCCTTCCCAGGCAAATGGGAAGTGATGTTGGACAACAAATGCATGAAAATTGCAAAGACACGACTCCTCTTTAACTTATTTGACGTCGCTTGACTCCACACTTAAGATTTCCATGTCCCACTTCTAACTCTAATCGCATCGCTTATGCCTCCTTGAACTCGCCTCTCCCCATAATTCCTTCCAGTGCGTCACTACAAACTTCCTTTCACCCCAAAACCTAACAGCATGTGCTTAGAGACTTCATCCAGTTAGTAATGGGCAATAAATATCACGCCAGTACATTTCACACTTTTTCCAGGGAACGGTCGAGAAATCGGAAATAATTTCATTCCCACCTTTGAGAAGAAAAATGGGATATTGCCCAGTGAGGATATGGGTTCGGATCCACGTGGGACTCGTGCGGAAATTGCGGTGAAAATATATCCGAAACCTTAAACGGAATATACGTGAATTTAGGCATGAATCTTCACATTATCTTCACATGAACATTAGGAAGTTTCCACATGGTTTGAGGAGGAGTTGATTCACAAAAGAAAGCCATTTCTGGTTATCATAAGTATTTCCTTACTCAAACAAGGGATGTTCCTTACATTCACAAAGAATTTCAATTTCTATTCTATTTTTTGCCACGGTGAATAATTGGTGAAAATCAAAAAGTTTTCACCTCCACCAGTAACTCATATCCTCTCGTGGATTTAATATGAAAATATAACATCATTCTCACATGATGCAAGATGGCTGCCGTTACCAGCCCTTCCTCTATCTCTACCTTATCTCCAACTTTCCCTTTGTTGATCAAGTACCTCAGCGTACTCCTACACCTCCTATGAGTCCGGCGTCTTACGTGATGCCCCAGTCAGCTAGACCACAAGGAAATATAATGGACAGTCTAAGATATAAATTCTATCATCAACGGCTGACAAAAATTTATCCTTACCTCACTAATGTGGCGAGGAATAATAGAAGAATGCCACGTTACCCTGTGAGGTGAAAATATTTACCATATGAAGGAGCCGTTTCCCTCGTCACTGAAAAAAATTGGTGGATTTACGATAATCCATATGCATTGAAATTTACCGATAGTCTTAAATGGCATATTTCTTCTGGCCACAGATATCACTAGGGCATTCGAAGTGATGCATAGTAACTTTCCAGAACAATACCTTACGTCTCTTAGAATAAACGAGGTTTTACATCTGAGTTTGGCGGAAAGATTATTATAATGCACCACCATATTAGCATTTGGATTAACGACATAGGTCTTCTAAAATTATTAAAAATATGGCAAATGAGATAATTACCATAATTTCTCATATAGCGTAGAAAATGTTTAATTCCGCCAATAATAATAATAAAAAATAGAGAATTATTTACAGACCTGCACAACAGCAGTTGGTGACCTATTTCTTTTAGAAGGTTTTAGCCCAGCATGTCCAATGTCGAATAATATCATTTACACTTCATACAAAATATTGTTTTTCTATGATGCTGGAAGTACAACTACCTAACATCGCTGTATAACTACCAACCATCATTTGCCAGACTAGCCAGGAACAAAAATATTTTGTCCATCTTTTCCTAAATATACCACTACAGATATGTTTAACTTGGCACACAGAAAATAGCATATACCAACTCATTCAATTAGATTAGGTCTGCAGAAAGATATAGGTCTCAAATCAGTTAAATTAATGCAGAATGCTGCAGTCACACTAGGATAACTGGATTTGCACGCGTTCATTAACATTAAACTAAATGACCTCACTGCAAACACTGCAATAAAAAATTCTTCAACTCCAAATACTTTTTACACCCCGTAATGTTGTACAAAATATCGATTCTCTCCCTCCATCTTGCTTATTCTGTATTCTCTCTTGCACATCTTTAAAATCACTTCCCTCTCGACATTTCCTTCAATCACTTCTAGCTTCCCATTTATCCCACAACCTTCTCTCTTACCCTTGCCATACCCAGCATGTGGCATTGTTAGTCTTCCGTCTATCCTTATTCCCTTCATACTTAAAAAATCTATGATCGACTTACCTCCTCACAGACCCGATCCTTCCTCCAGCCTTTGGAATCATTCAACGCCACGCTCCAGAACGAAGCCTTCGGTATTTTTTTTCATTTCGTCTTTGCTGGCCCCTGTCCTCTACTCCCTCCTCGTAATTGCTTCTTTGGGCGACGCATTTATTTTCCAAATGCCCTTACTAGCATGATTATTTTCGTCTAAAATACTTCCCTAACAAGTGAAGTTGTAAAAATTGAAGTCTTCTCCCGTCTCAAGCTCTCCCCCCCCCCCCCCAACGTATTTTACGTTTAAATTAGGCTTCCTATTTTTAGAGAATTTCACTATTTTCATGGTTATCATGTACTTTCCACCCGTACTTTTTATACTTGTTCGGTAATACTGGGGGCTAAGTTATGACTATAATCCCTTGGTTTACTGCTAGTTAAAACTTGATCGCACGCAAATCCAATCGACCTAATTTGGTCCCTACTTCATTAAATTCCTATCCCCTCCCCTTCTGTCCCTATTGCCGTTTTCTCCGCGGATACGTTTACTTAGTAACGTGCGGGTGACGATGAACGACCCCATCTAACGCTGCCCATTTCCATTCGCAACCTGATACCCTCATTTTTATATTAGGGTGGTGCAAAATTTTAAATTGAAATGCTCTAAATACCCGAGTTGTGCATTCTGGTGAGAAAAGAATGCGATGAAAAGAAAAATTAAATAGAACCCGATATCTAATCAGTCTTAAAATTCATTAAATTTGAAATTTCAGGTATAATGTTTATAAATTCACGGCTTTAGTTATAATGCGCGTTACAAAAGATGTCTCAGAGGACAACAGAAGGCAAGTGCACCGAGTTGGTTTTTCACAGTAAACAAACTATTTATGCGTTTGGCTTACCTTCCAGGGGCATCGGTTCCTACGTTCCTTCATAATTTTTAATTGTTTGTATCGTAGCAATCATTCTATGGTCTTATTAGAAACGTTCTACGTATTATTTGTAGTAGTCTATCAGCTTAGCATAGCTTATTGATGGGCCTTGGCACTACACACAATTATATTCATAAGCCATAACTAACATGACAAAATATCTTTTGAAAGCTACAAATGGAAAGACAAATATTTTCAACAGCTTTTAGTTTTTCCTTTCTTTCATTTGAAGGAATGAAACATCATGCAATGAGGTCAATGAAGTGTTTAAAATGCCCAACCCCAAAATTACAACCTTATTATAGTCTCTTACCACAGGAAAATATCCAGTTGAACAAATGAGAGAGTTTCATAAGCAATGAACTAAACAAATCTAAATAATTTCCCAGAGATGGTTTTTTTTACATTTTACAATTACAAGCATAATCATTTTTACACATCTGATCCATGTAGAAAGTGGTCATCATCATTTACTGAACTTAACTCCCTGACTACATATCTCTAATAGGGAACAACTGAGGAGAAAAATTGCTGTTATAAACCAAGGGTGATCTTATTAAAGTGGCCAGGGCAACAGAGGATGACTTTGATAGAACTCTTTCCATAACTTTTATGGATGTTATTTAACTACGGCAAAAGTGGATAAATGATTCACAATATCCAAATGAATGCCCAAGTTTCTTGAATATCCAGCTACCTGTACATTCTTATTTAGCCACATCACAGATCATTTGGCAACTTTTTTTACAGCTCCTCTGACTCCACATTCTCTATAAGTCAACCAACATTGCATTTTCTCTCAGTTAGCATTCAAATTCAATTTATGTGGCAAATGATTGGAAATAAATAGGTGATGATAAAAATATTTAAGAGGATAATATTTTTACAACCCATTTTGCTAGTTGAAATATATTAGAGTTTATTTTAGAGTTTTATGAAGAGTTATCAGCTGATGACAAATTCTCCCAATTTCATGCATAGAATTAAATATAATTTTGTCTTAACATTGAACATCTATAGCTCAACATCTTGTAAAAATTTACGAGCACATAAATTGCACTGTTTTTCTCAACTTGAATCCCTGGGAAATACAATTCTTTGTATATCATAACATCAAAAGAACTACTTAATTCAAATACATTTTCAATTGAGTAAATTTGACTGCCCAAAAATACACCTCTAGGTTCACATATATTTAGTTTGCTGTAAGCAGATAAAATTTCATTTCACATAAGGTGAATGGATTGGCATCATTGATTGCACATTAACATAATGTGTTACAATGATATAAGTAGATATCTAATACAAATGCAGCAAGTGAACTTGTAAAGGCTTTACATTTTCTTTTTAGAAAGAATGGTCTTTGATCAAGTCAGAAGGGCTTTGTACTTGAGCTCAATCAATCCATTTTTACACTTTTTGAGATTTTCGGAAAGGGAAAAATATGCACAATGAACAGTGATAACTTATACATCAAAGTAATAGCTAATGATGTAGCAAGTGACATAACCAGCATGACATCCAGCAGATAGTACTCATACCAACTCAACTTGGTTGATGAGGCACGTAAATGTGGTGCACCCTTGTGCCGTATTACATACTCAGTCCAAAAAACAGCTCTCTCAAGTGGACTCTCTTTCTGATCTCTAAATATTCTGGAAATCTCTTTGACCTTTGATATATGACTGAAAAATCAAGAGTAATCATTACACTCTGAACTCAGCTAAGAGGAAATAATACTAGTGGTTAAAAGTTAAATCCTAACACTTGAGTTTCTGGATAACTTCATGTTCCTATAGATATCAGCTTACTATATTTTCATGCAAAACAATGTACATTTTTTTACATGAATAAAACATATTAATGACATATAGCTACTAGTCTATCTATCTATATGCATATGGTAGCAGCTGAAGGAATACTATAATTTCAGATATTTAAAAGGTGATTTCCTGGAATCCATACCCAGGGACTAGTTTGTTCTTCATAAATATGAGCAGGTATATAAAACACTGGGGCAGAATTTTGGGAATAAAAACTTTGTCGGTTTCACATGGTCTTTCGGGGTACCTCACAGTAATAATTGACATTTTAACCTAAAACCAAGACACTTATGGAAAAGTTTCAACTTCTTTTCCAACTTAGGAGTAGATATCTACCTAGCATCAATCATTTAAGTGTTAGATGAACATATATATGTATGTTTTTCAATTGTCACACCATTACCAACATGATCCTCCCCTCAACCAAACCATTTTGAGAACCAGAAAGAACTCCTCACCCTCCTTTAGAAGAATGACCCCATGAAGGACCTGCCATATTAAGGCATTAAAATCCACTCTACAACCTACATACACAGACACCACTACAGCTTCCTTCCAAAAATAGATAAAGCTGATGCCCCAGGTTGTGTATCATTTCCGCCATTGCCCTCATTTGGTGAATGGCGGATATGGTCCCCTTTCACCAAACACCCTCATCCCATATCGCTAAAGAAATAACTAACTGTAAATATAAACAGTAGTGGTTTCTCCACAATGTCCTCCAAAACAACCTTCCCAACTTTATCCTCACACATGCCTGTGGCAAAACTTTAAACGAATGTTTTACCATCTTCATCCAAAAAACCTGACTCCCAGTATATTGCTCATAGAATTGTGTACATCCAAGCTCACCTAAATCTAATTAACCGAGTGCCTGAAGAACTCTAGATTTGACTACCGCACCTAGCTTCCTCTTCACAATTGATCAGCTTTTATAGGTATATATTTCCTGAAAACTAACAATATTCTAACATACCTTTTTTCGCAAAAAAGTATAAATAAAATCTTAATGAATTTTCAACACATACTACTAATGAAATCAAATCAAATTGCACTCAATCACTAAACATTCATTGTGTACGTAAATCAGTTGTACACATTTTAGATTGCCAAACTTAAAGGTGACCAATAAAAATTTACCTTTGATTCATCAAGACCTTCCTAACAGCATCCTCAAGTTCTGTCTTGGTGAATTTAAAGAAATCAAGTTTGACAGCCAACCCTATTTCCTCAGCTTGCTTGACATTCATCTTTTGGTCCCCATAAAATGGGAAGGCAATGAGAGGCACAGAATGATAAGCTGCTTCCAGCATACTTAGAAGTCCCCCATGTGTGATGAAGGCCACAAGATGTCTGTGTGCTTTTTTGCCCATGCAGAAAAGAAGGATGGAAAAATTAGGTTAATCATTGATAAAATGTGAAAAATATCTACAAATAATCAACCCGATTGAAGATTTGTGAAATACAGTAACAAGCTAAACTGATGAAGCTAAAAAAATGGAATGATGGTTCATTACGATGTTCATTTTTAATTATTCTTATAGAAAGTTATCATTAATGAGGTTTTAATAAATCAATGTTACACTTCACACTTTTGCGCAATGCAACATACCAATGTATCTGCTGGTTGTATACAGTATAAAAACAATAGTGGTTTCTCCATAATCTGATCCCCGCAAGCTGATAAGGAGTCCATGTCTCACTTAAGGTATGTTTATACTTAGAGTTATGTTCTAATGGATTTTTCTCTCACTGAGTCTATCTCACATCAGTAATAAAAATAATAATATTGAATTTATTTTTCCACAGATTTGGTGCACAATCACACACACACAAATACAGAACATACAAGATAAAATGAATAACTTTTTATGAAAAAATAAAATATGTGATTTTTTGGGAACCCGATCTTCCTGAAAAACCATGATCGGCCCAGGGAAATGTACTGACCCCCCTACCCTGATGTGTGAATTTCACATGCCATCAGGCTAGTACTGGGTTAACTCTTTCCTCGCATATCAAACCAACCTTCTGATAGATTACTGTGTTAATGGTTTTTTTATACATGTACATACCAATATACTACTATAGTATTTACATCTTACTTGGTTTGGTCAAAATTGATGTGGAGAGACAATTTCAGATATTCATTTAAAAAATAGAAGATATTACTTTTTAATAAATTTAACAGCTTTTTCTTGAAAACAGGTACTTTTGTTTCATGTTTGATTTCATGTGAAAGTTTATTAAATATTTCCTAGGCCCATTACTTTGGGCCCATGATGTGGTCTGACAAATGGTGGTAGAATTCCATAGAGTTTCCTTTTCTTATGCACATGAAATTTTCATATACACCTAGGTACATACATACTTATATAGCATTGATTTAATAGATTGAATGGTTCCATAGTTGCATATCAGGGCTGTTTATACCCTTGGTGTAGTTAGGTAATCTCCCAAGAAGACACATTTTAGAACCTCTATTCATTGTTTTGATCATACTCACACCTCCCATTAAATTTTCCTAAATTGAAAATTGATTAATTCAAATAATAACCATGATAGAGACTTTTGAAATTGACATACGGGGAGAGGAATAAAGAAAATAAGCTAGATAGCAAGAATGACAAGACATAAAGTTATGCATACAGTTTCCTGTATGTTGCATATGTTTTACATATTTTTTGAGAAGGGTAAAAGTTACTGTGTGAAATTCAAAGAAGGCTAAGGAGGTGAAGGGATGAAATATTGAGCCATGTTGGGATGCTGAAGGCCATGATAGAAGGGGAAATGTTAGGTAACTATTGAGAGGGAGGGTGAAGTATTGGCCAGATGGACTGTTTGAAGGCTGTAAAACAAAAGAACTGACAAAGCAGGTATTGTGAGACAAAAAACAACTATGAGCAGAGGAAGTGGATAATGAAATGTAATAAGCAGTTGTTAAGTATTCTCCAAAACCTATAATTTATTGATAAAGTACTTCTACTGATACATGCCTCTACCTGAATGCAGCAGATCATTTTCCATCAAATCTGACTGCATGCACAGTATGTGAACTCTACTAATTGGATCAACTAGTTACTATGGTAGGATGAACACTATATCGCACAGTTCAGAACAATAGTTTAAAGGCACAATATTTTATTTTAATTAGTTCAAGTAATAAAATAATGCAGAATTGATACTCTCCCATTTCATTCTAATGGGTTATAATATTCAATTGACCCTTTCCTCCTCTTGATATTACGCGTATCTAATTCATGTACCTGCCATTTTTCCCTCTATTTCCCATTCAAACACTTGAAAATGGATGTATGATAGTTTGAATATGATACAAAAAGCAATGACTTACCCAAAATGGACTGTTGAGGAAGCCATTCAGACAGAAATACATTAGGTGGTATCTTCAATGGAAGACTTTCCTTATCTCCATTCCACCTCCAAATGAAATGGTAATCATCCATGATTACAAAGAATTCCATGATTTCTCTAAGGCGATCTTTTGGAATGTTGTGGTTACTTATTAATGACCCAAGACTGAAGAGAATAACCCTTTTGTGTCTTTCCATGTACTCTTGCAAATCCTATAAGTAAACATATTTAAAGTTCCTTTCTCAAGAATGAAATAACAATTATGTATTTTAATGGTTTCAGGCTCTACTTGGTGAAAATTCATGATCACTGAATAATTAAACTTGGTATTTTTTTTTCACAAAACTTCATTAGAATACTTAATGTAAGTAATGTTACAGTAGTTTAATAAAGTTTTCTGAAAAAATATCAAGTTTAATTATCCAGCAATTATGTGATTCCCAATACATCCAACACAAACTACATTCACGTGAAATACAATACTATATGATGCTTCACATTCCTTGGCAGATCAACACACAATACATATCTAACATTTTAACTACATTGCACAGTTATATCATGAACCAAAAATAAATATTGTCACAGTAAGAATTTCTCATCCACCATGACAAGAATCCTCGGAAAGTGGAGATAAGAATAACTAAAGTTGGTAACTTTAACTAATGACATTTGGGACAACCCAGTATATCATTGTGTTCAGCAGCAATGGATTTGAAATGTTTAAAACCATCTAAGAAGTGTTGTAAAAGAGATACAAGGTGGGGGAATAAAAAACCGGCCTCTTGGTGATCAATATGAGCTCCATTGCTTAACAGGAAATGCTAAAAATACTTCTTGACTACCAGAGAATTTTCTCCCAAATAAATTTAAGATTCCTTTAAACACATGTATTAGTTATGTCTTTATATAAATTGATCCCTACCTGAGGAAGTGGAGGAGGATTTGGTTGGATATGTATGCCACCAATTTCTACATAATTTGGTAATGTTGGCCTTATTGGTGTGAGAGTGGGATTCCCATTAGTAAAGATGAGGCTAGCATTTTGTTCCAGTTCCCAGAGAGGCGGCATAGAATGTCCAAAGTATTTCTTAGCTATCTCATTTTGTTGTGGTAGCGATACATATCTGTAAAAAAATAACATTTAATACCTGAAAGTTGATGGGAAGAGAAAAAAAAGAATGTTTGAAGGATATATGCACAAATGAACAAAGGTATCTTTAATTTTTCCTGGTGGAAATGTATGCTATATGTCATTGGAATTTTCTTTCTGGTAAAGACTTTTTGGCTAAACAAGTCAGTTTTGAGTGATTTCTAAGGAGATGTCTTCTTACTATTCACTTTTTTTGATACATGTATTTTTCCAAGCATGCCTCTATGTTCACTCTCTGTTCAACAGACTTCTGATAATGCTTGTCTTGTGAATCTCTTAGACCATACTGACCCATATCTAACTTTATCCAGCCCTTTCTCTTAAGCCATTCACTCTTCTCATTAATCTGACTGGTGATTTAACTCGTATCGAAACTCTCATTATTTTTTTCTCATCTTGCTCTACACAGCAGAATATGTTCCGAGCAATATTTCTAGTTGCAAAAATGTAAGTGAAAAACAAGCACCTATTTCTATCAACCAATGAAAAATAAACTACTTTATTTCTTGATGGCACCATAGGGTGCAGCATAATATGCGATTTTCCAGAAAGAAAAAGGCTAAGATAAACATTAAAATAGGAGGGCAAAAACTAGAGCAGGTTGAACAGTTTACGTATTTCAGTAGTGTTTTGGACCAAAATGGTCAAAGTAGTAAGGACGTTAGGAGAAGAATTGTGTTGGGAAAAGAGGTTTTCACAAAGAGGAGGGAGTTGATGACAGGGACATTGAGTAAGGATGTTAAGAAAAGGCTCATTAAAACTTTGATATGGAGCATAGTTATGTACGGTGCAGATATGTGGTCACTGGAGCAGGATGATAGAAGTAGATTGGAGGCTTTTGAAATGTGGGTGGGGAGAAGAATGGAGAAGGTGAAATGAACCAAAAGGAAAACAAATGAGGAAGTACTTGGTACGGTGGGCGAAGAGAAGGGTTTGTTGGGAGAAATCCTAAGGTAACGGGACAAATGGATGAACAGCATATTGATTGGCAATGGGATGCTGAAAACTGTAATAGAAGGGAGAATACTAGGCAAATAAGTCTTTTGAAATATGGATGTGGAGAAGAATGGAGAAGGTGAAATGGAACAAAAAAAAAACAAAGTTGGTGGTACTGGGTATGGTGGGCGAGGAGAGGGGTTTACTGGGGGAAATCCTAAGGAGGCATGAAAAATGGATTAAGGGCATATTGTTCAGTAATGGGATGTTGAAGACAGTAGTAGAAGGGATAATGTTAGGCAAATGAGGAAAGGGAGGGCAGGAATATAATAGGTATGTTGGATGGGATGAAAGGAGGAAGGATGTAGACAGAGGTGAAGAAGGATCTGATGTAGAGTAGGATGCTGGATTTTATTTTGTTAGGAGTCACAAAATATTTATTTGGTAGTTGAGCTCATCCAAAACCTTTTAATGTATTGAACAATAGAATTTTTGACAAAATAAGATAATAAAATAATTATGACCCTTCTGTCCTAAATTATCCTGAGACTCAATGCTATTATCTGAAGAAAAGGATTTCATGGGCTATTTAGTAATTATTAATCAATCAATAGTTATTTTATCTTTCTGAAAGGAAAAATATGAATTATTAGATTTTGACTCTTCTTCATTGAGCAATTCCATTGCTCAGAAAAACCAATCATCATAAATGGTCCTTACATTAAGCATTGCTGATATATGATATTCAACAGCAGCCAATTTATAAGTGCTTAAGTTATTAGGGCTCTTTTGCACCACACATATATATTTAAATGAGATGAATGATATCAGGACGGAGTTACAACATGAATCCTCTTTGAAACAATGCTTATGTTTATGAAAAAGCTCAAGAATGAGAAGTTATCTTCCAGTATTCCACAATGAGGAAATCCAGTGCCATGACTATTGTATATCTTACCTTCCAAATTATTTAAAGTGACAGGCTTTATGCTAATATTACAATTAAAAGTTAGCTAATATTGAAACATATTACAAACTAACATGGAAATCATCAACTAATATAAATCAATGAGAGAAAGAAATAATATGGCTATTTTTCCATTCAACATCAAAACAATTACCAAACATATATTTTATTAATTATCACTAAACTGAACAGCTTGCACTCAATTATTTTGCTCTACTTAATGTTCAAACTATTCAATAGCTGATTTTACCCGCTACCCTTTTTTAAATAGAAGCCTCAGCTTTGAGCCTGAACTTTCAGCTCAGAAATAGATTTGCGAATGGTGGCAAATGCTAATATTAAATTTTCATCCAAAGTAATTCTACCATAAAAAGATCCAGCACTCTATCAAGTTTAAAAAATAAATGAAGTTATTTTCCTACCTTCGGTATAGCTTTGTGAAAATGGAGAAGGCAGTATTATGAAGTCTCTGAAGGAAATTCATATTCTGACTGTACGGCAAGAATACATGAGGGACATGAGCAAGGGCATCTGGAACTCCCGCCATATCATCAGCCCATGGTATTCCATACTGAGTCACCATGACCACCAGGGGTGCATTGAAGATATGTGCGAATCCTACCATGCAGTCCATGAAAAAACCTTCCACTATGACCAAGTCAAAAGAGACATTTGAAGCTGCAAATGTGAAAATTGAACAGATTAGGTTCACAAAAAAAACATTAACAGTAATGAATGATTATCTCAGAGATGATGATAAAGGGGTTCACAAGTTGAACAGTATCATTTAAAGCTTTGAGGGGGGGTTGAAGAAAAGAGATCAACCCAAAAGGCTTTATATAAATGAAAATAATAAACAATTACCATAGAAGTTGGATTGTCCTGTTTAATTGACAATATTAATTATAAACCACATGTAAAATCAGCAATAAAATCAGCAGTAATAACTTCTCTTGTTATTGTTGCTTCGAATACAATACTACCACTAGTACAATACACTCAAGTACCATAGAAATGTATTAATTTTAAAAAGCTCTTCATAATCATTAATTTTATATGATTGAGTCAGATTAATAATAATAATAATAATAATAATAATAATACTTTATTCATTTTAAAAATGGTACAACCATATTAAATGTCGTCAATATAAGTATTATTTAACATATAAACATACTTTCTTAAATGTGATGAAGATTGTCACAAAAGAATTCATCCAATGAGTTAAGTGGGTGAGCAAGTAACCAGGTATATACCTTATTCTTGAAACTCTGGATACCATCTGATTTCAACTGAGTAGGCAGATAGTTATACAGTCGTATGTTCATATTGTGAAATGTGTTGTAAGTTGATGACAATCTACAATAAGTAGTATTTAGATTCGATTTACCTCTTGTGGAATAGTTATGGAGGTTGGATCTTAATTGGTAAGTTTCTAGATTAACTTTCACATGAATCAGAGCCTTAAAGATATACAAACAAAATAAAATAATAATAAATATAAATAAAAATAATAATTTAGGGGATTAGAGGGGAGGGTGCATTGCATTGATGGGAGGGGTGAGTGAAGGTGCTGGTTGAAGAGAGTGTTGACAGGAGGTGGCCACCTCTGCCTGCCTGAGTTAAATTTTGCTATATTTCTGATTCCAATTAAAACTTTAGGTAAGCACAATCAATAAATTTATAATTTATTTTAATTTCCACTGATTCACTGTCAGTACTACTGAGGTTTTTAATTCCCCTTTGAGAGAATGGATTTAGGTAAGAGTAGGTAAAAATTCCACTTGTTCCTAAGTAGGGCTCCAAGCTACTGGAAGTTTTCAGATTCTGTGATGAAGGTGTTGGTTGTCACACATATATTTGTGGCTCTATTTATCTCTTCCATAAAAAATCTATAAAATGAGGTGGGTTTCATGACAATGATGTCCGCCGAATAATATTCATGAATACCTTACATTAATGGTAAATAAACCCATGAGGCACTAAGGTACCAATATATAACATGCTCTAAGAAGTAATGAGCATGGCATTTTTCCACTCTATTTAATTAATTGTGAGAGTTTTCACCTTAAAAAGGAATCTTTTATCAAGATTCTGAAATAAGTATCTCAATAGATGGACAATGTGGGCAGGTGAGGGAGTGTTATTTAGAGAAAAAGTGGGTTGGATGGAAGAAGGAAAAACACTGAACTTAACAAAGGAGGTGGGTGGAATGTTAATGGACAAAGGATGCATGTCACTACAACAGAGGAGGATTAAAAGAAGTATATGGAAGTGTTGCCTTGTAGCACTTTAAAAACAATGAGGGGACAAGTGAAAATGGTTGACTGGGGAAAACTTTAAGTAGAGCTTAGAAATTGATTTTTGCATGGAATTCTTAAGTCGCTAATTTTTAGATTAGAGCATTTTCAAAAATTTTTTAAATTCCAAAAATGAGCATTTTGTTAGATAAGTGATCAGAGTGTAGACACAAGAGACAGACTCATATACGAGGAGCATATTGGCAAATGAAATCTGTTGATTATAGCGCATGAATATGATGCTCATTTGAATCCACAATGGACAAATAACTTACCGAGGCAAAATGCTCATTTATGATTAAAATTGCTCAGAAAAAAAATAAAATTTTCCCTCACAATGTTTTGAATATACAGGTTTGTTAAATGTATAGGTTTACTCACTTTTTGAATTTTCAGCCAGATAATTTTTTAGTGTTGGGTGTGACAGCTGAGATTCACACACATAAGCTGATTTTGACCACAACCACAGATGCTCATTCATGGGGGTCCTCTGGGGACTGATTATCACCTTCATCATATCTCCAATGTCACCCATGGAAACTGGTATGAATACCTCCGTGTAATTGGTGGGTTTTGGTTCCGGGAGTGGAAATGGGCTTGCCACCACCACTTCATGTCCACGCTCTGCCAACTCACGCATTAGTGCTTGAAATATTATGTGATGGCTGGGGGCAGGCATAGAGAAAGCTCCTAGGATTCGTGCTGTGTCAACACTTGGAGTTATTGTAATTAGGAACACAGCCAAGCATAATGAACCTTGGCTCATCTTCCAGTTTAATTCTCCAGTCTTAGCCATCTTAAATAAGAAGAGAAGTAAATAATTATTAGTTTATTTCAATTACAAATCGTGTACAGCATAGGCTGATAAATATATTGCAATGTGTTCATAAAATAAATCTAGAAAAGTGGGTAAACTGACTAGTTCACACTAAATGGTACCTTTGGAAGTATAACTCATGTAAACATTGTTTACCGCTATTGGAGATTTTTTATTTATTTAATGCTACAAGCCGTAAGAGCTCAATTCAATCAATATAACTCATGTGACGATGAAAATAGGTCACGCTAGTCCAGGGGTAGAGCGTTGGACTACTCTAAGAAGGGCCTGGGTTATATTTCCTGACATGTCTCTCTTCATAGCACCCTTCGCTCCACCAAACCTGTGTGATTTTTTGGGTACCAGATCTAATTGCAAAACTATAGCAAGCATGGACAAAGGAACTGGCCCACCTCCCCTGATGTGTGAAATTACACATTCTGTCTGGCTGAGTACTGGGTGAACTCTAACAACACCCATCAAATCAAACCTTTGGATTGATAACTGTATTTATGGTTTTATAACAATGATAGAGTTGATGTGCTTTAAGGGGATAAGAATTTGCTCAAGGATTTATTTTTTACATAAAGCTACTCATTTTTATTTAGTCCAGACATTAAATTTATTCTATTATTTCATCACCTATTATCAGCCATTGTTATTCATTATCTGAAAATACATTCAACAAAGATGATATTATGGAACCAGGGTGTATTTAAAATCCCAACAAGACTTACAATATGCATGGGCTTCATGGGTGCTTTGGCTTGAAAAACAAACCTTGCAAAATAATTGCTTGGTCGTTTTATAAAATCATAACCATTGCAAATTAAGCCTTAGAGCTAGGCAGCATCTATAAAGGTACCATCTTTGTTCGATGCCTATGAAAACTTCAATATCATTGATATAGTGAGAATGTAAATGACTTTCCATATCTAAGCTTTTATAACCAGGATGAAGTGAATTCTTTAGTGTAAACCCTTATTGTCTACAGTGTTGTAGCCAGTGTGAGAAAGTTGGGGGCTGAAGTTATGCAACCCATGAAACTTGGAAATACTGATTACTTAAATATGTCAGGTAAATATTTTCCATGAAAGTTCAATATTCAATTAGCATCACAAAACCCTAGTTTGATACACATTTTGGAGAGTGACAGAATGTTCATGGGAATGATAGTCAAGGACTTTTGCTGGAAGAGGCAATGTGGAGGAGGAGAGGATTAGATGGCAAGTAGGAAGAGAGCAAAGTGTACAGCAGGGCTTGAAGACTGTGGAAGGAAATATCCTTGTGGGTTGTGAAGAAAATTTTATCTTAAATTGCTTCACCTATAGCCTCTGAGGTCTGTACGAAATGGTGATATTAGAGGCATTGTGGTGGTCCTCAATACTTGGATCCAAGGTATCTTAGTAACCCACCCTGGAATTAATATCCAAAGTCAATGGCTTGCTGCAAATTAAGCGGGTTGAAACTTGGAGGTTGAAGGGGGTGGAATTTCATCCCCTTGCAATCCTGTGCCACTGATATTATTCATGTTGAGAGAGCTTCAAATAAATATCTTGTGCTTCAAATAAGGAATTAAGATTTGGCTATTGGAGACTTTTAAATTTAAAATTATCCTTAAGGCTCTAATTACAGTTCAGCCATAAACAGCAAACCTATTATTAAAGAGTCAAAAGAGAAGACCACCACCCCTCTCTAAATTAATGACGAATCTTCATTGCATGAAGTTGTTGGGTGAACAAAAGTCATAGCAATAAAAAAGTATCATTCCAATATTCTAGTATTTCACTAGTATTAGGTAAGCACCCAAATTTTCAATCATGGCTCTGGCATTGTCCAAAATTACCTTAACATTCTAGGTATCTACCTCTAATCCAGTCACTAGATGTAAATTATTACTATAATTAATTACGTGAATTTAATGATAAATCGAGCACCTTAGTTTGGATTTTATAAGATAACTCTATAATGTACATTGTTTCCAGTGATTAATCGTGCAACCTGAAATGGATTCTTCCTCATATAATATGAATACTTTCTTCCAACCGAAGTAATTTCCGAATCAAGAAATAAATATAATAACAAATAAATGTTAATTGCAATTCGTATTCAACGTAAGAAGAAAACTAGTTGCTATAGCTTCTTCTGTATCCAGTCTATAACCTAAATGAATGATAAACTTTGCCAAATAATTGCTTGGTCGTTTGATGCAATCGTAACCATTGCAAATTAAGCCTAAGCCTTACAGCCAGTCACTGCCTATAAAGATACCCACCTTTGTTCGACGCCTATCAATCCGTGGATATGCAAATGAAATATCTCTGGGTTTCTCACCCCCAACCTCTAAAGAAAGAACTCCCCGTGTAACATCAAGCCATGATCTCACGAAAACCACTATCAGCAGAGTGCCAGTGGCCCTGCATGGAGATTGATAAATTACTTATAATAAGAGGCAAGAAGATCGATTTCAAAACATGAAGATCTATTAGTGTTCCCTGAGTGTAAATATCAGCGATAATAGCGATTTCCAGAGCGAACGGGTCGAGACACTATTTGAAAAGTCTTACCATCTCAGGCATTATATCTATGACATGTTTTTTTACAAAAACTTAAATGATGTTTCCGTGGCTACTGTGTTAAATGACCTTTCCCTAATCTTAAAGCTTTGAAATAAAATTGAAGTTCAACAGACAGAAAATTTCGAACCATCTGATCTCCCAAGCAGGAACAAGGTAGTAGTAGAACCCATTTGAAATAACGTGAAAATTGGGGTGGAAACCCAAGGTGGACTCCATATGATTTCAGTCGTGAGATCCACGGAGTTTCCACGTGTAAATTTAGGAATGTCCTCGTGGAATTACCTTATTTCCACCTAAGGCAAGGAATTTCCATCATTCCCGAGTAAAATTCATCCTGCAACTACATAAAATTCACCTAATTTTCATATACGATAAGTATTTCACAGTGACGGCTGTCTCCATGAAAAACACGTCTGCTGCTTGAGAAGGACTTGATTAATAAAAATTCCATGCTTAATCATAAAAATTATTATGTTATGTAGGAGAGAGAATTTTTCTTCCTATATTCCATTTCCACAACCATTACGTCCTCTTTTCCAATGTGAATGATAAGCGGAAATCGAGAAAATGTCCTCCTACACGAAATTAGACTCTTCCTCTGGTGGATTTAGTGTGAAATCCTCGTGGATTCAGAAACAGGTCGAACGACTTGGACGATAAAAATCGGAAGCTTCTGAAAAATAAATATTTCTGTTTCGTGAAAGTCACAACACAATACCATTCGATTTCTGAAACATAAGTTACAAGTTATATATCAATGAAATTGCGCAAATAGTTTTACTCGAGCGTTAAATAGACTCGTTGAAATTATTTTCTGAGAGGTAAAAATTGCGTTTACAAATTATAAGCAGCAGCTACTGTCATGCAACCTTATGCTCAATTTAAACTCGTGTCCCTTTCTTATCCGTGATTCTTATTCTCGCTAATATCCGCAGATTCACCTTTGGATTCCTACACACCCCTTAATCCAAGATCCGTGGTTTACGATATTTTCGCTCCTGATTTTATACGTTGTCTTCTCATAAAATATTGCATTGATGAAAAGCTAGCGCATTTTAAATTTTCAAAGGTTTTTTGCAGAGACACGGTCCAGAATTCCGAAAGAAAACGTTGGGCGTACCTCATTAATAGCATGAACTATAAACCTCGGCACTAGACGGATAACTAACCACATGGCTAACTTGACACTTTTATCGCGACGTCGAATCTCGGGGACCAAATATTTCCTCAGGGACGACTGGTTTCCTCTAGTATACCTGTTATTCAGTAAATAACTAGCTACTTTTTCTGAGGATGACCGCATTGATTAATCGGATTAGAAGTCTGCTCGCTCCGGTACTAATGGTATACTGCTTGGATTTCTATTGCAGGACCTAATTTTTTTATACGCTATACCCATATAATGGTGTGTATATCAGTTGACGTGAATGATTGCCATGTTCAAAGAGATATAATGGACCGTGGACTATGAAAATACATTATTCTAGTCACATTTGCTGCAGAGCAAAATATCATAGAGATTCTGAAGGCTTTATGTTCGTACCAAGATCTGGTAAGATTTCATTGATGAAAACTTCAGCAAAATGGTTTCTAACTACGTACTACAACGCAAATGGGTCAAAAACAAGGCTAAACGCGCATTTTTTTAGCCATTCAAACACTATCTTCATGAAATATTAAAAATTCTTTGTCAGTCACAGTCAAACATTCTCGTAGCCACTGAAGGGTGACCTTTTCGAATCGGTGCGATTAGTCCGAAAAAACTCCGATATACGGTAAGTGCTATAAACCACTTCGGGCAATTTTTCTGTCAAACTAAATTTTAATATTGATTTTTTATGAGTGTTATATGTTTTACGACAAAAAATATTTAAAAAATTAAATTAAATTAGGGCATTATCGAATCTATATGTCTCTATGTTGGGTTCGAAGCATTGGTTCATTCAATATATGAATGATATGATGCGTTAGCATGTTCAGCATTTGATTTCCCAGAAACGGCAAGAAGTTCTGTAAGTGACTGTTGAAATTTTATTTCCACTATTTCTGTTCACAGAGCTTTGGCGTATTGAAATGAACAAATGAAAAGTTAAAAAATCAGTACATTTCACGAAATATACTGATTTTTTAAATAGGGAGATTCATGAAAAAACACAATTTTCGTAATGAAAGCAAATCAAAATTGATCATTGTCGCTGGAAGATCGGCTTCGATCCATTGCCCTCAATCATTAATCACTTTAATCCCTACAAGACACACTAGCGCCAGTATTCGTTGTATTCGCCTCAGCGCAAGATCGGCCGAGCTCGTATACTGTGGCCCAATTCTAGTTGCTCGTGTAAGAACTAGTATGACATACTAGACTGGGGAAGTGATGTAAGTAAGCCAAACTTCCACCGCATCAGTTGTAATTTCTTTCAAAGTTGTCTATAGGCAAGGGAAGGATTATGAGTGCAATTGAAAATAAATAATTATTATTAGTATTCCATCGGTTAAGGATGGTTTTGGATGGACGGAGCTCATACAAAGTTACAGCGATATATTTCCATGCCTCTCCTAACAGAACACAACACAACATCCAACACTGCAACACGCTCCTCTTCAATTCTACATACTTCCTTCCACCCTTCATCCCGTCCAACATGCATATTCTATTCCCCCTTCCTCGTTTACCGAACGTTCTCCCCTCTATCACGATCTTCAACATGCCATGGCCAATGAGAATAAGCTTTATCCATTTTTCCTACCTCAATTTGATTTTACCCAACAT
This sequence comes from Hetaerina americana, assembly GCF_022747635.1. NCBI lineage: Eukaryota > Metazoa > Arthropoda > Insecta > Odonata > Calopterygidae > Hetaerina > Hetaerina americana. The sequence goes on from NW_027287538.1 coordinate 32,935,035, forward strand.
TTTCCTCTTCTTTCCCACCATACCTAGCTCTTCCTCGTTTATTTTCCTTTCTACCGATATTCTACCTTTTCCACCGTTTTCCACACCCACAATTCGAAAGCCTCCAATCTACGCATATCAACTTGCTACAATGAACACGTTTCCGCGCCGTACAACACGCTCCATATAAAATTTTTGGCGAGCCGCTCCGATGATTGATCATTCTAAAATGAATATTGCTTATATTTTATGTATTGAGTACGACATTAAATTAGGTAGAACGCGGAATCAACTCTTGAAATCATCTGTAATCCTAAATAAAATACCCACTTCAGGAAAAAACCCCGAACTGGAGGGGGTGTGTGAAATACCTAAAGAAGTAACTCATAGAGAAGCTAAGGTTTGATTAAAATTCTACGAACAAATTATGTATACATTCAGTTTTTAATTCTATGAAGAAAGAGTTGGCAACTGTGGAGAATATTTTATATATTGATGGTAAAAGAAACGAACCAAAAATGACATCAATAATACTTCAAAGGATTTCTATATTAAGATTTTAAAGGATAGGCAGAGGATAGAATGAACATAGAAAGCAATGTAGTGGAAGGAAGAAGGCTTCAGGTGTAAGTTTCAGGAATTTATAGGAATTGAAGAGGAAAAAATCAGTCCACCTAAAGCAATTCCATAAGGACGGTAAAAGATGGATCATCATAATTAATAGCCCGTTCTACAGACAGGAAAATACTTTAGATATGTAATCAATCATTAAATTTCTAGCAAGATTGATCTTTCATCCCACTAATCTGAATTGCTAGTGAATTAATCCAGCGTCCGAGGGGATATTATTGCTATGTAACTCTAGCGGTTCTGCCCATGGGAAAGGAAGTTGGTGGAGGCAACTCCCATTGGTGCACCGCCTGGGGCTCCCCTCAAAGCCCTTGTAACTTGATATTTTCTCACCTCGGTGTCGAAGGAAGTGCCCTAAGTAATCACGGAGATTAGATCCTGAGACCTTAAGTCCACAGCTGCTCTCTGCGCTCTGTCTCTACCACGTCCACACGAGGGAGATAGATAGAGAGATAGTCGTCTTTATTTTGGGGGGAGATAGAGACTATGGCGTCTCTTCTACCACCTAACCCCTGACCCAAGGGAGATCTGATCGGAAATGAAATATGGGTTCGTTGGAATCTAAGAGGACACATGAAACTTGATAAATGTCTTCAAGGTGTGAAATATTTTCGTCCTGCTTCCTTTGAAAAAAGCGTCGAATCACGAAAGTTTTCCGGTTATTCGGAAATCACAGCAAATCAAAGCGAAAGGACTGAAGAGGTACAAGTTATTTTTCTAGAGATTATGTTATTCTGAGAATATGTATTTCATTTTAATGGAGAAATCGTCATCAGCCATCGAGAGCAGTTAACATGTGTCGTTGTTAACTAGGGATGTATCATGTATAATTCTTTTTCTATCCTAGTGGTCCAATCTGCCAATTTTCTAGGGCTGTCCAGAAAGTAACCCCCGTTTTCGTGTAGCTTGAGAATAAGTGGAGGGAGCCAAACGGTGGCGTATTTTTTAATTGCATAATGGAAGTTACTTTATGGACAGCCTTCGTATTATGGGGATATAGTATTCCCCTCGCCGTCACTAGTTAACTCGGGGTGTGATTCAAATATTTCAGTTTCTTGATCAAAGGGAAACTCTTATTAATACGAGAATGCTCGTATTTATGTTCGTGTTCATAATTATCTGCGTAAAATTTGAGAATGCATAATAAAGAATTTTCTTTTTACCGGCAGAACTTCAAATTCAGGGAAAACCCTCTTTTATTTTCCGAGTTTTGTTCGAGCGAGCTTACTTATCTTTAACAAATTTCATTTCCGTTGATAAAATTTTTTGTCTGAAGTGCAGAGTAATTCAAATTATGATGGCAGTTCCAACAATAACTCTCCCTACATATGAGCTACAACCCTGACCCGACAGGCCTTGCCCGTTCCGACGACCCATAGAGCTATCCTGACTGGGGCAATAGTTCCTATTAAGATCACTCACACAGAATAGGTCAAATGATTGGAGTTAGACGGAAAGGTAACACCGCTCAGCGTCTATACCTCACCCGTTCCGCAAATTTACGTGCTGATAATATGTCCAGCATGTCCTCAGGCATATCCTGCACACAAAACTTTACTGACTGTGTCAATTAGGCGGTTGATAAGGCCCTTGATCTCAATGAGATGATGGAATTACGTTGAAAATATTATTAAGGAAGGTAGGAGGAACCAAATCAAATATTTTTGTGAAAATAATGAATAAGCGAAAATTTCCCCTTGTCTTCCATCAAACTTTGACTACCATGATACTTTGGTTTGGCAATAGGGTGCAAGAAGAACTTACTGGAAACAGGATACTCATTCAATTGAAGATAAATGTAACTTATTTTACAGAACCAGCAACGCACAAGCAAATTTATGATTGATTTTCAATTTGAAAAATAGACAGCGGGAGAATTTACCCTACGATTCATTTTATCTACTTAAACGGCGTAAATAAAACATCGATAGCAACTTGGTAGCCAGCCTGTGCCAGAGAATTTAAAAAATAAAAGTAGTTGGATTCAATGTCATGTGAACCAGAGATCAGTTAGCGTTTCATGGTACGAAATACAGTCAACAAATTGAAATAGAAAAATGAGGTATTTTTTAGAAGAAATAGTCAGCACTATTGTTTTCAGTAACTCATCATGAAGTGCTTGAAAGTACAGTTTTCGGCAACATAACTTCCTTAATATAACTTCCTTTTTTTAAAGCGTTTGGTGTTTGAAAAAAGGAAGATATGTCTCCGCACCCTGTATTACTAAATATTTCCGTACGCGCTAAAATCCTTTTCAATGAAAAATTGGCGCACAGAAAATTGATTGCCTTTCCCGGCCTATTTCCAATGGCTTTGCTCCTAATCTAGTGACAACAATTACAGCTGGGTTAGGTCTTCCACCAGTCGCTCTCCAGCAATTCCAAGGTGAACGTTTAGGGCTCATTCATTTCTTTATAATGTCGTTTCTGACTGACCTTTCCAAAGCAGAAAACCTACCATTTTCAATTCTAGGATCTAGACGGAAAAACATCTGAACAATTCCTCTTACAATTCTGGGAAGGTACAGTCTTTTGCGAAGGCTACTCAAAATGATGGAGTAAGTTTGCTTCGTGTCTTCGTGTCACTATTTGACCTACACGCTGACCAACACTTTAATCTAAAAAAGCCCTCTAGTCCTCGAATATCCTACCAATACTTACCTGGCGGCCTCAGAAGTGTAGTGAACACCAGAACGGTTCAGGGGGTTCCTACACGATTGTATCGACGGATGAAGGTTGACGAAGGTCGCCCCGATATCCCTGCAGAAAGCAGGCAATCTCTGATTGATGACTCTGATCAAGATACAGAATATGCAAACCTCAGAAGATAACTGAGTGAAAGTCGCGTGAGAATATGAGCTGCCTCGAATATGACAGCGAATGTAGAATTGCATCAAATATATTATACGGCAAACACATTTCACCACCTTGATCTCAACAGATGACCTCGCACACTGACCGAGAAAATGCCTTTCCTTCTCAAAGCAGCCAAAGTAATAATAAGCTTATTTCGTATTGTGAATATTTTAGTGATCACTTTGAGGTCCGAATTGACATTGACGAAATTGTTCAATGGTTCCTTTAGAATTTTCACGGACAACAAATTTAAAACTAATATTTTTCGAAAATGAATCCATTCAATCTAAACTGTCATTAATTTTTTCTCATTTCGACCTAGCTCCTGATTTTTGGATCTCAAAACCCTATTGACGCATCAATGAAAGATTCTGCAATACCAAAATCTATTCAATAAAGTTAACAGCATTAGTGGTGCACCAATGTCATCGCCAAATAGCCTTATATAATAAATAGAGGTATCATAATGTAGGCTATGTGGGCAAAGTTGCTTGGTGAATTTAAACCTGATTACATGAGGACGGCGTTCATGTTTCCGACCCTGAACATGAGAGCGGAATTTTTTTTCACGTGCTTATCGAGGGTATGAGAAAGGTTGCTGGAACTCTTAATCCCTTGCGTATCTCCACCTTCCCTTAAATGCTTTGAAAATCAGACTTTATGGTCAGCAGGCATGGAATGTAACTTTCGGAGAGGAGGAGTGATCGATCATGGGCCAAACGATCGGACACCCTGCATATATCTCGGATATGTGGTGGCGGCACAGAGCCTGGCTACATATGGCTTACAAAGCATAACGTAGTTACTACATTCATGCAATCCAGCCCAACTCGACGAAATTTTTATTTTTACTTATTTTATTTGCATATATACCCTGAAAGCCACCTCCAGGGTGTGTGTGAGTACACACCAGAATAATTTTACCCGAACATGACCCTACCGCGATCGAACAATGTTATTATGAGCCCCTGTCGTTCGTGGAAAAAAATGATATCTTAAATCTATATTTCCTAACTTAATCTCTCTAATTTTATTAGCATGATCTCTCCTACCGTAGTACGATGGGGGTAATAATACATTTTCAAAATCACTGCTAAAGAGACCTACTTCCAATTCATGCAAGAGCTTCGATTTGTAATTTAACCAGTTAAAGTTAATAGTATTACTGCTGTCTAATAACGTAGAAATAAACATCCCACATTGGAATGAATTATCTGAAGGTTTATATTTTTATATATATTTTTTTATGACTGCAATGTCACAACTGTAAAAAAAGAATCTAATATGGACATACCAAGGCTTTAAGCTATTTTACACCGGATGAAGATATACATATTCTTGCAAAATTTATTTGCATTTTCTAAAACAATGGATGATATTCAAATTCTTTTTTTTTTTACTGAAAGGAAAACTTAGGAAATATTTCGTATTCACGAGTATTTGGAGAGATCGAGATGGTGCTGGGGCTAACGTACTGGCTTCCCACCCTGAGGGCGCGGGTTCAAATCCCGGCGGTGTTGAATATTTTTCAGAGGTATCTCGATCCCTACTTGAAGTGCTTTGTGGAGGGCACTTTGAGGGAGTACGCCGTCCGTCGGATGGGACGTTAAACTGCGGACCCCTTGGCGCCTTTCATAAAGAGTAGGCTAGTGTCGACGCCGGGTTTCTCTCCACCCTTCATCCTTTCCTCTCCATCCCTTATGGCGCAAATGACCTTAGCTGTCGGTCACCTCCCCTCAAAAATACTACTACTACGAGTATATGGAATAGTGAACATATTTTTTTACAAAATTCCTCTTAATAATGTATCATCAAATGAAAAGGTGGCCTTGCTATGGAATAAACTTGAAATTGAACCAACGCAAACACAAGTATCCAAAAATTGAACCAAAGCCAATTTCACCGTAACAGTCCCTTGCACTGCCTTTCTCTTGAATACAATTTAGGGATTGTATGGACTAATATGATTTATAACGACAGAATAGGAACCAAAGAAATATTATTTAACCCTCAACTGACTAGATCAGTATTACAAAACGAATTCGAGAGGCGCTTACTGAGCAGCCGAGTGCTCGGTTTCTCTATGAAAGACGGCAAAGGTGCATGTGCAGACCTCAGGCACAAACTCCGAACGCACCATTTTCGAATTCGAGTTCGCGTGATAAATGTATTGCATTTGTACATGAAATGCCCAATATTTATATAAAATAAATAAACTGTATTATTATTTTCAGTTTACTGAAGTAAAACTACTACCGTTCAAGAGCAAAATATGTAAATAAATCCTGTTTGATACCAGGTATGCGGAACAAATACATATATTCAGCCTTGCTTATATGCGTATCTTTGAAACTATACCGCAAGCACATAAATATTTTGTTTTGATGTTTTTCATATGATTTTTAGTAATTTTATTTTAAAAAGCAATCACTTACAGAATGAACCCACGTCTTATCATTAACTCATTAGTGTATTCGATTTAGTTCAAATATATTAAATTTAATTTTAACAAAATTTAATATTTACACCTTTATTGTAGAAACACAATGGCAGGAAATGACTCATCAAAGAAGAAATGTAGACAGTAGAATGTGGATTATCTTAAGTACGTATTTGTAGAGTCCCTTATAAACAAGCACATGACTATGTGCTTACTCTGCGAAAGGATGTTTTCAAATGAGGCGGTGAAAACTTTCAGACTAATTGACCATTTTAGGAAAGCACATCCTGACAAGACAGAAAAGACATTAACATGTTTTCAGTCACTTCGTGACAGAGTGCAAAATCGCCCAACCCTTTCAAGTGTGTTGTGTAATGTTTCAAAACATATCACTGATGGTTTGCGTCTTTTATACAATACTTAGGGGGATCGAGATGGTGCGGGGGCTAACGTACTGGCTTCCCACCCTGAGGGCGCGGGTTCAAATCCCGGCGGTGTTGAATATTTTTCAGAGGTATCTCGATCCCTACTTGAGGTGCTTTGTGGAGGGCACTTTGAGTGAGTACGGCGTCCGTCGGATGGGACGTTAAGCTGCGGACCCCTTGGTGCCTTTCGTAAAGAGTAGGCTAATGCCGACGCCGGGTTTTTCTCCACCCTTCATCCTTTCCTGTCCATCCCCTATGGCGCAAATGACCTTAGCTGTCGGTCGCCTCCCCTCAAAACTACTACTACAATACTTAGCTATTAATTGCTAAATCTAGAAAGTCATATACAACTGGTGAAGAACCCTTCTTACTGGCAGTAAGTGAATTTCTGAGTACTGTTCTGCATAAGCCATTATGCGACACAATAAAAATTATTCTCCTAAGCAACACTTCAGTTGAACGACGAATAGATGGAATGGCTGAAAATGTGGCAGATATATTGTGAAAAATCCTGAGAACAACAGAATTTGCATTACAGTTGGACGAGTCAACTTTGCCAGGTAATGAATATGTGCTTCTAGCTGACGTACGCTTTATTAAAGATGAAAATCTATCTCAAGTGTTGTTCTTTGCAAGACAATTAGAAACGCACACTAAACAGGAGTCAATGTTTTGTATCTTAGTGCAGTTCTTCAGGGACAAAAAAATCACTTTCTAACATACTTGCTGCTGCAATAGACGGAGCTCCGTCAATGACTGTTCGTCACAATGGTTGTATTACATACTTAAGAAAATATATAACCGACCAAATGTTTTTGCTCTTCATTGTGTCATATACTGACAACATCTAGCGGCTAAAATACTGAGTGATCGCCTTCACAAGTCCTTAAACATTTCAATTACAGTGGTTAACAAAATCAAAGCCCATGCTCTTTATGATCGACTCTTTCGAGAGTTATGTGATGAGAACGATGAAGATTTCAAGCGTTTATTACTGCACACGGAAGTTCGTCGGCTATCAAAATACAATTTTGTAAAGCGCTTCTATAATCTTTTTGACACTGTCGTGCAGTTTTTTGAGGAGAATGATGCTTTTCTCAGCGACAACCTTAGAGAGATTAGGAGTGACATTGCATTTTTGCCTGAACTATTTGCAAAGTTCAATGAAATGAATTTACAATTGTAGGGAAATGATACTAATCTTATGAAGGCAAAATATGTGGTGATTGTGTTTGTTTCCAAGTTGCTCTTATCATATAAGCGCAGCATAGATCGACGCGAGCTTTATCACTTCCTTCCCTTTTCAAGCTAGAAGAGCAAGCTGGTATGGGTGATGATGATTTGTCTTTTGGGACCATTTAGCCACCTTGCATAAAAATTTGACGCAGCGATCTGAGGATCTTCTTTTGCTGGAAATTCCAGACTGGTGATTAATCCGTTTGTAGGTATTGTGGAAGTTGGAGTATTAGAGGAAGAATTAATTGGACTACAAAATGACTTTAAATTGAAACCAAAGTTTTGGATAAGTTATCAACAGTTTTGGTTACAGAAGGTTTCCGATCGTTATCCTGCATTATGGATGGTGGTTAAAAAACCCCTTGCACTTACGACTTCATATTTGGCGAAACGTGGTTTTAGTGCAATCATTCAGCTTATTTCCAAGCAGAGAAACAGACTTCAGGCTTGTGAACGCGGTGATTTAAGACTCCTACTAAGTCACATTAAACCGGACGTTGGAAAACTGGTATCAGGTCATCAAGCCCATCCATCCCTTAAGAATACGTGTGAAAATGCATGCACGGTTTTTCATCACAACATCTTGTTCCTTTAAAGCCCCAAAAATTTCGGAGTGTGACTTAACTGGCTTAAGCACACGGCCGGACATCGACGTATCCGGGTTCGAATCACGGTCAAGGCGAATGATTTTTACACTGAAATTGTTACTTCCTTAGCACTTAATTAGAACTCGTAAATATCCAAACAAACATGACATCAAATAAAAATATTCTAATATTATGAAAAGGTTAAAAATACTAGTTCCTTTTACAAATATAAGTACGTTGATGACGGACTCGAGGCGATCTCCAAGAATATGTAGTTAAGTACCCTTTAATGTTCAGCATTCACGCGGGTCTGGGTATTTTTCATAATCCGCCAGAATACATGTATGCCTCATACTTCATGATCAGTCACAATCATCGCATCAGGGCACACACTCTATTTCCCGTAAATATTTTAAATACCTTCCCATTTACGCTCTCTTTGTTTACATACCTGACCTAGTTCGACTACATTCCTTTCGATTACTTAAACGGCTGCCGCATGCTTTCCATGCCGTCATGTAGATTTTTTAATGCACAAATGCTTCATTATTTGCAGGAGCAGTGGTTTCCATAGCTAAACTTAATTAAGGGCGACTTATAACTATGAAGTGAAGATTAAAGAAGACATAGGTAACGAAATTCCACGGGAGTAAAACATCGAGGCAGTTAGAACATGCGATAAAGACGAAATGTTCAGACCTTCTTCAGATTTGAATAGCAGAAGAATCATAAAAAGGTGGATTGAGGAGCAAATTATGAACGCACCAAGGCAAATCATGATCAAAGACAGAAGTACAAACAGGCATTAACGTAAAATATAAATAAATTCAGGTAGTCTATGGAATAATTTTACGTCGGTCTCACCACGAAGCGAGAAAGGGGATGTTGAGAAGGGTCCATAATGGCTTATGTATGACTGAAAATGCCTTAAGCGGTATTCAAGAAATATTTCCCGAAACATTATTTAGGATATCATTAAAACCGGTTTGTGAATTTTGTCTCATTTCTTTTAATGGAATGATGAGATAATGTATAAATATGGACATACAATTATTCACTATGCAGAACAATATATTTATATTTAGTCCCAACTTTCACGTGGAGAGACAAAGGAAGACCGAATTTCTTCTAGCATTCATCTCGGTTTATCTTACATATTTTTACGTTTTTGATAGATTACTGTGGAACTTAATGGGAGACAAAGGTCATAATTTCTGCCCCTTTATACTTTACTTTTCGATTTATAAATTTCTAAAGAATTGCAGGATTAACAATAAAAATTACCTATTGTAAAAGTTCCGTAATGACATAAGAAGATAATGATATAACGAAACAGGATAGCACAGGAATAGAAACTAACTCAAACGAAGGAGAATATGCTAATTAAATATTGAGATACAGTTTTAAAAGAATACACCATTTCAGCAGCAGATTGCTACGACGGGATTTTTAAATAAACTAGCGGGGTTTCCCTTCAAATGTGAAGGGAAAAAACAATATTAGAACTTCTGGAAAGACATTCGAGCTTCCTTACAGCATAAATAGAAGTCTTAGATCCACACTCTATATGGATACTTCTTGATCAAAAAATTTGGACTAAATAAGAGGAATAAACTCAAGTAATGGCAAATACGCATCGCAGATACGCGACTCATACTTGTATGCTAACACTTTCTTCCCCTAGCAATATTCGTATTCACCACAAAACTTAAGTTTAATTTTCTCGACAATTTTGAATGAAAAAATTAATTATGATATATTTTTTCTATAAGGGACTCATTGCCTTAAAGGCTAAATGGTAATTGCATAACAAAGGTTAGTACCACCAGCTACACTCTCCCTTCAAGGGACCCTAAGGTAGAACGCAGACGTATACGAAGAAATATCAAGCTCAACGAACTATGTTGGTTGATTCGACTGATCCCGAAGTTTTGGAGTTCCGCTATGGAACGAGCTCTTGAGGATTCCCGAGCCGCGCTCTTCAATTTACCAGCAAATGTTTTCTCATAATTTATCCGAAAACCACAATGATATTTTTGTTGAGCATATTTATTCATGTCGAATTATAATGTTTACGACTCGGTGATTAGCATAAATGTCATCACGAAACAAACACCATTGCACATTTTAAATAATACCCTTCTCAAGATTTGGCAGTGTATATTTTCGAAATAGTGAGGTAAAGAATCTCACAAATAAGATAAGACAAAATGCTTACAAGACAACTAGAATGAATTTCCAGAAATTACTTACAAACAACTATTAAATTGCGAGCTTTTATGGCAGAATTCTATAATGAGGCAAGAATTGATATTCTCAATGCATTTCTCCATTGGCATTCATTCGAAATCCCGTTAATTTGCGATAATAACAACAATATGAGAGTTGAGAGAGTTTATTTTATACGGACATATTAATGAGGCCGTCAATCTATAGAATAGAAAAAAAGGAATAATAATTACGTAAGGAGTATAATGGAAGAAAAATTGTTAATTTAAACTTATTATGGAAATTGAAAAGCGTTAATATTTATGGATAATAATAACAATTCAAGAATGGGGAAATAAAAGGAGAAAAACGGTATGTTAAAATGCGAAAGAGTAAAATGGAAGGTTACCGTCATGAGGAAATGCGAAATAATAAATGGTTATAATTATTGAAATAAATTATGTGATACATATGAATTAACGAAATCATCTTCTAAATAAAATAATAACAGAGGTGGATAAAATTTTAAGCCCGCTGCCGAACGAAATACTTCACTTGCTTGGTCTTACTTACTGCGATTTTTCGACGACACTCTCCGGAACGAAAAAAATATTTTACTTAAGTGAAAGGAGGCCTATTTCTCTACAAATCCTCCAAAGGACAGATCTCTCCGATGAGGGAAGCAATGTGCGGAGAGGGACCCTTCGAAACACAAAGCCACACAAAACACAATCTCCTTCACAATTAGTCTTGACAACCTTCAGGCAGCATTATAATAAACAAACTCCTAAAAAATAGAACAACAGTTCGCGCACCCAGCAACACAACAAGACCGAAGTTAAAGATTTCACTAACAGATATCCGTGCGCTCTACTAATGCCCTTCGTTCGATGGGGAAAGGAAACAATATCTCCGGTCCACCTACAAAACCAATCACTCTCCTCGTCGACCGGCTCTCCGTAGTATTATTCTAGTGCGCGACCGGCTTGCTCTAGCAGTGGCTAGCGCGAACAATTCTCACGCACTGGTCGTATTTGAGGACCGCGACAATTGCATAACTTGCTGAGGTTGGGATGGGAGAACAGTACAGGGGAGGGGTTGAGTGGGGGCGGAGGGCCATACCCTCGGAGGGGCAGGTCTGGCATATGCGAAGTGAACTCAGTGCCTCAACCCTCGTAACGTCCCCCTCCCCTGAACCTGTCCGCACACCACTGTGAAAGGGGGGGGGACTGCGGTCAGCTGATCCGCGTCTTCAATGACGAGTCAGGTGCGGTCGGCGGGGAGGTGCGGGAGTTGGAGGGGATGCAAGAGTGAAGAACCGAGGCGGAGGGAATGAGAAGGGTAGGCAAACGGGATCAGGGATTAAGATTCTGGGAGGCCAGACGAAAGCGTACCTCTTACGCTCTCGGACGCTTTGGCTTACGAAACGAAAAGCGTAAGCGACCGACCCGAGAGACTTCGCAAAAATCATTGCAATGATCGAGCATAATGTTCATTTGAAGATATTTTGCCTGAGCTCGTGTATCCTCTGGGAGGTTCACATTCCGATGAGCAGTCACGAAGCCAGCGCTCTAATTTGCATCGTGCCAAACTTCACATCGAACCTCGACCGTTTATAGATAAAATATAAACGCTGAAAATATATATGCGTATATCATTTCATTTGTTCATTATATTGGTGGCTCTCAGGAAATACTATGTTGTCATTCAGGACTTTAGTATAAAGCATTCGCTTCCATTTCACGACGCATCATTAGACAGTGAGATAAACCTCGAAAGCCACTAGTGTCATGAATTCATCCTACTCCTATGTTTAAGATTTATTCATCACCAAGTACGAGTAGAACCAACAATAACGGAAAAGAATTGAGGATAATTACGCAATTAGGTTCTTCGTGGAAAAATGTCAAATGAAAACTCAGAAGGTATGATATTTTTGGGCAGTTGTTATTGTTATATTGGAGATGGAATGATGACAACTGCGACAGAAGGGATAATGTTAGACAAACAATGAAGGGGGGAGAAGAGCAATAGCGATACTCTAGAACGGAATGAAGGAAGACAGGTTATGTGAAGCTAATTAACGTAAGCTTGTTCAGTCAACGTCCATTCAAATACCACCGCAAAAATAATAATAATAATAATAGTAAATACTCATACATTACATTAAAACTTGACGTTGTAGTCTAGATACAACACAGATAGGTTTACATTCAAAGCCACCATATCCACATGCTTGTATAATTCAACATCAGCATAGGAAATGAATATACATTTGAAAAAAAAGAATAAATACACTAGACCTTTGATGTAATACCAGACTGGTTCTTTAACAGTTTCTTAAAGAACTTAGGAATGTTTTGGTGATGGATTTCATACATTTTCTGCCAGTCTTCCACCAGTTGAAAAAAGTGTTAACTCCACCAAATTCCCTGTTTTGGAGGGTCAATTTTCCAATCATGGTCTTCTTAAATACATAAGCTGATTATTTTATCCTCTCAAAAAGACTTAGCCAGACTGTTTCTCCCACATAAATATTGCACATAGTCATTAGGCTGGCGATGTTTCTCCTTTGCTTCTGACATTCCCATACTCCTTTTTTACCATTTCCTCTTGGGTTGGTATTATTTTAAAATTAGCCATCACGACCTTCGCCGCTCTCCTTTGGCCTTCCCGATTTTTTTAGTATGGCCAGATAAATATGGGGTCCCAAACTGCTGAACCATGTTCTAGGATCGGTGTAACAAACGTTTTGTACGCAAACTCCCTGTCCCTTGAAAATGTTTCTAGAGCTATACAATAAAAATTTATTTTTTGATGGTCTGGTTGCAACATTTTTCAACAGAAACCCCAAATACTTATATGGCGTTATTCAAAATTATCCCCAAGTGTTCCTAGCTATTTTTTTCTTTATTTGTGCGTCCTCCGAGGAAATATTGAGTCTCGGTAACATTTTGGACCTTTCAAAATCTAGTAAAAATCATTTTGCTTAGGGGTTACCATCCTACACTTTTACTTTAACGTGCACATCTAATGGAGAATCTATCTCTTTTTCAGTTTTGGACTCAACCTTGAAATGATCATATTATTCCTTGAGAAATTTTTAGACCACTCCTTGGAATCCTAGTATTCCCTTTTGACGAATTTTCAGAACTTTCAACGAACAAAGAGAGCCAACGTGAATGTAATGATAAAATACTAAGCCGATTTACGTCTCTTGGTAAAATGGGAGTTAACTTCCAGCTCAGCAGTGGAGAGAAATCGGCATTCAGCGGCTAGTTTAATGGTTTCCTTTTAGCGTGTAATTACTGCCCTGTTTAGTTTTTTATTCGATTTCCTAATTGAATTATTTAAAGTGAGCATCAGTATTTGATTTTTTTCACTCTTTTAAGTGTGGAATTCAATGCCTTTCTCCTTCTAAATTCTTGTCCCTGTGGATTTTTCAAATACGTATGCTTCACATAATTTCATACCTAGTTTACTTTCAGATTTTTAGAAATGGCTTTGGTTTATCTACATTTTCTCCTATAATTTATGAAAGGCGAGTTTTTCTAGCGTTGGTTGACTTGAGAGCTGCTTTTCGGTATTAGCTACGAATTAAGCGTTTTGCCCTTCGTTGTTTTTCGTGGTTTCACGACCGTTGCAGGTTGTATCTTCAACAACAATGATAATATCCACAAAGAAAGTCTCAAAGAGAAACATAATTAAACCCCCGCTGCAATAAACGGAGGCCTTATTTGTTAGTTTTACCTACACTGAATGCAAGTGAGAAATCAGTATCAACAGAATAGTTTGGAAAACCACAAGGCAATTTAAAACTCCTCCGTAAATAAATAAATATATATATAGTAAATATTTTTAAACTTGTGATTCTCCTGATTCCGCCTTCCGTGGGGAAGGCGGAATCAGGAAAATCACAAGTGTAAACATATTTCCTAGACCGGGACTTGAATGCCGGGTCTTTCCACTTGCCGGGCGGATGTTCTGACCACTTGAGCTATTCAGGAAAAGTAATTTACCCTGAGATCTGCGATGCGATAAGCAACTGAGTACCCCGATTCTTTGGCCAAGAGATGGCGCTAGGGAGCTGTTTCACCCACCAAAGGAGAATTAGACAACACACAAGAGGATAGGATAGTAGTTTAGCAGTCAATGAATGAGTATATATATATTTATATATAAATCTATATATATATTTCAAACTTTGACAGCAACAAACAATATAAGAACACATAAAAAGATCACTCACACGTTATTTCTTGATTCGACGGAAGTTCTTAAACAATAAGAAAAAATAATTAAATAAATAAAAAGAGGGCAATACAACGACGCTGGTGGTGCTCCAGGAAGATATAGGAACTAAATATTGTGACACAGAGCATAAGCCCAACTAGGCGACCTCTGAAAAATAAAGCCGCTTGAAAAAACGGCAAGGCATGTTGTCGTCGTTCAACTCCATCTTCATCGGAAGAAATAGAAGTAATGACTGAATCCGATGAAGACGGAGTTGAACGACGACAGCATGCCTTGCCGTTTTTTCAAGCGGCTTTATTTTTCAGAGGTCGCCTAGTTGGGCTTATGCTCTGTGTCACAATATTTAGTTCCTATATCTTCCTGGAGCACCACCAGCGTCGTTGTATTGCCCTCTTTTTATTTATTTAACTATTTTTTCTTATTGTTTAAGAACTTCCATCGAATCAAGAAATAACGTGTGAGTGATCTTTTTATGTGTTCTTATATTGTTTGTTGCTGTCAAAGTTTGTTATTCAACACTTCTGTGTTACTGTTATATACTGTGTTACTGTTATATATATATATATATATATATATATATATATATATATATATATATAATTATTATATTACCGGTTAAGGTAGGTTTTTGGATGGGCACAACTGCCAAATAAATATTTTGTGACTCCTAACAAAACGCAATCCAGCAACTTACTCTATCTTAGGTCCCTCTTCATCTCTGAGTACTTCCTTCCTTCATCCCGTCCACCATCCCTACCCTGTTCCTGCCCTTTCCTCGTTTGCCTAACATTCTCCCTTCTATTACAGTCTTCAGCACCCCACTGGCGATCAATACACCATCCATTTTTCCTGCCTCCATAGGATTTCTCCCAACAAACCCCTCTCTTCGCCCACCATACCAAGTACTTCTTCATTTGTTTTTTCCTCGCAGGAGAAGGTGAAATGGACAGAGATGAAAACAAATGACGAAGTACATGGTATGGTGGGCGAAGAGAGGGGTTTGTTGGGAGAAACTCTATGGAGGCAGGAAAAGTGGATGAAGGGGGTATTAACCAGCAGTGGGATGTTGAAGAGTGTAACAGAGGGGAGAATGTTAGGCAAACGAGGAAAGGGAAGGAAGAGGATAGGGATGTTGGACGGGATGAAGAGAGGAAGGAAGTACTCAGAGATGAAGAGGGATCTGATGTAGAGTGGGATGCTAGATTTTGTGTTTTGTTAGGAGTCACAAAATATATATGTAGTAGTTGTGTCCATCCAAAAACCTACCTTAACCGGTAGATTACCTAATAAATAAAATAATATAAGCAGTACTGTGCATAGGATTTTTACGAAATTTGCATGAAATAATGATGTTTGTAGTATCATTTATCGGAATCAAAATTTATGTGCCACTAGCTGATCTAATTTTACATCATGGATATGGACTATCCACATCCATCCATGACATGGGATTGTAAATTGCTTTGCAACTATGAGAAAAAATCCCCTGGAATCGATCCAATATCATCGGAATGATAAGCTCGTTTTTACAATGTGACCTGTCCAGTATGTGAAAGTTATGAATGCTTTTTATCAGTGTTATACTATCCCATGCCCTGAAATAAGTATTTATGTGTGCGGCAGTGAGTATGAGGACTGTAGAGTAGTGTCTGGATGGTCTTTAATAATTTGGCAGTAAGGAGTAGGTAATTTGTGCTCCTGTTTCTGGCTTGATCTCGTGGAAGGAATCCATTAAAGAAATTTAATTTGAGCACTACTTCACGAATTAAAAGATTCACTGTGAATTTTGTTTTGGCTTCCAACCTCTAACCTCTTTCGAGACAGCAAAAGAAATGCCTGTTCATGTTGCGTCTCAGTGAGCCGCAAATTGTTTCGTGAAACTTGTATTCAGTTAAAAAGTTCTGCATGTCAATTTTTAATTAAATTGGAAAATTTCGACTTCAAGGTGTTCATAAAATGAAGAAATATAAATATAGAACTAAAGCGTGTGCCATTAATGTTCATTTGCTTAAGTTTCATTTGATTTTGATCTCAAATAGAACAGGTGAAAGACTAGTATTTAAGCTAACAGATGAAGAGGTCTAGTAATCTTATTTTTTCCCTTTGCACTAAGCCGAAGATGCACTTTCGCGATGTAATAATTCTCGTGTACATGTTATACAGTGAATGGCAGGGTGTGCAAGTGCCGATGGAAATGGATGGGGACTGGAAAAGTGTTTTTAGACATTGGATTGGGATTGATATATGACGTAGGAAAAATTAAAAATGCTACTCATTATCAAGACCTTACATTTTACGTATTATAAATAAATGAAAGGACTAACTTTGTAGTTCCACACGAACGATTTATTCACACGACCCGGGTTGTGTGAATAAATCGTTCGTGTGGAACTACAAAGTTAGTCCTTTCATTTATTTATAATGAATCGGTTCCATAAAGTTACGCCAGAAACCAATTATTTTACGTATTAGCCAAGTTTAAGTGCGCTAGATTCCGATTATCTTTCAGGCTACTATTATGTATGAATATTAGAAGAAAATCCAAAACCAATTGTATTCGCAGACATGTTTTTTTACTGAAAATACAATATGTTACCCGTAAACCTGATGAAATCATGTCTCATTTTACTATCAGTGTTATATAGAAAGCGCACAAGAAAGTGGAGGAAAGTTAGTTTGTAGACTTCCGAGGAAGTACCTGCAGTACTAAAAAATACAAATGGATATAATTTATGGACTTAAGAGTACAGTTTACTTTTGAGGGGACAGTTTTTTAAAGAGCATTGCTCGAAACAAATTTTTAAATCAACCCATCAATTATTTCTAACTTGATTGGAAAATACACTAGTTAAATCCAAATGCGATTCTCGTAAAAAGTAGCACATGAATGGACTGCCATTTTAAACGCCATTACTTAAGTTTATATCATAGGTAAATTCGAATACTTGTTCTTAAAAATATCGACGTACTTGTGATATATAATACGTATGCAAATAGAAAAATTCCAATACATTTTCCAAGCAATTTGATCACTTTTACTCTCACGTTGATTAGTGTAACAGTTAGCTAAACTAATAACCATACTTTGCACGCCAAGATAACTTTAACAGTAGTTATGAAAAAGAGGAATACAAACAAAAAAACGAGTAATTTCTAAGTTTGTAAATTTATGAGCCTCAAGAATACTATAAAATTTATCAAAGAAATAAGAAATAACGCCTTTTGCTAAATAATCGTCCGATTATTTCTTCCTTATTTACTTGATATAAACAAGTTTCTTTGATGTAACGCCGCAGAAAATTCGCATTTATTTTCTCCATGTTGAGAGTAGAATGGGAAGACCAGTCTAGCACGGGAAAAGTTTGCGGCAACTGAGGTACAGCTTTAGTTACAGCAAAAAGATTCTCATTCGCTTGGATTTGTCTATAACGCTCTCGTATTCGTACAAGGACGTCCTTGATCAGGGGACAGTCGTGAAGGATAAATTTTGTTCCCTAGCGCCTTAATGTTCTCCTCTTTATATTTAATACCCATTTTTCTCGAAATATAAGATGTAACATTATAAAAAGGACGAATAACGTAAATCAAGAACATGGTGATATGTAATGCAACAATCAGCCTCTCAAGTTCCCTAAACGCTTTTTTCAATCAGTGTAGCTGCCGCCAAAAACTGAAATGCTATACATTTCTGTAAAATCTCAATGAGAACATAAATTATTTAAAAAAGTAGCCACAACGGATGGATTCTGCCAACTTTTCTCCCCTGAATACTGCTTGGTTTGTACTGTGCAATGCTGGCGACCAGTGCTTATTGCGAGCTTTCAATCGATATTTGCTGTCATCAATCGAGCAATTGAATATCAACGAAACTAAAGACGATAAAAAAACCTGAATCCTGTAACTGACGCATTTTTCTCTCGCTATCGACTCAAATCCGCAATCTATATATGAAGTTAATGTAATCAGAACGGGCTATCAATGCAAGGGTTTATAGTAGCTCCCCAACAAACTTTTCTGTTCCCTACCTGTCCCTTTATCCCATAATATCTCCTTTCACCGATATTTCATATCACCTGATTCTCGCTTACGGATACCATTCCTCTTCCGAGAGACCACCTTATTTGACATTTCTATTCTGCTTGCTTTATCTTTCCTACTTCTTCCATGACTAGTGATTCTGTTGCCGAGATAGGAAAACTGTTCCTTTTATTCCAGCATGACTTTCTATAGTTTAATGTGGAAATTATCTGCCCTTCTTCGAGTTCAGACAGTAAACTTAGCATTAATATTGTTTAACTTGTGGCTTTATTTACTCATTTTCATCTCAATGGTTGCTATTATCCTTATAAGGTCTTCTTTCTTCTCTGCCAATATAGCTATTTAGTCCGCAAATCGTACCATACGTAGCTTTCTTTCACATATTTAGATGCCACTTCTTTATTCCTTCATCTCGCTAATTGCCTCATCTACCTCCACATTAAATATCAAGGGTGGTATTGAGTAATCCTTTCTTACTCATTTCTTTATTCTAGCTCCTTCCCTGATTTCACTACACATAATCACAGCCGCCTGCTTCCTATATAGAGCACATCAAAATCTCTTGTCTTTGTAGTTCAATTTAATTTCCTTTAGGATCATATTCCATCATCATACTCCAGTTCACGTTCCCAGAAGCTTCCTCCAGTTCAGAAAATGCAATATACGTCTGCTGATCTTTCCAAATCCTCTTCTCTACAATGAGTGAGGACAAGAATAGACTCCTATTCTTCTACTCCTTTAAAAACAATAGCGGCCCTCATGTAAACACTTTCACTTTCTACTATCCCATTCATTGGTGGATTATTCTTGTCATAATCGTCAATGCACGGGCTGTCAGACTGATTGACCTGAAGTTTTCATATTTTTCTTAGCAATTTCGTTTATGATAAAGGGGCTATTACATTCATCTTAGTCCATCTTCCTCCTCTCATATTCATATTACATATTAGGTTGTATCGCTGTGAAGGAATCCTAAATCCTATCCAACATTGACTAATTTTTACCACTCAATTCTTTTGCTTCATTTCATGACTTTTTTCTTTAACTTTAGAAAAATTCCTATTAAGAGCGTGCTATATCAGCCCCGAGATGTAAAAGATGGGACGGCGTTGTCTCAGCACAGGCATTAAATCAAATCCTACAAAATGCTATACGATGGCATTGAACATGTGTACTTAAAATCTTGAAACAGCATCACTTTCCGTTGGTTTATCTAAAATACACGTATCTACGGGGATTTGACTACTGAAATATATAGTAAACCGTTTAACGCAGCTATCCGCATACAATGTTAGAAAATTCGAATATTCAAAAGAAACCCTATTTGCAATCCGGAGATGTAGTTTCCATATTTGGAAACGAGTGCGGGGAAGGGGGAATATCAAACCATCCCCATGAGCAAACAAGACATAGTAAAACCGTGTCATATATTGGTTAATATTATTTGATAAGGCAGGAGCATTATGCAAAGAACCTTTAGAAGCAGTAGAGGGAAATCCTGGTTCATAACTGGGACAAAAATAAATCAGTTATATAAACTCAGTTAACTATAGAGATCGCCTTTTCATGGAGACCTTGAAACCGCGCTCTAATACATTTAATTGGAAACACTTAGAGCATTGATCGAATGGTAAGTACGCAACGTACTTGTTACGTAAAATAACAAGAACCCACTCGTTGTCTGAATTTCCCGGCACGTCTATTCACTAAAGGCTCCTACGAATAGAAATTCAGCGGCCTAGAAACTCCACCGCTTCCTTTACATTTCACCTGACTCAGCAACTACTTCCATTTTTTATTTATTGATTACATCCCATGCTGGAAACACTGTCACACGCTCATTGAGAGATGCACGGAATAAATTTTAATCAATTAAACTATTTAGATGACATAATAATATTTTATTTTGCCTAGTAATCAGTAAAACAAGTATAAGGTAAGTTAAAAGAGCATTTTCTCTACTCTAAAAGTTGAAAACGATTCAATATTTATTAATGTTGTTGGCAAATAGTAAAATCATTTAGACCCTATAGAGTATATTTTGAGAAAAATTTCAAGTTGTGAGTCTAGTTCTATAGCTAGTTTCTTTTGTTCAAAACCATACTGAAAACCATTCAATATTAATTTGTTCCAGGTGTATAATAAAGTAAAAAATAAATATTCAAGCTAGCAGTAAAATTAAAAACTTTTTACAGCTGCCAATTTTATTCACTCCGGCAAAAATCCTCCTTACCCTCTTTTGCAACTTAAATAGACAAGAAGTATGAGGCGAATGTTCCCGAGCTACGACGAGGTACTTACTTGATTCTAGAGCAAACATGAGAATAGTATACGCTTAAGGCAACTTTCTGATTTGTGATGGACAGACGAGTTCTTAGGAGATAACAATCAGAATATATGTCATAGAGAAGAGAGGTCAATTGATGAGGTATCGACAATCCAAAGTTAAAGACAACGGTGGAAGAGATCATAGAATATTAACTCGAAAAATTCACGCATATTGACTGTATTTCTGAGAAAAATAAGCATGTACGTGAATTGGATTGCATAAATAAAAGAAAAATGTGAACAAAGGCTCAAAGAAGAGATATGTTAAGATTTAATTGACGGTGAAAATCGCATGCCTCAAAAAGTTTACATTTGAGACATGGGATAATGATATACTGAGTTCTGTTGATTTCATAATGGCACAGGAAGGCACGGAAAAGAATGGAAATTTTAATCTTAAAGAAGAAGACGAAGAAGTGCATAAGCTGCGGGAATAGCAGAGTTGTGGAATTACATACTCTAATTAAGATGGCGAGGATAACGGGCCGAGTATTCGATGTAATTTATTAACGAGTAACGAGAACGTAATGCAAATTTGGTACATCACATTCCCGAAATCAGAAATCACCAGATTTCTACAGAAGTCAATACTACCAGTAAATTGATATCGTTCATAAAGGCACGCGAGAATTTGACGGTATATGACCCAAAACACCCTAAAAATGCCTTTAAGCCTTGGTATAAATAAGATGTTACCACGTACTATTTTGCCTATTTGTATTTCAATTTTGAAAATTCGATAATTCTATGGTAATAGATTTGCATGAAGCTGTAGCGTTACCATTTATACATCGAACACAAGGGAAGAGAGAAAGAATGTGGAGAAAATACGAAAATGACATAAAAGTGAATGCGGAAAATATTAAACGATGGAAGATTGCTGAAAAATGTCATTTAAGGGAGAATGGTAGGTCAGTAGGAATGAAGACGGAAGTGAAAAGCCTTTTCCCACCATGAATGAGAATCTATTACGATAAGTTGAATAAGGCAAACGAGTTGGGAAAAAGTGGTAAACACTACCGTCGTACCGTGGTTATTTCCAGGAATACTGAAAAATTTGAACTAGTTTTCAAGAAATGTCCCAGTCCCACCTCCCAATTTCAGACCACTTACCTGTACTCGTTTCAGGTATAATACCTATATAAAGGTACGTTTTGGGCGGTTCCGGACGACCACTTACTTTTAAGGCTCGGAAGAACCCCCTCTTTCTTTGTCCTACAAAGTTTTTCCTTCATTTATTCTTAGCATCGATCTAACTTCATGCTATTAAGATATGCTACCTCCTTCCTCTACCCCGTAAGCCTACCCCGTAGCTTAATTCATGTTAAAGTTTCGAATGAATCGCCAAATCCGTCCATTTCATTCCTATTTTCCGCAAATTCTCCGTTAACTTTGCCCGCTCAACAAGTTCGAATGCCATCCTCAACACACAAACCCACAAAACAAATATGCACACATTGATTATATTCAACATTCCTTTTCACCAATGTGCTTATCACTGCAGTGGCGTCAAGCGTTCTCTTTCTAAATCCACACTGTTCTTCTCCTAAGTGATGTTCCGAATTATTTTGAAACCTTAAATTGAAGATTCTTAGAACTACTTTTGCTCTAAGTGGAATTGAATTAATCGTCGTATGGATATTTTATAATTTATCAGATCGGAAACTTAACTAAGGAAATTCGCGAACTCCCATTCCCAAATTCCTGCGTAAGAGTTCAAAAATCCCCTTCCTTTCTATATCCTTGAGCTCTTTGGTAATTTTGTGCGAATATTATTTATTTCTACTGCTTTTCTCGACTTCAACTTTCTTGGCGTTCTTTCTACCTCACAATCTAGTAATCCTGAACCTAAACTATCCTCATCTGCGTCGCATATACTTTCTATGTCTTATATAATCGCCTTATATCTTCAACATAAAGCTCGTCCGTGTATTATTTCGACTGTCTCTGAACCTCTACTAAATGTATAATAAACTCTCCTGTCTTGTCTCTTTTAGTATGCATAGTCCTTACCTCCTCACTTCATATATACCTGTACACGTACATGCAGCGCTTCTACTATTTCTTATATCATCGCACTGATCTTTCCAACATTTTTCCTTTTCCCTATTAGAATCTCACTTTAGCATATTATTTAGTGATAGTATGTGATTTCCCTTCCAATTTCCCTGTTAACGTATTTTCATTTTATTCCTATTGTCTTCTATCTTCTCCCGTGACCCATGATTTCTTCATTATCTCATTCTCCACCACTCAAATTATTCCCTTTCCTACTATTTATATATCGTTCTTATGTTTCACCCACCTTCCTCACACCATTTTTATTCCCCTATACTCATTAAGATAGTTAATAAGTTATTCTTGGTGTTCCTTACTTCACCAGCTAAACTTCAAGATTGTCCTTTTTCACTCACCTAGATCCCCTTGCGCTATGAATGAAATCTTATGACAGTTAAATGATGAATCCGAATCTGCATCCGCCTCCAGGAGGCTGAGTGACTTGAAGACGTGTTTTCTACATATCTGTCGAACCATGACGTAACTCAAATGGTACCTGCCTGTTTCTTCCGGCATATCCATGTGTCCCTACGCCTGTGATAATGCTGGAACGGGTGTTAGCTATTACCAAAGGCCTTCCTATGCAGAACTTGACTGCTTTCTCTCCACGATCATTTCTAATTCCTAAACCGTACTCTCCTATATCTCTTTCTCCCATTCCTTTCCTCGCCCACTGCGTTCCAATTCCACATTACCATTAGGTGTTTCCTTCCTGGCAAGTTCACAATTGTTTCCTCTACTTCATTGGGAAAACTCTCTACTCCCTCCTGATGGCTACTTGTCGGTATATACTCGTGGATATAAAATCGATTGCCTAGGTCTGATTTTATCTCTTAAAAATATCCTCGCCTTCCTCCCCAGCTGATGGGCACGACACCCTGGGCCAGGGTGGGCCGAATCCCGTAGTTACCAGGGTTCATTTTTTCTTTGTGTCCGTTCATACTTATCAGGGGAAGCATAATTGAGTTGGTTTACCGTTACGTTCCGCAATAGTGTTTTTAACTTGACACCATCACTCATTGGCCCATCTTGACACCATCACCCACTGGGGTCAGACGCCTTCGCAGCCACCTCACTTAGAAATAGACGCTGCGAGGACTACCTTTCGTTTGGCTCCTACCCTTCCACCTATGGGGCTTGGGGGCCCCATCAGGAGGATATCATTGCCCCCACCAGTTCAGCTCTATGGACTAACAGAACGCCCTATCATTTCCACCATGCCAAGGTCGTAGGCCATGGGAGGGACACTTCTTATGGCTATATTAAAATGAAGAATGTGAAATTATTGAAAATCAATGTGTTCTCTGCATTCCAGCGTAAAATCGGTGCGCAAGGTGCAATTAATTTAGCATGTAAATAAAAATACAAACAACGAAACGGTAACTATTAGGAGAGGTTAAAATACCAAAGAGCTCCATTTACAATGCCAATTAACCTTTTATTACAATTAATTTACCTTTGCAAGAGTAACATGAAAATTAATTTGAATTTCATTCCCCAATCGAATTCGATCATCATGACAAAGGAAATCCTTTTTACTATGAGAATATCAGCGCTTTGATATAGCATTCTGTCAGAGACTCTTTTACACAATCGACTAATTAATGGGAAAAAATAGTCCCAATATGAAGGTAAGGGTTATAAGGGTCCATGAACACCATTTTACTGTTTTTACTATTCTTGCGTTACTTTACTGTTTTATTATAATGAACGAAGAAGCTTCATTTTCTCTTTGTAATGCATTTTCCCAGGCACTCAACATCCTTCTTAATATTTTCTAAAATGCTTTTCCAAGCTTTTGCAAGTTTCCCTTTCAAATATGGATTCAATATTTTCTTTCTATAGCAGCCTGATAACCACTCAGTATCTCCCCCATCAACTTTTTCTGCCTTCTTCCCCTGCCTCTACACTTAATCAATTGTCTTCCTCTGGAGACTTATTCTTCTCAAGGACAAGAGCGTACATACACTTCCGAGCACCATATTCTATTCTTCACTTATCTTATCACCAATAGTACATCTCGATTCGGAGTATCATTCATAAATCCTCTCTTTTTGCAAATGTTACTTTATATGACGCAATTCTTCGTCCATTGTCATCTGAAATACTCCCAACATACAGGGAATTACTTCCTAATCTAATATTCACATCCGTCTAATCCTCAAGTGATTATGTAACATTCTCAGGAGTATAGTCAATTCTAAAACCGACCAGCAAGGCTCAAACGCCATCGTCCACAAATCCGACTTGAATCAGTTCCAATCCAACATTCATTCCTGTTCTAAATCCCCGTTTACCTATTAGAAATTCAACTCGCTTTTACAGGCGAAGACAGTCAGCCAAGTCATACTCCCCTGCCTATAATTGATCATTTACCAGAATGATGGGGCGGGAACGAATTTGAATGGAGTA
Organism: Hetaerina americana; assembly: GCF_022747635.1. Taxonomy (NCBI): domain Eukaryota; kingdom Metazoa; phylum Arthropoda; class Insecta; order Odonata; family Calopterygidae; genus Hetaerina; species Hetaerina americana. The sequence goes on from NW_027287538.1 coordinate 32,960,485, forward strand.
GATGAATTTGGATGTGAATTTTGAATTTTTGAATCGCAAAAGTGACGATAAGTCTAAATGGCGATGCAAATCTAGGAAATCGCCTTTATGCTAATAACGCATATGATCGTACACCACGCTATTACCTTGTAGTATTTTTTACTGACTTAATATGTGATAGCTTCGTTAAGGGGAAATTCGCAATAACTGATGGCTGAAACTTAAAATATAGAAGCCGAAGTTGTATGAATTGCTATAGATTGGCGTTCCAAAGTTTCTTTTTGCTAATTCCAGCCCGCGGTATTGCATTAGTTTATTTTCTTCATAGGTGGTAGTAAAATCTGTGTGCGAACTGTATTTTAAATCAAATCATTCTGAAATGTGTATTGAAGTTCTTAAGAAATATCATATGTATAATTGACATAGCTTTTAAGATTCAAAGAACACTCTTAATTTGATTAATTCGCTTCGGTCTTTCGCGGATTACTTTAACGTGGACAATAATAGCTGTGCTGGCACGCCGGCTCGTTTGAAGAAGCTGCCCTGTTGCCATGGTGTCCATTTGAATTTGCGAATTTAATGGTCAGCTAAGGATCTTATGAGATATAGGTAAAAGAAGAAGAAAAAAATGCGTCCCGGAAACCATCGCATTCAAAATACCTATTGCTTATTTCCGAATCTCAAAAATTAAATTAAACGTAATGCTTTGCAATAAAAGCAAGAAAATTAAGACTTTTAAAATTATACGAGTCAAGGACGGAACTGAAAAATGGAAGACTTTTGGTATTTAGGGGATAGGATCATCAATGATGGAAGAAACAAAGAGAACAGATTAGTGTAATTAAATAGGGACATATGTATGATGATAAGCTGCTAAACACAAAAATCACTATTCCAAGTATGCTTCAGGGAACAGTTTTCTTAACTTATATAATTCCTTTCTATGGAGTTACTCTGAAGTCCTTCAGGAGGACAATGAGATGTGTATCTACTGCACAGCCTCGACTTGCAGAGTGCTCTTGTTGGGCGGTGTAAGGACAGCAGGTTTTCAATTATGTAACCGAAGCTGTCCTTACCCATGATTTGCTCGTAAAAAACTGGCAACCAGAAGGTATCTATTTACCCACGTATATCAAAAACCTTGTTTTTCTTTAATTTGGCGGTGAAAACGAATTTTTCGCACGCGTGTTCATGTTCACTTTCTGCACATTTTTTTAACAAAAATAAATGCATCAAAAATTCGAATTTTTCTAAAAGGAAAATTTTTACTTCAGATCGCCATACAGTAAAATAAATTGTAATGTTTAGATGTAATCATGGATGTGAGTGAATTAAATCTAAAGGATATTTTCATAATATCCCTGGAATTATTCCCTTCCGAGAGAAATCGGATAATTATCCCGCACGCCGTGATTAGGCTACGCAGAAGGTCGAATTATTTTCATTGGTATTCATACTTTTTAATGAGCATGACTTCAGAACGAAAATAGAAAATTAAAATTCAGAAATTACTTAAAAGAAAAATGTTCGTTTTCAACCGCGAAAATATAGAGGAGTTAATGATTTTAACGTATTTTTATGCATGTAATTCCTGGAGCACAAACTTTCTTGCTCCATTTTCATGAATTCAATTCATGCATTATTTTTTTATGATGTCCTGAATTGATGGAGATGAAGATAAATCAGCAAATTTTTTTCACCACATGTAATTTAAACTCCAAATTCGGCTAGGCAAACCGGGGATGGTTTCCAGGAAAATTAAAGAAACACTTGAACATTACGAGTCATTAAAGTCATTATAATCGATGGATTTTAGAAAAAAATAGTGTTCCGGCTGACGTCCTATATCCCATGGCATGGTAATGAAATAGATGCAATGCTAGAGATGTGCACTAGTAGTTGGCTACGCAACCACAGCCATCCGAAGAAATCGCCTCGTCACGCTGTCGCCTAATAATAGACCGTTGGCACTAATCGTGAGTGAGATACTCGGAAGCCGGGCCATATCTTTCCCATTCCACCTCCTTTGTCACGAGTCTCCTTCGTGATGCAACTGGCTGGAAGCGGACAATAGACAGAAGGCGAGTTCAATAAACGAGCCGGAACAAGGAAACACAAAAACCTGATTACGGTGACAAAATATGCGCGAATTCTCAGTTTTGTTAACTCGGTCAAAGTACTGAGAAAGTGATTCATTGTTCGTTTCTTACAAATAAAATGAATGATTCTGGCGTTCAATTCCTAGAGTACTTCAACATTAATAGGGGGAAACGGTAGAGGCTGTGGCAGAGTAAGACAGAGGCTTTAAATGATTTTAAAAGATATTTTGTCAAGGTTTTACTTTCAACAAGGTCATTTTTCTTCGAATCAAACTTTTTCCCTGATCTCTGCAAATATTTGATTATTTAGTCGTTTTAATAAGAAAAAGTTTTTCGAAATTTTCTCGTCTCCTAATATGTAATTTTTTTCTTTATCATGATTCCAGTAGCAAATATTTTAGCAATTAAATTTATGTCAGTAGCTCAACTATCGAATTTACTCCGTTGGGTAACGCGCTCGTCGATGCACGCGAGATTTGTGTGGTAAGTTTCAAAAACCAATTTTATTACGCAAAATATTCAAAAGTAGCTTATATTCCATCGTAAAAAATCAATATTTAACCTTAAAATTTTGATTTCCCGGTTTTTAAGCTCAACCACACACTTTTTTCTACTCACAGTCTCGAGGGAAAAAAATGTTTGGTCTTAAAAACTTAAACGTAATTCATACTTGTGTTTACAAGCGGGAATCATCGATACCGAGGCGGGAAAATCGAAGAAACTTGTGTTTTTGTCGACGACGCGGGTAAAAAAGTGAACTTCCTGTTAACAAGGAAAACATTGGGGTCATTTAACTTTTAGAACTACCTACTTACTGCCGGAGAGTGCGTATTGACTTAGTGTTGATTTTGAAGGCAATACCCAGGTAACCCGTTGTCCGTGGCATCATGTTGACACAGTGCATACCGACCGACCGAGTCTACCTCAAGCTTACCTATTTTGCGGAGTGCCTGAAACCAAAATGAAATATATCGAATGAGTCCATCGAAACTAGAGAGCCGATCCACTCAGACGTTCTTGCGGAATGTGCCACCGCCGACAACATATCTCGGGCGAGCAGACGACTCTCTCCCTCTAGTTTAGGCCGTAGTCATTCTTTAAAGGAAAAGGGGCCAGCTGTCTTTGCCGGGGATTCAAAGTGCCGCCTTTCCTTTGAAACTCCAGATGTCTTCAAACCTTTTCTGGAGTGACCTCTGGTTGCACTATGAACGCATGCGCCCTCTTAATCTATTGACGTTTGATCAAACTATCGTAGTAGTAGTAGTTTTTAGGGGAGGCGACCGACAGCTAAGGTCATTTGCGCCATAGGGGATGGACAGGAAAGGATGAAGGGTGGAGAGAAACCCGGCGTCGGCATTAGCCTACTCTTTACGAAAGGCGCCAAGGGGTCCGCAGCTTAACGTCCCATCCGACGGACGCCGTACTCACTCAAAGTGCCCTCCACAAAGCACCTCAAGTAGGGATCGAGATACCTCTGAAAAATATTCAACACCGCCGGGATTTGAACCCGCGCCCTCTGGGTGGGAAGCCAGTACGTTAGCCCCCGCACCATCTCGATCCCCTCAAACTATCGTTATATCAAACATGTATTCTATTGACGTTATATCAAATGTCAATAGAATAGCTTGAAAAACGACGTTCGATAAAACCTTCTAGTGAGTTATGAGTACCTCCTAATTTGAATGTCTTTAAAAATATTTTATTTTGCTGATTTATTTCCAAATATTGTATTACTGAATCAAAATCATCAAGAATAATTATATATATATATATATATATATATATATATATATATAATTATTCTTGATGATTTTGATATATATATATATATATATATATATATATATATATAATATATATATCTTCTCTTTTTTTCTCAATTTATTTCCGTTTCTCAATTTATTTCCGTTATATATAATATATATATATAACGGAAATAAATTGAGAAACGGCATCGAAATAAGAATGAATGATCACTTTTATTACTCTGTATTCGATAAATAACTTTTGAAACATTATTATTTTCTAATTTTATTCTATGAATATTATAGTTATTGAGATAACTATAATATTCATAGAATTCAATAATATTGAATAGATTTAAATAATATTTAAAAAATTCAATATAAAATACAAATGATGCCTTTTGATTCTTCTATAAATAAGTGATTTTTAATATGTCTAATTTTCGTAATATTAGACTGCGCAGTAGCACAAAAATGAACGTATTGATTCCTTTATTGGAGTCTGTTATCCACCTTTAAAGACTTTGCATATAACTAGCTTAATGGCAATTTCGTATCAAAAACTATAGGCTTACCAGATAAATTCTTCGACCTGTTTTTTAGATAACAACTTTAAAAATTTCTTGCTTACAGCATAATATCATATGAAGGTGAGCGTTTGGATAACCCTCGTCTTTCGACTAAAGGAAGCCGGGACGTAATCACATGAATATGAAGCATACAGTAGATCATAACATAGGTATATATTAAAATATTATCCCATATGCATTTGCTTGAGACACACAGGTGGGTCTTTAGCAAATGCTGTGAGGATACCAGATAAAAATTCTTGCTTCCGCTTTCCAGAGAAATGCGAATGCATGACAACACGTCAAGCACTAGCGACTTCCGAGTTTTGCTATGATTAACGTATTGAATGAAAGGTTTTTGTGGAGTCAGTTTAGGGAAATTTCCATTGAGGACGAATTCATTATTACATTCCTTTCTTCCTTTTTTTCGGGCTATAATTACGGTGAGAATAACAACCTGGAATGAACGTTACTCGACCTGTCGCGCCCACGTGATGGCATACATGGCGAAAAACCATTGAGCGCGCCATGCACGCACGTACGAGTGGTGAATGTTTACGTCCGTAAGAGAAGGGTCTGGGTCTCCAGGCACGAAATTATTGGTTCCCCTTTCCGAATAAATATACAACATGAAAATATCTTCTAGCTATACTATAAGGAAGAACAGACACTTCATAAGCCCCCTGTATTACTAAAGATACCTCGACAGACGATTTTTTTTCAGGCGGAAGACAAGGTTCCCTGCAGCGCCGCATATTACCTCCATAGTCGAAGCGAAAGCGCACTTAACATACTTCCAGCTAATGCAGCTGCTGTTGACGCAATATCAGAATAAATTTAAGAAACTTGCATGACGTAAATTGCACATTAAGCGAACAATATAAAATTAATTTTTTGTAAAGTAAATCATGTTAATAAATAAATTATACTTAATCTATATTGATCAGCCCTCGCAATTGCCTTCTCCTGGCATCCGACCTATAAGCTTGAAGGCCGAACTACTGAATAGCAGATTAATAACTTGGATTTACATTGTCAATCAAATTTTTAATATCCTTGTTTAAGTCTAGCGCATACATACAGTATTATTGTGAAAAACTCTTTCTCAACGTAGTGTTAGTTTCCCAGCTCCACAGAAGCTAATGTAAAAATATGTTTCTATACTTCCCTTTCATATAGATTTAAGGAAGAGCCTTCATTTTAAGCACGTCCGATCACTCAACGCAAATAAGCATTAAAAATGTTTTCAGCTATCGAGTACTGCAAAAATATTGTTGGGTCATCAGCCTTAAGGCGAATGTATTGAAGTTAGAAAAGGTCTTGATTTCACTTTAATGTACATCACCGTATTGAGAGAACCATTTTCTCCATTCGCACACACACGTATTTTTTCCTGATTTTTGGCCAAAAGACACAGTTGAAAAATTAATTTATTGGCATCAGATATTAAATAATACAATAAATTTTCATCAAGTTATGCATAAAAAATTTTAACTCGTATAATTATGTTTTAAGAAGATATTTCTCGTCTTCATCAAATCATAGGGCCGTGATGAATTCGGCAACGTTTCGAAAAGATAACTCCTTTTCGAAATGAACAATGTAATAATATTGCATCATAACACACAAGTTGTACTAATTTAATAATACAAATTTTTCAGAACCGCCACAGTGATGATATTTAAAAAAACCAAAGCTGATGACTTCGAAAACGTGGTAGCAAATTGCCAGACATCATAGACTTTTATTGCAATATTTTGTTTGTTTACACCATGGTGTTGCCAAGTATTTTCTCATAACTTTAATCTATAGTATAATTACTAACATAGAGCTTGAAAATATGATTTTATAAGCTTTAAAGATTGGAAAAATTAAAACCTCTATGCCACTACTAAAATTCGTATGCATTAAATTTCACTGATACAGGAATGTATACTGAATTTGACACGTTCAACTATGTGAAAGGTACTGAAACTCATTTTCAACTTGCACGATATTACCTAAAAGAGCACTTTAAAGTATGAATTAAATAAAAAAGGGAATATTAAACCTAAATAAATTAGCTTGTCATTCATGTTATTAGTCTTAAGAACGCAGTACTTCAGACTTAAAGTTTCTCCATAACTGTTGGTGGAAGATAAATTCTGCATTTGAGTATCAATATTTTTAGTTTTAGGTGGTCGAAGTTTTAGGTAATCATGGTCGAAGTTCCCTTACAAATGATGTTTAATTGGCCATTGATACCATTTAGAATAGGTTTAGGCCGTGAGAATATTGGTTTGGACACATTTTTCATTCTCCAGTACCCTCGTTTCCACAGCTTCCGTGAACCTTCACAAGAAAAATCACCAATCAAGAGGAATCTTGCGAAAATGTGTTACCATCAAGAATAAATCTATACCTCTCTCCGTCACTTAAAGTGAGGTTAATTTTTGTGCGTACCTCTTTGTATTCACAAGCTGATGAGTGCCAAGATTTTTGATATGTAGTTGTATTGATATAGAATCAAAATGGCTTTGAATTGCTATTTCGTTTATATCTGGGTATATGAGCCCTGAGGATCGTAGGGTTTAGGAACGTACCTGGATGTCCGATAACTCTACATGCATAATACTACTTGGTGTCCTCATAATCCTGGCTATTGGTTTACCCTTTATGGTGTCAAGCATAAAGGCGAATTCGCGGTATTGAGAGCTTGAGATCTAAAAATGCACTTTGATACTACTTTTTGATGAACTGTGAGATAATTATCAATTCCCCAGTGAAGCAATCCCATTGAATGCCATTTTTCGAGGGCCCATTTTCGTCCTCGGGTGACAAACTCATACATTCGCCTCAAGACCGATCCGATTTAATTCGAGAACCTGGAACGAAGGCCACGCTTGCTCGAGGAGGTTCTCTTACCTCCCTAGAGATAACAATGCAACTGATTTTCGTGCTCTGGAAGTAGAGTGATGCTTTCTCTCGATAAACGGCACTGAATCGAGGCAGGCCGCTTTCATAAGTGGCGGTAATCCTCCTCCTCGATCTCCCTCCCTCGCGAAACACAACCGCCACAATAAGTTTTACTAAAATGGCCGTAGAAATTCTTTTTCGCTACCCTGCCTCTATGAAATAGCAACCGTTCTTTTACCACGAATTATTATTATATTTTCGATGGGCACATTGCTTAGTCATGCAACTCAAAGTAATTGTCCTACTCTTAAAACCCCGAATAGAAATCAAGACTAATCCTGAGGCAAATCTCCATTATTTCATGTCAAATACTAATCCCCACCTCTTTTAAGGAAAACTTTAATTTTGCTTTAATAAATTTCAAAATTAGTATTTATTATATGCCCGGTACCAAATTTTATTAAAATTAATATAATCAAGTTTGACTTCATGGTTAAGATGGATTATCATGAATAAATTATAATTTGGTAGTTTGTACAGGCTATGTTAGCTACTTAATTTAACTGCTTCCCTCATTATGTGGGTAAAAAGAAACTTAACATTTCCACCAAAAGGATTTAATATTTCACGACCATAGTTTTGCTGCTGCGCATCATCATCAGGTGTTGGTAATGTTAAGTTCCTTTTTACCCTCATAATGAAGAAATACCACAAAGTTAAACCTAAAACTGTTACGCTTTCTTCGTCTCAGAGAATTTATATGACTATGGGTTAAATGGAAGAAGTGACAATTAGATCTCAATTTCGCCCAAATAAAGACCCATATCTATTTTTCCATAGAATTATCAAATGAAAGCACCCTTACAGGCTGTGGTCTATAAATTAGTGTATTTAGTTTCAAATTTAACCTTGTTTTTAACAATGCAGAAAAATGTTATAAACATTTTCTAGGTACGCTACTGGCATGTTGTCCTCTCAGGCAATGCTATCTTTATTCTATTAGTTTGGCGCAAGTGTTTGCTCTTTGGTCTTATTTTCGGACTATTTTCCCTTCTAACACGTCAGCAAAAACCAAAGGGGTGCCTAATGCAACTTTTCCGTGCAGTGCTCCAGCTTGAATACTTTTCTATCTTTTTGAATGCTTTCTGGTTACTTCGATTAACTGCCTTCCTCTTGATATTCTGCATTTATTTTCATCACTACTTTCTGAATGATCCTCTTCCACCGTGGCCTGTTTCTCCGATGATAAATGCCTCCGATACATGCAGTACCACACTCCACAAAAATGTTTAACATATTATTCTCTTGTTTACGACCATCTAGTTTTTATTTCAGAAGTTCCCTTTCATCGAGAACCCCTTCTTAACTATTCTAAATTTGAGATTTATCCAACTTACTATCCATATTACACTGCGTTCGAGTTGTGGGAAATATTCTACTTTCTCTTATTCTTCTCCTCGCTATTCGAGGTTTTCCTTCAGGTTTCTTCTTCCGCAAAGTTAAATTTCAATTTTCTTCCTATTGATTTCCACTTGGTATTCCAGAAATACTTAATCCATTTCATTCAAAAAATTACTCGAGACTGTTAGATACTCTATCTGCGTTGCTAGCTGTAATAGGAGGAATGATGAGTTTCACTTTCAATTTAATTTCTTTGATTACTATTCGCTGCCGTTCTTATCGCTGGTCTCTGTTATAGTTAAAGATAAACCACTTAAAAAATCTTTTTATCGTCACCGTTTTAGGAATTAATTGAGTGTCAGAATTTTCTCTAGAGTTCTATTCAAATCATACCGTGAATAAATTCTTGAAGCATTGGGGAATCATCTCACATAACTCTTTTAATGTGCCGTTAGTTAAGGCGCTTAATTCATCTTTGATATATCAGAAGAGGCCACAATGATTTAGTTGCCACGAAAAAACAAACATATAAATCGCAAAATAACACTCGTCTAAGAGGCTGGGGGAATGGATGGATTCCATCACGATCTACGCAAAATTTGAAATCTGTTGTCACGAATGAGATTGAAATTATGCTGAAAGCTGATAATATATAGCACCCCATGCTACATTCCCTACCGGCGGATTTTTGGGAGTTTATTTATGTTTAGTACATTTAGTGAATGTATTCATTCAACTATTATAGTGTGCAATTTCCGGGTTTCGGGTGGGGGGCCTCGGAATTTTGAAATTAGGAGCGAAATAAGCGGGCACATTGGATTGAGCACGACAGTTTTGAACAACTTGTAACAGCATTGAAAGGATATGTCCTTGGATAAGATAAAATTCAGACGTGGATTAATAGATGCTTCAAAAACCCTATGATCGTGACGTCACCCGGTGAGAGCCTGCCGCGTACCAATAAGCGGCCAATTAGAAGGACAGGGAGCCTAGAAGCCTTCCTTCGTATGATTGAACGTTGAGGCCAGCAGTAATGGAGACTAACTGAATGACGGGTAAAGATTGCTTTTTAGGTATTTCTTACTTGTAATCGTTTCGTATTTTAACTGTTACTCAATTTCTACTCGTGTTTTCAGAAAATATGAGTCATATTTTCGCAATTGTTTAATTTTTATTTTACTCTCGCACGATAGATCCAATTCTGTTTTGGTGGAATTTTTTCCTGCTTATGGAGGAGGACTGCTTTCCCCATCGAAGCCTGCAGTTTCAAGACACAGTTCTCTTCAAAACCTTCAAGAATAATAACCTATAAAAACCAACCATAATTATAAACCCGAAAGTCGATTTGTTAGGTGAGGGTAGAGCACGCCAAGTATTTAGCTCAAAGGTGCGTGAAACTCACGCATCAGCGTAATTAGGGGGTCAGTTCCTTTACTTGTGACGCCTGTGGTTTCTCAGCAAGACCTGGTCGCCGTAAAATCACACAATAATCTCACAGCTTGGGTAAAGCTTAGGGCCCCCTGACTGAGGGGTCAGTAGACCATTACGCTGCCCCCTGAACGGAAATATACATGTATCTTAACTAGCCATCTATATATTTGTTTAGCATCCATTTTTAAATATATTAACCTCTGCTAAAATACTAACTTTAAACAAAAAGATCATAGCAATTTCTTCTCGCACAGAACCCATTACTTACACCCACTTTGATTACCAAAATAAATGCCAAAGAGTCGTGAGAAAGTTAATTTTGATGGGTGAAAGACCTCTGAAACATTTTCGCCCAACATGCCAACGATTCGACCGTTTCAACTAACTCCTGTTCCTCGCAGTTGTCGCAGCGAATAGCGATGACCAGGCGTTCGCACACTCTTCTATTTGGACGGACATCGCGGGGAAGGGGTAGCCGTTCACCGCGAGGCTCAGTCGTGACCTTTAAAACTCATGATTACATGCGAGAGAGATCAAGGCACTTCCCCCCTCCCCTCAGTGATTCGACCTTGCTCTCGACTTGCGGGAACGCCTGCCATTGCGTAACGACGAAACATAGAATTTGAGCATACCCCGAGGAGGTGAATCAAAATTTTGGAGACGACCAAAGATATGGTGAGGAGGGGGGAATGGAAGGGGACCTATGAATAGAGCTAGAGATAAGGAAGGAAACAACGATCCATTCGATAGCGAAGGACACACTTGAAACTCACAAAAGAAAGACCCGGATCGCTCTTTGTCGAGTTCGTTTTTGGCAGTGAGGAGTGGAGGTCCGCAAAATTCTCTCAAAACGACCGAGGAAGTATAACATTGCTTCAGGTAAGCAATTAGCAACACCGTCAAGCAAAACCCTTAAGTCTTCTTTTCCCCAAGCATGCATAAAAATAAAGTGGCGCTCTTTTGAATCCATCGAAGTTCAGAGGAATATTTATAGCCAATCCCTGCTTCGCTTGCTCCTGTCGAATGGGCATAAGGAAACATTTTTTCTTATCCGCCGAATCTCGCCACTCCTCCGTGATTTTTGGATATTGTAACTCCTGTGGGGCCACGTGAGTGGTAGGTTTTCAACTGACTTCCCTCGTAGACGGCTAGGACGGAGAGTCCCACGTTGACAAGTCGGTAACGTGACAGAATGGAAAACCGACGGTGGTGGGCTCGAACATCGCCTCTGACAGACGAACGCCATGTCTGTTTTATTAGTAAATTTAGGCGTACGATATGACCTTAGCCGTTGGAGTGCTAAAAACCCTAAATATACCAATCCAAGTTCGGTGGCCAACTTTTGGGGTATTTCGATCCCTCTTCTGGAGTCATGTGGAGAGCGATCCAGATTCAGTAATCGGTTCGTTGAAAACGAGGTCAAACCATAGGTTCCGTACTTACTTAGGTACCCCATAGTATTTAAAATTTGGCCGATGCCGACACCGGTTTCCTCTCTATACTGTCTCCTCTACATAAAATCTCTTCATAATCACTGCTGAGCATTCCTTGGATTGGTTTGGGCGTAGCTCTCTTATCAATCGTCCTCCATCGGCCAACCTCTTCACATCCAACATGCACACTAATTTTCTCCGACCTGTAGTTGCCTGTTACTTGAATCATTGCCGTGAAGGCTCTTCTTTATCCACTTTTCCCTTGATGGCTGACTTCTTCAGGCCATGGTGTCCAATAGAACAGTCGAAATTTTCAGAATCTTCACCAGACTTCTTTCTTCTCATTCTATTTGTAGAACTTAATCGGTGGATACATGATCCGGGTCTTGACACTTCATTTTGCTCCGAAAATGCCACATTTCAAGGGCATCATGGTCACAAAATTCTACCCCTTCTGAATTGTTATCTTAGCCTCCAAATGGCCGAACCTAATAAATAGTCTCCTCTTGTAACACTCAGAGGTGATAAAGAAATACCAGTGACGGAATATTACATAAGAGCAGTCAATATGTGAAGACCCGATTGCCAGGAGAAAAACTAACAAATATAAACGACAGATAATTTAAGTTTAAATCCTAGAACATGACCATGATGTGTTATCTGGAGATAAAAAATATGGAGTGGACAAAATTAAATCCCACATGATGGTAAAGATTTGTTGAAGAATCTCCTGGTCCATTTCGGCCAAGGCCATTGATTAATCTGAGGGACTTTAGGAACACCCAGCGATTGCAAAACAGGAAGTGAACATTTAAGCCCGGGAAGAATTTATAGGCATTCGCCAGTGGAACTTTCAATATTCACAAATCAGCACTCAATGATTTCGTAATGCAAGACCAATGGAAATTTTCGCTCTTAATAATTTAGCAAGTTCTGAATGATTAATTGTGTGACGCTATTTACGACAGCTGCAATATATTCATTATTTAAATTAAGCAAATAACAGTTATGATATTTGTTTATCAAGATCCATTTAAAGTAAATTCTCAGGAAAAGAATGATAATTAAATTATGGATAGAGTAAGGATAATTAAAAACAGTCAATTTTTAAGCACATAGAACTATCTCTAACAGCATTAAGGGTTATGTATGCCCAAAGGCTTAAAATGCTTTTTTTTAACAGCAAAGGCTGGTGCTTTTGTTGCTAGATGAGGTCCCATTATACCTTTTTTCCCAAGAAAATAGAAGTGTATGTAACTTGGAGGGAAGAGTGAAAATGCTACCCAAAATTGTAATGTTTTGTGCACCCTGCTGGCTTAAAAGCTATCAAGGAAAAAGAAGCAGTTGGAATGTTCATGTAGTTGAAGCACCTACCCAGCATTATAGAATATCCTCTTCTTTTATTAATGGGAATAACAAACAAGGAGAACTGTGGTACAAGCCACTCCTAGTCATAATCCTCTCCGACACATTATCTAATCCTCACTCAGTCGTAATCCTCTCTAACTTCATGATCAAGGGGGAAGTTGAATTTCCAACCTTCCGATAAATTCAGGTGGTTCAGTCTGGCCAACAAAAGTATTATCAAAGCTGCTCATCTGGATGCTAGTGCCTCATGGATCACCATAGGTGGGCATAAAACAAAACAAATAAACATGAAGTGAACATCTGCCTTTTTACATAAGGTAGGGCATATTTAGATCATTCCTTTTGTGTCACCATAAAGGGCACCAGCCTGAGAGTGTTAGGGTATATCAAAGTTATTATGTTATAATAGGAAATTAAGAATTTACTTAATGAAGTGCTTGTGAAAGGAAGATGAACAACAAGTGAGCATATAGACCAAATGTTAATGAGAAACTCACCATACCTAGCCTCTTAGCTTTGTGGAATAGTTCCTTCCATCACTTTCTTCAGTCTAATATTTTGCCTCAGGATGTTTCTAATTATTAGGCTTGAGGATATTAACTGAAAATGTTAATACAGTTATGTCAACGGCAATATATTTCTAACTGAGTTACCTGAGTCAAAAATTTTATGGCAATAAAATGAATATCAGTAAAATTAATTCAGTGTTAGCTTCTAAATTAATTAACAAATACATTTTTACCCCTACAAAAACTGTTTTCAAAATATTTATCTGCTTCTGAAAGTAAAAATTCATCATTATGGAAGATGTGAGGCAGGTACATTTCTCTTGGGCTTGGTTTAATGTCTCATTAAATTTAATCAATAATTTATGTGAATGTTAGCAGCTGGGAGATTACCAGTAAATCCAATTTTATAAAAAAAAAATTGGTCATTAGTGAATGTGAGCAATTTAACCATATTAGCACTATCTCTAAGTTATTAATCAGGTTGTCTGTTTAGAACTAACTTGCAATGATAAAAATGAGTTAAACTGTTAAAGTTAAAAATAAGGCCTAAACTGGAGGTTAAAGTTAACCTTCATTTCAATGAGACATCATAAAACCTGGCCTAAGCATAGTAGTGTCTTTGTTGAAGCTGAAGTCTTCTCATTTACTCTCTAATTGCCTTTCATTGGTGTCTTCTGTCATTGTCATTTGATTGTATTTCTTTGGCTTAATTCATTCTGGAAGTTAATATGATGAAATATTTTTGAAGAGTAATGCTTTAAACTTTAACACAAATTTTCTCCCATAACCCATTGAAATTCTAAGGAACCACTCATTTAAAAAATTCCTTTCTTTTAATTAAAAACTTTCAGGTAGAAATTGGTACGTTTATAAGAGTCCGGCATGCTACTGATGTTCGTTTGTTGTGTTTGGGTGATTTATGGGTCTCAAGGGTCATGGTTTGATTTGTCTTCCAAAACCTATCACCTTGGCTACATCATTGATCTCTTCCCACACTATAAAGTATGCTGTGGGATCATTATTCTCCCTCAGTTTCTCCCTCCTCTCCCAATAATTTTTGCTTCAGTGGGTCAGAAGTAAACCTGAAACCGCCTCAATCTTTCAAAGTTTCACAGGTTAAGTGGAGGGAAATTCAATTTGGTCTAATTGTGAGGCAATTTATTTTGGAGTCAGATGATGTATGAAGCACTTCACGTTTCAAAGAACCTGAAGGAAATAATATTGATAATCATGTAAAATACTTCGTTTTACTACTGAAAATTTATGTTCTTTTAATGCTGCAATGAAAAATATAGCAGGAAAATCAGAAATTACTCGAATCTCATAAAGTTCTACACTGGAAGTCATTGTGTTCTTGTTTCATATTAAAACAAATTGAAAATTATTCTTTTTCTATTTAATTAACACTTGTGGTTCCTTCAATAATCTAAGACAGTGAGATAAGGCTTTCATCCCAAGTTAACACACAAGTTTCAATTTAACTGATGATTGTGGCCTTATGATTCCCATGTATTCATGGTAACCCCTAAATTGTGCAAACCTTTATTTTAGGTAAAAAATGAAATAATCCAGAGTTGCATTAAATATAAGATTTAACATGTGCAGGAAATGTTATTACAAAAATATATGTATGTAACTTAAAAATAAATGTGTGTTCACAGAATACCCATATGGTATTTCCTATAGTTGATAACTGCAAATGTTCTCATCTAAAGATTGTCCAGATCTTCATTGAATATGGCACTTAACTATTTATTTTTTTCTTTCTAGGTGCTCATAGATAATTTCAATCATGGGGTGTAATACCTGTGTGGTCATGTTGGTAACATCATTCATGCTACTGCAATGTCAGAACTTGGAAGGAGCCAACATTCTTGTACTGTTTGGTCAAGGAAGTCGGAGTCACAATAATATCTATGTTTCTGTCACAACAGCTCTAGCAAACAGGGGACACAATTTAACAGTCATCACACCTCTCCCTATTGCCTCTCCACCTCCCAACTATAAACAGATTGATACTTCAAGTACTTCATTAAGCCATTTTTCAAACTTTACTGCTTCAAAGAGGGTGTCAATTTTTGGACTTTTTAGAAATTTTTCTGGATTGGCTTTCGATAACTGTAATGTTACCCTGAGTGATCCACGAGTAAAATTATTAATGGACCCCACAGTTGAAGGAAACAAGTTTGACCTCTTAATCACCAGTACTGTGCTGGCAGAGTGTTTCTATGGATTTGCACATGTATACAAAGTACCAATTGTTCTCATTTCTCCAAATGGACCAATACTCACTACAATTAGTGCAACAGGAAATACAGCGTTGCCATCTTTTGTCCCACATATGCTGCTAAGCTACACCGATCACATGACATTTTATGAGAGATTATTGAATTCAGTTTTTTATTGGGGAAGCTCTTATATGTACTCATTGACATCCATTAGACAAATGAATGCTGTCATGAAACTTTCTTTTGGGGAAAGCATACCTTCGATTGCTGACCTAGAAAAATATGTCAGCTTAGTCTTGGTGAATACTCATTTTTCTTTCAATTACCCACAGCCACTATCACCTACTATAGTAGAAGTTGGAGGAATACATATCAAGCCACCTAAAGATTTACCAAAGGTCAGTGAGCATCTCTACAGATAATTTTAATAAACAGGGTGTCTGTTAGATGAGAGATAAAATTTCTGTAACTGGGTCATCATCAATAGTAAGCATCCAAAGATTCGCTAATACATGGCAGCCTCTCAACTGTGTTGTTTTCTGTCAATCTTCTCCCCCCCTCATAGATTATTGAATTCATTCCCTGTGACATTGACATAAATACTGTATATGTCGATGTTTAAGACATTTTTTTGCCAAAATAATGGCTCAAAAATCACCTACAAGTCTTAAATCTGAAGGTAAAGCCTTCTGCAAGCTACAGCCATCCTAAATAATCACTACTCTGAACTAATTTTACCTGAGATGGTCAGCACTATGTAGACCTATTCCAAAATAATATCATTTGCTTAAACAATATGTTGTTGTTATTATTGTTGCTGGTGAATAGACAGAGTAACAAATGATATGGTACAGAGATCTATACTTTTGTGCTGACTGTAAAAACGTTTTTTCCAGAATATACCCTTCTTAAATGACAATGCATCTTACAACCTATGTGTCAATATGCCCATTATATATATATATATGCTGGCAAACATGGCAATTCATCTTTGGTCTCTATATATGTTTTTTTCAATGAGATCTTTTCAAAATTAAAAACGTAACTGGGAAATAAAGCACATTTTTTTGTAGCATTGGCAAAACAGCAGAATATCATGCATGGTGAAATATATATCCATTCAATACTGATGCCGTACTTAAAAAAAGAAATACCTACCTCAATGAATATTTTGGAGAAAATCTTTCCCAAAAACTGGTGTCCTTCCCTCAATATCAACAAAAGTAATGGCAAATAATTTTATAGAATCAATAGAAACTACAAAAGAATATTAGTTAAGTCATCCTTTGCATCACCTGGCTGATAACAAAGGCTGATTTTAATAAGAGATAGTCTTCATTGCACTCCAAACCAGGGTTTCTTAATATTTTCAATGAACCCCTCCATTAAGGATAGTTTTAATGGCCATAACCTATGGGCATTTAAGAAACTATTTCAACAGCCAAATGAAACGTTAAAATCAACTGCTTATAGTTGAATGGAATATCAAATCCACCCTTGAAACTCTATGCACAGAGATAAGGGCACATATATATATGGTCCATCAGGATAATTTTTCCTGTGTATCAATTTTGTATCTTTTTGCAAACAAAATTAGATTCCTCTTACATCATTCATTTCTCTTAAGGGTTAGGGGATTTCAATTTCCAACAATGGAGACCTCTCTAATTAGGGCTCCACCATGAATCAGGTACTCAAATGCTGATAATAACAATGAACCCTATTGGTCACAAAAGATATGCTTTATGTACATACAAATTTCAAATGCACATGTAACAAATAATCGGCATGTAAAAAATATAATTGATGTTACAATAAGTGTATGATATTCCAATTCTCTACTAATTATTTCTATTCTGAGAATTGTCGTTATCCAGTAATTCATCCCCGGTGTCAAAACAGTTGTCCAAAAGTTATTGCTTAAATATAATTTTGAATTTGCACTGCATTTCTAACATTTATGGAATTTGGAAGCTAAATATTTAATTTGTAAATCGCTGTCTCAGGTCTATTCGTATTGCCAACAAAATCAAAGTTATCCTACTTCATTTATGAATTCTGCTTATTTCTAGTTTCATATTTGTGTATATCTTGGTTTGTTAAAAAATTAAATTTTTGTTTTTTACCTATTTTTGTGTTTACTTTTCTTCCCATCTTTTTTTTGCTCATGACATTCTCTCCTTGTCTTCCTTTCCAATTACTATCATTATCTATTGCTCATTATTCCAGTGATGGAATTGCAGTTTCCAAATACATTTTTCAGTTGAAGTAATCATCTTTATTAATAGGTTGGGTCTCAAAATTCTAGTCACTTTGGTCATTTGTTTAAAACTTTTAACTTATAACTTTTGACTATTTATATGCATTAATGATATAAAAACAATTTCACAGGAATTGAAAACATTTTTGGATGATGCTTCAAAGAATGGTGCCATATATTTTAGTCTTGGGTCCATTTTGAAAAGCTCAGGATTAGAAGATGAAACAAGGGATGCATTTATTAATGCATTTTCAAAGCTTAAACAAAAGGTGTTGTGGAAGTGGGAGGGAGCAAACCCTCTTCCTGGTCAAACCAAAAACATTCGACTGGAGAAATGGTTACCGCAACAAGATGTGCTGGGTGAGTGTCTCTGGTTTTCAACCTTTACATTTCCAAGTAATTTTATACATCAGTGGTCATCCATACCAGAAAATCCAAGGAAAATGGTGTTCACGGTCCATTAGATATTACAAAGTGATGAAAAGGTTTTAATTAAATCTGAAATTAGGCCCTTGTTTAATATTACCACAATTTACTCAACAAAATACAATAAGCAATTACTTTTCATTTTGGAAATACTTATAGAAAGGCAATATTTTTAAATTCTGAAATCTATCATTACTAATCAAATGACTTTTAAGTAGTTTTCCACAAAGTATGTTTCTAAAACAGTTTTTCAACATGAAAAAGACCTCACTAATTAAAACATTACTAATCAAGTGAATCACTAACTTTGGCTTGCATTAAAGAAAAATAATATTTATTCTCTTTTCTTTTCGAACTGTTAAATACTACTATGGCTTTATAACATGAAAAATAAAACTCGATCATTTTTATGAACCCATTTTTCAAAAATATGTAGACATTTGGAGAAAACTGCAACATGCGATGGATTTTGTGGTATCCAATATTAACTAAAGACATATTTCATTTCCATGTGTTTTCAGATAAAAAATTTTCTTTTTTCCAGCTCACCCTAATGTAAAACTCTTTATCACTCATGGTGGGCTCCTTAGTTTGCAAGAAGCAACAGCAAGAGGAGTTCCTGTGGTAGGGATCCCTTTCTATGGCGATCAGGATTCAAACATGGTCAGAATCAATGACTTAAATGCTGGAGTAACATTGGATGCAAATAACCTGACTTCAGATAATATTCTAAACGCAATCCAAACTGTGTTAGATGATCCCAAGTAAGTTCACAGAAACTTTTCACATAATTATTTATTGCATTACTCTCATTATCTATGGAGATTAATTCATACCAAAACAAGTTGTAAGGTTAATTTTAAAATGTCACAAAAATGGATCCAAAATTTCTTACCATGATCTGGGTTTTATGATCATTTCAAAATGCATAAATTGAAATGTTGCTCAGGTGATGATATTGGTAGTGTTTTTAGGACTATTTAACTTGATATTAATGTTGTCAATACATATATAAATCCATCTTGTATTGTTGCAATGAATCAATCAATGACAAAGCAAATCTGAACTTTGTGAAATTTTAACTGATTTGGGAAAAGTTGAATGACACGATATTTTTGAGTTCCCAATGTAAACACAAGACCAAAAGTGTAGAAGACAGTCTCAGATGTGGAGGGAAAGGGAAACTATATAGACTAGATGTTATGAAAAACAAAGGTTAACACTCTCTGGTGAGTGGGGTTCCCTAGAGCAATATATTTGTTGGCAACAGCTGCCACCATGTCTGTATGGTTCATACTCAGGCAGAATGAAATATTTAACATTTTCAAAATTCAATTATAGTCATCTTCATGAATTATAATTTACCATCTACCTTCAGACATAAGGTGATGTTAAGGGCCATCTAAGAGTTGTAAAGATTAAAATAATCTCCCCGCAAATGCAAATTAACTCATTGTATGTAAGGGATTACTTTTTATCTCTCTCTTGCATTATCCATAAATATTTTCATATTGATAAGGATAATGCCTTATTGAGATAATACATCTTCCCTGTATACATATTCATTTTTCTATGCTTGCTATCTTAGACCTTAAACAACATTTTACTTTTCAAGTTTAGGCCTAAACAGTCTATTTCAGATTTAACATTCCTTAATGGTAATACTTTATTAATTGAAATTGTTTACTTTCACAAGAATTTTCATAGGGACTGTGAGTCTTCATATTATACCTCTTCCCCCTCAACTACTTCCAGGCCAAGTTTTTTTAGTCCTCCCCAGGATTTACTTAAGTAGGACACTTCCCTAAAAGTTATTACTGTAATTAAATAATGAGTGGTGCAGAGAGGACAAATTAATTTTTGGCATAATGGTCCAACATTTAAAATGTAAAATTCTACTGTATAGTATCTTATAATTTCAATTTTTCCCTGAAATATATCAGTTATCAAAATTTGAAATATTTTTATACTTCAATATTTATCATACTGAAGATGATAGAGCAGTTATGATGATCTTCAAGTTAAAGGTGAAATGAAACCTTATGGGGATGGTAAAACTGAAATAACGTGGAAATCAACTTCACAAGGGGGAGGATGTGGTAGGTTTCTTTTGAGAATGGCGCCGAGAGGAAGGGTTCCCGTAGGATCTTAAAGGAAGAGCCGTGTTTGTGGGGGAGGGGGGTGAGGAAGGAAAGGATTGAAAGAGGATGGGAGGAGGGGAGAGAAGGATTGAGGGTGTGGTGTCTATGAGGGGAGCCTATACGAGGGATGTTCGGGGAAAGGAAGGGCGGACGCGGAGGTTGTTCGTCGGTGGCTGAGATTTTTTTTTTCTTTGGGTTTTGGAGAGGGGAAAGGGCGGGGCATCTCTTTTCGGTTTCGTTGGGATTATCTAGTAGATATTTACTTTAAATTATCTTTCTTTGTTGAATTATAAACTATGAATAAGTAAAATAAGAACTAATGCTTATTAAATAATTGCATGCTTATTTATCCAGGTATGCAGAAAGTATGAAAAATCTGCAATCCATAGTGACCGACCGTCCTCAAGAACCAATTGACACTGCTATGTATTGGATTGAATATGTTTTAAGGCATAACGGAGCTAAGCACATGAAACCATATTCATCCGAACTCCACTATCTTCAAATATTCCTGGTGGATGTTGTACTAATTGTGTTTGTGCTCCCAGCATTAATACTTTTAGCCACAATTTATTTTATCATCAAAAAGTGTTTATCAAATAAAAGCATCAAACACCGAAAAACGAATGCCTTATCAAAGAAACGCCAGTAGTGAAATGAACGATTAACACATGATATTAGTTTTTTACACTGCCAGATAATAAATCAGCCTATGTTCAAGCTCCACTTGTATAAACCAAAGATAAACAACTCAAGTCAGCTAGTATTAGTGGAAAACCTCTTGGAGAATCACTAAAATAACATGAGGATGAACAATAATTTATATTGATTACAAATAAATTCATGAGTGTAAAAGTGTAAAACATTCATTGAGAATTAAATCACCAAGTACTAAGCTGGATATAGTGAGCAGAGTATACACATTCCCCATTCATAAAAGTGATTGCGGTGGTAAGAATAAATTATATTTGAAATCATCAATCCATACAAAATGAATAAAAGCCATCAATGTATTCCCTTGTGTCAATTATTTTCTCTCAAAATGAATAAGAGCCGGGAAATGTTGGATGTGTCAAAGGTAACTTCAAAAATGTTCTAAATTAATTTTTAAGGTTGAATCACTGCAAACCTATTTTAACACCATTGCATATATTCACTTTAGCCTGCATTAAATATCATTTCTTTATATCACTATACAGTTTATATTAATTATCACTATACAGTTCTTGTATATATTCCTTCCATCTCTCTTGGATCTTTCCTGCGTCAGCTACTACCTTACCCACCTTATCTCTAACTGTTAGCATAGATCTTCCCTTCTTACTTCCCCATAAATATTTAACTTTGCTTTAACTTTTACCTTAACTTTGCAACTTAACAGAAAGTGATTATGATCTCTAACAAAAACCTTTCGATTCGAATTATTTTCCACTTTAAGAATGTCAATTATGATTGCCCCGAGGTCGACTATGGCGGTATGTTTCAAGTAGAGCGTACCCATTTAGTGTTTCCCCTCTCACCCCTCCAACAGTGATCTCGTTGGTCGTCATCCATTCATTGAATGGAAAGAGGGTTCTCAAGGTCATCAAGGAAAGAGGGGAACGTCCGAATGGAGATGGCCAGTCTGAAGCGAAGAAAGGCGACTAGAATACGCCTGTATTGGTTGCCATTGAGTGTGGTTAGTGTTGAGATTCCGCACTCTACCATGTGATAGTCAGTTATGACGATGTTTTCATAATGGAAATCATTCGAGACATGCCTAGCTTTGGTTAAATGCACTCTTCGCTTGCCACTTTTATTTTCATTTTTTCCTTGAAAAAATAAATCAAGATGTCCAATTACATGGTTAATTATACGTGGCATTATCACCAAAAATACCAAAGCAAAGGAGAATAATGGAACGATATGACTCTTCGAAATTGAGTGTCTATGAAATGAAAGTAATAGTTATTATTTTTTAAAGAGTGAATACGCCTTTAAATAAAATATGAAAAAATTTCACAGCTATTTTTTGGCAGATATGTTCATGGTTTACAAGGCATTAAAAATTACTTCCGGTTTCTCCGTACCCAGAATTTCCCATGGCATAACTAGAAGTAATTTCACTTAATTTGTTTTGCAATATTTTGAATACATCCTTCTTCAGGCCAAACAGCATACTCCAACCGTTGAAAACTTACCAAAATATATCCCTTTCATCTTTACGAACTGTCTTCCCGACGAGGACGCTACTCTGAAAGGAGAACTAGGCCTATAAATTTGCTTATCTACGATCCGGCATAACTTTCGACTCCTAAATTGCGTAATGAAAGGTGTAAGGAAACGAAAATCCACAGACGTGGTTTGATTTAAGCCCGGAGAACACATTTAGAAAAGGTAAACTCAAGGCCTCATAATGAAACTCTTATCTATTGATCTTCCCATCATGGTCACCGGCTGTTTAGATAAGTTGAGGCCATCACTCTTTGCCCAATATCATCGACAATCTCATTAATTTCTGGAACCATCTCATTAATTTCGTTAACTAAGCGTAGAAATCTGGCGATGGTATGGACCAGAATAGAAAGATATCCCTGTTAAAGGAGTGGAAGGGATAAAGTGAAATGAATGATTATTGAAGTCCTTCTGTGTCTTTCAACGTAGATTAATTTTGCTGGTACTTATGTTCTTATATAACTCCAGACAACCCTACTTAAAAAATCTTCGACTTATTATCAAAGTTGGTTCCACTAATTCCCTATTTTTATGATCTTATAGTGTCCCCTTGGGGACCCAGCCTTAATCCAAGCTTATATACGCATTTATATGCCAGTGGCCAGCAATTGTCTCCTAATCTTTCCCGGTAAGTGGATGATATTTCCATCGCCTCGGTACTTTTCCTCACAAATTTTGCCATTGGTATAACAATGGATCACGTCATAGACTTGGAACGCTGGCTGGGACAATGGAATCAGTTTACGACTGCCAGGATCAAATATTATAATTGATAATTTTTTCTTCTCCATTTTCTCTCCATATTCTAAATACTTCCGAAATGACATAACTCTGCGCATTTAGGTCGAGTCTCAACAAACGGTTGGTCTTACGTATTCCATGAGCAATTACGATATATTTTTAAAGGAGATATATCGACACGATTCATTTATTTCCAGGAATGATTATGCTATCATGACGTATTTTAGAGCATTTTCATGCTCTTAATGAGTAAATTTTGTCAAGAGGTGAAGGATTTTAAAGTTGTCTCGACACGCCATTAATCAGCTATTTTGGTCATAAGTTATGCATATATATTGAAACCAACGCATCTTGAACCGTATGCATCACCTTTAATGATAGGCATTGGGTTCGCTATTCAAGTACGAATATCTTCTTGGGTATTCTTGAGTTTTATCGCCTCAATCTTATTGAAACAACAAACTACAACCCATATCCATAATAACAACAAAGGTAATCAACGTATGACGGATTGGTTAAAGACAACAAATTAAGTTATCACGTGAAAAAATAACTAAACATCTAAAAAAATAAGTAACGTAGCAGTATACCAAAATTGTCATCTGAGGACTCTGTCCCGATGCTCTGGAGAAACATTTCATTACAAATAAATGGTCCATAATTTCCTTATATGCTTACTGACATCGTCTGCGTCGTGTCCATTGGGCGAAGGAAAGGAAATGAAAATAGCTGAGCAGCAAAGCAAATCTTGGGCTAGTCTTGGTTTCTCAGTCTCAAAATCGCTGATTATTTATTGAAGCAGAGGCTATATTTCCTTCCGGGATTCTCTGATAAAGCATTTCCAGTATTTTTAAGTGTTGGCGAACTGCACCGTCACTGTCTCCAATCGATGAAGAAACGATTTGAGGCAACGTCCGCATGACACACAGATCCTCCGGAGATATCGCGAGGAGTGCACATCAAAACATGCACGATACTACTCAGGACTTATGAAAGAGGTCGATAAGATTGTAAAGAGAAGCGCAATCCGTAAACTCATGAAAACCCTCGACTTTTGATTTGACCGGGACGTCTCAAAACGCTCACTTTCCCCTGCATCTCGAATGGTTTAGCTTGGCTGTTGCACATATATAAACTGATGGATGTTGCAATTTTTCACTATACTAAGCAGATGAGAGGGAGGAATAGGAGATAAAAAGGTGCAGGAGGGGGGTATTCAATCGGCGTACACCTGTTTTACGTACACATTATATGAGCAGATGATCACTTCCTCCACCTTATACTTTTCAGAACATCAAAGTTGCCTAAGAGGTAGACCAGTATGATCATATTAACGGGTTCTCAATCCGAGAAATATCATAGAATTGTAGCAAGTCTCCAAAATATCCTGTTGCCTGTCAATCTCTTTATTTCCTTGCACCAATATTTTCCGATACATTCTGTGCTTAGTCCTCCGTCTTTCTCTCTAAGTGTTCTCCTCCATATTTCCTTCAATAATCATTTATGATTTATTTAACCATCGTGCCACGGGATATATTCAATAAATGTCCCTCTTCTTCTTTGAAGTGTCTTCCAGGAACTTCTTCACCAGTACTTCCTCATTTGTTCCTCTGTCTATCCGTTTTGCTTTCATCATTCGTATATTGTGCCACGTTTTCATTGCTTCGAATTCCCTTCTGGTCAACCGCCCCTATCGCTCACGTATTACAATCGTAAAAAGTAAACTCGTAAAAAAGTAAAAAAAAAATAATGAAATGCTTCCTTATGTCTACGCTAGGATTATTTTCCCTTAGCAATGTCTCCTCAGAGAAATCATTCGCCATTCCTATTCTGCTTTTTATATCCCTCTTCCTTATATCTCATCGCTAATAATCCTTCTGTCTTAATATCAAAACTCTACCGGGCGTTCACGTGTGTCGTTTGCCAACCTTACTTGAATATTATCTTCTCTATTTCGACTGAAGACCATAGCCTTGCTTTTAATCTTGTTTATCTAAGGATTGAACTTTTTCACCCACTTCTTCAGAGTGACATACATGTATTCTGCCGGTAAGTACAACATACTTATCGTTTCTCCTTGTAATCGTATGCGGCCTCTTATCTTATCCTTGATCTCATTAATTACATTCTCAGTGTAAATATTTTAAACCGAGTGCAGCAATGAATGACCCTCCCTTACTATTATGTTTATTCTAGCTTTTTCTCTGATTTTAACAGGTCTTTATTGTAGCTTTGTCTCTGCGCTCACCACACTCAATCACTGTCGTCTGCTTGGGCAAGCTTTATCTAGATTACACACATGCATCAAAAGTGTTATTTTCTTTTCGTCTTTATTCCCTTCGCCTATATTCCCACCGCTACAATGGTCAGATGGACTTCAGTCGTTTATTTTCATCCTGCTTACAAGTGTCCGATTAGATCCTGATATGATAAAATCTCTAGCTACCTTAACAACCTAACGTTATTGTTATAACTCCAAACTATGGAATTTTGTGACCAAGATGATCAAAGCAGTACAGGCATTAAAAGAATTTCGTAAGGCAAAGAAACTTACCCACCATTTTTGTAATATAAGGACAATGTGATCGAAATATTAACTAAATGATAGCCGTAACCTACAAGGAAAGGCTTTTGGAAGGTGTCGCCCGGAATGCTCCTAAGCTCCCTCGTCACGGTCAGTTGTATTGCTTCCACTGACCCGTGGTGACGTCCTTTCAGCATGGATTGGAAAACGAGGTCAGAGGGAGAAGTCCGGTGGGGCATTGTATAAAAAAATTGGATCCTCACATGATCAAGAAGCTCGTGGCAGATCCGCATGCGAGTCTTCTTATTTTCGTCCGAGAGCATTCGCGGCACCAACGTCTCACGCAACTTTCTAATGCCCATATTTTCAGCCAAAATTCGATGCACATCACTTATAGGGATGTCAAGTTCATCAGCAACCATGCGAACACTTAATCGGCGATCCCTGTCCAAGAAAAATTTCTTCTTGCAAGATTTTCGTCACTTTTTAAGTTCGAATGGCGTCCTGAACGTTCGGCGTCTTCAACATCTTGTCTACCCTCCTGAAAAAACTTGTGCGACTGAAAAACACCCGATCCACCCATGGCGTTATCATCATAAGCTGAATTTAGCATATAATGAGCCTCTTTCCCGGTTTTGCCCAGTGTTACGCAAAATTTGATGGCAAAGCGCTGTTCGAATAACCGGTTCATGACGGAGCGTAACGAGGTCTGGTAATAGAGGTTTCGCAAACGAATGATCCGCACACCGCGAAGGCTGGGAACCAACTGTCACTGGCCTCCAGCCTTTCCTGAGACTCCCCTCCCTCGAACCCAGCCGGAGAAACCGCTGCCCGCCCGTCCGCTTATCTGGGAAAAAATATGTTCAACTACTTTTGGGGCTGACCGTATATTCGCTCCAGCACACGGGCCAATTTTGATAGTGAAATAAGTGCTGCGATTGGAGTAAGCATCCCAAACATTTCTGATACAGAGGACCTCATTAGCTTACTGCAGTTGAACAAACAATTCTTACTTCAACACCTCCGTCGCCTGCTTCTCAATTTGAACGGTGCCTAAAGACCTCATTATCATATCAAGGCATACGTTTTCTGGCATTTCCAAAACGGCTTCACGCCTTCATCCCTTTTTGACCAACTCCATTTCGTATGAATATATGCCCTTTCCCCATGTATATTTTATTCTTCCTCCCCGACTCACCTACAAGTATGTTATCTCACCTCCTTTCCTCCTTTCGCCGCATTTCGAACAATGACCCATTCACTTTTTCTCCCAACTGCTATTAATCTAGATAATGGCTCGCAGACCCTTATCTTTTCACCTTGACAATGACATTCAGCCTCAAAATCTGGGCGGAACTAAAACTTGTGCTCTGTGAACTATACAAATATATTTTTATATCGATTTTTATGACATATACGTTAAAAGAGGCGGGCTAAAACCGGAGCCGGTGGAACAGTTTACCTATCTCGAAAGTGTTTTGGACCAAAATGGTCAAAGTAGCAGGGGCATGAGGAGAAGAATTGCGTTGGGCAAAGAAGCTTTCACATTCAGGAAGGAGTTGATGATAGGGATGTTGAGAAGTGATGTTAAGAAAAGGATCGTCAGCAATTTTATATGAATCATAGTTATTTGCGGCGCGGAAATATGGTCATTGAAGTAGGATGATAGGCATGTATTGGAGGCTTTTGAAAAATGGGTACGGAGAAGGATGGTGAAGGTGAAGTGGATAGAATGGAAAACAAACGAGGAGCTGCTAGGCATGGTGGGAGAGGAGGGGAACTGTTAGAATAAATCCAAAGGAGGCTGAAAAGCTGGATGCAGAGCATTTTGATCGGCAATGGGATGTCGAAGATTGTGATAGAGGGGGGAACATTGTGCAATCGAGGAAGAGATAGGAATGGTATAGATATGTTGGAAGTTATACGAGTGTACAGGGAGACTACATTGAAAAATAAAAAAGTTTCACTGAGGTAAGTCATTTATTTCTATTCCATTCCGAGAAATTTTCAAATTACCCTGGTATGAAGAGAGAAAGAAAGTATTTGAAATTGAGAAAGGGAATTTTGCAGTTTTGGATTTTATGAGATGAGGAAAAGATATTATTGTTTTTCAGTTAGTGCCCATCCAAAACCTACCTTAAACGGTAGAATAACAAAAAAATAATTAATTTCCCATCAATAGGGGAAGTTTTTCAAAAACTTCAGCAGCTCTCCCGGACCTATCCTATATTCCGTAAACTGGTCATATCTGCAAGTCACCATCTTCAATAGGAGAGGCTTAAGCTCAAGTACCATATAATGAGCTGTTTATCAGGAGTTTTCATTTACAGTCCGAACGGGCCAGTATAAACCGTCCCGGCGAGTGAAGTCTCGCCTTAACCAGCCATTGTAGGTAGGAAATGCATGGCATTGAAAGAAAGAAACATGACTGAAGTGTGGTTTACGAGAAAGAGAAACTTAAAACTTGGAATAAACTGAGAAATCTTAACCCAAAAAGAAAGAAAAGCCAACAGGGGAGGGCTTTTAACAAACAAGTACAAATAAGAACCTTATTAACAGTACCAACTGCCCACCGGCGTACTCTGAGCGTAGAGCGGTACAAAAAGGAAACGGAGGCGAGGGTCGCCCATTTCCCACAGCGGGAAACCACACTTGGGCAAGGGGAAGAGGGTGGTAGCAAGACCGTGAAGCGGATAAAACGATACCAAAAATAACATGGAGGACGGAGGAAGAGACCCGTCGGGCCCTGAAGCGGCTTATTGCTATCAAGAAAATTAAAGACTTAAGAAAGACTCATAGGCGAGTAATATCTTTACGCAGTGAATACGTGTGCTTCTCTCCGGGATGGTAGTCCCAGATGGTATGTAACATCGGATTTCCAGACGGTGCGAGGGGGGATTGAAATGACGCGACTTGCGAGCGAATAAACTTCGCGACGGACGTGAGTTAATGCGCCGCTCGTGCATCAACCATTCGAGTGAATCGACTCACTTGGAGTAGCGCCCGAACATCCTCATTTTGGATGGTCTTAAGGTGACTCCAGAGGGTTTTCCTTATGGCAAACACGGGGAAAGTGTACAGAAACTGCGCGCGACTGATCGACCTGTAAAGTTGCATCCTTTCGACGTGACCCAGAGGAGAAATCACGGTGGAAAGGCAACCGAGTTGGCTCCTTGCGACCATTGCCTTCTGACGGCAAAAGTCGAGGTGCGGCTGAAAAGTGAGCTGGTGGTTTAGAATGACACGAAGAAATCGGTGCGAAGAATCCAGCTAACATAATCACGTGGCCAGAATAAAGAGGTTGTTCCATAACAGTTTAAGGTTTCTCATTGACATTGGAAAGAATCATACAACATGACTCTAGCTCTGGCAATGTAGACATTACTGTAAGTGATTATCAATTTAAGGTTGTGGTTGGGATTCCTCCAAACTATCCACTTCCCTTCCAATCTTTTCATTCCTTCATTGCTCCTTTTCCTGAAGTCTTCAATTTTCCGCTTCCTATCGTTTTCCCCCTCAACTCTTCACCTCCACGCTTCATTCACCCTGATGCCGTATGTAGTAGCAATTTACTATTTAAAGGAAGCCGATAAATCTCGGCTCGCGGAATACTTTCCACCGTAGTTTTACCTTTAGCATAAATTTTAGCATGATTTAGCATTTATTAGCATAAATGCTAAATCATCAAAGGAATTATCATATTCTCAACCTACCCTTTTCCTTTCTTTTACATTATTATGAACCCAGTAAGGTCCAAATGACATCAGTCGTCAAGGCACATAAAAAACTAAATTACTACTCTATGCATGCTGGGAACAAGGATATGGGACTCATTATGGGCACAAAGTTACTAGCGGGGATATTTCACACATTCGCTCGTACATATTTCAAGGCCCGTCAAAGTAAGCGATATCATGATAACCGAGACCATTAGATTAGAGTGGGAAAAGAGTGATATGCACGCAACTAGCTAAAAGGCGATTCATCCCATGTTTCGTAAACAAGAGCTCGCTAGAAGTAGATCGTCGGAAATAAGTCTCACTAAAGGCAGGCGTGAAAGATATGTTTCGGGTTGGGGATCCTAAGACTTTCAATTATAGTTTGACCGATGAATACGTTAGCAACATTGTGGAACAGCCACAGTACTAATTTAGTAAATGGGAAGAACGGTAGCGACGGTAGGTCAGGTGAGCAATAGTGTTTTGTTGAAAGAGTTAAAATCGGACCCGACCAATCCGCAAGTAATCCAAATGCACTTTTAGACAAATTCGTCTACTTTTTCCAGGAGAAAGAAGCAGGCAGTTTGCACGATCAATCGGAAGAAATGATTGGAAACGTGTCTGGAAGGAAACATCTAATATGGGATGGGGAATTGGAAGGCGGGAGTACGAGATTAGGGGGGAGAAATAGGATTGAGGGTGGAGAGTGTAGTTTCTGACAGAGTGAACGCCACCTAGTTTTAAAGAAAGAGTTTGCTAATAGACAACACCTAGTTCAAAATCCATTGATAACAAATAGAATACACTGAGAGAAACAGGTTAGAGACGGCTTCCATGGGGCGGATGCAGATTCGAGCAATATTTCAGTTGTAATGGATTCAAAATTTAACTGAGTCAGGTGTAGAAAAGTGCAAAGGTTGAATTTAGAAGCTTAACGGAAGTGGAAATGAAAGAGTAAAAAGGAATACTAGATAAATATTTGCACTGAGTGAGTGGTCGGGAACTATAGAGGAAAGTTGGGCAGACCTTAAAAACGGGAAAGAGCAGTAAACTGCAAGAATATTCAACACTCAAGAAAATCACGAATGCGTTAATCAAAAGAGATACCATGAGGATCAAAGAAATAAGGATATTGGAGAATAAACTGGGTAAAAGAATGCCCAGAAAACTAAATAATGCATTTAATCGAGAAACTAATAAGAACAAGGAAACGATTTGGAAAGAACGACGTGAAGGGATAAAGAAATTGAAGACATAAGGAAATATAGGAGCGCGACTTAAGTAGTTAAGAGAATTGTTACTGTGTAGTAAGCCAAAAGTGATACCGAATGTACGAGATAAGATGGGAAGATTATTTATGAAGCCGGAAGAGATTCAGGGAAGATAGAAAGAATATATTGAAGATATTTTGGCTAAAAAAATAATTAAGCCAGCCAGCATAGAAATAGAAACGGAATGTGATATGAGACGAGAGTAGCTAGGCCCAGGAATACTAGATTGAAAGATCGAAAAGGCAATGAGGTAAATGGAATCGAATAACACAGCACGATTGAATAATATTCCCGTAGAATTAGTGAATGTCAGCGGTAATTGGTAGAAAGAGATTTCCGGGCTTATACTTGAAATGTACGAGTTTAGACAAAATGCCTAATCGGTCACTTGTTTATCCTCAACCCCGAAAACAGAAGAGAGAGTAAATAGACGAGGACCATAGGACCGTATATTTAATTTTACATGAACGGTAGAAGTAGTTCCGAGAATTACAGTCTGTATGAACAGAAGGTTACATAACAGCGTAAACGACTGACTGCCTCGGGAGAGATCAATTATGGGAAAGGGAAGGTGTACAAGTGACGTCACTGGGGTAGTGGAAATATTAATGTATGATATTTACATTAGGAAATGTAACCAGGGTGTTTTAGTATATGCTCCGTGTACATATAACCTGATATGGTCGACAAAGCGAATGAAAGCATTGCGTAATACAAAGAGAATATTTGCGGTGTAAATAAAGCAGGTAATTGTAAAGCACTCTTACAAAGGTTTTTAATTTTACCATTAGTTGTTTTTATTAATAATTTTACTGTTTTTTACATGTAAAACAAAATAATATCCACATTGCTTTTATTACGGATGCGCATAGCTATGACAGACGGAAACAACTGACTTTAGAAAAGTGTCTCATAACTTGAAAATGTTCTCCAACTTTATAGGATCGACATTTTTTAATCAATTACCTATGAAAATCAAATCGATTGTACCGTTTTCACATTTTAAGTAGCGCTATGGCTTTACTTCAATGTAAACTGCTTTTACTCTGTTAATGTATTCTTAGAGGCTATAATTCATGTTACTAGTAAAAAAGATCATTCATTTCTGACCTATCCTATACTTGACGTACCAAGTCCTGGGCTCGCCAGAATATTTTTACTGCAACATCCTGGACAACAGAGAATAGGAGACGGGAGAAATAGGCTAATTATTCGATACTTGTATATGAATCAGACGGTACAAGTAAGCACAGGAGGAAGAATTTTAACGGGCTGAGAGGGCAGGGGAGAGGAACAGATTTTACCACTATCTTCGTTGCTCTTTTACTTACGAGGCCTGTACGGAAAGGATCCAGCCATGCAAAATTTTGAGAAAAATAGCCTACTCAGAACAATGAAGCCTTAGTCCCCTTCGATATTCTCCCCATGGGACCTCACACAACTATCCCAGTGTCATTTCCACTTTTCAAAACAACCAGCAAAGTCCTTTTTCGGAATGGTAATCAGCTGCCTCATCGAATTCTCTTATATATCGTCCCATAGTTGCAGGGGACTTGCTCCAGCCCGCAAAAGGTTTTCTAGAAAAGATCATAACTGGAGATGAGTCATGGACCAACGGTTATGACCCTGAAATAAAAGCCCAGTCTCCCCAACAGTCGGTTGACGAGATAAAGGAGAATCCGACTAATGTAGGATTTTTAGACAGTATTAAGGGAGGCAGAAGTTATGAAGACATGAAAAAGAAATAGGAAGTCTCCACGATACTTAGAAACAAATAATAGTTTTGGACTATCCAAAATCCACCTTTAAAATCGGTCGACTACTTTAATTGAAGTATCCCTGAGTATCATACATTCTAATCTAGAAAGTGGGAGAATTCCACGGTGCAAAATCTATATTGAGGGTCCCAATCCCGATAAAGGCGAATGATTTTTGCCTGATTTTGTAAAATTCTTGCCTTTGTGTCATTACCATCGTGCGAATTCACTTAAGTTTCCATTGCGGCATTTCCACATTTCATTCGAATCAATTTAGAAATATTTTCCACGTAATCAGACGTCCAGTACCAACCCACATCGATTTGATTAGCATCGAGTTTTAACGGAGTGATCGTATGACGCTCAATGACTAACAAGGGCACATAATTGGTCGAGGAAAAAGATGCTCCCCTACTCCTGCAATGCAAAGGCATCGACTCCTCCTTACGACACGCAGTATTTTACACTCGCCTTATCGAGAGACTCGCGGGAAAGTGAGATAAACAGTTGCTACTCGGGCACCGGAGAGACAGGTCCTTAGACCTCATAACTCCCAGCTATTCACCAATGCTGTGCATTTCCAAGTGATCCATTACCACTCTACTGCACCAAGTACTGGTCCAGGAAGGCGATAAAACGAAAGGACATTACCAGTGAGGATTATAGGTATTTCTTATAGTTTACCTGTTCATGTAGATTCCATTTCACGATCGTCAGGTGACACGTCATTTAACTGTGCAAATCAACTATGTCAAGTTTAATATTGCTACAAATTTTAAAT
The DNA here is from genome assembly GCF_022747635.1 of Hetaerina americana. Classification (NCBI taxonomy): domain Eukaryota; kingdom Metazoa; phylum Arthropoda; class Insecta; order Odonata; family Calopterygidae; genus Hetaerina; species Hetaerina americana. The sequence continues at coordinate 32,993,976 of NW_027287538.1, forward strand.
TTCATGTTTATTAAATTATCGTTCTGACAAATTTCACTGTTTGATTCAACCTTGGTTATCAATAGCTCCATAATTCCGTGGCATTAAGGCATCATTTAATCGAGGGTATGAAAATACTTTTTGTGTAAACTCATTCAGATGTGCCAAGTGAAACGAGGTGGAGTGGCGTGTTAGAATACACATTTATAAAACATTGGTTATTCGGAGTACTTTTTCATTTTGGACGTTACAAGATTGGGCGGGTATACATAAAATGTTCTCGGACATAGGATTTCATCCTTACGACGAGTAGTCCATTTAAATAGGGGACCCGCCAGCGGATTTTTATTTACTTTAGATTAACGATAGTGCAGAAAATTTGTAATAAACTGAGTTTAACTATAAAACCAGATGGTCTAATTGATTTATGGCTTTATTTTTCTCAAAAGAGCAATCAAAATTTTAATAATAATTATCATTCAAAGTAGAAGGGCAGGTATTTTTCAAAATATTAAACCAGGTCGACGTCGCATAAGTAAGGATACTATCTAAATTATCCATTTTAAATCACAACTTGTAGTATTTACACCGAAAGACTATTTCAAGAGAAAAGAGTTTCAATTTCTAATATACTAAATACAGTATTGTTTTCTACTAGCAATTTATACTGCAAAGTAATGAAAAACGTAAATTATAAATTCCTTCATATACTATAGCGGGTTATTTGTAAGTTAATTCATTGCACAATGAAATGAGTGATCTTATGAAGATCTTATGAGATTTGAGGCTTCTGGAGATATTGCTACGAGGATATTAAAGTTATTTATTAATTCATCATTAGTTTCCATAAGCTATTATAATGACCTATGATAAAACGCCGGGATTTTTCTGGAATTTTAATGTATAGGTAGATAGAGCTGAAGTTATTTCAACATGCACCGTTTCAAACTTAGAATATAATATTGAATTTGCGTCCCTTTAACAACGTCATCATGATTGAAAACAACAAAATGTTCATCATAAGTTATGCAAACTCATTTTTATTTACATCAGAGAACTTTCATTTCATAAAATACATTCTTCTTATTTGAAATCTTTAAATGCTTTTTTAGGTTATTCTTGAACAAAATAAAGATCACAGTACTGGCAAACCACGGAAGGTCATTAAAACCTCGTGCACCAATTCTAGCAAAATATCATTCCACTACAATGAGGATTGAAAATAAATTAAGCCTATCCAGCATTAGTGAAACAATTTGTAGATAGCCTGAGTAAAGCTATACAATATTTTGCAAAAAATTACTTTCAACTAAAATTCAGCATGATCACCAATGGACAATATTTCTGACAGATGCTGACGGAGAAATATAGATTTAAGCTCACCTTTTCTTATAGCAAACAAAAGATAATATACCGATTCACATAATCTAAATGCGCGGTAATACTCACTCTATAAAAATACAGAAATTATAGCATGACGTTCTTAACTCATTGCTTTTAACATTTTCGTATGTGATTAAAGTTTGCTTAATACGTTTTTGCGTAAACTGGTGCGACTTTCAATTCCAAATATTGGTTGCAATACTCGATGGGAGATATAAGTTCTATTATCGTTAAACATTTTTTTTATTCCAAAACTTCTCAATCACTGCGTTCTCAGACCGATTTGATAAACCAATTGAACGTATCCAGGTTGGTCCGGAAGCAAGGCGAGCCAGCCAGCCCGTTAAAGGAACCAATTTGAGATTTGAGATCGGCCTGGACCAAACGGTCTAAGTTATAAACGAAGCTATAAGAAAGGGGATCTGAGAGGGTCTCTAAAAATGTCTTGGAATATGGCATATGGAGCTAGGAACTATGCTGAGTGATATTATGATTTCTGAATCTGTTCATTTACTTCAACTATCCATCTTATTTCAGCTATTAATTTGGCTCAGAGTCGAACCATTTAGAGTTATTTATTGGGATTTTGAGATACAAAGCCATCATAATAAGGTAAAAACATGATTAATTTTGGTTCACCGTAACCTGCAGTACGGAGAGCGTCCGCCTACACCCAGGCCGCGGTTAAAAACCGAGTGACTCAGTGAACCTAAACCGTTTAATTTTTCGCGTACAATATCTTCCAGAGAACTTCATGCACCAAAAGGAGAGGATATGTTTCTGATTACTGATCATGCGGATTTCACACACCTGATTGATTAGTGCGATATATACAGGGCTGTTATTAATTGGAAGAATTGAACAACTCAGAAAAGTTTTTGGTTATAAATGGGAGGAGCTAAGCATAGCTACTCCACTCGTCGACATTGAAGGGCGTAAAATGCTGCATTGTCACTTCTCCTTGCTCCGTGCGAGAGAAATGCAAGTCACTAATCATCAAGAGCATATATATAGGAGTCGTAGTTTCCTCTATATTTAAGTATAAATATGCGATTTGCCGAACCTATTATGAAAAATCAAATCCAAAATTTCCGAAACAAATTCCAAGGTCAATTTCAATAATATAGAGAGAATGATTCGAGATCAAAGAGAAAAATCTGACAACAATGTTGGAATGATTTTGATGAGGTAGGAATAGGCGAGAAATCGGGGATGGGGCAATCTTGGAGAAACATATCCTCCAAAGAGTAGTGCGCGATATGACTGCGCAGGGTCATTTATACGCGAACACACAATTGCAAGTATTATTATTAATTGCTAGCATACCTTTTGGGTTAGGTTTTGGATGGACAAAAACAGAATACATCTGCGTTTCATAGGCAAGCCTAATAAGATACAACCCGACAACCCACACTTAAATAAACCTTCAATTCTGCATAATAACCACCTCACTTCTTCCGTCCAACATGCTTATACTTTTCCTCCGCCCATCTCACCTGCCTAACCACCTCCCCCTTATCACAGTCTTCAACATCCCATCGCAAATCAAAATGCTCCGTATCCACCTTTGCTGCCTTCTTTAGATTTCTCCCAATAATCCCCTATCTTCACTCATGCTTAACACTTTTTCATTTGTTTTACTTTCCGTACATTTTAACTTTTCTATCCTTCTCCACACCTGCATCTTAACAGCCTCCACTCTACGCCCATCAACCATTTGCCATATCGATGTGTTCACTTATCTTTTCTTGGCATTCTTACTCAACGCCCCGGCCATTAATTCCTTTCTCCTCGTGAAACTTTCTTTGAGCAACGTGTATAGAAAGTATTTGGAGTTAACAAGAATGATTGATCGAAAGGCATTTTTTTAGTGTGTTTAGTATAAAGCCTACCCCTCCCGGTAGAATATTTTCCAATAACTGAACAATAATTGTATAAATATTCACTTCAATATTCACTTGTTACAGGCATGGAGCCTAAGATTCGAAGGAGCACCTGGGCTTTTATCGCCATATCAATTTTTCTGCAGGCAGAGGTCTCGAGTTCGGCCAACATCCTCGCCTTGTTCCCATTAGCCAGCAGGAGCCATAATAACATCTTCAGCACCATTACCAAGGCTCTGGCTCAAAAAGGACACCACTTCACAGTGATCACTTCCCAGCCAATCGATTCGCCTCCCCCCAATTACCGCCAGATCGACATTTACCATGTAGTTGGGCACCATTTAAGTTCATTTAATACAACTAATCAACTGGGAGTTCTCGAAATGATTGGAGGACTTAAGGGGATGTGTTTGGACGTCTGCAGGGAGGTAATGAAGCAGGAAGAAGTGATGTCTTTGGTCACACCTAAGCTTGGCACGAAATTTGACCTGATTTTGATGAGCAATTTCTTCACCGAATGCCTTTATCCCTTCGCACGCGTCTACAACGCACCTATAGTCCTCCTCTCGCCCGGTGGCCCCATGCCCTCCACTTACAGCGCGGTTGGGAACGTCATGCTACCATCTTACTTTGCCGAACCCATCCTAGGCTTCAACGACAGGATGACCATGATGGAACGGACGCTGAACACCATGACGCACATAGCATTTTCTATTTTCTACAAGTATTTTATTCAAAGGTCGATGGAGTACGAAATGCGGTCGGCGTTCGGAGAGGATACCCCGTCCATCGCTGAGCTGGAGGAGTACGTCAGTCTCGCTGTACTGAATAATCACTTCTCCCTGAACGAACCTCGCCCAACTGTCCCGTGCTTAATTGAAGCGGGAGGATTGCATATTAAGCCACCCAAGGAACTCCCCAAGGTGAGAATCAGTTGTTGAGGAGATAAACTAAATTTCATGTTTCTTCGGTGCAAACGTTAACCGTGCAGCGACTGTAGCGGTCGTAGCATTCAATTTTTATGGTGCGCAGATTTCGAGCTTCTCGAAGTGTGCAGGGTTGCCATGGCTTGTTTAGTTACCCCAGTGCCCTCATTATACTCTGCGGTAGCTGAGAATAAATAGCCAGGAAGCAATAACAATATGAGTTCCTTTGGATGTGGATCCCTCCACATGCTCCGTGGAGACTTAACTTAGTTGCACCGTCCTAAACTATTATTAGTGATAAATGCTTGCTTAATAGAGCTATAGATATCTCGTCTTTTTTTCAAAGCCCATACAACGTCGGGAAAAAAGCTTTTATGAAGTAATCGTATGCATGGTATTATGATTAGAGTTATACTACGTTATGCCATGCTACAATGTTATGCTATGCTACCATGATCATATTTACTCGTATGTACAATTAAAATTATTTTTGATTAAATTCTGCTTGATTATATTCATTTTCTGTGGATCAACAGTTGATCAGTTCTATATAGCTATATAAGAAATGAATGAGGTTAAAAGTTAATGAATGAATGCATCATTTCTAGAGCAAAGTGCAAACGAATCAAAGCCTTCAACTCGTGCATAACGTATGAAAGCGTATTCACGGCCATCACATTGTGAAAATAATTAAAATTACGAATAAATAATTGTGTGTCATCTCCACTGCTTTTTTATTTGACACAAACAGTTCCAACTTTACAACGTTTTCATTATGCTTATCTAACTTTGAAGATAACCTTCCCTGGCAACCGGTTGTCAAATAAAAAATACACTTGGAAATGGGTGCAACAGTATTCGCAATTCCTTGGAATTACTTCCCTAAAACAAAAATTACCCGGTTAAAAGGAAAGGAAATGACTAACATATATTACGATTTTAGATCATCGCAAAAAATTTGACCCGGCAAAGATTTTTAAAGATTTGCGTCATGTGATATCATAATTTCATTGACCACGCTATTAATCAAAATAACTTGATGCGACTGCAATAAGGGAAACTTTTATCCAAGCATATCATGTTTAAAAACATGAGCTCACTAGAAGTTTTTCAATATCGCAATTCAGCGTGAAATAAAATATAGAAAAATATAACATTTCGTTGAACCATGCGTACGAATTATTAGTGCTGTCCAAAGGAAAATGTTCATCCCTTACGTTACATTAACTTCCCTCTAACTTTATCACATATTTTTCAGGACCTTAAGACATTTCTGGACGGGGCAGGTAAAGACGGAGCCATTTACTTTAGCCTGGGTTCTGTCCTAAAGAGCTCTGGCTTCCCCAAGGAGACACGAGATGAGCTCATCACCGCATTCTCCAAAATTAAACAAAGAGTTCTCTGGAAATGGGAAGGCGATAGCCCCATTCCAGGGCAATCCAAAAACGTGAGGCTTGAGAAATGGCTACCTCAGCAGGACCTTCTTGGTGAGTTTTGTTTCTGTCACACTTTTTCCTTCTTTCGCGCTAAATTGAAGCAGGAATTTGCAGATGGATATTAAGTAAGGATGGCAAGGTCTGAAAAAAGGAATGCTTTAAGCATTCAGGAATTTTCGCTTAGGATTGCAATGCGGTAGCGTACGAGCAACAGTCTAATGATTGATTCAATCCGACTCAATAGATTCAAAACTCAGCTTCCTGCTTCTTTACAGAGGAGGAATTAAACTACTTCTTGACTTCATATTTTTGCGGGATAATATGGGTTACCAAATGCCTCTTGTACACTCGATAGGTGAGCACTGTATTATTCTCCCATTTTAGTGCATATAGGCAGATGTCTTCGTTACAGAAACTAAAAGGGCATTTTCCGTAGTTTCTTTGATTTTTTTATAAATTTGCATCAAATTTGAAACGAAGTCTTATTTTTTAAGTGGCCTAACTCAAAGGCTGCTGAAATATGTAGTATAAATGTAATCCATCCCATTAAGATAAATTTTGGTGAAATTTTTTAAATTTGAAAATCAAACGAAATTATTGCATTTTTTCATTATGCACACAGTTTTGTATTGTGTAGATTTAAATGTTGCTACGTTACTTATAATCTTTTAAGCCTCAAAATCATATACCCAATTTTCTCCCTCCAGCTCATCCGAATGTTAAACTTTTCATCACCCATGGAGGACTCTTGAGTTTCCAGGAAGCGACCAGTAGGGGCGTACCCCTTATTGGAATCCCTTATTACGGAGACCAGGCGATGAATATGAAGAAGGTCCTTCATCACCAAGTAGGAGTGGCACTTGATCCGAAAAATTTAACTTCCACCAATGTCCTGAACGCTATAAATGAAGTCTTGGGGAACCCTAAGTAAGTATGCGTTTAGGCTGTGGCTTTTCCTGCCCGGACACAATCACTCTTTTCTAAGAACTTTCCTCCCGGAAATCATTCTGATACCCCTGGGTACTTGCCAATTCCTTTTCCGGATAATAATGAAACATTTCTTGCCTTTATTCCTGTCATATAAATATGGCAACCGCTTGCAACTAGCCCATCTGATTACAAGTAAGCCAAACAATGAATTCTACTTGAGCGATGATTTGCGTTCAGTATGACCATTTTGTGACAGAAGAAAGGAGTTAAACATTTATGACTCTTTGCTTCGTTGTTAAATATCCAAAGTAAATTATATTAAGGACACTCTATTGGCACAAGAAGTACCAGAGTTTAGGTAAAAACATGGAATTTAAGTTTCGAATGTTTAAGCTACGACCTAAATTGATAACAGCGATTGATATAACAATACGTATTCAAAAGATAACGTCCACCCACATCTCGTCATCCATGATACATTACACAATAATATGCGGGATCGGGATGGTGCGGAGGCTAACGTAATGGCTTCCAACCAAAGGGCTTGGGTTCCAATCCTGGAGACGGCAGATCTTTTTCAGTGGTATCGTGATCCCCTACTTGAGGTGCATTGTGGCGAGCACTTTGAGTGAATACGCTGTCCGTCGGATGTTAAACTGCGGATCCCTTCAGTTAAGAGTAGGCTAATGCTGACTCCAGGTTTCTGTCCTACCTCCCTCCTCCCCCATCCATCCCTGATGGCGCAAACGACCTCAGCTGTCGGTCGCCTCCCCTAAATCTACTATTAATATGCAGCTATATACGTCAACGTGAACCTCTCCATGAAACAGACAGCATTAAGAAAGTTCGCAGATGGAGATTAGGTTGGGGCTTGTAAATTCGAGCTGTCCTTTATCTTTCATGATTTGTCACACTGTCACAAAGTAAATGGTTGTAGAGATATGGGAAGCTTTAGATATGCAGTGAAAGTGGGTTTTGCGTCGATGAGGTCACTCGAATCTGCGAACGATATGGCTGGCATTAGTCACTCAATTAAAGGACTGACATTATCAGCGAAGTTATGACATGATCAAGCAAAACACTTAGGATCTAGATGGTCAATCAAAAAGGTTATTTTATTTTAGTATTTAACTCGTACTAAATGTGTGTGAAAAATCAGGCTTGTTTGGAGTTTTCCGCGGAATGGATTCAATGGTCTTCGAATATTTCTCGGTCTTTAACCTAAAGAAAAATGGATTTCTGAATGAAGGAATACAAAATAACTACGGAGAATAGTTTAGCTCATCCACTGTAACGAAACTGTAGGCGGCGAACCAGGAAATGCATCAAATTTGATCGAACGAGAGTGATAGCCAAAGAGAAGCAATGTAATCCAATATTGAGATGAGAGGCAATCGAGGTAGTAAAAGCAACCAAGTTTCCACCGAGAATATGTTTATTGCGTGTAATAGAGACGAAAATGTTTTCTATATAACTAAACGAACGCGGTAAAATATTCAAGATATCCAAATATACAGCGTTCATCGTGCCTGAAAAAACATTAATTGCATATTTTTAACTATATTCTACTATAATCTAATACTCAAAATATTCGTTTCTTTGCTAAAGTTTCACATAAATACGTAGAAATTTTGCTGGGTTCCTTTATTTCTCGGAATGTAAACAAAAGAGAAAAAACTATTTCTGTATTTGAAATCGTTATCCTAAACAGGCCTTATACTATATATATGCTATAAACGCTATTCTTCTTGGGATGCAGAGTACTTCATGTAAAAAATCAAATATCGCATTTTACTATTCTTTCCAAGTGATATTAATTCACTTATGTTCTCCAATTAATCGCGAACAAACGTGAAAAAGAATTGTTGCATAACAACGCCAGCGATACCCTGCCGCGACGTCATTTGCTGTATCCTACATGAGTCCATGTTTTTATGCCGCCAATAACAAACGATCAATTAGTTTCCACAAATTTTTTTATTTATAGTTTAAAGTATTAATTAATATTTAAGTTATATATGTATCAAAATAAGGTTATTCTTCGAAAAAATACGCCCATTATCGACTAGACATTTTCGCTTCAGTATTCCACATCCAAATAGATAATACCTGTACCTGATTAATACCTGTAGTTCATGTTCCTCATTTCACTTTTTTAACTGAGCCAGCGTTTGCTATGAGACTATTATACATGCATGATATTTTTAACCTCAGGCAAATAAGAAAGAGCATACACGTTAAGGAAGTTAATTTGACATTTGTGGATCATAAAAAGGCCAATAATTTTCTACCTATTAGTCAACTCTAGAAAGCAATGGAAAAGATTGGTACTGATTGATCTCGCCGAGCCTCGTTCATTTAACGTGAATACCAACAGTCTCAAGCCGCAGTTAAGATAGAAAAGAGGCTCTCCGCATTATTTCAAGCATTTAAAGGCCTTAGTCAAGTCTGTGGCATGTCCTCCACCCTGTTTAAAATGTATATGCTGAATGTGTTGTAGAATGTAATCGATCCTGTGGATATACGGGCGGCTATCATTCTAATCTTACGTCTAACATAGTCTACACGTATACTCAGTATTAACCTTTATATTTACTGAAAGCACTAATTGATCACCATTGATAGAATTGAGTAATAATTGAACGTTATCGGTAGAACTGAATTATAAAAGAGATCTTAAAATACAAAATGTCTAATATGTGCCAGGCCAGTATACCATCATATTATCCACTATTTAAAATTTGTATTGACAGAATGATTCAATGCTTGGTTCGTGATTACAGTAATTAGGTGTATTGTTTTTCCAATCACAAAAACAGTGCTTATACCCTTCCCACACATAGGGATACTAATATATTTCTATTCTTTGTGGCTTGAACTGATCTTCCACAGTTATGCCACGAAGATGAAGAAGCTCAGCTCTATAATGATGGACCAGAAGGATCAGCCATTAGAGAGAGCCGTTTATTGGATAGAATATGTCCTGAGACACGATGGAGCCAAACACCTAAAGCCAGCGGCCTTTTACCTCAGCTGGTACCAGATCTATTTATTGGACGTAATCTTCTTGGCAATTGTGCTACCCAATGTTGGTCATGCGGTGTTTGCCATTTTTGGTTTGAAATTAATCAAGAAAATATGGAGATCCAGAGGAAAAAATAAAACCTCAAGACCAAAGACTGATTGATTCATATTATTTGTCGTAGGGCTATTGATTATTTTTTAATAAACTAACGTTTTTTATTGTTTGCAATAAATATTTATAATTTTCCAAAGATTTCCTGCATTTATTTTTAAATGTACACACAAGATTTTCTGGAAAAATTACATTTTCTTGGTGAATCTAAATATAATATCCATTTCACTTTTTAGGAGCACGATTGTCTAGTGTTTAAAAAAATAATAATACTTATTGATCTTATAATATGATATTGACTTCTTAAAGATTCGTCCTAGATCATCAGAGAGATGCACATGTCCAATATCCTTTAATTCCATCGAGATGTTCATGGGCGTGATCACATCCATCACTTTCACCGGCTTAGAACTCCTAGAAGAAAAAAGTTATTGGGCACAATCCTTTCCTTCCTTAAGGCCATCAAAATCAACTCTATCTCAACATTTTCCCTCATTGCTCCATTTCAAGAGTAAGCATATCAATATTTCATAAATGCTGCAATGTATTTGCTAATTTGTGTTATGCCGTTTCTAATATTTGTTTAAAATGGCGATGGGTTATGCGCAGAACTTTCTGCAATGCAGTACTTGTAATTGCTCTTGCAGAGTAAGATTCCGAACAGGATGCACCAGTGCAGTACGAGTAAATTAGACTGATTGCTGGCCCCTTTATCCTGAAAAGCCTAAAGTCCATCGTTATTGTTCACTTTGAATGAAAAGAAGTCAGTTTTGACAGCAGTAAAATATGCTGATTGGGTGTAATATGTAAAAGTTTTGGCCAGCTTTTAGTATTAAGTGAAAGAGTCCATATTAATTCAATCTAATTACCTTTTATAAGATATCAGGTCCTGGATTTTCGGCTCTTTGTTTATATTTCTCTTAAATTCGGATTATCTTACTGAAAAAAAAACAAATTTCGTCCAAATACTTAACTTACTTCATCTGCTCCAATTTGCTCCCTCCTTAAATTTATCTTATTTATTTATGTAACCTGCAAGCCACTGCTAGGGTGTGTGGCAGGGGGACCCCACACCAGACTAAATTTTACCCGAACATGACCCTATTGCGGTCGGACATTGTTATTATGATCCCTTATTTTTGTAGAAAAAATGACATCTTAAATATATATGTTCTACACTTGATCTTTATAATTTTATCGGCATGATCTTTCCCACCGAAGTACGATTGGGATAATTATACATTTTCGAAATCACTGCTAAAGAGACCTCCTTCCAATTTATGCAAGAGCTTCAATCTGTAATTTAACCTTCGCTCCGTGAGTGATTCCCAGTCTAGCTCCTACGTTTTACAAATGTAGCTCCTCTACGCTGCACGCGATCCAATTCGGCAATCAATTTAACTTCGTTAGGATCCCATATACTAACAGCATGGCCTGAGTTCTAACCAGCGAAAAACAACATTCCTCTCTAACCTTTTCATCACAATTACCGAGTACTCTTCTAAAGCTTCCTGATTTTTTGTTAGGTTGTCCACATATTCCCCGTATATGTTTTATCCACGAGAGGTCGTGAGTGAGGTTAACGCCTGAGTATTTGTATTTGATCGAGGCTACACATTCCATTGTGGCAATCCCGATTCAGTACGCATTCGTGTGGGAATTGCTCTGTTTCCAAAATAGATCCCTAGGCACTTTTTTAAGTTTAATTCTTATTGTCAAGTGTCGCACTAGCGCTGTATAGCATTTAGAGCATCTGATAACGTTGCTGTGCTCTCAGGGATACGGATATCTCTGTTCACTACTATATAAATGGCAAATAAACGTATCTTACTAGTTACTAATCAGTGACTTAATGTCGTTAACGTAAAGACGGAATAAAAGAGGTACACAACACTCCCCTGGAGAACACCTGAAGTAACTTCTACTGCATTAGAGCTAACTCCAATTATGACTACTCTTTGTACCGTTCAAAAAGTCTTCAATCCAATCCAGGATATTTTTATCGATGCCATATGCTTCTACATTTGTGAGCAGTTTACTATGAAGTACTTTGTTGAAAGCTATCTTAAAATCTAGAAAAACCGCTTCCCGATATTAACCTCTCCCGAAATGAGGATATCATGAACAAAAAGCGCAAGTTGTGTCTCGCAAGATCTACCCTTTCGGAAACCGTGCTCATTTTTCATCGATAACACCTGACTATCGAGGTATCTCACAATCGAACTAGCAACTATATGATCCATGACCTTGCACGAAATGGATATGAGGAAAATAGGTCTGTGATTGTTCGGTTCCTTCTTGTCCGGTGCAATTTCCGGCGTTAGGTAAAATGTACGAGCGGGTATTTGATCGGGCCCGGAGGATTGGGCTTAATATTTTCCAGCAAATGTTCTATTCGATTATATCAGATTTCAATTTAGAGTATCACTTGACCGGCAGCATTTGGCAAGTTATCGGGGTCATTCGGCGAAACATTGGTGAATACGCTTTGAAAAAAGGGAATTTAATAAGTTAACCTTTTCCAAACTGCTGGTTACTCTTTCGCCTTTATCGTTTTTGAGTGAATTAACTGTTGAGAAATTTTTTCCTTTTGAATTTTCTGAACGCTTTCCGATATTCTTTCTTGGCATTCATTCTAGATACATTGTAATCATAAGTGATCTCATTCCTTTTGTCGCTAGAGATATCATCCCTAGTATTTTTATCTTGGCGTGACATAGCCTTTGACGTCGCAATGCTTTGCTAACTTCCGCGTTGCATGACTGCGACCTCGTAACATCTACTCTCGTAAGTTCCGTGTTATCTACTATAAATTTCCTGGGAATGAACTTGTGGAATGCTCAGCGCGTGATCTCATGGAAGTGATTCCACGTGTCTTCAGTATCTCGGTGATTATTATGTTTCTTAAAATTTGCAAATTGACTCTGAAGCACGCATTTTATACCTTTATAGTCCCCTCCTTAAAACATGTAAATTTTCAATTCAACAATTTCAGAGTGTAAAAATCATTTGCCTTGACCGGGATTGTCCGTTCGAGTGCTTTAGCCAGTTGAGCTATTGAGGCGTCCTGTTAAAATTCGAAATTTTGGGGGCTTTGAAGGAACAAGATGTGACGAAATACCGTACGTACAATTCACAGGCATGCGTAGTCGTGCGCAACGCGCCACAGTCCACGTGCGCAACGCGCCACAGTCCACGAGGTTAGAGCCAACTTTAAACATGAAAGGCATATTAGCGGATTGTTTTTCCTAAAAAACTTTTTTTTAAGTTTGTACCCTGCAAGCCACCGCTAGGGTGTGTGGCAGGGGTTGATCGAAGGACCTATCCGTTAAAATCGGTTGCGTCACGCGAAGCACCGCCATTCACGTCATAATCAAACTTAATTATACACAAGTATACAAGCTATATGTAATTACCAGCATACAGGCCTTTTGGCATGTAGATGTGGCGTGTGCATGGCTGGATTTTTAATGTTTAATATGGAAATAAGTATACCTAGCTTGTAACCCTACAAGCCACCGCTAGGGGGTTTTCCAGTGGGTTAATCAACACCAGGAACACAATATCAAAGATTAAATTTTTCTAAATTTAAGACGATACATAAAATTAATGACATATTTATAAATTTTTGATGGGTATAACAGTTCACGGCCATGTAATACCTATTTAAATAATTAAAATGGGAGCTACTAGTTGACCTTAGGTTGAAATACAGGTTAAACTTTCTATGTAAATTTGAGGAAGGTCATTTATCCGAGGATCTGAAAGATATATATTGCAGATCCCATCTCAATATGGCAGATCAAATCACGCACATAAAAATCAGGGAAATAGATAACAGAACGAATAGATTAAAACTATTTTTTTCCTCGCACGATTAGAGATAAAATAAATGTGACCGCAAGTGTGAAGATGATAATTAGTATTGGTTACGTTCATACGATGGTAAGTCAATAAATAACTCGCAAAAGTGGATAGAGGCAATAGCAATCAAAGGAAATTCCGGGAATTTATTTCATTTTGCTACATATTTACCCTATACATTCAGACACTTATCCCATCTCTTTACCAGCCCTTGATATAAATCAGCAAAGAAGTCTTTTGATTACTGTCGTAGCCTACGAGTAACCACTTAGATTACGGCATCAATTTACAAAACGTCGGCCAGCCAATTGATTTCTTAGGGGCCCGAGCAGATGAAAATCACTGGGGGGTAAGTCGGATCTATGCGGTGATGTTCCAAGCATTCCCAATGAATTATTTTTGATAACTCTTGCGTTTGTCTTGCTGAAAACTGCGATTTATCGACTAACCCTCGTATTTTGTGGTTAATATGCATGCATTTTAAATAGACTTATTTTTAGTACATCGTTTCCGAATGATTTGAATATTATCCCGTTTTACTGAATATTCTTGCATGTAATTAGCTTCTTGTATGGGGACTAACTCTGCTTGATTGCATGTTTGAACTAATATCTGTGTAGATGGAAGTTGAATGATCATGCATGTATGACTGGTAATCGAACACCTCCCGCCACAAACCTTTACGGTGGTCTCGTGGGTATTATTTAGAATTATATGTAGAAAGCAACAGTCAATTGGCATGAGCGCGCAGATACAACCGATGGCAATTGAGAATATCCTTACCCAATTTGAGGGGAGAAGACGGATAGAAGACGATGGAGAGATTGGCTAAGGAAAACTTAGATAGAAGGCATGGGAAGGGAAATTAAAGAGGGGGGCGTTAATATCAGCTCGATGCTCGGTTAGCGTCGGCTGCAATGGCTCGAATACAAAATCGATAGATCGAAGTGGTCGAAAAGATGAACACTCGTCTAGGGACTAGGTTAACACGGGAGAAGGATACTCTTACCTGGAACTCAAACAGTGCGACTCGTAAAGATCTTAACACTTCATCGGCAACATTATCGAAAGGCTTGAGTTCATGATAAAGTATAAAAAGCCTCCCAGCTCTTTCAATTCGGAGGGTAAAACCATCCTACAACCCATCTTCAACCAATCCTCATCTCCCCGGTTCGGATCGAAAAGGTACGTGACGTCACTTAATGGACATTTATCTACACGTGTACCTGAATGACCCCTGGACTGTGATGAGAAAATATAGCGATCCGAAGAAATGATAACAAAGAATTACGGTTTAGTCAATATCTTAATCAATATGTTAAAATATTATTTCTCCAAAGCTATCCGATTCAATACAATCAGGTGTTTAAAAAGAGGGTTTTTATTTCCTCACAGAATTTCCGCCGAAAGATAGAAAAAAGAAATGTTGCAGTTTCTTTTTTTCTACCATTGCAAATGGTTGGCAAATTGTGAAGTGTCTGTGGTTTGTATTAAAAACGCCCGTTGTTCTTCGAGTCTGGTGTAGAAAAAGCTCTCCGTGTGCCCGATGTAAACACTGTTGCTTTCGTCATTACAAAGTTTTTTTACACCGCTTTGCGTTTAAATATTTACTTTGTTATTCTTTGTCTCAATTGTGTATCTATCATAAAAAGCTGTTATTCATTCATTCTTGGGTTGCAGTCTTTGAATGTTAAGTGAAAATCAACCTAGAAAAGGGAGCCTCCTTCATTTGGGTATTTTCCCTTCTTAAATTGCAGTCGAATAAATTCCATTCCTAGCCATTTGTGTTTTTTTCCGTCTGTAGAGTGAGTTCCCAAATGTGCAGAGTATCCGCTGTTTTCCGCTATTTGTTTTATGGTCTAGAGTTATGTGTATTTGTTTGTGTTTGATATGGGAATGCTGTATAATCTGTGTATCATCAGGTGGAAAGAGGCCAGTCTCTTTGAAATGTGGTATCTTGAATTTAAGTGTGTCGCTTTCTCGGTATAATACTCTATATGGTGGATAGAACTCCCTATTTAATACACAGATACAAATAATTTACCAATTCCCCACTTGCTCTTTCACATCTGAAACTGATATTTTCTTCTATTGAATTTCGTAATTCCTAAAAGCTATCCGATTACCTCTCCGTTCCTCTCCGCACACAAAACAATTATTTAAATATCGGTGCCAGTGTACCACGCCCTTCGTCAGTGGATGCTCGGAGGAGGATATGTTGTGTTCAAGTTTGTCCAAACCCATCGGTAGGCCATCAATGTTTTGGTAATGCTTCCCGATGTAACTAAGGCTGTTTTCTAGCACACAAGTATTCAGTAAAGAGAACATTCCATTTGTGACTGGTACTGGAACTTTTTCCCTAATGAGTGTGCTTCCCTTCTGCTTCAAAATGTGAAATTGCGGCACTGCATTGTCATTAAATAATTTTGTAGCACGCGTAGCCAATACCTTATTATGGTAATTTTTCTCAATTTATAATGCAACAGTTTCATCAGCTATCCCATCACCTCAAGATAAAATTTACTAAAAACTAAAATGACTAAAAAAAGACACTTAAAATGGCCCTTATGGACTTCACACCTCTTGAGGGCTCATGAAGTGTCTGAATGGTAAATAAGCAGGGATATAATATTCAAATTGCCACTTCTATTGGCAAAAAATAGCAGCTTGAGACGGTCTTTAATTGGGTTGCGAAGGCTAATGCATTCTCCTCTGATGTTATACAAGCTACGTTATCTTTTTCCAAAAGATACGTGTCACAGTTAGAAATCTGTTGCGGCATGTAGCCCTTAGATTGTACATTTTTCTTGAAGTCGTCAATGAAGTTCTCCCTTGCCTTTGCACCGGAGCTTGCTGCTTCACCGTTTCTCACAATATAATGGATGCCGGTTCTCTTTAACTTCTTGAACCACCCACAGCTTCCCTCAAAAACTTCTTCTTTGACCGTTTCCGATCCTGGCGCCTTCTTAAACATGTCGGTGAAAATCACTTTCACATTATATGAAATGGTATTCTCATTAATGCTGTTGCATTCAATTGATTTTCGTTTTATGCAGATTTTACTTTTCATTTCTATAATTATTTTATTCTTTTACGGTTGTCTTCTTGTGACTTTTTCTTCGGTGGCTTTTTGCGAGGGTTAAATTTGCACGTGAAACCACAAGAAATATGTCTGACCATTTCTGCATATGAAAACCAACCTTTCAACATCGTTGAGAATATGTAATCGTTGCGTAGATATTCTTGTCTCTTCCTTGAAGCGTATATCTCCTTAATCTTGACCTTGAGGATATTCCAATCGACCATCTAGGCTTGGCATGCTGGATCAGTCACGCTCATATATTATTCTAGCTTTTCAATGATTTTACTTTTTATGCAGATGAAAAGCAACCTTTCAACATTGTTAAGAATATGTAATTGTGGCGTAGATATTCTTGTCACTCCCTTTCAAGTATCTGTTTCATTAATCTTTGTCTTGACCTTGAGGATATTTCAGCAGACGATTCAGACTTGGCAAGCTGAATCAGCTACGCTCATATATCATTCTATCTTTTCATTTATTTTACTTTTCATTTCTACGGTTATTTTTATTCTTTTACGGTTGTCTTCTTGTGACTTTTTTTTAGGTGATATTTTGGCGAGGGCAACTAAATTTCTCACATCAAATCACAAGTAATATGCCTGAACACAAGTTTAAAACAACGTGTAAACACTAGCGACACGAAGATGCTAGTGGAAGGAGTGCTAAACCTAGACTAAAGCAGCAGTGGTACAACCATTCTGGAACTTTCCATTTCCTCGTCACTCGTTATGCAAAACTTTACTCTTTAAACGATCAATTTAAAAAATATATGCACTCGTTACGCGAATTACTAGTGCAAGGGGCTTGGTAAGCATGGTACCACGGCATATCAACGATCAAATTTTCTTCGACCAACTTTATATTTCAACAACCACCTTTATAATAAAGATTATTATTGGTAATGAACTTGAAGAGCCAGTTATTCATTCCACCGTATTTCTTCTCTGATATTTTTTACAGGAATGGAAAAGGCAAGTCCGCGGAGAATTTGGGCTTTGCCTCTCCTAGCCATTTTATTGCAAGTAGAAGTCACAAGTGCAGCCAACATCCTTGCCTTTTTTACATTTGCTGGTAAAAGCCACAATGCCATTTACGGCACTATAACCAAAGCACTTGCTGAAAAAGGACATCAACTCACAGTATTCACTTCCCAACTTATTGAGTTACCCCCTCCAAACTATCATCAAATTGATGTCAATGATGTTGTTGGTCACAACTTCAATATATTTAATTCTACGAGAAAAGTGGGAATAATTGATCTGCTGGGTGAGATATCTGGGTTAACAGATAACGTTTGCAGAATGCTGATGGAAAAAAAAGAAGTGAAGGCATTAGTCAAACCCAAGGATGGAATAAAATTCGACCTGATTTTATTGAGCAATTTCTATGGCGAGTGTCTATACCCTTTTGCACAGATTTACAATGCGCCAATCGTTATAATCTCATCCATGGGCCCAATGCCCTCAACATACAGTGCCATTGGAAACGCTCTCCTCCCATCTTATTTTGCCGATCCCATCACAGGCTACTTTGACAGAATGACTTTGAAGGAAAGAATGATAAACACTGTGGTACATATTGCATTATCCCTTTGTTATAAGTATTATATTCAACAAAAAATGGAAAATGAAATGAGGAAAACATTTGGAGAGGATACACCATCCATCTCTAAGCTGGAGGAGTATGTGAGTCTTGCTATAATAAACAACCACTTTTCACTAAACCCAGCTCGTCCAACCGTTCCCTGTCTAATTGAAGCCGGAGGATTACACATCAAAGCGGCCAAGGAACTACCAAAGGTGAGCATGATTCAGAAAATCGACTTTTACCAATGTTAGGTGCACTCTAGATAAAGATTCTTTTACTTTTAGCTTAGGAATCAGTATTTTAATTTTACTTAATTTACATTTGATTTTAACAAGGCAATTGGTACATATAATTATAAATTTCAACAAGTAATGGAATTGTTGACATAAAGGGTAGCAGTTATTCATCTATCGTCTATATTCAAAGCTCATTATGTGGACACGATCAAAATTAGTAAAGAAACAACCCTGTAGAACTGATGTTTCCGGGTTAATACCTGTATCTACATGGAAATTTCCAAAAAAATGCGCATGTTGATAAATCTTGAATTTCAATTAAGTGAAGCAAAATATTACATTATAACAGTAACAGACCGATATACGAGGTTTGTTCAGAAAATTACCAAACTCTACTTCTTAAATTTATTATTGATCTAACAGGTTATTAATCCTTGTCCCCTTCAAAGTACTCCTCTCCCCTATTCACACACTTTTCCCAGGGGTGTTTCCATTTTGCGAAGCAATCCTGAAAGGCTTCATTTGATATGGCCCTCGAGGTCTGTGATTAATTTGCTTTTATGTCACCAATACTCTGAAAACGTCTTTTCAGCACGGATTTTAATTTCGGAAATAAGAAAAAATCACGATGAACTAGGTCTGGCGAGTAAGGAGGCTATGAAAGGACAGTCATCTGATTTTTGGCACAAAACTGACGGATTGACAAAGCTGAGTATGCAGGTGCATTGTCGTAGTGCAAGAACCATGAATTGCCTCGCCACAACTCTTGTCTATTTTGGAGAATTTTTTCGAATAACCGTTGCAAAATGCGTTTATAGTACACACGATTCACTATTCCACCTTGAGGGGAAAATTCAAAATGCCCAAAACCATTAAAGTCGAAAAAAAAGGTTGAGTTTCACTGTTCGAATGAGTCATCTGTTGAAGTGGACGGCCTTCACGGTAGAGCATCATCAATTGACTGACGATCAGTTTTAAAATGTAGAAACTATGCGTTACATTAGATACGACCCAGAGCATCATCTCCGCAAATTTGTTTCAAAAGTTGAAACGTTTCTGTTAAAGTTTAATCCAGTTTCACGCAAAAATTTACGTTGCATTGTTGCTCCAGAGGATAGTTCATTTAAAAAATGTGCCGCTAAGAGTACTGAAACACAATGCAATCAAATAAAAATATCATACTAACTACACGATATATCAACAATCCAAAAGCACTTCCTTACCAAGGAGGTGATGCGCAGGGCAGTGCTGCCAACAGCATATTACTGTAATATGATATCAGCTACCAACCACATTTCTGCGCTGGCGTGAAATACAAAATGTTCGATCATTTTCTGAACAGACCTGGTATATATTTACACACACATATAAGTGTGTGTGTATGTATATATATATATATATATATATATATATATATATAT
Organism: Hetaerina americana; assembly: GCF_022747635.1. Taxonomy (NCBI): domain Eukaryota; kingdom Metazoa; phylum Arthropoda; class Insecta; order Odonata; family Calopterygidae; genus Hetaerina; species Hetaerina americana. Next base: position 33,013,839 of record NW_027287538.1, read on the forward strand.
ATATATATATACATATATATATATATACATATATATATACATATATATATATATATATATATATATATATATATATATATATATATATATATATATAAAATATCTTCGAAATGGAACGCTCATCGGCGACACACAAATATATAAAAACACAGATGTAGATATCCATTATTGAAATAGAAAGAAAGACTCGTACTTTTCCACAGATTTTATTATACGGCACGACGCGTTTCACCGACTTGCGGCATCATCAGGTACAAATTTGCAAAACAGACAGAGCAAGCATATATACCCTCAGGACAGAGTGGGGGCGGGGAGGGTTGGAAGGATTTGAGGGGGGTGGGGGCTCGCAGGTGCGTTGATGGATTGTTTTGACCATTTCCAGGCTAATTTCTCGGAGAGGAGTGGGGAGGGGTATGGGAATAATTGCTCATTACAACCCAACCCAACCCAACACGACACTTTGTAATGAGCAATTATTCCCATACCCCTCCCCACTCCTCTCCGAGAAATTAGCCTGGAAATGGTCAAAACAATCCATCAACGCACCTGCGAGCCCCCACCCCCCTCAAATCCTTCCAACCCTCCCCGCCCCCACTCTGTCTTGAGGGTATATATGCTTGCTCTGTCTGTTTTGCAAATTAGTACCTGACGATGCCGCAAGTCGGTGAAACGCGTCGTGCCGTATAATAAAATCTGTGGAAAAGTACGAGTCTTTCTTTCTATTTCAATAATGGATATCAATTACTTCCACGAAGTGAAGCCTGAAACAATAGAATATACAGATGTAGATTTTTAGAATATAGAGACACAAAGAAAGGACACTCACAGTTTGTTATTTTACGTTTCGACAGCACGGCTGTCGTCTTCAGAATCAATCAGATTCTGAAGACGACAGCCGTGCTGTCGAAACGTAAAATAACAAACTGTGAGTGTCCTTTCTTTGTGTCTCTATATTCTAAAAATCTACATCTGTGTTTTTATATATTTGTATATATATATATATATATATATATATATATATATATATATATATATATATATATATATATATATATATATATATATATAATGGGCTGACACAATATAACACAAATAGAAAAGAATAGACACATTTAAAAGAACAATTTACCGTGTGAGTGTTCTTTTAAATGTGTCTATTCTTTTCTATTTGTGTTATATTGTGTCAGCCCATTATTGTGCCGCTCGTGTGAGTTTTTCCGTACAATCGTTATATATATATATATATATATATATATATATATATATATATATATATATATATATATATAAAATATATATATTTACAATAACGCTGAACTAAGGTGTAATAATTCTTTTAATTATATTTGCATCTGGCTCAAAATAAAAGTTAAATCTTCTATTTTTGCATTCCGCAATAGAACTACTTACTGAGATTCAGTTAAAATCACATAGTAAGTCACTAAATCGTTAAACCTTATCTCACATCCTCCAGGATCTCAATAAATTCCTCAATGAAGCTGGAGAAGATGGAGTCATATACTTCAGTTTGGGTTCTATCCTAAAGAGTTCTGGTCTAACCCCAGAGACTAGGAATGCATTTGTCACTGCATTCTCAAAAGTTAAACAAAGAGTTCTCTGGAAATGGGAAGGAGAACATTCCATTCCAGGTCTATCCAAAAATGTTCACCTTAAGAAATGGCTACCCCAGCTGGATGTTCTTGGTGAGTCATGCTTAGAGAGAAAATTGAGATGAATTCACTCTATGCATTGAATTGTTCATGAGTAAACTCAACCAGAGCCTCATTGATAACAAAATTAGAATCCTTGTAATATTCTGATTTGAGATTAATTGAAATGAGCAATTATTTTAGGATAATTTTTCCTTACACATTCTGGTGCAAAGACAAAGTCACCAAATCCTGTAATATATGTATTCATTATTAGTGTTTATTTTCTTAATTTGAAGCAAATATGTATAGTCACACTCCAAACTTCATATATAATTCCTCATTTGTGTGTTAATGTAGGGAGTCATAGTCCAGCACAAATTGACTAGTGGGCTCTTTACTGGTGGGCTCAAGTTTTATTATAGGTCAGGCTCTGGGCACCATCAGCTGCACCTAAACTACTAGGCATAAATGAGGGAAGATTAACTTTGCTAATGCAACTAGAATTTTTACTTTCCATGACCACGGTTTTGTTGCAAGGCAACCTGATAATATTACCTCGAGATGAAACTATGGTCATGAAATGTAAAAATTCTATTGTAATTAGCAAAGTTAGTATTTCTTCTTTTGCGCCTAGTATGAAAGACCTCCACCAAGTAACACCTGAGAAAGTGTCTTGCTCCTAACCTATTTGATTATTTTGATAACCATGTAGGAAAATGAACTGGCACTTCTACCTAAATGCTAGTTGTATTATCTGCCCAACAGAAAATTGTATAAAATGCAACCATAGCCTTTCAGGATCCTCTCAAGAGAAATTTCACCAATGCTATATCCCAGATATATATTTCCTAAATTATTAAAGCATAGGTCTACTTTAGGGGATGTGGAAGTCCAGTGGGTTACAGAAATTAGGATAACAATAATCTTTACAGTAATTAGAATTCTCACATAAAGATAGATAGGTAAGCCTTTCTCTTTTTTCTCTGGTTTCCCAGAAATTCTGGAACCCATTAAAACTGGGAACCCATAAAATCCTGGGTAAAGTGTGCCCAGAGGGATCACATATTTTTTAATTTTCATTTGAAATTGGTTCTTTATTTTATTAAAAATTATTTTCATCTGAAATTAGTTAATGAAAGTTTTCTGTGAACTAAAGCATTGAAGTTCAGTTATTTTTGTTTAAATAAATTTCAAGTCAGAAAATATGAGTTTATGGAGAAAATATGCCCTTATATTTTGTCCACATGTGACAAGTTCATTTACAAAGAGTAAGCCACAGTGACAGGAAGACAAGTTTTACTGCATTAAAAACTCCACATCCATTAAACTTTTGGTTGCTATAAAACAATCCTGTTTAATTCTTTCCAGCTCATCCAAATATTAAACTGTTCATCAGTCATGGGGGACTTCTGAGCTTCCAGGAAGCAGCCAGCAGGGGTGTGCCCCTAATTGGCATCCCCCATTTTGGAGACCAGATTGTGACTATGAATACAGTCCTCCATCATAAGGCAGGATTGCAACTTGATGCACAAAATTTAACAGCAAGCAGCATCCTCAATGCTATAAATGAAATCTTGGAGAACCCCATGTAAGTGCATGTGAAACCAATAGAATGAAATTTACTAAATAAGATACATTAAAAGACAAAATATAAGGCATGCAATGTTTACAACAACCATTATTTTTGCTATTTCACATTATATCACTTTTGTGCAACAGATAATATGATGATTTAACTAGAGCTATTCAGTTTTCTATTCTGTCCAGCTCTCTCTCACAGACTAGGACAAGACTCAGCTTATACATTGTTTTCCAAGAGCTGCACTCCTAGAAATTTATATATTTTGTTTTACCTTTTGGTATTTCTCTTATTTTTTTTTAAATATAGTCCTGAAAATACTTGAATGCATTTTGTATGAGCAAGTTGTAGCTAACTCATATAATGAAGAGTTACTACCTTTAGAAGTGAAAAGGGGCAATGTATTGAATATTATATACCATTATAAAATGAATAATCCTCACCAATCTAAATAGGTACCCATAAAGGCTACAGTAATTAAAGATAAAATGTAAGGTTTCTAAGCGCACATTAAAAACTCAGTATCTAGTTATATCCTATTCCAGCACTCATGCAATGCTCATATACATATATTTCCACCATAGTTTACTATTAATAATGATTTGGGATGATATATTAATCAATCTAAACCTCACCAAACAATTGACAAAGCCTAATTGTTTTCCCAAAGTTATATTCTGAGAGATATCATGTTCCGGTATTTCTAACTACAAGTTTACATGTTGAATGACGAAAAAACTAACAAGAGTGTAAAAATGTACAAGTCAGAAAATTAAATGCAAATGCATTATTCTTCTTCATTTTCAGGATTTCAATGTTCATTTTCCCTGAATCAATGAATAATTGCTTCAGGTTTTCTAATTATTCATCGGTAAAGAATATTTCATTGAAATATTAACTGGTTTTATTGACTTAAAGTTCTTCTTTCAGTTATTCTAAGAACATGAAAAGATTGCAGTCTCTAGTAACAGACCAGATGGAACACCCCTTGGAAAGGACTATCTATTGGATAGAGTACGTCATGAGGCACAAAGGAGCTAAACATCTGAAACCAGCAGCCTTTTACCTCCACTGGAGTCAGATCTACATGCTGGACATTTTATTCATACTTGTTGTTATGCCTTTGTTTCTTATGGTGGGAATTGGCTTGGTCTCTTCAAAAGGCTTCAAGAGAATATGCAGACCAAAAAGAGAAAAAAATACTACAAAAAAGACTCGATGATTCCTTCATCTTTCATTGACAAAATTCTTTAAAGTTCCTCCTGAAAATTTTCATTTGTTCAAATATATGCTTATTTTACATTGGATTTTAAAAGTTACTGCTTACATATTATATTTTATTTGAAATAAAAAAATCGAATGCATTTGCAAACTATTGTGACAAGTATGGATTGGCAGTGGCATCATTTATATTCATAAGTGCCAGGAGTGATGAGCTGCATCATATCTTATATCTGGCCAGGTTTAATGAAGAATACTGGATCTGAAATGCTGGGTAAATGAGCCTAGTGTATGATTTTGTGTGTACCAGGTTATTTTCAAGAGAAATGCAGACTTTATGAAACATACCCATAAACATTATAATGTATAACAACCTCCTGAAATTTGATAAACCTTATATAATAAGGTACAAAATAGAGAATAGAGGATAAAAAATAAGAGTATCCAATGGTTAGTTACATTAATAGCCATCAAGAAAAGAGTCGCCTAAAGTGATGGGAAAAAAATTCAGCAAATTTCATTCCATGTCCCCATTTATGGGAAAATTCATCAGCATCATTCACAGCAACTTTGGCACTTGAAGAGTTGGTGCTTATCACTCAGAAATTATGAGCCATATTTTTCAACACCTTCATGATATTTATGAACACTTCAGGAAATGAATAAAGAAAATAAAATAGGTAATCGGCGATATGGAGGGAGTTGGGACTGGTTTTTTTCAATACTTTTGACAAGAGCTACAGGTATAAGTGTCGAATTGCCTAATATACTCATATAATGAGTCTTCTTTATTTTATGATACGTAAGTTTGTACTTGATGGAAAAGTTCTAAAATTCAAAATCATCAATTATGATTTGAAATAGTCACACACATCAAACTAATTGAGGTTAGCATGATCACCCAGTTGGGTGATTATTCTATGAAATACTTCTTGTATATGGAGGCAGAATTGTGATGCTGTGTTTTTTAGGTTTAGGCTGTTTTAACCTTGTGGACTCTAGTGCGTTGTGCACGACTATGAATGCCTGTGACATTGTTTGCATGGTATTTCGTCACAACATCTTGTTCCTTTAAAACTCCCAAATTTTCAGAGTTTAAGAGGATACCTTGATAGCTTAACTGGCTAACGTACTTGGCCGAACATCATGAGATTCGGCTTCAAATCCCAAGTAAGGTGAATGATCTTTACACACTGAAATTGCTGCACTGAAATGCACATTAGCAGATGACTTTGTTAAAAGCTACTGTTGCGGTATCTCCTGCAGTTTCTTGGAATGCTTAGAAAGTTCATGAGGGTAAGACTAAGGCCAATATAATGAGGGATACGACAGTAAGGGCAAATAAAGAGGACTTAGATGGAGTACCTATTGAGACATACAAGGGAGTCAGCCTTATGGAAAGTGAATAGTGGAGGACTGTCCTCAGTCAAACTTTGAATTGAAATAGAGATGTTCATGAGTCATGTTATTAATGAATAAAGGAAATTTTATATTGTATTGACTCAATGTGCCAGCTCTTCTTCCTTGCAGTGGGGAGAAAATTTCAACCTACACTTGGAAAAAATTTTGAAATTTGTGAGTGCATTAAGCAGGGGTACCAACCTCTCACCTCCATTCTCATTGGAAACAGACAATACATCACATGGATAATCTTTGTACTATTTCATCTCGCTATTTTTTGTAAACAGAATGTTAAAAGGAATTTCATTCTACCAGTATTGCACAAGCAGAACTATAGCATTATATTCCATATAAAAAACAATAAACAATCCATAGGGCGGTTTTTCCGGGTGATGGTAGAATCCACCCATTACCAAGCCTGACAGCATGTGAAATTCACAGATCAAGATAAGGAAGCCAGTTCCTTTTCCTGTGCCGGCTATGGTTTCCCAAGATCTAGTACCTGAAAAATCACACAGCTTTGGTAGAGCTGAGGGTGGCCAGAGGGGTTTGCTTGGGAATCAAATCTCCAGCCATTAGTTCAATACCCTACCCCTAGACTACCTTGACCCATATAAGTCATATGCCAACAACAAAAAAGATGATTAGGCACTGTTTTGTTGTGATGTAAAGTTTGATGAATGATAAATACTATCGCTCAAGCAAGACATTACACATATACAGCAATTTGTTAAATGAAAAATGTTCCTTTATCTTAAAACTTTTGTACTAAATTATTTTTCTTTATCAACTCGTTTTCTCTCTTAAAATATTTTAATGAAACAATATAAGCCATGACGCCCTACCTCTAACCACACCTGTTTTAAGAGAGGCTATGAATCACATGGGGACAAATAACTAGATAATTTTATTTGCCATGGGGGTGGCTCAATCATAGCTCCTAACACCTATTCAACCCTTTAGGTTAATGCCATCTGGATGAGTAGCTCAGACTTTATGTGCAAAATATATCTTCCTGAAACGACGACTGTCCTGAACTAATTTCCCTTATCAATTTCAGAGTTCCCCCCCGAGTTACCCGCGATCACTCTTTATTCCACCAACCCGTTCCCAGATTGTCCCTCACCAAACGGTCCCTTTTCTTCCGTCTCCCCGCTTTACTGAATTCCCTTCCCGAAAGTATTGACCCCCTCTCACTCCCAGCCAACACATTTATAAACCTTTCTCTGACACATCTCTCACACCTCCCTCAATAGTATAGTCTTGTTGATGTTTGTATGTTTGTGTCCTTATATGTTGCTGTTATACGTGTCACTGTAAATTGGCAATCCTGCTGTATGTGCACAATTTTTACCAAATAAATAAATAAATAAACAACCTATACCAACTTTATGAATTCAAACACCAAAGAAGAAAACTGTATATAGCATTCCATTCAATGTTTTTTTTTAGCGAGGAAGTGTATTTGAAACGTGCACACAGTTAAAATTGAATCATTTAAGATTTCACTAGAAAAATGTATCGAATGATGTCATATATTGAATTTGGTAGGTTTGTAATTGGTATCGATATTTCTTAGAGCACTTTCAGGCTACTCAACTGTTTTCAAGGGCAATAGAACGAATTGGGGACAAGATATGAAAAAAATATCTTCCCGCGATTCATCGCTTTCAAAACCGATATTTCGTCATTTCTTTATTCACTCGGAAGCTCGAGACTTCGAACTTGCGGAGAAGTGATTTGCACTCCCGGGCGCCTTCCCAGTTCCCGTTCGTTCGAGTTCTACCTTGGCTCCCACCGAATCGTGTTGAACCCACCTCTTTGACAGGTAAGTGACTAGCAGGCCCTGCAGATTGTACTGGTTTCCATAGCTATATATCAATAAATAGTTGCCGACGGAATCGCTTGGACTCTACAGAACCTAGTCAGTCAATCATAATACAACGGTCTATCAGTTGTCCCTCACGCTAAAAATTTAAAAAGGTATTTGCTGCATTTTAGTCAATCACAACTAGGAAAGCATATAAGTCTGTTCGTTCTGAAGTCAATTAATCCCGGGGAATAGTCATCCTTTGCCCTGGAAGGACGTGCATAAATTATTATCAAGAAGATATCTAAATTCGACGTATCATGGATTTTAGGGGGCGATAATCCATCAGTTCATTACGAGCAGTTGTGGCAGGAAAGGCTCATTGGCGCTTGAATCAAGATTAGCTCAATTGCTAAGGATTAGTTCACAGGCTCGCTTATGTCATTTTCAGTTCTAGGTGATCAAAATACCTTCCTTTGGCTCAAAGTCAGCTAAAGTAACTCGAATACATTAACTTACGTATGTACGGAAGGGCTCATACAAACCTCAGCAATCGCTTGCTACCAACAAGGTGCTGATAATGAGTCCGAGGATAACATCACTCGAAGAGAGAGAGACGTGTGTACAACAGAAGACAGACAGGCCAGGGATGAGCTGGCTAGCAATAAGTTGGTTTGATCGCGTATGAGATGGATGAAGGAATCTATTTTTGATCTTCCTATCGCGACTCATGATCGCCACGCGCAACCTAGGTTACCTTGGTTTGATGTTGTCTGGGCAACTCTGGGAAGAGGTTTCTCTTTCGCTGCTGATAAAAAGAACAGCGATGAGTTTTCTTCTTTCACCGAACAAAGCCATATTATCTAAGTTATCCCATGGCGGGAGATGTGGAATAGGACGCTTTCATTTTAAGGAGCTATATTTTGCTTGAGAGCAGTGATGCTGCACTACGTTTCCGTCCGGATGACTCGTCAACTTGGTTCTCGAAAATCGGTGCGGCCTATTTAGTTCAAAAACACAAATTGTGTGGCTTAGGAAAAAATGGAACATTAGTATTTAGTTGGTTCCAAGGTGCTCTGAAGGTGAGGTCCCCATCGCAACGTTAAAACTTGAAAGGACGATATTAGGGAAGGCGTGGTATCCACGCTGCTATGATCTCATTGTTAAAAATATCCCTAGTCGGAATAATAACCATTCTTCGTGGTTACTTCTTGTTCCAACTGAGTTCCCCCTTCTCCTTAAATGACTGCTCGAGCAGAATCATTGATTGTTCAACTGGGCGAAAATTATTTGCAAAGTTCTTTGGGGACATTAAGGTGAAATTTCACTCAATTCTTCCAGGAAATCCAGTTCAGTAACTATCAGATTATAAATACGAACAATTGCTTAAGTTAATGCTAAATACGTATGACTAGATATGTCACTCATGTATGGCATTTGGTTATCCAGACTAATTTTCGAGTAGATGTGGGATCTTTTGTGCATGAAAATGCATGTAGAATTACCGTACCAAAAGTTAAAAGAAGGTGTTTCATTTACCTATGCATTTCATCAATAAATCCTCAATTTGATTGGTTTGTTTAAAGATATTTTTTTAAGTATATGAGGATTTCAAATAAGGTGATTGACTCTTTCTCACCCTACTTGATGACCGTTGTTATATCTTTGTGCGTGTTTGTGCGCGTTAAGCGCTACGATTGGGAAAACTTAACGAAATATAGAGAAAAGGAGCCAAGTTCACGAAAAGCAAATAAAATACCACACAATTCGTCATGAAAAACATCACAAAATATGGGACAGGAGTTTCTGAAGAATAAGAAAATGCTCAAAATTAGTCACTTCAAAGGTAGTAGTCACGCAATTTTGCCTGCTACTTCGGGAAATTATGCAATCCAACCCTGATAATCATCGAAATGGGCAAAAAGAGCGCCAAAATAGCAAAGGTTAAAATTTGGCGAAGAATACTTTCAGAGCGCCCATTGAGATGCACCCAAGTGACAGACAGAAGAAGCACTAACGCTTTGAAAAAATTTCATTTTTACTCACGTCTCTTCTTCATTTCTAAGCCGGGTGTTCTAGCACCCTTGTCACTCGACTTTGCGCGGAGGCTTGCGTGGGAATGCGTAAACCACGGAGTCGAGATGATTAATTAATCCTATTAATTGACTGAATATGCCCAATTAATAAAAGTATACTCCATGCTGTAGAGGTAGGGTGTAAAAGGGAGCATATTGCTTGTCTTAGATAAAAAGCCATGTACATAGTAATCAACCCGAAGGTCGATTTGGTAGGTGTCGGTAGAGTACACTCAATACTCGTACTAAGTGCAATGGCGTGAGAAATTCACACATCATGGGAGGGGGGACAGATGCTTTCCTTGTACCGCCTATGCTTTCCCATGAAGTTCTGGTGCCCGAAAAATCACACAGCACTCAGATAAAAATAACCTATTCAGAATTTGAGAATCAATTTTCTCCTTCGCCGTTTTAATAATTTGCATGACATGATTAATGAACAACCTATGACTAACGTTTTTCAGGTTTTCAGTATCATGAATAATGTTACTGCTTTAAAATTAAACTATCTCATTAAAATAGTTTATATGAGCACGCAAAAAACGAGAAAATTGTTCCACTCTAACAACCACACCGACTTTTCAATATCAAAATGCACACATAAAAGTGAAATACATACGCAATCACCTTATCTCAGTCTGTCTACGAAATCTTTCAATAGGAGACTTTGAAATGGAAGTTACGATATCAAATAGGATTAGCTGAAGATACGGACACTGAACTCTTCTCCAGGTGGGTATGTTATATGTCAAAGGATTTGAGGTATCTTTCGGGACGCAATCAGCTATCCTCAAATGGTTATTACATTCAGTGTTGTCGACGCACTATTCCTTAATGTTTTTGGCGATTCTTTTGATGGGATGGTGAGAATTTGAGGGGTAGGTAGATTTTTTATAACATTAGTACACAAACTTAAAAAAGTCTTTAAAACACTTATGTTTTAAAGTATTCCAAGCAAACAAGTATTTTTTAAACATTTCCCATGGCATTTACTATACCAACCAAATATCTGAGGGAATTATTTTCATGTTTCATTAATATTAGGCGGGTGATAGGACGTCAGCAAGCAGATTGCCATTTTTAATTCCGAGGCATTCGTTTATTTACTGTGAATTAGAACATTCAAGTGAGCTATTATTTAATTACTGCCCCCGAGTAAAAAATTAACGGAAAGTGATATCACTGCGGTTGATAAAACAGTGTAATGTTCTACTGGGTGTAAATAAATACAGCATGTACGGTGCACTACTTTATCTTCAGTTCTCACCAGTTGATGAGACAACACATCGAGACCTCGGCCGATATTAATGATGTAGAATTGTGAGAAAATGATTTTTTTGTTTTTAATTATGTTCAAATCACCCAACATTGCGTCTGAATCTTTGAAATCTCGCCTCGGTCGCAATAATTTTCTACTCAGTGAGAAATGGTGACTAAACCTTCTCAATTTGTTTCTCAATTAATCTCAAACTGAATTTTGTTAAAAATATCCATGGCCAGCCGATATTTACTGTCGCGGATTTTTACATGAGTTGGGAGGCGTATCTTTCCACTTAGTACGGAGAACCAGCAGCTGATAAAAATATGACTATCATCGCAAGCCAAACGTACAGATTAAGTGAGCCTTCGGAGCCACCAACCTGAGTGTGATGCAGAAGAGATGAGACATATCCTTTACAAAGAAAAGTGGCAGGAATACAAAAACACGTGAAAACATCAATGGCGCTCAGAGCATTTTAATTACTTAATGGTTTCAGCCCGTACTATGTGAAGAAATTTGTTTTAATCCTCAGACACATCATCTCATGATAAAAATCTCTAATTAGGTAATTAATAAAAGTAAAAATAAGTCAAATATGCATCATAAAATATAAAGATGAAGCATATATTTCACTACATTCAATTTTTGAGAGTTGCCATACTTAAGAAGGAACAAAATTTGAGTAAAACCGTTGGATCTTATTGACATCAGTTCTCCTATAGTTTTCACAATTTGAACTTTGACATATTTAAGCGAAGTTACTCTTGAGAAAGTAGGAGGAATTTTCACATATGATCAGAGAGAAATAGTTAGATAAATCAAAAGTAAACTATTAGGTACATTAGTGGGTTCATACAGCATTACGGTTCTGGCTGAGAAATAAATCATATCTCCAACCCCAAAAGGGCTCTGGAACCGCGCCTACCCTTGTTCGATTTATTACTTAAGCACCTAATGGATTTTATTCGCTAATTTTCGCATACAGAGGATTGGGATAAAACTAGCATTACAAATGACCGCCATTGTGAGACTACAGGAGGTCCCATGGTGTTCCTTTGCCTTTTCTTTATATCTATTTCCATTTGAATGGAAATAGATATAAGGAAAATGGATAGGAACACATGAAAGACAAATACAGAAATGGCGGGGAAGGCGGACACGAGCCAATGACAAGCGCATAAAGGTTTCCTTGACCGGGACTGGAACTTCCGATCTTTTGACTTGCCGCGGCGATGCCCTTAACCACTTGAGCTAACAAGGAAACTTAAATTACACTGAAATCTGCGGGGGATTTATGCAACCAACTGCCCTTATTCTTTGGCTAGGAGGTGGCGTTCGGGAGCTGTTTTACCCACCAAAGGAGAAATGGACGAGGACACAAGGGGAAAGGATAGTAGCCTACTACCCTTCCTATTGTGTCCTGCCTTGGTGGGTGATATATATAAATATATATATATATAGTACAATACACAGTAACACACAATATAGAAACACAAAAAAAGAAGAACACTCACAAGTTATTTCTTGATATTTCGACGGAAACACTTGTGAGTGTTCTTCTTTTTTTGTGTTTCTATATTTTGTGTTACTGTTTATTGTACTATTCGGCACTTCCGTGTTACGTCTACAAAAGCATATATATATATATATATATATATATATATATATATATATATATATATATATATATATATATATAACCATAAACACAGTAATCAACCCAAAGGTCGGTTTGGTAGGTGACGGCAGAGTACCCTCAATACTAAGCCCGACGGCGTGTGACATTCACACATCAGAGTAATGCCAGTTCCTTTCTCTGTGCCAGTTATGGTTTCCCAGGAAGCTCTGGTACCCGAAAAATAACATATCTTGGGTAGAGCTGCGGGTGCCCAGAGAGGCTTGCCAGGGTATCGAACCCGGGCCCCCGGTAAGTAGTCCAACGCTCTACTCCTGGAATACCGCGACCCACATATACAGGTAAACCTGTATATAATAATATCCATAAATTGTTTACAGATGCAGATGAGTTCACTCAGACTTAAAATCTCATATTTAACTAAAAATGTGCTAAATTCTACAGAAAATCATCTACTTCCAATAGTCAGTGTCCAGTTCATTTAAGCATATGATTATACCTTATTCTATATTACTGTGTAACAATGTTTTAAGAGTGACCTCGCATAAGTCAATGGCTATGGACATGTTGACACCCATTCTTTCGGCCCAACCCTTATAATTACCCTAATCCTTAAACGCTGGGGAAAACCTGAAAGGGTTTACAGATTGGCATGGGAATTGGCTAGTATGGTTACCTACTCGTAATTGCGAATTTTAAAACTGTCAGCAAAATAAACGGTGAATCAAAGTTGGTGGACAATAGAGTGGTAGCCACTCTTTACGCTTTACTTTCGTTGAAGTATATGTACGAGGTTAACTGCTTGTTAAAGCACGAAGTACTCGTTCTTTAACAAGCAGTTTGATTTCTTTCGTAAAGCCCGTTGTACTATTAACCTACATTTTAATTTCAAGTTCGCGTTCACTAATGATTCCATTTAATGAGACATTATAAAACTGGACCAGGAAGGAACTAGACGCACAAATGGCCCAGGATAATACTCGGCAGTTTATCATTAAAACCTCGTTCGTCGTCGGTGTGGGTATATATTAACGGAGTGATAGTTAATTTATGATATGATTTTAATGATCAATTTTTAAAAACCGCAATAGACTTCCACCTCATTTTTAGTATAAATCCATCAATTAAGTTTTTTTTCCTTTTGCAGAAATGGAAATCAAGATACTGAGGACCCTTTGGGTCTCGGTGTTTCTGTCCGTTCTACTGCTGGGAGAGGCAACTAGCGCAGCCAACATCCTTGCCATTTTTCCATTATGCAGTAGAAGCCAAAACCAAGTATACACGGCAATAACCAGGGCACTCTCCCAGAAAGGGCACAACTTCACGGTGATCACACCCCAGCCCCTGAATACACCCCCGCCAAACTACCGCCAGATCGATGTAAGCGATATGGTGACCCTGACTCGTTTTAAGGCATTCAATGTCGGTAACAAAATAGGATTCCTCGACACGTTCATGGGGCTCAGAGAAATCTCGGTGGGGGTGTGCAGGGAAGTACTGCAGAAGGAAGAGGTGAAGGAGCTGGCCGAGGCCAGGAATGGGGCCAAGTTCGACCTGATCCTCGTAAGCAGCTTCTTCAGCGAGTGCTACTACCCCTTCGCTCGCATTTACGACGCGCCGATTGTCCTCTTGTCGCCGGGTGGACCCATAGGTAACACTTACGTCGCGACCGGGAACGCCGTGCTGCCATCTTACTTCGCGGAACCCTTGGTAGGATTCAACGATCGAATGAGCCTTGGGCAGAGGGTGGTGAACTTTTTGGCGCACTGCGGGCTGTCGCTCTTGTACAAGCACTACTTCCAGAGGGGGCTTGAACACGAGATGATGGAGGCCTTCGGCAAGGAAACCCCGTCCATCTCCGATTTAGAGGAGTACGTCAGTCTTGCGGTGCTGAACAACCACTTCTCCCTCAACCAGGCCCGCGCAACCGTACCGTGCCTCATAGAGGCAGGCGGACTGCACATACAGGAGCCTAAAGAGTTGCCCCAGGTGAGAAACCTGCGGCCTACAAATTGACATGAAAATGAGACGCCTAAGCAGGACTTAGGTCGCCTCATTCATATTTGTTTTTACTAGCCGACCCTTGCGATTTTAATTGCGCAATATTTTGTGTGCAATGCATTTTTGTGTGTTTTTATGAGATGATATTAATTTGATAAGAGGAAATTATTAATACATTTTTATGTTTTAACGAAAATCGATATCCCTGTAGCCTTATTTTTCACGCAAAATATTTCAGGATCTCAAGGCTTTCTTAGACGGAGCCGGGAAGGAGGGAGCCATTTACTTTAGTCTGGGTTCATCTCTAAGGAGTTCCAATTTCTCAGACGAAATCAGGGATGAGCTGATAAACGCATTCTCGCAAGTCAAACAAAGAGTTCTTTGGAAGTGGGAAGGGGATAGTCCTCTTCCGGGGAAAACCGAAAACGTGAGGACAGAGAAATGGGTGCCGCAGCAGGATGTTCTTGGTGAGTAGACAGCTTTTCACTACTCGATCAAACGATTTTGGATCATCTAGTATGTCGTTGGTTAGAGATAGTCAAGGCGTTGGCATTCACTTCAATGTCAAGTACTACGATCTAAATTGTATCAATTTCAAAGGTAGACATTGTCATCAAAGAAGCCAAAGAAATGAGACAAAGCGATCGACTTCACATAATGTTAATTTCATAATAGATTAGAAAATACATGAATGCTCTTGTTAAAGCCATTCGGATAGAATGTACATAATTTAGGCGTACAAATATCATAGAATTCATTTAGCAGGCAAATATGTAGGTGTGTACGTGCGTGTATGTATGTATCCAAGTGTCGTTTTAAGCTGGTACTAGCTCATTTCTAGGGTATAACGTATTTCAGATAAAAACATATATGTTCAAATAAAATTTCCTCCTTTCAAAGAGAAAACAAAATTTTTATTTATTCTATCAGTCCATCGGTGATGGACACTCAAAAGCACCTGTCTCAACATGGTCGGAGTCTCAGAGAATTATTTTGAAAGATTGTGAAATAGCCAACGATATAATACAATAGGTGTCTATTTATTAAAACCCTTAGTAATCATGATTGCAGCAGGATTTAAAATTTAGATTGGGTTAAAATTAAATTCTATCGAAAGCTAGAGAGAAACATTTTTTAAATGGCAATCCTGTGTGGGAATCCTATTAAAACCATCAATAAAACCAATAATTATTTATTACTAATTCAAAAGCGAATAATAATGATTGTAATTAGTATATATTAGTAATCTAAATATAAATAATGATGATAACAAAATTATTTTTAATTTTTACAAAAAATAATTGAAACATTAAATAATAAGATTAAATAAGCTACCGATTTTAACAAAATATACTGGAAAAACGATTAAACTTGCATTGATTCTCCGACTGAGATTATCACTGAGGAATTCACACCATACTCCCTCTTGAGAAATTTAATCTAAGGTCAGTCAAAACTAAAGTATTGAACATAATAAAAATTGAAACCTCAGAAGAGAAACCACTTATATAAGCTACCATTTGCAAAATTTCCAGCTCACCCGAACATAAAATTGTTCATCACTCACGGAGGTCTTCTGAGCTTTCAAGAGGCTGCCCACAGGGGCGTGCCCCTCATCGGAATTCCTTTCTTCGGGGACCAGCATTTGAACCTGAACAGAGTCTTGGACCTCGAAGTTGGAGTGAGACTCGATTCAAGAAATCTAACGGCAAGCAATGTCCTCAATGCCATCAACCAAGTCTTAGGAAACCCAGAGTAAGTGCGTGCTTGTTTGATGACAACCGAGAGCGTTAACGAAACATCTAAGTTCCCTTCCACCCCATCATAATTTTCAACTAGTTGAAATCAAGATCAATTGGGTAACAAATGGATATGTTATTATATAAACCAATGTACGTCTAATCCCCAAATTGGAGACTATATTGACCCAGGCATTCATTTTGTGTTAAACAAGCCCCGTTTCCTGATGCTCCAGTCTAACGAAGGGGAGAATTAGTATATCATAGGCACGATCTAGGGACCCTAGAAATAGTCTGAAAGGAACACGCTTCGGTCAAGGTGACTTGTCAATGGAAGTATGTTCTTTTCCTTGTATTTTCGCTGTCTGGTTCTTACGTAAATCCTAATTAATTTGATTCATAATTATGCTCCAGTAGTAATTGCACTGTTCTATGCAATAGTGAAATATTACCCTAAAAGCTAGAATTGTTTAGCTCATGAGTAATATCAATTGTTTTAGTCGTGTTTTATTTGTCAAGCGTTTTTATATTATTCGTTAAGAAAAAAGTAAATAAAGAGTCCATTTTCTTTCGCTCCAATCAATTAAATTCAATTTGTAAAAAATGCGCTGCCTTGGCAACCAATTCTAATTGCATTCCTTATTTGTTTCTTTGCCACATTTTGAAATTCGGTTTGCTGCTGCCGGCGTTTGTAAACCCACAAAAATACCACTGTCGTTGACTTCCTGGTGAAAATATTCGAAATTGTTTACCAGCAAATGTAGTACCCTTTGCAATTTTCCACTTAATAAAGATTCATTTTCGACAAATTTCGATATACGACACAATTTTCAAGTTCTGTTTATATTTACACTTGAAATTGACATAGTACATCGAAAATAGTAAAAAATAAATCTTTATTAAGTTTAAAATTGCAATAATAGTTTTCGTCTCTGTTATTATGGCGCAGTTCCACCAAATCACACCTGAATCAATAATTTAAATGTAGTACCCCTCATAGTAGATATACGAGGTTCTCTCAGGTTAATGCACTAATTTTAAACTCTCTTCAAAGTAAAATTGAAGTAAATAATTATGTTATTATGGCGTCCAAGTCATTTACTTTAATTTTTTCTTCGATTCGATGTCATACCTCAAAAAATATCACAGCCTGCTTTCAGATAGGTCCAAGACCTAAGCTCGGTTAGGAATGGGTTCTACCTTCTCTTATCAACCTTAAAATGTATTGATTTTACTATGGATTTCGGGTTGACGGTAATTATTTGAGGGACACAACTTATAAATCTATTATTCGTCTTTTAAAATTAAGAGAGTCAAGTATATTAAAATTGAATTGACCGAAAGCATATACCTGCCAAAAGATGGCTGTTTGTCCACCCCTATAAATCACCCTGGAGCCATAGAAATTATACCATTCTATGTGAAACGATGTTAACCATTATCAACGGTTGTATGCAGAATAATTTGAGTTGCATGATAGAACAATTAGCGACACAATAACTACCAAACATAAACACTCGAAGGCTCAAGGCTGGTACAATCTCATTACAAAAGGTATCAACTGTACGAGTTTCCGCATTACTTCGATAAATCTTTGGACAATGGCAACAAAACTAGAGGTATACATTTTTGGTAAGGTGGGAAATAAGACGAGATCGTAAGTTTAATTTCGAAGATAGGAGGAAATGTTGAGTGGTAGCCATTGAACGCTGATGACCGAAGAGAAGCCAGAATGTTAGGTAATTGGGGAAAAGGAAGAAGTAAATAGACTTATAGGACAGCATGAATGCTGTAGAATGCCCGAAGAACTTCAGTGAGGAAACAATGGAAGGCAAACAAAAGGAAGTGCTCATGATAAGTACCTAGTAATAGCCTGAGACTGTCGAAAACTTACGTTTAGTTGGTAGATTACCTATGATGATGATGTTTTAGAATCGAGCCCGAACCCTCCGGTCAGTAGCCCAGCGTTCTACCCACTGGATTTTCACGTCCCCGAGAATATATTCCCAGGAGTAAATTTTAAGGATTCATTTTTCCCCCTTGTACAAATCCCCGGAAGTACCAACCTTCCATTTACAAGTTCATTGTTCTGCATTTTCAAGGTTGGCACTAAAACTTGTAGAAACCAAGTTACAAGTATCTCCTGCCACATTCCCTTGTATCTTCAGCGTTTCTTTAAATATTTCATGGGAGAAAAGTGGGTTTAGTAATATTACTTTAGGGCAGTGTTCTTTTTTTAGCGAGATTATGAGCCGATCTTTCGTTCCTCCCGCAGGTATTCTACCAACATGAAGAGGTTGCAGTCGATAGTGACTGACCAGAAGGACCACCCCCTGGAGAGGGCCGTCTACTGGATAGAGTACGTCATGAGACACAACGGAGCTAAGCACCTGAAACCAGCAGCCTTCTACCTCCACTGGAGTCAGATATGCTTGCTGGATGTTTTATTCGTGCTCGTAGTGATACCTTCCTCTCTCACATTAACCGCCATACTTTTCATCTCAAAAGTGCTCAAAAGATTTAACAAGTCTAAGCAAAATATTAAGACTAAACCGCATGCTAAGTCTGAAAAAAAGATTAAGTCTAAAGAGAATATTAAGTCTGAAGAAAAGGTTAAATATGAAGAATATGCCAATACCAAGGGTAGGGGTAACAAGTCTGATAAGAAGACCCAATGATCGACCGTATCCCACTTCTCAACAACCTGCTGTTATTCAGTATTGAAATATATTTTATGAAGCAATGTTATTTTTTGTACATTATATTCCACTTCACATAAATGCCAAGACCATTTCAATTAGGGTTACTTCGTATTTATTATCTGGGCATGGATATGCATTACCTGGACTATAGACCTGCTAATTAAATTAAGAATACAATGTATCTTTCAACTGTCCTTTATTCACGTACAACTAGTTACAACGCTCAAGCGTCATCATAAGGTACTTGATGATGACGCTTGAGCGTTGAAACTAATTGTACGTGAATTAAGGACAGTGGAAAGATACATTGTATTCTTCATTTCATGAATTTCCACAAAGTTGAGCCGGGAACAATTTAATATTATGGACCTGGTATTTTTTTAGTACTAACCACAAAACCAATAGCCTCCACGATATTATAACTTCTTGGAAGCCTTGAACCGAAAACAATTAGATACCGAAACTTTAAGCAAAGCAATATTTCGCCTCGTTCGATAAATCGACTAGAATGCAATTATTTACAAAGATTAAGGACCAGTTTTTTTGTAACGCGATGGAAAATAGAAGAATTATCACTGTTCTCCAAAGGTCATCTTACGGAATCTGACGTGTAAGCATGATACACAGAAAGGTATCGCGTGTGGCAGCGAGTACAGCTGCACCAGGCATGAACATAGTATGGCCATTAGGTCGGATTGATGGGTAGCTATCAAGTAGCACATTACATTTGTTGTTATCCTACCAAAATAAGTGTATGCATTTGCTGTTGATTAAATTACACGATACATTTTATATTTATGGGTTGGTTGTAAATAACGAGATAAGAGAAATGTCATAATCAAGAATAAGAAACGGAATATTAAAATGTAATATCATAAATGAGAGCACGTGGAACAACTGCTGAATGTGAGTGAATTTTAAATATAATATGACAAAATTGTAAGTGCCATTCAAAGAAGAGCTTAGTAAATTAATTATTTACTAAGAGAAGAGAATCGATAGAAAAGACAATTAGAAATAGTAAATACGAAGACAAGGAACTTTTGTGGTCGAAAACTTTGTCGTTAAGGAAAGGAGACGAGCGTAAATAAGAGTTTTGGTAGTAGGTATCCATAATGATGAAGATGATAAACTGAACAACGGGAAAGGTAAAAGAAGTATTGCATGCTTGGAGGGAGAGTATTCGGGGCGTATTCAAAAAGGAAGAAAAGATAGATTAAAAATTTGGAGAACCAACGGGATATTGAGGGCTTTGAAGGAAGTATGAATGCAGGGGAGAGGAACGAAGAGAAGTGGCTTTTTGGGCAGCGTGGTGTGGAGTTGGAAGTACAGGGTCGCACCCAAAAGTGGTAGGACTGATTTTCTCTGGCGCGAACGGAGCGGTGGAGGGGGTCTGCCTGGCAGGGTAAGGTGGAGAAGGTTCTTAGCAACAGACCTGTATGACGAATTAAGAAGAAATTATGAAGGGAAGAAGATATTCTCGTACAGATACGCTTCATAGTTCTTCAAAGAGCGGTAAAAATTTTCCAGGGACAAGCCTGCCATTAGTAGGCAAACCAGTAAATAATTATATCTGAGAATTTAAATTTCTAGCGATTCAATTTTCCATTCATTTACACAGAGTTAATGTTCCCGTTACTCTCATTACCTTCAATTCTTTTTTTCACCATTTATTTTATGTAAAAGCGAATCTTAACGGGTATATGGTTGATGCGGTTGCTGGTGTACTAGATTCGCACCTCGTGAGCTCGGGTCCGAATACCGGCGATAACAGAAATTTGCAGAAGTTGAGCCGGACACGGAGGCAGACAAACGTATAGGTTTAAAAATAGGGTGGGTGAAGAGTTGAAGTTACGGGGGGAAAGTTTAAAAAGGCAAAGGAAGTGGATGGAGGAAATTCTGAAAGATAGTGGTGGTATGTTGAAGACCGTGATACAGGGAATTAGTTGGGTAAGCGTGGTAGAGGGCGGAAGGTGGCAGGTTTTTTAACTAACTATGAAGGCAGGCAGGAGTTATGGAGAAATAAAGAAAAAATAGGGATTTTCACGATGCTTGGAAAAAATGAGTCGTTGAGGACTATCCAAAAACCAAAAGTTCAAATAGATAGAACACCTTGATTGATTTCTAATGGCGCAAATGACTTAGGGTTGCCTACCCTAATATCCTTCAACTACTATCAAATCCAACTGCAAATCTCATTCTGATCGACTGCAATAATCCTAAATCATCAAGAAACGCGTTCTGCATAAACTGCCTGTAGATATTAGTTTTGCATTAAAAACCACGTGTATTCTATGAGGGGTGGGGGGAATTTCGGTGGGGATTTGTAAATATGGCGCTGATTCATATGCAAGTTTGGAGCGTACCTACAAGTTAAACGAATAGCTCACGGCTTAATAGAAATAAAGATGTAGGTGCTACATTATTTCATTTTATTTATTTATTCTGTACCTTTGGTGAGCCACTGCCGTGGGAGTGATTCCCCGTTAACCTTGAGCACGTGTGCTTTTTCGTGACTCACGAGGGTCACCGTCAAGAACAATCTCGGGTGGGGAAGTATTTGTGGCGAGATTTTATGTGGGCGTCAACTGTTCCTCTCCAACCCCTCCTGCCTCTGCCTGCCTCATATAGAGCGCCGATTTCCACGATTCTTATTCCAGTACTGAATTCAGGATACTAAAAACCGTATCATATTAAAGAGTGGGATCATATTCATAAATAAATTTAAAATTGAAACTGAACTGAATTGTTAACTGAATACCTCATAATGATGAACCATCAACAATAGTTTAAGATGAAAACAAACAAGAAGAAAACAAAATATTTAATTTGCGGAAGAGAAAAGTTTAAGTCATATGCTTCGTTGTCAGGAGGGAAATGAGAACAAGTGGAAACATTCACCTAACTCAAAACCACCATGGCATGGTATGGAAGAAACCAATGGATATTGAGTGCAGAATAGCTTCAGCTAAGAAGGCATTTGTAAAGAAAAGAAAGTTTCAAAGCTGACAGAATATATGACTACAAATGAGAGAGAGATATTCTTGAAAACATTCCTGTGGAGTGTGGAATTGCGTGGTTAATAGACATGGACCATATGAAAAGGTGACCAGTGAATTGAAGCCTCTGAAAATGGTGGTTGGAGGAAAATGTGGCGGCCAAATCGATATATGAAGTCTGGAATAAAAAAGTACACAGAAGAACTGAAAACAGGAAAATATCATATGGAACACCTTAAGGAAAAGAAAAACTATATGAATTGGATACAGCTGGAGAGACAAAAACTTAAATAGAAGACCAAAGGACAAATATATTGGCCAGATAAAAAAGAATGTAGGACAGATGAGCTACCAGGGCATGAAATAATTGCATGGGATTGTTGAAGGATGGGCGAATCAAAAAATCTTCGAAATTTAGACTTAGCATAGTGAAGTGATTGATTTTCAGTCCTGAAAGCAGAAATAAGTGTGATAATATTCACTCAAGTATCTCAACAGAACAGTCTCTCTATCGAGAGACTGTTCTGAGTAGCTTATTCAAATGAAGAGAGAAATGAGCTCCGTATCCGTATGATACTTTCAGTTCACACAACTTACACTAGGATTAACCAAAATCGGTATTTTATCGTTAAATAAATTCAGCGGGATTTTTTCTCATCCTACTCGAAGTCACTTGGCCAACCGTCTAAATTATAGAGCTGAAAATTTGCCAAATGAATTAGGACGCCCTCCAACAAGCGCCTTCCGGAAGGTCCACAAGCCTACATCCTAGTTTGTTTTGATGGCCTTAGACGTATCGGTATAGACTCATGGAATTTTGAAGATCCGCATTACAATTTGAAGTTGAGCCCCAAGTCCTGAGTTACAGGAATGAAATAATGGTAAAAAATCGTGTAAGGAATAAATTTCTAAAGAAAAAAACAATAGCTTTACTCACTAGATGCTGCCAAATGAATGGAGAAGGAAATCGATAAAAAAATTGCTGGTGCCATTCTTCGATCTTCCGGAGAGGAATGAGTGACCCATATGCGAAAGGGTAAACTAACAAACAATATTCCTCAGGAGATATCACATGCGAAAGTAATGGAAATGTGTTGTTTTATGAAGAACATCATAGAAAGAAGTATTAATATTGAGGGTTTATTAGGTAATAAATTACTTCCCAAAAACCAATCATTATGCTTTAACATTGAACTTTATGGGCAAAACAATCGTACATCACGTTAGTTGGCGAAATATCATGGTTAGCCACATACTGCAAAAGTTACCGTTGGCCGTATATTATTTTATGGAATGAGAGTAAAAAATTCTTTAAAATTTTAAATTGCACTAAGGGCATAGTAGCAAGACTACACCGTCGGGCATTTAAGCACACAGCACACGCGCTGAATGTAAGACCGAAAAACACACGGGCAACTTCAATTAAGCAATTTAAAAATGTGTGAAAGGTCACCACGGAGAAGATATTGCATTTAAATTGCTGGTTGAAGAACTAGGATATCCTATAATCAGTTGAAGAAAACAACGCCTCTAAAAATATCCCGACAGGGACCCTTTCACAAATGAATTCATGGCACTCCACCGTGAGCAATAGAAATGCGGTGTTAGAGTAAGGTGATGGAAATAAAATGGACTCGTGGCGACAAATGAATAATATTCTTCGAAGAGAACATGAAAACATTAGTCTATTAAGGACAATATCAAAATAAGAAGGGGGAAAAGTATTGGACCCGTCCTCGTACTCGATGATTTACCGAAGACCATATTTGACCATGACCAGATACACATACCATGTCTGTTCATGTACGCAGTAAATTAAAATGATTTCTCCTATTTTCACGTTCACCTGATGATACCAGGTAAGATCAAGCTAAAACAATCTACCCAAATAATTTAGCACGCATGTAATCCCGTATCTCTTGATAAACTTGCATTATACTACAGAATGAAGTGCTGCATATTTTCCTTGAAGAATCCTGTCACGTAGTATGTAAAAAAAACGGCAATTATTTATGTGATGAAAGTTAGAAGACAACAAAGTCAAATGTTTCAAGCCTAGTCGTATTACTCAAAATATGTAGACGTAAAATTCATTTCAGTGTGCACCGGGGCACTGAGATCCTCCGCAATCATTAAAACTACTGCTTTTTATTAGGATGGCCATATGTTTGTTTACATTCACTCGCAATAGAATACGTTAAGTGGACCTGACCGTAACTTAGTGGACAAATTTAATATTAGGATTAAATAATTTTGTACCTATTTCCACACATTTTTTATTTGCCATGAAAACTTTCAATATTAAGGTGTGGATATGATAATTTTTTTAACATTTAAATCTATTGCGTTTAATGAAAAATGTGTGGAAATGGATACAAAGTTATTTATTCATAATATTCGTAATTGAGAATACGACTGACACACCAACGCGAGATTTCATCAATTTCTTACGTGCTTAAATGTCTTTATGATGACAAGTGTACCCATACTACGACAACGGTGTAGTGCATCATGAATTTTTGCCAGAAGGCCAGACAGTAAACAAAGAGTATTATTTGGGCGTTATGAGACGTTTGCGTGAAGCAATTCGCCGAAAGAGACCAGAAATGTGGGCAGAAAACTCGTGGATTTTGCACCATGATAACGCACCGTCGCACAGTGCTATCATTATTCGTAATTTTTTGACGAAAAATGCAACAAATACCATCCAACAGCCACCGAATTCACCTGATTTGGCTCCCTGTGACTTCTTTCTGTTCAATCGAGTTAAAAAACCATTACGGGGAACGCGTTTTAGCAGCCGAGAGGAAGTAATAGAAAAATCGCAGGAAGCACTGATGGACATACCGAAAACCGAATATAAAAAATGTTTCGAGGATTGGATCAAGCGCTGGCATAAGTGTGTTGCAGTCGATGGGGATTACTTTGAAGGGGACAATATAGATTTAGATGAATAAACTTGTATTTTTAATTTTCTGAATAAATTCCGGGAAATTTTTGATCAAGGTAGTATATGAACATAGTGCTCTGAAACCCACCGCAAGGCTGTGTGGAAGAGCATTATTTTTGGATAGCTGTAATTTTAATGGATTATTTCAATGACATGTCCACAAAAGGAAGGGCAGAATCTGCAGACGCAGTCTGGGAGCAAACCCACTTAGACCAATATTCCTAGACCATAAGGAATCGGGTATAGTAGAATTCAATGCCGTTACGATTGGGACTTGGTTGTTCCTTCAGAAAGCGAAGTTGATATTACTCGAGGAACCGGATGTTCTGGATCAAACCGGTAAAGCTGGAAAATATGTTCGGGTCAGAATTTCCTTGAGGTCTTCTGTGGGTGCTCACTGTGAGGCTGATATTTTCTGTCGAAACTAGTGAGAAAAACATTCACTCACTTACATTCAAGTCTCATAAATAATGATTTCTTAGCTTCATGACTATGCAATGTTCATCATATAGGGAAGTAATATGTATTAACTTTTATCCTAATCAAAAGACGTTCCTATTAACCTCTGAAACTGTGGCACGCTCTAATTAGTGGAAATTCAAGATGAATAAATAATTTAGGTCTGTACTTTTCCAATACTTTTATTACTATATACGCGTTGTACTTTAATTTGTTCATATTAATTTTAACCCTATTCCTATTGTTTTCATTACTCCACCCAATTCACGGGGTCTGTAAAATTGAGGTATACCAATTCAATAAAAAACTCATGAATGATTGCGATGCACAATTTTATGTATTCCAATGTCGACGAAGACAATTTCAAAGAACTGCTTTCCCGGGATCCGAATCCGGATTGGACCCGTCCTCGTACTCGATGATTTACCGAAGACCATATTTGACCATGACCAGATACACATACCATGTCTGTTCATGTACGCAGTAAATTAAAATGATTTCTCCTATTTTCACGTTCACCTGATGATACCAGGTAAGATCAAGCTAAAACAATCTACCCAAATAATTTAGCACGCATGTAATCCCGTATCTCTTGATAAACTTGCATTATACTACAGAATGAAGTGCTGCATATTTTCCTTGAAGAATCCTGTCACGTAGTATGTAAAAAAAACGGCAATTATTTATGTGATGAAAGTTAGAAGACAACAAAGTCAAATGTTTCAAGCCTAGTCGTATTACTCAAAATATGTAGACGTAAAATTCATTTCAGTGTGCACCGGGGCACTGAGATCCTCCGCAATCATTAAAACTACTGCTTTTTATTAGGATGGCCATATGTTTGTTTACATTCACTCGCAATAGAATACGTTAAGTGGACCTGACCGTAACTTAGTGGACAAATTTAATATTAGGATTAAATAATTCCGAGAAAGGCGAATCAGCATGATGATGTTAATTTAGAATCATCGACGGTGCCGTGAATCATTCGATGCAGCATGATCAGCAACTCATATGAGATACATATAAACATTAAATGTTTTTCGAAGTGTAAGAGGAACGTCTCCTCGGTACCTTAACCCAGTAAAGAACTCGGCCGGACATCGAGGGATCCGAGTTCGAATCCCGGTCAAGGCGAATGTTTGTTTACACTTTGAAACTGTTGCATTGTCACGCAAACTAGCGGATGACTCCGTTACAAAGTTACTATCGCGGCACTTCCCGCAGTTTATTTGAATTAGCCAAATTAAATTTTTATAGTCAGTTACTTGAGGGGTGATTCAAGATTTTAAGTGTTTTAACTCAAATGATCGCTACGCTTATCTCCAAGGTTCGGTTTACTGACGACTAGAATGTTTGCTGTACGCTTAGAGAACCCAATCCTGGCGGATAATATTATTTTTCACTCGGCCCTCATATAAATACTATATGCTATAACATATTCTAGGTTGCGTATGGGTTCCTGGGACACTTTTTTAAAATCTACAAATATTATACTTAATAAAATGCTATACATTATAGATGTTGTGTGGGGAGGGGGGCGGTTTCTATTCGGGCAAAAGTGTAAATGCCTCAGCCGCCGCCCAATGAGGGTGATTCGGTATCCGGCACGAGCCCCACACCTACCAGTGCCCGACGGAGGCTTCAGGTCACTTGCCAGTCGAAGCCAGGCTGCCGCAAGGTGAGCATCTTCGTGGAGGTGGTCAAGCCCCTAGTCGGCGGTAGTTCAAGTTAACGCGGTGAGTCTTTTCAACATTCTGTATAGCACTCTGGGTATCGAAATTGTAAATTTAAATTTTGTTCGCGAAGCACGCATTTGGCATCCCCCCCCCGTGTCGTAACTCAAAAGCGCTGTGGTGACTAGTGTGGGCCTTGCCTGATCAACCTCTTATGTTCGAATCGAAGCATCTGTTGGTTCAAGTAAAGAGGTTGGGAAATCGAGTGATTATCTCCAGCTGAAATACCTCTAGTAAAAAACTAAATATTTTTCTTTTTAAAAAATTCTATTTATTATGCATATCAGCCTTTCTTTGTTTCCTAAGCTCACGTTATTTTGCATTCCCACCCACTTTTGTGCTTTGATTTTGTAATTTCATTTTCGGTTTGAAGTACATACACGAGCATAAATACTTTTTTTAAAATGTTACCAAGTAACCGTGGGATATATTCTGGTTACAGGACAATTGAAAGTTATATCTGGCGAGAAAAATATCGTAAAATAAAATATGGGATTGGAGGGTATTATGTCCAGGACACAATAAATGAGAATGCAGACTAAAATATTTATATGCTCTATTTAAAAATTTTTCACGTAAAATAAAAATATGGATTCTAATAGGGGTTGAGGCAGTAAAATAAATCACTGTTATTGCCAGTTATGACTTGTTTTAATCGATCCATTTCATCCGCAATTCAATTTTTTTAAATATTCATTTCCTTGGTAATTTTAGTTACTCGGAATTAATTTTTCACCACCTTCACATTTGGTAATAACTAAAAAAATCCCCGACATTTTCTACGTAGTTACGGCCTGAAGAATATGATTCATTCGCAAAAGAGTGACTGAAAGATAAGAATGTTACATTTTAACGCAGAATATCCGATTCGGAATGATTCATTTTTAGAGAGGTAATAATTGACTAACTTGACGCTATTTTTTGGCCAGTAATTGATTTCCCCTTGGCCATTTTATTCGCTAAAATATCCAGAAAAAATGCATCAGAATTTCCTTCAGAAGATATTAAAACAAAAGAAAAATTGGTTACCATCGCAATAAAAAGCACAAAATTACCACGAACAGTCCTCTTCTCTCCCAGATAAACACTCGGCTTTACTCTGAATTTGGCGTAAAATTAGGATCATGCCATATTATCAAAAATACGCAAGTAGCAGAACGAATAAAAATAAATTAATTTAATTATGATTTTGAACTATTATCTGTTCTTCAATTGGTTCTAGGCGTGACAAGAAAATTTTTAACTTGACCGATGCATTGCATAGAAGAATAATTAAAGGAAAATATCAATTCTGAAAGTATTTTTTTCTGGTTACAGCGACTAGTGTTAGAATGACTAAGCCGTGGAAAAATTTCAAAGAACTTCTGTCAATGAGACTAAATGTCTCCTTTTTGGCTGTCGCGGGCATGGTCGAAGTGGAGCCCATGGTATTAATTTTCAGTTTTAAGTCACAGTAGCTCAATGTAGTACCTGAGTACAATTGTTTCATAGCTATGGTCATTAAAAATAAGCCAAAATTACAGATACCTGTTTACGTGTGGATGTTTTGAGATAAATTCAGGAAAGTATAGCAATAGTTACAACCAGCAGATGTGAAGTGCAATCAAAACCTTATTCGATATATAAATACCCCTAATGGCGCAAATATTTGTCATCCAAACGAAATATCATTGTATGCTCTCATTTTTTACTTGAGTTTGCCAATAAAATGAAAATTCCTTGTTATGACGAGATATTGGAAGAGAAAATTCCGTCGTTCGTAATGATAAAACGAGAATTCCTTGTTAAGACGAGATTTTGGAAGAGAAAATTCAAATAAAAGAACTATGAATATAAGAAATAATATTGTACAATCAAATATTTCCCAACTGATGCATTGGAATTGTGTGCACGAGTACCAAACCATTTTTTTCTCATTAATATTATGCCGGTTCTCGCCCGCCCGTTATCACTACATTAAATCACCACGTTGCTATATCTGCTAAGGCAGAAAGAGGTTCCACTCGAGTAAAAGCTTCCTGTGCCACTACTGATAATTCCTCGAATATCACACGTAGACACCGCAAAGTTTTATTCCACAGAAGGCTAGGGGATGTCATCATTTGGACGAGGGAAAAGCAGGGCAGATCACTGAGTTTTGCAGTCCTGCACATAATAATGGCATTGAACAAAATAGCTCCCATAGTTTTCGCATATAGATGAATAGATGTATGACGTGAAAAATTATCTTAATTTAGAGCAAAAGAGTATGGGGAATTTGACAACGGTGGACATATTTTTCTCCTGAATGTATGACTAGTTAGGTATAGGGTGATTTGTCACCCACTGTTTTATCCTTTCGCAGTAGGCAATCTTCTGTCCATCGTGTCAGGGTGAATGAGGTGCAAAATTACACCGCGGAAGCCACTGCCCTCGAGATTTAAAGACAGAACTTTCCATCGACAAATTTTGAATTGCGTGCATCGTTGCCACATTTCTCAATAAATACGATTGTACACCTCCGAAACGGAAATTCATCAAGTGAACGCGACATGTGACAACAATGGGCGCACTTACACTGGAAAAATTATAGACGAGAAAGCTTCACCTGGGTCACAAATGTATATCCGAACTTTTCGTCCGATAGGTATCGAGTGAAACACAGTCACCGTTGCCACCTATCGATTTCTACCTACCGTTTTGTTACACGAGCGCGGGAGAGACTATAATGTGATGAATTAGACGGCAAAACCGTATTTGCTCACGGAATTTAAGGATGGAAACGTTCTGTAACGGAGAACCAGTTCAAAGCGGACAAGAGGAAAGGGAGTGGAACCCCCAAATTCGATGGGCGCGAATTCCTTCCAAACGGAGTTTCCGTTCCGAGGTTGAATTTTTATCCGGCGTGCCGCCCGTCACATGGCGATAGGAACGGGAGGGAGCAGAGGAGAAAAAGCTGAGGGCGAAGGGGGGCGGATGATGTGAACGACCTTCCGAATACCTCCAACCCGTTCTGTCGCCTCCTTAACCGTGGGGGGTGGGCCGATGCGGAGGCGCAGAGATCATTATAAACTTTGATACCGTTTGCATGCCTAGTGCGGAATCGCTCCCCCGGCACGCACCCTAGAAGGGGCTCGCCGAATAATATGAAGATGTAGACGAAAGGCAAAGGATTGTTGGTTTTATTCTGTTGCAAAACCTCTCATTCCCTTCTCTTTGCCGAATTCTACCAGGCATCCTTGCTATCTATTCTAGATAGAAAGGACCCCTGGATTCTATCCATCCACTTCCAGCTGGTTTGACAGTTGAGAATAGAGTTTATCTCTCAATTAACGAAGTATAAATGCTTTAAGTATGGGTGTACTAGTGCTTTTAAATTTAGATATAGCAGTGCATGTAAAGGTGTTGGAAAAACCTATTCCCATCGCATGAATTGTGTAAATTATTCGTAAGTCCACAAATTTTTATTGATACATAATTTTGATGATGCATGCAATGTATTGAATCGCCCCAAATAATACACCCCATGGGTGGCTTTACAGCGTATATTGCCGACGTAGGTGTAGAATCCCAGTAGATAGAGAGGAAAGTTCCCTTACCTGAGTCGACTGCACTTTCCAGGTGACGCAAATTCTAATCCTCGTAAATTCATGTAGCTGGGAGTTTCCAAAAGTATCAGTCGGATTTAAACCAGGGACCTCCGGTCAGAAGCCGGACGCCCTGCCATTCGGTCAACGACGCTCCATTCATGAATCCATTATGGCGCATAAAAATGAATAGAAGTCGTTCTGAAATACAAAAGAAGATTTTGAAATTTAGTACGGGATGTTAATCACATTATTCCAAAATATCTTGCTTGATTAGGTTATTAAAATACACCAGTATTAACTTTAAAACACAGGTTTCTTTAACCAAA
Organism: Hetaerina americana; assembly: GCF_022747635.1. Taxonomy (NCBI): domain Eukaryota; kingdom Metazoa; phylum Arthropoda; class Insecta; order Odonata; family Calopterygidae; genus Hetaerina; species Hetaerina americana. The sequence goes on from NW_027287538.1 coordinate 33,044,955, forward strand.
GGATAACTGAATATTTCAATGTTAATACCTATTGGTTCCTTTAAATCATTCCACAGACGAGAATGATTTTAGCTGGAAAATCACGAAATATTTGTCTGGCACTTAACACGAGATAATCCATTATTTTCTTTCTCTTGTAAGTTATGTGTTATGGTCATCGATCGGAAAATACATCTCATGGTAGACCTCAAAGATTGTGATGAACTATGAGATGATGATTAGGTGATTAGTATTAAAATTGGTCCATATTTATTACACTAGTGATCTAAATGTGCTGAAATGAATGTCTTACGAATTTGCGAGTAGCATTTTATTGCAATACAGCGGAAAATCCATTTCCCGAAAACGGAAGTCAAATGTTTGACAAATCAAAATAAATTTAAATCCCATTGATAGTTCTTTACGCTTTTACCAAGATTTTCGCTGATGTGTTAATGTTCTGTGTTCGTTTCTACTTACGTGGAGTTAAAGTATTGAATCTTTTCCTTGGTCTTTCCGTTGACCAAAGAGAGAGCGTGGCAAGTGTTTGCAGGCTATTGGGATTCCCTTTTCGACCGCCATGAGTAAATAAAATCAACGGGTCAAGCGAATGCTTTTTAAATAAAAGCTTTGACGGGACGACCTACTCTCATTCTAGGCCATGGAGTACAATGCACCAGCGCACCGCGGCGGTCTCTTGAGCATCCTGACACTGATCATCCTACTCCACGCTGAGGGAATACAACCCGCAAAGATCCTCGGAATGTTCCCCCTGTCGACCAAGAGCCACAACAATGTCTTCGATGCTCTGACCATGGAGTTGGCCGCTCGAGGGCATCAACTGACCGTGGTCACACCCCACCCCATCGAGAATCCCCCGGCAAACGTAACACAGATCGACGTGTCTCGCGCCGTGACCCCCCACTTCGGCACGTTTCGCAAAGTGAGCGTTATCAAAGTGACTGAGGCGTTCGGGCGCATTTTGAACATCACGAGCACGGTCTGTGATGCCGTGCTGTCCCTTCCGGAGATGAGGAAACTGATGGACCCCGAAGAATCCGGCTTGCGGTTCGACCTAATGCTCATCAGCCACTTCTTCTCCGAGTGCTTCTACCCGTACGCACACATCTACAACGTGCCGGTGGTAGCCGTCTCGCCGGTTGGGTACTTCCCCTACACGGCCGGGATAGCCGGGAACGTAGCCCCTCCATCCTTCGTCCCGAATACGTACCTGTCCCTATCGAACAGGATGAATTTCGCTGAGAGGACAGTCAATTTCGTGAGTCTCCTGGCCATCAACCTATATACGCAGTTCTTCATGTACCCAAGATACGAGAAGATCGCAAGGGAACACTTCGGGGACGTACCGAATGTGTCCCAGCTTCATCGCCGGACCAGTCTGATCCTCCTCAACAATGACTTTACCTACAATTACCCTCGCCCTCTGACTCCGAACATTATTGAAGTGGGCGGGCTCCACATCAAGTCTCCAAGTCCGTTGCCAAAGGTAATTAATTTAAAATATAATGATTCATTGCTCTATCAGATCCTTCAACGCAAAACTCTCTCTCTACTTCCTTTGCAGTCTCATTTTCTGTCGCCATCGAATATTTCCCATAATCTCATCGAAATTTTTCGCTGCCATCAACTTATTTAATCTCATTTCTTCATTTTTCTCCATCTATATTCATTCTTCTTATCCCTAGCTTCTTCATCCTCTATCATGCTATTTAATGTGGCCAATATAAGCTTCTTATAAAAGGTTAAATGCAATCTAGATCTTCTAAATAAAATAAGGGTAGCTTTTTTCTATGGATTTACATGTTAAGGTGTTGTGCTATTAACAGGAGTTTTGGAATCCAGTGATTCTCATCAATTACTGCTGTTGCAATAGATGTGGTCGTGAATTATGCAAGGGAATGAGGAGTCATCTGTCAAAGATGGAGTCAAATTTTCATTTATTTTAATTTCATTCATGACGTCTGACTTATTGACACAGTGGATGGTCCTGGTAATTGTTTCACTGTCAAAAACTTAAATGTCCCTTGCATGTGTTAAATTATTCACCCTTGCTTACTCTCCTTTTGTTTACAATTGGTCATATTTACTTGGCATGAAGAATAAGAATATATGACTTTGATGCTGAGACTTGGTATGTGGCATTCTTTAGGTATTGATCAGGGTGGAATCGCCACAATCTCTAGGATAGGCTCAGTGTCCAGTCAATTTGAAGTATACTTATTGCAGTTATAATCACAAAGATCACAAATTTGCTATCATCAACTTCCTGTTTGGTATTCATTTCATTCTGCTATGGCCAATTATATCAAATTAATTCTGAGCAGTTGAACTCAACATATAGTCTTCATTGCTAATTTATTCACACTTTATTTTATTTCTTTCAAAAGTCTCAATCTTAAGTTCTCTCTCCAATATTCAAACATCCCTTTTTTCATAAAACTATTCATCTCTCTGTGCCTTTACATTTCTGTGATAGTTTTAATTTTTTTAGTACTACCCATGATCAAGACTTGTTACACCTGTTCTCATTAATGCCATCCCAGCATAGTGGTTTAACCCAATCTTTCCAATTTTCCAAAATAACCCGGCTTGGAATCTTTTTGACAGGATCTACAAAGATTCATGGATGAAGCAAAGGAAGGGGTGATATATTTCAGCATGGGGGCGACCTTGAAGAGTGTCAACTTTCCCCCAGAAGTCTTGGACACCCTCATGAGTGTGTTTTCAGAGCTGAGACAGCGAGTGGTCATGAAGTGGGAAGGAGAGAAACCACTTCGGGGGCAGCCTCCCAACGTGAGACTGGAGAATTGGCTGCCGCAATCCAATCTTCTGGGTAACTTGCATATTTTGACCTCACTTCTTCACAACTGTTGTAGTCTGTGTATTATGCTCATACCTGATTATCAGTAGTGTAACAGTAGGTTTAAGATGGACCCAAAGGTCTAAGCACCACTACATTTCTATGCCCTTTCTAACAAAACACTACAAGTAACTACCATAATACCCCTATTTACAGCAAAACTTTTTTCAACCACGCATATTTTCTACCTCTCTTCAATCAATCCAAACTGCTAAGATTCCCACCATTATTCTGTCGCAATTTTCAGCAGTCCATTTTCTTACAAAATCTCCTGCATTTCTCTGCAAAATCTTTTCCAAATTTCCTGGCCTTCTCCTAAATTCAAATCAAAGTACAGACATTCTTATTAAGAAGGTGATAAATCTTATATACTGGTTAAAAGATGTTGACATTAAGCACTAAATTGATTACCTGAGGGAATGGAATAGTCCATGTGACTATTGTGAATGGCAGATGTTCCGTTGCCTGTTATTTATCTAGGCACTTTTCCCATCACTGTGCATTTAATGGCATACTGTAACTCTGCAGTTATTCCATTTCCTCCCACAACATCCCAATGGAAACAATGCTATGCATGTGCCTCTCTATGCCCATTGTGATAATCAGTCCACTAGTGGGGAGTGTTGAATTTAAGATCTAATGAAATACTTCCTTTCTCACCATAAACCAATCTGCAATGAGCAAGCCAGATAATATTCTCCCCAACCACCTAACATATTTAAATCCAGTCCACTCGATTTAAAACAAACATCAATATCAAGGAGCTAGACAAATAAGGAAAACATCAAGATTAACTGAAGAAAATACTCCTAGTTCACTTCTTAAATTTAGTTGTGCTCATCTTAACTGTTTGCATTTCCAGAGAAGTCTCATTTCTAAGGAATAAGTGCATCTCTGTATTTGAAGTGAAATTGCATGCAATTGTTCCTTGCATTCTAGAGGCCAATCCCTTTCAGTTTCCCATCATTGGCTCTACACATAACTCTGTTGCAATAAACCAACAATGTATGTTACTAGACATATTTATTACAATGCAGAATATCTCCTGAATCTCCAAACAATATAGTAGCATTGCAAATATTTTATTTATTGGAGAAAGGAAAGTTTTCCATATATGTATCCTGTAAGGTCAGTATTAAATGGGGTCTAAGTCTAAGCTGGAAGTACATGAGAAGTGAACCATATTAATATAACACCACTACCAAGTGCATAAAAGTAACCCTTACCAATTACTATACATTTATTAGTACTATATATTCTGCTCAGAATCAGTTATTCACACATTTGATCCTCCCTCCCCATCTGTGCCCATTTCTCCCTTCAAATTTTCAAGTATCATTGGTTGATATTCAGGAAATCATGAGATCAAGTTTTACTATTCATGAAAAGGGACACTTGATTAGTAATTCATAATATGCAATAAAATGAAAAAATACACCAACTTTCATGTGATTACTGTCATGATTTAGAGGATTTTACAGTATATCAGTATTAATCCAATGAGTTTGAGTGAACTTGTGAATAACAGTATTTATTCTCTTTGATCTTTTCAGCTCATCCAAACATGAAGCTATTCATTAGTCATGGTGGGTTATTCAGCTTTCAAGAATCAGTTGTGAGGGGTGTACCTTTGATTGGAATCCCATTTTTTGGGGACCAAGAGTTGAATGTGCAGAAAATAATGAATTTGGGTGTTGGACTTCATTTACCGTACAAAGAATTGACCAAAGATAATCTTCTGAAAGCCATCAGGAAAATTCTTGGAGATGCAAGGTAAGCAAAAAATATAAAATTAAGGTACAATTACAAATCTCACACATTTTTCCTTTTTTATATCCTTGAATATTATTTAAATTAATTACCATATCTGAATAAATACCACACATCAGTTATTTCGTGATTTACCATTCAAGGAATCAACATGAATTTTTCATACCAATCAATGAATCTTGACATCGGCTTAAAACAAAACTATCTGGTACTGGGGATATTTTATCACAACATAAAGATAAAATTTTACCAGGTATTGGCTTTTTAACCTGCTTTTCATCTCTGAATGAATTAAAGCCCCAGAATTAAATTCGCGTCCTTTTTTAAGAACATATGAACTTGCTATAGCTGAAAGATGCAGAGGTATTCAGAAGTGTAACTCAAAAAAATACTATCACCTATGCTTATGCAGTTTTACTTCTATATGAACTACCTGAATAGCTCTAATTGGATTTTAGAATTCCACTGTTGGTAGCATTCTTTTTTTTTCTTTATATTGAGGAACGTAAGGGTTTTGAAATGCAGTAAAAACTGTTTGAGTTACAGCACAGAATACCAAAAACTTTGAGTTTTAATAGCAATAGATTACACAAAAATCAATTTTTTAATTGCTGAAAAAACTATGAGCACTATAAGTTTATTAAATACATTTGGACAAACTATGATTGCTCATAGTGGGGACCATTACAAGCAACTTTTGAAGTGCACTGTCCAGACTTAGTTTTTTTTTATTTAATAGCTCTGCCAATTATTGACTTCACTGAGGAGTTAGATGAGTGCCTTGTGTATCAACTACAAAAAATAACACCAACCTAAAACAATCAGTATAAAAAATCACAGCCTACAAAAGTGAAGATCGCCTAACACAGAAGATATAATTCATTATATTTTTCCCTGGGTTTGAGCATGCATTTGATGAACTATTCTATCACAAACAATTTAATGTATATATAATTACATACAAACATAGGTATATATTCTGCTTGCTAATATTGCTCCCAGTATTTCCTTATAGTATCTTTCCCTCTTTGGGAAAGATGAAGAAAGCTCCAATCCCTCTCTGTTTAACAAAATATTGTATACTAAACCATGCAGTGCATTCAGGGGAAGCTTTTAGTCATAGCTTGTTCTGCACAAGGGAAAGCCATATTGGAGAGAATGAATGACAAACATTCTTATTCCACTGCAATGAATATGATTTATATCTGTCACCAACTCATAACTTTAGGGAGTGAGTATGTACTTGGCTCAATAGATATTATAGCAGAAACTATTGGATATTGTCTTCAATACAAAAAATCTCAAGGTCATCCCTGCTACAACATTTCAAAGTTTATAAAAACCCCACTCCGGTGATTGGGAAAAATATCACTAAATTCTGACTTCCACCCAAGATTTATCTTGGGTACCAGGACATAGTTTTCATAAAAGATCTGTTCATTGCAGTGCTACTGAAGTTTGTCATAGTTTGTAAAAATGGTTCACTTGAGTCATTTATTTTGACTCACCTATATAATGTATTACATTCTCCATTGAATCAAGTCTTAACTATGAATTTTTGAGGAAAATAACACATAGGAATCCATTGCTTTGTGTTAGGAAATGGAATATCATAACTTTGTAAAATTAAAAAAACCGTACATAATTATGATTCAAAATATGTAGATATAATAAATGGCACAAGATATTCTAGCTTGTAAGCTTGTATATTGTTGCAGTAATCATGGTTTCAAATTAAAGTACTCATATCTTAAAAAAATGGAACTAAGCTAAAGGAATCCTATCCAACCAGTATTACCTGAAATTTCAATATCTAATTTGAGCAATTAAGTTAGATTCCAAAGAAACTGCGGGAGATACCGCAACAGTAACTTTTAACGGAGTCATCCGCTAATGTGCATTTCAATGCAACAATTTCAGAGCATATAAATCATTCGCCTTGACTGGGACTCGAACCCAGATCCCTCAATATCCGGTCGAGTGCTTTAGCCACTTAAGCTACCGAGGCGTCCTCTTAAACTCTGAAATTTTGGGGCTTTTAAAGGAACTAGATGTTATGACGAAATACCGTACATACAATGTCACATGCATTCGTAGTCGTGCGCGAGGCGCCACTGTCCACGAGGTTAAAGCCAACTTTAAACACTTATGGTGTTTTCCCTTTGACAAATTCCAAAGAAACTGCGGGAGATGCCGCAACAGTAACTTTTAACGGAGTCATCCGCTAATGTGCATTTCAATGCAACAATTACGCAATTTCAACGCCTCGGTAGCTTAAGTGGCTAAAGCACTCGACCGGATATTGAGGGATCTGGGTTCGAGTACCAGTCAAGGCGAATGATTTTTACGCTCTGAAATTGTTGCATTGGAATTAAGTTAGATATCATCAGGAAATTTATAGATTTTAAACAATTCTAAAAAATAATGCTATGTTAAGGAAAATTATCAGTGATACTTTATTTAAGCAATGCTAATTTTTGTTTCAGCTTCCAAAATAAAATGAAAAGGCTTTCTAATCAGGCAATGGACCAGCTGGAACATCCTCTTCAAAGGGCTGCTTTTTGGACTGAATACATCATACGTCACAAAGGAGCAAAACATATACAGCCAGCATCTCAGGATCTAGGATGGTTACAGCTATACTCAGTTGATGTCATTTCAATACTTTTTTCTTTACCAATTTCTATGCTCATATCTTTCTGCTATTTAGGATGCAAATGTTGTTGCGGGAGAAAGCGCAGCAGTAAGAAAATTTCTTGGAAGGCTAAAACCAAAGTTAAAAAGAATTAAGGAATAAAAAAGTATTAACAAAATGTCAGCACCAGAGTTTTCATTTCATTTATTCATAGTGAAAATTTGTTTCTCCAGTAATGAATGAAATTAAGAGATTGAAATCTGTCTAGCAGAAGCATGATAACTTCTTACGGCAAGAGTAATAATCTTAGTTAATGTAACCTCATTGACCAGGCAATGTGGCCTCTTATAACAGAATTTATGCCACCGGTGAAATATCACTTTGAAAAATCTTTTATTAAATATTGATGTATATGGTTCTATGTAATAATATTCCGGATGATCTATTTTCAAAATGCCATGAATAGTTTGAGTAGTAGTAGTAGTATTGAGGGGAGGCAACCGACAGCTGAGGTCATTTGCGCCATAGGGGATGGACAAGAAAGGATGAAGGGTGGAGAGAAATCTGGCGTCGGCATATCCTACTCTTTACGAAAAACGCCAAGGGGTCCGCAGCTTAACGTCCCATCCGACAGACTGCGTACTCACTCAAAGTGCCCTCCACAAAGCACCTCAAGTAGGGATCAAGATACCACTGAAAAATATTCAGCACCACCAAGATTTGAACCCGAGCCAGTACAATAGCCACCTAGCCACCGCATCATCTTGATCCCCTGTAGAAGTCTGTCTTCCTAAGTATGTCCTAATGAAATGGGGATGCCTATCTTGTATCCTGTCATTTGCAATAATCTCTCATGACTGTGATAAAAGGAAAATGCAACAATCAGTAATGGTTGGCTTTTATACAGAAATTATGCAAACTTTACATTAAGTTACAGTAATATTATTATACACCTGTCTATTTATAGGAACACTTAAAGGAAGCTAGGCATAAAATTCAGTGATGTCCTAGTACTCATCTTGCCTGTTACTATATATGTACAATTCATTACACAGTTCCCAAAAACTACCCATTAACTGTCCGGGGTGAAGGAGAGCAGAGAATAGTGTTTTAATTATAAATGAGCTGTAGTTTCATTGTCATCATATATATTTTTTTGAAATATTTCGATATTTAGGGCTGGAATTGACTTCATTCAATCTCTCCTGGCACTTGAAATTTATTGTCATAACTTGTTACTTATTGGAATAGAAATGGAACAAATTCGTTTAAATCTCAATCAAGGACAGAGACTTGCTGGTCACAATACTCATTATAACCAGAAATCATTATAATCTTGAAAAAGTCAGAGGAAAAGGTCAGATTAAGTTGAAATTACTTAAGTGTGGCGCAAAATATCATTTGTTACCGATCATTCAAAGGTTAAATTCCAATGAATTTCTCATATATGGACCGTTCAATATTTCTAATAGTGGTATACAATGTTACACCTACTTCAATTTTGTCTTCTATAAACTTTTGAAAATTTTTATGAATTTAATTACAATGAGAATATTGATTATAATTATCCAAAAAAACTCTTTCTGTAATTGACCGCACATACTTCCGTTTCGGGGTAAAAAAATAACGCAAACATCATTCTCGTCCATTGAATTAGGCAACTGCGCGAGCTAAAGGGTATCATCGAAGTCAGCCCGACCACGGATTCAGATTTGACCAGGGACTTCTGGCACGATAGCCAACGACAAACATCTCAACTAATCTCAAAACTCAAAGAAACATCGTTCTCACCCAAATCTCCCGATTCCTATAATGTATTCTCTATTTACACATAAAACTCCTAACTTTAGAAAAACGGCTCTTTCCCGCATTAATTTTCAAATCGAATAATGATTTCTGACATTATAGTAAAGAGATCGGACACACATGGAAATCTGACTACCCGATCCATCGTCTCATGCTATCATTCTTCGCGTAACAAAAATGCTAAATTTACTGGATCCCGCGTTCGTGGGTCTTCTTCCAGTTGACAGTCGTGATACCGTACCATACAGATGATATGAAATAATGTAATATATTTATATACGTTCATGTTAGGCTGATTTAATATAAGACATACAATACTTCCATTTCAAACGGCAATGCGATTTTCATATTTTCCAGTTACCCAAAATTATTTCATTTTAAATTACCTAACAGTCAAAATACACGTAACGACTCCTGTTCAAACGTTAAAAAACTATTTTTTCATGAGCATAAACCATTGTAAAAAATGGAAATCGATTCCTTTACATTCAAATACCTTACTTCATTGCCTACATCAATACTTATTCAAAATAACAAAGACAGGGAAAAATACGGTGAGTTCACAGAAGAAGGGTGAAATGGGTGCATTTTACAAGTAGGTAAATAAACTGTCTGATTATTAGAAGGAAAAATCTGGGCACGCCATCAAAGATACTATAAGGAGATTGATTGATTGATTGACCCAGGAAATATTCAAGAGATATAGGATCAATGGTAAAGAATTAAGCCCAGTAAGTTTAGGAAATCGAAGAGAATATAAAGTCGATGAGGATGGCTTGGGTCCAGATACGAGTATATGTGATGGCGAGATGGGGCATTAAAATAATTGAAATCGAGCAAGACTGGGAATAGATAATATCTCAGGAGAACTAATGAAGAATTGAAGAAAACCGAAAAGGAAGAGTTTTTGTAGGTTGATTCGTATCATATCAAAGAAAGTCATTTAGCCCGAAGACGGGCCCGATAAATATTTACAACAATGCCAAAAAAGAGAAAAGACATTCATATGTGTGAACCATAAGGCCATGAGTTGGATTTTGCACAGAGCTAAGATATTGATTAGAATCATCAAGAAAAAAATGGAGAAGTGTACAAATGAACATTTAGTGGATGATCATCTCGTATTCGTAAAGGGAAGAGCTAGACGTGAGGCCATAGCAGTAATAAAGTCAATAGTAGATAAACATGCAGAATAAAATTAGGATGTACTTGTATTTTACGTGAATTTTGAAAAAGTGTTTGAGAGAGTAAATAGGGTAGAAATAAAGAATGTATAACAGGAGATATGATTAGAGTAGACTGGAGGGTTAAGAGACATACTACGGGGCATGTGCGCATGGAGGATAGAGAGGCTGGCTATAAGGGGAGTTTTAGGCAGGCAGGTAAAGTAAGGCTGTAGGTACTTTTCGAAATATGAACGGAGGAAATTGCGAAAGAATCTCGGAAAGAGTTGGATATAGGAATTAAAGTTGGTATGAAATCACTTAAATCAGTTTGGTTGTGGGTCATCAATCTTCGTTTAGCCAGTAACCCAAAGGATTACAATCACTGCTGGGCACATAACAAAAATCAGAGTGATAGCCAATGTGAAAAAAACAAAATTCGTGAGTTTTTCGAGAACTAGGAAGACAAATGTAAACTCGGTAAGTGCATTAGTTTTGGACAAAGATGGCCAACTTTGTGGATACATAAAAATAAGAATGGCGTCAAAAATAATTAGGGAGTAGGGAGCGGGGTAGGGAGCTCATGGAAAGGACATTGATTATGAATGCCAAGATTAATGAACACTTTGAATAAAGCGTATTTTGTACGGGGCGGAAACTTGATCGATGATACAAGAGGATAATTTATGGTTGGAGGATGTAAAAAAGTGGGCGAGGAGAAGAATGGAAAAATAAAATGGAGGGGAAATGAAAATAGAGGAGTAAAACTATTCGATGTGATAGGAGATTTCAGAATGTTGTACTATGGTAATTATTGTAAACAAACAAAGAAGTTACTCTGTTCAATTAAGTATATCTTCTATGTTTGGTAATGATGTGCATTTTAACATTATTTTTCTTATGCAAAATGATAATTAATCATCAATATTGAAATCCTAAAATTGGTTCCCTGAAGCCCTCCATTCCTCTCTGTCCTGTGTTCGTTCCCTCTTCTCCTGATAGCTTCTCTACATGCTTCTTAATCGGTCATATTTACTTTTATCTTGGTCTTACTCGCTGAATCTTTCCTTCTTTTATGTTTTTGGCTAATCTATTATGTCTCATGGTGTGTCCAACCCATCTATTTCTTCTTTTTCGTATAGTTCTCCTCTATTTCGTTGAGTATGAGGTTTGATAAATCATTAAACTACAATAACTATACACATGTAAGCTTCACTACTTAAACTTATTTTAAAATTTGCAATTAACGGATAGAACTGAGCCAAATAATTTTAGGGAGATACTTAGGTTTTTAAATGAAGTCAGTGATTCTTATTTAGATTAGCTAAATAGTAGTGCTGCAGAAGATGGTGTACCTCCATTGTTCTTGCATCAACATTATCATTTTGCTGGTTGATTATGACTACTCGCCAACGTTAAAAAAATATGTACGTACTTGTGCGAGTAAATATGGATTAGGTATCTTGATCAATTAGCTGGAAACGTAAGGGTAGTTGAAAACACCTCAAGTGGAGATATGCGAGGCCATGCTATAAGGAATTAGAGAAAGTAGACTGAGATATGCCCACCATTGCTAATCAGGGTATTGTTAGTATTTGGTTGGCAATATAAATTATAATTGCATATAAATACTGTGTGTCAGTTTAAATGGGCCAAAATAAGTAGTGATAGCATTTAATTATGTAATTACTTCTTCTTGCATTCAAATGAATGATATGCTTAATTCAAATATTGTTTCTAATATAACTAAAAATTGATTCTGAATACGTATTTACCTTTTAAAAAATGAACATGAATAAATACTTATCTCTTAAGCAGGGTTTCGTACCGCAAGAAAGTTGGTACACGGCAGCCAGTACTAAGGGCAAGGGCAATAATTCTACGCACCGACACAAACCCATAGAATTAATATAGCCTCCGCCGGCCGGATAAAAAAAAATGCGGACGGTAGTTTAATCTGACTCCAGATAGAATCATTCCCGAAAACGGTGATTCAGACATTCCGCACGGTTCATTTGACACTGGAAAGGAAGTGGATGAGAACTGCGAAACATTCACTAGGGCCATTAACACCATGAATATTCAAGGGACCTGGATAATGCGGAAAATACAAGAGGAGTTGTGATACCCAGAGTTGCCTAGTACAAAGCGTAATAAGCGACAGGCGAAGTGTAATTATAACAGTTAGAACCTTCCTCCTGATAGGCAAAAGAGCGAAAATTTGAACTGTGCAGGTGATCCAAATATAAGAGGGTCGGCTCATAACCCAAAAGTTTTATTAAATACGGGAAACGAGGGGGGTATCTTAGCGAGGGAATGCATTGAAATAGACAGCCAGGCGTCCAGCCCAAAGAAGAATCGTCACAAATGAAGCGATGAGTTCCCAGATATTTTATTAATTTGCTGAAGCATGGCAACGACTTTAACTTACTCGTCATGGAGTACTGTATTTCACGTACAATCGGTGCGCGATAAATTCTGTTAAGCGTGATTTCCAAACGGAAATGAAGATTGATGTTTCTTTTCCGCAGGTTTGGTCAACCACCGACCAACGGTTTAAATACTAGAACGTCGTCCTAAATGTATTTTGAACAAAATTCTCTCTCCCTCTCGCGGTTAAAAAGGAGGAAATGCAGGACGTGAGAGTATTCGCGTGGCCTGTGGCCCTTTTTGGATCGGATACACGGTTCACTGAAAAGGAAGATCAGGGAAGAAAATACCGAAAATTTCGAAAACCGATAGTGAAGGCGGATGCTGAGGGAAGGTATGGTTGAAAAATAGGCATGAAAAAGTAGAAATGGCAACATTAACCAGAGCATGGAAAAGAAGAAGCATTTACAATGGGTCACCTTGGAAGATAATTCATTTTTTTATTAACATAATCGCAGCGAAGTATCTGCGGGGAAGAACAATGGACTAAATCATAGGCGGGCATCGAAAGAAGCAAGAAAGTTTAGGTAAATAGACATAGGATGAGTTGGATGGGTAAGAATCTTGCTATAGTCAACATATAATTAATACGTGTATTCATAGCCCAGGTCGATTCACCAACAAACCACAGAAGCTAAGCCGAAGAATGGTTGGATAGGCGAGGGTAGGGCTAGCCTATTACTTAGCCCTGCGTCATGTAACCCCTCGGTCACGAAGGGAGTAGACACGATTGCCTGCAAGACTTTTCGGTTGGTTCAGATCCCTCGAGTTTCCTGGCGACACCGAGGGAATTACATGTAGCCCTCAGCAATCACATCAGTAGATTGGATCAAGAGCTTAAAATAAGAGAGACATTTCCAATCGCCAACCATTTCAAGTACTTGTTCATCCCTTGCACGATACACAATTACAGCGCAATCAGACCTAGGCAACCCTAGATTATTAATTTGCAAAACATTTAAATCTTTGCTTGAGCACTCTCAATATTGCAGAGCCCATTATTGTGCCGCTCGTGTGAGTTTTTCCTTACAATCGTTTTATATATATATATATATATATATATATATATATATATATATATATATTCAAATACATATTCATATGTATGTACAAGTACATGTGTATATATTAATGACTGGTGCCTAAGCTCGCTACGCCACGCCATACGTACTTTTGGTGGCCTCTGAGGTTTTTATACTGAGGAAATGTAAAAGTGATACATTTGATTATCGCCCATAATTTCCCAGGAAGATGTGGTTCCCGGAGTTTATTATAGCTTGACCCAAGCTTGTGATGTCCAAAGTCACCGAGATTCGAACCCGGCTCAACCATTTAATTTTCAAACGTTCTATGACACTACTTCAAGCTGTAAAGTATCCCATTTTAACAGGAAAAAATTATCAAAGGTTACAAAAAAAAGACTGATTCCATGAATTTGGACTTTTGCATTACCTGGGATTTTTAAAAAAATCCAAAATATCGTAGTCTAAGCCATTTTCTCAAGTAAAATCATATTTGTTTTTGAAAAGGATCGCAAATTAAATTGTTCGTCAGCGGCCACTCCCATATTGCGTCGGAGGACTGATTAAAGAGAAAATGTGTTACACATCTTCCGTCATAGTGTATTCACCAAACTTAAATTTATTCCCAGACCCTCAAAAAATTCTACAGTTGCAAATATTCTGATAATGGTCTTTCTCTAGTCCAGTGGTTGACAAAAACTTTGTCAACCGCTGAACTAGAGGATACTTTGGTGCGTTATCAAGCTAAGTGTGTGCGCGCGCTCCTTACACTCCCCCGTCCGTATGCTAAGATCTAAGTTTTGTTTTCATTCGAGGTCCGTCCTTCGCTCGGAGAACATCGCTAAGGCTGAAGGGGGAATACGGCAAGGAGGTAAGAAGTGGAGATAGACGCAAACCTTTCCCGTTATCCCGATCGCTCCCGTGCTTCGCTCCATCGTTCCGTGAATGACTTCTACGGTTTGCGTAAGGCGTTCTAACGTGTCTTCGCCCAAAAGTTTTATAAGAGCCTTTATATTCGTGCTAACTCCTGTCAGCGCAGTCACCATACTATTGGAGGTAAATTCTTCAAGGGCTTTGCGACAGTGCAACTTTTCCCTTCATTGAAACACGTGCATTCCTCCGCACTGGAATTTGTTTTCTTCTGAGTGACGGCGAAGAAAGCTACGGTTCTGTTCTCTTTACAATTTCCCATTGCTTATTTCTATGTCTAATCGTATTTTTGTTCCGCTTCTTTCCCGGGTTTGTTTTCATCTTGTCCCTCAGTGTACCTCTGTCACCTTCATCCAGCCTCCGGTGAGTACCCATGTTTCTGCCATCAATCATATCCCAGTTATTTAAGTCAGCCATCCTTTCTTGACCGGATAGCTACCATAAAAACGTCTGAGCATCCAAAATACTTGGGATGTTCAAACATTTTTTTAAACGGGTCGAAACTTAAGTCATGCAAGCCCTTGTACTTAGTGTGTAATATACATTTATGGGAAGGACGTTTGTGGGTGCCTAAGTTCCAAGGTGCCCTTTAAATAACTAACGCGCTACCCATTAAATCGAATCAAAAACAGAATCAGGGTGAGTCCCCTCCGTCGCTACGCTATGATGCAATCTAAGAAAATATCTAAATATGGTGGTAATGTTTAATAGTTACCTTCTAATCGTAGAAAACAAAATTTTAATTTAATTCTGGCACGCAAAAGCCTTCCGATCAGAAAGACCACACCAATACGAAAGAGAAAGGAACGCTTTTCAAACGCGCGCACTGATACTAATTATGGCACAGTGGCCTTGGCGTGTAAGTTCAGTATTTATCATTTGTTTTGCCATAAAACTTTAGTTCTAATTAACAGTTCCATATCTGCTTTCCCTGAGAACAATAGACAGACATAATAATTTTTGGGTTACGTTACCAGATAGGATGATTAGAAACTTGAGCATCGTCTTCCACCGAAGCTTATCTGAAGACCCACAGCTTGAAAAAGCATAACCCAAGTAAAGCATTATGAGGAAATAACCAAACAAGGGTCATCATACCCCTAGATTTTCCTTTGGGATCAAATATTCAACCCATAGAATATTTAACAGCAGTGATGTGACGTTAGACAAACTATTTTTCTTTGTGATTCAAAATGAACACTACCAAAAAGTTTGAAGCTGGCCACAAATGGCTTTCTTAAAACATAATTTTGAATACGTCAATATTTGATGTGATTCTTGCTGAAAATCTTGATATGACGATAGATAATTGGGGATGGATTCATTAAATCAGGTGCCAAGATAAGAGTTAATGAGTGATTTAGATAAACTTCAGGTGCGGACTTTTGGCAAAATCGAAGTCATTATGGTTCGTTAAGTGTTATCCTCTACTATATTGCATTGGATTATTCATTGGGAATTAAAATTCAGTAATTTTCACAGAATTTTAGGGGAAACTAACGGTCTACAAACATTGCTTAGTTGATTATTTAGCATTCATCCAAAAACAGACAAGTGTTTGCTTTTTAACATCAAGATAATAAAGTAACAATCGCCCACACCTAAGCCCTAGATAGAGGAAAACTAACTTAGGCGGGAATCGAAACTGCAACCTCAGGTGAGGACTTCAGCCCGATACCAACGCATCGATAAGGAGAGTTGTGGTACCAGATCAAAATGAAATCATTGTAAATCTATTTAAAGATGCGTCCGTTTCGTTCTTAAGGTGTACAATGGGCTGAATAATTCATCTTGGGTTATCTTGGGTTCAATGATGGAATCAGTCGAAAGTTTTACAGGAAGCTGGCCACTTCAACTGTTTTTGAAATCGAAATTTTACGATCACAGCACCAACGTATCTTTCTCTCACTGAAGGAAATGAATAAACGCATCCTTTCACCTTTGTCCTCGTGCGAGGAGATTCCGAATTCGATGATTGAGTTCGTTGTCAGTAAGCTAGCTGTCTGCCTGCCCGCTTCAGTCCAGATCGTCCCAACCAATAAAGTCGGGTCCACGATGTGATACACTCATCCATCCTTTGACTCTAGCCAAGATTGATCGAGCGATTGTGGGACGATTGGGTCATGGTCGCGTAGAGACCGGCGCCGAACTCGGGGGCGAACTCGTGTTCACAGTCGTCATCTACTTAAACTTTCAACGTGTCAGTATGTCACATCGAGGGTGGCCGGATCAAAAATTATAATCTGGAGATCAGGCGTGTCAAAATTAAATTTTTTGGCATTCATTATTGGGTTTAGAGATAATCGCACTAACAAATATTAAGAACGAAAAATTACAATAAGAATATTTTTGTTCATATTTAATCAAATAATAATCACGAAAATATTAGTGTATTTTCACTTGCGCGCTTTGAAACCTCCACGAAGTTTTCTAATGCATAGTTTTAGCTTGTATTGCCAGTTACATGCTGAGTTGTGGGTGCTTCGACAACGTTGCACATTTCTGTTGTCGTGTCATTATTGACGTACTCGTACTAGAAACGCCAGGCCACCTTACTCGCTTTAATGTCAATATTCAATATTTGTTCACTCAGTACAGGTGTATCCCGATACCTACTTGGGTGGAATGTGGAAGGCATTTCAAGTGTAGCATGGCGTCCGTCAGATGGAGCATTATAAACTGTGTGTGGCCCCTTGGCACCTTTCGTCAAGAGATGACTAATACCGAATAATAATGACGTTAGCTGCTGGCCGCCTCCCCTAAGAAATAACAACACTCGTTCTATCCCACAAAAGTGTATGCCCGAAGCCCTGAAAAGGGAGCATCACACAGATTTTGAAGTATTCATTATGGACTTTCGGATATTCGTACTATCAAATGTAAAGAAGGATGAATATTTTTGAGAGATGGTTGAGGCCGGTACTTCGTGGAAATTCATTTGTAACGCACGAAAAAAGAATCAAAGACTTTGCGTTTCCACAGGACATGGAATTCGTTTCCTGTGGATACGCAAAGTCTTTGATTCTTTCTTCGTGCGTTACAAGAAGGATGAACTTTAACAATACTGTATAAATTCGAGCCGTAACTCACTAATTTTTTTTCGAAACATTGAAAAGGGGTATTTTTCGCGTTCTATCTCAGATTTTTTAAAAGAGATATTTCGTAAATTTAATATATCAAATGGGGTATAATATCTCGAAAATGTCTGTCTGCCCCATACACAACTTTCATTCTCGGAGTCAGCTGGAAGGAAATTTAGATATTCTTCGGGCGAGAGAATTCAATTTTTTTCGAACGGTCTGATATCCGACCTATGATGACATCGTCGGAAGAATATTATGTCATATCCCAGTTGCCACAAAAAACAGTTTGTGACCAATTAGAGTGCACTTGAATTTTCCATAATCTATAGGCAGTCGCCGAGACGCGCTCCGATAATTTGGGAAAGATGAAAAAATTCCCCGTGTTTCGTTAGCATTCAGTGGCTGGCAGGCGCTTGTGATGGGATAGTTTTACTCTGGAAGGACAAAGTGCCTGGCAGCCATTGAATATTAACTGAACGAACGTTTTCAACTTTTCGCAATCCTCGATACGCCTGTGATTACCTCATCATAATCAGTATTTCAATCCTAGGATTGGTTTACTGCAGCCCTCCATTCTACTCTATTGAATGTCAATGCCCTCAATCCTTGATACCTCCTCTGTTTTACGTCATTCTTAAATTGTCCTATGTACTCTTGGTCTTCCTCGTGGAATCTTCCCTTCTATTTTTCTTTCTATTATACGTATTCCCAATCAATCCATTGTGCCTTAATGTGTGTCCAATCCATCTATTTCTTCTTTGCCGTAGGGTTCTCCATATGGTCCTATCCTCTTCTGCTCTTCTATATACTTCCTTGTTTTTTCTGTCCATTTAATCTTCACCTACAGATACTTAAATACGACCATACATACATTTTAAATTTTGGCGTTTGATAAACCGAATATTGGGGAATTACATACCAATTCTTTTACCGAAATTTTCCTATCAATCTCAAATGAGAAAAAATGAGCTATGATTTGATTAGCCCAAATATAGTGAATTAAGTCAACTCAAACGAAGAGTTTTATCATTAATTTCAGACGAGCCCACTTTAAGAGCTTTATAGACAAATTTAAAAT
This sequence comes from Hetaerina americana, assembly GCF_022747635.1. Classification (NCBI taxonomy): domain Eukaryota; kingdom Metazoa; phylum Arthropoda; class Insecta; order Odonata; family Calopterygidae; genus Hetaerina; species Hetaerina americana. The sequence goes on from NW_027287538.1 coordinate 33,063,732, forward strand.
TAAAAAATGAATTAATTATCAACAGCTACGACGGATGATCTTGTACTATTTTGTACTTAACCAAGATTACAAAATAATGTTTAGACTGCGTAATCTTACAGAAAGAAAAAACAGAACTTAGTGAAGAACTTACTGGAACGTACTGTTTTTGTCCAGTGTTTTCCAAATAAGATAGGCACCAAGAAAAATCATAAGACCACTGTTAACTTGGGAAGTTCAGAGATATATTTCGATTTTCATTCTGGATTTTCCGGTAGGCAGTTCGAAAACCCATTAGCCTATCACATAACTCATATTTGTACATGATTTCGTACACATTCAGATAGATCGAAATGATACAAGAGTCAAGGTGATCGGTTAATGGAGGCGAGATTTGTCGAGGTAAACGTAAATCAAGTTTTCCTACGCTCACTTCTGCTTTCCATTTGCAGAGGAATGAAATTTTCAAGGCACCTTGAATAATTAATCTATCCTAGAGACATTTGAACCGGTTAGAAAGTCATCACAGTTGTATCTGTAACACCATGATAATTATTCGTAGCGGAACAATGTATCAGTTCATTCGATTCCATTAAAATTGCGCACACCAATGGAATAGGCTACGCAGTATTTAAATTGCAATTAACATTATCGACGTCGACATCGTGTTGTATACTTAGATTTAAAAACAACAATTCCTTGATTCCACGATTTAGGCTAGCACTAGAGGGGGCCCAAAGGAGTAGAGAGAAACTTGACATTTTCAAAGGATCTTAATTGCAAATGAGCCTACATAAAGAAGCCTAAATACGTGCCCGGTTAAGGTGGGGAAACTTTCATTACCCATCTGTATTTTCCAACATTTCGGCGATAGTTAAAATCTGTGTGAAGCTATAACAATCATAGCGTTTAAAAACAGTAAATAAGAGACTTTTACAATAGAACATGGCGTCGTAAATGGTGGAAGGGTTCGAAGTAGTAGCTTGAATTTTTAAGACTCCCGCGATGAGCTCATAGCGCGCCCGTGACACGTGTTAGCGAGATCCATATTGCAAGAATACAAGATTGTTGTCTGATAAGTGGTTCGAATCATCCACCTTCGAGAAGACCGGCATGCTATCCGGAGGATGTCCTTCAGTCGCGTATGACTTTTGCTGGGAAGGGAGGCGGCTTGCCATTTTATTACTTATTCTTACATTGTATGGGTCCTGGGTTAACCTTACATCAGATTATTAATTGAATTATTTCAGCCACTGCTATTAAGAAATAGTTTGAACAATTCTTGATAATTAGAAAAAAACATTTCTCAAATGCCCATTAATGAAACAGTGGCTTCAAAATTATTTAATCATTTATCAACTTGATCAAATTTTTTCGAAATATTTATTTCATTCAACTTTTGAAAAAAATTGTTATCACTAAAATAAGATAAACACGGCATTTATGGTGGTGCACTTTTCTGGGGACAGGTAATTGGAGTAATTTGCAATTGTGGTTAAATAATCCTTCCTCAAACAACAAGTATACGTACATGTATACGTGGTTTTTTCTATTTTAAAAGATGCTTGTTTTTTATAATAATGATAGCGATGGCGATTATGTAATATGGGGAAGGAGAGGGAGGATTAATATCTTAGAGAAGAAGTAAAAAAACAACCTTAAATTGCCTTGATTAATTTAAGAACGACCTTCCACCGACCTAATCAACAGTGTAATCGATTACTTTGGGTGAATCACATACTCGTACAATCAAAAATGTCTGAGTTCACATTAAAAACTTTAATTTTGTTTTAGCTTGATCCCGGTGGAGGAATGGCGACAAATCTATTTGCAAATAAAGGGTTCCGAGTTCTAATCCCAGGTGAGGAGAATGATTTTAATGTTGTGATAGTCTCGGTATTTCTGTGCAAATTAGTTGGTGACTACTCTTTAACAATAACAAAAAACAATTTTTATTGCTCTGGGAGCAAAGTCCCTTGGAGCAGAATACATGTTACATGAGGTTTTGAAACCTATGGAGTGAAACAGGTTTACATAATGCATAGAATAAGGTAATTAAACCAGTCACAAAACACAATTTAACATCATTTGAACAAAACATATAGTACAATACATACATACAAATACAAAGAACAATAGTTAAATATTTAACCTGATAGAACAGTAATACGGTCATTTTGGTAGTGAGGTAGACAGATATTCAAGTAACCGTCGCAGAATTCGCCACAGTTCTTTGAAAACTTAGCAAACTTTTGGTTATTTTAAATCTTAAGTCAATCAAATAACAAAAAGGATTGCGCCTGGGAAATCAAGACAAGTATAAACCCCTTTTACACCTTGAGTTACTCCAACGTACTCTCCATGCTCTCAAGCCTCAGTGAGCGAGCCTTTAAGTATCCAATGCACGAAGACTTATCCTCAGCACCATTTTTTCTCCCTGCTATTTTGATAGGTAATAATCAATAAAGTCTATGACAAAGGTGACGTAGAAAGTTTGAAATGTACGCCTTTTGGATTTGATAAAGAGATTATGAAATCTTTCCCAATCGATCTCGATTTTTTTTTATTTTCAATTCTCGACGCTTCGGGAGAGCGATGACCTCCAATGTAATCTTCCTCAGACGGCGAAATTCCTCTCAGATTCGGTGGAAAAGTAACGTTACGAGGCCTGGGCCACACAAAATTTTCCATCATTTTCTCTCGACGCCAAATTTTCTTTCCGTGCCTCTTTGAAAAGGCCCAAATTGGCATCTTGTAGCGAAACGGTTTCCTTTGGGAGTGCCGAGGGCACCGAATGGCGTAAGAAACTAGGGGCGAGGAATGTTGCGTGTGAAACGGACGGTTAAAATGCGAATAATTGTATTTTATTTCCCACCGGCATCCGTCTCAAGGAGTGGTTGTTTTTTTACAAAATATTTTAACGTGGATAGAGTTACGCTGGCTCACAATCAAACGAATCTGTATGTAGCTCTGAATAACTTCATCGAGGTGATGGAGAGAATGGATTCGAGGGTGAATTACTGAAAAACAAAAGTAGTCGAAAAGAATGTAAAGCAGTAATGTATAGCGAGGGCTAATAGCGTTTAAAACCTCTAAGAGGTGAGACCACTTTCATTTATATGATAGAAAATAAAGTATAATTATTTCAGATAAATAATTTTAATATTAGGTAAATAATTTTGGAACTTGTTGTTTGTATGTTTGGCGGGTCCCTGGCTTAGGAGGAATCCTAGTAAACCCTGAAAAAGTTAGTACTTGTGTATCGCGAAGGTCACTGTTTTAGGATAAAACACACCTGAGTGATTGAGTGAATGAGCGTAAGCGTGCGTGCATCTGTTTTATTACTTTGTACTCATCTGTGCGATTGGCCGGTTACTGCCATAGGAGAGATCCTTGTAAACCCTGAGTGTGTGATTGTAAATACGATTCGAAAAGGTCTAACACACCCAACTGATTGAGTGATTGCTTATTTACGTGAGTCCGTCCTATTTTGTTACATCTGTATTGTTACTTGGCATTCATTTGTATGATTGGCGGGTCACTGCCGTATGAGGGATCCTTGTAAACCCTGAGTGTGTGTGTAAATGCGATTCACAAAGGTCTAACACAGAGTGATTGAGTGATTACTTGTTCACGTAAATCCGTTCTGTTTCGCTACATTTGTTTTATAATTTGGCTTGCATCTGTGCGACTGGAGGGTCACTGTCACAGGAGAGATCTTTGCAAACCCTGAGTGTGTGTGTGAATGTGATTTACGGGAGTGCTGTTATTCCTTAACACACCCTAGGGATAGAGAGGCTGTAAGTTTGTTTTAATTTTTATTTTTTATTCATTTTGACTTTTTAGTGTGTGATTCAGGTATACGCGGGTCACTTTTTCAAAACCACATCCAAGTGATCTATTGTGTTCCCTGTCCCACCCCTTACTTGTAACTTTGTTTTTTCCCACCTCCTTTCAACTTTGTGCCAATCAAGTTTACGGTCTCGGCTATCCCGTTTTCATCTCCTTACTATTCTATTCCCTGCCAATTTTCTCATTACCTCATAACTCCTTACAACAACATTTTCCATCGCCTGCTTCTCATAGTTCGTTCTTGGCCTTCCTCTGCAATTCTTGCCCCTCCGTCTGCCCTTCAATTATCGTCTTTAGTCATCCATCTTGCTCCAGGATATGTCCAATTACTTTCCCTCTCCTTATTGTGAGAGTCCTCAAAAGAATTTCTCTCTTCAATCACTCTTCGAAGTACATTGTTACCTTCTCATTCATTTCAGTTTCAGCATCCTTCCGTGTCACCACATTTCCACCGCCTGAGATCTTCTTTCATCGCCCAAGTCTCAGAAGCCTCCGCAGAAAACTAAACTTCCTTGCTTAGCTCCGTTTTTTCTGACAAGTGTATACGATTTCACTTGTTTTTTCAACGAATTTTATCGCCGAATTTTCACCGAGGTTTGCTGTGATAGTACTCTAAGTTTCTCTGCGATGAAAAATCATGGCTGGTGATGCTGCGTAGATAACGATAGTTCAATACGAGAGAGAGAAGATCGAGGATTCACTTTGTCAGAGACAGTTATGTAACTTCCGCTTCCAATTGTGTCAGTTATGGTAGAGACACCTAAAAGATGGCATGCCTCATTCTCTAGTTAAAATGAATATATATTAATTTTAACTTAACTAATCAATGACCCATAAAACATTATTAAATAGCATTTTGGTATTAGCTTTAAGTTTAAATACTAATTTTAAATAGCTATTAGTGTATATTGGAATTAAGATTAAAATCCATTTCTCACTCAAAGAACTAGTGCTCAGGGCGAATTAAGATGAAATTGATCAAGTTGCCAAGGACAACGACAGCGCACACTCGCCAGACTAGGGCGTGCGAGAATACTAGTGATATCAAACGACCTCCAGCGTGGTCGCCGGCTGAAATTAATGTCTCCTTGCCTCTTCCCCTTGTCTTTCGTGTTGAAGGAGAGAATTTCATCCTGTAAAAACTGAAGAGACGTCGCATTTTGAATCGATTCCATTAATTGTCATCTGATACTTTTGAGAAAGAAGAACGAATAAAGACGTTAATCTACGACGCATGTTCACTCGACTTATGTAAATGAACATATAATAATTATGAGATTGATTAAAAATAAAATAAATTAATTAAAACTATTGATATAAATTTTTGTCAAAAGCTGAAGCCCACTATAAATCTCATAATTATTACATGTTCATTTACATAAGTCAAGAGCACATACGTAGTAGATTCACGTCTATATTCGTTCTGCTTCGCGTTTTGATCAGTTTTACAATTTAAATTATCACTTCTTTTTCACAGGTGCGTTTAACTTTCATCCTTTTTTCATGAATTTTACGTCCAAATTCCTTCCCTTACTTCCACTCATTTTTTCACTAGGTCTAAGCTATTATTATTATTATTGGTAATCTACCGGTTATGGCATGTTTTGGATGGACACAGGCTACGCAACGGTCCAACAATTATTCCCATGCCTCTCCTAAGATAACACAGCGTTCAATCCGACAATGCAAAAATACCCCCCTTCGATTCCCCATGGCATACTCCTCTCTTCATTCTGTTCAACATACCCATCACCTATCCTTTTCCTACTCTTCCTCCTTTCTTAATGTACTCGGCCAGACATCGAGGGATCCGGTTTCGAATCCCAGTCAAGGCGAATGATTTTTACACTTTAGAATTGTTGCACTGTAATCCTTTCGCCAATCATCTCATCAGTTAACTAAATCGCGGCAGCGTCAATTTTAATTATCTGGTTCGTTTTTCAAAACTGCATTCAAGTATAAAAATCCTCTAAAATAATGTCAAATGTAATATAAAATACTTAAGCACAGAGTCAGTGTGAAAATTTGAAGTGAAACGGGTTAGCACAAATTTATTTTCATTGGAAACCTACGCTTGAGCGAACTACGGCGACTTCTGCTCTAATTCTAAACTATTAGCCTTGGTATTTCTTGAATTTTCTGATTATGGGAATTTCGGAAACTCTGAGTAACGGGACCATTTGCTTCCACGATGCGCTGTAAACCCCCCGAGGCAACCGGAACCTAACTCGCATATTTCTGCGGTAAATATGATCTCAGCTGTGTCAAAACTGGTTAGGCATTAGGAAGCATCTTTTAGGTGCCAGAATGTTTGGCGCCCAATGAAAAGGCAGCTTGAGTTTGGACACCCTACGCAGTAACATAGCCGTAGCTAAGCTTGTAGTCGCATGTAGCTAAGAATAAGGAACAAACAGATGATGTCCGAATGTAAATATTATGATATTTAAGATGGCTTGTGCAAATATTTGTTTGAAGCTGCAAAACCACGTAATTCTGAGTTCACTTTACAGTACATTCGGCAGTCTTTTATTAAAGTTTTAGGATATGCTTTATGTCGCTACACTTTTTGAGTCCTAAGTTCGGGGGTCTAAATAGGTGCCTAAATTTGCGCCCTCTCGCTGCCTAACGAGTTTGAACACCCTTCAAGATGGTATCCACCCTGAATCGAGCGATTTAGACGCCTAAAGAAAGATCTCGGGAGTAGAGCGTTCTTAAAATCATGGGATGGAAGTGATGGAGAATATGTGGAAATGAGTCAGTCAAAGGTGCAGAAGTTTCTTTGCCTTAAAATTAGTTGAGGTTGGCAGCAGGGGTTTGAGAAAAATAATTACAAAACTTACGATGCCACGTCGCAAAATAATAACGGCATGCGTTTCGGAGTTGGTAGTTATCGTATGTTTTGTGACTGAAATTGAAGTAGTACGAGTTATTTCTTTGCTTCCTACCAAACTAGTCATGTACGTGTCAATCTTTTGAGAAGGAAACAAAATTTCACAAGAAAATTTTGCTTGCCTGGCACCTGGATGTCTATCCTAAAACGTTAATACTACGTTAATAATACGTTAATAAACGTGCGTCATGACTACTGTATCGTCGTATAACATTGTTATAATATAATGCATGATGTATTGTAGAATGTGAATGTGAATGTATTAAAGTAAATGTGTAATTTAACATTTTCCGACCGCGGTAGGGTCATGCTCGTGTAAAAATTAGTCTGGTGTGTATTCACCCCCTGCCACACACCCTAGCAGTGGCTTGTAAGGTAGACAAAATTTTAAAAAATATATAATTTATACTGCTTCTACACACTCGTGCATTCCACTTCCATTGCGTCAAAAACCATGAATAGTTTCTGGACTTTTCGGTTATCGCACAGATTATCTATACAAATCTATTTTGTGTTTTTGAGCTATTTCAAACGAGAAAACCTATAAAAACACTCATTCGTGATTCCGGAAATCGCAGTCACAACAATTACTTCAGGTAATTAAGTTTATCATGGTTTGAAATATTATGTTGGTAGGTATACGTAGTAAAAGAATGCTAAACGCAAAGCCTACCTAAAGTTTATTTTAACTATAAAACTAACTAAGCCTCTGTAACTTGTGGGCAGTTCGGTATTCTGTTGGTGACATGTTAATGTAGTAAAATATTTATGACAATGGTGTGTGTTTGCAAATCATTTTGTGTTTCGGCCTTCTTTCAGGTTATATTAAATTTTTCGGCGGAAATAAGTAATATGTAAATCATCGGTGGGCCTTCGACAATTTGTCCTTCCGGCGAACTTCGAATTTTATCCATGGCACGAAACTTAACGCCTTGCTCGTGATCGAAAGGCCCCAAGCTCTTGTAGCACATCCTCCATGTAGCCGAGGCAATGTGAAATAATACATACCTTTTACTTTTTCATTTAGGTTGCCATTTGTTAGCGAGGAAGTCAATTTTCTATCGTATTATTCGTAAATTTCCTTTGCATGAGCATTCGACAATATTTTATACGACTGTGAATACATTTCCTCGACTACGTTCTGAATGTGAGATTGGGGATGAAAGGCACTCAATATGCCAGCAGTCAAATGTTTCCCATTTCTTTTTCTCCGATACGTTGATCCTGCAGGTGAAGAACTCCCAAAGTAGGAAGGGGAAATGTGATAAAAGGTAACAGAGAAATTTTATCTTTCGCTTGTTAGGCCTCATTTAGAATATGGTGCTAGTATATGTGATCCTCTTGAATTTGGATTAATTGCCGAATTGGAGCTCGTGCAGCGTAGAGGAGGACCCCTTGGCACCTTTCTTTAATAGAGTAGATTAATTCCGACGCTGGGTTGGTCCCTCCACCATTCCCCATCCCCTGAATATCCTATCCGCACCAAATTAGCCACAAACCCCCGATGAACCCAAATGTTGGTCGCCGAGCCTAATTACAAGTACCATTACAAACGTGCAGGATTAAGGGCACGAGGGAACATGAAGTGAATGACCGTGATCTACGAAGAAAAATTTGAAGGAGTCCATTCGAATACGTAAACTGTTACCGCGACTGGGTTATGAACCATGAACCTTGAAACATGACGTAATATTCCACCACCACGCCCGATTGAACTTAGGCTAAGAATTTTACTTATTAGATGCCGTCTGGAAGCCTAACCTAAGCCAGCAGTTAATACATGTCCTGTAGTCGTAACTCCCTTCTTCAAACTCAAAAGCGTTCACTCTTTCGGACCGGTCGTACCTTTTATGATGGTATTTGAGTTTCGTCCGCAGTCCGACGAATGAAGAGGGACAAGTGGGACATAACGGTGGAGTGGAAGGGGGCGATAAGGTCAGCGACCTCGCCCAGAGCGTGCTTCGTACTTGTACCGCGCATAAATACATCAGACGCTTTTATGAGAGCTGCCTCTAAATACGCTGCCGCGCGGATAGGCCGCCTGCCAAGGATCCACCTAACCGTATTTACAATTGTATCATTGTCGTGTGAGAGACGCATGGGTGTCCCCCGAAGTTTTTACATGCATCGAAGGGATGAGCGTAGACCGAAGGCTTCCGAATGCAGAAGAATTACACCCCGCAACCTTACTTCCGAGGGGTTATTCCCTAGCGGCTAACGTTCAATGTAATTCCATGAAAACTATCCTTCAGTTGAAACAAAAGGCATTAGCATCAAGGTGGGATTGACTTTGGGAACTCTCAGACCCGTAGTTGTTCATCCGCTCCAGCTAAGTGCGAGTATTACGAATACTCGTATTATGTATCTTTAAATTTATTGCCATTCTCAGGAATAGGTAACTGGTCAATAAGGCGCACAAACAGCTTTGTAATGGCATTAAATATTCCCCCACAAAATTAAGTCCTAGTTTCAAAGTATGCGCAGCTTGGAATCACTCGTTGCTTTTTCAATTATCTTCTTAGAACTTATTGACTATATCCACGAGAAAATTTTCCCAGTTAATGCTCTCCTTATTATGGGCGGGAACTCATACACATACGGCAACTGACTCGCGATGACACTTGCTCTAATGGTTGAAATTGTAGTACAATGGCAAATATAGCATTATATTTTACACTCAGGCGATGTCGCTGAGCAGAAGACAGCCTCAGAGATAGCGCAGCAAGTGTTTGTAATGTCGTAACTAACTCGTGGCATTGAACCTACAGTGTGGGGGACCTTCTCCTTGGCGCGCTGATGTCGCTCGACGTAATATCGAGCTTCCTCGCTGCCAACCACAGCAGTTAGCATTCATTAAAATTGTACATATTAGGAAACATTATCTCAACCCGACATTCTTAATCGATGCAAATCTTCACTAATTACTATCGACTTGTGACAGCGATTGAAAAAAAAAGTCAGAGATCAGTGAGAAAAACGCTCGCAAATTGTTATCCATGGAATTCTTGATTTATGAATTATTCACATCCCTTATGACACACTCGAAAAAATCATTATCCAGGAGGCCTCGATTTTCGACCAAAGCATAAGTCTCATCCGCGGTAACTTAAGTGGCTATAACACTCAACTGAAAAATGAGGGATCCAGGTTCCAATCTCGCACAAGGAGAATGATTTTCCCACCGTGAAATTTTTCGAATTTGGGCGCATATCAGTAGTTGACTCCGTTAAACTTATTGTTGCATCTATTCCCTTTATTTCTACGAAACCATATCTTTTGACGATACTTTTAAATCGAATTTTGCATGATGTGTTTCAACACAGAACCAAGGATTAAAAATGGGAGTGTTTACAATTTATCCAACCGATATGACCCAGACGTTTTCGTTTTCAACCCTTTCTCATATCCGTGATAGAGCTCCTCCCTGTGGGCAGTACAAACTTCTTGGGAAGAAGTTATTGCATCAGACTGAAGAATGATGGATCAATTTAAATCAATATCAAGTTAAACTTTAAATTTCATCCAAGAGAAACTTTTTTTAAATATTGAACCAAATGCATGATAGATGATCAATGTTATATAATATTTTCTGTTCCTATTATTTAACTTAAACAGATCAATATCAGGAGTGGGCCTTATAAACTGTTGGGCTTGAATGAGGAACCTGTGCATAAAAAGTATGGTTGTCTTGATGAGTGAGATTTAGAGCTCAGTGTGCCAACTTCACACATCAGAGTATGAAGGTTAATTCCTTCCCCTGTGCTGCTTCACTTTCCCAGGAGGCTCTAATACCCACAATCACACAACTGAAAGCTGTGGATGTAGGGGGTACTCAATTTCATAGAATCCTCTAATTTGCAGCCAAATACTTGGCCCGCTAGGCTACCATGCCCTTGGGTCTTTTGAGGAACATCTCATGTTATATCAGGTTAAATGTTTCCTGCAGTCTACTTATGCAAATAAAGGTGAAATTATATATTTGATTCCATAAATGTAGCTAAGAAATGTTAGTAAAATAATCATTAATGGGCATCCTTAGGCTGAATTAAAATTAAGATAAGCAGTAAACTATTGCTATACAATATATGGCATCTTAATCATGGGAAAAATTAATTATTGATTCTTACCAGTAATGCAAAACTAAACCAAATAACAACTGTCTAATGCTGACTTTTTCAGCAGTTCCTCAGTGCCCAGCAATTTCCCATAAAGACAGCAAGGAAGGGTTACAATTTTAAAATACATAATCTGATAGAACTTGATAAATGCAGAGCCATAACCATCTGCAACGTCTACGTAAATTTAAATATCATATAAAGCCAAAATGGTGCCTCTAAAAAATTATGATATCTGAACTTATGTTTAAATTCCTAGATATGTGCGGTACATATTATCCTCACTCCTGAAGAAAAGCTATTGATTACAAAGATGAATACATGAGTGTGAGCCAAAGTTGTGGATTCCTTATTTGAATTTTTGTAAGAGGAAAATGAGCCAAAAGGGAAACAAAGCAACCTCAATTTGCTGTAGGAATTAGGATGTACAACTTAAGTAAAAAACAATAAATAATTTGAGGCTAAAGTTTAATACTGATATATTTAAAAAAAATTAGAATGTATCGTCCTTAATCCTTGCAGTTAAAACCTCAGTTAGTATGATGCCTATGAGACAGATGTGAGGTTTCACTTGCTGGGTTTCTTTTAAGCACTCCAGAAACAATAAAAGCAAAAGCATTTAAACAGTAAAGCTCTGGGAAGCACTTATTTATTTAATCAGGAATTCACATCCAAGTAAACTATATTTAAATAGCACAGTTTGCCTCAGCATGCATCTCTACACTAAACACAGGAATTTAGCATGATTGGAGTTTGGAGAATGATTAAGTATGAGTTTATTTGTAATAAAGTAATTTTACTGACATAGATGAGCTAGAGTTAAACGGTGCAGGTATCCAAAAGTTGCTGCTCCTGACCCCTGAGGGTCAGGAGCAGCAACTTTTGGATACCTGCTTTGGGTTGTTTCATCTTTCAAGATTTTAATTCCAAAAAGTATCAAAGGCTCCTGAAATGAACCTACTCCCAATACCCCAATAATGATTTTTACATCAAAATATCCCTTGCTATAGCTTAAGCTTTTGTATACTTTTGTTTATGTCAACAATTTAGGATTTTGCAAAATATTGATATAATGCACATGAGTAGTGTTCAGTAATGACTATTTTCCTAATTTTAGATCCACTGAATCCAGTTTTTTATCTTTTCAGAGCCATGGCCAGAAAAGGAGCATGCTGTATCAGCCAATTATGTATCTTCACAGTAGTAATTCTTTTGCACCAAACTCATGAGATCCAATCAGCTAAGATTCTAGGAATGTTCCCTCTGTCTGCCGCTAGTCATAATAATATCTTCAGTGCTCTCACCAAAGAACTAGCTGTCCGAGGACATCATTTAACCATTATCACACCTCATCCCATCAAGAATCCTCCAGCCAACTATACTCAAATTGATGTGTCAAAGGTTGTAGGTCCACATTTCAGTAAATTTGGCAATATAGGCATCATGAAAATGGTGGAAGCATACGTAAAACTCCTAAACATAACCACGAGTATTTGCAATGATGTACTGTCAATGCCTGAGATGAAGAAACTTATGGACCCAAAGGAAATGGGTGTGAATTTTGATTTAATGCTCATCAGCCATTTCTTCTCTGAATGTTTCTACCCATATGCTCACATATATGATGTTCCTGTGATAACCATTTCCCCAGCAGGATCCTTTCCAACAACAGATGGCATGTTTGGTAACATAGCTCTTCCTTCTTTTGTGCCCAATTCATTCTTCTCCTTCGCAGACAGAATGAACTTTGTTGAAAGAACTATCAACTTAATGAGTGTTTTAGGTGTGAACTTTTACATGAATTTCTTCATATATCCTGGCCACGAAAAGGTTGCAAGAGTCTATTTTGGAGACATTCCACCACTTACTGAGATAATGAAACGAACAAGTTTGATCCTACTCAACAATCATTTCACTTATAATTATCCTCGTCCATTGACTCCAAACATGATTGAAGTTGGAGGTATTCATCTCAAGTCTCCAAATCCACTGCCAAAGGTAATTAACAATAGGAAAATAAGGCATTCACTCATTGCCAATAACTTATGTCATATGATTTCAATTTTTTAAGAAGAGACAATGAAGTTTCCACTATCTGAAAATACATTTAGATGTACATTAAATGAAGAACACAATGTATATTTCCATTGTTCTTGAAGAACAGTGGAAATATATACTGTGTTCAAGCTTAAAATTAAGTCTTTGGAAAATTAAAAACTCATTTAATAAGTACATTTAGATGATTTAAGATAAAAAAATATGCATTTTTACAATAAAAAACATGCCAAATATAGAGTCCTAAACTCAGCCCAATGAAGGGGTGTCAAATTTTCTCACAATTCTCTTCAGGATGTATCTACTTTTAATCCAATATTTCTGCAATTGATGAGGAGGAAATACATATATAATGTATGATACTTCAAAGTAAAGATTTTCATACTCCTTAATTCATTCGCGATCCCCTTAAATTCATTTCTGCCTCTTAGCAAAAATTTTAAAGGAATAGATAGAAGTAATACAGAATAAAAATTCACTTAAGTCACAATTCAAAGCAAATCTAACCTGTAATAGATTGCATAGCAATCTACTCAGTTGATAACAGGGTGGGTTTCCAGCAAGAAGTGGAAGTAATACTTCAAATTCTAGAATCTATTAAAGATACGTTTTTAAATTAAAAGGATAACTTTGCAGATTCAACATAGGGAAAATTTCTATTTTCATATTTTTGTCATGTTTCTCAATGTATCATTTATTATATGATTTATGTATCTCAAAGTTTCTTGAGCAAACTAGTACTTATGTGAATGTGTTGAAAAACCTATCTGACCTAAATGTTTCAATCACATTGATATTGTAACCAGATACTAATAGTCCTCTGTGGAATCTAATACTCAACATGATCACTAGCCCTCATTGTGCCATCCATGCCCACAAAGGGAAATGTCTCCCATAGCATTATTTCATTAAAAACTTCACATAAATGGAAAATTTCTCTATAAGGCACACCATTCATTCACAGGACCTCCAGAAATTCATGGATGAGGCAAAACATGGTGTAATATATTTTAGCATGGGATCAAACCTGAAGAGTTCAACCTTTCCTGTACAAATAAGGGATGCCTTGATGCAAGTGTTCTCTGAACTGAAGCAGCGAGTTCTCATGAAATATGAGGGCGAAGGACCAATACCAGGGCAACCACCCAATGTGAAGCTGGAGAAGTGGCTCCCTCAAACTGATCTCTTGGGTAAATATACCAAATGCTTCATTTGGAAGACAGGAAATATTATATAACTATGCATTTCAGAGGGGAATATAAGTATACATACCATATTTTCCCATCAATAACGTGCACCCAGAACTTTGTAGTTATCATAAATTGTATAGATACCGCACGCCCAGGGCTTCATAGTTATCTTGAACGTGTATAGATGCCTTGAATCTGTGTACGCATATTTATATATGGGCGTAAAAATTATATGTAGTGTGTGTAACAATACTTCTATATCAGTTGTGTGTATGTAAAAATACGTCTATGTTTGGGTGTTTCAATTTTCATTACATAACGCGCATTGTCATTTTTTCGATCATCTGAACATTTCTGTGTAGATAATGCATATGTAATTGATGGGAAAACACGGCAAATAATTTTTATGGAGGGATATTGGGTACATAGAATTTTCATTTTGAATCACATGAAATCTAGGAAGTTGGTACAGAAATTTCATAATGCATACGATTACATTTATAATTTGGATGAAGATGAAATTACACTCCACACAAGATAAAAAATTAAATCCAGGCAGTCAGTCAATTTGGAATATATCAAGCTATACTTTTCCTCAATTTATCTTTTTGAAAATATTTAGGCAAACCTGACTTATTCCCAATTGGTCTCTTAAACCTCCAATAGCTCTTGAACTTTGCAATTTTTAAATAATTGAAACATCTAAATACCTAATTAGCTATATTTTTATTTTGGGTATTGTATAACCATTTTTTGATGTATTTCATGGAATTAAGGCTGATAAAATAATACTGTGATTTTAAGAAATATGAACCTCATTACCTGTGAATTACATGATTGTGAAATATCTCTGTAAAAATAACCCTCTGGTCTTATGACCTACACAACTATTCTACAACTCATGGAAACACTCCCTCAACTCTTTATTAAAGAGGCTAAAAGTTTCTTAGACATATTCATCCAGGTAAATATCATCAAATCTTGCCCTTTTAAATATAATTTTATACTACTTAAATGACGGAAGATAAAGAGAATGCCTAGGGAATACATATATGATCAGATATGTAATTCCTTATCTTCATGATGTGAGTTATTATCACAATTTATCAATCCAAGGATTAGTTTATAGCAGCTCCCTAAACTGACCTGCTTCCTGCCAATCTCTCCATTCTCTCATGACCCCCTGCAATAACATTTGCCATTACTTTCTTCTGATGCGCGAAGTTCACCCAAGACCTTTCTCTCTGCAATTCTTCCCCTCCATGCTCCCTTCAATTATGGTCATCAGATAGTTTTCATACCACAGGATGTGACCTCCATGGGCTTTCCTTTCTCATCCATCCTTAATTGCACGAATGACCTTAGCTTCTGATCACCTCCCCTAAAACTACTACTATTTTGCTTACTATATCCCTATTCTTTCTTCTGCCTCACATAATCCTGCAGCCTGAGGTGCAAAACCCTTCCACTTGCTCTAGTTTTTCTTTCCTTAGTTTCAGAGATTATTTCCTTACTTCAACTGAACATAGCATGCATATGTAATCATTATTGCTTTTAACATGATGACACAATGATAAAGGAATTCTCAGAGCTATCCTTCAATTTCTGTGGTATGTATTCCAAAACAACACAATTATTGGTACTACCAAATATTATTGGAGCTAATTAGCAAGATCCATTGTCACCACTTATGAAAAAGAGGAAATTTGTTTAATAGATAACAACAGAGATAATGAGAAAATAAGAACTATGAATGCAACAATGCCACCCACAAGGTTTTTTTCAAAGCTAATATTCCTGAATGGGAATGCACTGTGGCCAGTATGTATGTCGTTGCAGTTACTGAATGTACTCAATGACAAATTTCAACATATCAATGTTGGCACTGGATTACAATTGCCACCAGGATTGTGTGTTAGTCATTACTTTTGAAATGTTTCCCTACTATTCATATGAGGTATGATTCTAAAAAATTCATCATGAACATGAAACATTATGCCTAAATTAGCACTGGGCAGGAATGAACCATCAGTACCCTTGAATTAGCTCTAGACCTCAGTCATTTATTTTTTAAAAAGTATGGTTCACTAATGGAAAAGTGAATGAATAATAAGTATTCACAAAGTAGAAGATTATTATTGTGCAGAGTGGATGACAATATTGGTTCTTGTTACTAATTTTAGTTCTGTATTGATCACGTGTCTTATTTTTATCTTTCCAG
The DNA here is from genome assembly GCF_022747635.1 of Hetaerina americana. Classification (NCBI taxonomy): domain Eukaryota; kingdom Metazoa; phylum Arthropoda; class Insecta; order Odonata; family Calopterygidae; genus Hetaerina; species Hetaerina americana. The sequence goes on from NW_027287538.1 coordinate 33,080,034, forward strand.
CTCATCCAAATATGAAGTTATTCATCACACATGGTGGCCTGCTCAGCTTCCAAGAGGCAGTGGCAAGGAGTGTGCCTTTGATTGGAATCCCATTTTATGGTGACCAAGAACTAAACATGCAGAAAGTAACAAAGTTGGGAGTTGGTCTCCAAGTACCCTACACTGAATTGACAAAAGACAAACTTCTGAAAGCCATCAAGGAAATTCTTGGTGATGCAAGGTAAGAGAAAAAAATGTAATTTTCCTTTTTGGGTACTGTCAGGTGATGTTGTAAAGTTGATACTTTCAATGACAATTACCTAGTTCTTACCAATTCTGTTTCATTTAATTTCATGAGAACTTTTGGTTCCAGTAAGGTGCAAATGCTTCCAGATAATATTTTTTACTCAAACTGGATAATTTTTTTGAAATCTAAAAGCACTGCATAGTCAAGATTAATTGGCAGACTTGAAACAAAATCTAGAAGGAAAATTCAAGTAGCTTACGCATTTGATAACTACTTCCAATTAATGATGTTTCAGTTAATCCTATTTTCTGAATTGTGATGTGTATGAAAAATAATATATTGAAATTATAAAAACTATTTTAAGTTAGCTCAGTAAAGAAATTCTGACAAGTTATTGTTTTTTGTAATCTGCCATCTTCAGGACCCAGAAATCAGCATTAAAATAGTGATCTTTTGTGTCAAAGAATCATAACTTAAAGTTCAAAAATTAACAACAATTGAATCCAGCTCAAGAGATAACCATGTGTAATATGAAAAGTAGTATGTGCATGTTCTTGTCTTTGCCTCCTTTCTTTTCCCTCTTTCTGAAGACTCTGCCCTCTGACCTGCCAGCGTAGCTATGTAATCACTTTAGAGAATGACAAAGGTCCTGCATTGTCTCAACTCATATTTGCAAACTTTGCATACTAAATGTGGCCCATGGTTAAAAGAGATGAAGTACATTAAATATTTTACTAGCCTAATTCCTACAAAAATTATACCAAAAGCTAATTGAGTAAATGAGGGGGAAATCCAGTCCATCAAATTAATTTATCCTTTTTTATACCAACTCAATATTACTTGACAGAAGCATATACATATTAGTGGGCAGAAATGAAGAGCGATAAGAAAAAAATAGTAATTTTAGCATGCATGAAATTATATTTTAGAGCTTTAACTATTATAAGCAGTATTCTACTTAGTAGGATAGATTTTTGATGGGACTTGGCATTACATAGCATTATACATACTTATAATTCCAAACTTACATAACAAAAAAACCTTATACTTCACAGTACATGATCATTTGCTTGCCTGGTATATATGTGGTGTGAAATCCTTTCGGATCTTCCACCAGGTTAGTGTCCCCATATCTGCCAATGCTTCAATCATTAACTCGGACATCATCCTCAGGGCTTCTGTTTCAGAAGCCCTGAGGATGGAGAGACTAACCCGGTGGAAGACCTGAGATGATATCACTCATAGTACATACATGTCACAATAAATTATTCTTTAGCTCTGCTTGCTTTCTACTTCCCTTAATTTCACAAAAGATTCCTATTCTTTTCCTCCCTTTGCCTTGCTTTCTCAGCATTCTCCCCTCTGTTACAGTCTTCAACATACCTCTGCTTCTCAGTATCTCTTGCATCCATTCATCCTGCCTTCTTTGAATTTATCACAAGAAATTTCTCCTTCCCATACCATGCCAAGAACTTCTTCATTTGTTCACTTTCCATCCATTTCATTTTTTTTTCATGATACTGGCATATTACAAGCCTCCAATCTAGACTTATCCCCATGCCTCAACATCTAACTTTCTGAGCACTACAAAACTTTTATCCAAATTAAAGTTTTTGTGAGTATTTTTTGTACACCTTTAAATCTGTGTCTTTCACTAACTCCTGTCTTTTTGTAAATGCTTTTTACCCATTACAATTATTCTTTTATTCTATTTCAACATATTTATTTATTCTAATTCTTGTTTTATTATGCCCCTACTAATCTTCAAATCTTCTTCCCAAACACTTCCTAAACCAGTGAGCTGTTCTACCCATTCCAGCTCATTATCCCCAACATTAATGTTTACCTCAGGCTTCCTATTTCTTGAGAATCTCATTACTTTCATTTTAGTATAATTGATTCTTATCACAAACCTATCACACTGATTCTGTAAGGTTCCAAGTAATGATTAATACCGATTGGCTGACAAAATTACCCATAATTCCAGCTCTTATATTAAAAAAAAGTCTCAAATTACAAATATTTGGGAATAATTATTGGCATTCCTTATAGATTTGATAGTCAATTCAAAAAATTATAAGTCGATTAAGGACGACTTAAAATCAAATTTATCAGGCACAAGATCTCATACCAGTTAATATGCAGAAAATATTATTCATGAAGAATCATTATTCTGCCATGGTGTAACAGATGGGGTAGCACATAACTGTTCCTTTCCCTGGGCCAGCTATGGTTTCCCAGGAAGATCTGGTACCCAATAAATCGCACTGCTTGGATGGAGCTGAGGTTGCCCAGAGAGGTTTACCCAGGAATCAAACCCAGGCCTTCCAGTCAGTAGTCCAACGCTCGACCCCTGGACTACCACGAGCCCCCATATACCAGTTGATGTCTCTTTTAGTTCCTTGCCTAATACTGCCATCCGAACTGAAGTTTGAAAGGTGTGCAGGTTCCTCATCTATCTCTCCAGTCTACAACAGTCTGCAAAATGCTCATTCATTATGCCTTCTCATAATCTACAAAGCATACAAATACATCCTAGTTGTACTCTGTGTTCCTTTTAACAAGTGACCTCATTACTGTAATTGTTTCACATGTGCCTCTCCCCTTTTGGAACCCAAACTTTTTTCTCCTTAGTACTAACTTGCCCTGCTTTCCATCCTCTTATTGATGACACAGAAAAACCACTTTAGCTGCATGTGAAATAAAACTGATTGTTTTGTAGTTTTCACATATCACGTAGGCTGCATTTACTTTTTTTGGGGAAGGAACTAACACTGATAAGACAAAATCTTCTGGGCAGATTTCTTCCTCAAAAATGAATTTATCCAGAAAAGCATTTCCTAACATGTTTTACTAAACCTTTAAGTAGTTTCATGGGAATGTTTTACCACCACTGTCTTATTTGATTTCAATTTTCTCAATATTCTTTCTGTCTCGACATTGAGTAAGCCTGTGACTAAGCTACTTTCATGTACATCATATTCTCTTTCTACATCTAAACTGGCTGATCTATTTTCTTTACTACATAGTTCCTCCATTTATTCCTTCCATTACTCTTAAATCTTCCCTGGTTCAAATAATAATTTTCTTGACATATCTTTAATTGTATGTTTGGATATTTCCTCCTTCCTCATACTTCCTTACAGGACTTTCACCTTGTTGTAAAGTGCACCAATTCCACCATTCCATTTTAAAATGTCCATATCCTGGCACTGTCTTCCTACATGTTCCTTTCTTTCTCACCTCAGTTTATTATTTATAAGAAATTTCTTTAGAAAAATTTATAACCCAATATTGCTTTCCTTTAATAGGGACCTATGTATGCTTTCAAGGACTTTATATCATAAAAGAAATTTCATATGAGATTAATTTATTAGATCAGAATCTGTAAAAAAGATAATTTTACTTTTAAAAAGACTTTTTATTACCTTGAGCATACTGCACTATCATAATTTGATTAAGTAGCATTAATATGGGTAAATATATATGTGAGGTAATTATTATTACTTATGAAAGTATTTTGCTACAGCTATCAAAATAAGATGAGATTGCTGTCAGCTCAAGCAATGGACCAACCTGAGCATCCCTTGCAGAGAGCTGCTTTTTGGACTGAATATGTCATAAGACACAAAGGGGCCAAGCATATACAACCGGCATCATTGGAACTTGGATGGTGCCAGCTCTACATGGTGGATGCTATTTCAGTGCTTGTGTCCATACCTATCATTCTACTGTTAGGACTATATTATGTAATGGCAAAATGTTGTTGCAGAAGGAAAACTTCTGCCAAGAATGTTCCTTCAAAATCCAAAGCCAAAGATAAAAGACAATGAAGCTAAAATACGAAGAAGGCATTAACGTTTGTTTGCCCAAATTTTATAAAACTTACAAATAAAGGATTAAAAGGTGATTATAGGTAGATCAACCTCCAAGACTGATAAAACTACATAACACTAATGCATGGGATCAGTAATATTTTAACGATATAGTATCTGGTTGTCAAATGAAAAGAAATACATTTCGTACAAATTTACTAAAAAATTAGAAAATATATCCACAAATTTTTTTCTTCGTGAAAATATCTCAGGTAATCAAAATAAGGTCATGTATTAAAAAAATTGTTGGGAAAAGTAATATAAAATTTCATTTGCTGAACTCTTCAATTAATAATTCAAGTAAATTTTTGTTGTTTTATTCAAGTAAATACATAGTTAAGCTGGTCCCTCCCCTATGATCCCCTTTATTTTTTTAAGTAATAAAAAACTGAAGCACAGGGTGCAGCAGAGTAACTTCCTTTTTTCAAAACCAAACCCCTTTAAAAAAAGGAAGTTATGTTGCTGCATCCTGTATTATAGCATTGCAATCACCATTCTCGTCAAGAGTTTTAATAAATTATGAACAAGAAACTTGTATTCCTGCTCTGTACATTTTATCATATTTAATTGGAAACCGGGGATCGAGATGGTGCGGGGGCTAACGTACTGGCTTCCCACCCTGAGGGCGCGGGTTCAAATCCCGGCGGTGTTGAATATTTTTCAGAGGTATCTCGATCCCTACGTGAGGTGCTTTGTGGAGGGCACTTTGGGTGAGTACGCCGTCCGTCGGATGGGACGTTAAGCCGCGGACCCCTTGGCGCCTTTCGTAAAGAGTAGGCTAATGCCGACGCCGGGTTTCTCTCCACCCTTCATCCTTTCCTGTCCTTCCCCTATGGCGCAAATGACCTTAGCTGTCGGTCGCCTCCCCTCAAAACTACTACTACTTAATTGGAAACCTTACTAAATGTTGCGAATTGCTGTATTATTTGTTAATTTTTTTGTGATTCAAAGACAATAAAACTGTTGATTATTTTAATCCCTTTCTATTTTTAAAGTGTGACAAAGAAGTTTATAGTTTCTTGCTGCACGTAGCACCTAGTTACCCACTTTTTTAATCTGAAAATATATTCATGCAACTTTAATTATTTCCAGTTCATACATTACAGTAATAATATCTAGATTGCTCTTGAAAAGGCAATTTTAAAATTTTGAGGCACTATATGATTGATAAAATGGTTGTTTTAGGATTAACATATCAAATTAAATATATGGACAAGAGACAAGACAAGAGACAAGAGCCATAAGGAAGAAACTTCTCTTGTTGGTACTCCTTCCTTGTCAATCCATTTAACACTTCTACATTCCATTTCCTAACCCGGCGCCCTTGCCTTATCCTTTCGAAACGAACGCTACACTTCATAACAAACTAAATTGTGATCAGAGCCTGCCCTCACCTTCGGGAAACAGTGCGAATCGATTACGCTGTTCCTAAGTCTGTGCTCAACCAGAATTAACTGACTGATAACTTTCTGAGTAACCTGAAATTTTTCATGTATACCTACGTCTTTTGTGGTGTCTAAACCAAATGTTGGTGATCATTAACCCCTGTCTACTGCAGAACTCGCAATTGCTCGCCCCACACGATCATTCCTCGTACCTAAACTGTAATCCCCCACCTCATGACATTCTCCTCCTCCACTTAACGTCGCATTCCAAACTTCCATCTCTATCAAATTTTTTCCCTGAAGAAAAACACGCGATTATGCCCCATAACTGTTCGTATACCCTATCGACTTCTTCCTCCTTGGTTGATTGGTGGCATAAATACCTGTACAATGACAAAGTTCGTCGGTTCTGCTGTTACCTCTACTATTAATAAATCCTCTGCTTGCTCTAAGTTGACTACGCTTCTTCCCACCGTTTTATTCAATATTTTGGCAACCCCTCCTTGGCTTTCGTCCCCTTCGCTTTATATTACTCTATAATTATCACTCCAATAATCCCCGCCATCCTGCGATCTCCCCTCGCATAGTCATAAAATATATATATATATATTTCTTCTTTCCTCTCGCTTTATATTCTCTAATTTGCCTGTACTCAACATTGCCCTAATGTTCTAAGTTCCTATTATAACTAATTTGGTCTTCTTCTTCTGCGCCTTCTCTTCTGCTGCTTCGGTTTTCTCTTGCTAGGGTTTCGTGAGATGACGACCGCGGAAGCCTTGCCTCTCCCGCTGCTGGGCAGGACCCACGGCCGATTGGGCCGAGTTCCGTAGTTGTCAGGAATCATATTCTCTTTATTGTTGATAATAAAGGTCTTGGGAATAATAATTGATGTGGTTTCCGGTTGCCTTCCTCAATAGTGTTTTTAACGTGACACCATCACTCAATGGCCGCCCCACTTGGATCAAACGCCTTTGCAGCCGCTTCTCTAGGGAACAGACGCTGCGTGGATTACCTTTCGTCCGGCCCCTAACCTTCGACCTAACTGGGATGCGAGGGTAACTTATGATTAAGTAGCACAATTAGTAAAGAGTAAAATTTACTTACTGACGTCCCACGGAGGTATCTCGGAAAATGCCGAAGGTTCGGCTCTTTCGATCAAAACCTATGAAAACGAAGAAGATCGAATTCGAATTGAGCTCTGCTACGGATCGCATAATATTTTCACTAGAAATTCAGAATTACAATTTCCAGTTCTCGAGTTGTTGAAGGCATCTGGTAGTCACCTACCTCTCCATTGCATCGCGAAGTGAGTCCAGCCCTTTCTGCTCCCACCGTCTCACAGCAAGCACATTAACTGATAGAGTGAGCGTTTTGCTCGTCAGGCGAGAGGCAGCGATGCGGGCCTGCGTCTCCACTCCTCCACTAATCTTAATCTCAGGTGAGGGTACAATGCGGTAGGAGCGGCAGTAAATACTTATTCTCTAGAGGCGGGTTTAATTCGATCATCCCTCAGTGCCAAGGGATCCACGGGTGACAATTACACACCTTTCGAAAATTCTAATACAACCACGCAGGCAACCGAGGTCACCATTCGGAGTCCTTAGGATTCTGAGTCAGATGAGGGCACACTGAAGCGTGCTCGGAGCAAGTGCAGGAAGCTTTAAATTTAATTTGATTAAAAATAAATTTAGACCATCCTCTTGCCTATTAAATACTACTCATTAGTGCTGCATCCCTAATAACCACTTTTCATACCCACGAGACCCTTGAATTAACAGTGATCCTCTTTTTTTCTCTCTTCCTTATTGAGAGAGAATGTGCTAGGGTCTCTTGAATTTCTTCAAGAATTTGAATCACACTGTGAACTCAGGCCTTAAAATTGACCGTGAATGAAGTTTTTTTTAGTTTTAATTGTGTCATTAATAACATTTCGAATCATGAAATGGCAATCGGCAAATGAAACTATATCAATATAAGACATGTAAATGTTTCCTCATAGCTCTTCTGAAAACAAAGCAGATGCGCTTCATGAAGGCAAAAATGTTTCATCCATTTTCTTCTCTCATCTATTTTCCTAATCATCTTATCCGTGATCCATGGGTTCTTTGATCTTTTTCCGTTAACGGTTCCTACAGCGTCTTTTGCGGCTTTCGATATCCCTTTCTCGATGAATTCCCATTTTTCTTCGATAGTACTCAGCTCTTTACTGTCATCTATGATTTTCTCTACAGCCTGCTGATACTCCTTCCTTGCCAATCCATTTAATGCTTCTACATTCCTTTTTCTAACCCACCTTATCTTTTTGAAACGGGCGCTACACTTCATAACAACTACATATATTGTGGTCAGAGTCTGTCTGCATCAACTCCCGAGATACTATGCGAACTGATCACTCTATTCCTAAATCTCTGCCTAACTATAATATAATCCAACCTTTCTGGGTCACCTGGCATTTTTCATGCATGCCTTTTGTGATGTTTAAACCAAGTGTTGGTGATAATTCCCCTCGCCCCCTGCAGATCTCAATTGCTTAATTAACGACTCTCGTCAGGAATGGCGATCCCTGAATCCTATACTAGGCCATGAGCATAGTTTTACCGTTCACATGCAAATAGAGGGAGTGTTGCTTAATTTGCTGTTTCTATTTCAAGGGAAAAAATGTTCTAACTTAGAGATATTGTCCAGTGCTGGTGAATTCTGACTGAAAGGATGGCTCTCGTCACGAACAGAGGGACTTGGATTCTAAGCCTGGCCATGAGCATAGGATTTGCGTTGATAGGCCAATAGAAGTAATAGTACTTAGTGTACTGTGTTATTTTCATATAGCAATGTGAGCTAGGCTACGAGATATTATCACCTTTGGTGGGCCCTGGATCCTATACCATGTCATATGCATAGTGTTCGTGTATACGAGCAAATAGGAAAGTACTGTTTAGCGCACTGTTTCGCGATCAAGGAGAAAAAATGTCTTGTTCAGGAGATATTTTCACAGGCAAATAGAGGGAGTACTGTCTAGTATACTGCTTCGATTTTAAGGAAAAAACTGTTCTAGTTTAGGTGATATTGTTTAGTACTTTTTGAATTCTGATTGAACAAATGACCCTAGTCACGAACTGTGGCCCTGGATCATATTCCAGCCAAAGAAAGGGAGTACTATTTATTGTACTTCGTCAATTTTTAAGAGAAAAATATTTCAGTTTAGGAGCTATAATCTAATATTTGGAAAATCTGATAGAAAAGACGATTGTCTTCGTGGACTAACTTCAGACTACTGTTGTTGTCATGATCGGTGGCCCTGGTTTCTATGATAGGTCATGAACATAGGGTTTGCGTATGCAGGCGAGTAGAGGAAGTACTTCTCAGTGTACTGTGTCAGTAAGAGGGAGATTAATATGCTGGTTTAGGAGATATAGTCGTGTACTTTGTGAAACAATATGTGTGTGTTGGTAATCCTGAAAAATCTATAGATTGTACCAGCCGAGACGGAGTCGTGGGCCAAGTTTAATTAACTCAGGGTGGTTATCCCGTAATCGTAAGTCGTCCGATGCTTTTCTTCGAACGGCTTCCGAAAATGGCATCGTTAGTTATTACGTAAAAGCCGCTGGCATCAGCAACGGCAAAAGGCACGGGGTAAGAACGATGCAATTTCTGATACTACGGAGGAATTAGGGAAAACTGAAGTTAATCCCCTCTGCATGACGATCCAAATTGATGGAAGGTTGACAAAAGAAAAACATTCTTTCAATCAATGCCATTGGTTGAAATGATAGTGCCCCGCAATTAAGAAACAATCGGCGCGGATTATTTATGTTCACTGAATAACTATACTGAAGTTTTATTTTCATATTCACGGGTGAACTTTTTAAAGTCTTATACCTCATAATGAAAGAAGACACTTTGCTTTTACACATAGAATTTATTTTCTTATTACGATCTAGGTTTCGTTACAGAGTAACATCTTCAGGTCAAAAACCACCTACACTGTAACGAAATCAAGGTCGTAATAATAATAAAAATTGTATGTGGAAAATCAAAGTGTCTTCTTTCATCATGAAGGATTCCCACCATGTTACGTCTGAAACTGTGTCGTATCCCTCATATTTTCCAAATATTTATGTTTAACATTTTTATATCCTGGATAACTTGTGATAGGTATTACAGTCAAATGTGAACTTGTGAAACAAGAAACCTTTGATAGTAATTTTTAAAGTATTATCATTGGCCGTGCATATTCATTTTCCTCTGCAAATATCACTCATGTCACAAGATATTGCCGAAACAATATTTTTATTCGAAACTACATCAAAACGTAAAAGCAACTTAAGGAAAACAAAACACGGTAATTTTCTTTCATATTGAAACTCAAGAACATCCTCCTATGGCAGTGTTATTATTCATTGAATGAAATTTTTATTTAAAATTTTTTAAATGAAAACTAAGTGTAGTACATTTTGTTTTTATTACACAATGTGTAGTTCTTTTTCAAGAATTTTCAAACGTAGTGCTGAAATGTACCTGCAATATGTACTTTACTTGGTCATCGACGGCTCCCTTACCTACATGATATGTATGATCAGTGGACAATAAAGATATTATTATTACGGTTTTAAAAGTTAACGACTAGATTCTTGGCACAGAATTTCTGTCCAAAAACTTGCTGGTAGTCACAAATTTTAGTTCGAAGAAAAGTAGCTTTTGTACAAAATGCTATTTTGTAAAATTCATCAAACATTCTTTGAATTAAAAATTCATTCCGCAAAAATATGAAATGAATACGTTATGCAGCTATATTTCGTCTAATATTACAAACTATTTTTTCTTAATTGACGATTCGCAAATAATAATCTTGTGTAGCAATAACGTTGCAAATTGGCATATTCCATAGAATTTCTTTATCAGGTGAATTTTTTTGCAACTGTTACAGATCGGTGAAATATAAGGCATGCCTCTTATTGTTGGTATAGGTTTATGGTTATAGTGTTATGATCGTTTCTATTAATGAAGATCCACCGGTTAATGTAGGGTTTGGGATGGAGACAGCCTAGATAACTGTGCAATGAAATATTTACTGGCCTCTTCTACCAAAACAGCCTGACATCGGGCACTACAATTAGCCCCTCTTCAATCACACATTTTTCCTTCATTTCGTCCAACATCCCAATCCGATTACGTACTTACTTGCTTCCCTGACGTTCTCCCCTCTATCGCGTCTTCAATATTCGTAGAGAACTCATAAAAAACGGACAAAATCTTCGTCGCACACTACGAAATGATTTGATTGATCCCGTAGTCTTCTCTTTAAAATTATTACAACTCATATTTGTATATTAGCCCGTAGCAAGTGAATAAAAATCAGACGCATCAGCTCTCCGTATTCTCGCGAATTTTTATGTTTACACTGTGTGTTGTCTGACGAATTTGAAAAATGACTACCATCAAGTAACGCATTTTTAAATGCTATTTCAGCGATGCCATCATGTCACGGGCTCGGCAGTCCGACACTCAAATAACATCCGGAAATGGAATCGGCGACTTTTACGGATTAGCTTCCGATGCCGTTTCACATTGCCGATGACATAACGGCATCCTTAAGCCATTAGCAACGGGCGCCATATTTAGGGAATAACCTCCCCAAGTCAAAAGGGCAAGAAGAACCTGCCGTTTCAAAAATGTCATCGCGAATGGAAAATTTGGCTATCGGTCGCATGACGAATTGTAGCCCGTTGAGAAGATAAAGAAAACAAAGGAAAGCAAACGAAACGCACTGCGGACCATCAACAAGCCATGCTTACAAATTATTGTACTATTTTCTTTCATGTGCTCTCGTGAATGGATCTCAAAATCAGTGGAACTTTCATGGTCTCCGTTTGTTGGGATCAGGAATCTTTGCAATTGATAAGCGTGTCTATTTTTGACTTTCAGAACTGAAAATTGAATCTAACTACATAATCGAATCTCAAGAGTTTGACAAATGACCCCCGATATGACTATGATTCCCATTACAAACTGACATGTCATCAAAGTATATTTAATGCGGCAGTAAACATTTATAATACAATTTCACTATCTGCGAAATATTCTCCGAAAGCCAACATCTTTAAAAAAAGATTGAGATCCTTCCTTCTGGAAAAAAAATTCCCTGAACTATAAGACCTATGTTGCCTAGACTCATGGCATATTTTCCTATGGTAAAAAACTCTAGCCGGGAGTTTTTTTATAATTTTTTGATGTTGTTTTAAGTATCAAATTTATGCAAAATCTTGACCTGATAAGCAAATCAAGAATATTGTTGGCATGGGTGCCTGCCCCTGTTATTGTGGCAACCCAATTGGAAAGATTTCGGCTTAAAGACGCCGCATCCCTCCCAGCTTCATCCCACCAAGCAAATTTTTGGGTGCAAGGATTTGCTTGGTGCGACCACCCTGCCCTGGAGAACCACCGGCAGCACAGGTTACATAAAAGAATCTGTCATTACTATGCTTATATTTCACACGTAATAGGGATTTAAGAATGGAGTGAGCTCTATAAAAAAAGGAGGGGACGTGTGAATGCATGATGGAGGAGGACACGGCAATACACAAGAGTCCTTTATTGCCCAATTTATGCCGAGGAAAGACGCGAACTGGAAGCTATCCTTGGATATTTGCATTACGTTCAACGAATTGGGAAATATCTACACGAGGAACCGATTAGGAAAATATTGGAAAGATTTATCAACAAAAGATAATGTAAGAACGGGGAGAGCAACGGAAAGGAAAGGCATGTAACTCATATTTTTAAAAAATTAACGAAATTGTATTAGGGGTTTAAAAAAATTACCCTAAAAAAATTGAAACAATAAATTGCCCAATTCTAATCGAACGGGCCTAATTATTTAATTATTATCACCTATTAAATCAACCTTGGGATTGATTACCTTAGAGGCTCGGTGGCATGCTATGTAGAGAATCCTAATTTCAGAACACATTTCAATACTGAGCCAAAATGTTGTAGCCATAGGCTTTGGCTTGACGTACTCGACACATCTTTTTGTTTAGAAGGAATCAATGTTTGACATATCTATTGAGTTTGCTCGGCTTTTTAGGGGATGCGGCCAATCGGGCTGCCGATGAGTTGCGAAGGCGAATTTGGGGGGCAGTCTACTCTTACTAAGACTCTATTCTACTGGTGCACTGTGGTAGGGGATCAAGGTTTCCCATGACCCCCCTCAACGCCGCTAAGCGTAGGACAAAGAAAAAATTAAAGTTGTGAACCCGGATGAGATCAAACTTGAGTTCCTCCCTTAAGTAAAGCCGCTATAATGTAAGTCACCCGCAGATAATTCAAGGGTGCATCGAGGTTCAAGGACACAGAAGAAAAGGTTCAAGGTCTTTGACATAGTTTCTGGATTTGAATGACAGCCACATCTTCAGAAAGAGGCACATCGTCCTCCCGTACGTCACGGCAAAGAAGCGGGTACGTGGAATGGAGGCGTCGTCCGTACTGTGAGCCACGGCTCTCAACCTTTCCTTCTCTGGCTCGCTCCGAAATCAACCACGCGAGCGCTGGTCACGACCATTTTCTCCCTTGCCCACCTCCCTCCGAGCCCCCCTCCCACTAAAAATACTCCCCTCTTCCCTCAGTTAATCTTTCCCCCCTCTTTTCCCCTTCGAAAGAAGTGGTCCCACTCCTCTCCTGCCACTGGCCACACTTCACTACCGCCACTTCTAAGCCGGCCGGCACGGACATCGCTCGACGCTACGAATCGGGAAGTGCATCGCCGCATCATCCTCCACTGGAAGGCGTCGCTTGCTGCGTCGTCCAGAATTTAAAAGCGTGCTTACATCCCTGGAATAGGTGAGTGAATGAACCTTTCCAACTCAAGGGCCACAATTCTGAGAATGTTCCCATTATTCCTCAGTGACTCTAAGTACTGAATGGAAGAGGATTGTGTTATTTTAATCCTGAAAATTCATCTGTACGGACGGAAATCATATCTAAATTTTTTCGACCCGAATTGATATATATAGAAATATATAGCCTAAACCGATTTTTTTTTTACTTTGCGAAAAGGATCAAACAGTTTTTTAATCTATCGGTGGCAAAACAAGGGATTTTGTCAAAAACGGATGAAAGTTAATTCGTTAGAACGCGGTCCGTACTTCCTAACACGGCAGTCTTCTTGACGTTGCAAACAACCTCACCACCCGATATCGGAAATCGGAAATATGGGTAGTGATTTTTAAACTGTGAACCAATTGAATGTTTTGGTGGTGCTGTGTGGATATATAATCTCTCAAGTGATCGTCGAACGCGTGCCTGAAGATATGTCTTTGATCGGCTCACCTGAACGCATGGCAAGTCATTGATTTCATAACACTTCCATCGATTCATGCGTCGAGTGAAACCGAGTCTGTTGCTTTCATCTCCGTCGGAAATTCACGTGTTCTTCGGGAAAAAAGAGGAATGCTTTGACTACGACATTAGCGTGTTTTTCACTCGAAGAGAGGTGTGGAATCAAGGCCCTGGCTCGACCAGAATATGAGCATTCTTCTTAACGGATAGTACCGACATGTTCCTCAGCCACCCGTCAACCGAGTGACCTCCGTTCCTCCGCCAAGTCATCGTGGGGGCGTGTATTCTCTTGCAGCAACAATTGCGTAAGAAGGGAATCGCCGAGCGACTCCCTATCGGTCACTCAATGACGTTGGAAGAAAACAGCTATTTATTTACTTCTCGTCGTATCGTCGAGCGTGCTTGAATCAATGCTTGAATCGGAATTGGTGTGTAAACGGCTACAATTTGTATGTTACCTTGTAGACGTTGCGAATTAGTTTGATTTGATCGTCCAGTAATTTGAGTATGATTGTTATATTTATTTTTCAATACCTTACGACTTGTTTTCGAGCTACATTATACTACTCTCCATGATGACAGTTGAACGTCTTGTTCCGTACGCGGTAAAAACCCGCAAAATTATGTAATCTACCGTTTAAGGTAGGTTTTGGATAGGCACTGACTGAACACCGGTACAATTGCCTCTCCTAACAAAACAACCAGTAGTGATAGTCCATTGTAGTGATATTTTATTGTAGTGGCATCCGACACTACAATACACTCCTCTTCAATTCCAAATACTTTCTTCATCCTTTCATTCCGTCTATCATGATATCTTTTTCCTACTCCATCCTCGTTTGCCTAACGTTCTTCCCCCTTAATCACAAACTTCAACATCCCATTACTAATGAAAACCCGCTGCATCCAGCTTTCCTGCTTCCTTTGGATTTCTTCCAACTAGCTCCTCTCTTCCCCTACCATGCTTAGCACTTCATCGTTTGTTTTCTTTTCTGTGTATTTCACCTCTTCCATCCTTCTCCACACCCACATGTCAACAACCATCATCTTGCATTAACGGCCATGTTTTCGTTCCATTCAAAACCGCGCTCCATTTCAAAGTTTTTACTAATATTTTCTTGAAGGTCTAAGTGAAAATCACTTATCAATGCCCTCTTCCTCGTAAAAGTTTTACCTTGAGCAATTTTCTGATGTTTCTACTACTTTGACCATTTTTATCCAAAGCGCTCCCTCTTCGGTAATCGAGTCAGAGGTAGGAAATGATAAAGCATTTTGGGCACCACTAAGGGAGGTAGGAAATGGTGGGGTTGAAAAATTGGTTTTTGTAATGTGGGTTTTTATTATATTTGAGCGTTGAACGAGACCGCGGCCAATCCCTTGGTCCATCTACAGGTGAAGCCTGCCTTGATCGGTAGACTAGTTCTACAGACAAGTCTTAAAGTGACCAATATTTTCCTACAGCCTGGGAGTAGATGGTGAGATGTTGTTGAGCATTAAAAACGCGGACACTCTTTATTAATACAAAAGAGAGATGACTGCACTTTGCAAGGTACGAGGTAAATACACCTGCCAATCAAGCGAAAAGCGTTTTGATGACTTAAAATGGAGTTTTGTTGTAAAATGATAGCGTTTAATCATTCGTTTTTCTTCACTTATATGGTTTAAAATCCATCAAACTTCATCTTCAATTGAGTGAGGCATAATTTGATGGTTTTATGGGGGTGAAAAATGTACGTTCAAAGGTGTGAATATTCAAAGGAGGTCCAAGGTCGTACCCTGGAAACCTAAGTCACGGACCATCATCAATTAACTAGTGGACGAAAGGGACTCTTACAGAAACATCCTCGACAGTGTGCATGAACGTGTACAGGAAGATTTGATTGAGTAGGATCAGAAGTTTATACTTTTGGTGAAAATAACTGGTCCGAAAAAAGGAGAGGACGAAAACTTGACACACCTCATAAATCAATGGCAGGAATGAATTTAAGCAACATAATTTCAGGCATCTTTCACCGGCGTTTACGTGGACTGACTTCAGTGAACTTCTGCATTTGTTCACGTCGCTGTAACTCCAAAAACAATGAATGCTGGGTGAGATGTACATCATGTAGTTTCATTATGTACCGTAGAAGACAAACACAGTCCACGCTCATTACAGCGACCTTTACGAATTCGCATTAATGCACCACGTTAGCTGAAGATGAAAAAATAGCTCTTATCTGGAGCGAAAAGGTGGTACATGTATATCACCGTACATCATATCCACGGTACTGGATTATTATATATCACGCAATTCAAAATTTACTACCTTAGCGAACAATTAGTTCCGAGTGTGAAGTATGTTTTACTGAAAAGATCGCGAATAGAGTTTGGGGACAATAATTCCTTGGTAAATATATTGCTTCTATAGCCCATTTTTCCGAACATCTCAAATTGTTTTCGCTGAGTAATATGTTGGGTCTAAATTAATTCCCTGTGTCGGCATTCAAGAGGTACCATTCGATTTTTTCCAGTAGGCTAAGTATTTGGTGCAATCATCTCTCTACGAATGACTCACGCATTAAGGTATCTATCATTCTTTTACGTTCCTTGTTCGCTCAAAGCAGTTTTCAATAAATTTGGTGACTTTGGCTGTAGTAGAATTGGGCAAAATGAAAGAAATTGGTGAAAGACAACAAGTCTGCGGTCATAAACAAAAAGAAGGCCTACGGCCTAATCTGAAAGGGAGTGACGCGAAGGGCTTGTGTATTTATTCTTGGACATGGCATTCCAAAGAGATCTCTCACCCCGAGACGACGTATTTCAGCGCAAACAACGTTAATTTTATCCAGTTCCCGTTAAATCTTTTGTTCCGAGTCATGTATGCTCCGAGGTAAATATACCGGACTGGGTCAAAGTAATGCGAGTTATGTTCCTTATCTTTTAAATAAGTCTCATTTAAGCACCAATTTTAATCGTTTCAGCCCTGCCTGTGGACGATATGTTGATCAAAATGTTGGTATTGGCTTGTCAACTGTGGAGAGCATAAGCTGATGAGCGTAACGCGGGGAAAAATTTCCAATCTTATGAAGTCTGGGGCTATATATATATATATATATATATATATATATATATATATATATATATATATATATATATATATATATATATAAACCATAAACACGGTAATCAACCCGAAGGTCGGTTTAGTAGGTGATGGTAGAGATCACCCAGTACTAAGCCCTATACGGCGTGTGAAAATTCACACATCAGGGTAGGGGGGCCAGTTCCTTTCCCTGTATATATATATATATATATATATATATATATATATATATATATATATATATATATATATATCATGCCTTCTTAATAAATAAATGAAAACTCCCATATCCGTAATAAGTTATAAACAACTTATTACGGCTAGAAGAGTTTTTATTTTATTAATTTACGAGGCCGAATAGCTCAATTTCTTATATCATGCCTTCTTATTAGTTGGTATGGAGCTGGAAAGGTAAGGTTGCATTTCGATTCCTCTACTTTTGACTGACTGCTCATCCAAGGATCAGGTCGATGACAAAAGACCCTCATTGCCTCCACCCTCTTTGTCACGCGCTGTTGCGTCTCCACTCACCCGCAATCCATGCGCTCATCGCCAGAAGAATGCCGAGGATGCACTCGCCCTCGGAGCCGGGGAAGCTCTCTTATTGAGAGAGGGAAAACGTTTGGTGTCATAGAAAACCAACGATTTAGCCTCACCCATCGACTAAACAGATACTGGGTGAAAGGTCGGAAGCAAGCAAAAACGAAAGCCGCTAGGGTATGCGCAAAGGTAAAAAACCTTGACGAACAAAAAAGTGCACAGTAATTAACCAAAATCGGTGTCATACGTGTTGACAGAGCTCACCCAATACGCACTAAGCCCTATACGGCGTGTGAAATTCAAACTTTTTTGACATGAGACCTGTGTTCTTCCCCTATGCCACCTGCGGTTCCAAATGTAGGTCTGGTGCCCGAAGTATCGCACAGCTTTAATTAAAGTTTTATTCTATTCTAAGTAGCTCGGTACGTGGTCACTATTCCATCCAACCCTTATTTTACTGTTCTTGTTACTAGCAGCTCTTATCGCTTGGGTAGAGAATTATTTTACTCTTACATACCGTAGTGAATGTACTTGTTGTTAAGGTTATTTCCATTATTTGAATTATTTTACACATTTATTGTTAAATAACAATCAAGAACCCTTAAATTTGATTTTGCGTGTCTGATGTTTAATCAATCCCTGCCGCAAGCCCTGGGGATAGCTCGTATGTATCATATCGACGTAGATCGGAAAGAAAGCTGAGTGTATCTTAAGGCGTTATCCGGAATAGAACTCGGGCCCTTCGATCAGTAGCCCAGAGCTCTATCCATTAGACTACCACACCTCCGGAGGAGGAGAAACATAGAAAATCTGTGAAAAAATTAAGAGTTCAATTAAAAGACTGCATTTCCGAGGCGGCAAAAATGGCAAATGTATGAAAACGCAAAATTTACCTCTTGACTGTACTGACGAGAAACTTGGATATGCCAGGATGAGTGTTTGTGGTTAAAATTAGAGAGAGAGGGAGAGCGAGGAATGAGTGCGTGAAGAAATAATGTGCAGTAGACCCACCGGTAAATGAAGATTATGAAACGTTTGCTGCCCTGGTTTGATCATACTTAAAGAATGGTTGTGGGTACAAACGTGAAGCAGTTACGACTTGGAGACGTACCAGTATTATTGTTTCATTGTCTGTGAAATACTAGTTTATCTATCGCGCCATGCCGAATATTGACCTGTTTTGAATCCCACTTAAGTACTTCTGTGTTTTTGATAGTTTAAATTGTTGAATGGAGGGTGTGCCGCCATTTAAAAACTTAAATAAACTTGTACGTATCTGCTGGTTATGATAGTGATAGTGCAATACGAGTCTCACCCTAGACTGATTTCCCATCCGCGATCAGTGAATGGCGAACCGCGAAAACGTTTCGCCCGTTTGCTAGACATACTTCACCACTTCTATTTCTCTCTCGTTGAAAAAGTGTCGAGGAGGTGAATACCATAGATAAGCTCTCCAACGATGAAGCAGGTGAGACCGCTTTCTCATATTTTTTGCATGTATTGGTCTGTCTCTAATCGATGCTGACCCATTACGAGAGAGGAATTGAGAAGCGCTCGCACTTTGCTGCGACCGTAATCTCTTATCACTGATCTTACTACATCACGTATCCGTCCGATGTAGAGCTTGTCTTAAGTGATAAAACGAGCGATTGTCCTCTCGTTACCGTTTACTTCACAATGCACAGAATGCTCCCAAACTCTGTGATCACAGTGCAGAGGTTTTCACAGCGTTTGCCAATGCCGGGGGTGGAGGCCATCCTTTTATTATCTAAGGCCATTTTCGTCTTTGTTATCCATCCCCCAGCATTTTGTATCACAGTATGAATATGAACCCCCTTTCTCCTCACATTTACGTGATTTATCGGCGCTATCGTTAAATAATTTTAAGGCCACTTAAAAAAAAAATATTTAGGTTTCACGACATCGCTTTCACCCTCTATATATGCTGATCACCTAAAATATATGTTCATAATGTTTCATTAACTTGTTGGACATGATTTTTTTAAATTTTAGTGGTGAATTAAAAATGTATAGTGGTGATGTTTGAATATATACCCATAGTGGAATGAAATAAGTATTTTGAAAATTTTTTGAAAGACTGATAAATGCTTAAATAATTCTGAAGCGATAGTTTCTCCTGTGATCATTAGCACAATTTATTCTTCGGTGATTCAGGAAAATATAAATTCATTCTTCATAAAAAATTTCTGAAATAATTTAATAAGGGACCTTAGATTGGTAATATTCCTCCTGAAACTCCCCCCCCGTATTCTATCCACCGTAACGATAAATAATGAAGTGGAAAACTCACCTCGCCCTCCAAAAGCTTTGTGTAGTTTTAGTTCTAGAAGAGGAACGAAGTCAACAGCAAAGTTGTAGGCTAACGTAACTGGAGTCACAAAATAGTTCGAACCAACTCGAAAGCTTCCTCGGCAGCAGTTCCAGCTAATGCTAATAAAAACGAGGATCTTGCATTCGACATCCTACTAACGTGAAGAATTCAATCTTACCGAGGAACGCGTAATTTCTTCTAGTATGGACCCGCATTCTTTCATCCTTAGTTTCGATGTTCAAAGTATGTCTTCATGAAAGGAAAGTCTGTTTCACGTCATCACAATCGGTGTTACAAGATGTTCAGCAGGTGTGTACTGAATAAGGAGGACTTTACACCCCCGGAATATGCCCGGGGGTTAGTAGGGGTGCGCCGAAGAGAGCGGAACGCCAGACATAGGGACCGGCAAATTTGAAGCGATCGACATCCCATGTGGTCTAGTGGCTAGGATATCTGGCTTTCACCCAGAAGGCCCGGGTTCGATTCCCGGCATGGGAACTTTCTGGTCGAAGTATTCATCTGTGTAGAGGACTTTTTTCCTTAGGAGACACTTCGGTAATTTACGAAGGAATTTGTAAAATCTGTATTAGTTGTATTGTGGTTATTTCATATAATCACGTCAACCTTTATACTGCCCTCGACAAACGGTAATTTCTTGGAGGACTCATATTTTGTGAAAAAATAAGGAGGATGAGGAAAAATAAGTCAGTGGGACCGGATAATATCTCAATTGACATTCTAAAACTGGGTGATACCGCAATAGCTTTGTACCTGAGTCATCTATTCAAAGTAACTTTAAATAATGATGCCTTGCCCAATGATTGGAAAAAAGCAAATATTACACCAATTTTCAAGAAAGGGGATAAAACAATAGCCAACAATTATAGACCGGTAAGCATAACCTCAGTTGTTTGCAAAATAATGGAAAAAAGAATCGCTGACTACATTCGGGAATGGTGGGCAAGAGATAGATGGCTATTCAAACACCAACATGGGTTTAGAACGGGATACTCGTGTGAAACGCAGCTTTTGGGATTAAGCCAATACATCGCCGACGCAATAGACAATAGACGAAGGAAAGGAAGTGGATGCAGTAATTGTTGATTTTTCGGCAGCTTTTGACCGAGTGCCTCACGATAAATTATTGTTAAAGTTGGATTCGTTACCATTGGACTTGAGGGTAAAACAATGGATAAAAAATGTTCTCAGAGGCAGAACTCAAAAAGTAAAATGAGGGGATACATTTTCAAATGAGGCGAGCGTATTAGCAGGAGTTCCACAAGGCAGTGTTCTAGGGCCATTACTCTTCCTAATTTACGTAAACGATCTACCAAACAATTTACATTCCCAAATAAGACTCTTTGCTGATGACTGCATTATATACAGACGGATAGAGCATGTAAATTACCACGTAATATTACAAAATGACATCGATCGCCTTGGTGACTGGGTTACAAATAATAATATGGGTATTAATATAAGTAAAAGTAAGCATATAAAATTTTCAAATAAAAAGAATGCAGAAAAGGAAATTTACACCCTCTTTGGAGAAAGAATCCCATGTACTAGTCAATGCAAATATTTAGGCATTTATTTAACAAGGGATCTTGGGTGGGGAGTCCAAATAGACAATTTGACACGGAAGGCATGTAAAGTATTGCATTGGGTGATGAGAAATTTAAAAGGAAGTAGCGTAGCCACAAAAGAAAAAGCATATAAGGCACTGGTTATCCCTATCCTAGAATACTCCTCCATAGTATGGGATCCATATGAGGTGGAACATATTAAAAAGATAGAAAAAGTTCAAAGAAAGGCAGCAAGATATGTACTCGGAAGGTACAAAAGAACAGATAGTGTCACAGAAACGTTAGATATACTGAAATGGGAGAGTTTGAAAAATAGAAGAAAAAGGAGTAGGTTAGGCGCGATGTATAGAATTGTTAAAAAGGACGAAGCGTGGGAAGATTTATGGAAAGGGATAGAAAAGCCTAACTTTAAGGGAAAAAACGACCATAGCCTCAAAATAAAAATAAGGACTCAAAAAACAAATAAGAAAAAATACTCTTTTTTAAATAGAACTATAATTGACTGGAACCAGCTGCCTGGAGGTTTGTTTGAGCCCTTTCCATCCAATTTTAGAAGTTTTAAGTTGAAATGTAAAGCAGCCACTGGGTAATAAACTTCATTGTAGTCATGAAAATATTGTTTGTATGTGATGTGGACGGCATATTGTATGTGAGGTGGAAGTTTGTTTCTATGTGATGTGGAAGTGTCATTATGTAAAAATATTTTATCTCTTCTGTTTTTATGTGTTCGTATGTAATTTTCGTTGTTAGAGTTATCTTTGACCTAACCTGACCGTTGCCACCAGGAAATTTGCCTAATTGCAACGTAATTGTGTAAATAAATAAATAAACATATCCGTTCTCATTCGTGATGTCACCAACCCATAAATCATCAGCATCCGCCGATATACTTGTTTCGCGTATGGCCAAGAGATTTTCCATATGTGTATCTGCAATGGGTAATCTTATGATGCGTTAGGATTTAATGGGTATTTTCTTCGATGAACGACTGTGCAGCAAAACGTATGCCCAGGTAGAAAATTGGAAAAATATATTAACATAATTCTTCGGTCGGTTTCACGTCCGTATTTCCTTGTCGTTCCACGTCCTTTTGTCATTTTCGAGCCGATGACCTCAACCCGGGTTTTCCAGCAATGGGGACTTTCTGACCTCCAAACTTTTTTAAACTTTTACAGATTATAAAGCCCGGAAATATCCGCCTCGAGATTATATGAAAGGGCGATACACAAACTTATGATATGCATTACATTGACATTTGCGCCGCGGTACGAGAAAATACAATTCGGTTTGCACTGCAGGGGACCGCAATTTTTTTAAGGAATTGACTGTTAGAGTAAAAAAAGTTGTGGGCATGGAAAAATCAGACTCACTCGTCGCGACCGAAATGAGCCAGACATCGTTTTCTTTGAAACACGTATGTGGTCGTAGTAGTTATTAGAGGAGGCGACCGACAGCTAAGGTCAAGTTTGATCATTAGGAATATATGGATAATTTGATTGGGGTAGAATGTTTAGGGAATGGGGAAGAAGGATTGGGAGAGAAACCCGACATCGGCGTTAAAATACTCTTACTATTCTCTCAACAATAGGCACCAAGGGGTCCACACTTTCATATCCCATCCGACGAATAGCATACTTCACTTGAGGTGCCTCCACTTAGCGCCCCAATGAAGGATCGGGATGGATCTGAAAAATCCTGTCACCACCAGGGTTCAGCCCTGGGGCTGGGAAACCAGTACATATGCCACCACACAATCCTTCAATTGTGTCAGTTTCTACTGAATAATCATGCACTATTTTTAAATGCTATATTTTCTAATCAAATATTAAATGCCTCCTAATAGTACACCTTGCGAATTCTCCGGAAGACAAGATGAGCACTGAATTTTAAGGCTAACTTATCCTACGATCTAGCTCATGTACTAGAAATTGGCACACGAGGCTTTTGGGCGCCAATAGACTGTTCGCCTGGCGTGGAACGGAATGTAGTTACACCAATGATAGTCCATCTTGTAGCGGTCGCAGCGAATAACTCCTATAATGTGTTTCTTCTGTGTATTTTCACTGTGATTTCTGAAGAGCATCAGAATAATTAAAAAACAGTTTCCTTATTATTTTTGCCTTCCTTACCAACTTGCAAAGGCAGGTTTTCAACTAATAGCCAGGTAATAACCACTAAATGCCACACATGACGTAGTAGTCTTCATATTTTCCTGAACGTCTGGCATATGTTAGAGTCTCGGAGGTAGCGCGGTTAATTTTTTAGGTCTTAAATATGGAGCTATTCTCCTCCAAAACCTCTATAAAGGAGCGTTGTTAACTTGGTAATGTTGAAACATTTCTTTCGGACGACTTATTTTGGCTTAAAGTACGTGTGCGCTGACAGAAATTACATAATGATGTACACCAGGTCCTGTCCTATCACTAGGTAATAGAATGATACTATTCCATCACCTTGATCCTGCTACACGTTCCCTAATGCCATGTCTCCTTATTCTAAAAATATGTGAAGGAAAGAATATACTCAATAATCAACCATTACTTCCTTTTTTAATTCGCAATTTTCTAGCACCCAAAACTGCTACAATTCTCGATTGGAACTAAAGTATTGAACCTCTTCTTCCGCCGTTCTCAAATACCAAAAAATCGCCGTCCATAGGATCCCTCAGCCTAACAACCTAAAATGACCAACCAAAAATTTTAAACCACTTTGCCATGGATTAACATTTAAGTAGGAGGAGAAAAGCCCGAGCAGGTTGAATACATCTTATATTTAGGCAGTATTTTGAAGGCAAATGGGCGTAGAAGAATTAGTTTGGACATAGGGAGAAGCGTACAGAGGTGAATGGTGAGTGGCACATTAATTAGAAATTTAAAGATGGATAATGACTATACAACGTAGCATAGCCCTGTGTGACTCGAAAACCTTTCGCCGGGAAAGCACAAGATTATACTTCAAGAGAGTAACATTTTTTAAACTCTATAAAGACTGGAACAAAGAAACGAAGAAGAAAACGGTAAACGCCCAGACACGCATTTTTAATTTACCATGAGTGAATTCATGCAGTGCCAAGTTGGACCGGAAATTTCAATACCGCCTTATCTCCTGTTGTGCCAACGAGTACGATTTTTTTCGCCTACCTGAATATTAACAGAGAAATATGTTCATCTGGAGCAAAATATAGTTCATCGGTGGATGGGAGTTTTTACAATATCTCATAACTTGACGATGCTCATTATTATTTCTTATAAAAAGGTATTTCAAATATCTTATGCGATAACAAACATATTATTCAAACTATCGATAAAAATGAGAGTATATTAGTGATAATGCAATATCATTTTTCAATGATGGCCACTCAATAAAAATGCAATGCAACGGATTTTATGCCAATTGAGTAACGCCAATTTTTCATGTTTCCCTAATTCACGGAATGTTCAATACCATTATTCTCCCATTTTACTTTTTACTGCCCGCTCTGATTTATACTCGCTTTCTTCGATGTTTAACTTAACCTTCATAATTCTTCATAATCTCAAAAATTACTTTCCGCATGATTTATCTTCATCCCATATTTCTCACGTTGACCCTTTGTCAAGGTCCCAAGAGTGGCTGCAATCTCTCACCCGAACTGTTAACACAAGCTTCATATTTCGCAAATCTAACGGTCTCCGCAACTCAGTATGGATTGCTTGGCTCCGCTGGCAGCCCCTCCCTGAGGTCTCTTCTGTAATTTCCTGGGCGTAAGCTCAAGTTAAATTGCACTGTCTCCATCGGGAAACCGTCGACTACATCTGCTGCCGTTGTCTGATTCATCTACATGCTTGGATTAATTCTAATATCCATCAAATATTTGTATCCTACAATATTTACTTTGAAATATTACACTAGACTATTAACGCCTTGCGCCTTCTGGAAATTCAGGGATGAAGTAAAGACATTCAGACTTTGTTTTATATGTTATTCTGTTGATGTTCTCATCGCTATTATGTTGTTAATCGTTTCATTTCTCTTCATAAACCTCAGCAGATGTTAGTGTAATTAGACGTTCTTCTATTCTCTGTTATGTGCAACATTATAAGTGCTACTTTTCATTGCTTAATTGACCCTTCACGTTCCAATTACCCCCGGATTAGAGGAGGAGTAAACTGCCCCGTTTTCGTCGTAATCAGTGAGCACTGTAAGTACTCCTACTTATCACGGTGTTATCAATCGAGACTTTTTATCAGCGAGCTGCTCTCGGTAATTTCAAATACCACGTGAGCAATCCCACCAGTGTTGATTAGCGTATAGATGAAGGAACGTAATTAAAAAAACAATCATTCAAACCGACTGTGATTAAAAAAAATCCCATTACATTTTCATCTCGTTTCATGTTGACGATATTTTTACCTCTCCGCTGTTTTCGTTTTACGAACCCTGGTTTTACGTAATATTTGCTGAAGGCAACAAGGTCATTGACCATGGTAAGTGAATCACTGATCGCTACGCGGATGTAACTTTCTTTTCAATTGGCATAATGAAATGATGACATTATGGTATTTAGTCTTGAGTGAGCCTTCGTCGAGTTTAGACTCCCCCATCCATAATGGTTAAGGTGTGAGATGGTGCGAAAAAGTGTGGACCGTCAATATTTGCATGGCGTGGTTAAAAGCTCCATCTAATTTTCTTTATTCAAATTCATGGTTGCCAAAATAAATTCCACAGAAGTTATTTGGAAGAGCTTTTAGGAAAATACGCCGCAGAAGGGGAAATTTTCTATCAACCAATCATGACTTCGTTAAGATTGAATATTCCCAAAATTGAACACACGTGAAATCTGCTAGGAGTGTTCCCAAAGGTGGATTCCTTTGAATTCCCAAGAATTTTAGCATTTTTATCTGTTAAGGCTCGATCATCGAGGATATAATCCCAAGGCTTATACGAGTCTTGGCCCATAAGCCTGCGAGCGGCACATCCATCTCCGAGAGCGATGTTTGCAAAAGGATTATTACTCATTGTTAACACTTCCATGCGTCCGCCTTCAAAACTCCCTTGGTGGGCAGCTAAAGGAGGAGCTAGTTCTCTTGATATGCACATCATCATTATTACGGGTTATCAGTGCGATGATTGGTTTATGACAGCTCTCAAAGCTCTGTACTGTTGCATGCCAGTCTCTTCACTCTCTTATTGCTTCTTCCACCGACATTTTCATCACCACCTTCTTATAGTTCATACTTGGCTCTTCTCATTATTCTTTCCCTCCATGTTTCCTTCACTTATGCTTCACATTAGGCTAAGGTGCCTCAGGATGTGTGCAATAAGTTTCTCCTTCTTGTAATTGTCCTCCATTGCCCTCTCTTCATCCAACTTCTCTGTTCTTTTTCCTTTGGGTCGGGATGTATTTGCCGGTTTCGTAGATTTTGAAAAGTATCTTTGAAAGAGTGAATTGGGAAAAACTACTGAATATATTGTAAAAAAATAGGAGTAGATTGGAGGGACAGGAGGCTAATCCGCAACCTGTGCATGTCTCAGACTACTCATGTGCGAGTGGGGGATGGGGAGTCCGGGTCGGCAGTGTTAGGATGAGAAATAAGGCAGAGTAGTTCATTATCACCTCCGCTGTTCAACGTATATGTGGAGGAAATGATTAAAGAGGCATATGAAGGACGGGAGATATGAATGAAAGTCGATGGGAAATTCATAAAATTAGGCTTGCTGATGATCAAGCTTTAGTTTGTCAGTCTGTCAAGAGGTTGCAGGCATTACTGATTAAATTGGAAATTCAGTGCGATAGATATGGGATGAGAATAAATATTAATAAAACAAAGGTTATGGGGCTTTCCCGATAGGAGTAGGTTAAGTTAAACGTTAAAATAGGAGAGCAAAAACTAGAGCAGGTGGAACAGTTTACGTATCTGTATCTCAGAAGTGTTTTAGACTAAAATGGTAAAGGTAGTAGGGACGTAAGGGGATGGATTACGTTAGGCCAATAAGTTTTCACAAGAAGGAGAGAATTGATGACAGGAACGTTGGGAAAGAATGTTAAGAAAATGGCTATTAAAACTTTTATATGGAGCCTAGTTATGTACGGCGGGGAAACATGGTCATTGAATTAGGATGATAGGTGTACATTGGAGGTTTTTGAAATGTTGGTGTGGAGAAGGATGGAGAAAGTTAAGTGGACAGAGAGAAAAGCAAATGAGGAATCACTAGGCATGGTGGGGGAGGAAAAGGGATAAATTCTAAGAAGACAGGAAAAATGGATACAAAGCACATTGATTGGCAGTGGGACGTTGAAGACTGTGGTATAGGGGAGATTGTTAGGAAAATGAGGAAAGTCAGAAATAGGATAGTGATGTTGGACGGAGTGAAGAGAGGAAGGAAGTATACGGAGATGAAGAGGGACTTTGCCGTAGAGTAGGACGTTTGGTTGTGTTTTGTTAGGAGAAACAAGAGAATTCTTTGTTTGTTAAGTCCATCCAAAAGCTACCTTAACCGATAGATTACCTATAATAATAACTCTGTCTATTCATTTTATTTTCATCGTTCTTCTGTAGCTCCACATTTCCGTCGCCTCAAATATTCTTTTCTCAGCTACTTCTATCGTCCAATCTTAATTAAATTTTTAATGGTTTTCCTGGAATTGAAATGATACAATCCGCTTCAATGATAATACTTCGTATATTGATTTCGTATAGTGTGGAACTTTTAACTACTTAATGTCACAAACTAATTACTGTCAAGTTGGGGCACGTGTGTACTGGAAAGGTGATTACACCCATGCCGAAATGAAGAGTATTAATCTTCTGAATGTCTTCCGACATCCACACCAATGTACGGAACTAGAACCACTTTTAGCGTTCGATCGATTAATACCCACTTAGAATTCCGTCGGGGTAGACTAGGCTGCATGAACAGAAGGCTTTCTAGGCTATGATGACACCATAGCTTCTAATCGATTTCATAATCGATTAAGCCCGAAAAATCAAAGTCATCACATCCTCCTTATCTCATTTCAAACACATAGTCTCCGAGTGTTCGATGTTTCGAGAGTGCCTGATAATCTCGTCAGCGATTTCGTCCTGCCTTCCATCGGCCAACCTTCGACGTTTTGACTTTCCCTCTCCGTACGTGCTCATAGCCCTATCTCTGTGGTGGACCAAGTACACAAACTCGTTTTCTCCAATCAACCTTTGGACGGTAGTATCGCACGGGATGACTAATGGGAATTAGGAAATGTAAAAATGTGACAGCACAGGCTCGACTAAAGAAAGATGTCAGGAAATGAAGACTGGACTCATGGATCTTCTGGAACCCTGACTTACGAGGTGTACAGAACAACCGGGTTTGCTGGTGCTGCTGAGGGAATTATTATGGTACCAAAACATGTATGCAGATTGAACCACCCGGGTTGAAAAAGATGGATGGATGGAGGGACTTACAGATTGAAGTACTCGTTTACCCTTCGCATGATGAATAACTGCAACAAAATCAGACGTTCTTAATTCAAAAAACTAAATTTACCACTTTACTCAAATGCATTCACAATGATTTATATAGGTATGTATATATGATATTTACATGTTTATGTGTGTGCAAATATAAATATATATAATGGGATGGGTCGCGGTAGTCCAGGGGGTAGAGCGTTGGACTACTGACCGCAGGGTCCCGGGTTCGATTCCCGGGCTCGGGGTACATACAGCTCCACCCAAGCTATATGATTTTTCGGGACCAGATCTTCCGGGGAAACGATAACCGGCACAGGGAAAGGAACCCCCCCTTCCCTGATGTGTGACCTTCCCTTGCCGTACAGAGCTTAGTACTGGGTGAATACTACCATCACCCACCAAACCGACCTTCGGGTTGATTACTGTGTTTATTATATACTTATATTATTTTTAATATATGTATATATTAATTTTTAAATGAATATGTGCATGATAGCTCGTGAAACGATATTTGGCAGATGGATGGCACAGGATTCACAAGATGGATGACACACAAGAAAATAAAAACCCATAGACCTCACACAGCAATAATTTCAGTTTCTATCTACATTTATTTGCCGTACTACCTTGATCAAAAATTTCCCGGAATTTATTCAGAAAATTAAAAATACAAGTTTATTCATCTAAATCTATATTGCCCCCTTCAAAGTAATCCCCATCGACTGCAACACACTTATGCCAGCGCTTGATCCAATCCTCGAAACATTTTTTATATTCGGTTTTCGGTATGTCCATCAGTGCTTCCTGCGATTTTTCCATTACTTCCTCTCGGCTGCTAAAACGCGTTCCACGTAATGGTTTTTTAACTCGATTGAACAGAAAGAAGTCACAGGGAGCCAAATCAGGTGAATTCGGTGGCTGTTGGATGGTATTTGTTGCATTTTTCGTCAAAAAATTACGAATAATGATAGCACTGTGCGACGGTGCGTTATCATGGTGCAAAATCCACGAGTTTTCTGCCCACATTTCTGGTCTCTTTCGGCGAATTGCTTCACGCAAACGTCTCATAACGCCCAAATAATACTCTTTGTTTACTGTCTGGCCTTCTGGCAAAAATTCATGATGCACTACACCGTTGTAATCCATGAAAACCGTCAGCATTGCCTTCTTTTTTGACTGAAAACGACGTGGTTTTTTTGGTCTCGGCTCATTTGGTGAACGCCATTCACTTGCCTGATGTCTGGATTGCGTGTCGTACTCATAAACCCACGTCTCGTCTCCAGTAATGATCCTTTTGATGAATGTGGGATCGGATTCAGCCTCGCAAATCATGTCTTTTGCGACGTCAACACGGTCTCTTTTTTGCATGAAATTGAGGTCTTTTGGCATGCTACACGACGGAAACCCAAATCATTAACCACAATGTCTTGGGCGGATCCATAGGCAATGTTCAAGTCCTCCGCTATTTCTCTGATGGTTAATTTGCGGTTATTGACCAACATTTCTTTTACTTTATCAATTTTTTCACCGACTTTCGATGTCGATGGTCTGCCACTGCGTTCATCATCTTCGATTGACTCACGACCACTTCTGAACCGCTCGTGCCACTGGTAAACGACCGTTTTTTTTAGAGAATCGTTGCCGAAACACTTTTCCAACATTTCCAACGTCCGTGCGCCACTAAATCCGTTTTTTACGCAAAATTTAATACAAGTTCGTTGTTGCAAATTTAAATCCATTTCTGAAATTGTAAAAAATCGCCAACACACACAGAGATAGATGTACTCTTGGCTACGTAACTTTTGCAAATGTCAAGTTATGACACTAAGATTTAAAGGGAATATCAACAAAAGATGTACCAATTTAACAAAAAAAAAACAGAACTCAAATCGGAACGATGGGAGCGCCACACGGTGGTTATTCCGGGAACTTTTTGATCGAGGTAGTATACTATTTTTCTAATATGTTAACCTGGTGCCATCCAAATGTGTTATATATAACTGAGCATTAATGTATAAAAGACTGGTGCCCTATCCCCCCTCCGCCACACGTACTTGCGGCAGCTTTATTGAGTACATGTAGATTATTTGACAATATGAATTATATACTGTAGTTCTATGCCAATAAAATGAAGCTTTCATTGTAGCCATGCTAGGCGTTGTTATCGCGAGTAAGAAGCTCGGTCAATTAAAATCACGTCTTGCAACCTCAGTAACAGCCTCAGATTTTCATCTCTAGGAGTGTCTGTGTAAAAGATTATTCAATAGAACGCGAGGGAAGGCCGATTGCTGGCGGAATGACTTGCTACCTGACTTTCGTTGCGTCAGCACGAAAAATTTGCAACGTTTCCTCGCATGCGTCTCTTTTTCTCCTATGCACCGTTTTTTGTTTTAGAGCATTGCGAATGCATACTCTCCGGATGAGTGAAACTTTGATAAATGGAGATAATTGAATTCCTACCCAAGTACTTGTACAATATACTTCAGATTTACGCAATCACATGACAATTAATTATTGTCGTATCACTTAAAAAATGTCCTCCGAAGAATCCACTTTCAAGGGCAGAGTATCGACCTTAGGGTCCCGGATGATAAAATGGGTGGCACCTGTGGAAATCCTCAAACAAGCTGTATTTTTTCAGGGTACCAAATCTTCCTTGAGAACCGCTAAGAAGAGAGGGACGAAGAACTGCCCTCAACTACGCTTCAACGCTGAATGTGTTTAGGAATTCAACAGGTCGTAGGGTTTAATACGGGGCAAGGTTTGTTTGCTAGTAGGCAGTTGGTTTGAGAGGTGAAGCTCTACACCTGGAACTAATTAATTAATATCTATGCAATTCCCCGCAAGACGCCACAAGGGCATGTGGTGGAGGCAGTTGGAACACCAGATTGTTATGTATAAAAATGCACGTATTCATAAATATGTATAAAACACACATTTTACGTCCAATTATACTTATTGAACTTAGCCTGCATGAGTGGTTATGTCCGATTTGATTATGGATTATGTATCGTGCAAGGTAAAAACGAAAACTTTGATCTCTCTCTGCTTATATGTAGCTCTCTAATTCCTGGTGGTCCGATCCGCTAATGTTATAAGAGACCTTAAAAATTCCCTAGGTGTCGCTAGTAAACTCGACGGTCCCGAGCCCCTCGAATAGTATGAAGGCCGTTCTGCAATTGGTCTTCAATCTCGAGTCTGAAGTCATGGCGTGCTGGAGCAGTTTTATTACTCTTGGAAATTAGATGCTTGCTTTCTCACTGTACTAGCAACTCCACACCTCTAAGCCTGGAGGATACAGAGTAGTAACAACGCTTTCTTTTGGTAGGCTGATTGTACAAACATTAAAAAAATTACGTGAGTAATTTCCGAGTCAGAAATGCAAGCATGCGCAGTAGGATTTGATATTGTTCCGGAACAGAAAATGATCATTCGCCTTTCGCTTCTAGTCCACTGAGGAGTTGCGAGAGTATCCCGAGTCGGAAGTTGGCCGCATCGTATACGTAAATTAAATGGAAGAAAATGAAAGCATTTCACACCCTTCTCATCGGTTAGGGACGCCTGTGGAACGTTCTTGGGAGTGGATGTAAGGATTCCAACCTTCGTCCCACCGGCGGCCGAAAGATCATCCAAGGTCACGCCATCCTAAGCCAAACTACGACTGTTGCGTCACCAATAATGAGTCGCTGTATTGTTATAGGGCGGGCCTCGGGAGGCAGAGGAGAGGGCTCCTTAAAGAATGAGAGAGGATGACTGATTGTTTTTTCGGTGCCTTGGGGGACTCTTTTAGAGACAGCGAGCACGCGATGGCAAATGAAGGAATTTGAAGGCATGAGATGATTCTTCCTGCTCTGTTCTTTAACATCTACAGGTATTTGGGCGTCATCTGCGACGTAGAGTGTACGACGCTGATGAACTGAAATTGAAAGGGAAATATAAAGGAAAGTGGTTAATTTTTATTTCAAGTACAGAGGCTCAAAATTACTCTCACCGCGCTGAACTTGAGCTCTTTTTATGCATCTAGTTCTGCCTTCTGTTTTTGCGTCGCCGCATTCGCCGTTTTCATCCCTGCTGGAAAATATCCCTTTTCATTGTGTACCTCTTCATTTTAAGCTACAAAGCGACACTAGGTAATCACTTAATAACTGTTTGATGAACATCCAAAGAGAAGAGTAATTAATTTCTTTTTAATTGTTTCAACCTGGGTTGCTTCTTTTTAAGATTCCGGCTAACGAAAAACGATTGCCTCCCTGCCGCTTTTGAATCTTCATGTCCTAAAATTTTAAAGCGCGTTAGGTGAAAAAATAAATGTTACGAACAACCCATCAGATTTGGATGGCATGACGTCAGCATTCTACGAAACTCTATTCTTTGTCCACCGAGAGGTTTCTACCAACCTTGAAAATTTCTTAAAACATTCAATGGAATTTTGAGCAGTCATTCCCAAGCTATTCCTGGAGGAAACTAAACACAATATGTAGTATTGGTAGACGTAGGTTAAAGTGAAAAAATCAATCATGGATTTTGCATTGAAATCAACGATATTATCTTGCTTTTGCTTCCTTCCAACGGAGGCGTCGTTGAATTCTTAAATAAGACAAAGTGGGATCGTTAGTTCAAGAGTTAAGAAGGCCTGTTCTTTCAATTGGATTTTGAATTGTGAAAACTAAAACTCATACCTGGTTACCTGCCTCAATTATGATTGCCGGCTAAGAACTTTTCGACTACTGATTACAGTCAAGGACAAAGACGGTTTTTCGCTTGTGGCGAGCTAATATTTCTGCGAAGGAACTTGACCAAATGCGAAGATAGCGGCGGGAACTAAAGATCAAAAGCGATCCTTTCTCTCCCGCTACCGTACCTAAGTAATTGCGTTGATTTTCTATCATTCATCGCAGAACTACCATGTTTCCTATATTTTAGATAGCTTTCCACCTTCCCTAACGTCTGCGAGGGGAGAACAGCCTCAGTCTCTTTTATTGGCAAACTTCCCTACTGCCCCGGTATCACTTCAGTAATAATTTTAAATGATTAAATTCTGGATACACTTTCGATTGGAACTACATGAAACTCCGTCAATACACAGTTATAACTGTCATCAGTTAACTCGCGTCTGCAAATGAATTAAATAGAGACAAGTTTCCTACTTACCTTGAAAAATAATGCATTACATTTCATACAATACTGTGCATACATTTAATAGCAATCAACGTCCAAGTATTAAATAAATAAAAATGTGCTAATTTTGATTAATAAATACAAATTGGTACATGGATGAAATGATGAATCCAGAGCTAGTAAATGGAGAGAGAGATCAGATATAAATATAGTATACTGCTGATATAATAATCCTGAAATGGCCTAGAAAGATATAAGAATTGCATTACAAACTTTTGACCCTGATAAACCTTTCGACTTGAATTAATATGACATTTGATTTGTCATTTGACACGTTTTTGTCAATATCTGAGCTGGATTTCAAATAAGTGAGTGTATATAAGTAAGTGGTATTGCCTTTGCAAAGTAACACAGAAACTACAGGATTAAGTCATTGTTCCTTATTTGACAGGAGCTTGCTGAATATAAAAGTTAATGTATCATTTTTCTTTCTCCTTCAGTTTCCAAAGTCAAGGCACCAACAAAACATGGCACCAAGTGCCATGAAACTAGTGTTTTACGTGGTGGCATTCCTATTTGGAGCTGGCGTGCTGACCACTGCAGGGGCCTCGAGGATCCTATTTGCCTTGCCCCTCTCTGCAACGAGCCACAACAATGTCATCACAACCCTCTCCAGGGAGCTTGCAGTCCGTGGACACACAGTGAAGGTCATCACACCCCATCCAATTAAGGATCCTCCGGTAAACTACACGCAGATTGACACTTCTGAGAGTACCAAAGGATTGTTCCAGAGCCCGA
Organism: Hetaerina americana; assembly: GCF_022747635.1. Classification (NCBI taxonomy): domain Eukaryota; kingdom Metazoa; phylum Arthropoda; class Insecta; order Odonata; family Calopterygidae; genus Hetaerina; species Hetaerina americana. The sequence goes on from NW_027287538.1 coordinate 33,114,746, forward strand.
AAGTGACTGACAAAAATAGCGTGATCGAGACGTGCTTCCTTATCTCAAGGTGAGGGTGTGGATGGAATTAATTCAATTATTGGGATATATTTATAGAAAACTCAAAGCTTGAGAGAATATTCTCTCACAATTCTTTAACAAACATCTCCTCAGCATTATTTTACATTAAAAAAGCTTCACTATCCAAATGAAATAGGCTTGGCCATTACTTGGTGAAATTATGATCAATTGGTAAAAATGGCTTTGCACTTTCCATTTTCCCTGGAGTTGTTTATTCACACAACCATTTGCAACATTACAGTGACATCACTTTCTAATTTTCGCCGATACTGTTGAATTACGTTAGAGAAAAGATGTTCAAACGTATTTTTTCATAGAAAGGAGAAAAAACTAAAATATTCCTTACCATAATCCAATGATAATCGGTACTCATAAATATGTGGAACCAAAATAAAGATTTATATAGATATTATTAAATCATATAAATTTGACATATGTAATTCCCTTTTTTAATAGTACACAAAAAATAGTAATGTTTACAGGACTTTCTATCAAGTAAAATCACAAAGACAAAAGTATATTTCATACCTTATCCTATTTTTCAGTAATGAGCGAATAAAAATAATTAAAATATTGACAAATTTTTTCAGTATTGAGTTTCATGTCAAATATTTATATTTTTCCTTGTGTTTTTAATGGCTCTCAGTCTGTTAAATATTAGAAATAAAAGAATCCATTACTCATTAGTGCCATGAGTGTTACTCACCTACTGAGGTTTGCCAAGGCTGACTTCATAAGTAGTAGTTGATAGGAGACCAGATGATGTATTTTATGCTTGAGAAGAGGGTGCTGCATTTTGAATATGGATTCACTTATCCAATTACATATAGAGATGCTCACTCTGGTATGGTATGTTTGATTCCATTTTTGACCTTTAAACACCCAAAGAAACAAAGGAAATATTAAGTTTTGGGGAGAGTACCTCCCAACAGGAAAGAACAAAAAATAATTTTGGTGGTTCTATTTGATACGTCACTTACTAATTTTTCTCATGGGCATAATTCCTACGTTAATAATATTACAGATGGTGCAGAAATGTTCCCTGAGCATTCAGAGAGTTTAGTCAACCCTTTCTGTGTGTTAGAAGTTTCAATCAAATAATTTGGGGAACATTTTCAGAAGGCTTAAGGAACACCTGTTAAAAAATTTGGGAATGTTCTCGGAATAAACCCTGGGCAGTAGTGTACCAACTCATCCCCCTACAAGCTACACTACATTAGTACTTACATTCTGGTTGGAGGATCAGGTATTAGGCTGATTTATGTATTTATGTACACATTTTTAGTGCTGTGCATCATCTGGATTGATCTATCTCTATCCTTTTTAGCAAACAAAATGGGTCACACATCACATTTCCCTGTCCATAAGACTGACTGGCACCACATAAAATGTACTGTGATTTTTCAGATTAGAATTAGTGAAAAATTTTTGGATCAAACATAAAAAGATAAAAGTATTTCAATAAACACTTAATGTGAAGAAAATGAAATTTTTTCATTAATCAATTGGCAGCTATATCAACATTTATTCATTGTAAAATTCCAGAAATTCATCTTCACAAATGCTAAATCATTTTCACTGCTATTTTCACTGAGGTAGTCACTTCACAGTCATACACAATTTTATCTTCATCTTCTTTAAAGTGTATTGATAAATTCACATTTTGATTGTCTTGCTTTTTACTTTCTGCTCGGACTTTTTCAACCAATCACAAACACTAGAAATCGACAACCCTTTCATTCTTCCAGTAGGTGTATGTATGTGCCTTATAACTTGTCTTTCGTATTCAAGGGGCAGTTTCTGTGCTATTGTAGTTCTGTTATGTATAAGTGCACCAACAATTTATTGTCATAAATCTCTTGTGCCATGACATTGCCCTAAAAAATTGACAATAGCCTATCACTAATGTTCTTGCTTCAGTTAAAATTATATAGGTTGAAACAGTAATTCTGCGATTCCTGTGATTTATCATCAAGTTCTAAACATTTTCCTCAAGCTTAAGCAATTTAGGAGCACATGAAAATACAGTTTTTTACATATATCTTAAATTACTAAACTCATCCTCTGCTTTTTGTACTCTTGTATCATCTTCTCTGTTGGAGGTTGGTCAAAATGCCTTTCAGCTACATAGTTTCTTGTGTTCTGAAGGGTAATTCCAGACTTTACAGTGAAGAGTAATTTAAGTTTACATGCAAAACAGAATGACAGTCTTATCTCTTTAGATTCCATGAGGTTGTTCTAATTTTAACTTTTTATTCAAACCTCAGGTCCTGTTACTATTTTGATATTTTCAAAACTTGTATTAAAGACAAACATTTTCTATGCCTTTACAATTCTGTCAGAGATTGAGTTCCTGTAGTCCTATTGAGCTTATCGAGATAGGTACAATGTATTAGTAGAGGGGCAATATCCCTATTAGCCAATGTACGAAGACTGACCAGAGAGTAACTCATGTTTCAGCCTAGCTTGCCGGTGGGTAGGGCCAGAGCCACCATCTCGGTGTCTAAACGTCCCTACACTCAGCACGCATCCTGCTGTACATTTTGCGTCTCACAGATTCCCTGTACCTTTTATATCAAGCATCTCTTGTCCTAAATTAAAGACTTGGACACAATTAAAATACAATTCCATGAGGTGGTGTCCACTAAATCTTTAAATTTCTAGTTTCAGTCACATGGTACTTGGTTATTCTTCATTATTGATATTGCTATAGTTAATTTATTTCTTTTCTCCAGGCTCTCAGAAGCAATTTGCAAGGACATGCTGCTATCGCCAGAAGTGCAGGATCTCATCAAAGAAGCAAAGACTGGAAAAGGATATGACATGGTGGTTGTGAGCATGTTCTACTGTGATTGTGCTTATGCCTTTGCTCACATATTTGATGCTCCATTGGTCATCATATCTCCAGCAGGGTCCTTCCCTGTGACTGACACCATGGTTGGGAACCCTGCCTTGCCCTCATTTGTCCCTGATGTCTTCTCGCCATTCTCCGACAAAATGAGTTTCATGGAGCGAGTCATGAATTCCCTCATACACTTGGGTACGCTCACCTTCCACCATACCCTCATATACCCTAAGCACAATGCAATCCTGAGGGAGGTTTTTGGTGACTCCTTCCCCTCGGTGCAAGAGCTTGAGAAGAGGGTTGCCTTGGTCCTACTCAACCAACATCACAGTATCCTGTTTCCACGACCCCTAGTGCCCAACCTTGTGGAGGTCGGAGGGATGCATGTGAAGCCACCCAAGCCTCTGCCCCAGGTAATTGCTGCTTGCAAGTGGATAAAAAGATGACTGTAAGGGGCTATGAGCTCATTAATTAGTCTGTAAATTAAATTCTGACGTAACTTCTGTACCTTAAACTCTGGGGCATCTTGTAATCAGTTCTTACTAACCATGGTCAAGTAATAGCTCGCCACAAGATGCGTGACACTGTAACAATCATCCCTTTTCATATAACCTCAGTGCTCTAATTAATTCAAGAAATAGGTTTGTTTTTCTAGTAATAAAATTTGGTAGATTTTACTGTGGTAAACGGTTGGAGGGCCTAGATGATGTCACGCAGGCCAAAAAACATGCAAATGTGGAACACTTACACTGGTGAACTGAACAGAATTTTAACATCAGAACAATTTTTATTACACTTCTTTGACAGCATCACATTTTCTCATTTTTCCTCTACCAATAGAAGGTAAAAAGTTTTTGCACAAAAAGATATTGAGGAGTTCATTATTTATTAGATTAAACCTAAGATTATTACAAGGTCAATTGTATTAGTATGTTTTGTAATACCTAAGTGCATGCAATAGTATTAGATATTTTTTACCTTTAAATCATTTTCCATGAATTAATATGCACGAGTTTAATTCAAAGCTATTAGGTGGGGGTAATAGTTTGGCATGAAACTAAAATGGCCAGTTTTTGTCACAAAAACATAATTTATTATACATTTCGGAGAATGATATGATGTCTCAGGGATGTATCAAGTGACTTCTGCTGGGAAGAGGATCTATGGAGGGGAAGGCAATCATATTACAAGTGAGGGGAGAGGTGAATGTGTAACAGAGGATGATGGCTTTGGAAAATAATATTGGAGAGGTATGAGGAGTGTAATTATGAAGAAAAAGGCAATAAACCCTCCGAGGTGAGAAGAAATTTGAGCTGTGATGGTTTCTGGTGTCTTAGTATTCTTACATCAAGTTTTTGTATTTTTCATGAAACAGCAGCATTAAAGAGGCCCAGTAGTCAATCCCTGCACTCTGGTTAGGCCAAGGCAGCTAACCCTCCTGAAATTAACGCTTATAGTCAGTTACACTTGGTGATGTATTTGGGTAATTTGAAAGGTTCTTGCAATTACCGCCAGAGGTCAGTGCCAGTCCAACGAGTTTCCCCATGTAGTAATTGGTAATCCTTTATGAGTTAACATGTAATGGGTCAGCACTCGGGGAAGAGATCTGTGGATCAGATACCTCTCTATTGTTGTCCCCATGTAATGATTTGTGAAGATGGAAAAAATTGTGATTTGAGCAGTGATTAAATACTTTGTAAAGAAAGGTATGAAAGCAAAGGAAATTTATTCTGACTTCCAGAACAGTCTGAGGGACTCTGCTCCCTTATATTCAACTGTTGCCAAGTGGACAAACAAGTTTAAGTTTGGTGGGGACAGCTTAGATAATGATCAGTGTAGCAGTCGGCAAAAATGTGCCACTACCCCAGAAATTAAAGCAATAGTGCATAAAATGGTCATGGAAGATCCCTGACTGGAAGTGTGAGAAATTGCTGAAGCTGTAGGGATGTCATCTGAACAGGCATATCACATTTTAACCGTGGAATCGGATATGATAAAATTATCTGCTAGATGGGTGCCAGATTATCTGCTAGATGGGAAACTCTTATCTCAGGATCACAAATACATCAGAATGGAAATTTCTGAAAAATGTTTGGCCCATTCTAAGAGCAAGCAACAAGATTTTCTGTGCCGGTTTGTGACCAAAGTAATTTTTCTGGCAAATTGACTAGCATTTTTAGGTCGAAATCATACCCGTGTACCCCTGGCCAGGCCCCATAAGACACAGGCTGATTTTAGAGTGCATTTTGAAGTGAGAAAAATGCATCTTATGGGTGAGGAAATATAGCGTGTGCAAATATAGGATGCCTTCTCATTTGATAGCTTATACATACTTGCACTCTATAACAGCAATTTTACATAAACCTCAAATTTACATACTTTTTCACCGATTCCTTCAAAAGTTAAAATTTGAGGATTAACAGTAGTTCAAATTCTTAAAAACCTATAAATTCTTTCAAATTATCAATCTTATGCTGAAGATATGCTGCAAATAATTTTATTTTAATTTTACAGGACATAAAGAAAATCATGGATGATGCTAAAAATGGTGTCATTTACTTCAGTTTGGGCTCTAACTTGAAGAGTGCAGGACTTCCAGATTCAATTAGAGATTCCTTAATGGCTGCTTTTGGTGAACTGAAGCAGACAGTGCTATGGAAGTGGGAAGAAGATTCCTTGCCGGGACAGCCCTCAAATGTGAAGATTTCAAAATGGTGGCCACAAGCAGATATATTAGGTCAGTGTAACATTCCATAGGGTAATACCATGAACATTATAGAAAACTTCTTCCTTAATCTTTCTACAATTCTTTTCTAATTTGCCTGCATATGATAGCCATAAACTATTAACACATTGAATCATTATCTATCTATCTATTTGCCTATCCTAACAAAGCACATCCTGACATCCGAAACTAAAATAAACTCTTCTGCTTCCATCCCTCCCTCATTCTGTCCAACATGCATATCCTATTCCTGCGACTTTCTCGCTTACCTACCCCTTATTATCCCTTCCCCTATCATAGTCTTTACCTTCCCATTGCCAATAAAATTCTCTGTATCCAACTTTCCTACTTCCTTTGGATTCCTTCCAACAATCCCCTCACACCCTTAACCAGGCACTTCCTAATTAGGTTTCTTTTCTGTCCATTTTAACTTTTTTTATCCTTCTCCATGCCTATGATTAAAAAGCCTTCAATCTAAGCATCTTGCATCAATGACAATGTTTTGTAGCATTCGAAGCCACTCCTTATATCAAAGTTTTATGAACCTCTCTTTAGCATATTTACTCAACATCCCCATTAAAAATTTCATTCTCCTTGTAAAAGCTTCTTTACCTAATGCAATTCTTCTTATCTCCCTCCTACTTTGACCATTTTGGTCCAAATTACTTCAGATATAGGTAAACTGTTCCACCTGCTCTAGATTATGAACTCCTATTTTAATATTGAACAGCTTTCCTCTTCCTCAAAAACAGCATATCCTTAGTTTTCTTTACATTTAATATCTTAACTCATACCTATTCCAGTGACTTTCTAATACACTTGGCAATGCTTGCTACCCCTAGGCTTGCTGACAAACTAAAGCTTGATAATCCACAAACCTAATGGATTTTATGAACTGTCCACTCACTTTCATTCCTATCTCCAGTCCTTCCCATCCCTCTTTTACCATTTCCTCCACGTATATGTTAAAAATCACAGGTTATTATGGACACCCCTGACTTACCCCTCTATATAATATTGCCTAACCAGATTCTCCATCTGTCACTTGTACCTGAGCAGTCTGAAACATATGGAGGTTTCAAATAAGTCTTTTATTCCTCCAATCAACTCCTATTTTTGACAATACATTGATTAATTTCACCCAATTCATTTAATTTAATGTCCTCTCAAAATTTTTCTATTGTTGACCTAATTACTTCTTGGGTATCATATGTGCCTCTCCCTTTTCTGAACCCAAACTGATCATTCCCTAAGTAATCAATTGTTCTGCTCTCCATTCTCTGATTGATGATTCTGAGTATCAGTCTTATTACATATGTAAAATTCAAGTCTTTGCATGATAGTCTTTATATATAGCTGCTTTTCCTTTTCTTGATGTAGAAACTAACAGTGATCTGATGGAATATTCTAGCCAAATTCTCCCTCATACATGCTACAAATTTGTCCATAAAAGCATTTCCTATCATGTTTTCCTAAACTCTTAAGTAGTCCCTCAGGAATATTTTACCCCTATGACCTTATTTGATTTCATTATCCTTAATTTCCTTCTATTGCATCGTCCAGTATGCCTGGACCTAAGCCATCCCCATCCACATCATATTGTCTTTCAATGTCTAAGCTTGCTGGTCTTTACCATATAGTTCCTTTAACTATTTCTTCCATAACTCTTGAATCTTTCCTGATTAAATTAATATTTTTTATCATGATTAATATTAGATTTTTGCTCAGTTTTAACCATCTTACTTCCTTTAGTGTAATTGTTACTTACTTACTTACTTTAGTGTACCAATTTCACTTTTCCTTTATAAACTTTCCATCCATATCCTTGTACTTCGTCTTCTTTTGCCCTATTTATTTCCCACTTCATTTCATTATTCAACTTTTTGTCCTTTGTTTTACCAAGCTCTTTGTATACATTTTCCTTTTTCTCTCCCTCATCTTTCTAATTATCTTCTCTGTTAGTAGTTGTAGTTTTATGGGAGGCAACTGACGGCTAAGGTCATTTGCACCATTAGAGATGGTTGGGATAGGAAGGGTGGAGATAAACCTGATGTTGGCATTAGCCTACTCTTATCAAAAGGTGCCAAGGGGTCTTCCGTTTAACATCCCACCAGACAGACGCAGACTCACTCAAAGTGCTCTCCACAAAGCACCTCAAGTAGGGATCGGAATACCACTGGAAAATATCTGTTGTCTCCAGGTTTTGAACCTGGGCCTTATCGGTGGGATGTCAATATGTTAGTCATTGCACCATCCTGATCCTCATCTTGTCTGTCATCCATGGTTTTATTGCCCTTCTTCTATTATCTGTTCCTACGATTTTGTTTGCAGCTTTCAACATCCTTTTTTGATATGTTCCAAATTCTTCTATGTTAACAACCTCCTATTCCTAACCGATGATTTTCTCTGCTACATGTTGATACTCCTTGTATTTTTGGTAAATGTTTCTCAAATTCTTCAGCCATCTTTCCTGTTTTTGCCTCTTGAATCTGATGTTACACTTCATCAGTATCATTATCCATAACAAATCATGTAGATCTGAGCAAATACCAGGTCATATATTTAAGGAGCTGCAGGGGAACTTTGTATAATGAGCATAATTTGTTTTGTGATCTTTCTTGTAAAGTGACACTTGTTTAGTGAAACAACTTTTCACGTATAAGTTAATATAAAATATGATAATAAATTCCATGCAGAAAAAAATAAACTATGTAAAATATTTCTTCAAAGAAAATGATATATTAGTACATTTTTTAGGATAGTGTATCATGTTTATCAATTCTTTTACCCTGGAATGAAGCAACCGAACACCATTTGTGAAAACAAAAATGTTATGAAAATGAAACTCAGAATTATCATGAAATTAATTTCTCCTGTGCACAGCCAATGCTATATTAGGATGATACCCTATGAGGGCATTAGGGTGCTGCCTTATTAGGGTAACAGTTTCCCACAACCTCTTCATCATATTTAGCCTGCTGTTTTGGACTTTGAATGCTAGTTGAACAAGGACTAAACACAAACTGAAGTAGCAGGTGGACAATTATTCCAGGAAGACCCATCTCCTCTTCACTCTTAATGCAAAGTTTACTCATTAAGCTAGTCATTTTCAGGACCAATATTTTTGCTTGTTATGCAAATTACTTACTATGTGAGGTGCTTGTTAGGCAAAGTTTCACAGTGGTGTCAGAAATTATTCCTTATCTATAAACCATATTTAAGAAGCCCCTAGCATATCACACGGTTCCCAGTGACTGGAAAATGGCTAATGTCACATCTGTCTAAGTACCTGAGGCCTACAAAGCTATACCTCAGTGGAATTTTCTATGGAAAACATAATTACCAACCCCATAAAACAGCATGGGTGTCATTTTATGAGTGAGGTGATAATATCCAGCTATTTTTTATGCAAAGCCATGTTGTTTGAATTGAGAATCCTCATATTAAAAAATTAAGCCATAGCCTGGATATGCTTTATTTTTGATGAATACTTTTCAGTACAGACTTTTCTGTGAAATTAGGTGACATTAAAATAAAAGTATTGGAGCACATTGATGAAACTTTACTCCCTTTCTTCTTTTCAGCTCATCCACACATAAAGGTGTTCATCACGCATGGAGGTTTGCTAAGCTTCCAGGAAGCTGTGGATAGAGGGGTCCCACTTATTGGAATCCCTTTCTATGGTGACCAGGACATGAACATGAAGCATGTCTCCGATTTGGGTGTTGGCCTAAAGATGGAATATGAATCCATCACAAAGGAATTGGTATTGGAAAATATCAACCAGATTTTGAAGGACCCAAGGCAAGTCAGCAATTAAGCTTTGTCCTGTTCTTTTTCATATCTTTATCAGCAAGTAAATTGACTATTTAACTGGCTGGAAATGGAACACCTATGTAATGTAATTTGTTTTGGATCAAAATCTTGGGCATATTAAAATTTTTCATTAGTAAAGTCAGTGTAGTTAAAAAAAATAATTTTAGCAATACTATTGAATGAAAGAGTTGATACACAAATGCCAATTATTTTTATGAGCCTAATTTTTTAGACCCATATTCAAATATGACTGGTATTTTTATGTAATTAGTTTTGATGGATTATGCAATTTAGGTGTGTGGGTGAGTAAAACTTATATTCAACTTTTTTGGTTGTTGAAAGAAATTTGAACAAGGCAGAAAATTAATGCAGGAGATGATGAGAATCAATGGGGCATTGACTACTGTATTGAAAGGGAGACTCTTGGTTAAGCAAGGCAAAGGGTGGAAAAGATTTGGAATCTTGGACAGCATGAAGTGAGATGGAATGTATGTGGAGCTGAAAAATGGCTTACTGTAATGCTGTGCTTATTGTGGTGTTATTAGGAGTAAAGAAGCATTGCAATTCTTAGTTTTTCAGAGAAGATGACACTATTTCGCAGTTTTTCTGCTTTTATTGAATAGCTACTAGGTCCAACTGGTGGAGCACTTTCTGCTAATAAAACACCCTCGTCTCCTGTAACCCTTTGGACCCGATTTTCAAAGTCATTAAACATTCAATCAAATTAATTCTATGATTAAGAAATATGCAAAATGCTCTCCAAATATGTATTAATATATTTAGCTATAAAAACACACAACTGATATAAGGATGAAAAATATATTAATGAATTACTAAGGAACCAAAAATATTGCCCAATGAGAGTAAATCAGGATGAAAAAAGGTCATCGATATAGATTATAGTTCCAGTATTTGTTACTCCCTCACCTACAAAATATGCATTAAATATGGCAAGCTATATTTAATTTGTTTGTATATTTTGTAGTTACTCAAAGAGGATGAAGCAACTCAGTGCATTGTGGAAGGACCGGCCAGAGCCACCTTTGGAGAAGGCAGTGTACTGGACAGAGTATGTTCTGCGTCACAATGGTGCAAAACATTTGATGTCCGCTGGGACTGAACTTGCCTGGTGCCAGTATTATCTTATTGATGTGGCAACTGTGATTTTAGGGATTGTTTTTGGAGTGTTGGCAATTGGAGTATTAATGCTTTGCTATCTCATTAGGCTTTGCAAACGCAAACCCACCAAGAAAGGCTCAGCTAAAGACAAGTCCAGCAAACAGAAGAAGCACTGAGATACATACAACCCACATGTTAAGGGCCATAGAAAACGGATATTCTTCACTCTCCAACCGCCAATTTTCATGGACCACATGAGTGTTCATTCTCATTTTCTTTGTTTTTGTATTCAATTCAAACTTATAAATTAAAACTTCTTTCGGCCCTGTGTCCAAAGAACATCAGAAACGATTTCCCTGTTGAATCCCAATTGAAAAGAAAAATTCCATCTGCAACTGTGAGAAAACCCTGCTTTGGGTCATATCGTGGCATTTGGTGATACCTATGTTAAGTTTTAAGTCATAACGAAGTAGGGTTTTTCATTGCATTTCCAAAGTCGAAAAGTGTGAATGTGTATTGTGACTGTTCATAATGTTGTCTGATTGCCTGTTTTTTACATAACTATACTTGATAAGATGCTAAATTCCAATAAAGTATATTTTGAAGGACCTTGTTTTATTTGTAAGATATTGCCATAAATTATACATAGGTAACTCTCATTTACTCCAAATTAAATTTAAATATGAATTTCTACATTGATCTGCAGATATCGCCTCTCTTTCTTAGATGATAAAAGACATCTGAAAATGGATACTTATATTCACAATGTCTGAATAGTCATACATATTTAACATAAGATGGCTATGCCTAAAGTTTGGATTCACTGCTTATCAAAACTATATCTAAAGTGTTAAAAAATTGGATTAAAAAATTAATTGATTTTTATTAAGTGCTAAAATAAAATGATCTCATTTTCTTCTTCTCCCCTTGTACATTTTTCTTCATATTTCTTGTGTGTGGGGCTAACACTGCAGCCATGTGATGTTTATCATCAGTAGATCTTTCTTGAGAAATTCTCCAAGTTTCTTCTTTAAAAATGAATCATGTGTGTTACAATAATAATATATTTTATCTTGGAAATTAAGATTATTGAGAGGAGTGAATTGAAAGGAGCAGGATTTGCTTGATGAGAGGAGTAAAAGAAATATGTGAATGACAAAAAAAAAGGGTTTTAAGTCAGTAAGCAGGGGCAGAGACTGTTTGGGAATGTAACCTGGAGTGGATGCTGAAATATGGGGGCTATCAAAGCATAATCCTCAGTGTTAAGCCAAAGGATAACTTGTGGAGATGAAAGTTTGCGTTCCTGCATCTGCTATGAGTGAGAATGAAGACAGAAAACTGAAAGTGGCAATGATTTTTGGGTATGAATGGGTGCATTTGGAGGGAAGGGCGCCAAAGAACAGTTCTGAGAATCCAACAGTGAAGTGATGACGGGAAAAGAATTGTTGCACTGGGTGAGCTGAATGACTAAGGGGGAGATGATCGGGTGCAGAAAGATTGGTGGCCACCCAAAGGGAAAGGAAGGACACAAAATTTAGTAAGATGGTGCTTAACTTCTGCTTGGAGCATGGCTACTTTGTCTCTAACACATGGTCTAGGCATAAGTCAATATGCATCAGTATATATGGGTACATCAGGATCAGGCAAGTTAGAAGGATGAAGTATTGTATTTGAGTTGGGCATGTTAGAGATATGAGTGTGAAAAGAGAATCGAAATAAGTGGCAGCTTTAGGTTATATCTAAAAAGGATTTTGGTTGCAAATTGGTGAGAAATAAACTTGCAGATCATATAGAGAGAGTTAAGATGAGCCATGTGAGGGTCCTGGACACCATGAAAGAATGTGCAATACCTGTATAGCGAGTAGGGTGGTCAGTCCGAAATAAATACGCCCTCAATGAGGTAACGACAACTTTATTTTCGCGCGGTACAAAATGTAACAGCGGTGCGAAGCGAGGGCGTATTTATTTCGGACTGACCACCCTACTCGCTATAGTGGTGACCCCGACGTGATCCTCTTAAAGGAGAATCGTTAATTTTGTCGAGTTCGCGCAGTTTTTCGCCACGTGGTCCGTCCCCTACCAGGCTGCCGTAATGGAGGGCTCAAACGTTAGCCGTGTGACCATCAGGATCCCTCCGTTTTGGCCTGATAGACCCGCGCTGTGGTTCGCGCAAGTAGAGGTGCAATTTTCTTTAGCGGGAATAACCAACGAGGTTACAAAGTTCTCGCACGTGGTCGCGCAGTTGGACAGTAACCACGCGCAAGAGGTCGAGGACGTGATAATTAATCCCCCTGCCGAAAACCCGTTTCAACGGATCAAGGAGGAGTTAATCCAGCGGCTGTCCGTCTCCCAGGAGCAGCGGATACGCCAACTCCTAGAGCACGAGGAGTTGGGCGACCGGAAGCCGTCTCAGTTCCTACGCCATCTTCGCACGCAGGCCGGCGTCTCCGTGCCGGACGGGTTCTTGCGGACGCTCTGGCTGAATCGCCTGCCATCCTACGTGCAGTCGATCCTAGTCACGCAGGATTCGGTGGAGCTAGGAGAGCTGGCGAAACTGGCCGACAAGATCCACGAGGTAACCCCAAGGCATCAAGTCGCCAGCACTTCTTCCCGCCACGAAATGGACGAGTTGCGGAAGGACATCGCGGAGTTAACCCGTCAAGTCGCAGCGCTGACTGCCTTTCGCCCGAATTCCCGCGGCCGTCCACGCTCGAAAAGCCGACAACGTGGTGCCCGTAGCCCTTCAGAACCCCCCGATTCCCGCCTGTGCTGGTACCACGCGACGTTTGGTGCCCGCGCTCGCAAGTGCCGTTCCCCATGTGAACACGAGGCGGAAAACCGCGTGGGCAGCGACTAATGGCGGCCGACGACCGCTGCCCCAACCCGCGCCGCTTGCACGTAATGGACGCGACGTCAAAGGTAAACTTTTTAATTGATACCGGATCCGACCTGTGTGTGTACCCGAAATGTCTCGTTAGGGGTCGGCGTGCGCCGAATTCCTATGAACTCTTTGCGGCAAACGGAACGGTTATCGCGACGTACGGATTCATTGACTTAATTTTGAATTTGGGCCTTCGACGCGAATTTCCTTGGCGGTTTGTCATCGCTGACGTCGACAAACCTATCATCGGGGTAGATTTTTTGTCCCACTACAACCTGTTGGTGGACATTAGAAATCGCCGAATTTTCGACGCGACCACTTCGCTGACCATCAGCGGCCGCGAGGTGAAATCCGCGGCCCCGCAGGTGAAAACAGTGGTGAACAATTCCCCTTTTCACGCCGTTCTGAGCGAATTTCCCGAGATTACTCGCCCAGCCGGGACGCCGAGGGAAACGCGCCACTCCACGGTGCACCATATTCGTACGACACCGGGACCGCCTTCGTCCTGTAAACCGCGTCGCTTAGCGCCGGACAAGCTTGCCATCGCGAAGCGCGAATTTGAAGCGATGCTTCGCAACGGCACCGCCCGACGCTCCGACAGCTGCTGGGCCTCACCCCTCCATCTCGTGCCGAAAAAAGACGATGAGTGGCGCCCGTGTGGGGATTACCGCGGGCTTAATGCACGCACGATACCGGACAGATATCCGGTACCGCATATCGCGGACTTTGCCGGTAATCTCGCTGGGAAGGCAATTTTTTCACGCATAGACCTGGTACGTGCATATCATCAGATCCCCGTGAACCCCGAAGACATTCCCAAAACTGCGATAACAACGCCGTTTGGTCTCTTCGAGTTTCCCTTCATGGCTTTCGGCCTGAGAAACGCCGCTCAGACCTTCCAGCGATTCATCGACGAAGTGATTAGGGGGCTCGACCATTCATATGCTTATTTGGACGACATTTTGGTTGCCTCGGTGGACGCTGATGAACACAGGCGCCATCTTAGGGAGTTGTTTTCGCGGTTGCAGGAGTATGGTGTGCTTGTGAACCCCGCTAAATGCCTCTTGGGTGTGCAGGAAGTCACATTCCTGGGGTATTGTGTCAGTGCGTCCGGCACCCAACCGACAGCAGAGAAGATCGACGCGGTGAAGTGTTTTCCCTTGCCCCAAAGCGTGAAGCAATTACGCCGATTTCTGGGCATGGTTAATTTTTACCGACGGTTCATCCCACATGCCGCAGTTTTACAACAGCCGTTGAACGATGTGCTTCGCGGGGGTGTAAAAGGGAGTGATGTCGTGCAGTGGACCGACGAACTTCAGGGTGCTTTCCACTCATGCAAAGACGCCGTCGCTCAGGCGACAATGCTTGCGCACCCCGATCTAACCTTACCCTTAGCTCTCTTTACAGATGCTTCAGACGTATCCATAGGTGGAGCGCTTCACCAGCGCACGAGCGGCGGTTGGCAGCCCTTGGCGTTTTTCACCCGCAGACTCAAGGGAGCGCAGCAGAAGTACAGCCCTTACGACAGGGAACTGCTGGCGGTGTATGAAGCAATCAAGTACTTCCGCCACATGCTTGAGGGTCGGGACTTTGTCATCTTCACTGACCACAAACCCTTAACATACGCGTTCGCGCAGAAGCCGGAGAAGTGCTCCCCGCGGCAATTTAGGCACCTGGAGTTAATCGCACAATTTTCAACCGAAATTCTCCATATTTCCGGGAAGGACAATGTCGTCGCCGACGCCCTGTCAAGGGTGGAGGCAGTGTCCTCCGCTATCAATTTCGCGGCATTGTCCGAGTCGCAAAAAGAGGATGATGAACTCAAATTGCTAATGAGGTCTGACGGTGTTTTGCCTGTGCAGCTTATTACAATTCCAGGGACGGACCTACGGCTGTACTGCGACAAAAGGGAGGACGTGCCACGACCATTCCTTACAGAGCCCTTCCGGAGACAGGCCTTTGAATCGCTGCATAACTTGGGCCATCCCGGTATCAGGGCGACGACGAAACTGGTCACCTCGAAATTTGTGTGGCCGTCTATTCGCAGAGACTGCCGGACATGGACGCGGAACTGCATCCCGTGCCAGCGGTCAAAGGTCACACGCCATGTGTCCGCTCCAATTGGCACCTTCCCATCTCCGGCATCCAGGTTCGAGCACGTCCACTTGGACTTGGTTGGACCATTGCCATCATGCAGAGATTTCAGGTATTGCCTGACCTGCGTAGATCGGTTCACGCGCTGGCCGGAGGTCATTCCAGTTCACGACATTACAGCAGAGACGGTCGCACGGGCATTTGTGCAGGGTTGGCTCGCAAGATACGGCACTCCCCTACGCATAACGACGGACCAAGGACGGCAGTTTGAGAGTCAGTTGTTTCGACAACTGGCTCAGATGTCCGGTGCTCATCATTTCCGCACCACCGCCTATCACCCCGCAGCGAACGGTATGGTGGAGAGGTTTCACCGTCAGCTCAAGGCTGCCCTCCGGTGTCACCTCACGGGAGATTGGGTAGATACACTTCCCTTCGTTCTCTTGGGCATCCGTTCGGCTTGGAGAGAGGACCTAGGAGCTACTCCAGCAGAACTCTTGTACGGAGAGACCGTACGACTCCCCGGCGAATTTCTGTGTCCACCGACACAGCCGACCTGCGGAGATCCTTCGACCTACGCCCACGCCTTGAGGCAGAGGATGGCATCGTTATCTCCGGGACCGGCGTCGCGCCACGGGGACCGGAAGGTCTTTGTGTACAAGGATCTGGGTTCAACGAGCCACGTATTCATACGCAACGACCGCGTCAGGGGCCCGCTACACCCACCTTACGATGGGCCGTACGAGGTGATACAACGCAGCGAAAAACATTTCAAGTTGCGCATAAAGGGCAGAGAGACAACGGTGTCAATCGACCGCCTGAAACCGGCACACTCGATGTCTTCCCACGGCGAAAATGAATCACCACAGGGGCTACCACGAGAAATCACGGTCGAAGACGAGCCAGCACCCAGCGAACCTGCTCCTGCTGAGCCCCCCAGGGAGACCCGTTCCGGCCGCCGAGTCCACTTCCCGCAGCGTTTTAGGGAATATATTACCTAGACACCATTTCCCTTTCATTATAATTTTCTTCCTTTTATCTCCACACATAGATGGACCAAAGGACTGCCAGGGGGGTGGTGTAGCGGCCGCTTCCGAATGGAACCAGTCTGCTACCGGCGACTCCCACCGGAAGCGCGCCGTCATCTGTCGACGGTGGTGACGCGGAAGGTCGCCAGAGTCCGCCACCACGACACAAGTGAGAGGGCCCCGAAGAGAGGGCCCCAGAAAGAGAGGTCTTCCGAGAGCCGTCGACGAGTACGCTTCTCCTCGTCCGCGCTCCCTCGCTTCGCACCGCTGTTACATTTTGTACCGCGCGAAAATAAAGTTGTCGTTACCTCATTGAGGGCGTATTTATTTCGGACTGACCACCCTACTCGCTATACCTGAAACTGTGTATGAATTGCATGAGAGCAATGTGTTGATGTGGTTTGGGCATTTGGAGAAAATTGCTGAGGAGACACTGACTAAAGAAACCTATTCATGCAGCATGGGTGAGGAAAGATAATTGGTCACCACAGGAAGACCTAGTTTGATGCAATGGATATCTCCCCCGAAAACAGGACTTCAGAATACCAAAGACAAAATTTAGAATGGAAAGACACTCATAATTGTGGACGAAGTTGGAGCAGTGTGCAGGGAGAAGGTCAAAAGTGAAAAAGTGATAGCACAGGAGTGTAGCAATCAAAGTTGGCTGGCTAGCAACAAAGGGGATACAGCATCGTGATGAGGATTATTCAGAATATCTTTCTCAAAAGAATTGCAAAAAATCATAAATGATTGACTTTTTGGAATAAATTTTTAGTTTGAAGATAACATTTTGTATTCATTCCCAAATTCAGAATAAATATGCAAACATATACTATTCTGAGAGCTTTTAACAATTTGTAGACTAATAAACCCAAGCTAATCGATGATATTTTTAATTAGAGCTGGAACATGAGATAATTCAACGGTTCACTCGTTTGAGTGAAAAACCTGCTAGTAACCATAAAAATACTATATTTTACAGAAGAGACTTTTTCTGATGACTATGGTTTCCCATCCATAAGGCAACCCTCAATGCGCCACTACTGATGCTTAGCGTAGATTTGCAAGATATTCTGATTTTTGAGTTTTCATTCAATTATTATTTCCGTAGCCTACCGTTTAAGGTAGGCTATGGTTAAACACATATTGTAAAGCGACACATTTCTAACCCTCGCCTAACAAGACAACCTGACCCTCCATTCTACAATAAAACCTTCTTCAATGCCACATACATTATAACCTCACCTCACACCATCCAACATGAAGTCCAGCATCCCCAGAAGTACCCCACCTGACCTACAGATGGCGGTAGTTGTTTGAAAAATATCACTGTATTAGAAAGTTGGTAATCTATAAAGCATATGTTTCAAGTTTGAAGACGCCACGTTGTTTTGCATTAGTTTGGCAGCCATCAATAGTGAACGTTTTCAGCAAATTTGTGTAAATGGAGAAAATTGGTTATCGTTGTGTGATACAATACTTTTATTTGAAAGGCCTCAGCCCAACCAATTAAAAAGCTGAACTGTATTCTACTCTGGGTGAGTCTGCTCCTTCATGTACAACATAAAAACATTGGGTAGCAGAGTTTGAACGAGGCCGTACGAGCTGTCAAGACGCGCATCGCATTTGTCGCCCAAATGAGGCGACGACTCTAGAAACGGTAATGAAAATCCAGAAAGTGATGCTGAATGCTCGTCGTCTGAAAGTGCGCGAGCTAGCAGACATATTAGGCATTACAAAAAGTGCGGTTCATCGCATATTAACTGAAAATTTGGACATGAGAAAGCTGTGTGCAAGATGGGTGCCGCGTTTGCTCACACTCGAGCAAAACCAGTGTTGTGAAGATGTTCCATTTGAGTGTTTAGCAAAGTTTCGCAGCAACCAAGCTGAATTTTTGCGCTGTTTCATAACCATAAATGAAACATGGGTCCATTACTTCACACCCGTGACAAAAGAACAATCGAAACAATGGATTCAAAAGGGAGAACCGGCTCCAAAGGAGGCGAAGATCAAATCATCTGCAGGCAAGGTCATGGCGTCGGTTTTTTGGGATGCGCGTGGGATAATTTCCATTGACTATCTTGAAAAAGGAAAAACTATCAACGGTGAGTATTATGCAAACTTATTGCTATACTTGAGCAAAGAAATCAAGCAAAAACGTCCTCATTTGGCATAGAAGAAAGTGTTGATTCATCAAGACAATGCACCAGCTCACCAATCCGTTATTGTAATGGCCAAAATTCTTTAATTAAAGTTTGAATTGCTACCTCATGTACCCTATTCGCCAGATTTAGCCTCCTCGGATTATTTTCTGTTCGCAATTTTGAAAAATTGCTCGGTGGTCAAAGATTTTCCAACCGTAAAGAAGTTAATGGCTATTTTGAGGAGCAAGACAGTTTTTACTATAAAAAGGGTATCCAGCTTATTGAACATCGCTAGGAGAAGTGTATAGAGCTGAAAGGAGATTATGTTGACAAAGAAACACATTTTTTCCAAATTTTTGTGTTTTCTTTGCTGGGCCATATACTTCTGGGATTACCCTCGAAGTCTTCAACATTCCAAAAGGATCAGTATCCACCGTCCTCCGTTGGATTTTTACCAATTATCCTCCCTCCTACCCCACCATGTTCAGTACTCTTCATTTGCTTTCCTTTCTGCCCAGTTTACCGTTTCTATTAATCTCCACACCGTCATGTTTAAAGGCTCCACGCCTATCATCTTTAATCAAAGATCATGTTTCATTGACACTGTTTTCCTGACAGAGCAAAACCACACTATATCCAAGGTTTCACCTATCTTTAATAATATTCTTACTCAAGGCCCCTGCCATCAATAGCCCGCTCATTGTAAAACTTTCTCCGCCTTAAGCAAATCTTCTTACCTCCCTGATATGTACCACACTTCGACCATCTTGGTCCAAAACGCTGCCTAGATAGGTTAACTGTTCCAGCTCTCTAGTGTTTATCCTACTATTTTAAGGTTAAAGTTAAAAGCCTTTCTCTTTCTCGACGGCCTCATAAACTTAGTTTTTTATATTAATTATTATCCTATACCCATCACCCCGATTTTTCATGCACTTAACAATGATGCTAACCCTTTGGCTGACTATCTAACTAAAGCTTGACCAATGCTAACCGATTTGATTTTATAAATTTCTCGCCGAGTTTCATTTCTATCTCCAGTTCTTCCCATTACTCTTCCACCATTTCCTCCACATATATGTACGTTGAAAAACAAGAGTGACGATGAACACACCTGTCTGGCTGCTTTTACCAACTCTACCCGTCCCGACTCCAAACGCCATACGCACCGGAACAGCCTGAGACTTGTACAGGTTGCGGATATGTCACCTTCCGTAATGATAACATAGAGCAATGATAAAAGTGGGGTTGATCTTTTCTTTTAGGCTAGTTTCTTATTATTCCTCTTTTAAACATAATGGAATCCGCATTGAGCATTTAAATTGACTAGGGAATGACTTAAGGGCATGCCTCGTTATCTTTCAGTCCAGGTGGATGTCATGCTCCTATTAGACCAAATGCTCGAAGCGTATCTAATCTTACGTATCTTTTACACAAACAGACTAATAAAGACGGTTTGCTCGACTAGACTGCTTTTGTTTTCAAATAAGGATCCGTAGATAAGGAGGTGAATAAATAGAAGAAATGGTGGTGAATAGGATAAAACACTTATCACCACACCAACGTTTATTTAACACTAGTAACTGTCACCATGACCTTGAATAACGTACTTTCTAAACTTGGTGCTGCGACATATATCGGATACGTAAATTTCCTGACAAATCTTTAATTTGAACCTGCGTAGGTTTTCATTGTCAGATGCAGCTTCATGGAAATATGGTGAAATCTGATGTCAACTCTAGTTTGGAGGCTAGAATTCTATTTCCTGATCCTTGAAGGAAGGTGATTGGACAATGAATATGCCACCATCAAAATATGAATGAACAATTGTTAGAAAAACTTTAAAATTTGATGATACCTTCAATATCAGTTCAATATATTCACGTTAAAATTCATTTAAAAACTGCAGACTATCTGTCACAACGCCTGCTAAAGATAATGAACAAATTGTAGCATTTTCCACTTGATTATTATTTAAAACGTCCGGTTTCGATGTACTGCATCATCATCACGTGAAAACTGCATTTATATGCTGACTACGATACCTATTTTAACCGGGGAGGAAAGGGTAAGAGAAAAGTGGTAGTTTTAGGAGATGTGGCTTAAAAAACAAAGGGGACGAGGGACATATGAGTATTTCACAGACACATTGTGCTCTAAGGGAAGTTGATCGAAAGAAGAGGTGCATATGAGGTAGATATTGACACCGAATGATTATTATATCGTGATATTTTGGAAAAAATGATTCTGCCAACAAAATGTTGATAACACCATTTTATGGCAGTTTTTTCATAAAATTTAGTCCTACTAGTTTTCAGGAGATTAATTCCAGTTGATTTTGTCATACGACAACTAGTCAAAAGAAGAGTGAAGCCATTTTGAAAATATTAATTTCGGTGGGATGATGCTCATTTAACATAAATTCGAGCATTCCATTTAAATCGCAAGATTGAATATGTGGTAAGATTCAATGAAAACGGGCCCAGAATATATGATATTTTGTTACTTTCGCTTAAGCGAGTTTTCTTGTTCATTCCATTCTGGTTGCTGAGAAATGACTTCCTCTTTTCCGTACGTCATCAAGAATCTTTCCTGGTTAATTTCTCCCGCAAGAGTTATGTTTCTAAAAGTTCTTTGCGCTCTTCCTAAGGATTCTGGTAATTATTATTCAATCAATGCCAGTGACATTTTGAGCGAAACCACTATGTTGGGCAATGAATACCATTGTAGGGTACTGTGATTTGTGCGCTTCATATAGGTTAACAATGAAAAACATGGCACTCATATCAGCACATGCATTTTGATGCTTAAATAATTTTTTTATTTATTTTCAAAATTTATTTTAGCAACATGCAAGCCACCGCTAGGGTTTGTGGCTGGGAGTGAATTCACACCAGACTAATTTTGACCCGAATGTGACCCTACCGCGGTCGGACAATGTTATTTTGATCCCTATCGTTTGTGGATTTTACCTAAGATATTAATTCCATAAGTAAAGTAACCAAGGTCAAGTAATTATGGAGGAAGATCGAGGATGAGTTGTGAGGAGCAGGTCCTGGAAGAAGACGTCAGCCCAAAGGGCTATGAAGGAACGAAATGATTAGGAGGGAACGGAACAGATAATATTTGGATTAATATCCCAGAGCGAAGGAAATTTTCTTAGGACGTTAACTAAACGATATCCTTATGAGACTTAATTCCAAAATTCTCAGAATATGTAATGGTACATATTTACACGGAGGATCAAATGAAAATCTATTTATTTTTATATCGTAATTTAGTGAACAATATGCTACACTTATCATTATCCTGCAGTCTCCATGGCATGCAATAAAAAGCATTTCATAAATTTGCAAGTGCATGGATACAAATAGAAAAAGTAATTTTGCTAAAAGCATAGCCACCAATGCCTTTTCTGCATCCTTCTTCGCCATTCCTGAAAGACTTGCTTGCTCTGAGAAGTACAAGGGCATAGGCCATCCTCAGCTTTACCCAACCTATGAGAATTTTAAAATAATGCGGTTGCCAGATCTTTCTGGAAAAACACAGGCGGCCCTACCCTGATTTCCCGCATTTCACATTCCGCCATAAGGGTTACTATTTGGTGATATATACCTTCACTTATTAAAACCAACATTCGGCTTAATAATTCAATGATATTGCTAATAATACTTCTATTGCCGCGGAGAATTCAAGAAACGCTAGTATTAGGACTAAGTATATATATCGTCATTTCTCCTACACTCAGCAAATTTCGTGTGGAATGCCGAAATAAGGTGATAACAGCAGGATAGTTGACAGTTTAATGCAGGCACACAGAAATTGAGGCAATTAATGGATTATCCTACGCAAACTCGTAGGCAAGTAAGTATTAAGCGGCGTGCCATAATTCCGTAATTCGTTCTGGAGGAATAAATGCCGCACGTAAGAGGCAGTATATTGCACGACTAGTATTTAAAGTCTACGAATCCCGTGGGGGCTCCGTTCGTCTGTCCAGGATTCCCAGCGCGCTAGTGCACGCAAGTGAGTTAAGAGCACCGCAGACGGCCATGTCGACTTCCAGCCACATCGGAGCCCTTTCAGTCCTGGCCGCCATCTTGTCACTCGCGCATGGCCACGGGAGGATGATGGACCCGGCCGCAAGAGGGACGATGTGGAGGAAGGGCTTCCAGACACCCGTCAATTACAACGACAACCAGCTCAACTGCGGGGGACGATGGGTATAGTAACGAGATAATTCGATTCCGAGCATTGAACTATTGAATAATTTGGCGGTAACGAAAGCATAGCTGCTATAAATGCTAAGGGACCCTTTGAAGTTAAGTTAACACGCTGAATCGAATTTTTTACTCTCAGTGACGTTGCGAAAATTCAAAAATTGTGCCGGAAACTTATTGAAACTAGAGATGTTGGGATTGTCTGTTGATATCTGCATCAACAGGGGGTTTTGTTGGGATAAACGAGTATGTATTCACGGGGGTGAACACGTAACTAACCGATTTTCATCAAACCAACTGAAAGTCGTCGTAACATGAAAACCAGGTCATGCCTAACTCTACGTTTACAATAGTTCAGCAGACTTATAAGTTAGTGCACAGGTGAGCAAAATATTTTTAGTTTTGCTATAAGTATACCAAGTTGTCTCCCCAGACATCCTCAGCTTAAATCAAATGCGAGTTTCCGCAGGGCTGAGTTAGCAATTTATGTGCGTAAGTAAAGAAGCCGGCTCACTTTGTCCTTCCTGTTGGAAGTTTTTGGCATGAGCCGAGGCTTCGATCAAAAATCAGATGATACCATATTCGGTAAAATAAAGAAACATATGGATAAAGCTAATTTTTACTCGGTCGGAACCTAGTTGGCAGGAAAATTAGTTGCCGGTTCAGACGGCATATATCTGCTTAACGGAAACTAGACACCCGTGCCTTAGGTGATAAATCTAGGTACCGGGTTTTTGGTACTGGTACCTAATACATCTATTCGATATTTGATTAGCAAGGTTAGCACTGGTACATTGAGTAAGAAAACTAAATACGAGAGTACCAGTAGCTTGGTCAACAGTTCTCGGTATTTTTAGGCACTTACAAGTAGATACTAGGCAACATGAGGAATAATACTAGATGCCGGTGCCTTAGTACCAATAATTTGGGCAAGAGTTTACATATTTATGGGTAGCTAAGTACAGCACCAACCGCTGTCTTTACATGTACCTATGTTTTTTTGTCCACTGGGTTGTTTATATCCTTAACTGATGCTCACTGTCTCGTGAGAAACCAGTCAGAGTTATCAGCCATAAGGTTGGTTTCATAGATGAGAGTGAAGATTACCAAGTACTAAGACCAGTGGTATCTGAAAACCACACATCAGGATGGGAGCAGTTCCTTTTTCTGTGCCCCGTATGGTTTTCCAGAAAGATCTGGTACCCGAAAAGTCACTGTTTGTATGAAGCTTAAGGTTCTCAAAGACATCCCAGGGAATCGAACCTGGTCCTCCGATCAATAGCTTATTGACCTACCCTCTGGACTACCGCGTTACCATTAACGGTAGCAAATGGAATACATATTAAATTTATAACCGTTTCACCATAGTCGCAGTTTGGGCTGAACGGTGGTCGCTGCGGCCCGTGCGGGGACGACTACTCCGAACGCCGGCCCAGAATGAACGAGAACACGGGGGTGTACGGCAGAGGTGTAGTCTCCAAGACCTACACCTCCGGCCAGGAGATCACCGCGACCGTGGACGTGACCGCTAACCACGGGGGATATTTCGAGTTCCGCCTCTGCCCGCTGGCCTCCAAGAAGGACATTGAGACGGAAGAATGCTTCGACAGGTACCCCTTGGAGCTCGCTGATCGATCCGGTACCCGGTTTAAGGTGCCCAACTATGGTCCCAGAAATTTTGATGTCAAACTAAGGCTCCCCCGCGGACTCCGCTGCAATCAGTGCGTCCTTAGGTGGCAGTACACCGCAGGTGAGAATAAGCTGTGCATTTAAAAACTATTTACAGCATATCCCCGTCAAACCCTTCATGTCGCCACTGTGGGCGTGTCGCAGGCAATATCTACATACGCCATTCTTTGTTTCATAAAATCCAATTGAATGTGATGTGCTCGTAATAAAACCATAAGAGTACCATTAGGTTTTTCGATCAGTTTTGTAAGAGTACTTGAAATAACACGGGGGGTATATACTATATAATCCAGCCTTGCAAGAGTCCATCCCTCTTTTTATTCATTTATATTTTATTCATAATATATGTGAATTTTATTCAGGGGAATAAAATGCACATATATTATGGGTCCAAATAATTCCTTAGAAGTCAGTAATAAACTGAAGTCAACTGGAACCTCTCTACAAATCCCTTAGCTTCACCTTTGTGTTTGTAGAGATTCCCCTCTGGCAATTTTTTCTGGCAATCCTGTTACACACATATTCTTCCAGAAACATTTTGTAATGAATTCGACTGATCTCTTTGAAATTTGTCTAATTTATTAAATAACGATATATTCCAAATATTTTATTCACTTTGTCACCGATATATTCCAAATACATGCCATATATTCCAAATTTTAGCTAATCAACGTGAAATAATATTTCTGATTTACTTTTTTTATTACATTTTCCCCAAAACCGCCTGTTGAAACCAAGTTTTTTCAAATACTTTTAATTTTTAGGATCAATTGCATAATCGAATCTGATTCGTTCAATAAGAAATATGACAGTTTACATCCGCCCAATCATAAGGAACTTGCCTCATTTGCGTTACATATGACGGCCTTATGTTAATATGCAGTTTAATGCAGATAATAAAGTCTGTTCAACAAAATGTAAACACCTTTCATGATGGCGCGATTCACAAGTATCAATCAATTTGACTGTAAAGTGCGTATTTCTAATATTATTGATTTCTCATATGTCTAGGTAACAGCTGGGGCGTTTGTCCTGATGGAACTACAGCCATTGGATGCGGCGATCAAGAGACATTCAGAAACTGTGCCGACGTTTCGATTCTCTAAGGAGAGACTCAGGATGGAGGGGATGAGAATTTCCGTGACTCTTCCGTTGAGAGACATATTTGAAAGGATTCAAATGTTGCTACTTTAGACGTATTTTCAATGATGTAACCCCAAAATATCCAGAAAAATAAACTTCACAAAATTTTCGTCCATATACTTGTCATTTCTTGCGATTTAATTATCGTCAGTGATATTGGAAAAAAATAACTGGTGCACATAGTCCTAAAAATTGCAAAGACAAGCCCTCATTTAATATATAGAAAGACTTTCATAAACTTTATCCCCACCCAAAAAATTTCAGTCAAGTTAATATTCTGTAGTACAATATTCATTGTTTAAACCTTCGTCAACTCTCTGTCAGAACTAAACCTTGAGATCTCAAAACACGGGCATTAATAACTTATTAATATAAATTTTAGAATATAACAATATATACTACAACTAATTGCACATTAAAAGATATTATCTGAAGAACAAATTAACCCGATTACATTAACTTCAGCATTAATTTGTCTCATTAAATTCAAAATGTCGTGGAAATAAGATTCGCTCATTTGCTCACCGGACAACAATAACAAGACCTGAAGCCGTCGTTCAATTGATTCCTAAAGGATGTGGATACCACTCAAGATAGATTCCAACCGACAAAGTGAGCATTTAGGCACTTAATTGCCGAATTTTGAGACGAATACTATATGTCCTACCTGTAGAGGCGCCATTTTGAAGATTTTCCTTCCATCTTACTTGCCCTGAAACTGGCAAACAACTTGAAGGCCAATACATATCTGGTCACTATAGATGGTAACATCGAGCGTTATCTTTTGACACATCATTCTAGTACTCGTAATCCCATTAATAGTAAGCAATTCTTCTCTTACTACGCTCCTTAGATTGGCATTTAGCTTGAGAGAGAGTGTTGAGAAATGTAAGCAGAAATAAGCACATAGTATTTCCACAACTTGAGTTAATCGTCCAAAGCCATCTTCCCTAAGAAATCTGAACATCTATATTGTATTCGATCGTTAATAGAGCAAGTGTATTATTCAACAACGTCTAAATCATTTCGGTCCCAGCTAACTTAATGCTAAGGAGTTGTTATGCGTAGATAAATGAATAAGTATTTATAAAGGAAGTAGACTTTCTCCCTCCTTTTACTTAAAGTTTCACGAAAATAATGTGTTTTAAAGATGGAAAATGGGAATTTTAAATACCGCTTTTTATCCGTGGGATAGGTCAATTTAAGGTCAACTTCAACTTTAAAATGTGCACTTTATGAAAGTGCATAAAATTTAAATTGGATTAACACAACACAATCATTGCTAGAATGCAAAATAGTCATAATCTGCAACTGAAAAGAGTTATTACAGTAAATATGAGAAATTATACCGACTATTTTGTTATTAAAACCGAATGATATGTACAGCGTCTGTCCTAACAATAAGTAGGATAAATCCGGAAAAAAATGCATTGCAGATCAAAAATTACTGCAATTCCTCAAAATAACATTCTTTGTGCATCGACCCACTGATGACACCGTCTCTGCCAGTCGTTTTACGCTTCCTGGAACGGAAATCTCGTTCTGAACAAATATCGTTAGTGCACTATTCTTACACATGAATCAGGAAGCAACTAAATCCCAGTACGACAAATCTCCGTAACTTATATTAAAATGCTGGAAAATTGAGTGTTTAACCCGGAATATGAAAATGTGAAAGCAAATAATTTAGAATTCGATTGTATCTACATATTATACCCAAAATAGCAAAGTTTTGGTGGGAAAAGATTTTAAGGAGATTCGAGAAATTTTTTTTCGATCTATCCTAATGAATATGTAAATGATATTCATCGAGTTTAAACTTCATTTACTTCGATGCACAATATTTTTCGTTACATGCGTTATTTTGTATAAGGATAACGGTAAGCATGAATCTTTACCCTTAAGAGTGCGTTCAAAAAATATATGGACCAATTGAAGAAGAATAAACCAATATTGGAAACAGGCAATTACACCTTTTTTCTGGAACTCTTTGTGAAACAAAGAAACAGCATCTAGGAATCCTCAGTCGAGGACGATGAAGCAGGAGATAAGAAGAAGGTGAAAATTTAACCAAGAGATAGTGAAAAAAACGTCGCAAATAAACATTTGGATATAGCCTTCAGAGGTTTGTACTAGATACACCTATCATAATCGTTTTCGACTCACTGCACGCCACAGATATTGGCGTTGGTTAGGACATTTGGCAGAAAAGATAACCATCAGACATGGCAGAAAAAGATAAGACTTAGTAGCTTTTAGAGACGACACTCATTATATATATATATATTATTTGGTATATATATACTCACAATCAGACCAAAGGGAAACATTTGTGTTTACTCTAGCCTATGAAGATACTCCAAGCAAACCTCTTTCACGCTTACTTGAGTCCGCTTGAAGCAAGTTGTTCGAATTCCTGCGAGGACTCCGAATTGTTCTCATATGCAATTAATTATTCTCACATGCATATTTAAAGTCATTTCTCTTTTTTCTGAAGAAATTATTTCGAGACTCAACATTTACTAGCGATGAAAGCTTTACCAGCCCTCCTGGCATTCCTCAATGCTTTTACCCTCGTCTACGGCCATGGCTACCTCAAGGATCCACTTAACAGGGCATCGCTATGGAGGCATGGAGTACCAGGTGCCCCATTCAACTTTGATGACAACCAGCAATTCTGCGGTGGTTTTCAGGTTAGAAATCTTTAAGGCTAGGAAATTCTTTCATTTATTCACCGTACACTTAAATCGGGTTACTATGTAGTTTGTATCAGTGCAATGACATGCTTATTGTCTCACATGGTCAAAGTTTAGTCCCAGTGTATCTATCAAGAACCCTGGTTGCTTGTTGTGGCAAGAGTGGGGTTTCCGATGTTCATTTACTCATTAATCTACATGGTAACTGCCAGTCACTTCAGGGTGTACGGCAAGGGGTGATTCAGCACTAGGAATTCTACATGAAAAATTGAGTTTTTCTAGTTATTCAGTCAAAATAATACATACAATAATTTAAAGAATGTAGCTAATGATAACTATGGGTACATGAACCACAGTGCCTAAATGCGAAATACTTATTAACGCATAAGTGACGGAATGCTAATAATAAGAAGGGTAATATACTAAGATTATATGAGATAATGACAACATAAAAGCCTACTTAGAATGAAAAAAAGAAAAACATTTTGTCTACTAGCGCAGTCGCTTACAGTTATTTGGATACTTTGTCCTTTGGTGGGAAAAACGGCATAATCGTAAATGTATCGGTTCGGCATTTGAACTCTCTAATCTTATTTTAATAATCTCTCCTACCGTAGCACAATGGCAATGGACATATTTCCATTACAATCGCTTAAGCGACCTACTTCCAATTTATGCAAGAGATTTAATCGGTAATTTAAATGGATACTTTGTCCTTTGGTGGGAAAAACGGCATAATCGTAAATGTATCGGTTCGGCATTTGAACTCTCTAATCTTATTTTAATAATCTCTCCTACCGTAGCACAATGGCAATGGACATATTTCCATTACAATCGCTTAAGCGACCTACTTCCAATTTATGCAAGAGATTTAATCGGTAATTTAACCTTCGTTCCGCGAGTGATTCTCGGCCTAGCTCCTCTAATGATCTGTATACGCTACTAAGTTTAACCATAAGAACGTTTTACAAATCGAACTCATCGACACTACACACGCTCTAATTCGGCGATCTAACTTCATGCGAATCCCATAACTATAACCATATTATTCTGAGGCCTAACTAGTGAAATGTAGCATGTTAAACTTCTAGTCACATTTACCCAGTACTGTTGTAATAAATCCTAATTATTTGCTAGCTTGCCCACATATTCCCTGTGTTTGCTTCACACATGAGAGGTCATGAAAAAGGGCAACGCCTAAGTATTTAATCGAGTCTACACTTTTTATTTCGTTCGTGCCTTATGCATTACGGAGAATTCTACTCCATTGAGTCCTAAGACCGTCGGAGGGGGCACTCTCTCATGACTAGCAACGATTTGAGTTTTTTTCATCAGCATTATCATGAAAGAAAGCATGGAGTTGACCTGCACAATCTTATCCATTCTTTCCTTGTCCCAATTACCTTTTCTTGGTGACGGAAATGCGTTTCAAGGTCGACCACCCCCACAGATATTCTTAATGAGATAGTTCACTTGGAAAAAAATATTCACTTAATATCAAAGCCGTCAACCAGGAGGTGCGTATTTTGGGGATGGTATAGCTCAGGTGTTTTCGGGGTATGGGGTTCATTATCTATACTTTCTATGGGGGGCTATAATATAATAATATAATAAAATAATACCAATAGGTTCCCTAACGTTCTGGGATAATAGAAAAGGGTTTTTCTACTGGCGTTATAGACACCCGGATTCACCCATGGCATTACACATAATTTAACGAGTAATAGAATTGAAGCCTCACCAGAACATGACGTCTCCAGAAAAATAAAATAGCGCGACGTAATTGCAGCAAATAATTATTACGTGTACAGGTACCTATATCTCCATTCACTTTCTCTGCCTTCTTCGAATTCCACTTAGTAACTTTCTCCCATCCCCCGCTATAAGAGCTCTGTTCACAAAGTTCCCGAAATTTATTCAGTACAAAACAAATATTTCACTTTGAAATTATTGGACATGGTCACCTTCAAATTAGTCTTTTCCCCAACGTAAAGATTTTTTCCAATGGTTTTTCCACTTTTTGAAACAGTCCTGAAACGCTCGTGTGTATAATTTCGTCGTTGTCTTCCTATTTAAGAAATAAATTTTCTTCATTCTTCTCCGTAACCGCCTCTCAGGAGCCGCTAATGTTCTTTTCTCATAGGACCACGTTAGACTGCATAGTAAAATCTTAACCAATCTTTTATTTACATATTTGCCTATAATACCCGCCATTTTTTCTTCCCCTTCCCAAATACGTCATTCTTAAATGCAGTGTATGTATTGTTGCTCATCACAAGCACTTAAATACTATAAATGGACTTTTTACTCAGATAAACACTCCATCCCTTTCCGTGTTCAGTTTAGTTTTTTATCTTTTCCGATATCTTTCATTTATTTTCATCCCATATTTCTATAAAATTTCCAGAAATGTACAAAACACAAAACTAAAATCCTTTGGCTGCTCGACAAAATATGTTCATTTGCACGATTTACTGACCTAATCAACATCCCATCTCCCTTATGTCGATATCATACCACTCCCATGCCACACGTAATATTTCCTCGGAATATCACTTAGCAGTGTCAATGATGTAAATACTATCTTACTCCCCTGCTTATCAATGCCATTCAGAGTCTTCTTCCGCTATCCAAATGTGCGTCGAATGATTCATATAGGTTTCAAATGAATAGCGCCATTCTACGCTTTGTCAATTTCACAAAATTTTCCTCTCTATTGCCATCTTTAGCATCCCATTGCCTTTTCAGTATCTCCTGCATCTATTGTTCCTGCTTATTTTCAAATTTCTCTCAACAGCCGTCTCTCAATCTCGGCCATGATCAGAACTTCATAGTTTGTTCTCCTTTCCGTCCATTATATTTGTATTTCCATCATTTCCTCCTCCACGCTCATTACCCGAATTTCACAAGTCTCTAATCTACACTTATCCTCTTGCCTCAACGATCAAGTTTCCGTATCATATAAAATGACATTGCTTATTAAAGTTTTCGCTGGTCTTTACTTTACATGTTATATTAAGGTGCCTGGCATTCCATCTCTTTGTAATAGCTTCTCTGCTAAAGTAAGCAATGAAAAATTATTGTGTGTCAAATTATTAGAGAAAGCACCGTCACCCGTCACTATTATTGTGAACTATCGTAAATGTAGTCTAATAAATAATCGACTCTCAAGCATATTTTATCTTTTTCAAACCTCTTCATCCTGAACATGTACGTACAGGAAGAAATGAGAAAATGGAAATCTTATTTTTTTTAAAACTTGAAAATAATATTACGTTAAATTTCATGTAAATGTTCATTTTACTAGCGTGTTTTTGGGGCATATGGTGGATAAAAAAGGATTATTGAGAGAAAACCAAAGGAGGCAGGAAAGGCAGATGCAGAGCATTTTGGCTTGTAATGGAACACTGGAGACTGTAATTTAGAGGGAAGAATGTTAGGCAAGCGATAGGAGGAAAAAAGGAAGAATAGGCACATCGGACGGAATGAAGGGATGTAGAATTTACCTATGAGGGATTAAAGAAGGGTTTACATGGTGTGGGGTGTCAGATTGCGTATTTTTGGAAGAGGCAAAATGTAGCGTTGTTCAATCCGTCTTCGGCCAAGACCTAACTTTAATCATACACTAAAAAAGAAAATTAATTTAGTTTATCCCTCCAACCCTATTACTCTTGCTACCCTACTGCGAGTTATAATCCAGTCCTTCGATTCTTACAGCAACAGTGGGGCGTTAATGGCGGTCGGTGTGGGATCTGCGGGGACGACTACGCACTCTCCCGACCACGTCCCTACGAGAACACGGGGAAAAACGTCATTGGCTATGTGGTGAAGAGGTACTCCCCTGGGGTCGTCATCAACGTCACTGCCAAGATCACGGCCAGCCACCTCGGCCACTTCGAATTCCACCTGTGCCCTTTGGGGGCACCGGATGCGCTCGAAGAGGAGGAGTGCTTCGTGCCGCTCCAGTTGGCCGACGGGTCTGGGTTCGAGTACCGCGTGAAGACGTGGTACGTCGGGGACTACTCGACTCGAGTGGTGCTTCCGGAAGGTGTCACGTGCGAGCGGTGCGTCATCCGGTGGCAGTACACGGCGGGTGAGTGCCGCTGATCAAAGAGCCCTCGTGCGTGACGAAGGCGCGCGCGCGCGCTCTGGAGATGTCGGGGCGAATGGACATATTCTTGTGAGGGGGTCAGGAAGGAGATATTTATTTTTTGGCTAATTTCGTGAACCCACCTCAGCAAAGGGAATACCCCGAAAACTAAATTCACCCGTTTAGGTGACTATTATCGGTTTCAAAACCTTGTACGCTCGAGTTGGAGACAAGGTAGGTGAATAATGGCTAATCTGATTTCGTTTTGTTATTCATCAAAAGTTAGCCTGTTTCTTTCTGCGTTTATGGATTTACGAAGGATAAAAAATAGCTTCAATTGCTATAAAAAGTAGAAATTGGTGCTAGACAAACATGAGTAAATATAAACGCCAAACACCCTACCCACTACGCCACCATACCATCCTATTCGCTCCCAAGGTTCAAAAAACATTTCGTGCATTCATGTATTTTTCCCGGTCCTGTCTGCGTCCAGATTTGTTAAAAGTTATTTTTTTGCACCCGTATTGTAGAGTTAAAATGTGACATAATACACGAAATATTTGCCCCAGGAGTATAGACGAAAATTTTCCAAATTAAATTCAGCGGATAACTTAGTGAATTCACACAATTTATTGACTTCATATTAATTGTGCCTTGCAAATAGCAATCATCTGTTTTAACTATGATCGGAAGTCAATTTATCTTTTAAACAAAATTATGTGATATTTTCATTTATTTTTCAGAAAATAAAACGGAAGTCCATGGTACCTCACAGTATATACCACATTTTGCTTAAAGTTTTTCTTTAATAGCAAAAAGTGTCCATGTCGGACAGAGAGACGATATACAATAACATGAACCAAAAGTGACATTGTATTATTCAATTTAATATTTCCGTAGCACTTGAACCCCAAATTATTATATGAATTTTTTCGAGTATATGCTGTGTTTACCTCGTTTCTGTTTGACCTCATTTCTTTGATAATGAAAAGTACGAGGTGCCATCAAGTTCAATGACCTCCTAATATTCTTATCACGAGCTACTTGCACCAGAAAGTTGAAACTTCATGATTGAAAAGAAAGTTGAAACGGCATGATTCCATGGTCACCGAGAACGCTTCTGTTGCCCAAAGGCCCTTCTGTTGCCCTCTCTTGCCCAAAGGAAAAACTGGCTGGTCCGTGGTCGAAGCTTGTGGGTTCGTTGCCGCACCCAGAAGCCTTCCTTGAACTGCCACGCACCAAAGACCGTACATTTCACGTCCGAAACACCATTGCATCGCATGTTGCTCACTCATTTGAGGATGAATTTCGATGAGTGCGAACGGATGATTAAACGCTATTCATGTAAACTATAAGAGTCCATTTGAACTATCAATAATGCTTCTCACTGTTGTGGCAGCTATACGAGGTCTGTTCGTAAACTATCTAGCAATGCAATATTTTGAGAAAAATAGCCCACATAGAACACGAGGTCTTAGTCCCCTTCGAAGTACTCCCCCTTGGACCTCACACACTTATCCCTGCGTCTCTCCCCCTTTTCAAATCAATTGACGAAGTCCTATTTCGGAATGATCGTCAGCTGCCTTGTCGCATTCTCCTTTATCTCGTCAACCAAATGTTGGGAAAACTTGTTTCAGGGACTTAACCGTTGACCCATGACTAGGGATCGATGGAAAAGGAAGAGTAGAGAGATACCCGGCGTCGGCATTAGCCTACTTTATCAAAAAGCGCCAAAGGGTCCGCAGCGTAACGTCCCATCCGACGGACGTCGTACTCACTCAAAGTACTCTCCACAAAGCACCTCAAGTAGGGATCGGGATACCACTGAAAATATCTATCACCTCTAGGATTCGAACCCGAGCGCTCTCGGTGGGAATCCAGTACGTTGGCCATTGTACCATCCCGATCCCCTTGCGGCATGGAGTAAGTCTCCTACAACTGCAGTACGAAATTCTAGACGTTGACTAGATAAAAGAAAATACGACGAGGCAGCAGATGACCAATCCGAAAAAGGACTTAGCTGATTGTTTTGAAAAGTGGACGATATGCTGGGATAAGTGTGTGAGGTCTCAAGGGGAATGCTTCGAAGATTATCAAGGCCTCATTGTTTTAGATAGGCTATTTTTTTCAAAAAATTGTATGGCTGGATCCTTTCCGGGCAAGTCTCGTACAAACTTCGTGCACTGTACGGTTCAGGTATCTGTCTCGAATTCATAATGAGAGCCCGCGTATTTTAACCTTAGCCATATCTTTTAACCTACTTCCAGGCCCGAGTAAAAATTGGGTGAGCTTAGTACTTGAAAGCACCTCGTATCTCAGCAGCCTAACAGAATATATCTAAAAACTCAACGGGTCTACCTCTGAAAACCGTAAAATTATGAAAGGTTGGTTCTAGCATTAGGCGAGTGTTTTCTCGAAAAGAGAGATCACACGAATCGAAAGTGTAGGCCCATCGGCCACGTCCGAACAATTTCCATCGAAAAACGTCGGGCAATCAATCCATTCTCCTCAATTTTGGCAACCCCGACTGACCCTTTGAAATTTATGCCTGCCGAATCACAAAGACTTCGATCAAGCATATTTGCAAAAATATCTGCCCGGTAATTTCTAAAATATACAACTCCTCAGAGGAACTCTCCTTTATTCCCTTCGAAAATTTATAAGAACAGACGTTTGCGATACAGAATCAGAGATGACATCGATTGAGAAATAAGTGATCCGGCGCTCTACGAAATTACGGACCTAGTGGCTTAGGGGTGCGCCAACCAGGGTGTCTACGATTAAGGGGCCGGCGGGATGAGTGCAATACCTCTACATGGGATATTTTTTATATAAATCCACGACCCCCGCCACGCATTCGCAAGCGACCCGAGAATTTTAACGAGGATGGTACTGACCAACTCGTATACTCAAATCCGACGTACTCTATGGTAAAGATGGAAAATTTATTTCCTTTTCTGTTCTGACACTACATGAATTCCCTTTACATTCCCGCATTCTTCCTTCCTCCGTTCATTCCGCCCAACAGCCCTATCCTATTCCTGCCCGTCTCGTTTTCTAAACGTTCTCCCCTCTATCACAGCTTCCAATTTCCCATCGTCAATCAAAATGCTTTGAATCCAACTTTCCAGCCTCCTTTGGATTTCTCTAAACAATCCTCTCTCCTCCCCCACCATGTCTAACATCTACACTTCCTTGTTTGTTTTTCTTTCTGCTCATTTCACATTTTCCATCCTACTCCACACCCACATTTAGATTAGCGCTAATATACGCCTATTATCTTGCTTCAAATGACCATGTTTCCGCGCCGTAAAAAACCACCCGCTATATAAAGTTTTTATCGTATTTTTGTCAATATTATCACTATTCATTAATATTGTATTAGTTAATAATATGAACCATTATTGCGTTTATTTGAATACCGGATAGTGTATTAACAGAATGTTAGCTTGTTCATTGCTCCCATTAGCTCAAAATAAAAATTAATTGAGGAAATCGCTACCCATTCGATTGGACGCTCTGGATAAACGGATTCGCATACAAGTGTAGTGTTAAGGACATGCCGAAAATAAGAATTCAATGCGATGTATAAGGTTTAAGGTTTTTTCGCGCACTTTAACTTTTGAAACGCGATTTGACTCTTGAAAATAATATGCTTTAGCCTTAATCATTCAATCCTGTACTTCGATGATCATTTTTTAAGATTATCGGCCACGTTTTCAGCGCATACCACCATTCTAATTGCATAATATGAATGACATTACGCGTTTACATTGACTTTTCTTGTTCAATTAATTATTCACTAATAGTTTTGCAATGGCTCCTTGCTCCATCTCTCAATATTTAAAAAAAAATCGCAAACTCATTAGACGAAGCAGATGTACACCTTATGAATGATGATTTCCGAAAAAAATGATGATTAATTTACTCTCTGATATAATGAGTAAGTTCACCCGCTTATCCATGAATACCGAATAAGAAATTATCTGGAAGAGAGTCTTGAGCTTTGATCATATTTGTCTTATTTAATGGCCGTCCCAGTTATTGGAAGTGACTCCACAAAAATGAAAGTTTTATAAATTTCTGCTGCATATAAGTGCAATGACAATGAGATAAATTTAGTTTCCTAAAGTTGCTCAGTCCTTGGAAGCCGCAGATTGTGTACATACCGAGGCAGCTTATATCACTCTTGATACAAGGTTTGTACACAAAGTTTCGGAAAAATCGATTTATTTCAACAATTGCTACAATGCCTCAAAATTCTTCAATGTTAATCCCTTGAGAGTTGACGCACTTTTTTCAGCGGCTTTTCCACGTTCGAAGGCTCCCTGGTAGGCAGATTCCGGAAGGTCCTTAAGGGTACGCGTGTAAGCTTCTTTGACGCCACTCAGGATCCCATGGTGGTGTTCTTTGAAGGAGGATTTCCCATTTATGAAAAACAAATAGTCCCCTGGTGCCAAGTCGGAAATGTAAGGGGATTGGGGAATCGTCGCGATGACGTTGCAGTCTGTCTTCGTAAACACTCGACTCAGCTCTTGGTGCTCCGTCTAGACCTTTGGGATGAGTTTAGTGCAGATTTTTCGCTTCACCTAATTTTGAGTGATAATGGTGTGCACTGTCATTCTTTTTAATGCCAATACGATCTGCGATCATACGCACACTTAGCCGAAGATCTGAATTCAGCACTATACGCACACGTCAAGAACCAGTTGCTACCGATACTTTTAAACAAACCTTGCATGTACCGGGATCTTAAGATGCCGGAATCACCCGCTCAATCACATTGACATCATTGACGATTTTTATACACATTGACAATAGCGATGATATTTTATCCATAGTAGTAGTTTTAGTAGTAAACCGACAGCAAAGGTCATTTGCGACATTAGGGATGAATGGGAAAGGAGGAAGGGTGGCGAGAAACCCGGCGTTGGCATTAGCCTACTCTTAACAAAAGCCTCAGCAGTTTAACGTCCTATCTGACGGACGGCGTATTCACTCAAAGTGCTCTT
Organism: Hetaerina americana; assembly: GCF_022747635.1. Lineage (NCBI taxonomy): Eukaryota > Metazoa > Arthropoda > Insecta > Odonata > Calopterygidae > Hetaerina > Hetaerina americana. Next base: position 33,152,299 of record NW_027287538.1, read on the forward strand.
CACGAAGCACTTCAAGTAGGGATCGGGATACCACTGAAAAATATCTGCGGTCTACAGAATTCGAACCCGGACCCTCTTGGTGGGAAGCCAGTACGTTAGCCCCCACACCAACCCGATCCCCAATTTTATTCATCTTTTTCCTTGAGGAACAAAGGGTACCCAAAAAGTCTCAGTTTTTCGATTAACAAAACAATAAAATTGACATGTTAGTATCCCTTGTAACAACCTCTCGCAACAGCTTGCAATATAATAGTGATGTGCATTGTAGACGTGGAAAATAATAGAGATTTCGAAAGACATGCATACTGCTTAAGCGGTCGATGACATCGGAAAGATTCGTTGATGGTGGAGGAACGTAACGGAGGAGATACTGAGAGGATGTTGACAGCTGTTAAGCAAAGATAAGGAAGAAAGTAGGGTAAATAGGGAAGAGGAGGATGGGAAGGGATGTGTATTTCTAAAGACACGAAGTAGAGCCGAAAGTATGGAAAACCGTAATAGTTTAGAATAAAATGTTCACGCACACCTATTAGGAGTCTTACAGTGACGGTTTTAAGTTATTTTTTTAAAGCATCTCCCAAAACATCCACTAAACTGCACAGCCTCCACAAATACGATAGAAATGATGGACTTGACCACAGTGATTTGAGCCATGGTGATGTATGAAATATTTTCTCTGTCTCGCAACAGGCAATTCCTGGGGAATTTGCAGTGATGGAACCGGTGCCGACGGCTGTGGACCTCAGGAGACGTTTCGATCGTGTGCAGACGTCTCCATATTGCCCGAGCCTCGAGACGCCGACCACGTTCACCGCCAATCCAAGCCCGTCGATTTCCTCAAGAAATTGTTCTCGCGTCACGAGAAAGTTTTGAGGGTTGGGAAGGCGAAAGTGAAAACTCTCACGAAACAACGGTAGAGAGGGAGAGAGAGGGAAACTGTGTGCGTGTGAGTGTGGTTGTGTGATTCACAATGCCAGCGCCGGCAGCGCTATCCGCGGTTCCTTCCATCACAGCGAGCGGGCAAGGAGATCGAAAAAAATGTCCCGATAAAAATCTTCGGTCCGGCGATCGTTTCATGGGAACCGTGACGTATCTCATCCAAGTGGACGCTGCTACAGCAGTCGAAGTGAAGTAAAGCAATGGAAGGGACGCTTATCTCATGCTTCATAGTGATAATAAACTATTTACAATGACTGTAAAGAATTTCCACGGACGTGATTACCTCACTTCCGTGACATCACTGGAGGGAAAAATTGTTTTTTTTTAAATGAAGTTAACTTTCGTCGTGCAATGAAGTGATTCATGTCGATTTCAATTTTTCCGTCTTATGGCTTCGATAACGAGTAAAACTTCAGACACGTTGAGGAAAAAATCTTTTGCCAAAGTCTTGAAATGTGCACCTGAACGAAATTCTTATCCAAAAGATACCATGCACACCACAATGATGTGCAAACCATTATTTGAAGTGCTATTGAACTGCGTGTTCAAGGCCTCACTACACGATTTTAATGAAGCTTAGATGTCAGGGAGCCGTGCTATTGTTGTAATAATTTCATGTAGTATGTTCATGATCATTCATCTGTGTTAGTAATCTATCTAATTCTCCATCTTATTCATCTTACACGTTTCAAAGAATTGACTTCCATGTCTTGAAGAAGTAGGCTATCCGAAGAAGCCGTGAAGAGACTATGCATGGCAAGCCTCACATTGGTTTGAATTCCTGTGATATGTCCAGGGGAATTGTATATATATTACCAGCTACTTGTAGTAAATATAACCATGAATCACTCTAATGTTCGAAGTTCTGGCTCCCTAATGGTCGGAGGTCGCCTATGGTCAGACAGAAGCAATAATTCTACATATATCCATTTATCATCAGACTTTCGCAGTGACGCAAGGTAATCAAAATCACCTACTTGTTTTGTAAAGAAAAAATTGATAATATTTGAATAAAATATACTAAGTAATAAGTTATTTTTATTTGTTTATTTTTGGTAATGTTTAGCTGGATTAAAACCATCATGTTCATGCTAGTTTCAGCTAAACTAATTCTTATTTCAGTTTATTGTATCGAACGAATGTCCCTGGCAGAGATATTTTATGAAAATATACGGTTCGTCTTTTGTCATTTTAATCCTTAAGGCATTGAAAATAGTTTCAGCTTGCATCGTTAAATATTATGGCTATATTAATAGTTTGTAAATCAAAATGTGTTAAGCTTGATTGCAATGCTTTTGACCTTATCTTTAAGGTACAGAAAATTTATGTTAGTTCAAATGTTCCAATTTTTACTGGCTTTTAAATTTTAAAAGTACGTATGCAAAATATTTTTCATTTTAATTTGAATAACTCTGTGCCTCATTATTTTTAACCAACTTTCAAAGTTTAGGTAATTTAGGTAAAAATATTAAATAACGTAGCATGCCCTATTTACTCACCACTGCTGATTTTCTGCCTCGTGTTTCCAGTATTTTATTAATGTCCACCTTTCCTTTTTGTTCACGGATTAGGCATTCGGTGGTTGAATTAGACGGGATATTGAAAAATGGTACGTTTTAGGCATGTTTTCCCTGTGATTTTGGGGAAGTGTTGGTGACGTTTTTCTGTTTAAAAATTGCTCTCTCTTGTTAGTAAAATATCGAACTATCGTAAAATATAGAAAAGTGTCGGTTGAAACAAGCAAATGTTGAGTAGCTAAGAATTGGTATTTTTATTTTCCATCAGGTGATTGTGAAATGGGAACTTCAGTGTACTTTTGAAATGACGCTAGATGAGCCTGTGACGATCTGTCCAACTTGGATGTTCTATCGTATTTCACCAAGGCTCAGGAAAGTCATTTATTTGTTAATATTCTTTTTCTATAAACATCAGAGAGTTGGAAAGAAATTCGAAAGGGAGATTTTAGTCATCATTTGAGTAATTATATAAATACTCGAATGACTGAGATAACTGAATACTCAAACATCGAAACAAAATGCTTTAGAATGCAAGCTTATTTGACCACTATTTATAAAACAACTGACTCTCTATCGGTGTGAATCACCTAAGAATATTTTGATTACCTACTTGACAAATTTATCCTTTTCTATCCAATTTATCGCCTATACATTCTTATCCAATTCTGATTTTACTGGCGAAAAAATTCCTTGTTTCACTCTTCTAATTACAGTTTGGAAATGAAACGCAAGTTTCAATAAACGAAAATAAATAATGCGGCCATGGCTTAATATTCACGAATGATCATTTCAGGTACATCGAAGTCTTTAAAATCTTTCTTTAGAACTCATAAAAAAGGAACATTCGATTATTGTGGGGAGGATTTAGTCCACTTAGAAAGCTTGTTTCTTCGTTAAAAGCAGGCCGTGAGCTAGTTGTCCTGACTTCATATAAAACTTCAACCGTTCCGAGATTGCGAATAATTTTAAAGCTAATAAAGAGGTCGGGGGGCTAGTGACCTAAATTCTTGAGAAGGTTTCTTGTACCGAGTGCAGCGCGGAGACAGATGACCAAAATAAACGCGTCATAAAAAGTGTCGGGAAAGACAAATCTTATTTTAACCGAGATAGAGGTACGGTCACCTTATATAGGATCACGATTTCTTAAGTCTCTGTGTATTTTATGTTGTGAGAACTGATCAATATCTATTTCTGGATGTTAAAAATTTTTATTCACTTCACAACAAATTCAACTGCACTCGGGGGAAAAACGTATCAATATATATACGCAAAAATACACACTCATACGCATACATACAGGGTTCGTCCGGAAAATAAGTGTACTGAGCTCAGGAAAAAAATGTATTACACTTTTACATATCTTAAGCTAATATTCCTCAAAATAGGACCCTTGTGAGTCGATACACTTGTTCCAGCGGCGTTCCCATTCCTGGAACGCTCCCGCGAAGGCATCATCGGGAACCTCTCGAAGACACGTCGTCACGGCCTCTTTGACGGCGTCCAAAGTCCCGTATCGCGTTCCTTTCAAACTCCTCTTTATCTTCGGGAACAGAAAGAAGTCCGGTGGTGCCAAGTCCAGGCTGTAGGGTGTAACGCGGCAGCGTTGCCACGCCGTGCTTGACCAAGAAGTCCGACACGACAAGCGCGGTGTGAGACGGCGCATTGTCGTGATGCAGCCGCCAGATGTTTTTGATCGCTGGCCGGACGCGGGCGACTCGTTTTCGAAGCCTGTCGAGCACTTGGACGTAAAATGCAGCATTTACAGTTTGTCGTTCAGGTACAAATTCGTAGTGGACGACTCCCCTTTTATCAAAAAAGACAATGAGCATCGCCTTGATCCGAGATTTGCTCATGCGAGCTTTCTTTTGACGGGGTGATGATGGGGTGTGCCACTCCGCACTTTGTCTCTTCGACTCCGGGTCGTACTCAAAGATCCACGTCTCGTCACCCGAAACAACGTTCTCTAAAAAATGTGGATCATTTTTGCAGTGATCCGCAAGTTGTGTCGCGATTTCCAAACGATTGAGTCTTTGATCATCACTGAGCACTTTCGGCACCAACTTTGCACAAATTTTTCGCATCTGTAATTGCTCCCTAATAATCTCGTGAACTATTGTTTTTGGCACATTACACTGCTCTGCTATCATCCGAACACTAAGACGACGATCAGAGTTCAGTACATCGCGAACTTTTCGCACATTTTCGTCGGTGAGTGTCGTTGATGGGCGTCCAGGCCGTGGTTTGTCGTCGACCTCTTCTCTGCCCTCCACGAACATCTTGTGCCACCGAAAGATCATGTTTCTGGACATGGCTGACTCCCCGTAAGCCTGGTTAATCATACCGACAGTTTCGGTAGACGATTTCCCAAGCTTTACCGCAAATTTGATGAAATAACGCTGCTCCAAAAACTTCGGCATCGCGTTCCGTGACGTGGGTCGAGCGTGGAGGTTCGCGTTAACAGAGCTCCTCACTACACCACAGCTCAGAGCCGACTGCCTTATTCAGCGTCGCTTGCCAACATACCCCTCTCCAATCGCAGCCCGTCAGAGCGGTGCTGGGCGCGCCTGGAGCGGCGGGAAAAAATCAGTACACTTATTTTCCGGACGAACCCTGTATATATCATACCAGCCAACACATTGCCTAGCACAGACTTACCCCTTTAAAAACGTCTCCCGTTCTTGGCCCCTTTGAGAAATATATTTTCATCCGCAAATTTGGTTAAATTCAAACGTGGGCTATATTGTCCACCACTATTGAATTTCTATTTCACTTCAATTACCCTTAAAAATTTAACTCACTCATTCTTCCCTCCGTCCCCTCCCCAACCATTTCTTCCCTCATCTCCATTTAATTTTATTTCTCCACAATCACTGATGCAGACGGCATTATCATCGAAACGGTTTTGAGACACCCCAATTTACTTTCTCTTTTTTCCTAACCTTTAATCTATGCCCTTAGACGCCATTTGCCCCTTGCGTACCTCCTTCCTCCTACTCTCATCTTCCTTTACCGCCACTGCCTACTCTGGTGACCCCACCAGCTCTCTTGTTCCACTCAAATACAAGTGATAGTACTATCAACATCACACTGGTACTGCAGGCGCCATTCGTCGTATGATATGAAATTAAGCATATGTGTGTGTGTGTGTGTGTGTGTATATATATATATATATATATATATATATATATATATATATATATATATATATATATATATATATTCATACAAATATGTTATTTGACGTTTCGACGGCTCAGCCGTCGTCTTCAGAATGGCGTTCTCGGGGAAGAGCGGAGAGGACATGTGCGGGGGAGAGGTGGGGGAAGGAGAGGTAAGGGACCAATAGGAAATGATATATCATATATATATATATATATATATATATATATATATATATATATATATATATATATATATAAACATATATATATATATATATATATATATATAAACATATATATAAACATATATATATATATAAACATATATATATATATATATATAAACATATATATATATATATATATATATATATAGTAGATACGTCATTTGGTTTGGTCGTGTGACGCCTTGGAACACCCATCACGTACCAAACCGACCTTCCGGGGGCTGATTACTGTGTTTATGGTTAAAATAAATAAATATATATATATATATATATATATAATATACTTATATTATATTTTCACATACATCTTTATAAATGATTGGCCGGAGAGTTTATTAAAGTTTTTCGTAAAACCAAACGCAACTTTCTCTAAACTCATTAAAAAATTATTTCTTTTACTTGACACGTATTCATAGGCACTGATTTTTCTAGATATCTACATACCCTAGCTTTTCATATTCATTCTTTACGGCCCACCACATGAAACTCTTTTATTAAAGTTACAACTCTTCTAAATGCCACGAAAATCTTTCATACAGTATAGTAGAAATTAACGGAATGACAAATTATATATATTTGCCACCCAAAAATCCCAATAAATTCCGCTTTTTGGAGAAAGATTTTGACCTTGCGATAAAGAAAGGACAAAGCTTAGAGTTTTCAGTACATATACTAAGCTTCTGGTATTGTTGGTCAAAAATGTTCGTGATCAAGCAGCAACTCACTATACGTCACCCGCGAAAAGGTAAAATTTCAATCGGCATTTTGGAAAAATTCCTTGCAATTTTCATACGAACATTTTCATCACTTGAAAATTACTGCTGGGATTTTCGTTCCATCCATTACCATTATCGTATCCCGGAGCTTTCGTGAAAGATTTTTATTTGTTTTGTGGTAGCCTACCATTTAATGAAGGTTTTGGCTGGACGCGGGCTGTCCACAGACACTTCCATTAATTGTCCTTGTCTAAGGAGGGGAAGAACAAAACAGCAAGATTACAACAAATTATGAATTAAGCCGAAGTGAAACGCGTAAATACATGTATTCGAGGGTAAAGTAGCAAGAAATAAAATAATGAAAAGGAGTAAGTTAAAATGAAGCTTTCAATACTCGGACTACAAATAGCATGAGAAGGAGATGAATGTAGAAATGGATGCTTGTAGAAAAAGAGGTATTTGTTGCGATACATTTTCGATCTCTTGTTTCGACAGCGAGTCACTGGATGATTTACGAAAAAACTTACGGTGTTGAAAGTGAAAAAATCAGTGAAACAAATATTTGATCTGAAGTCTATGCTTGTATCCGAACGGAATCCGAATTAGTGAAAAGAACAGAGGCACCCGTGTGGCGCCGTGAGAGTAACTTCCAAGCTCCTGCAATGTTGAACGAGTTGAAACAGGAGAGGGCGTTTCTAATTATTTTATGGGTGATAGCCATGGTAACCGTGGCAAAACAACAAGAAGGAACCTCTCAGTCCTCTTCCATTCTTGTTGGCTGCTAAATATGTCTGTGCGAGTGCTTAGAGGGCTTCGACTACTTTTTAAAACTCCCCAAGGGCTTACATTTACCGTCATTCGAAAGGTAATTTCACTATCAGAACGTAAAACTTAACTAGAATCCTTAAAATTGCTATGCCTTGTCTAACTTTCGGTAAGTATGCCCCATTTAGCTTAACTACGTCACCTGATTAGCTTAAGAAGTGATATTAAGACTGTTTTTGAAGTGACTCGTAAGGCATATCACGTTGTTCACTAATTGAGTACCAATCGTTCAAGATGCAAATTTTTTTTAAAATCCTAATAGGAATTAAATAACCCACTAAAATATTTGCATTATTTATATTCATTGTCAATAATTTAGCTTTGATTAATTCTTCAGGCCTCTCTGGTACAATCCTATGACTCGCAGCATATTCACCCTACAGTCAAACCAGTGGTAAGTCAAACTTTTGAATGAGTATGATATGAATTAAAAATATTAGTCATCTGGTTTCACCCATTTCCTCTGCTGAGTATTTTAATGGTAATAACTTATCATTAGCGATATAATCATTCCTTAAGGAATTGTGTTGTCACAACCCTTTAAAGTATAGTGCGTCTTTGCGTAGTGCGAATTAATGACGCGATTTTGGTAAGGCTGGTCTACCTTTCCTACGCAATTTCGCAAAATGTGTTTCTTCTCGGAGAGGCATGGGTCCGCAAGGCTATGTTGTTTAGTCCTATGCTAAGTCGGTAATGAAAATGAGCGAAGGTGCTTTCTATAAAAGCGATCGATAGGGTACAGAAACTTTTGATTTCACATTTCATTCTTTTACGCTTATGAATTCACCAAAAATATTCCTTCACAGTGAATATAATTTTCAAGGACATGGGTTTATAAGTATCAAGGACAGCGTAATACGTAATGAATTAATCAAGTAAGTTTTCGGTTTTTCTGGACAGTGCATACACCGAAATGGAACTGTTAATATAACCCGTATATGATGTATTTAGTCCACTAAAATGAGTGATGAAGACATTACGACCTCATTCATATAATAGATTCACTCAGCGCTCATTATCCTCCAGACCAAATTAAAGTTACGCGCTTGTTTCCCGGTAGATGGCCATGAGAATTACATTGTTGTGCTCAAAATGTTGAAATGCAATGCTTCAATTACAAAAGAACAGGCAGAAACAATGGTCAGCTCCAAGTATAACAATTATTAAAATTTCAATGGTAACATTGTAGGAGTCAGCCACCAGGTCTATTACGCCGAGACAGTGTAAGAGCCAACATGGAGTACTTAATAGCCATGCTTTATGAGTGGAAAATGAAGCATTTGCATTAAATTAATAAATGACTCAAGCGATTGATAATTGCATTTCCTGATGATTTTCCCGAGCCACTTCATATACCTATATCGTAAGTTCATCAATTTCACATTGACTGGATACATATTTTCTCAAAAGTGCACCATGAAAAGTGATGTTTAAATGCCAGGAAGACCGATCTACAACGGGTCTCTCTTCTAGAGGATCTCTCTTAAGTAGAAGTCTTTCAGCTGAAGTCTCGAGAAGGTTGCAAATCATGATTACGGCATTTGGTTGAAGCTTATTGGCATGGCTTGGTGCTGGCCTCAAGTAGCCTCGAAAGATAAAACATTACCAGCTGCATCTCCGCAGCTACGAAATAACGCGTCGGGAGGGTTAGGAGCGTCGTTTTCCAAAGTATTGAATGCATTTTAGATGATTTTATATGCTATCTACACGCTCGCACAACTGTACACAAAGATTATTCTATTGATTTTTAACGTTTCACCGGAATTGACCTTGCAAGAGTGAAATTGAAGAAGAAAAAGCATGTTAGTCGATACTTGTTAACTCTATCATTTACCTAATTTTATAATTTTTGCTTCTCTTACAGAAAGCAATTCCTAAAGCCAAGTATGGAGGTCGATATACTGTTACAATGCTCCCTGGTGGAGGAATAGGTCCTGAGTTGATGGAATATGTCAAGGAGGTTTTTCAGTTAGTGCTAATTCATTTCTTTGAAGTTATATTTAACAAAAGTTTATTTTCCAACTTTATGCATTATAAATTCATTTAAATTTACGGGGTTTGCTTCTGGAGAATTGTGTGCTACTGGGAAATCACAAAAGTAGTGTGTGAAATAAGAGTCAAGTGATATTTTACATACTCCTGTTTCAAGTGAGCATGTATTAATACATTAATGTGCTATATTATGTGGCATCATAGGTTATGCAGTTAAAATGAATGTTTACATAGAAAAAAATAGAAGGTAAATTGGGTATTTTGGTATGATTTGGTCATAATTCGATTCCTCCATGAATATCCATGCATCAGAGTAAACTGTTAATTTCAATGAACAGGATGAAACCCCACCAATTACTGAACCAGACTGAAATTTGTCTCTATGGAAACTAATTTATCATTTAAATAAATTAATTTAATTTCCACAGAAAAAGTAACACCATCTTTCAGTTATTGAGCAATTGAACTGTCAGTTTTGAACTATTTAACCTTCCTGAAACATAAGGACTAAAACTTAAGCTGGTAGGGTGTAGCGCTTTCATGTTAAGTATTAAAACTTTTTTCTTGTGAGTAGCCAACTGAAATGAGGGTGTATCTGAGATACTGGTGTGCCTTATATGCCATCAAATATGGTACGCAAAAATTTGAAACTATTCTTAGCTATTCTTTTAAATGCTAATAATTTTTTTTGTGGAATTCTTAGTTTAAATACTACCTAATAACCTTTTATTATATAATGAATGTGGGCTATTACTTGAATCCATGAAAAAAATCTCATTGGACTGCCAATTCTTTTTTTATCATTTTTAAATTGCACCTCTATATTGATGTTGCATTTTTTATAAAAAAATTTGTTGTGTATGCATTAATGAGCTGTATTTTATTATTGAAAAAGATTGTATCCTAAATGCATGCTTTTAGATTTGCTGGTGTTCCAGTGGATTTTGAAACCATCTCTATTGATCCGTTGAGGGAAGGGAATGAAGAATTTGAATATGCAATGACTTCCATTAAAAGAAATGGTGTTTGCTTAAAAGGTATGGAGAATATAGTCACTTTATTTGTGGCTAAGACTATTTTTGAGGGAATGGTCTGGGATTCTATCCTGGAAACTCTTTCTCAGAATATCATTAGGTACACTTAGCATGACCAATTGGGAGCTCCTTTTTGGCTGGAGATGAAAGAAGCAACAAAAAGGAAATGAATGGAAAGAAGGAAGTACCAAAACAAGAGCTGATAAATAAGAATGAATAAAAATGAGACGTTTTTATCAAAAAATATCTCACGTGAATTATTTAGATATGCCAGAACAACTGAAGAACTGTCTATTAATATACTGGAATTAATATAAACTATTACAGGACATTCTTTATATGTCAAATTCACTCATAATTGAAATATTTCTTACTTAGGTATATGTGAAGATTATATTAATGAAATATATAATAATGTGAGTGGGAGTATCAGCAACAAATATATAGATTTAGTTAAAAGTACCTCGATTTGAAGTGAAAGAACCAGTTCCATGATAAAGTTAGTAAATATTTTCACTATCTTTTCCCATATTGCAATGCATTTTAAATTGTGACTTTTCAGGGAATATTGAAACTAAAAGTTTCATTGCTGGAGTTCCCTCACGCAATGTTGCAATAAGAAGTGAACTAGATTTGTTTGTTAGTCTGCTACACTGCAAGTCTTATCCTGGGATAAAATGCAGACATAAGGGGATAGATGTGGTTGTAGTTCGACAAAATACTGAAGGAGAGTATTCTATGCTTGAACATGAAGTGAGTGTGAACATATTTGGATAGTCAACTTAAACTGTTCATGAAGTACATTCAATGTTTATGGCTGTTTTGCATTTTGCTGCAGAGTGTTCATGGTGTGGTGGAGAGTATGAAAGTTGTTACAACCAAGAATGCAGAAAGGGTTGCCAGATATGGTTTTGAATATGCCCAGAAGAATGGAAGAAAAAAGGTTACAACTGTCCATAAGGCAAACATCATGTACGTTGTATATTTTGATGTTGACATTTCTAGAGATAAGTTATCATTTTACCTCTAACTCCACAGAACTTCAGGCTTACAAATGGCATAAATTCATTTTTTCGATATGGTAATGGAAGCATTAAATTAATTCCTGTTGTCTCCTCCTCCTGCAATACTTTGAACAAATTCACCTATAAAAAGCTGTATGAAAGAGTATATACTGTTCTAGGTATATTATTCAAATCCTCATAGCTACTAGTTTTCTTCTTTCTTTAGTGCACCCTAGAGATTATGACTTTGAGCAGAAATCAATTTGATCTTTACTTATTTGAAATACATATAGCTCAAAAATGGCCAATGAATAAACTCTCTTGTTGAATTCTCTGTGCACAAATATTTGATTTGCTGAATCCTACCACAATTTCAATTTTATGGAAAAACAATTGATTGAAATGCCAAAGCTCGCTAAACCACCTATGGCATATGCATTTAAAAATTTTAAGTTTCGAAAAAATTTAAGCAGCTGAAGAAACCAGGTAAACTGCACAATCAAAAATCAAATTTGTGCTTGCAAAAATGTATAAAAAATACCAGCCACTATTCATTTATTTTATTGTCAAAATTTACTTCAACAATATTATAATTTATTCAGGATGCCACATGTACTTATATATTTCTCAATCTAATTTTACTGATCTTTAGAAGAGAGTGCAGTGGAGTTTTGAAAAAAAAAATAATATTTAACAATTTTGATTTTGTTCTGTGGATAGTGTAATGTACATTTTTTTATATTTCATGTAAGCAGTCAAAAAGGTAAGGAACATGCTAACAAGATTTCATGGGAAGGGCTAAGAGCCAAATAATCATTACAACTCCAAAAGTGCAAGTTTTCTTTGTGATTGTGATATGACAAAAGTTTTCTATAATTAACTGAATTTTTGGAAACATTTATTGAAGCCAATTTTGACATAATATTCTATAAAATCCTATCCTATACCAGACATTTCATAGAATGTAGACCTAACATTTTTGTACTTGAAGTTATTGTACTGTAAGAGTTTTTAGTATAGTGAACTTCAGTTTGTTTGATGAAATGACTGAGCATGGGCAAAACAAATGATGATGGATAGATGCAAAATCAGAGTTTGCCAGAGGAAATCTAAATGAGGATAAAAATGAAATGAGAGTCATAAAATGTTTGCATAAACTCAGTCTAAAGTTACAGGCACATGTCAACTTTTAATGAACATATTAATTAATGTACTCTAAAGTGATATAGTAATTTGACTGTTTCATGTGCATTAACATGTTCCCCACCAAGCCAACACAGAGATGTGGTAGGAATTGGATCAACCACCATGAGAAATATGATCATGAAATCAATAAGAATGGAATTGTTTTTTAATTTGAGTGACATGTTCAGCAATTTTTCCTTCTATTACGTAAATGCAATAGAAATATCCCTCTTATTTTTACCTCTGATATTAAAAGTTAATTCTGCAAGCATCACATATTTCTTATTTAACTCACAATGCAATCTGAGACTGTACTGAGATGCATAATCTTAGATCATGAGTGGGATGTAGTAGTCCATTGGGTGGAACACTAAACTATGGACCAGAGGACCTGGTACAATTTCAGGAGGTGCTTCTCAAGGTCATCAGCTTCATCTAAGCTGTGTGAAGCTTTTCCGGTAGGTACCAAATCTTACTGGAAAACCACAGGTGGCACAGGAAAAAGAACTTGCCCTTCTACCCAGAAATGTAAATTTAACATACCAATGGGTTTAGCAATAGATGAGTTCTGTTTTAACATATCAAACAAAACTTCAGGTTGATTTCTATGATGAAATCATGAGATGGGCATACCAAAATGGATTCTCAATCTTGGTTATAAAATTTTTTGGTGGTCTCAAGGTTTTTGTACTCTTTCAGAAATCATGTTTTTATTTGTGAATAACTTCACCTTCTAGATGCTATAGCTAGTAGTAGCATGTGGTATTACACATATATGCTCAGAATTTTGATAAGAGGTGTGTTATTTGGTCTAAAGCTACGAGATTCTTGTTTATTTCCACTTTTATAGATAAGAATGATGTACCTACATCATGTTCCATTCTTCTAGTTCTTTATCTTATGATAAGAAATCATTCAATATCATTCACCCAGTTTCAAAACCAGCTACATCCTGTTAGTGTTGGTATCATAAGAGGCAAAAAACTTGTGCATACAAGAACTGTCATGTAATTAGTGCATACTCTACCCCTATCACCCTATATAGTGAGTAGAAATTCTTGATATTTTGTTTTGATACAGAACTTACATGAGGTAGAATGCTAATCATGACAAATTTTGTTAAAAAGTAGACAAAGCTGGTTTAGCAAATAAATAACACCTTTGTGTTTTAGAAAGGATCCAATGTATCAGATTTATGTAGACTGTCAGTTTTGGTACTGGTATGTCATGTCATCCTGAGAATTTATTACCACAGTTTTAGATATATACTTTTACTATGTACTGTAATATTAAATAAAAAAAGTAAATTTAATTTTCAATTGAGACATCTCCTCTGTTGTGTGTTGCGCTACATTTGTTATAAAATCGTTAAATTATGGATATCAATGACTAGTTTTATCAATATTTTTTTCAATATTGTCTTATATTCCAACTCTAATAGGAGAATGCTTCCATTTTAGTTCAATAAGGTTAATTTAAATTATTTTCTTTGTCTACTTACCACACCAACTAATCTTATAGTGGCATATTTCTACACTTGTTATGGCATCGTTTAAAAACTTTAACTGATTGTTGCTCAGCAATGCCTATAATTATGTTATTCAATAATGTGCAGTAATTTGAATTTAAAAATTACATTAATTGTGCAGGTTATCTAGACAGTATAGCATAGCAAGGAAATACAGATTGAATGATTTAATCTTTTCTCAGCACACCTCTTTTTTAAGCATACACTGTTTTGGTTTTAAATTAACTCATATCCTAATTGAAGTTACACATAGCCTTCAGTGCCAATAATTATGTGTATTCCTCAATAAAAAATTGTCACGATACCTGTCCTTTTTATTTGTTTACATTTATTTATATAGTACCCTGCAAGCCACTGCTAGGGTGTGCGGCAGGGGGTGATTACACACTAGACTATTTTGTCCCAAAATACTTTTCATCCCTAGCATGGTTGGGCATGTTATTCTGATCTATTATCGATCTTACAAAAAATGTCATCTTAGATCTATTTGTTCCGCACATAATATTGAAATTTAATTACACGATATCAACTACTGCAGTATGATGGGCTAATAATGCATTTTCAACATCTTTGCCCTAGAGACATACAATTTACTTTACTACAAACTGTACTTTCAAATTATGTTCAGGGTTTAATCTACAATATAACCTTTGCTCCATGAGTGATTCCTAGCCTAGCTCCTCTAATAATTTTGATATGCTATGTTCCAATAACTTTTCCCTAGGAAACACAAAGTGACCTTTAGTGCTATAGATATAACACTGTACATGACTACATCTTATTTGGGATAATTCAAAAAGTCTTTAATCCATCCCAGGATATTTTTATCTATGCCATAGGCTTCTAGTTTTATGGATAGTTTACTATAAGGTACTTTTTAAAATCCAGAAAAACCATCTCCACTGGAACGTTGCTATCTCCAGAACTTAGGATATCATGAACAAAGTGCATTATTTGTGTCTTGCAGTATTTACTCTTTCAGAAACTGGGCTGGTTTTTCATTAATAACTTTTGACCATCTAGGCGTCTCACTATTGAACAAACAATTATTTTGAATTTTAACTACTGGTTACTTTTTTGCCTTTATTGTTTTTGACTGAAATAACTGTAGCCTTATTTCCCTATATCTCTTTGAAACAGGACCAAAATAATATTGGATTATTGCTTGAATTTTCAGGTAATCTTTTCCTATTGAATTCATTTAAAACTTTGCATACAATCTTCCTTAAAACTTGAAAACATTTTTCTTTTGAAGGAAACTTTCTGATGGCCTCTTTCTGGAGACTTCAAGGAGGGTGGCAAAAGATTATCCTGACATCAAGCATAATGACATGATCATTGACAATTGTTGCATGCAGTTGGTATCAAATCCACATCAATTTGATGTCATGATAATGACAAACCTATATGGGGCTATAGTTTCTAATGTAGTCTGTGGTTTGGTTGGAGGAGCTGGATTGATTTCTGGAAGAAATTATGGTGACCATGTAAGTGTAGCCTTGATCCATGTGGAAATCAATATTTTTAAATTCAAAGTTTGACCTACACCACTTATTGTTATAAGGAAGTATATAATTAAAATGGAGGACAAGAAGTTATCCTTCTCCAATCAAATTAGCATTAACACTTGAATTATGGTTCAGCAAAATCATGGTAGAGACCACCATAAAGACTAATAACTGGAAATATAAGGGATTCATTAATGCCAAAATCATCAATAAAAGATCATATGAATTACATATGATCATTTGAACTTTTTGCCCAAATTTCTGATGTCTTAAACTGAGACCAATCTCATATGTAATATCAAATTAATTTTATATCTCAGATTGATGTACACTAGGGCTATCAAAAATTATTTTCTGATATTATAGGTCATTTTAGTGTTGATGTTGGTAAATGTTTGGGAATGTTAAATAATATTCCTTTTAAATCTATTGCTGCAGTATGCTGTTTTTGAGCCTGGCACAAGAAACACTGGCACATCTATTGCAGGCAAAAATATTGCTAATCCAACGGCTATGCTCAATGCATCTGCTGATATGTTGGAACATTTAGAGTTCAACTATCATGCATCCAACATTAAAAAAGCAATTGAGTTTACTATCAATGAAGATCATCTTCACACACCTGGTGAGAAAAGTTTTATCCACTCTAGTGATTTTGTGAAGTCAATAAAACATTATGAAATAATTTTCATAATGCTTTTACTACACAGATTTGGGAGGCACCAGCTCCAGTA
The DNA here is from genome assembly GCF_022747635.1 of Hetaerina americana. Classification (NCBI taxonomy): domain Eukaryota; kingdom Metazoa; phylum Arthropoda; class Insecta; order Odonata; family Calopterygidae; genus Hetaerina; species Hetaerina americana. Next base: position 33,168,669 of record NW_027287538.1, read on the forward strand.
CTGATGTTATTCATAATATTCTAAAGAGGATTGGCAAGTTGAGCAGGAACCACAACTGGTATGAGAATGAATCAATATTTTTCGGAATATTGTGTTTACTCAGAATAGACTGCTTGAATTCAATATCTCAGTGTAGGTGTTTGAAATTCTAGATTAGTTAAAATTCATCTAAGGGAATGGATATCTCTGGTTTTTAAATTTTTATAGAGCAACATAAATCAAACAAGAAATAACTATAAATTATGCACCAATAACTTTTTGATAACCGCATCATCACAATTTGAATTCTATATTGGATCACATGAGAATAATTGTACTTGCTTCACCAGATTACAATGTTTTCTACTCTCACCCCACTCACTGTTATTTTTGCAATATCCAAGAGGAAACAACATTCTAATGATAGACAAATGTACCCAATGTGTATTGCATAATCTTCCATTACTTTCACAATTTATAATAACTAGATTAATCCAACATAGAGTTCATGGTGTTGGGCGCCACTTGGAATGTTTCCTTACTGAAGTAAGACTTTGCCTTGGAATTTCATTTTGAAGCCAAACCACATGATGCCAAATTTTGTGAAATATGGATTGTTCTTAGAATAAAAAGTTATGCCTTTGAATTCCAATTCATCAAGCTACACAGAATAGATAAGATATCCTTAGGCTCCCACTAAGAATTGCTATATAGATTGATTGTTGGAGTGGGGGTCTTTTAGTACCTCATGGTCAGTTGTGCCAAGTAATCTAAGTAATATTTAACCTCCTTGCCCCGAGCAGAAAGAGCACCACAGTAATGGCTCACCACAGTAAAAGCTCACCCATCTAAACTCTGCCCAGGCTAAAATTGCTTAACTTCCATGATCAAATGAGAACTAAAATGCTAATGGGGCTATTCTCGTTCCATTTCACTGAGTAAATAGCTCACAGTCTAATTACAGAAATAAAGATATGTAATACAAGTGAATAGCAGAATGTATGTAGGATGATATGACTTACCATTGTCAATAGTGCATGAGCATATAGGGGTGATACTAAGAGGCAGTGGAACGCGGAAGCCTGTCACTGAATGAAGAATGTTGATTGAGAGAAATGGAGGTAGAAAATGAAAAGACTAGTAGAAGATATGAAAGATGATATAATATTGCTCTGTCCGTTGGCAGGCTTTTTTGGCACTAAAATTTCCTGTCCTTTCTTGTCTTGGTCTCCACGTATTTTCTTCCTCTCTTCACATCATCTATAACTCCTTTTCTTTCTTCCTTTTCTTCTCCAAATGTAATACTTTTTCTGTTGTTATGGGTCTATACTTGTTTTATTTTTACTCTTGGATAGCTTTCATAAGTGTTCTAGCCTCACTAACACTGTGTAATAGTATCTCATTCTCCCCACCCATCTTGTTCTTTCCAACCTCCTCCACACCCACATCTCGAAACCTTTGATCCTATCCCTCAATCTCTAGCTCAAGTCCATGGTCCCAACACGTATATCAGGACCCTCCACATACAGTATTCTAACCAAGTACTAGGTCATGGAAAGTATGTAGAGCTGAAAATGGTAACAAGATAGGGAAAAATTTGGTGTCAAAGTGCTTTGGAATCATATGATCGGGAATAATAAATTTTCATGTTCCATACTGATAAACATTTATTCAATCGGCGCACTACGAATTTGTAATAATAATGATAATGATTTTGGTGCTTATCTAATACCATCAGATCTCTCTCTCCTTCGAACACGCAACAGGCAATTCCAGGGGCATTAGCTGTGGTGGCACCGGTGCCGGCGGGTGTGAGCCGTAGGAGACGTTTCGGTTGTGAGCAGACATTTTCATACAGCCCGAGGCGGTGGCCACGTCCGCCATCAATCCGAGCCAACCGATTTCCTCATGAAATTGTTCTCCCGTCACGAGAAATTTAGGGAGGATGGGAAGTCGAAAGTGAAAACTCTCACAAAGCAACGCTAGAGAGAGAAAGGGAGAGAGCATGCGTGAGTGTGGTTCATAATTCCAGCTCGGACAGCGAAATTCAGAATTTCCTTCAACCACAAAGCACCTGGACGAAGATAAAAAAAATTAGAATCAAATTTTTTACGACGGTAAACAAGGACATCTACCTATTGGACGGTGCTAAAGTGGTTTGCGTTCATTAAAGTATCGAAGAGACGCTCAACTGTAAACATTTGAAAATAAGGATTTCCTTTTACTTTACGTTTTTAGTGATAATAAATAACTAATAATTATTTCAACCCGTACCACTATCCTCGCGAAGTGGTGCTGATATTTTTTGCGTGGATTTCTGAAATGAAGTATTTTCGCTTCATGTCACATGTACATATATAATTATATTCCTACTCCGATTAAATCTTTCGACCATACCGCTTTGCAAATCTGAGCCAAGTAAAGTACGTTTAGAGAAAAATCCATTTTTTAAGGTGCGAAATTGGTCCCTCGACATAACTCAAACGCTAAAGATATAATGAACAAGTATATTAGTATTTTCATAAAAAGTATTAGGGATTTTAGTCATTCGGAGGACAAGAGTTACGTGGAATCTTCAAAACGATCCACAGATTTGCTATGCGAGTTCTCATTTTTACATTTAGAGAGAAGCTACCTTTGATGTAACGTCAACCTTGTTCAAATAATTTAATGCAGCATGCGCGACCTAGTCACAAATATCGCTCACGAATTTATGCACCCGCGAGGTAATTACAAACCTATCAATGGCAAATATAGAAGTGGCCGTGTACATGAATTTTTGATAAAACTTCAAAAGTAGAATAGTTAAAAATTACCAAGCCTTATCGAAAGACAAAAAACATAGCCTATCCTATACTAATCCGGTATAGAAATAAATTTACAGGGTCTGTGTACATGATATGACTGAAGCCTAAATGCTAGAAACTCTTAGTATTACCTATATCTCAGTATGGATTAATTTTTTATGCCAAGAGATGATGCACGTCTCAAGAGTCGGATCATGACCACAAAAATTTTGACATGAACGGCTTTTTACTGGAAAATTTCTCTTTAAACTCAAATTACGATGTGCTGAAGAAAAACCTGAAAACCTACTCATCATCAACATTTAAATCCTAGGATTCGTCTACTGCAGTCCTCTTTTCCACTCTATTTATATAGTCGGTATATATGTACACCTTTAATACAACTGTATCCGTAGGTTCTGCCTCCAACTTTATCATCAATATCCTTTCATTATATTGCCAGCAAGATATTATTTTCCTAGCCCATTTCTTCGTTTGTATGATGCCTACACCTGCGATTTTCTGGTCGTCTCCCGAGTATACAGGGTTCGTCCGGAAAATAAGTGTACTGAGCTCAGGAAAAAAAATTTATTACACTTTTACATATCTTAAGCTAATATTCCTCAAAATAGGACCCTTGTGAGTCGATACACTTGTTCCAGCGGCGTTCCCATTCCTGGAACGCTCCCGCGAAGGCATCATCGGGAACCTCTCGAAGACACGTCGTCACGGCCTCTTTGACGGCGTCCAAAGTCCCGTATCGCGTTCCTTTCAAACTCCTCTTTATCTTCGGGAACAACAACGTTCTCTAAAAAATGTGGATCATTTTTGCAGTGATCCGCAAGTTGTGTCGCGATTTCCAAACGATTGAGTCTTTGATCATCACTGAGCACTTTCGGCACCAACTTTGCACAAATTTTTCGCATCTGTAATTGCTCCCTAATAATCTCGTGCACTATTGTTTTTGGCACATTACACTGCTCTGCTATCATCCGAACACTAAGACGACGATCAGAGTTCAGTACATCGCGAACTTTTCGCACATTTTCGTCGGTGAGTGCCGTTGATGGGCGTCCAGGCCGTGGTTCGTCGTCGACCTCTTCTCTGCCCTCCACGAACATCTTGTGCCACCGAAAGATCATGTTTCTGGACATGGCTGACTCCCCGTAAGCCTGGTTAATCATACCGACAGTTTCGGTAGACGATTTCCCAAGCTTTACCGCAAATTTGATGGAATAACGCTGCTCCAAAAACTTCGGCATCGCGTTCCGTGACGTGGGTCGAGCGTGGAGGTTCGCGTTAACAGAGCTCCTCACTACACCACAGCTCAGAGCCGAATGCCTTTTTCAGCGCCGCTTGCCAACATACCCCCCTCCAATCGCAGCCCGTCAGAGCGGTGCTGGGCGCGCCTGGAGCGGCGGGAAAAAATCAGTACACTTATTTTCCGGACGAACCCTGTATATCACCCTGTAGCCGTCGCTCCAGAAGTCATTCGTCCCCGCCCACTTAATTTCGCTCAATCCTAGGATGTCTCTCCTCAGCCTATCCATCTCCATCTTTGCATTTTATAATTTTCTGCACACCCCAAATGACGTAACGTTCCATATCCCTATTCTGCATTTATCCACCTTGACTGATGTTCCCCTCCCAGTAACCCTACCCGGAGATCCGATCGGGGGACAAATTGACCTCCGGAAGGGAAGCCATCTCCTCATATTTGAATGAAAGGCTGAAAATAGTAAACCTACTATCAGCATCAAAATGTAAGAATGAATTGTGATTGCAGAGTTTTGAGGATACGCTCGAATCAGCTATAATAACACCAGCATATCAAAAATTCTAGTGTGTTTTGATGCTTGGGAGAGTTAGAAAAGAATGACTGTTGCATGCGCTATCTGTAAAGGTGTGGTCGAGAGAATAAAATGTTATATCAAGGGGAATAAAGAAGTGTAACAAATTCTGACTGCAAAGAAGGAGACATACTTGTACAAGTGGATTGAAGCTAGTGGTGTTTTATCAGAGACCAGATTGATAATTTAATTTTATAAATTACATTTCTCATTTATGTAAACCTGTAACCTCAGAGACAATGGTAGTAGTTTCCATTAAAGCATACAGAAGTCCATCTGTTGACAAGAACCATTAATGTAGTATCATGGAATTTTTTTATTTACCTGATAGTTTGACCCTTCAAATAGGAAATACAGTATTTAAATAAATGGCAAATACTTTTTCATTAAGGATAAATAGGCTTAATTAGCAATAAATGCGTGCTTTCTTTTCTATCATATTGTTTATATAGACTACATATATATATATATATAGGGAGAGGAAGAAAAGGGATCGGCATGTTTTCGAATATAATGCGATGTGAACAGGGGAAAACGGATTCACTGGACTGAGAAAGTTGGAGAGACAGTTGATATTTGTCATGAGGAAGTTTTCAAACGAAGAAGGTCAGTAATGCAATTAGATCAAACAAAAAATATTTTACGCCTTATAAGCAACACGAAAGTATTTGGAATAGATGAAATGGGAATGTAAAATTGACACACTCCAAATTACTAAAGTCAAAATTAAGTCATTCGAAGAAGAGCCTACCTTGTTCATAACAACTTTTCACAATACATGCATGTAGTTAAAGTTTTAATTACTGACAATAAAGAAATAATTTTGGCCTAAGTTTTCTCATTATCGGAAATAAGCAATGAGAGAAAAAATATTCGTCTTAACTGTTGAAGAAAATCGTTTTCCCATTCTCAATTGGCAATCACAGCAGAAAAAAAACACAACTATCAGAAACCTAAATCTACTACTCAAACTACTAGAAAACTAAATCTAATCTCTTCTGAGCTAAAAATTCGAATGCCCTCTATGGAGGAGGCTGTGAGATCATGTGCATACTAAACACTCAATCATACCTTCATCCTGATGACTCTAGCTGCGGCCAGTTTCGTCATTTAGGCGCCTAATTCGCTTAAGAAAAATTTGGCATCTTTCGCATGAATGTAATTTAATTCTTGTTATAGCTTTATTTTAACAAGTTATTGAAAACAGATATTTTAAATGTAGAGATAAGTTCACATTTCTTTGTTTGGTGTTTAATTTAATTACTAAGAATTTCCATGCCTCGTTTGTAATCTTGTTAAATCTTATTTTGGTATATTAGCATTACGGAAAATATTCTTACAGCATAATTTTGAGGTTGGATAGTATACGCATTTCGCAATGTCCTTAGTAAATATATAGCTGTCTGCATGCATCCAATTGGGTAATCATAGGTCGTTCGCCAGACCTTTGCAAAAGGATTCACCGTTTCACTACACTACGTAAGCCCACAACGTAATAAAACGAACAACAATGAATAAGTGCCGGCAAAGGCTAATTGTAAGATAAACATTGAATTGATCCTAGACTTAACTTAAAAATATGAAACATGTAGCAAGAAAAATGCACATACACGTAAATATAAATGAACTACATTCGATAGAAAGCATATCTTAAAAGAATTATTGACAAGGATTAATGACTGAAAAATCAACCCGGGGTAAAATACCATATAATAAGATAAAACGTTTTAAATTATTGAAGTATATAATCTAATAATAAAAAAATTATCTATAAAGAGTTAACTAAAATTAAGGGAAAATGAATGCGAAACTAGTACCAAAAATCGCCCAAGTTACTAAATTAAAAGAAAGAAATGTAAAACTTTAATAAAAGACTGCCGAATGAATTGTAAAGTGAACTCAGAATCACCCAGAAACCATTAAGCAATTTTGCAACGACACACAAATATTTTTACAAGCCATCTCAAATATCAAAATATTTACACTCGGATATGATATGTCTGTTCCTTATTCTTAGCTACATAGATGGGTGTGCTATAGCGTAGGGTGCCCTAGCTCAAGCTACCTTTTCAATAGGCGCCTTAAATTTAGGCCCCTAAATGCATGCTTCTTAATGCCTAACCAGTTTTGACGCAGCTTTTAGCGTACGTTTCATGACAAAATCAAGTTGAAATTGAGCACACGCAGACACCAATAGCCTTACCAGACTTCTTTCTCTTCTGTACAATTCATTTCCGAGTGCCTGAGTGTGTAGTCATTCATCCGTTTTCCCTACCGCTTCGTCATTGCGACGTCTTTCTGGGCATTTTTCTGATGTAAAGTACAATATAGATTTCCCAAGTCACCCTGCAAGAGCAAAGACGAGGGTTTTAAAATGGACAAGACAAGTTCGCGCGTAAAAACTGTCAAGTTTTTCGAGATCTCGTGGTCATAAAACTCACCTCCTCCTCCAGAAACACCGCGAAAGGCCAAAGAGGGTTTCGAAACGTGAGAAGGACAGGGCGTTTATGACCCTTGGCGATAAAAAAAAGGGCAAAGAGCGTGAAAGAAGCACGAAATGGAATATATTTTGGGAGGAAGAGAGAATTCCGCCTCGTTATCTTAAAGACTAGACGGTAGAAATATATCAGAATACATTTTGACGATTCGTGTTCTTTTGTAATAATGCCTGATTGAACTAAAATACATTTCGTAATACTTCGTATAAGGAAAGCACTTCTGCCTTCACCTTCAGGATCCTCGGCCGGTAGTTCCACCAAAACTTCCAAATTTAGTTACCGAACATTTTGACCACTCCCAGAAGATTAAAGGCAAAGTACTGTTTTATGCATTCTTTGTTTTGTTTGACTGTGAATAAACCGTATATTGTTTTAGAGATTAAGGCACAGGTAAATTGCATGCATCAAATTCAATCATGGGTTTACTCAAATATTTTCTTGGGTTGTCCACCATCTCCTTTTCTTTGTTATGTGCTCTAATTAGGTTGGGCAGTCTGATGACATCCATTCTGTCATTGTAGCATTCCCATGTATTCCTTCGTTCTTTTCCCTTTAAGATAACTTTTTAAGTCTGCTTGTGTCTTCATTCCATATTTCATTTTACTGACACACCCATTGACCTTTCTTAAGACTCTCACATGGGCAATTGTATTTGGTTCTTTTCTTGTTAAGATGAGATCCATACTTAGCTGCGATACATTAGAGTCGATGTTACCATTGTTTCACAAATTTTGGTTAATGATTCCGCATAAACGTATCTTCAAAGCGATATACTTCTTTCTACATCATTAGCGTTATTATAACTAATATGTTATAAGTAACCTCGGTTGCGATTTCTTTTATGGCTGTTTTGTGTATATTCTGATTTTGGACCTCATGGTGTACCCATTTTACTTGAAAAATCATGACCTTGCCTTGCAACGAATATTTGAGTAAACTTATCTGACAGTTTGTACAAGGACAGTTCAGTAAAGAATGGATCATAAATTTTATTAACAATTTCAAATTATGAGGGAAACAAAATTGAGCACTTTTCGTGTGGAAAAGTGCAAATTTTTTTTCATAATGACGAACTTCTACTACATCTTGCCCGAATCTGAATCTGTTGAATAACTTACAATGCAAAATTTTAATTTACGTAAATGTTTTTAGATAAATATGCGTTGCGTACGTGGCACAACATTCATTTGTTTGAACCCAGTATTGCGACTGCGGTGGCCTTTGCGATTTGAACACGTTTAGTTCATAAAAAAATTGCCGCATTGAACGTTGGCTTCTGCCTGAACAAGCCATCAGCCAAGGTTTACATAACTCTGCAAGATACTTGATAAATCTTTCCTTCCCTGTAGCTGAGATGACAGATAGCAACTGCCGTCATTGTGATAAAAGATCCTCAAATAATGTTAGTCAGTAATATTGAAGATTTTATTGAGTTCTATACAAATGTTAATGACGGAAACAAACTGCGCAAGAGGCGTGTTTGTGCGTGGTGGGTCTCACGAAAACCACAGGGAAATAACCGTTTTCTCGAGGAGCGCAATGTGAATTGAGTTTCTCATTCTTCTTGTAGAAGTCACACTGACCCCGTATGACCTTTTTCTGCTCCCAAATTCGAAGGAACGCCTAGGTGGAAAGAATTTACCACATATAATTAGGTGTAGGTGAACTGGACACGTTTCAACTTACGTCTGTCGTTGACACAATCCTAATTCAAATCAATAAAAGCTCTACCACCTACACATTACACACCTAAGCTTAGGACAAAATAATTGTTTGCAAAATTGATGAATAAATAATCTATTGCCACTCTTTACTGAACAGCACTCGTATTATCTTCCTGCGGCTTTTTAAAGGTCTTCCTCTGTTATTTGAATGCTCGAAAGGTGATCAGCAAATAATGCTACATTTCGGTTCGTCGGTATTTAGAACACGCTCTTCCATGGCAAGGTCTGGGTCGGGAAGCACTTCTTCCGGTCTTATATTATTGAGTTATTTTCCAAAATTATGATTTTATTTACCGGAAAAGATAATACCACATGGATAGACATATTTGGCCCAAGTAGGAGATATTTTAAGTCATACGTGTATCTCACTGTACGCTTAGGAGTCTTAATTTTAACAAGCTCTCGTTCGGTATGTGAATCAGAGGAAAGAAAGGTCATTAAAATAGCTGCATGATAGTTTATTGGGAAAATATTACCTTACGAGGAAACAATTCTCTTGTTATGGCAGTTTAAATTTTGGATTGATCATTCAATATTTATATTGAGTACTCCCATGAATCTTGAGGAAAGAAAATAAGGAAGAAAGGGTTTCTCTTGTGAAAATCCCACATGCTCAACCAAATCACTCTTAGTTTAAAGGATTTTTTTTCATTTTACTTGAATTCCCATAAAAACCCAAGTTTTCATTAATGTATCATGTGAGTCGCCTGAATAAGAATTAAATATCGAGTACGTTAACTCTTAAGTAAAGTCAAGTATTAATTACGATCACGTTTCGTTCCATCAATCATTATTTCATTGCACTAAATATTTGCCTCAATTATGTGCCGTTGACGCAATTACCACGGGTTTTATTGGTAACCAACAAATTCATTTTACAAGATTTGAGTAAAATAAACTGTTTGCATAATACCGTAATTTCTTACAAAATGAACCCATCGGATATCGGGTTCACTTCTATATTTGCCTAAGCAAATTTTAGCATTTTTAAATTTATATTTTAACACGCTCCGAAGATTTTTCCACCGAAGGCGGGCATTCGTACGTTGACATCTACTTTAGCATCTGGAGAGTAAAAAACTGGCGTTGTGCCCAATATTTTTACTGTATTTCATTTATTAATATATTTTGGTACCCTGCAAGCCACCGCTAGGGTGTGTGGCTAGGGGTGAATACACACCAGAATAATTTTGACCCGAACGTGACCCTACCGCGGTCGAACAATGTTATTCTGATCCCTTATCGTTCGTGAAAAAAATGACATCTTAATTAAAAACATCTGAAATTATCCCTCCTATGCAGCAAAATATTTGTATTACCCATGCTTCCCGCAACACTATTAATTTGTCGCCTTGTTTTCCGCATCATTATAAGAGATACCTATAAGAAAATATCTCCAGATTTTTTTAGCATTCCAGCTTTAAAATTTGAGTCTCCTAAACGCGGAGATATACGGTACACGTTTTTCAAAACTTACGGCCAACGGCTGGAAGAGATAAGGGACGGAAAGCGTGAGTGGAGACCGAACATAAAGGGCAGAGCCTTTGGGTCCGTTAATCAAGGTCTCGCTTTCGCGTTACAGCGTTTTGTGTGGGTGAAGTCGCAGCTAGATCTGAGACACCGGAGTCCGACTGAGGGGCGCCGGTCCGGCGCCACTGGCTTTACTTACAGGACGGAACCCAAACATTTTTTTCGCAGTGGAGACAAGAAGCGGAGCCTGTCCCTTTGTTCGCAGTGGAAGAGTGCAACACTCCTAGTACTAAGGAGTGCTCCACGACGCAGGAAGTTTTATCACCGGTAGTCAGACGTACGCTCTGCTCTCGTATTTCCCCACTTAATACGCTTCCCGTTTTGGATTGAATGCGGAGGATGCATTGCGACCGGATGACTTCTTTTCCGATCGGAGAGATTACATCAGTACGCACACGCGCAATCGTCTTCGCAAATGGGGTGCGGTGGCTAACGTATTGGCTTCCCACCGAGAGGGCCCGGGTTCAAACCTGAAATCAGGTTCGCGTCCGTCCGTCGGGTGGGACGTTAGACTGTGGATCCCTTGGCGCCTTTCGTTAAGAGTAGGCTAATGCCGACGCCGGGTTTCTCTCCACCCTTCATCCTTTCCTGTCCATCCATAATGGTGCAAATGACCTCAGCTGTCGGTCGCTTCTCCTTAAAACTACTACTCTTCGCAAATGAGCAGTTTCCGATCACGGCATATTTCAGCAAGCGACTTTGTTCCTTAATTGTTGTAATTCCGTCCCAACCAGATGAGTGAGTTGTGAAACGGGGAGTTAAGAGAAGGGGAGTCCCCAGGGATTAGTTGAGAGTCGCGATCTTGGATTGTATTAACCCCTAAAAGTGTCTTTAACTTTAAAACTTTATAATAAACATGATGGCATGATATCTGCGGAATTTCATCTATGTATATTTTTTACCAAACGCTATTTTTTCAATTAATTTAGTTTATAATTTCTTTAACAATTCCTACAGGAAGTTAAATCATTTAATATGGTGGCATTTCAGTAAATTTTTGTTGGCCCTTTTTTCCGGCACCTAAGGTACTACCACATCAAATTAATATTACTAACTTACCAATGAGAGAATGGACTTCATTAAGGTGTTCCATATAATCTTTTCTACACTTATAATGTGTCAATGTAACTCGAAGGAAACATTTACTGCCATCACTGTCTTTCTTATATGGTGCCTGTGGAGTGTAATTAAATTATGTCCTTCGTTCAATTGGAATTTGATTCCCCGAATCATTCCTAATATTTTATTCAACAAATTTAGCCCAAATTATGGTGGTGCGAGAGGGAATAAAGTGCGTTTTCAGGGCGTCTGACACACTTTTCAATGGCTTTATTAACCTAAGGATTATGATAATATTTATTAGATTTCTAAGGACTTACGGGGATCGTCCATATGCTCACTGAATATTCTGGATTACGGGTCCGGGCAGAGAACTACAACGGGTTTAGGGATTTGCGGGGTGGAGGCCCTTCGGAAGCCAGAAGCTGCTGTGGTCTCAGTCGAGCACCGATGGCCTCAAATCTGAGACTCAGAAAGACCACGCCCCTCTCGAAAAAAATAACGGGCTCTGTCCCCGCTCCCTCCCCCCTTCAGCCGACGTCCCAGAGGTGGATAATCAACCTCTACCCCCCTCCTCACCCACCTTCCCTTCCACACCTATCTCACAATGGAGAAAGTGGAGCAAGACTGGAGGGGTTGAGAGGAGATTTAAAATCGAGAATGGGGGGTGGAGGGGAGACGAGAAGGGAGGACAGCGGTGCGTATGACACTGAACGCTTAGTGCTGCACCTAACCCATATAGAGTCAACCGCGTCCGTAATAAAACAGCACCAATCCAATAGACATACATATACATACATATTGGCACAATAGTGATCTCCATACATCAATTGAAATCGTAACGTGTTGTCCCATTGAACTGATTTATTAGGGGCAGTCCCCACCCACAAAAAATCACAAATCGAAAGTACGTATTTTACTAGAGAGTGTATTAATTAAAATGAATTCGCCTGTTACTTGTTGCTGATTGCTTCATAGGATTTTACTAAAAATCATTAGTAAATAATGTCCTCTGCAGTCTTTCCTCTTTGTACACTCAATTCAATATGATCCACGCGTTCAGAAAACTGAGAAAATATCTGATATTCTGAACCATTGTTTTTGAATGTTTACACCCACCCAAATCCGTACTTTCAGTTGACCCACTTGACAACGCATTAACAATAATTGTAAAAAAATATATCACAAAAATTAGGATTTGATTCAAGTGGTATACTGTCTGTAACATTTCAGTATTTAGTTTTATTGGACATTTTACTAGAATGCTCTTCGTAAAAAGTTTTTCTCAGTATTACTTGTCTTTTCACTACATACAATATGAATTTGCATCACTACTGTTATATATTCACGGAAATTAACTTCCATAATACTTCTGGATTCCTCTCGAATGGCTACCATGCTTTGACCGAAAGGCATGAACAAGTTTTAAAACTGTCTATGCACGTTAAAGTTAAATGACTAACGCTATTGATGCAAATAAATTTAGACACCATGATAAAACCTTTTTTTTAATTCCTTTTTGAATCATTCCCCAGAAGACGCTGACGATTGAGCTAAAAATACAGTAAATGTATTTTACATCCTTCTTGCTTAACATTCATTCGTAGAAATCTAGCCGAGGCTGTGTAAAAAATATTTTTCGCCTGTTCTAAGGAAGTTGTGACCACACATGGTCGTTCGTGTCAGATGCCAAATATAACGAATAAAGTCATTGAATATGGAGAGAGAAAAACGTATATTGGAAACTAAATAGCATAACTCCATTATGATGAGAATACATACTCCGAAGTCGTGGCCCAATTTCAACACTACAAAAATCTGATTGGGTAATCGTTTTCTCAAGATCAATCAGAAACGTACCCCATATCAGGAGTCTACTACAATTAATACGTGGATTATATGCCGAATTCCGTAAGAAAGTAGTTTATTATTTATTATTTTTATATAACCCAATGTAAAGTCCTTAGTGCTGTTTTTGGCGTTAAATAAATAAATAAAGTATAGCGCTCCAATCAATAGGTGAAATCGATTTTGATCTCACGGTATAAATACTTACGGGCAATCATCGGCGGTGGTTTTTGATCGAATAAAATTGGTCAAATTGGGATCCTCCATTCGTCGCTATTAAATGCTTGTCTAAATCATAAAATTCATAGTATATAATTTTTCTAATATTTCCAACATTTGCAACATTTCTTCAATTTTATAATAATTTAATTATATTTGCCAACCTCAGTGGCGGCGGAGTAACACACTCGCTTGATAACCCAGAGATTTCTGGTTTAACTTGGCGCATAAATATATTTTCCTTCACGTAGGGTTTGGATGTTTGTGGTTGTCCTTATTATTTTATGTTTACATTCCAATGTTAAGTGCCAAAAATTGACTTTTACCGGGTCAGTACTAAACAAATAAAAGAAAATAAATACTTCGTAGTTTCAAGCGTGAAGTGGCGCAATTAGGTCACATGAATGACTAAGCAGTAGAACGTTTACACATTAAAAAAACGTTTTTTCGATGAAGGTTCGATATACTACATCATCCTTAGGGAAAGACTAGAAGACCTTAGTTTTATCTTCCATTTTTCCATTCCTCATATTTCGAAAATAATTTCGTCACTTCCTAAATCCAGCTCATTAGGAAGTTGGAATAAATATAAAACCAAAATATCCACGAAATTGTCACATTTCCTCCGCGCTAATTGTCTAGTTACGGTTTACCGTCGGTCCCTATTTTATCTTTGACTCACATACTGACACCTGCCCATGTTTCACTTAATCGCGCCGCTTGATCTGCATCAGTCTGAAAACACCACCGCGTTACCAATACCTCATGTTAGTTTTCTTTTGTCTACTTGTCCAACCGACCGCATGGCTGATCCAGTTTTGTAGTTTTTCGTTCCATGCGGAAATTTTCGCGTCGTACTTCATGATTTCAAACCGTGGAGAATGAAAATCACCGAAGTAATCAACTTGAAGATTAGTTTAATAGGTGAGAGTAGAGCTCAACTCGTGCTGAATCCTACATGAAATATGAAATTTACACATTCTGAGTAGGAGATGGGGTATTTCAAATCTTTGCGATGACTGCGGGTCTCTAGGATAATCATGTGGGTTGGGTGAAGCTGGAAGTGCCCAGTGATGTCACAGCGGTTTGAATCCGGGCATTCCGGCCAATAACGAAACGCTTTACCAATGCATTAGGTGACTTTTTTTTAGGCATCATTTACCTCACTGAATAAATAAACTTAGTATTTTTTGACGCAAAAAAACTAAGTTTATTTATTTAGTTCTCATGAATTTTCACTAAGTAGAGCATCAAGCCATCGAATTTATAATTTACTTCCTTCTTCCTACATCAAAGTCGAAAAACATGGTGATCCCACCTGCCTAACTACCTTGTCATTCGTAGGAATATGACTGTAGTAATAGTCAGCAGCACTTCTAGGAATAATGAATCCTCAGATACGAAATAACGCAGTAGGAAGTATTTTTAAAACATTTGAACTTTGGACTCCTTCGTTTTGTGAGAAAATCAATTGCGTAAAATGAGTCGGAGTATTGACCAGGAAATATATTCAATAGTGTGGTAAAAAATCTCTTGTTGTTAACTTAAAATCGCGAAAACGATCGATAATGATCGTTAAAGTGGAGGAAAATTCATAAAAAAAGAAAAGACAGTCATTGAAATCAATTCAAAAATATATGAAATATAATTTCCGTTTTCACAATATACCTGTACGTATAAATACATGTACTATAGCAAAGAAAAACGTTAAACCACATCCATAGGAACCAAAAACAGTAAATAGGAAAGTGGATACAAAAATATTTCAAAATTAATGAGAATTAAATGCGCTTATCCCAACCACGACCTATCGTTGTTGTGGTATTTGCTCAACCTTCCGGAAAAAAAGGTATACTCGTCGATACGGCAGGTGGCAATCAGTTTCGATGACTCGCAAATCTTTTTCCCAATATTTTCCTATTTTATGAGACGTTAATCCAGCAAAAGTTTCAAACTACACATGACGTTCAAGCAAAAAAGGAACTGCCTAGAATTGTTTCCTTAGGGACAAAAATTATTTCAACTGGCAATTATTATGACCTTTTTTACGGTCCCTGTAATTTCAGTTGCCACCCTCTCTGCTTCCATGTCATTGATTTCCTCACAATGACGGAGTTCAAAGGAAAAAATCTCTACACCTTTGAGCTGAAAAACATTTGGGATCGGGAGACAATTCTCGAATAACGAATGATTCCTTTCTTTGCGTTAGTGTTAAGTTGATATGAGTTATAGCGATGGTACTGGCATTTTAATTATGAAAGTTAGTCTGCCTTGGAAAGCTAGCTGGACCATATACCTTAATGCCTGGACCCGGCTAACTCTGACACGTATCTACAGATACGAGTCCAGGCAGGCACGACGGCTAGAAATTTACCCGTAGGCTATAAAATAAATAAGCGGCACAGCTCTTATGGCCGAGGAGCTCTTTTGACTAACCTTGCATACAATACTATATAGTATTATCTTTTCAGTTCCTGCTGTGGTCTGTTTCTCGTAATACTAATAAAACTCTAGTTGGCCGCAGTATTTGAGGTAGTTCAATCAAACTGTTAAGTCGTCAAGTATTTACAAAAAGCAACGCGAGTCTAAGTACCAATCGCCAATTTATAAAGTTTGTTTTTACGGGCAAAAAAAGCTTATATTTTCTGATTCACGACATGTCGATTAAGATAAAAGAAATTAAAATCTCTCAAGTAGAAACCAACGAATGACACAGTTTCGGAGGTAACATGGTGGAAATCCTTTAATACGAAAGAAAACACTTGCCTTTTCCACATAGAATATTTTATTTCTTATGGTATACTTAAGTAATAAAAATATCATATGTGGAAAAGCCAAGTGTATTCTTCCATTATAGAAACCAATGCATGAACAACAGCATGCATATGCCCAAGGCCATATTCTGACTCATATCTAGTGATGATCAAATTGTAGGAATACTGTAAAAATAATCGCAATTGAAAAAGTAAAAATCTAAAATAACATATAGTTATAAAATCAAAAGTGGTCCGTGTCGGATATGATTTATGTCAACGGAAGAGTCTACATGCTGTAATTTTTAATTAGTAGAAATGTAAGTTGGCATGCAACTTTGGGAGCAGAGTTGATGCCTGACCCAATTAGGAAAGAGTCGAAGTCATTCATGTTCGCCTTCCTTGATGCAATCCACAAGGTTAGGATATGCATTTCTTGAGTAATATTTTTTTCTGAAACTGGTATTCCGTAAAACCGGCTACTGATAAGCAAGCATACCGCATCTCTTGGTCCATACCGAATCCTATTGGCACCGGCTTAACACCGAAATTTGGAGGAATAAAGACTAAAATTATTTAAAATTGATATCTTATCGGTGATTGAGACTAAAAATATGATGGAGAGAAATTAAAAGACTCATAGGTCATTAGATATTAAGGGTCATTGGATTAAGGGTCATTTTATACTACGCATGTAACGGAAACAACATCCATATCTTTATATTTATTCTTAAATCTTATACATTTGCAAGTGCAGTTTTCATGGTCTCCATCGAGCACTCCAGCACAACCTGCAAATAATGCATAATCAGTATCTGCACACACGAATAAATTCCGCTAACCGTATATTAGATGAGAAATCGAAAGGCGATATTTTCAAATTTTTTTGCGTCCGAGTACATTTGATGACAGGGTTTTCATAAGTCGCGGGTTCCTTTACTATTTAGGTACGATATGCAATTAAAAAAACACTAATTACATTTATGTCATACCATTAAGTTCAAGAGTTAAGGTTCTCTTAGAGGGCCTTCAAAATTACCTAATATGAATTAGGAAAAATCAAATTTCATGTCAATTACAGTTGTTTTACAGAAGTGATTTCACGCACTGAGCTAGTTTTAAAACTAATATATTTATTCTCCCAATAGCTAAAATCTTTGCGCCTCGATTTCCGATGCATGCTAAAGATGCAATGGTGTCTAAAATATCAAGTATTTATGAATTATTACCTTATGACAGTGGACAGTTATTCATTTTCATTGAGAAACTTTCTTATTCCGTTTGAAACCAAACTAAAATACATTCCAAATTTTAATTATTTGGAACTCATTTATTTCGCCGATTGGACGTTGCCAATTAAATATACCAAATTTAAGTAGAAAACAGTCATATGGAGTATATACTAGTATGTAATGGAAGTATTTCATTTTGGTAAGGTTGCAAAACAGCATCACTGCAACACTCATAATTATATTTCATAAATTATAATTTACATCATTCTACTGTTCCATGCTTTATATCTACAATTGTGCATATAATTTAAATACACAATATTCTTTGTGCGCAGAATAGAACCTGATTGTGAAAACTGTAGCATTATTTTTTCCCTTGATATTTAAAAATCGATAAATAAAAAGTGGTAGTATTGAGTCACTTAACGGCTACACGAAAACACATCAAAATGAGAAGAAACGTATTAATGACGAATTACTTCATTTCAAACAGCCATTAATGTTCATTTTCTTTCTTCGAATTCGATTCGTTAATCCCATTTCCTGTTCATAGTCCCTTTAAAATGATGCTTGCACCATTTGCAATATAATACATGCAGTTGGCTTATTGGGTATGTCCCCGCAAAAACTCGTGCAAAAAATTTTATATATGTATCACGCCTAAATATTTTAATATCCAGTGAAAATTAGGATACACTGCTAAATAGTAACAAAAATATGAAATGGCGGCTATTAAATGATAAATAAAAATATCAGGCTGTTTCAAATCTTAACTTATATTTTTATTTCCCGTACATTTAGTTCAGTAATGTTCGTTTTCGGTCTCTCAGCATATCTCTATCTAATTTTTTTCTTAAAAAAAGATGAGAAACCTGCAAAAGTTGAAGAATAACCCAAGTTCAGTCACGGCCAAAAAACATTCGTTCGTTCCACAGCGTTCGATTCATCAAACTTCTTGTTCACTTGCTTTCACCATTATTGTATACACCGTTACTCTCTCCTCCAAATTGCCCAGGTACTAAGCCCTCTTTAAAGAGAAAGCAGCGCATATTTCCTGGCACGTTTTTTATAATAAATTAAAAATGTTCGGGGGATTTCGTACCCACCAACCTTCAAAGGGTGGACTATTGAGGTTGACGGATCGAATTTTTAATGTCAATAGATTTCGCTGTAATTCTGCAATTTAAGTGCTTAAGACCTTAAAAATATGAAAATGAGGCAAATGCCATAAAAAAGGGTTGAAATTATCAGGGATTCCAAGTTTTTGAACCAAAATACAAGAACCTTAATGGTTCATTTCTAGTTATGCGTAAAATCCACTCTTGGCTATTTGATTTTTACTCAAAGGATATATGCACCAAAGTCTAAGGATCATACGATATTTCATTGAAGATTCCATAATTTTATTTGTATATAAATTTCCTTAACATGAATTTCTATTGCATTTTCATAAATGTACGGATTCCAACAAGTCAAACTAGATTTTATGAAGATAAAACTTTCAGTAGCAAGAAAATTATATGTTAAGGAAAATGTGTGCTTTCAGAAAGGTATCCATAACTGATCTTAATGCTTCCATAAATTCGTTCGAAGATAAGGTAGGTAAGAAGCTGATGATGCCTGATGTTGGTAAGGATGGAAAAGGTAAAATGGTCGGAAAGAAAACAAATGAGGACGTGCTGGGCATGTTGTGCGAAGAGAGGACATAGCTGGCTGAAATACGAGGAAGGCAGGGAAGGTGAATGAAGAGTTCTTCCAATTTACAATAGAATATTGAATACATCATTCATGCTGAATGGGTATTGGAAGCCAGAATGAATAACGGAAATATTTAACTACAGAAGTACAAGTACGTAAGCATTCATACGTGAAAAGTAACGGCTAGGAGCAGGACCAGTTCAAGTACGTGGAAGGAGAGCAAGGGGAGTAAAAAAGTATTTTTTCAAATTAGCACCCAATATTTTCTGATAAGTTAAAGTTTTTAAGTTTCCTGAAAAATCTAGTTTAACCCCTCTGTCACATATACATTTACCTTTTCCCGCAATTGAAACAAAAGAAAAACGGAAATGAAATATCGACGTCGACATCGTCAAAATAAATGTGATTAAGGCGTTCAAGAACCCCATCACACATTATTACGAAGACATGTCAGCGATGTTTCCATAAGTGGCATAAGTGATAATATAAGATAGGTATCATCACAAGAAGATGCTTGGAAGAGGGAAAACTAAGCTACAATTTTATGAATGAATGTACATATACACATGCAAACACACATGTATATGCTGTTGCTGTGGAGAAGGGGTATGGGCGGGAAGGGGAGGTGTGGAGGGAATGCTGGAAGGGAAATTAAAGATAGCGGTTAAGGGTGGGAATTTTGAAAGAGCGGAAAGCTAGTATGTAGGCGGATTCACGAGTTCTCACCTCTATGTTGGTGGCTGAATCAGGTAGGGAATTTAGGATGCTGAGAGCAAAACACTGGTCGAATGAAAGGTTGTGGGGATTGGCGTGTGAAGGGATAGGAAGAGAAGAGAGTGAGGCAGAATTGCAGGAGTACCGGTGATTATTCATTCGAATAGATAAGGGAGTAATGCATTCGCCTATGTAAAAGGAAGTGCAATGTTTGCATGACAAAAGGTAAATGATGTTTCTTGAGAGGAAATTAGCGTGGGAACGAGGTGAGGGGGCAATGAGGGAATGTAGGGAGAAGGGAGTAGAACTAATAAGAAGACAGATTTTACATCGGGGGCGGTTGCAAGTAGGGGAAATTTATGAAATTTGTCACGGGGGGGGGGCGCCAAAGGGTTGGTAGATCTCAGAAGGTTTTTGAGATTGGCGGGTCGTCTGTATGAGATAGATGGGCATTGGGGTAGTAAGGATGAGGTCGCGTCATTGTCATGTAAAATTGGAAACAGTTCTTTAAGGAAGGTTTTCAGTCTGTGTGATCCAGGGAAATAGGTGGTGCAAAGGTTGAGTCCTGCGACAGATGTGGGCTTGTTTTTATGTGGTGTGTGTGGTCGGGTGGATCGGTGGATTTTATTTTGTAGTAGCTTTTTTGGGTAACCGCGTTTGAGGAGTGCATATATACCTGTGTGTATATATATATATATATATATATATATATATATATATATATATATAAAACTATTATCATACATCATATATATATATTATTTATATTATGTATCCCATCCCCGGACTACAACCTTGACGTGGTGGAAGGGCTTGTGCGTTCCGATGACCCCTAGAGCTGTGCTGGCGGGAGTAATAATAATTGCTCCAGGTAGGGTCACCCATGCCAGATAGGTCGAAGGTTAGAAGCCAGACGAAAGGTAGTCCACGCAGCGTCTGTTCCTCAGTGAGGCGGCTGCAATGGCGTCTGACCCCAGTGGGGCGGCCAGTAAGTGATGGTGTCACGTTAAAAACACTATTGAGGAAGGCAACGGGAAACCACCTCAGTTATCATTCCCAAGATTAACATGATGGACTATACAGAGATTTTGGGTCCTGACAACTAAGGGGCTCGACCCAATTGGCCGTGTGTCGTGCCCGGCAGCGGGGGAGGCAAGGCTTCCGCGGTCGTCATCCCACGAAACCCTTGCAAAGGAAAACCAGCAGCAGCAGGACAGAAGACGCAGGAGAAGAAGACCACATTAGTCAGAATAGGAACGTGGAATGTTAGGACAATGATGAGGACAGGGAAATTAGAGAATGCTAATCGAGAGATGGAAAGGGGAAAAATAGATATTCTAGGTCTATGCAAGGTGAGATGGAAGGATAGCGGGGATTACTGGAGTGATAATTATAGAATAATATACAATGGCGGGGATGAGAGCCAACGAGGGGGTGCCATAGTATTAAATAAAGAGGTAGGAAGAAGCGTAGTCAACATAGAACGGGCAACGGATAGAAATTATTAGTAGAGTTGAAAGCAGAACCGACGAACTTAGGAAACATTTGATAGTGATGGGGGATTGAAATGCAACAGTAGGCGAAGGAAAAGATGGTGATGAGGTTGGGGACTACGGTTTAGGCACGAGGAATGACCGCGGGGAAAAAGCAGTTGAGTTCTGCGGGAGACAGGGGTTAGTCATCATCAAAACTTGGTTTATACACCATAAAAGGCGCAGGTATGCATGGAAAATGCCAGGTGACTCAGAAAAGTTAAAGCAGGGTCGGCGGGTTAGAAATTTGGAACGTAGAAGCATTAAATGGATTAAAAAGGAAGGAGTACCAACAGGCTGTAGAGGAAATTATGGAGGATGGTAAAAAGCTAAGTACTATCGAAGAAAAATGGGAAGGTGTCAAGAAAGGGTTATCTAAAGCCGCAAAAGACACTATTGGAACCGTTAACGCGAAAAGGACTAGGAAACCATGGATCACGGATGAGATGATTACAAAGATGGATGAGAGGAGAAATTGGAAGAATGTGGGCATAGAGTTAGGCAAAATGAAGTACAAAGAGTTAAATAATAAATTGAGGAGGGCAAAAAATGAAAAAAGAAGCATGGTGGGCGATGCAGTGTAAGGATATGGAAAGGAAGGGTGAAAGAAAAAAATGTACACAAGATTTGGTTTTTTCCACCAGTTAGTGTTGCTAACGGTTCTTCAAGGATTAACCGTTTTTTTATCGGCTTGCTGATTTCTCTGATCGATGAGTCTTAAATGCCGGGGCAATGCGTATTTACCTCCTCTCATGTCACAATACAAAGATTTTTACTCTCGCCTCGCAATGAGTCAGACACCCTTCTCGAAAATACCGGCGGCAAGGTCCTTTTTTAAACTTGTAACAACAGTCGTGACCGCAAAGGAAATTTTAAATCTCCCCCCCTAGACCGACTCTATTTCATAATACTCTTTGGGGGGTTCATGATGAGGGTTGAAATTGAAAAGGAATTGGCCCCCAATTTTAAAATTTATTGAAAAAGTCGTAGCATACAGAAGTGCCATTAATTTTCACGTTCATTGATGCTCATTAGGGAGAAGCAGCAGACGAATCTCTACATAAGCAATTCCATCCCAAGTTCTAATCAATTTCACAGTGCCCCACAGTATAAAAAGCTGAATTATCTTAGGTTTCGCCTTATAGGTCCTCCTTTGGTGATTTAGTGGAATGGAAGGACTTTCAACCAACTCTCTTTGGGAAACTTGAATGTCTTTATTGTACTGCCATGAAACTCTTTATTGCCCAATAATAAAACATACAAGTCGTCGAATTGATGCTTGAGGGCAGAGTTCAGCACTACGGTGTGTGAAATTCACACATCTTTTTCTTAAAAAAAATGCAATATACTAAAATTAACGCACGCGGGTGAATTTGAGACTGTCTAATACTTCCCGAGTTTGGTCCCTTACCCTTTGGTCAGCAGTCGAGCACGTGGAGCAACTCGGCTACCACGATGCGCACACATTCATGAATGAAACAAAATTTGCGGTAGATAGTTGGCTTTTATAACGTTCCGAATCGTGCACAATGATTCTGAAAACGAAAAATGTCATTAAATACGGTTTTCGAAAAAATAACTCAATGTTTCCGAGAATGGAAAGCAGTAATGGTGGTATTGTACTGAAGACGTGCCTCAGTCACCATAATATAAAACTTCAGGGATTAATCCGCGCAATACCCTTTTAATTAAGAAAGTAAGACCGAACGAATGATATTACTGATTGGAAAGTGGCCGTGGAAAATCCAAAAATGCCTCAAATCAGGTGTTCAAGGGTACTAAACAGAAGATTGCAGCACTTCAGTTACCCGGAATACTATGACTAATGTCCAATAATTTCCGCTAGCCGTAACGGCAAAATATCAAGGAAAGTTAGCAAGAACCTTCCGCTTACAATTAAAAAATCAAAATCTCTCTTTTCTTTATTTCTTTGCAAGTAAAGGAAAAATCCCTTACGAACTGCATGTTAAGGTATCATTTTATTTATTCAGGAAAGGATAAAAATATCAATAAATATTTATTTCTCCCCTTTATGCATTGACAGAATATTTATTAGACTCACCACCGATTAAAATTTCGAAGAACAAATAATGAGATGCATAAATAAGAACTCGATAAAATTTAGCTGGTTTCTGCATGCTAAACTTTAGAGAAAAAAATATTCTAATAAGATTAACCACTTTAAAAATGAAAGTATTTAATCACTAATTCTTTCTTAATTACAAACATTACGATTTCATCTGGTGAATAACACTTTTCCGTCCTTCATTTTGCACCATAAATTCCGCTAGTGTGTGAACCAAATGCAATTGATATTCTCCACAGTTGACTGTATTCAAGCCAAATAAAAGTTTAAATCAGGTACAAGGGGTGAAATTTTGATAAATGAATTAAATCGTTAGCCAGAGTATACTTCATCCGTGCCCTCGGCTTTTAAAACAATTATGAACAAAATAAGTATCGTAACATTAACACATTCTTTCCTAATGATGCGACATTCTTTTTTCAATTTTCTTTACATTCTATCAATTCTTCGAGCCTTCTGTGAATTTAGGGAATCTTTGAAATTTGTCTTAGACGCATTGCAGTATGTTTTTACCCTGCCTATATTAATGTGAAAAGTCTAAGGCAGTGAATGAAACTGAATTCCATCATAGTGAATCTGTCGAGAGCCATGTGTGTACCGTTAATGAGAAGGAAGTGGGCGTTCGAAGAATGGAACTCGGGACTTAGAATCCGCGTCCGGAGAACTGTTTCAAGTCAGTAAGGCGTGGAAAAACCCCAAGGCGTCTCCACTCGTCCGTATGCACGCAGCGAAGGTCATCCCGACGCGTCTTTATGCGCGCATTCGTAATTCGACTCTTTTTTTTTTGGCGTGCTTCGCCGACGCTTGAGGGAAGAGAGGAATTTCCGAGAGCGAAGGAAACCCGCGCGTGGGGAGGAGAAGCATCATCAACCAGGACGCTGATGATTCACCGGCGGCGGAGCCGTTCGCACAGTTGGTCATGTTGATTTCAAAGAAATCGGATGAAAAGGGGACTGACTGACTGCGAGGCGGGGTCACGGCGGCTCGGTCGTCTTGAGGAAAGCGGGAACGATTCAACTGTCGCAACCGACGTGCGAAAATTGTCCCACTCAAGTTCAATAATCCTGATAAATGGCCGAACGTTTCCCCCGAAAGCTTTCACACGAGTGATTTCAGCGAATGTGATAGAAATTGAGGATTTGGAACAAATTGTTTCCTAAATTTATATCGGCAATACGAATCTTATTTACGCGAACCTTTTGAGCGATATCTATTTGTGTACACAACATATACCTGTATTTTAATGGAAATGTACATTAGGTTAATTTGATCCGACTCTAGTAAATTCTACCGATTCCTTAAATCTTATACGCGGGCTAGACAGATAAGAGAAAAATAGTTGATAATACATGTGGTTTTATTCTCTTTTACGTGTGGTGACCTAACACCCCCCGCCACACGCCCCTGCGATGGCTTGTGGGGTATTATGTAGATACAGATCAGAGAAAAAGTAGAACGCATACCTTTTCTACTGATCAGGAATGAACACGAAGGAAAATATCCAATAAGTCAGGAAGAAATTATTCTCACTAGGGTCCCTGAAAATATTTAGTTTTCGGAATAGCGAGTACTTACATTTTATTATGAAATAATAAGTGCAGGCTCGACTATTTCAATAGTGTTGAGTGCTTCAATTCTTTTAACACGCAGCAAGTGTGTTGAAATAGGGAAACATACGAGTATCTATTTACAATTTTCCAATTATATCCAGAGTTGTAAAAAATATTATGATATGGTCTATATTACGGGATATGGGTTACTATTATATATCTCGAGAACCATAAAGGTTGCTAAATCACCATGGAAAACTTTCAAAAAACTCGTATAACGTCCATTATAATAGAATTAAAATGGAAGTGAGGAAGTGCTAGCTGGTTTATCAGGTTCTTTCCAGATAGAGGCGATTAACCCAGTATGAGCAATGTGATGAAGTGCCTGAAACCATAACAAAAACTTGAATGGCATCCATATTCTGCTCTAACTAATCTGAAGCATTATAAAGCTGTTAGCTTCATAGACGTTGAATTGCTTTGTGGTTAAGGAGAGTAAGGATTTTACGGTATATCTATAATTTCTACTAAAGATAAGTTACGCTAACATGCCACTGATTGATGCTACTAGTATATTAATGATTAGGCTTTCAATTCCACGGTAACATACCTACCACATGAACAAGTCTTGCCAGCTAGCAGTAATGCGAGACTAGGTCCAGCTACTTTAGTATAACAATGCGCAAGGAGACCTCGGCATATTGGTACAAGCTGCTTTCCTCTTCAGGGACTCGAGCTCACCCCGTTTGCTCATTAACCTTAAAGTAGGCGCCAGGGTGTATGACAGGAGACGTCACGGGTGACTTGCTAGCCATGCGATCCATCAAATTTCCCGCGCCCATTACATTTTGGCGTGTGCGTGGGAAAAAGCGGTCCTGTTACCAGTTGTTTCCACTTTCTAAAAAGTGTCTAGTTCGTCGAGAGGCACGCTAAATCCGCGGCATCTCGACATCGGTTGAATCTAAAGTATTCGGTCAGTGCTAGAACGTGTTTTTCTGTACCCAAGGGTCGAACCACCGGACCTCACGACTTCCCATGTTTTCAGCCCGCGACCTTTGGGTTCAGAGGGTGAGCGTGTTACCTAACGAACCCGGCCGAATTGATTTAGAAATCTGAGTGAGGAAAACAATTTTTATCCGATTAATTTAATTTTCACAAAAGATCGTACCTCCGAGCCAATTTCGAGTAATATTCTAAAAATTGATTTCCTCGATCACCATATTCCCACCCAAAAACGATCTCCAGTGATTATTCTTCCCCTTCAACAAAAAAAGTTATTCGTCACCTTGCACAGCGATGTTAAACCCACTCATTCTTCTCCTTTTTCAAAATAGCACAACCGGGAAATGTTTTCACGCTGATGAAATGAGTCGCAAATTGCGCTTTTAGCCAAGGATTTTCTCCCCGTCTGCTTAATTCCATTGCACCAAAAATAACCACGGACAGATTTCCAATAATTTCAGAGCTCTTTTGACCCTTCCATTTTTTTACACGCTAAGAACTGGTTTTTCTTCCTGATAAAATTGTGTTCTCATAAATCTGCATTCTTGAGTTTTTATTTTACGAGTTCATTCATTTCCAAGGACCAATAAAAAAATTACTGCTTGTGCTTGAAAAATAAATGTTATTCAAAATTATGCTTTTACTTAAATAACCTTATTTAAATAATATTAATGATAACACTGCTTTATTATCTTCGAAGAAATCATCATTAATTTGTGCGCACAGTCCGTGCACTTGAATATTTATCTGAGTGGTGCGTGTCTCAAATCTCTAAGTAGTAATGGAAAACATCTAGAGGGTGACCGACAGCCAGTATGATTTTGATGAACAGGATGGTTAGGGGATTTCAACGAATGGCGATCCTGTAGCGAACCAAACGAAATATATTGACCCAGAGCAATTTTTCATCAAATGTTTAATCCACACATACTCGGCTTGTAAGTCATTATTTTTGATTTTACACATTAAAATGATTATGTGTACTAAGAGGTGAGGAAAATAGAACTAATGATTCACGTATTTTTAGAGCTGAGTAGTTAAGACATTTATTATCATGTCGATTTTTCATCAATCAACCTGTTTTGGTTTGGAGGGAGATTAGGTTTCAAGGTGCGGAGTTATTATGGTTAGAAACCCGGGTTCCACCATTCATACCGCCGATTCTTCACCTGAGTCAAGGTATCACATAGTTTACCGCTTAGTCATGTGAAGGACGAAAGGATACACTTACAACTTTTCGCCGTACGGGATCATGTGTTTATTAAGATAAGTACCTTCGAAAAAAAACTACCACCGCCTGGGCCTAAACTCCGCCTTTATGCGAAAAAATCCATGATGGCTGAAATTCGATTTCATTTTATAGATATCTGTAGTCATACGGGAGTCCCATGTAAGTAAGTAAATTAAGTTAAATGGGATTTATTATCTCATATTTATCTGTGGCTACGGCTGATGTAGTTATGACAACGATATTTTTAAGCCACGTCTCCAGCACATTATCTGGCTTTGGAGAACTATGCTGTGTAAAACCTTCACAAAAATTATGTTTGCTTCTCTGTGCGCTATTTTCCCTTTGTTCATACTACTAGGGACAGCTAATATTTTGTACATTTACGGTGAAAATTTCAAAACATCAAATGGAAAACACTTTTTCAATACTTAAATGTAAAAAATTATATCAACAAATACTACAGTTTTGCGAAAATGTATGCTAATAAAAAGGTTTTCAGGGGTTGGTGTTGGATATGGGAAGATCCTCCAGGCATAAAGAAAGGAAGCAAGACTAGAGTTGGAAGCATGTGAATCTTCAAGACCTTATCCATGGTACATCGGAAGAGAAGGCGATCCAGAAAAAAGAGAAGAATTCTCAATTTATAAATTTAAACGTTGTTCTTCCCTTCCCAATACGAGCCACAGAAATAAGTTTAAAAATTCTAGAAAAAGATATTGCCCCATTTTGACATTCATTCCACGTACATTTCATAAAAAAAATTTACCTTAGAATTACAGAAACAAAGGCTGGTCTTGTAAAGTATGATTTATACAAGTTTGCTTGTTGCACTGATTTAACGACTTTTTTCGTGTTGACTATATAGTATTGTATTTTAGTTTTCATTCACTGATAAACGGTTGCGATGGTTCTGTTAGTTTGGTGGGGGATTAACGAGGAGAGAAAAATAAGGATTCAAAATGGAACATTATGAAGAGATATTATTCCTCCTTTGTGAGGTGAAAACTCTTATTATGTTACCGGTCAGTTTGGAACTAAGTTCTATTGACTACGTGCCTGCCAAATTTCAACTTGCTAGCTCGGCTCGAAATCCGAATGGCGTATGCACAAAGTTCCGAGCACTTCAGTAGAGACGCCCGACTAACATACATGTAAACAAGGATATCAAAAGCTGATACAAATTATTAATATAATTTCTCTGACCACGTTATCCTGGAGAGTCAGGCGCTCGCCCTAGATGTGGCTGCTTCTATTTCCGTCTAATAAGGAAATACCTAACTGGGGAGGTTCTTGAGGAGCAAATTTCACCAGAACTGTCCGAAAGCAAATGTCAATAGTGGGCAAAAAACAGCCATTATGCTCGCAGGTGCACGAAGATCTCCGGCATGATATTACAATAGAAATATTTTGAAAACACTGAGAGCGAAACCCAAACTTGGAAATTGCAACAGAATGAGTAATCGACGATGTAAATACGCATCTCGTTCGTTTAAAAAATCAAGTAAAGCGTTAATCGCCCCGTCCATCAACGTCATGGGAAGCGTGACGGCTCCACTCATGACCCCGAAATCCCCGTCGAATATATGACCTTTTGGTGACTGGACGCAGCATCATGGGGAAAAATGAGGGAAAGCCAGAAACCGAAGGCTTTATCTTCGCGGTGGAAGTCCCGCATCGTCCGTGCGTGGCCATAGGCACGTGGAAATCCCTTCATTCACATGAGTAGAGGGAATGGAAAAATGCGATTAGCTAGACACTGTCATTCGACACGAAATGGCCCACGCGACAAAAAACATTTTTTTTGTGGACCCCTTTAAGTATTTATCTCCAGAATCACAAATAGTTCTTCCGCTAATGAAAATCTTACGTCAACAGCGAGTGTAAGTATTAAGTCCATCGTAAAATCTTTTCAAGAGATCGTCATTTAAAACGATGATATATGGCCTCTTTATTAACGTGAACAACAGATTTGGAAAGATTTAGCCAATCTAGGTAAAGGATGATTTGTTTTTCAGCCGTTAACGGCTTCCCAAAATATAGCTTCAGATTCCCCTCACTTGTTTTGATAACGGTCGGTACCTGTTGCATTTATATATATATATATATACACACATATATATATGTATATATATATATATATATATATATATATATATATATATATATATATATATGTGTGGGTCGCGGTAGGCCAGGGGTAGAGCGCTGGACTACAGGAGGGCCCGGGTTCGATTACCGGGCATACCTCTCTGGGCACCTGCAGCTCCACCCAAGGTATGTGATTTTTCGGCTACTCGAACTTCCTGGGAAATCATAACCGGCACAGGGAAAGGGACTGCTCATCCCAACCCTGATGTGAATTTCACACGCTGCACACTCCTAGTTGACATGGTTACCAGTTCCCATAGAATCAATAATCCACTTTATACTTCCTTATTTTAAAATTCAATTGCCTAATCAAAAGCTGGTTTGTGAAAATTGAATAGCATTTCAAGCATGCCTTTATATTTATGCCAAATATATTTCCATCTTTAGTCTCATATTTCCTTGAAAGATGCAACAGGTACGAGTGACATAGGGTGCTGTTTTGGTTATAGGTGATTTCATTACTCACCGGCTTAAGTTCAAGTTTTATTCTAGAGAATATCGATTGATTGTACGTATTTTTTCGCGAAATACAACCGTGCGAGAAAATTTTCAAATCGTTTCTGAAATTGCACTCAAATAATTTTCCTCTTTACGTGAGGAATCTAATTTGTATACATTACTTTCACCCAACGGCATGGACAGTTCTCCTATGGTTCTTGAATCGCTGATGTGAGCAATCACTTCGCGTTCTAAGATGGACATCGATGAATCGTGCCGTGTCGATAGGTCATCGGTGAGCACGATTAAGAGTCCATCACGAAGAATCTGACTGTTGACCAGAAAGAAATGAAAGGTATTTCTTCTCATGCTTCAACATAGACCAAAACACGAATAAAATGAATTAAAGTCGTTGCCAGGGTGAATAGTTAAACTGAATCCCACACTCACGTCGAAACTGAAAAAAATCATGAACTACCACCCTTAATATACTACCTTGATCAAAAATTTCCCGGAATTTATTCAGAAAATTAAAAATACAAGTTTATTCATCTAAATCTATATTGTCCCCTTCAAAGTAATCCCCATCGACTGCAACACACTTATGCCAGCGCTTGATCCAATCCTCGAAACATTTTTTATATTCGGTTTTCGGTATGTCCATCAGTGCTTCCTGCGATTTTTCCATTACTTCCTCTCGGCTGCTAAAACGCGTTCCCCGTAATGGTTTTTTAACTCGATTGAACAGAAAGAAGTCACAGGGAGCCAAATCAGGTGAATTCGGTGGCTGTTGGATGGTATTTGTTGCATTTTTCGTCAAAAAATTACGAATAATGATAGCACTGTGCGACGGTGCGTTATCATGGTGCAAAATCCACGAGTTTTCTGCCCACATTTCTGGTCTCTTTCGGCGAATTGCTTCACGCAAACGTCTCATAACGCCCAAATAATACTCTTTGTTTACTGTCTGGCCTTCTGGCAAAAATTCATGATGCACTACACCGTTGTAATCCATGAAAACCGTCAGCATTGCCTTCTTTTTTGACTGAAAACGACGTGGTTTTTTTGGTCTCGGCTCATTTGGTGAACGCCATTCACTTGCCTGATGTCTGGATTGCGTGTCGTACTCATAAACCCACGTCTCGTCTCCAGTAATGATCCTTTTGATGAATGTGGGATCGGATTCAGCCTCGCAAATCATGTCTTTTGCGACTTCAACACGGTCTCTTTTTTGCATGAAATTGAGGTCTTTTGGCTGCTACACGACGGAAACCCAAATCATTAACCACAATGTCTTGGGCGGATCCATAGGCAATGTTCAAGTCCTCCGCTATTTCTCTGATGGTTAATTTGTGGTTATTGACCAACATTTCTTTTACTTTATCAATTTTTTCACCGACTTTCGATGTCGATGGTCTGCCACTGCGTTCATCATCTTCGATTGACTCACGACCACTTCTGAACCGCTCGTGCCACTGGTAAACGACCGTTTTTTTTAGAGAATCGTTGCCGAAACACTTTTCCAACATTTCCAACGTCCGTGCGCCACTAAATCCGTTTTTTACGCAAAATTTAATACAAGTTCGTTGTTGCAAATTTAAATCCATTTCTGCAATTGTAAAAAATCGCCAACACACACAGAGATAGATGTACTCTTGGCTACGTAACTTTTGCAAATGTCAAGTTATGACACTAAGATTTAAAGGGAATATCAACAACAGATGTAACAATTTAACAAAAAAAAACAGAACTCAAATCGGAACGATGGGAGCGCCACACGGTGGTTATTCCGGGAACTTTTTGATCAAGGTAGTATGCTTGGTTAATGATAATTTCGCGTTCCGCAACGACTGTTCATGTGCGCATTCAGCGTACTTATCGGCATTAATCCATATTAATCCACTTAATGTTACTGGTACCTGGTGCACTCATCCACGATTATTTCTCCAAGTAATTACTTTTAGAAAACATTAAGTTGCTGTACTGATTTCGTCTGTTTGAGTATCTTCATGAATGAATTCCTCTACATCCGCTGCAGCGCATCAATACAAATTGTTTTTTTTGCAAAAAAATCCCACACCTATGAACATGAATACACGTATCATGGGTAAAGCAGTCATTAGGTATGCATGTGAAGCTGCGTGAATAATTAGTCACATGAAATTAGAACGTTTTCATTCACGCATGGTGATTTCTGGAGTCATAGTCATGAATAATAAGGAAGAAATCATGCATATAATTCTTTCCCTCTCAAAAGGAACTGCCTACCAACAGGTTTAAACTGGATGTCCTCCATCGCACTCGGTCCTGCGCATCACCTTTCATTCACCTGCAACTTGTGCCATTTATTATTTTTTTCAAGCATTCCAGAACTTTTTTTCCTTTCTTTCCCTCAAATATTCCCTACATGATTCTTCTTATCGAGATATTTCAGCGTAATATATGCCCCAACCAAGATGTCTTTCCCTTAGTTATTTCTCTCTGGAGTTTTATTCTATCTCCCATTCTCATCATTACTTCCTCATTTCTCAATTTAATAGCCCACTTTACCTAGAGCGTTCTTCTCAGATAACCATATTTCAAAACTTTTCAAATGGTTTTCATCTTTTTTCTTAAACGTGCATGCAGGAAGAAAACATATTCCAAACAAAAAGTGTAGCTAATCTCTTTCAATACGTAATTTCAATAACTATACAGAAAAAAGTATGCGACTTATAAAGTTGCCTGGAGGTGGTCACGTGGATTAAAACTTTGATTTAACTCAGCAGACCGAGTTACATTGACTGGGAAGCTACTGAGTGGAAGATTTAAATACGGGTAATGGCTCTTTCGCACACACAGATAATCCCAAGAAGAGTTAAATTTATACGTAAAAGGTCTGTCCCAAAAGTAGTAGGACTGAGTTGATAAAAACAATTTTTTGCCAGTATTGATGAATTCACTAAACCGTCTTCGCAATAGAACCCTTGTGCATCCACACACCGCTACCAGCGAGTTTTCCAAGCCTAGTAGCCCGCCTTCTTGAAGACGGCGCCCGGAATTCTTCTAAGCTCCCTCGTCACGGCCTGTTGTAACGCTTCCACCGAGCCATGGTGACGTTCTTTCAGCACGTATTTGAGGCGGAGGAAGAGGAAGAAGTCTCATGGAGCATTGTCTCAAACATTTAGATCCTCACTCACATGACTGAGAAGATCTTGGCTGTCCGCGTGCGAGTTTCCCTTTGTTCGTCCGAGAGCACACGCGGCACCAACTTCGCACGCACCTTTCTCATACCCATTATTTCGTTCACAAGTAAATTCACATCTCTTTTATGGATGCCAAGTTCACCAGAAACCATGCGTACACTAAATTTACGATCCTGGTCCATTAAAATTTTCACTCTTTCAAGATTTTCGTCCCTTTCCGAGGTCGAAGGGCGTCCTGAACGGTCGGCGTCTTCAGCATCTTCTCTAGCCTCCCGAAACCACTTGCTCCACTCAAAAATACCCGATCTACCCATGGCGTTATTACCATAAGCCACCTTGAGCATGGCATGAGTCTCTTTTCCGGTTTTGCCCAGTATTACGCAAAATTTGATGGCGTAGCGCTGTTTCAATTAACGGTTCATGACTGAGTGGAACGAGGTCACGATAGAGGTTTTGCAAACGAACGATCCGCACTCCAGAAAAACTGGGAGCCAGCTGCCACCGGCCTCAACCTTTTCCTGAGAGATCTCCCCTCGAACCCAGCCAGATAAACCGCCGCCCGTCCGTCCGTCTACCCGGGAAACAATAAGATACTACTTCTACTTTTGGGACAAACTTCTTATTTTCCAATGCTAGATTCCCATGGAAAATGGTGGTTGAGAACTGCTTATTATACCCTGATTTGGGAACTTCATGCCCCGTTTAAGGCTTCGTGCAGGGCCAGCTCTACCCTGAGCCATGAAATAAACTTTCCGGGTTAATATTGTGGTTGTGCATAGTGAATTTTAAATATACCAGGGCAGATTTTAATCATAGCGAGACTTTGAAACAAGACAATGAAAAACAATTAGAATGATGAAATTCCAAATTTAACTACGTCAGTGCCCAATTTATTTCATTTTTTCAAACGGAAAGGTATTTAAGGGTTTTATGCGGTATTAAATTACGACAAATATTGTTTCACTATTTGCAATAAAGTATCATAAATAGTATTCCTGCTAGTTTCAATATGTTAGAGAATATTTAAGACGATCAATTAGTGTATTCTTCAATGTTTTCACTAATATCAAAGAGAATCTTTTCTAAAAAAGATATAACGTGAAGATGATAATTGGTACACATACATAATCGACTCTCTAAGTCCCTTATATAGTATGTATTTCGAAATAATTTGTTGAGAAAAATCTAAATGAAAGATTCTCGTAACGCTATTTGATTCAGCCGCAGTATTATTTGAAATTCTTTTTTCCAACCTAAGCTATCCCGAGAGAAGAGTTTGAGTGAATGAATGGATATTTGCCACGAGGAAGGTCCAACCTTAAAGCGGGGAGAAATCTTCTCTATAAGGATGCCTTTCAACATAGAGAATATATCATTATTTTTTGTATTTGGCAAGGAAGTGTCATGAATATGTAAGAGTGACGTAATCTCTATCCTTACAAACCTTACCCTCATTCGCTTGCACCACACCGACTGTTTGCTATTCTTTGAAAGAAACTCTTCAAAGGATCCGCAGGCTCGGCTCAGAAAGAAGGAAGGTCGGAGGATAAGAGGGCGTTTTACGGGCTTTGCTTTTAGATCTTCATTTCAACATAAAGCACATCCGTTACGTGATTCAGAATGTTTAAAATTAGTGACCGATACACCTGAAAATTAAGTTTATACATTATTTGATTCGTCTTGTGTGTTCTTCGATACAGTCCACCTTCACGACCTTATTTCTTCAATGCAATTTTTATCTTCATGATATTTAATTAGCCTTCATAAAAAGATTATTGGAAGACTTTTTTAATAGTCTATCCCACACCCCCAAACTCATCCCATCCATTAAGCCAATCCATCCTCCCAACAACTCCTCCAAAATCTGACCTACTCTTAAATGTACGTGTATTCCCACAGCGTTCACGCGGCACCTTTGCCCGATAGAGACTGAAGCCGCGATTTGTAATTATCGCATGAATGAGAACATATCTATTCATCCAACCATACAAGTTTCTTAATACGATTTCATTGGTTACTTCCGAAGCTAAGTGTTGATAAACTACGACGTTCTACGTTAAAGCACAATAGTTTCTTTATGAAGGAGAGGAAACGGACGAAGAGAACAGTTTCGGACGAAGTTGATCCACATTCAGTAGTATTCAAGATTAAATGCTAATGCAAATTACAAGCTAAATAAAGACGGAATTCTTTATGAAACGGGAGGAAATGTGCATCCCGGAAGGTTACATCGAAATATTCCCATCGGTCGTTGAAGTCTCCGCGAGAAAATCACATTGGATACTAGAAAAGAGCATACAATATTATTATTATTATAATCAGAGGACTGTACTTTCACCCAAATATTTCTATAGCTTGCTGTCAAAATATAATTAATGTTTTTTTAAATTAGCCAATATTTATCTCCATAATCCCATGTTTATTAATTATTTACGAAAATTAAAGAATATTCGCGATTTTTCTAACTGAATTTACAGTCGAAGGAAGTCAGAATGTAATTCCGCGTGCATGACGACATTATAAAAATCCCTATCTCATACGTAGCTTTGTTGAATTAAGTTACAATACGGACTGATGTGGACTCTTTAATTAACTTTAAACTCGATATCCAACGTCTTGTTTTTTTATAACTCGCAGTGAGCCACGCGGTCAGGAATTCTCTTTCGTTCTCAAACGATCAATCTCAACGAAGAAGACTGCATCCACTTGCCGATTGCCGACGTCCCTAAGTTTTCTGCAACTTCAGCCTGGTTTCACCTCCCAAGCCTCCTCCGCTAGTTCACGATACCGTGCATTTATTTCTCCCCGTGGACCCCGCGCTGTTATCGGAGGAGATCTGGCGGTGGCGGTGACGAGGAGTAAGGTAACAGAAAAGACGCCCACACGCGGGACGAAGAAATCCCCTCTCTATCACAGTCCCCGCCGACCTCAATATACTCCTCCCCATTCCATCAGGTCCCTCACGGTCCAGCCCTTCATTCAGAATATATCGGCAACGCCAACACACTAGGGCTGCACAAAGCTCGCATTAGAGAAAAGCATCACTATATGATTTGAGTATTACAAAAGAGCCGACGTGAATGAACGACCCAGCGACTTACCGACATTTTTAAGGTCTGTACATTAGTGCGCCAGCCTTAGTTTTTCAGGAAAAAGAATAAGGAAGGGTTTGTTGGAATTGATAAAAGCCACAGTAAGCGACGCGAAAGCTGGCTTGGAAGGTGTGGTTTGTGATCGCCTCTTACACTAAGCCCTGCGGCGCGTGAAATTCACAATCAGGATCGTGGAACCAGTTCCATTCTCAGTGCTGTTTGCGGCCTCCCGGGAAACATGTTACATGAAAAATCACCAACCTGCATCTTGGGTGGATTTGAGAGTGTCCCAAGCTTGATTTGAAACAGGATTACAATACGAATGATAAATATTAACTTCCTGAAAATTCTGTTTTTTTGTTTCATTTATGGATATGGAGCTGTTTCTCCACTAATAAACCTTTTTTTTCTTGGTTATACTTAATCGCTCTCAGTGAGCCCATGGTAAGAATGTCAAAAAATACATAATTCCAAATAAAAAAGAGAGCGTGTTTCAGGAAAGGAAATTTGCATACCTCTCTAGCTTTGTCACCTCCATTTTTACACATTCAACCCTAATGTTATGTAGGTAAATTTTTAATATGTCTTTCCTTATTGGCTAGACATTACAATATATTATTTCTTAAGCATTCCAATAAATCGAAACAGTTTACAAACAAGCGCCAAACATCGCCAATTTTATGACAGCCAAATTAAAAAAATTACTATCAATAATGAATATATACTTTTTCATTCACATCTATCGTCTATACAAACACTAAAACTTATATTAAATAGGGCTTAGAACTAACATGCATTCTGACTGCTGTACGACTTTCGTCAGTCCTTTTGAGTTAAGCAACATTTTATGCACGTTCCTTTTCTTCAAAGTAAAACTTCTACTATTTACCTCGATAAATTATTCGAACTTAATAACGACCTTGAGCCATTTCATTATTTTGTAGGCACAAGCAGAGATATACTTAAGTTACATGGAGTTGAAACAGTTTTTCAATAAAATAACATCTCAGCCCTTTATGGAAACCGTTTGTTGACAATGGCGTACACCTATTCCGTTCTTATCAACTTAGTTATTTCATACGAAGTTTCCTATTCGTATAGCATCTAACTCGATGCATCCAGTTTCCATGTATCAGACACGTGACCTAGCAGTCTGAAAACATTCCAAGATATTTTGGCACTCCGGTAGTAGGATAAATTGATTCAATCCATTTAATGTGCTTTGTTTGAAATCCGATCACCAACCTTACCGATATTTCAAATTTTACAGTAGTAGTTCGAATTTTGTCGTAGCCGCACAGATTGAGAGTTCGGATACATACCGGAGGATTCGAATTGAAACCTTGGCGGTGCCTCTTTAATTCTGGTTAAAAAGCTATCCTGGAATCATT
The DNA here is from genome assembly GCF_022747635.1 of Hetaerina americana. Taxonomy (NCBI): domain Eukaryota; kingdom Metazoa; phylum Arthropoda; class Insecta; order Odonata; family Calopterygidae; genus Hetaerina; species Hetaerina americana. Next base: position 33,206,214 of record NW_027287538.1, read on the forward strand.
AGAAGGCACACTGAAGGAACTCATTTTTTCTCTGAATCAATGAAATTAACAAATCGTAGGATTTAGTGCCAGGCTAACTCCCTCTTGACACTATCATATTGCCCTTTGTTTAGAACGCCATATGTTACCTTATTCAGAGGTTGGTGACTAAGGTGAAAGCACTATATTTATGTAGTCCAAAGAGAGTATCACACCAATCGAATCGGAGAATCAACAAAAAAACAAATAATATCAATAAAAACCTTACGGATAACAAATAATAGCAACACATATAAAATGAATTCCGGTATATATAAATGAAAGAGACAAATTGAGCACGGAAGTAATAGGTCAGAAGAAAATTAAGAGAGCGAAAGAACACTGCAGGAATGCAGCAGGAACCTGTATATATTTTGCACATTGAAAATTCAATGTGCTATGTGAATTCAATGAGAGGTATGAGACAATGTGTTCTCCATCCACGCTACATGTTTATATGGGGGAAGCACTTGCAACACCAAATCTCCATCTCATTGCAATGCGCTGCTCAAAATCGAATTCTGTAGAATTCTGGACAACCACCGCCATTATTTCCCGAAGGCCATGATAAATCACCTCGCCCTTAACACGAGGGACGCATGTGTGTGGGATTTACGCACGCGCAGAAATGACGTATGGCGATAGCACTTCACGGCGACTTCAATGGGGGTCCTCTTATGTGAGCATTAGCATAATCAGATTACGGGAACTCCAGGAGCACTGTATATCATTCAATGGGAAGATTCCGAAAATCGCGCATTTATGTGAATAAACATGCACATATACATGCACACAATACATATTCATATTTTCGTAGGTTTAGCGTTGATCCAGATTATACAGCAGTACAAATAGACATTTTTTGCTCCGCCTAACAGAACAAAACCCCATATCCCACACTGCCATTAACTCTTCTTCAATTATGCATACTTCTTTACTCTCTTCATTCCGTCCAATATCCCTATCATATTCCTTCCTCTTCCTTCTTTCCCAATGTTCTACCATCTGTCACAGTCTTGAACATTCGATTGCCAATCACAAAACCCTGCATCCATTTTTCCTGGCTCCCTTGGATTTATCTGAATTATCCCCTCACATCTCCACCACAACCAGCACTTCCTCATTTCTTTTCCTTTCTCTTTACTTCACCACCTTCACACCCACATTTCAAAAGCTTCCAATCTACGCTTATCATCCTGTTTCACTGATCATGTTTCGGAGCCGTTCAAAGCCACGCATCATTTAAAAATTTTGACGAGCTTTTTCCGAACATCGTAACTCAACGTCCCGGTCATCAATTCCCTCCTCTCGGTGAAAACTTATTTGTCGAACACAATTCTTATTTTCGACCAAAGCACTTTGGAGTTAGGTAAAGTGTTTTACATGTTCAATTTTATGAGCTCCTATTTTTATATTTAACTTAGTCTTTCTCTTTCTCGAAAACCGAAATAACCTTGTGAAGTTAAGTAAATTCCTATATTCAATAATAATAAACTTTAGAAAGCTCCAATAGCGCTATTTCGGTCAGTCGGTTCCATCAGCAGGGAGAAGTAAGGGCTAACTTTGTTTTGTTACCATTGATTCTCATCCCATACCTACTGCACTGACTTTCCAATACGCATAGCAATGCTTGCAGCCCCATAACTGACTGGCAAACTAAAGCTTGATCAATCCGCAAACCTAACTGATATCACTAATTCTCCACCGACTTTTATTCCTATTTACAGTTCCTCCCATGCCTCTTTGATCATCTCCTCCAGTTAAAATGCAACAATTTCAGAGTGTAAAAATCATTCGCCTTGGCCGGGATTCGAATCCGGATCCCTCAATGTCCGGTCGAGGGCTTTAGCCAGTTAAGCTATCATGGCGTCCTCTTAAACTGAAATTTTTAAACAAATAAAATTTTTTTGTTAAAATATAAACTGCGGGTTCGAATCCCAGTCAAGGCGAATGATTTTTACACTCTTAAATTGTTACATTGAAATGCACATTAGCGGATGACTCCGTTAAAATTTACTGTTGCAGCATCTCCCGCAGTTTCTTTAGTACATGGTTAAAAGCCAATAGCTAATTGTAACAAATTAATTTTAGCCATAATGTGAAATATGTAGCGCCAAAATATTTAACCAATGAAATTTGCAAATATTAGATTGAATAAATATCCACAAAAGTTTAAGGGAGTATTCATGTAGAAGAGAGAAACCTGGAGCAAAATTTTGTTTGCCAATCATTCCTGCATTCCTGGCTTTTGATAGCTATAGCTAACGACCTATTTTGAGGAGTGCTCAAATTCTACAACCTCCAAATTTATTTGACTTACTTAGCAACAGAAAGGTGAACATTCTTTAACTCCACAGCATAGCAACCCTGTCGATGCACGAACTTTTATCGGCTCAGATACCACGATTAGATGGCCATCGAGAACTCTTCTATAGAATGGAAACCTTTTCTCACTGGAAAAACCGGCTGGTCCGTAGACTTAGAGGCTTATTTGGTTAGTTGTCACACTACGTCCGGCTTTCTATGATTTTTTGCAACCATGAAAGTACATTTTTCACATCAGTGGCACTATCATCTCTCACTTTCACTCAATTTGCGATGAATTTCGATTGGTTTTAAACCACTCTAGTTGGGAAACGTAGGACTACTCTGCTTTTCTACGCTTGACAACGCTATTTTATGTATTGAAAGCGCTTCTTACCCTAGCGGTAGCTTTTGTTGTATGTTGCAGCCATCTTTATCTTGTTTTTATAATTAGTTCCAGTAAAAATCAGAAACTTGAAGGCACCAAATAGTGAAAGGATCGACATGTCTGAAAAAATGCAACTGAATACTGACGCAAAGTCGTACAAAATATTAAGCCTAAAGGTCAGATTTCAATTAGATCAAAGGGTTCGGGTATTGTCAACTAGATTGGACAATAATGAGAGAACGTAAGAGAATGGAAGCGTTTCCATTTTAAATATTTGCCACGTCATCATTTTACCACCTGTTTTCTTTTTTTGTGTTCTGTTTTTTCGTGAGTTCACCAACGCCTCCATGAAGTTTAGCAGCTGAATGGAGAGAGGCGCGGCATAGCTAAAATTAAGAACCGGAAATGTCACCCACGGTAAACTCGAAGTTTATTGCCCCTGGACGACCTGTATAATTTTTCGAAGAATTTCCCCGTGATCGAGAGAACGATCGGGAAGGCTTAGGAGGAAAGAATACAAGCCATGCGTCTTCGTGGGGAAGGAGGTGTTTCGTTGGGCTTACTTTATTACGTTCGGAAGTCCAGATCAGATAGAATATTCAATTTCTCACCAACATACTATGTTTGCCGGGTAGGCCAATGAATGTCTTGAGAGGAAAAGAGTAATTTTTTCCATTCATTAGCCTGAATTTTGAATCCTAGAGGCTTCAAAGCCATTTAGAACTGAGAACCCTGGAACCAAGACATGAGAGAGATCGAAAACTAGAGCGTTTCAAGAAACCGCCAGTCATTTTTTTTACGTTTTGGGGAAAACGTTTTCTACTTCACGGTTAATTGGAAGCTTAAGTCTTTCGAACTGTATCCGATGCGCAACTGACAAACAGGATTCGTTAAGTTCGGTCGTCACGTTTATTCCTTTCTACTTTCCCCACAGGGCTCATTACCACAATCATTTGAGCTGGAGAAATCACCTGAGCGATGTATAATTATTAATTACATTCATTGAGTGTGAATTTATTTGCATTTAACAATCGTCGCTGCAATATACTGGCACCACACAAGTGCCATCCTTCTTTTATTGTTAAAATATTTAGTAAACTGCCCGAAAAATAACATTTTTCACCAAAATATTTTACTTTTCACATTCTTCCACGCTCTCTTTGCATTTGAAACCAGGTTTCAACTATTCACTGTTTTTATCGTAGTTAAAAAGAAATACGCGCATATTATACATTTATACAACACACATTTTGCTTAGGATATAGATGATTGATCATAACGACTGCTAAAAGCACTTGGAAAAAAATAAATCAGAGCGTTTTCTTCAGTAGGCACACTACTTGTGCCAATCAAAATTTTCCTCTTTTCCACGGTAATGTTAAGTTAAAAATCCGTTAGTAGATTCATTTTATATTCTACTTCTTAGAAAATAATTTAGCAAAGAGTATTGCTCATTTTTATGATTTAAAATTACTCATTAAGTTTACCTTATTTTATTTATTTATCCGACCATTATCAAGGTCCAAATAAAGTGGCCAAAAACATGTTCAGTTAAATAAAGAAGTGTGAAATTTAACCGAATGACCTTAATTTATCAAAAGTAACACTTGATTCCATTCCTTATAAAAGAGTCTTAGCTAACCTTCATTTATCGGAGAATTGAATTTTTTTGTAATGCATTTAACAAAGCAGCCAAAAACGGCACAAAGGCTTTTGCATTGGCTAAAATGTCCTGAAATTAGCGTAGCACTCCAAATATATGTATATTCAACGTTTTAAGCTATTAAGTACATTAGAAGATAATGCACAAAAAGCATACGGCGTCTCACGAATCTGAAAGTCGCGGAAATCAACTCCTTGAAAAACCTAGATCTAAATCCACTGTTGCCCTGTTGTCAGATTTATTGCAGGAGATTTGCGAAATTCCGATCATGATACTTTCCTTTGGTCGCCAAGAGGACAATCCCTACATCTCATTATACCATCAGATTAGACCACGGTGATAGGGAAAGAGAAATCGAATACCGTGCAAGCAGATGCAAATAACAGGTTTTACATCGCAAAAATCGCTACCATAAAAGGAAGTCAAATACAAGTGGGAGAAAACTTCGATCCCTTTTATATTATTACTAATACAAACCTGCATAACGATGAAAACCTTGTGCTTCAAATTTTTAATGATAACCAATGAGCTTATACCAGGTGAATGGTGTTTTTATAATGAACTTCATATCACGAAGATACAATTTACTCCGTACACTTTAGCCCGTTATAACTGAAATTAGCATATTTTCTGGGATTTTGTTCACTAACAAATAGGAGTGCGATACTAAAGAGGACTGCTATTAAGTAAAATGGACCATTTTAGTGTAACATGTTTAGTGTAACTAAATTTTGAGTTCTAATTCTAAAAAAATGAATAAATTATGCATATACACATCATTTAAACAGAGAGTAAAGACAAGATGCACGAATAATGAGAACGATATCTTAATAAGCTTTAAATGTTACCTCTATATTTGTATAAAATGGGAAATATCTCAATTCGTATTTTCCTTTGTAACTCGTGGACTTCCACATGTATTTTGAATATTTTTCATATTCTTTTCCCCACCTTGTATCTAAACAACACCTGCGTATGACAAGGTAATTTATGGATTGAGTAGGCTGAAAAAATGAGTCACTTTTAATTAATGCAACCTTGTTCCCGCAGAGGTTAAGAGAACATTTTTCTAACTCCTCGACGCCTATTATACCTCAATTCCTTCACACTCCTCCCCCGTAATAATCCCACCCAATTTGGCCTATTGCCCCAGTTACCAATTTCCGTGGATTAACAGTGCCCAACCCTCGATGCTCATTAGATTATCATGTTTAAACTTTCCGTGAACTAGTGAGCAACGGACTACTATAGTATCGTGAGCACAATATCAAATACAATGACGATTTTCTAACAGTTGAAGTAGAACTGTTTTAGCAGAATCCACACTGTCTTTATTTCGTTATTCTAATCTTTGCGTTTGGTGAAAATATTCACAACGCAATGTTAATTAATGAGGTTCATTCAACCCAAAATTATTTGAGGCACAGAAAATATTTCTTCAGGAAGATCGGGCCCGACGGGAGCGTCCAAGTGGCACAAATAAAAATGAGTTAGTTAAGGCGCCGGATTTCTCGTGGCTAAACGCGCTTCGAAGATTTTCATAAGGGTAAATTCATTAAAGCACAATAGCAGTATTTTTCACTCGCGTTGGACATTTATATTATATTCTCTGCTAATGTCCGTACCGTTCAACAAGAAAGTATTACGAAGGATCATAATGGTATTAAAGAGAAAATGTTGCTAAAAGCAGGCATTTATTTACCAGCATCGCATATGGTTTAAAGAAAGATATGAATATGGCATTGAAATAAAAAGGACGGGAACATACCTGAAAAAGATTTGCGAATTTATGGGAAAAAGTACTAACGAAAGGTATACAGGTATGAATCAGGGAAATTAGGAATTCTGAAACCAAATATGAATGTACAAGTGGGACTTTTAGCTGAGGGTCGGATTAAATATTTTCTGCTTCAGAGGTATCATAGGATTGAGAAACTGATTAAGATGACCACGATGAAGCACAAATACCCTCCTGAACATTGAACATTAGTGCATGTCTGCCTAAATTATGTGTGTGTACATATATATATATATATATATATATATATATATATATATATATATATATATATATATATATATTTATATATATATATATATACACACACAGTATAGGCCTTCTTAATTCGTCAAATCTTTATTCTACTCTTGTGTGCCGGAGTTCGGTTCGAGGGAGGTGATTTAAATACTCTCCCTCGTCCATAGAAAACATCTTCCCAAGAGATATTCCCGTGTGGAGATGGCGCGCTTCATCAAATTCTCGTTATTCCTCTCGGTTGAAAATTCAAACCATTTTGACACTTTCTATATGATTGAAATCCAACAGTTCTTTGCTTGCCAAAGGAAATGAGGACGAGGAATCCATTTTTGGAGTTCTTTCTGAGGTAATTCAGCTTAACAAGAGAGGCAAGTACGTGACTTCACGAGTCAGAAGTGTATGACTATCGTATACGTGAAAATCAAGGATATTTCTCTAACCTCAGAAAGATCCGTGACAGTCCAAGTACCAATAAATGGAGAACAATGGAACCATTCTTGGGTAGAAATTTGATTAAAGAATAATGATTTGGATATTGTTGACAGTAAAATTACCTACGAAGATAAGATTTTAGCATAGGCTTTTGTTCAGTAAGAGCGATCCTTTAGAATGGTGTGATTAATAGGAGAAATACACACGAAATACTGTAAAGAAATATTTAAAGATCCTTGGTTTAGACAGGAATATATTGTTCTGGTGGCAATATTCAGAGCGATTGTTTCAGTATCATCAGCTACAAGGTCTTTCCCAAAAGAAGTATGACCTATTTTTTCTTAAATAGACGGACGGACGGGCGGCGGTTTATCTGGCTGGGTTCGAGGGGAGATCTCTCAGGAAAAGGTTGAGGCCGGTGGCAGCTGGCTCCCAGTTTTTCTGGAGTGCGGATCGTTCGTTTGCAAAACCTCTATCGTGACCTCGTTCCACTCAGTCATGAACCGGTTATTGAAACAGCGCCACGCAATCAAATTTAGCGTAATCCTGGGAAAAACCAGGAAAGAGACTCATGCCATTGTCAAGGTGGCTTATGGTAATAACGCCATGGGTAGATCGGGTGTTTTTGAGTGGAGTAAGTGGTTTCGGGAGGATAGAGAAGATGCTGAAGACGACGAACGTTCAGGACGCCCTTAGACCTCAAAAAGTGACGAAATTCTTGCAAGAGTGAAAATTTTAATGGACCAGGATCGTAGATTTAGTGCTCGCATGGTTTCTGGCGAACTTGGCATCCATAAAAAAGATTTGAATTTACTTGTGACCGAAAACATGGGCATGATAAAGGTGCGTGCGAAGTTGGTGCCGCGTGTGCTCTCGGACGAACGAAAGGTAACTCGCACGCGGACAGCCAAGAGCTTCTCAGCCATGTGAGTGAGGATCTAATTTTTTTAGACAATGCTCCATCAGGCATCTTGCTCTTCCTCCGCCTCAAATCCGTTCAGAAAGGGCGTCACCACGGCTTGGTGGAAGCGTTTCTACAGACTTTGACGAGGGAGCTTGACAGCATTCCGGGCGCCGTCTTCCAGAAGACGTACGAGGCTTGTAAAACCCGCAGGCAGTGGTATGTGGACGCACAAGGGGGCTACTGCGAAAACTTTATTGAGCGAATGTGTCACTTCTAGCAATCTTTTTTTTTATCGACTCAATCCTGCCACTTTTGGGGTAGACCTTGTATTACAAATTGAACAGTCATTTCTTTCTACATCTACATCTACTTAATACCCCGCAAGCCGCCGCAAGGGCGTGTGGCGGGGGGTGCTAGGACACCACCCGTAATTTAGAAAAGAAAAAGAAAAAAAACCGCATGCAATAACCACAAAATCATATATAAAAAAAAAACATGGCATACATTCATGCATGAACACTTACACCCCACACACATGCAAACACTCAAACTACCAACTAACATACACATGCACCTGAAAGTATACCTAACATCTCTATAGTGTTTAATTTTGTTCCGACTTGTAAATTCAACGTTTTTAATATTTATAAAGTGACTTCGGTTTCTTGCTATTATGATTTCTGATTGTTCGGGGAAAGAATGAGTATTTGTACCTATCTGTCTTGGAATCTATCTCCCTTAGTTTATCTTTGTGGTCTGATCTACCTAAGTAGTGTGGTGCCATTATAATTCCTTCAGTGTCATAGTTAAACTCGTTTGTTCTGAACCTTTCTAAAAGTCTAAGCCTCGCTTGTTCTCTCCGCACTTCAAGTGGTTCCCAGCCTAAATCCCCTAAGAGACCTGTCACACTTGTGTTTTTATCATAACAATTTTTAACGAATCTAGCGGATTTTCTCTGGACTTTATCTAATTCTTTTTGCCAAATTTTCTCCCACGGATCCCAAATACTTGCGGCATATTCCAAATGAGGTCTAACTAGAGCAAAATAACACCTCTCTCTAACTTTTTCATTACATTTCCCCACCACCCGTTTTATGAAGCCAAGTTTCTTTAAAGCTGATCCGCATATTGTCCTGATATGTGCTCCCCATGAAAAGCGTGGTGTTAGAACAACCCCGAAATATTTAACTCGATTTGCCGTAGTCAATACTGAACCCTCTATTTTGTAGTTTATATCCTGTTCCTCGTTTCCTTTATTCCAAAATTTCAAAACTGCACATTTATCTATATTAAGTGTTAATCCCCATTTATTGCACCATTCCGAGATATTGTCTAAGTCTCTAGAGAGTAGCTCGCGATCTAGTTGGCTCCTTATTTCCCTGTATATCACCGTGTCGTCAGCAAATAACCTTAGATAGCTACTAACGTGTGTGCTTAAGTCATTTATGTATATTAAGAGAATTCTTTATGATATGTTACTTGTTAAAGGGCATTTTTATTTATTTTAAAAGTTAGCTACGAGGGTTGTTAAATAAGAGGTGATCATGCGTTTTTATTCTCGCAATTTATTGCCAAAAATTTTAATTTAAGTCTGGCATAAGCTGACTCACTCTGTACAAGTATATTAGCTCGGGGTATGAGGTATGTGTGGGACGAGTTACATTGATTTCAACCCTCTATATACGCCAGTGGCAGACGTTGCAATTTTAAACATGTTCGGTTCGCATACGGCTGATTCTGTTGATGAAATTTACTTACCACTGTGTTTCCTCATATCGGGGAACATGAAAAAGCCAAATGGAGCTAGGTGTGGGACTAAAGGGAGGATGAGGGAAGGATCTTCTTGATGGTTTTCTCAATGTTATTCGACAATGATCTTTCAGAATATCAGCAGCGGTGTTAATCTTCACTGCCGTAAGAGTAGTGACTAAATTCCGTCTTTTATTAAAATTGATTGGCTGCCCTCCTTATTCATTTTAAACCATCTTCTAGCAGTCGTACAGGGAATAATAGTCTCCATAACCTCCACTATGCGTTACATAAGCCTAGGATGACGACATTTTCAAACGGAAGCAAAATTTTAATGCAGTCTCATGTTACTTCCATCGTTGCCGTAGGCCAAATGAATATTCTTCACATTACAATGGCTGCCGGTGACGTAATACTTGAATAAAATGATTAAAAATTCTACCGCGTGTATATATATATAATAAAAAAAATATAGAGGCCTTCTTCAAGAGAGACGGCCAGAAACAGTCTCTCTTGAAGAAGGCCTCTGAGAGGGCCGAAAGCTCGAACAATTTACCGTGTGAGTGTCCTTTTAAATGTTGCTATTCTATTCTATTTGTGTTATATTGTGTCAGCCCATTATTGTGCCGCTCGTGTGAGTTTTTCCGTACAATCGTATACATATATATATATATATATATATATATATATATATATATATATATATATATATATATATATATAGCAGAAGGCTAGCAAATAAATATAAAATCAAAGTTACAATAAATTATGTTAATAAATAATATATGATCACTCTTCAATGAACAATCGTATAAATTGCACACCCACTTTATTTAAAGAACGAATGTGAGGAAATATTTTATCAGATATCGGGCAAAATTGTTCTGTATCGCCGAAATGACAAATAGTCACCATTCCATGGGCCCAACATGATTTCTCCTACCCGACGCAGAAATAATTGATGACTTATACATGCTGTCGATTATGTTTTGCGAGTCCATTTCCGGAAGAGGTTGCCTTTCAAAAGTAAGTTTTCAATTTTGAATAACACCGTTATCAATAGATGATCAAAACGATTGATAAGTTCGGATTCTCACGTGCGCTCCTCGTAGTGATAAACAGTTACTATTGGGGAATAAATTTATTTAGCATTATTTTTTTTTACAGCTTTAGCACCGACAGTAACAACTATTTAATATTATCTATGGCGGCATTATTCCTTAATTGCTAACCCTTAATTCAGAATATTCGGAATCTAACAATTTTACAACAAACCTATAATTCCAGCGTCGTCGACGGAATTATAAAATCTGAAAGGACAAGTCCTCGTTTTACGATTTGCGTAATTTCAGGCGGGCATGGTAGAACTTTAGCATATTAATGACGAAATAATAGCACATTTTCATGGCATAACAATGTTTATTATATGGAAAAGTTCTAATATTTAGTCAATACAAATCATCTTATTTAGAATATATTTTTTTAAACTTAAGTCCATTGAAAGTTTTTCTTATGAGTGATATAAATCGAACCGGTGATATAAATCGACCTAAATCTAGACATTCCATGGAAAGGAATTGGAATTTCAATCATTACAACAATCCAGATATCCATAAAATGCAATAGACTTCTGCAGCTATTGATTCCCAATACTTGATTGCACATGAAAGGATACTTCAATTCTAAAACTACAAAAACTCAATGCTATGCTATTTCGTTTTACTTAATGTGGAAAATAATATATTTACCGAATTTATGGAGCTGATAAGTAAAACAATTCACTGAAACGCTAATTAAAGAAAACAGACTACACAGGAAATATGCACAGTAAATACGTTTCTGTATGCAGGATGGCACAGTACTAGAAATTAAAACACGATACATTTAAATGTTGATACAAGAGCAGAACCAAAATTCATAGCTCATAATGAATTAGTTCAAAGTATCGGGGTGATAAAAATCTTGTTTTTTTAATTCTTGTAAAATGAAAAGAAACGGCACCACTGACGTGACTTCGATTCATAATTAATCGTCATAATTGATATATCGCTATTCGAAAATACCACCAAACAATCTGCGGCACAGTGCAAAAACTAATGATTCTCTTTCCAAAAACGGAGTGTTGGGAAAAACGTGACGGCGTGATCTACGTGAGTAGACAGAGAACGGTTCGATTTATTAACGCCCTGCTTTCACGCGCCCGCCTTCTTAAGCATGATTAACCTTTAAGGAGAACACGAACTCCTTTCGATGCACCATTAGTTAAACAGTCTCTTTCATGTCAACAGAAGCTAGGTGTTCGTGTATGCTCTAAAGGAAAAAACCCAACGCCAAATGGAAGTATCCTTCCCTCGAGCACAACTTTATCTTATGTACCATAAGAATGAAGTAGTTTTAAACAATTGAATCCACAATTCTACTTTGAAACAAATGAAAAACTCAAACACAAAGTCAGCCTGGCGCCAATGATCTTGCCACATGACAACGCTCGTCCAAACACCTCGCGCGCAACTGGAGAGGCTCTGCGAAACCTGAAATTTGAACCGATTTCACACCCTCCTTATTCCCCAGATCTTGCGCCTTGCGATTTTTATTTTTTCATCAACCCAAGAGTCACCTTAAGGGTAAACATTACACCTCGGACGATGAAGTGAAGGCAGCTGTCAAGTCCTGGATTCGAGAAAAGTTGGAAGAGTTTTTCAGTAACCAAAAAAAACTTGTTACACGTAGGGATAAATTGTAAGCCTTAACGGTGAATATGTTGAACAATGAAGATATTACTTTAAAACTTAAGAATTGTACTTTAATGCACTATTTTTCCGATCTTGCTATTTGTTTTTGTTCGCGCTCGACAAGCATGTGTGCATTACTTTTCAGCCTACCCTCGTATTTTTCGTCGAATCTTTTCTTTTTAAAATATATATGAGCATTTTCCTACAGAACCACGCTTCAAGGGACCGAGATGGTGCGGGGGCTAACGTACTGGCTTCCCACCCTGAGGGCGCGGGTTCAAATCCCGGCGGTGTTGAATATTTTTCAGAGGTATCTCGATCCCTACTTGAGATGCCTTGTGGAGGGCACTTTGAGTGAGTACGCCGTCCGTCGGATGGGACGTTAAACTGCAGACCCCTTGGCGCCTTTTGTAATGCCTATATATAATGCCTATATACATATGCCTATAAGGCTAATGCCGACGCCGGGTTTCTCTCCACCCTTCATCCTTTCCTGTCCATCCCAAATCGCGCAAATGACCTTAGCTGTCGGTCGCCTCCCCTAAAAACTACTACCAACTATTACTCTTTAAAGAACATTAGCCTCCTTTCCTTTCCTCCCTCTAACTTCCGGGTTCACACCCATATAGGGTACGATTATAAGTATTTAGTACGCCCTTCCTTGGTCATACGTTGAACCTATTTGCAGCAAATACGCTTTGGTTAGGGTTTATGTCAAGTGTCATTAGGTGACCTGCGCGGTGCTGTTGTAACGTCAGATTAATATCGAGAGAGGAGATTATTTTAATCATAAAATTAAAACTGTTTACCTATAATAACTAAGAAATTGATGTAGAATTAAGGAGGATCAACAGAAAATATCACAACAACCAGTCGTCTTAAAGAAATCTAAAATCTTATTTCACTATGCGCCCTAATTCCACCCCAAGAAAATCGTTATGGAAATACAATTTACAGAAATTCCCCAACTACCCAATTTTTTCTGAAGCTTCAAAATCCACAGCCTAAAAGCAAACTCGAAATAAATGCACTTTTTGGCTGTACAATATTACGTAGGAGAAAGGGTTCCTTGCAGAAAATGATAAAACGTTTAGAGCTGTATAAGAGCTGTGTCACTTATTTATTTTATAGCGGGCGGCTAAATTTTTATCCGTCGTGCCGACCTCGTATCTATAGGCAGGTTACGAAGTTAGATGGGATCAGGAGGACAGGTATATGGTCCGTTTGGCTCTACAAGATTAAAGACACTTTCATAATTAAAGAATCAGTACTATCGCTATAGCTCGTGTCAACCCTCCATCCTCCCAATCCCAAATGTTTTAATTATCAAAGGTTGAAAGATTTTTTTACGTTGAAATCCTTCATTTTTTGAGAAAATTGATGAAATTCGAACAGTGAAAGCAGTCGATGTTCAAACTAAAATTGCGTGGAAAAATTCTCGGCATTGGTTTTTTTGCTTAAATATCAGATGTAGTTCTGACTGGATTGACGTTTGATAAAATAGAAAATTAGAGGGAGAAAGATTTTTGAGTCATTGAACTTGATTGCCATAAAGGCGAGTATATAGTATATTTTTCCGGAAGGTTGAGCAATCACGAGAGGTTGTGGTTGAGATAAGCACATTAAACACCAATTAATTATAGCATATTTTGCAGCTACTTTCGCGTTTATTTTCCTTGTTCCGAAGGGTATAAGTTAACCTTTTGCTTTGTTGAAACCTATTTATACGTACGTTTTGCATTAAAAATCACTTTTTATATATCTGGGAAATGAATTTTTATGACTGCCATTCTGTGTTTCTCTCTTTTATTATCTATTTTACTCTGTGCCAACGATCAATATCGACTATTTCTGTAGTTTTCAATTACCATTAAGATATTTTTTTATGCTTCTACATAACGAGTTCAATATATTTTAAAAATACTTCCTACTTCCCTATTCCATATCTGTGGACACATCATCTCTAGAGGCTTTGCAGTCTAATATTGCAGTCGTATTTCTCTGCAAATGAAGAGGTACGGGTGAGATTACCATGTCAAGGAACAGCAAACTTTCCAACTCAGGAGAAAACGATAGGATTCTGCTGTAGGAATGGTTTACCATCCGTTTATAATACCGCGTAGGACTAGATACTAGATAAGAAAAATGCAGGGAGTTTCCAGGGAACTTCCTATATTAGATAGGTAGATGCTGATTATTTTACAGTGTCATCGGTTCGATTTTCCGCGAGATTAATATGAACCGAATCCGCAGTCTCAAATTCCCGGCGATTGGATGAGAATTCGGATCTAATAAAGCCCATGAAGCGTATTTCACATTCAAAAGGTATAAAAAATGAGAGAAGTATAAGAAATTAAATTAAGAGGATAATACAGGGACGAAAAGAGACGAGAATGGTTACCGTAGAAGTTAGCCATATCTGAAAACAGGGACATCGACAGCGGAAAAAAGTGAATCAGGAGCCCTGGGTTGCAGAAAATTTAGTTCGAAAGACGTATGACAGAGGAGAGATGGATGGAACATAAACACTGCTTTAGAGTAGGGGGTAGCAGAACTAATTGAATAATTAACTAAGTCGAGATACAAATGGGGTGAAACAAAATTAGTGGAAGGAGCAATATAGTGTTTTCGACATTGTGAAGAAATGGCCACGAGCTCACAACGACCAGCCGTCCCACCTACTCCTCATATTAAGATGGTAATGACCCAAAATATTTTGGCCCGCAATCCCCCGGAAAAACAATAGAATGCCAATGTTGCTGTTCACCCGTCGTTCCAGTACTTGACTCTTCGTCACTCCGCCGACAGTTGCCACCCTTGAAATTAAGAAAACTGCAAAGTCCGGGCGGGGGCGGGCTTCTTTGCATAAGTGAGCTTCGCACCTCTGCTCCTCGTAGGGCGACCGTATCGTGAGCATCGTGGAAATTGCTCAACTTTCCTCCATATGTGAGTCGTAACCATGGCCTCAAATAAAATAAACAAAACAGGATATCTCCGCTCGCAATTTTTCAGGACGTAGGTAATTCGCGAGGGGAATCTCTTCATTGTTTTCGCCACGACCTTGCGTCGCATGTCAAGAGGCAACACTAACCATATGCCAAAACAGCACCACCCATTCATAAACCAATTCGGAAATTAAATGGCGTGACGCCGTGTGAATGATTTATTTCTAAGACTCAGTCATTTCTCCGGTTGCGTATAATGAAAGACATAACCTTGTATGCCAGAGAAAATTGTGACGACGAAAAATATGCATGCCCTCACGATTCGCAAGGTTAAATCTCGTTTTGTTTATGATTTTTACTGTTTTCCTCTTCTTCATTATAAACGAATGAAGGAATTACTTTACCCCTAGTTTCTTCGTTTATACCTGATATTGACTTGAAATATATAATCCAGCGCACTGTACTCCAAGCGAAATATTCGTGTTTCGCTCCAGGTGAACATCTTTAGCGGCAATAAATATACTTATAATAATAAATGACATCATTTTATTTTCACGATTATATTTAACCGATGACTTGATTATATTATTGACGACCCTATGGTGATAATCGTAAAAAAGGATGCAATAAAAAATACGTTTGTGGAAAGTGTGATGCTGACTCGGCTGGGACTTGTTATCTTATGTTTGCTTGGGTCTTTAAGCAAAGAGTTTCAGTAATTAAAATAGGAAGCATGGATTACAACAGATATTCACTTGGTTTACGGAGATGAAATAGCTCGAATCATAAGTTAATTCATTGACCAATGATTGAAATTTCCAATGGAGAAAATATTACTCGATAATTCATCGAGCGGTGATATATGCATTTTCGTGAGACCCAAGTTCAAACGTCTAAAAGTACGAAGACGGTATAACCTACGGATGATTTCATCTTATAACCAGATCAGTATAGTGCTTTTTTCATCATCAAATGTTCTTTGCAACTACCACCTCCTTTGATTTTATACCTATCATATCCCAGAAGGAAACCTACCCATCGAATGGTAAGAATGCAATTTCTTGTAGGATGTTTAAGATGATTGCTTCGTACTTAATGATAATCAATGCATACATCAACCCTTGTAAAACTCACTATGATGGGCGAATTTCCTTTCCTTGAGAACGGGGAACCAAGCAGGATATTGTTCCGCTTATGATGATGACACTGCTCGAAAGCCTGTACTACAAAACTCATCAAGACGTACATGCAACGCTTTAGTTAATGTTGCATAAATGAACGCCTTTGATCCTCCCGAAAATCTAAAAATGCAGCTTAGGGGAAAAAAACTGGGACTTAGCGCGTTTGATCAGAAAAACTTGATCCATGCATTGAATTTTCTTCCGCTGGACGTTTACTCGAGGAAGAGGTTATTACGGATAAATTATTGTAAAAATTGCCCGTCCTTTGCTTTGAACATAATTAAAAAATGGTTAAACTTCCCATTTTTTTATTTCAAAAAAATAATATAAATTGAGCATTTATTTTTTAGGGAAGATTTTGGCCACCTGCTGAGGTCATTTGAACCTTCGAGGATAAGTGGGCAATTGGAGGTAGTTTAGGACTTAAAAAGAGTGAACGAAGGGTGAAGTTTTAACCCCGACGTCGACATTGGCAAGTCATTATCGAAAGACTCCACAATTTTCACAATTTTAAATATAAATCGTTGACCGGACTACGCAATCTTCTGAAATTGTCATTTTTTGGAACTAAATGTTACACTTTTGCGTTGATGTTAATTCACCCGCAACGCTAAGGCGCCCAGTGTAGATATTAGAGTAAGTATCCCGTCTATGGTGCGTAGAGTTTGATCGAAACTTAAAATACATATACATACACACATTCCTCAACCATAGCTTTAATGAGTTTAATTAAAGTAAGAGAGAGATTAATCTTCTGTCTGTATCAAGCAGAGAGAATCCATCGCGATGGGACCCACAAGACCGAAGTTACTTCTTTTCGTTCGAAGACGGATATCGAAAACGAGGCAAGAGGGAAATTGAAGGCATGTTGGGGGAGGAGAAAGGGTTGTTGGGGGAAATTCAATGAAAGCAGGAAAGTTGGTTGCAGAGCATTTCGATTGACGACAGAATGTTGAAGAGTGTAATAGAGGGGAGAACATTGGGCAAGTAAGGTGGGTGGAGACAAATGATAGGTATGTTGGACGGAATGAAGTAATACAGAACGTGTACGTAATATAAGGACAGTTAATTTGCTCTATGTGATTATTGAAATCAATACAATTTCATTGAATCGATTAATTTACTATATATTCACTATCGATATTTTTAGAATATAAAGTACATCACATAGGACTTGCATTCCTTCATTATGTAAATACATTCCTTTTCCGTGATTCACCGCGAAGAAAATCACTTGACATCGCTGGATGTGATTTGACCTCAAGGTTCTTAGTTGATCGTAAGGGATACAATGCATCTATCAGCAATATTAAGTGCGTGATTCCGCAGAGTTCACAGCTGTTCAATTTTTATGCATTGTTTCGTAGCCACAGAACAGTTTGTGGTTTAGACGATTGCCTTTTGTCATGACATCCTTATCCCACTCATCATCGCGTATTCAAAACCAACTGATCACCCGCAAAAATAGTGGGCAGGGAGCTAAATTTCATGACGAATATTCTTTTTCGCTTAGCGGTCTCTGCAACTCCCGAAAACCTACGCAAACGTGTGATGCTTAAACAATGAGCATGAAGAAAAATGGCAATTCTATAGTCACTACGCTTTCAGCCGTTGGTGGAGCAATAGCACGATTGAAATTGACGTCCACCAATGAGTCATAAACGTTGGGAAACTTGAAATCATTATGCATGTGTCAAAGGCGTCCTCGCTTCTCATTTTTACTGCGCTGATCCAGGAGATGAATTATACCTTTCCACAAATTTTATGTAAATAAATAACATAAAACGTTATAAATAGAAATTTTCAAGGGGAAAAATGTCATTAAATATTTTCATATGAAAACGCAGCATTCTATTCATAAAACATTTGGTGTCAGCGTTATTTGACGATCATGTGACCGATAAAATAATATTAACATACTTCCTTGAAATTTTCCCGGAAATTCTATGAAATATATGGAGGACGTTATCTCAACCCTACATGTTTGCGTATTTATCGGCCATAATTTACGAAACCATGAACAAATTCTCAATTGAAAGAAATATCACGTCGTTAACCTAAGAAAAATCCAATATAAACATTGTAGATATACGGACGATTGAAACCCCTAAAAGCGTTTCGAAAACCAAAGAATTAATACTGATTAAAACATATTATTGGGACCAGAGTCTAGTAGAGACTTATGGTAAGCCTTTGTTTACTCTACAAAAATAGTGGGCAATATTTTCGAATAAATAGGATTCTCCAGACGAGAATATTCCATGAGATCAGCGTAAAGCCCACGTGAGGCCTCACTGTGAAATTATCAATTTAAAAAGCGTATTATGTTCTCTAATAACTGGGTTTTCGAAGATAATGATCCTTTGACAGCGAGAAAAATGCAAAAATATCACCTTTCAAGGACTTATGAATAAATTCATGAAGCTGCATGCAGCGTAATTATGGTGGTAAGACGAGTGAATTTAATTCAGACATAAAAATCACCCGTACATTCGAGAGCATCCGCCCTTCTGAATGTCTGGCTTCACCTCTTAAAATTGAAACGGAATTATTACTCCTTAGTAATCCTCTTTCCGATGAACGATGCATATGTTCCCCGATCTTTGAAAAATAATTTATAAAACAGATGATTTTCTTTAAATATTAAGGAGCTAGTCAATAACTGAATATATCCTAATAGAAATTTCTAATTTAATATCAGTAAAAAAAGTTGCAGTTATTATTTGACTTCGTATTACGCACCTAACGTTAGATCAAACACTTCCTCATTTAATAATTTAACTTAAATAGGTTTTCGATTCTGCACTAGAAAAATATTAGCAGGACGAACCATAGACGCTTGAGAAATAACATAAAATTATAATAATACTTTCAAAATGTTGTGTACTTGTTGTGTACTAGCGACACATTAAATAAGTATGCTTCCTGAGCTGAATAATGTTGATAAAACAATCATTTTGAACAATATATTACTATTATTCCCAACATTTTTCATATTTTATTCAGTTTAACTTCTGCCAATAGCCTCCAGCCGCATTAAGCATTAATACTAAGCAAACATAGTCCATGTACACAGAGGAAAGTGTGTTGCCAAATTTACATAAATCCAGGTGTGAGATTAATCGAGTTTTTAAATTTAAAATGTATTCAAGCACGGTTGTTACGCAAGAATTTGTTGCACAGAAGAAAAAGCTACTGCAATGAAATTTTTACGAAACACAAGGAATATACTATTAGTGATGCACAGTTATGAGCAAATCTTTTGAAAAGTATGGATTCAAGACTTTCTGAACTCCTAAATCTGCAGGTTTTCTGCTCATGGAGCCGCGAATAAGTAAGTAATTTGAACATTCTCAATTTATTGCTAAATTTAGGGCTGCTTTTGAAACTGATTTACTTTTTTATTTAAAATTCAATTTTGGTTTTTATGCCTCACAGGCTTACATCCAGGCCGATCAGAAGGTAGAAGAAATTATTGCGAAAAAGTGGAATAAAATAAAAAATTTTGTTAAACAAATATGACAAGTACAAAGCTTATCGATACCGATTGAATACTCCATTATTGGACATTTTCTACGCCTAGTATTTTTTTACATTTATACATTTAGGTCACTACCCGTAAACTGGAATAAAAACACTCGCAAAATCAAATCATCTACATCTACATAATACCCCGCAAGCCGCCGCAAGGGCGTATGGCCGGGGATGTTAGGTCACCAACTGTGAAAGTAAACAAAACCACATGCAAAATCAACACACACATGCAAACTTTTACCCACAGTGGCATATACATTCATGCAAATATCCTTTCATTTTACACGCATGCAAATACATATACTATCATCTAATAAATAATTGCACCTTAGAATGCAGTAAGAAATTTATACAATATCGTCCAAGTTAGAATTTGAAAAGTAAAGAGGCGAAATTCCACTAGCACATGTACTTGCAACATACAACGGTCTTCTCCACCAAGGACACAGGCAGGGAATGTGACCCAACGCTGCAGGTAGTGGGAGAGTCCCCCAACATTAAGAACGAGGTATGTTAGGGGAATTTTAAAAACAGACAAGACAGAGCAAGCAATACTGTAAAAAGTACCCTATATGTATGTGCGCCAAATCCTCACGACGAATTTAAACTCATAGAGTGCTTTAAGGTGGTCAATTATTTTATGAGGCCTTAATGCATTCAAAAGAAAAAAACCAAGCTCCACGAAGGGATGACCACCATGCGGACTATTGGTTAAACCAAATGGTAGGTATGAGTGTAGGAGAATTAGCATGACAAAGGAAGTATTAATGACGGTCGCACTCACCGAATGGGGTGCGGACTTCCCGGATAGTTTGAATCCCTTCAAAAGGCACTGCCCTTGGCCAACATCCCGATCCCCGATACATTATGTATCATCCGAAATGTGTAATGTTTTATGTATTCACTCCCCTACCCTTCGGGTATCAGTATACGAATGTAGGTCTCCTTCTCTCTCTCTTTTTCCCTCTAGTCGCGACGCGACGAAATGAATTATTTATCGATGCACGCCCAGTTATCGAATCGCTTGCAACGGAGGAAACACCTGAACGTTACGAAACTCGATCGTTGAGGGGACTTTCCTTCCGGATTAAAATGTCAAACGCAGAGCGGTGCAACTTTTGGTGTCAAAAAAAATACGAATCATGACCTCTTTGTGATAACCATGTCTGATGTGTGAATTTCACAGGGCTTAGTAGCAGACGAACTCTACCATCACCTATCCTACTAATGAGTTGGATAGGTGGTGGTAATAATTGAGTTTAACACTATGGTACTGGTGGTATATGCAGACGATATTTCTACCCCATGGACTACCACGTTCTGTTAGATATTTAATCTCTCCATGTATTGATACCAGCGGCTTTGGCTTGGATTTGCCGGACCAATATATCCGTACAGGGGCAAATGGTTTTAATTCGTACCATAGAACTTTTCATGCACGTTATCAAGGTGTTTGTATTATGCACAAAAAATATGAAAGCATTTTGATAAAATAATTGCATTTATTAATATACAATGTAATTCTGAAATACTGCTATGGCAACAAATATTAATATATGTGATTTGATCATTATTGCATCACAGTTTTGCAAATGTACCACATAATTTGAGCATTATTGCCCGTACAAATAACAGGTACTATACTGCCATGCAGCACTCTACCTGTACAGTAAAACACTGGTAGCCTTAACATTTTCTTTTAAAAGTTAACCCTTAAAGGATTAACTTAAAGCCATAGAATTTCATTGCAGTTGTAGTTTACCAAAAAAATCATACTTTTTCATGTTAACTTGCATATAAATAATCCGAGACTGTTGCAGTATTTGATTACAAATTACGAGACATCTGCCCAGCTGTCAGTATATATTATATCATACGTTTTTAAATGATATAACGGCTAGAGAAAGAATGCAAAAGTTTAATGGTCAAACTTTATTGAAGTAAATGAATTGAAATCCCAATTATGAGTTGAACATGTGCTGCAATTTGTGTGCGAAAAAAATTTCAGCATCAAAAACATTCAGAAAAGTATACCAAAATCGTACTGAGCCTATATAACCTTGTGTATTTTTATTCTATTATCGCAAAAAAATAGAAGCCCTTGCCAAACATACAAACAAATGAATTATCATATATATATATATATATATTTATATAATATAAATATATATAATATATATTTATAATATATATATATAATATAAATATATATATAATATATATATATATATAATATAAATATATATAATATATATTTATTATATATATATATATTTATATAATATAAATATATATAATATATATTATATATATATATATACATATCTGATGAGGGTAAATAGATATAAGGATTCGCAGATCTTCTCACTGTGTAATATTACCTTACTTTTTCACAAATATGACTACTTTCTAATATCAGGTTGAATATGGTGAAAAATGATCCAGACTATTGGCGCATCCAAAACACCTAAGAAAACCGGCTGGTGGCATCCTGTGTGACCAATTAACCCAAGATGTCGCATGGAAACGATTCCGCCATCGGAGAAAAACAAAAAGGGAAGAAACGAAGTGGACGAAGACAAGCTTGGAGAGGAAAGAATTTAAGGAATGGATCAGTAATAATTCACAACCTTATCGCCATTTAGCTAATTGATGAGGGCTTTTCAATTCTCATTAATAGAACATGGAATTATCTTCAAAAGGTGAATCGACTCTGCTGAATACGAGCATGGCGTAATAATCCGTTATTGTTGTCACAATAAATCGCCATTGTTTGCCGGGATAGGTTTATAAAAGATCGTCGCTCAGGGCATTAAACTGCCTCTTACAAATGTAAATCGCAGTTGCATCAAAATGGTGACCAATTCAAATTTTTATTCAATAAAATTAGGGAATTATGAAAAGTAAAATATGAAATTTTATCACTACCGTCATACCTCGTAATTTGACGAGAGTGCGTCATGAAAACCAGAGTCATATTCGAACAAAAGCCACAAATACATAGAATACATTCAAGCTCATTTACATAATTTCTCTACATGTTATTCAAAACTATACTATGTATGAAATTTCTTGAAAAGTATTCTTAATATTTTCTCACGGGATATAAATCGGGCGTTATTTTTAAAAGTGAATATTTGAACTCATTTCCTTCGTACAGTTTGACGTGAAACTCAAGAAAAAAAGTATCCTTGAAAAGCAAACTCTCACAAAAATCCATAACAGCGGTTAGCACAAAACAATTCGCGATTATTGGCATAATTTGAATGAGGGGCAAAAAAAATATCGATTCAAAAAGTTGCGCGAGTAGCCGATTTCATTGTCGCCGCAAGAAGGATCGGATTTCACTCCGTTAGCAAATGACTGGTGATTTCAAAAAGTTTTCTTTTTGCGATTGAAAATTTTCCGCTCGTCTTTGAAACGATGCAACATTCCTAACGAGCGTATATGAAAAAAGCAACACCTAAAATGAGATTGGAAACGCAAAAGCTTCCGCTCATCGAACAAATTCACAGACACATGAATTGGACAGCCTCCTCCTGGTGTAATTCAGGTGAACAGCGATTCCTCGATATCCCGTACATGAACATCCGTGATTGGACTCTCGTGCTTAATGAGGAAACCGTAAAGGTAATCTTTTTTTAGTTCCTTTCGCACTGTCTCTGAATGGATGAATCCATGGGAAAACCCTTTTCTTGGGAAAACGAGTCTTTCGTCTAAACAACCAGAAATTTCATTCAAAGAAGCCATGCATTGGTAACATCTAAAACAGGGATGCTGGAGTATTTAGAGCAGTTTAATAGATTATAAACAGACACTCATATGTATATATATATAAAAATATATATATCTATGTATATATATGTATATATATGTGTATATATATATATGTGTATATATATATATATATATATATATATATATATATATATATATATATATATATATATATGCGCCCGAAAAATCTCACAGCTTGGTTGGAGCAGGTGCCCAGATTATATATATATAGTATATAAAATCCTAAAAATTGGACTAGGCTCAACATAATTTTCGACGAAGGAAAAGAGTCCAAACATTGGCACCTGCCAGTTTACTCTCGGTGGAAAATGTGGGATAAATGTCACCAAATCGCATAATGAGACCAAGCGTGCTATAGCACCGGACGGCGGCGTCTGTTGGAGTAATTGAGTCCAAAATATCCTTTAGATTTTGTGACGGATGCGTACATTCGTCGCGCCACACGCACTCGAATTTCACAACAATGGGTCCAGCCCACGCCGGCCGAACGCGGGAAAACACACTAGGCTTGACACCGTTTCATGTGTAATGGCGGCATGACTAATGCCATACCTTCCGCTTCATTCATTCTTCGGCGTGAAGGCAACAACACTCTTTTACGGTTATGTTTCGTAGGGGGATATTCATTGACGTAAACAGCCATTCTAGTGGTTGATGCGTAAGGTAAACTTTCACCTAAAATTATTCCTTGGGATGGGATTATTACCTTGGTTTTAGAAAATTTGCTTGGTTAAATGATATAAAATAAGTGTTACTTAAATTATTCGAGAGAATGCTTAACAGTTAGATTAAAATAAGTAACATAACTATCCAAGTTATATTCTGAAGCACTTAATTTTTCTATAACGCTGTTGTTCCTTTTCAAATTATGCAAAGTTCAGATCGAATTGGAAAATAAACGGTTTGATTGAAATACATATTTTCTAAGATAAGTATTAAGTTTCTGGGCAAAGGTGGTGGCTTCTCTAAGCAGGATTTATAATTACATGGATACTATGGGGGGGTCAAACTTAGAGTACAAGGGTACACTAAGTTTGACCCCCCCATAGTATCTGGTCAGTACAGGTATATTCGCTCGGAGAGCGGAAGGTACTTGTACCATTTTCTTTTCTAGCTGGACTTTCCCCAATGCCCACATTATTCGCGTTTTATAGGATACTTTCTTGGATACTGAAAAAAGTATAGTTCTTTGTGGATGAGGGTAATCTGTGTCATACCTTTTGAATTTGCGGAAATACCAAAATTGAGCACTAATGAAAATTACGCACATTTTGAACCCGGCTATATTTTGCTTTGTTGGCTATGAATATAATCAATTTGTTATTGTATCATTTCATTCTGGAATAAGCTATAAGTTGGCTATCAGTTCTGAACGGCCGCAGTTTTATAAACAATATTGCTCTAATACATATCATCATTTATGAGACTTTTCATTAGTCTCTGCCATTGTGTAAACGTTCTGAAAAACGAATGTAAGTTTGTAGACTTTATTAGGCTCATAATGAGGAATGACTAATTTTTAAGTAATAAAATTCTATAACTTGAATTGGAAGTAATGATAACGGATCATTAATTTTTCAAAAACTTTCCCTTTTATAGAACATTTTCCATAAATATACTGGCCGAAATTTCGTATTATGCACGCGAAACTCCTGCAGTAGGTATCGAGCTAGAGATGGGCATTCATATACACTCTTACCTGAAAAATCATGGTTACGCCACTGCTTTTAGTGCTAAGTTTTAATTCAAGCCATAATATCGCTATAATAATTAGAGGCCATCTCTGATTAGTGGTACGTCTTCACCAACTCCCGAAATCTTCTCTTAATGTCCCGTTACGTACTACCTTTCCCCAAAAGACTGCAAATTGACAAATATCCGTGAAAGTACGCTAATTTCTACTTATCTACTTTAATATTCATTTTGCACATTGACTTTTAGAAAACTTTTTTGCTTTGGATTCCTGATGATTTTCCTTCAGTCCAAATTCCACACATTAATACTGTTATTCGCCCAACAGTGATTGCAACTCGTTGGCCTAATGGCTCAAAATAAATGTGCATTTTTCAATAAAACTATCATTGACTGGAACAATCTACCTGCAGAGATATTCGAGTCCTTCTTATCAATGTATATCCGTATATTTAAAGAATATGTAAAAAATATATACGATAATTGCATAAATGTGTGAAACTTTATGCATAAATACAATGTACGTAAATATAATCGTAATATGCTGTTTATTGCATGAATATAAATTGAGTGTATGCCATCACCTAGTTAACTGCCAAATTGTAACAATTTTCTATAAGAAAAAATATAAATATCTGCTCGTAAACAAGTAAAAGCCATATCATCCTCATATTGAGCTAAATTAGTCGGCTCCCTTTCTGCTTCCATTCCTATTTCAACCTCCTTCCTTTTCACCCTTGACATCTTCTGGGGAGACATGTAAGGAGGTTTATTTCTCTTTCTAACTATTTCTAATAAGTTGAAAGTCAATGCGGTGGGCAATAATTTTACCTTAATTCCCTGTCATTTTCTAGCATCCTTCCCGACGCTCCCTCAACTCCTCTTATTTGCGCAAACTGATTGATAGATAAGTATCGAATAAGTCAACTACCTCACTAGTCAATCCTTATTTTTCGCAATCCATTCATTGATTTCATTTAATCTACCAGTCATACAGCCTAGTGGAAGACGATGACGTGAACAAAGTAGTCCAGAATATATTCTCTACCAATTGTGTAAATGTTCTCTTTCCAGCCACTATCTCACAAGTTTCCTACATCCAAAATTGTCATAAACTTTGCAATCGTTCACCCAGAAGTTCGTGTTGTTAGTTTATTTATGTGACTTCAATGTCATTGAGATCAGTTCCCCATTTTTTTATTTAAACGACCAGTTTCTTCGAACAGTGCTGAAGATCTCAATTGTTCGTTTAAATAAAAAATTGTCAACTTAAAAGACTTTATTTTGTTTCTGTTTATTAATGTAAGTTAACTTAGCATGCGACGTGAACAATACTATGAATCATCAGCAAACGACTGCATAGCAGGGTAAATAAAGAATAATGAAAAAAAATATTAAGTTTCATAAGTGAAGGTAAACATTCGTGTAACCTGCGTAGGTATGGGGACATTAGGGACTTCCCAGTCGACAGTGCCTTTTAGTTTCCTTTTGAACATACCCTCTATCTAGCTCCTCAAGAAGATTGAAAGTGATATACTATGTTTGATTGCTACTAGGTTTTTAGAAGCAGCGGTGGCGTGGAGGGTTCACCGATCGATCGCCTACTAAGTGGCGTGCCCATCTGATTTCCTGGAACTTTTGGAAAAACCTGTGAATGTGGGGCAAGTTCCTCTTTTTATTTAATCAACCTCGTATATTCTTCAGATGAAATTGACATTTGAGTAAAATATATTTTTTACTGATCCTCGATAATTTATGCTCGATCTTGAAAATAAACTTTTACGATATGCCTGTTATGTTCAACAGATTCAGACGAGATGGAAGTTCGCCATCATGAGAAATATAAATTTGCACTTTTCCACAGATTTATTTCTAACGTACAACGCGATGAACTGAAACGCGTTGTTCGTTACAAATAAATCTGTGGAAAAGTGCAATTTTTTTTTCTCAAAATGACATGCCTGTTGGCTAAACTTTGGGTGAAACAAATTTAAAGTTCAACTTTTTGACATTCGGCAGTTAATAGAAACTAGAAATAAAAGGAGAATGTTTTTATTATCCCCCTATTCCATAATTATCAAGTAACATCTTGCCATAACGTGATAGATGAAATTCCTTTGACTATTCAAGTGAGAGTCGCGGAGCCCGAAGAGCATTTGCGTGTCACCGGTTCTCAAAAGACAAGATAAACAAAAGAATCCGTGAAATATTTAGAGCATAGAAAACGTAGATCTAAAATATCGAAAGTGCCCATTTAATTATTTATAGTATGAAGACAGGAGGGGGTCGGAGGTTTGTATCTATCGCTAAAGACCACAGAATCATTCTCATTCCTCAATAGGTACCTTCCCCATTATCCCTTCTCTTTCCAAGGCATTTCTTAATATTCAAGCAAATATTTTCGGGATATATAATTAACTGTGATAATTATAGTAAACGTAGTGTATCTGAAATTAATGAGAAC
Organism: Hetaerina americana; assembly: GCF_022747635.1. Classification (NCBI taxonomy): domain Eukaryota; kingdom Metazoa; phylum Arthropoda; class Insecta; order Odonata; family Calopterygidae; genus Hetaerina; species Hetaerina americana. The sequence continues at coordinate 33,234,056 of NW_027287538.1, forward strand.
ACATTAAATCTAAGAGGACCAGAATTTAACCACACCCTCACTTCATCCGTTCGGATGAAAAAGATTGAAATATGTAGATGAGCTACTGCTCAGTGGTAATTTCCCCAGTATTCGGCGATATACCATACGCTTTTAATGGAAAAACAAAATCGAATTCAGATATTCAGCTACAGTGTAGTGGTGTGATTTCAATGCCATATGGCTATTCGAAACATGCAGAGGTTGTTTCAGGCTTATGACGGGAAGGCATGTGTTTACACACACACAAAGTATATACTCAAAACGATGTCCATTACATGCCGTGTGGGATGTGAGGTTGTGTTCTTGTTAGGAGAGTCAGGTTAGGTTCTTGTCGTCCCGTTACAATGGGTTGTCTCCATTCAAAATTTACCTTAACTGGTAGATTACCAAAAATAGTATTCTATATGTATGTATATATATATATATATATATTTATTTATTTATTTATTTATTTATATATATACACATAAACATACATAAGTATTATTACTCTTCAAATCAAGGAAGAATTGGATGGATACAGAAAACATCGCTACATTTCTTAGCTTCGCCACAACCTATAACCTGACACTCCACGCAACGTGTTATAAACTCCTCTCCAATTCCGTATACTTCCTTACTCCATTCAATCCGTAAAACAAGCGCACCCTTTTCCTCCCCCACCTCACCTGGGTAATTTCCTCCCCTCTATATCAGTCTTTAAGATTCCACTCCTAATTAAAACGCTCTGCATCCACTAGTGTATATTAAAGACATTTTTAAAACGTAGACAAAAAGAAAAAGCACACTCACATATAATTTTGTGAGGAGTCGGTTTAGCATGGAAAACTTAACAAGAAGAGAGGTGGAGGGTTGCCTCGGCTGTGATGGGAAGGGATTGGTGGCTATTGGTTGATATTGTGCTTGGTTTATCCCGGAAGATTCAAAAGCCCTCGGCTGCCAAATATGTGGCAACTCCCAAATTTTCACCTCAATGCTGCCTGCTGATTCGGAGAGGACTTCTATTTCTGTTACGATCAAGCAAGCAGTAATCGAAGGATTGATTATGGCAAGCAGCATGCTTACGAATGGAGTGATTGAGAAATACAGGAAATATTCTGGCGTAACGGTGATTATTGATTGGAATGGAAGAATGGCGTTGCATTTGCCATTGTAAAGAGAAAAACAGAAGTTGGAAGGGTAGTGGTATACAGTATGACATTATTCCAACAGAGAATTACCACTGAGATATGCTTGAAAGAAGAGACTGCGGAGGCAATCTAAAGCAGTACGTGTATTTTCACCTTAAGTGGTTGCAATATCAAGAACGTGGATAAAAGGAGAGTAGTAGGAATCGTGTGAATTTAAATACATCGCTCAAATTTTCGGGAAATTTGAAAGAGTTGGAGAGCCATGATGGAATGAGGAGGGATGTGGATTAATTTTTTAATTGAGTTTTTTTAGGGCATGTTTTTGTTAAATCCATTAAATTTATACAGAAATTAAACAGTGACTGTTTTCCTAGTTTTCGTAAATTTCAAACTAAAATTCCCAGACTTAATGTCATAGATAAAACATACATTTATCGTTCATAGTGAAGCAAGGAAGTACCATTTCTGACTGCACTTTGGGCTCCATTCCGTTATTGCGAACCTTTAAAGTTATCCTGGGTGCCCAGAGAACTGTTGAGTAGATCTATAAAAACTAATAATTAAATTTAATTGTAGTTGGGACAAATAGCTGATTCCTTAGGAATGAAGTATTCCACTGCTGTATGCAGTCACTTATGAAGAATTTCTCATGCGCCGAATTTCCTTTATATACAGCAAATACAATTTGAAAGTCAGTAAACAATTATCGGTTGGACTGCCCGACACTTAATCGGTCGCAAGCATTACCTCACACTAAGTAATTTAGCTGTCTTTAAAACCTATAAAATATTTCCACATACTAAATGAAATTAAGAGCATAATATAAAGATAATTTGAACCTTAATACTAGAGCTCTCTAATTTATCCTAAAAATAAACTTTTTTATTCCTACCGAGGATAGCTTGTAGATAAAACCTTGCAATGAGGACCATGCTTGGATGGTTACAGGAGTTATGATAAAGAAATAAATGTTCTGGTCTTCATTCCGAGAATATCACAGTAAATGTATATAAAAACCTACATTTTTTAAAATTGCTTGACTATATTTTTTAAACCCCATCTGGTGTTTTTCAGCAGTCATTCTCTCTCGCAGTCACGGTTAATCGTTAATCATACGTGACATAATCGTGACATAATTTCAGGGTATCTGGAAACAGTAACCCTGATGTTTCCCGCAAATATGTCACGTTTTAAAAGAAAATTTAGAAGTTAGGCACAAGAATAAGGAGACAAATTCACAGTTAATCTGGACATTTTCAGATTAAATAACATCAACGTGCCAGTCCAGAAAATCGATGTGACGCCGGTTTTTTTTAATTTATGCAGATCCATGCAATCCCCCAACCATCTCTTAGAGAGTCATTTATTAATGAATGTATATTGTACAAACAGCTATTGCATATCGCGTGAACTGCCAATTCACAGAACTATAATTTTCCTTACATTTTTTTTTTGTTCTTCGTACCTTCTAAAGAAAGGACCATTAGGTCTCAATTTCGCCCAAATGAAGACCTCTATCTATCTGTCAATCTAAATTCCTTCATTCCGCTCAAAAAGCGTCTCCTACCTTCTTCTACCCAGTTTACCTAACATTATTCAATTTAAATTAGCCTTTATATCCCACTGCGGCTCAATATCTCTGTTATACACCTACTTTTCCTTTTGCGAATTTATCTAGAAAATTCATCATCTTCCTCATTATATTTAGGACTTCGTCATAAGTCCTCTTCCGTTAAATTTTCTTTTCCATTCTTCTTTATGCCTAAATATCGACAACATCTACATTACGTCTATTCCTTAGCCCCAAAGACAGTTTTCCGAACCCTATATAGTAGCTTCATATTTCTCGTATGTCTTCGGTAATATTTTCAATTCATCTTAATTTTGCATTCCAATCATACGATCCCCCCTATTGACTAAAATTCCATCTGCATCGTCAAAATGTTCTCCAAATGTGGTTCAACAAAACTAGTGCAAAAATCTGAAAATCCTAACTGACGTCATGCGTTGCTTGTATCGACTTTGAACGGTTGGTTTTGTTGCAAAGCTCTTGCTTTAAACACTGATCTTTTAATTCCTTCGATATGCAACGCTCTTGAATGAAATTAACCAATCAAAACTCGCGTTTTAAAGCATGCTTGGCGATGCGCAACTGTTGGAATGGAAATGAATAATGTTTGTGTTGGTTATTTTTCAAACTGCTACGTTTCGGTTACCATTATGACACTTTCAATATAAGAAAAACATTTGTGGATTGTTGTCACTGGCCTATTAATATCTAAATGTATGGTAAACTCGAACGTTTGAGTTCGTTCACTCGAGTATTTTCGCGAAATTTTCACTCCCGAGGAAATTATACTCAAATTTGCGGCGCACTTAAAATTGCTTTGATTCATGAAGCATGAAAATAATTACAAATGTCATTTCCTCTACGTGTGTTGCTTCACAATCAAAAGTGTGACCAAAGTAGTCACTATTCTCATGAAGTACTATTTGACCATATGAAAACTTAGTCACACTTATGACTAAAATTTTGTAGATGGAGCACTTGGACTTACGTTTGCAATCAATGCGACTTGTTAATTTTTGCTGTCTATAGTTTCATGAAACTACTGAAATGGAATTAGTTGATCCTCATTTTGCCAATGCAATTTTTTCCATAGTTACACTTATTGCTATACTAATATTACACCGAAAACCTGCCCAAATATGAAAGATCCTCCAACTTCTCTTTCATTCTCTCCTACGAGGGTCATCCGGAAAGTAGTACCCGTTCGTGCCGCATGAAGTGCTGACGACGCGAGTAGCCGCTGGACGAGGTCAGATAGCTTCAGTGGCTTGTCTGCCTTCTCTGAGCCAAGTTGCGTGACGCTAGCATTGCCTGTGTTGTTTCTGTGATTGTTTACAATGTTTAAAAAAATTGAGAACGCCGCCAGTTGTGAAGTGAGGGCAGTGATTAAATTCCTCAATGCAAGAAACGTTCGCCCATGTGATATTCATCGCCAATTAAAGGAGGTGTATGGAGACAATGTAATGGACGAGTCGTCTGTTCGGCGGTGGTGTCGCAACTTCAACATGGGGAGGGGAACACACACGACGATGAGCGTTCGGGTTCGACGATGACCGTCTGTCATTACAGACCAACTGGTGAGCTCAGTTGACGAATTCGTGAGGAACGATCGGCGCGTCACAATTGATGACATCTGTGAGCATTTTCCCAATGTTTCTCGAACAATTGTTCATGAAATTGTTAAACACCATCTGCATTATGCAAAAATTTGTGCAAGATGGGTCCCTCGCGTATCTCAATGAGCTGGCGGCGAAGGACTATGCAGCAGGAATACAGAAACTTGTCACACGTTATGACAAATGCCTTAATTTGCTTGGAGATTATGTTGAGAAGTAGTTTAAAGTATCCTCTTTCAAATAAAATTTTTTATGTTTGTTAATATTTACTTTTGTGTCTTTATTTCACGAACGGGTACTACTTTCCGGATGACCCTCGTATTTGAAAAAAACTCAAAATTCCTACTTCTTACGAATATCATTACTTTCGTTTTCTTTCAATTTCATTTCAAAATTTCTGTCAATTGTATTCTTCTCTAGTTCGTATTTTAAATTATTCAATAATATCTCCGCTAAATTTCTTGACTGTATGGCTAACTTGATCATCTGATCATAATTCTCTCGAATAAGATATTTACTGTTATTGGTATTCTACCGATTGAGGTAAATTTTGGATGGACACAGGCTATTCAATAATACAACGATATTTTTATTAGACTTGCCTAACACATCGCAATATGACACCCCACACCATAACCATACTTTCCTCAAACCTACATAGATTACATCTCCCTTCATTCTGTCCAACATTCCTAGCATTTTCCTAGCCCTTCCTCGCTTTCCTCCATCACATATTTCAACATCCCATCACCAATCAAAAACGCTCTGTCTGCTTCCACCTCTCCTGCCTGATTTGAATTATTCCCAACAATCCCTCCTGCACGCCGACCATTAGTAATGTTTCCTTATGAGGGCAAAAAAGATACTTCACACTTCCACAATAAAGATTTTAATATTTCACGACCATGGTTTCGATGGCTGATGATGATGCGCAGCATCAAAACCATGGTCGTGAAATATTAAAATATTTATTGTGGAAGTGTAAAGTATCTTTTTTTACCCTCATAATGAAGGAATTCCACATAGTTAAACCTGAAACTGTTATGAATAATGCTTCCTTGTTTGTTTCCCTTGCGGTCAATTTTATGATTATTAAATTAGATATCGGGATGCTCTCATTCATTAATTCTCCTTCACATACAAATGATCGAACGAATTGAAACTTGCAAAATACATCAATTCAATGACTAAAACAATTTATTTGGTATAACGTTCATAATTCATGGTGACGGGCCGGACGGGCCTATTTTCACCCTAGACCGGCTCGGCAGATTAAATAAGGATGGGTGAAATAAAATAGATGGACATCATAAATGGTAGTTGAAGTACTCTTCCTTGCCTCGCACGATACACAATCATAAATAAGTCAAGCCTCTGAATTTAGAAAATGTTTCACTCAAAAAGCCAAATATTTAGCTATACTCGAGCACATCTGTTATTGAAAGATGCATATACGCATGTGGGTGTGTAAGTGTACGTATGTATATGCTTATTTATCCCACAGTAATGACCCCGAAAGTTGGTGTTTCAGGCGAGCTTAAGATCTCATTTGATCCCAACCAATATACGGTGTGTGAAATTAACACTACGAGACAGGTTGGTCAGATCCTTTCTCTGTACCACCTGTGATTTCCCAGTAAGTTCGGACACGCGAAAAATGATTCATCTTGAGTGAAGCCGAGTGTCCTCAGAGGCGTCACCATTGATTAAACCCGGGCCCACCGGCCAGCAGCCCAGCACTCTACACACTTGGTTACCCACGCCTCTTGTTTATATATATATGTGCAAATATACATTCATATTTATGCATCAGTAATGTTTTCTCATAAATGGCTAGTTCTATGACACACCACGCCTCCCACCACACGACATTGGCGGGGTTTACGGGGTATTGTGTAGATGAAGAGACGACGCAAAGATATTTCACCATGTTGTTTCATCCCCAGGAAATCTTGTATGAGACTGCCTCCCTTTCCACTAAATCGGGTTGTAAGATATCACTGCACTCGTCTGATTCGCTGTGTTTTGTCCCCAAAACCAACAGGTAAACAAATAACCCGCATACTACGGGGGGGGGAGGGGGTTGAGTTGAGACCGCTGTTTCAGGTTGGGGAAGTTGGGGCGGGAACCTTTCACGTAGAGGTGGCAGCACGGTCGTGAAAAACTCTCCCCTTCATTCCAACCTTCCATTCTCAGGTATATTGTTAGGAAGGATTGGAGAGGGAAAATGGAAGGGGAAGCTTTTTGGGGAGGTGGGGAGAGGAAAGCGAGAGTGGGGATGTCAGGGGCAGAGGAAAGAGGTGGAAGGGTGTGTGGAAAGAGAGGGAAGGAGTGGAAGAGGAACAAGTCTTTCAGTGAAGTGGGGTGGGTTTAGGATAGGCGTTCGTAAGGGTGTGAGTTGTCTCGGGTTTTCCCTTCACGTGTGGAAAGGTGGTGACGTGCTCTGGTGTGAGGCGAAGGCATGATGGAAGGGCCCTGCAATGTATCGATACATCGACATCTTTGGTCATTCCTGGCATCACTGACGATTCTTGGGCTACTCTCCAGTTCAGTAAAGCTAAATCATACGCACAGGTTGGTGTCAAAATGCATTAATACACTGCTGACAAAGTTTAAGAGGTCTTGGAAAAAGAGGAAAGCAAAGTAAAACGTTCAGATAAGAGGGTGAAAACTAGAGTTGGTAGAACAGTTTACCTATTTCGGTAGTGTTTTGGACCGAGATGGTCATAGTAGGGACATAAGAGAAACAAAGTAAGGTAAAGACGCTTTCCCAAGGAAGGAATCGATGACAGAGACGTTAAATAAGGATTTTAAGGAAAGTCTGGGGAAACTTACGTATATAGCGTGGTTTTGTACGGCTTGGAGACTCGGTCGTTGATGTAAGGTGATTAGCGTCGATTGGAGGCGTTTGGAAAGTTAGTGAGGAGAAGGATTGAGAAGGTGAATTAGACAGGAAGGAAAGCAAACGAGGAAGCCCTAGGTATGGTGAGGGAGCAGAGAGGATTGTTGGGAGAAATCCAAAAGAGGTAGGAAAGGAGAATGCAAAGTATTTTGCTAGGCCGAGGAATCCTGAAGATTTTGATAGTGGATAGGCAATCGAGGTAGGTGGAGGAAAGGGTTAGGAATGTTGGACGTAATGAAGGGCGGTAGAATCTATGTGGAAATAGAGATGGGTTGATTTTAGATTGGGGTGTCAGGTTGTGTTCTGTTAGGCGAGGCTAAGAAATGTAGTACGCGTTCTAAGTGCCTTGAGAGCTAATATGGGTAATTTTAATGTTTCAGGAAATAATTCATGCCAAATTTTAATAAAAACATACGTCAACGAATGTTATCGTTATGCCATTACGCTGATGTGATAGGAAGCAAAATTTCAATATTTTCAAATTGATTTTCTTGTTTAAATTATGGGTTCCCGAAATATATTTTTCACTCTTCGTTTTGGGTATGAATATTCAATCATATATATTTTATTCAAGCTAAGTAGTAGGGCATGTCCGAAATAGAAGTATCCTCTTAATATAGATTGAACTCTTGAAAAAATGTAATGCATACGGGTTAAATTCTGAAATGCCATCATTATTCACATCCCAAATTAAATTTTCCGGGCCTCCTATATTCTTTTTATAGGTGCTCCCTACCCCAAGATCCCTATACCAAACATTAACACTTAAATAAATGAACAATGACTTACTGTAATCACCTATAGGCTAAGAGTAGGAGGTGATTCCAAAAGAGGCAGGCAAGACACATTTCAAGTTTCCCATTCTATGCAACAAATCTAATGATTCTTGTCCTAAGTGCATAGCATAAAGCAATCAGCTCTTGTAAGTATTACTTCGAAAACGAATTCAAAAGTTTTGATGAAATTGGTAAACTACCGCCTAAGTATTAAAGTACTGCTAGGTATCGCTAGACCCAGGTGTAATTATCTTTCTCGCTGAAAGACCCACTAAAGGAGTGTATGGTAATTTGCTACAAAGATCGTTACGTTTTGTTATATAATGTTTGAAATAATTTTTAATTGCCAAACTAATCTATCAATTTACCTATATTATTTGGTTCAAATATAATAATAACGGAATTGGAGTGAGCTAATAAAAAAAAATAGAGAAATGAATATTTTTTCCAAGAATCTTACTCTTCTGCTCAAAATTAAATATCTTTTTTTCGATTTGATTGTAAAATTGCCTATAATTTTTCTTACTTCATGCATCTAAATAATTAAATCACCAGTCAATAGTGCAATTAACCTAAAAAAATACAATTGAATGAAATTCGCTCTTTCTCTGCTTAGAAGCAACACAGAACATGATAAAATCTTTCATGGACGCTAAATTGTACAGCCCTGGATTTCACTGGGAATACAGTCAACTTTATATGCTATAAGGTATTTAATTTTTAATAAGAAAACACGCGTGCGAGGCAAGCTTCTATAAGTCTTTGTAGCACCCTAATTACCCTTAAAAGTAACCGATACAATTTCAGGACCTATCTCCTGGGCAACTTCTTTTATCTTAACTTAAGCGGAAAATATGATTTGAAAACTTTTTCGTACTGCGATCCGCCCGAGCTTATTATCATAATCCCTTGTGCCGCAGTGATACGAATGTTTACTAGTATAAATTGGTTCACAACAACTTCAAAATAAACATCCGCTACAAACTTACTTCGGTTATCCAACACCAATAATTGTATCTAATGTTCGGGCGATCTCGGCCTCAGACCATATACATTCTCACCATCCCACGCCTATCGCGAAATCTTTTGATCAATATTTATTATCATAATTTCTGTTTCACGCCTGAATTGATAAGGCATAACTTAAGTTATTGAATTATATTATTCCTTTGCCATGTCTTATTATTTTAATGGAAAAGTGACAATTTTCACTATTCATAAGAAAATACAAATATAATAAGAGAAATTCCTGTCAATGAAGTAGAAATTCTTATTTTGACGAAAAGCATATATATATATATATATATATATATATATACATATATATAACACTTTTTGAAAGACTCACGGACGTGAATAATAATGTATAACACTTAGCACTAGTGGACACAGACAAAAACACAGAAACACACAAAAAAAGAGACTCACTATTTTTCGAATTTTCGGTGGTCGTTGCCACCTTTATCAAGGAGGAGAGGGACAGAACTGAAGGGAATACGAGGGCTGGAGCGATGGATGGAAGGGGAAGGTGGGGAGGGAATTCCGAAGGGACGGGTTTGGAGGGGCAGCGTTAGAAGGGTGGGGAAAATGTAGAAGGTGATGGGGGTGGAAGGGGGATGAAAATATAATTAGAACAGGGTAATTAGTGCCTAATATTGATTCCTGGCCAGTTCCAGGACTCCAAAAGCCAGATGAAGGATTGCTCAAGTGTTTTCAGTTTCAGAGGAGGATCAGAGGGTGGGAGGGATGCTATGATTGATACACTATAGCATTTATCAAAGGGAGTGTTGTGTTCGGAGGCGTGTTTGGGGATAGGGAGCATGTCAATGAAGGAAGAGTTTTTGCATGAGGCTCGGTGGTTGTTGATTCTGATATTGAGGGGTGTGGTGGTTTGCCCAATATAATAGGCCGGGCACAGTTGGCACTTTTCAGTTGGCAGTTCTCTTTTTTTGTGTGTTTCTGTGTTTTTGTCTGTGTCCACTAGTGCTAAGTGTTATACATTATATATACATATATATATACATATATATATATATATATACATATATATATATATATACAAGAAAAACTTATATATATATATACAAAAAAACTTATATATATATATACACAAAAAAAACATATATATATATATATATATATATGTGTGTGTGTGTGTGTGTGTGTGTGTTTCAAAACGTCAAAATATGTAGCCTACGTACGAGTAAATAGTAATACGAGTTTAAGTTTTTATGAGTTTTTTCTTAACATCCTCACTCAACGCCACTGTCATCAACTCCCTCCTTCCTGTGAAAGCCTCTTTGCCTTAAGCAATTCTTCTCCTTATGCCCCTACTACTTTGACCATTTTGGTTCAAAACAATTCCGTGATTCGTAAAATGTTCCACCTGCTCTAGTTTTTGTCCTCCTATTTTAACGTTTAACTTAACCCACTTCTTTCTGGAAAACCCCATAACCTTTATTTTATTTATATTTATTCTCATCCCATATCTATCGCACTGAATTCATTCATCAATGTTACAATATCTTGGCTGACTGAAAAACTAGAGCTTGGTCATCAGCAAACCTGACTGATTTTACGAATTTTCCACCGACATTCATTCCTATCTCCTGTTCTTCTCATGCCTCTTTAATCATATCCTCCACATATACGTTGAACAGTACGGGTGATAACGGACAACGCTACCTTACTCCTCTTCTTAACTCTACCCCGCCGGACTCTCCATTCCCCCCTCGCACCTGAGAAGTCTGAGACGTTACATGGATATAAGTGTGCTTGGATAATATTAGGTTTTCAGAGGTTGTTTCGAATGACTGATATTGTTTTTTTTACTTACTTTGAAGATAAATATAATCAGTATTTTTCATGCACGCAAGTAAGGACGAAAACGTTCGCTCAACCCGGAGAGAAAATCTTTTTTCTACCATTAATTTTCGATTGCCGCGGTAAGTACATACTTGAACAGAATATTATGAGTCCGAATCATGCATTCTCAAAAGATAATATTTATTAATATTTATCATTCAATGGGACTTAATATTCATAATATAAATACTTTTTATGGATAATCTTACATTTTGACGACTTATACATTTATTTTTTTAATTCTATTAGTAAGAATTTGCCAGGGTGTAGTAGCAATATTAGCGATTTCCTCCCCCTTAATATTTAATACTTTTCTCATGTCTCATTGCCTCCACAAAAATTTGAAATTATTTAGTAAATATATTAATTGGCGAATGGTACATTTAATATTAAAAACTTATTCTCCTGGTTATATTACATTTTGAATTTTCTTGAAAAAATCCTCAGGATACTCGAAATTTAAATTGCAGTCACGGAGGCATTGAAAAACCAAGAAATGTTGAACAAAATAGACCTAAATCTTGACAGCAAACTCAGGTCTATGTTTTGATCGGTATTGGAAGTTTGAATTCTCCAGCTCTTTCCGATATTTTCACTTTACATTTAGTTTTCTCAGACAAAAGAATATTTAGAATAATGATTGGTGCTCCCACTAGGCTGGAAAAGGTTAAGACACCATTAACAAGTAGCATAAGACTTATTTCAACCCGATCTCACTTCGGCCATTATCGGTTTCTCCAGATGGCGAATCGTATAGACTCTTTGTGAAATGAAATTCATAGATTTTTCTCGTTTCCCATGCCACAGGCTCACTAAGTGAATGAGATTTCCGAGAATTTCGTCCACTTAAACGGAAAAGAAGGTATCCTGTCTGTGTTATTTCTAAGGTCTAAGGAAGGCAGGCATAAAATTAATAAGTGAATGTGTTAATGGCACCCAGGGATTCGATTTAAAATGAAGTCCGCTAATCACATGACAACGTTTTGGCTTCCGAAATTACATGTCTCGTATTTAATAATATCTAATTCAATAATGCTCGCGTCTCTCATGATAAGAATTGCTGAAACAATTATGCAATTAGTCTATTTGTAGTCCTTAAATGATATTTTGCGAGTTCCTTCTGTTGATTCGGTCTTCTGTTTATCCAAGCAGAGTTCTAGTCCCACCGTGGCCGCCTTGATTGAAGTCCATCCCATTAAATATGGATTTAATGTGCTCATGTTGCTGTTGCACCTCGAAATACGATAGATAATGTTTCATATGAATAGAAATTCACAGAGCATTTGAACTATCCCAAGTACTTCTTACTTTCTGTTACTTTCTGACTTCTGGATTTGAGTCAATCGGTTGATATATCCACTACCTCTATCGCCTTGACTGAGGGCGCGAATTCTTATGAATATTGAGTTTTAGTCATTTTAAGGCGCAGTGCGCAAGCAGTCACCGCACACTTAAATATGGCGCTGCTCATTTTAAAATAAAAAAACGGTCACGTAGATTTTATGGAGTAATTGTGGGAGTCCGGTGACATTTGTGAACGAAATTTATTGGTTCCCAGAATTAATCCTAATAAAAGTTCTATGAAATAGCTGTAATGAAGTAAATGCCCAGTAAATTGCGCCGTATTCGAAACGGAATGTGAATGGAGAGGGAGGAACCATTGCTCGATGCAAAACCACCAGAGAAATAAATAATTTTACTCGTTACAAAGAACTAACGTAACACCTCGAAAACAATGCGGCGCCATATATATATCGAGAAAAAGAGTAAAAAATAGCACCTTGGGAGCTATAATAGCATCATCTAATTGCATTGTCGACTATTCTTTTGTTAGAATATCGATGCTAGCGAAAAGTTTCGATGCTCTTCGAACATCGAGGTTGAAGTTTCAGGTTGGGCACCTCACATCCGTGGTTGTGGGAGGAAGAAGAAGAAGGATAGGTAGGTATAACTTCCCCTCCCCCCTCCTCCTCCCTCGACCGCTCAGTCAGGTGAAGGGAATGTTGTGGGAGAGAGAGAGAGAAGGGGGCGTGAGGGGGAGGTTCGGAGGGTGAGGAGTGGAGGGGGAGAGGTGGTAGTGGGGGAAGATGTAGGCCAAGGTGGGAGGGGAGGGGAAGTGAGAGAGGTGAAAGGGGTGGATGGCTCTTTCTTCGTGGAGAAGCGCGGCCTCTCCGCTGAGTTAGTCGTGCGACTCCGTGACCGTAGCTCGCGTGCTGGGGAGAGAGAGAGAGTGTGTGGATTCAGTGTACCGTTTGTGTGTGATTGCCTTGTGGTTGGTTGGCCTTTCTGGCGTGAATGCTCCGACGGTGAGACCCGGTCGACAGTGAGACCGGGCCGCAACGCAAGACCTCCCAGGTGGATGTTGGTAGTTAAATCTGTGTGCTCCGTTGATAACTCCCGCTTGCGAGGGCGAGGCGGGCCCTGGGGATCCGACCGCCGCTTTACGAAAAGGGAGGGAGGCCCAAGACGACCGGCAGACGATAATGTCGAGGTGAAAACAAAAATAAACAAAAGAGAGGCGAGAGACGTGACAATCTCATAACGAGAGAGGGTGCCCTCCGTATAAAGGGAGAGAAGGAGTAGGCTCCGCTACCCTCCCAACCGCAGTGTTTTTCTCTGCCTTCCAATCCTCAACTATTCCTGCCACCTTTCCATTCTCTCGTCCCGTCCTTTTCCGATCCATTCTTTTGTTCTTCTCTCCCGGGAGGCGAGTCGGCAGATTGCCAAGATGTTCGGAAACAAAGCTTCCCTCGGCGCCATCGCCCTCTTTGCCCTGGCGCTATCCTTGACGTCGCCGGTCCGACCAGAGGAGATATGCGACTGCGAGGAGAAACCCAAGTGTCCCAAGGAGGCCCCCAAGGATTGCGGTGGTGGCCGGGGCCTCCTGATGGTGCCCGGGGGCGAGGACTGTTCCTGTTGCGAAGCCGTGTGCCCCCGGAGAAAGGGAGAGTCATGTGAGGGTCCGCACAGCCTCGCCTGCGACCACGGGCTCTTCTGCGGAGACGCCGGCGTCTGTACCGGTGAGTTGAACGTGAGGGGTCATAGTAGGGTGATCGGTAAGGGGTCCGAATCTGCCGGGGACAGGTTGGCGAAAAGGATTTTTAAAAATGGTGAGGAAAGGGTCCGGAGGACATAAATAGGGTTGGTCGCGAAGGGGGGAGGGGGTGGGTAGGGGAGTTGTGTAGTGAAGGGAGGGGGTGGACGTGAGGTGAGGGGGGGCGGGCCCGGAGGCGAAGGGGAGGAAGGGGAACCGACCCGGCCGACCGACTCAACACCCACCGGGAGGAATGCAGCGGCGGCCTAGCAGCGTTGCCGCTTCAGCCAATACACGGAGCCCATCGGCGGCGAGAGCGGTCTCTTATGTTCTCCGTGCGCCCCGGCTACACAATAACACGCCCTCGCGGTCAAGTCCTGCCCGCCTTTCCTTAATTCTGTAATCTTTGTATTGTTCGCACAAACGAGTACAGGCACTCGCTTATTCGCACGAGTAAGCAAATTAAGCGCACTCGATGATCCGTAATCACTACGACATCACACCCGATGCTCATTGAACTTTCATCCCGGTTTTCACCGGATGGGAAATACATTTTTTTTAATAATTAAAACGACAATTATGCCGGAAAACATACCTACTGCAGAGGTCAATGTCATGAAAGTTGGAAATAGAATTAGAAGTTAGAAATAATAAATATTTGAGACTTGATGCAACCTTACTGAACTGAAATACAGTTGTGCATTTTTTTACAACTGCCAAGTCTTTCACGCGCAACTCCGTTTACCGTGCATTAGTCGAGTGAATGCACCCACTGCCACTCACCTTTGTGGTGCTTTGTAGGGTATCTTGTGGATGCAGATATTGAATAAATCCCTTCATATTCCACTTGAAAGTCATCTCGAATTTTAAAGCACCCTATGATATTTTCATGCTTTAGGTCGGAGCAAAACCTTCATCGTTCCAAGAATGTAAATAATGTGCGATACGCAGTACTATGTGACTTATTAATAAAATTTTAGGAACATAACAATAGATATAATGCGGACAACCGGAGAAAAACAATAAAATATACCATAGGAAATTTAATATACTTTTTAGGTACTCACGGATTATCCAATTCGCCTTATTCGGAAAAGAAGAGCGCCAAAGCTCGGTTGCAACGCCATGAAGTAGAAATAAGGCTGTGCTTGTCCCAGAGATTAGGATGAGTTTTGTTGTTTTCCGGCACACCTGGCAAGAGGAAAAAATATAGACGCTCTGTTAATTACTGAAGGGTAAAAATAACAGAAATTTTTAACTTGCATATTAGCACTACCAATGCGGGTGCTATAAGTTATCAAGCAATGCCTTGGTCTCCTGTTTAACGCGAGAGCATTTTAAGAAAAAGGGAACTTCATCGATTGCAGTTCAAAGCAGCAAAGTATGCTTATCGATGCATTATCCAATAATTCTACGCGGCCATATTTCGCTGCCTTTCTATTAAAACAATGGAAAGTTTTTCTGCAGCAGCTTGAAACCGACTACTTCATCTTGTTTTCCTCGCCTTACTTGCGCAGCTGGAGCACGATTGCTTCATCCAACGCTCCCGGTATCGAATGAAATATTTCGTTTCCCAAATACCTTAATGCCCGTTTCCCTCTAAGAACAAATTCTGGCTGGGGCCTTAGTGCCTACGATACACCATACTTCTGTTCTCACCGTGATTTCATTTAGCAAAATTCTATCGGGTATTATTCAGTAATAATTGGGCAGGGAGTTTGATACTGTAACTGTTCGTCATCTCTGCCTAAAAGATGCTGCGAATTTTTTTATTTAACCTGTAAATAGTGAATATTAGATGGATTTTAATTTAGCCAACGCTTCGCAGTCCTTTCACAACCTTGTGAAACGGGCTGCTGGCTCAAAATTTTGCTTCTAAACTACCAAAGGTGATGTCTTTCTGTCGATGATTTAGGTAAGGATACGCTACCCACACAAATCTTTTCAAAATCGATATTTTTTTAATCAATGGGCTCCAGTCGTCCAAAATTATTGATTTCACAATATTAAAAATATGAATTTAATTTCTGGATATCAATTCCATTCATTTTCCAGACATAGGGGAAACTTCTTGCTGCCAGCTGAGCCTTGCTGGGTGATGATATATAAACGGTTAGATAGCTGTAGTTCCATACAAAGTCCTTCAAAAAATATGGAATTAGGGTCTCAGGAACATATCTCTTCGAAATGTGCCTTTTAAGCACAAGGAGGACTGCTGTTAAATTTTATCATGTAAGGCTATCTTTGCAAACGACCTGGTAATTCGTGAACAGGTGTACTCCAACCGTAAGAGAAATAGCCAATGAGCTGTATGGTAAACACAGGTTTAATCACTTAGAGTCTTTGATAACGATAGTGACATGGGTCCGAGACTCATTTCGAAACCGAAGGTGGCAAAATTCCTTTAAGCCCTCAGGAATGCGATTAGTTTGCTCACTTTAAGTCGTAAGATTACTTCAGAATCTGTACACAACTATGCCACTACAGTACGTCAACCACTATCCACTGCACAACACTAAGAATTTCCGTCAATGCACGCGAAAGATCGAGGCAAACGAAAATTGAGTGGAGCTTGCGTTGGTCAGTGACTACATTCTTTGAGAAAATATGTAGACATCAAAATGAATGATTGTTCTTCGATTATTTACTGAATCGTTAGTTGCTTACGCCAGGCAGAATTTTGTTAAGAAAACTGCCAACTCTATGCCGTTGTTGAAACAAAACAGGAAATAACTCTAACCATGTATAGGTGTGGCGTCAAACGTGGTAAATCAAAAACAGAGCCCATGAGACAAATTCTTCGATGGTGATTTATTGAAGTAGTATTTCATGCCAGGGATCAGCTCATGCGGAACTCCATCAACCGAACGATTACGTTTTAATCACATGTTCAGTAGCTTTTTACGAAAAAACCTACCTCTCGCCAGGGGTAGTTAATAGCCAAGGAAATGCCAAACAAACCAAGTATCAATTAAATGAAACGGCCATATAAACCAATTAGTGACCGGGGAATTATTGCCAATTGCACGTTGGAGAAGAAGTGGTAGCCTAGTGGGTAGAGCGATCGGCTACTGACTGGTGGCCACGGGTTCAAATCTGGGCACTCTCAGCTTCACTCATGTCATTTTATGGGTTCCAGGTTTTCCTAGAGTACCACAGGCGGTATTGGGGAAGAAACTACCCCCCCTTTCCTACCCTGATGTGTTGATTTGATACAACAAGCTCTACCCCGAGTATCAAACCTCCGGATTGATTACTGTGATTAGGGGTCAACTGAGGGTTTGTGAAACTTGGCCTTAATGTTGTGAACCAGCAGAAATGTGGACTCATTACTCTGATAATTTCACCCAAACTCTAATGTCATCCTTCGCAAGTTATACCACCCCCTTACAGAGACTTCAAATTCACCAATGAAAACATATTTAGTATTTACGTTCCTGTATGAGTTATTTTCTGAAGTAATTATGTAATCCATATTCGACATTACAAAAATTTGATCATCCTGCATTCTCGCCTTCAAAATATTGGTACAGGGATCTTGAAAAGAAGAATATTTAAGTTTACGGTCGTGAATTTTTTTATTAAGGAAGTTAAGGTCATTGAAATCTGAAATCTGAATCATTTCTACCAAATATTACGAGATTACTCGTATTTAAACGATAGAAATAACGTATCAAAAATAAGCTGTTTACCGATTTCATGCCACTGATTTTTTAATGAATGACGTCCATTAATCTGAAGTTACAGAATATAATGGTACTTACACACTCTTTTTATATCATTTTATATGGCTGTAAAAAATTTAAAAAGGTATAAAAATACGATATATGATACTATTCCACTGCATCAAAAGTTAAACGTATTGCATTTAGTATTTATTCAATAATCTTTCAAGTTAAAAGTTTTGCTAATATTATAGTATCTAGTTTAACCTGCATGTAGAATCAAATTGGTGTTATAATCTCATTATACCAAAAAACTCTATCTCAGGTGATTATTAGCACAACCCAGTTAGATAAATTAGGGAATTTTAATTATTTGCATTTGAAATTAAACGATTCTTCCTTAGGGTTACTGGCAGAATTAATTGCTCCTCTCAGATAAAACAATTAATCAATATGTAATTAAAGGACAACATTTTTGCCCCGTTTTTTCCATGAACTATCAGTATTTTAAAAAATGATAACCCCAGATTAATACTGCGTCTGGTTCCAAAACTTCCATTTCATGTCGTACGCATAAAATGAATTACAATGTTAACTGTTGCTTGGAATTCTTGCATAACAAGTGAAAGTAACGTCACCGTTTACCTCAGAGAACATTAGCATAAACGTCCATCTCAAAATACTTCAATGTAAGAATTACGGGCAGATGCTGCTTCAATGAATTCCTCGGGTACCAATGTGACCAGAGCAGGTGCTTTCCTAAAATATCCTACCTTCCGCTTTACCACAGTGTGAATTGTTTTCGTGAAAGGTGAAAGGAACTATAACTGCCGGCCACCTGCCACGTTTCCGAAACGCCTACCTACCTCAAGATGAGATTCATGAAACTTTCTCGGCGCAGGCGACAGTAGTTTAACATTTTAGCCTAACAGTCCATCTACAAAATTCAGAAATTAGTCATCTTATGTAATCTAAAATTTGATATTGGGACGAATTGATATCACAGACCCGCCGCCCCCGATGAGTTTTGACATACCACACCTAAAATTAGCAGTAAATTTTAATGCAAAAAGTAATTTTATTAATAAAGTATTTTTAGGCCTTATACATTAAATATTAATTGATAGTGGAGTCAGAGTGCGGAGATAGTGAAAAGAACAATGTTAAACCCTACCAATGATTTTTTACGCGGCCTAGGTTTCGTCGCGTCATGACATTTTCAAGTCCTGAGACCGTTTACTCCGTTATAAAAGTCGCAAATTGGGCATTGACTTCAAGGACTTACTACTCCACTCTGCCAAAATCATACCACAACGGCTTCCGCTGCCGACGCTTGCCCTTGTGCTGAGGAAAGTGAGCGTGAAATGACCAAGAAAAGTGGGATTAAGGATGAAGGCGTGCATTTATATTTTCATGGCATGCCAAAAAACTTCGTAGTTTTCGTATAACATTAGCTTGAATTAAAACCTGTTTGGAAATTTACATGCCCGCTTCGAGAATCGAAATCACTACGAAGCAGTCGGTATGGAAAATCAAAGCAAAAATGATGTAATTGCACCAGATTTTTTTTCCTTATTTCCTTACCTTACCTTTTAAGTCTTAGGAATTATACACGAAGATTTCATGGAGGCGAAGATTTTGCAGAGAACCTAACCACTCAGATCCCTAAACAGTAAGCTAAGTCAATGGCCACAGTCGATACCTTTTTAATTTGATCGAACATCTTTACTGTTATTACTTAGGACGCGTTAGTAATTTATTGAGTCCATTCTAAACCAATAAATGAAAGACGAAAATCTTTTACGTGGGTTGTAAATGAAAGTGTGTGTAGGCGTAAGATTTTAGTTATGAGTAGATTATGCGCTATAAATTAAATAATTTTCTTTAAATAATGCTAACATATCTAAACATATGTGTTTTCTTAATGTCCTTAGTGTCTTCCGCATTAGATTCTCGATTCTTCCCGACCTTGTTTGTTGGATTTACTATACTATTTATCCTCAATTCCAAGTAAACGGCGATAAAGCGCGCGTAGGGTTCATTAACAATGCAAGCACAACGATCGTAAATCAGAATGAGATACTGCCGTTTTAGTGGCTATTACTGTCTTTACACCAACGCCCACCATTTTGTCCGACATAAGTAATTCTACAAACACATTTTCCTAGCTATATTTGTTTTATAATCGATTCAGCTATACAACTTATCGATATTTATTCTGCAATAAAAACACAAAGTTTGGATTAATAAATTCAGCAAGTCAGTGTCAAAGTCTCACAACCGATAGAGATGACTCAAGAGAATGATTTAAACGTTCTAGCGTAACTGAGGAGATAAACTACATCTCATTCACAAGATGAGTCGATCTAGAGGCACGATCCCATACCAAAATGTGTTCAATGCCCTAAAAAAATGCTTCACACGCAGCAGAGATGCACATTGTAAACATTTTTGTGCTAAAACATTTCATCAAAATAACTTAGGATATCCGACCCATTAATATCGTTTGGTGAGGATTTTCGCTAAAACATAGAACCCGGTGGAAATTTTTGGAAATAAGAGTATCGACACTGAGTTAGACTCTACAAATATAGCTTTTGAGTAAAGTTTTCTAGATCTACATATCATATTTGACAGTGGAAGAGGTTGTGTCACAAGCCCTAATGAATTAGTTACTTACAATGGTTTTTATTGGCATTCCGTAAAGTTTTATTTCCTTGAAGCCAGAACCGTTATAGGTAGTTTAAATTTCCTACTGTAATTGACATGAAATTTGCATTTGAAAAATGATTCCTTACTCTCCTTAACCAGTACAATCTGTTTAATCTATCAATTTTCCTTAACTTCTTGTTTTGATCTGACCTACCCATATAGTACGGAGCTAAAATTATTCCCTCTATTTCAGCGTTTAATTTTAATAATTTGAGTGCCGAAAAGTAGTACCTATAATCCATGTGGTTCCAGTGTCTTACAGTGAATTAAGCTTTTTCAATGCTAAAATTAGGTCTTTCGGTGAAAGGTCCCATGTGCTCAAAGCTCATATTAACGTGGATGCTTTGCCAACGCGAATTCACACCTCTCCTCAACTCTTTCATTCGTTTGAATTTTCCTTTTATCCTTAATTTTAATATTCGGGTTTTCATTCGATCCATCGAAATTTAGCGTAGGAGTGATAATCTTTCGCCACCTCATGCGTGCAAACGACAAACAAACTCGGAAAAACCAGAAAAGACCGAGACGAAGAAGAAACAACGAAAAAGAATCTGTGACTCAGATTTCTTATTTGATTTGGCACTTGAGCCAAGGTGAGATTTTCAACTGAAATTTTAAGTGAAAACATCCATAAAAGACATCATTCATTGTTCTAGATAGTTTCGTCTATCAAAGCATACACATACAGTGACTTTATCACAATATCTTTGGAAACCTAATAAAATATTTTTAGTCTTAAATTAAACAGATAAAGATCTCATGAATGAGGAATCGTTACAATTACGTCTCAGATAAATTTGTGAGGACAAAAATACAGGCTCAAATTGTTACAAATTCATTGCTCCCTGTCGGAATGAGCTCAATAGCTACCCTAATAAGGATAAGGATAATAGCTAATAAGGATAGAGAAGGTAAAGTGGACGGGAAAATAAAATGAAGTGCTAGGCATGATGGGGGAGGAGAGGGGTTTGTTGGTCGCGGTAGTCCTGGGGTAAAGCGTTGGAATACTGACGGGAGGGTCCGGATTCGACTTCCGGGGGTACCTGCCTGTCGGGGTACCTGCACCTCCACCCAAGCTATGTGATTTTTCGGGTGCCAGATCTTCCTGGGAAACCATAAACGGCACAGGGAAAGGAACTACCTTGATGTGTGAATTTCACACGCCATCGGGCTTAGTACTGAATGAACTCTACCATCACCTACCAAACCTTCGGGTTGATTACTGTGTTCATGCGTTTTCTTACATCATTATTGAAAGATTATATATATAAAATAAAACATTTTCTTATAGATAAATAATAATGAGCTACCTCACAGACTGGTCGCTAAACAACAATTAATTACTCCACATAATTCCTATTAATATTTTTATAGTTCCGCCGTGAGAGGTTTCTAGCATATTTTATTTTACAGTTATATTCAGATGTTACATGTATTGTGAATGTACAATTATACGCTCATAATTGAATGCACGCGCCCATAATTTAATGAATACATGCATAGATATATTATGGTAAAAGAAGAATATAATGAATATTTATTTCCTTACTCGAATACTAATCGTAAAAATTAGATTCGTTCGGATTATATGCTAGTAATTTCAGACCAAAGTGATATGCAATGCTGTGACAACCATCTACGTCAGTGAAACTTTCGTCGCCAATTAAACAATTTAGGTACCCCTTCTCAAAATATTAAAATGAAAATGTTTCCTTTTTCAAGCTCGGCTCAATACAAGGAGACATTTCCAATACGCTCTCTGAGAATTCTACGCGGAGCTGAATCTGTGGTCGGCCGTGTGATTCGACACCCTTAGATGCTGTAATTACACATAAATTGGTCATCGGCGATCGGAATTGATCCATACACGCCAATATCCCGCCCTACTTCACGCGGCTTAAGAAGTTTTTAGGCCAAGAAAAAGAAACCTGGAATTCACGCAGGCTCTCTTGAAATCAATGGAAAAAGAGATAGATGCGATTCTGAATCGATGGTGGAACTAATGAAGATATATCACCGGGAAAGAGAACGGAGAGATTTTAAATTTCCTTGGAAGTTCTTGGCAGCATTTGAGTCTTAACAAGAGAAGCAAAGGGGTTGTCGACCTAACCTAACGAATAGTCTTTTTCAAGCTACTTTAGTGAAGAAATTAGGTGATACTCTTTCTTAAGGTTTGGCTGAATAATATTGGCATGAAAGGAACAGTTATAAAAGTGACAAACAAAGTTTTTGATTCACCTTTTGTCCTGGGGATTGAAACAATGACACGAGCGTTTAGAATTAATTTCAACATGAGTGGATTGCATTCTGATTTGTTCATTTCAAATTTAGAGTACAATTATAAACATCATCACCCAAGAAATTAGTGTTTAATTGATTATGAGCTTGAAGACATCCGTACATTAAATATTCGTTTCATCCAGATGTTAAAGGTTTTTTTAATTGCATCTTTATCTCTTGCAGCATTGAAAATATGTAATTAAGTATCTATTTAACAACTTCAAACCCTCGAAAAATTCTGAAGCCAGAAGTAATCACACAATATAAAAATATCAAATATAAGTACAGCCAACCAAAGTTGACTATTACCAAAATTTCCAATTAAACATGTTTGACAAAAGTTGGTGGTACTTACTTGGTGCTCGTATTAATAAAATGAATTCGAACCGGTGACCAATATAATTTCGATGTAGTATTTGGAATAGGATTAATCATCATGGTGGCATGATGATGGAATACATCCATTATTATTCTTATTTTATAAGACAAATCATACCTTTTACGTAATTGTACATGAATAGAAAGGCACGCTTATTGATGGTTTATTATGGTTAATTCTGCCTTCTCTGATTCCATTTCATTATTTATAACATTATCATATTCATTTTCATATTTATATGCCGAAAATTAAATATACAACCTGCGGCATCAACATGCAATCGCGTGATCGCGAAGGCCATATTAAAAATACAAATAAAATTTACGATGCGGAGAAAGTTGGCAGAAGTGGAAATGCAATACATATGCACGCAGTCGTTTTTTGCTCTGCTCTGAGAACCTGATGGAAAATCTGCTCTATTTGTTTTCGAAAATCACCTATTATGTACTCGTACACTAAAAACAACACTTTTCTTTAATAACTTTAATTTGCACCGCATTTATTCCATTCCCCTTACAATAAATCTAAAATTTTATTTATTTGCTTAAAATTTAAAAGCAAGTGACCAATTTCTTGGGGAGCACGACGTAAATGTGAAAATAATCAATAATAAGCGGAAAAAAATAACCAAACGCACAATAGTGAGCGTCAATTTAAGGTGCGAATCAGACGGAGAACACGTAATAATTTAAGTGTTTTCGGAGCAATGAACAAGTTTGCAAATCGTCCCAGGAAAACATTTGAGTCGATGGCATCATGACACGTCACGTCGAAGACGCGGAGGGGATGGCTGACCAGGGTGTTCGCTCGCCGGAGCCCCGAGGAGTCGGGACGGACACGCATGCCTGAGCAAACCTCCCGGGTGGAAGAACGCCCGGCCGCGGTGATGAGATCGGGAGAGCACGAGGAGAGATATCATTTCATAAAACTTGCCAAAACCCACGGAACGGCCGCTGATCCCACCGCGTGTGGACGAAGCGGGGAATACATGGAAAATTTTATTTCCCCCCTCCCCGAGACAAAAGGGTGGAGGGGGAGGGAAGAGAGATTTAGCGCGTGGGCCGTTGGATGGAAAGGTTGAGGAGAGTTAAGAGGGGAGGAAGGAGGTTGGGGCGAGAGAGGGGAGGCCATCGAACCCTCTCTCTCTCTCTCTCTCCCCGAGACGAGAGAGCTCGTGGCTGAAGGAGGAGGCGAAAGGGAACGAGGAATGGCAAGGAGAGCTCTCGTCCCCGATTTCCGACTTCGAGTTTGTGTTTGGCCAGTAAGTGAGACGAAGGAGAGAGGGCTCATCCTTATACAGAGTGAGGGATAAAAACGGGGAGAAAAGAAAACTAGAAAGAAGCAAATGAGCATCCCACAACCTCCCCTCCTCAACCCGCCCCAATGACTCTTATCCTTCCGGGTTTAAATCCTCGATGGTCATTGTGGACCTCTTTACACTCTGTTCACTCGAACAGAGTCAGCTGACCATGCATCGAGACCCCAATTATACTGTTCGTACCGGCGATTTGCACGGTGCGGCATGGAGAATTAAATCCACCCGCCCCACTCACACACAACTTCTTTAGAATTTCCTTCATTACGCCCTTCCTGATGCGTGAAACTTTAATTTCTTTATCCAAAGGCGGCCATCGTACCTGTGAGTTACCCGCATAAGATATTTTTTCGTGAACAGCAAAAACAGAAGTTAAAAATTACTTGTCTGGAAATGCGCGTGAAACTTTAATTTCTTTATCTAGGGGCGGCCATGGTATCTGTGCGTTGCCCGCATAAGATATTTTTTCGTGAACAGCAAAAGCAGAAGTTAAAAATTAATTGTCTGGTAATCCGGTTCATATTTTAACTGCAAACGTTACACACCTAATAATTGCGTTGTGGAACCGTATAATTTTTTTACAAAATGAAATATGCAATCTTTTCCTTATGTGTTATAAAGACAATTTTAGTACTATAACTCGTCCTTTAGTTTACAACAACATACCGACAGCTCAAAATACCTAACGAGATATTTTGGTATTTTTTTCTACGTTAATGCGTGGTTGATATATCTTCTGAGGTTAAAATTATTTCGCAAGTCACCATTAAAAATACGAAACGAATAAAAAATTAGCATTTACAGTTCGTTTCCTGATAAATGCAGTAAGGCTAATCTGTTTAATAATCGAAAGAAATTCTTTCGAAATTGAAAAGTTTTTAGGCAGTCGCTGCAATACACAAAACTCGGTCCTATGAGGGTTTTTTTTGGAATACCCGGGTCACCAGGGGTGCTCTCATTTAATTCTTTATAAAATTATTAGATAAAGCGACGCCCTGAAAAGGACCAATCTTCCCTCGCTGGTCAATCAAGCGCGAGATTTTATCCTCCAAAACTAATAAGAGCAAATGAAACAATGAACAAGGTTGTAGGAACTAAACTATTGTAAAGATTTCCTTTAATTGGTTGCGGAGTTGTGGACACGTGGAAAAGACATCCGGAGTAATTTTCACGCTTTAAAATAGGTTTTTCACGTTGATATTGCCATTGAAATGGCATGTGAAAGGGCACATAAGACAAGGTGCTAGGAGTCATACACGTATCCTACCTTAACTCAAACGAAATGCTATACGGAAACTTGGCCATGCTCACGGTGTAAATATCTTAAATATAATAATATAATAAATATCTTAAACACTTGGGCGGTAATTTAAGTGTTTTTTTACTCACAAGTATTTATTTATTTATTTATTTATCGACTTAATTGGGCGAGGTTGAGACTAATAGTCCCTTCTTCCACCTAACCCTACATTACAGACATTATATTGAAGACAATCACATACAACCAAGCCCTAAATGGAGGGAAATCCACCTAGGCGGGAATCGAACCCGCG
Organism: Hetaerina americana; assembly: GCF_022747635.1. Taxonomy (NCBI): domain Eukaryota; kingdom Metazoa; phylum Arthropoda; class Insecta; order Odonata; family Calopterygidae; genus Hetaerina; species Hetaerina americana. Next base: position 33,259,874 of record NW_027287538.1, read on the forward strand.
ACCTTTGGGTTGGTAGGCGAGGACGTTACCCCGCCGCCACCGAGGACAGCAAGTATCAGCATATTGTTTATTTCGCGCTTTTATTTGAATGGAGCTGAGCATTTAATTCAATCAACCAAAGAATATGATAAGGTTCTCAGAGATTTCAACGACCAATCGTAACACGAGGGAGAATTTTTCTCCGATCATGGAGCATAGAGTCACTATTCGTCTCCTCCTTAACTACAATCCCGCATAAAAAATGATTGGCTCTCAATAATGCAACACGGAAATCTTTGCGACCTATTTTGAAAAAAAAACTAGTTTACAAGGAAAATGAACTCAGTGGCTCTTCTAAATATGATTGATCTAAGGCGTCCTGAGTCTTGATCCTGACTGGATTACTTTGTGATATAAGAATTTCCAGCGTTAATTTTCTCCGGTTACTTTTTGGACACATTCCAAGTGTGATTTCCGGCTATTGAGATGATTTCACAATTTTTTTAGCATCTTCATATAAATATTTTTTCATACTCCAATGCGGAGTGCTAAGACAATATCCATATCGCCGCGGGGCGCATCCAGAACAGGGAAGGAAGCTTTGTGAAATAATTTTCAAGGAGACGCTGATAAATGCTCTTGTTTGTTTGGCAATAATCGAAAGCGGTTAGATTTTTATTATAGGATGTGGACTTCCGAGAAAGTAGAGAATATACAGCTCACAAAAATTAATGAAAAACAAACAGCGAACGCTCTTGCATCACTTCCCGGGTGACTTCCTCTAACGTGACGCTATTAGCATAAACATTTGAGCTGGCCTGGATGGTATTTATCCACTCACACCTCCACCCAAACAATTATTGAGTGTAATAATTTCAATTAGCTCGAACGTCCCCGCGGCGAACTGTTGACACCATTCGGTGACGGGGAAAAAGAAAAATAAGAAGCAACCAGGATACCGTTAGCAAAATCGGTCACGTCGGACGGCAAAAGGAGAAGAGTCTTGCACAAGTTCAAATTACCGGTGACTCATTCATTCCACAAAAATATCTTTGGACACCTTCCTCTACGTCAGGCAAACGTATGGGTGCATGCACTATCGATGGTGTGCAGGAGATAGCGCGATCACTCTCACGCACACAAGATGAAATGGTTGCCTTCATACGATCGATGTATTCCACTTAATTAGCCAGTAATACTCGGCAGTAATACATTGTTCATCGTTAATATTCGCATCATATTATGCTATTCACACATTAATAGAATATTGCAAAATAATGCCCTTCACAAGGATTATATGCTGCACAATCTTGTGCGTTATAGCTACTTAAACCGGAGAGAGGGGGCTGCTATTTCTCATTAAGGAACCGAAGAAAAAACTTCAGTCTAAAACTCTTTCAAATACCGAGCACAGATTTGCTCAATAAAATTGATCATCATCATTACCCTCACACCGGTATTCCGATGCACATACGTCCAACATTAAATGAGCACAGATACTTATAAAGCCGATCGAAATCACAAAGGCTTGCACATTAAGATAATTTACGGCCACAGCTTGGAAAATATTCAAGGTACCATATAAGATGCTAAATTTACTCAATAATAAGTCATATTCACATTAATTAACTCATTATTAACCTGGTTTCTCTTTTAGTACATTCGGCCTAACAAGAATAAGAATTAGGTACAGAAGAAAAGGTGGTTATAATTTTATTTCTCAATTTGAGAAGAATGTGAATAACGATGTATCGCACGATTTTGAAGCTACGTGTATTTCTCCTTCGTTTGAAATTCCTCTTGTTAGCGACAACTTGTCCTAATTATTGGCGTGATTTGGACAAAAGAAAACAAAAAGATTGCTATTTCGGTTCCCAAGCCATTGCGTGTGAATACAAGGGCTTTCCTATCCCAGAATAAACACCCTACGTGAGCTCAGTCTCATTCCCACTAATTTGAGGACGGATTGGGTGAAAGGGATGGTTTGGCCAACCCTTCACCGAATTCCTGGTCGCCCAGCAGCGTCTTTTGGGGGCCACGTGCTAGGATTGTGAGGATGGGTGAGGGGGAAGCGTGACTGACTGTGTGCCAGTCGGATCAATGGGACGGAGTTTGGTCGATATTCAGCACGCGGCGCGCGAACCAAATCACGGGTCCCAACACTCGGTGTCCGGTCGTTATTCACAACACTTTCCTACAAACCGACACTCGGGGTGGATTCATGCCATGCTCCAACATCATAAATCAGATGAATCCTACACGGTCCGATACTGCCTTCTTTCAGTCAGATGCCAACTGGTAATTTCCTCTAGTGTTTTGCCCTTGTAATTTACTCTTACTTGCAAATGCTCTCCGGCCAATTCATCAATCTTTCCATTATTTTCATATTCTTTCATAGACAATTTTAATAATTTATTTTTACTTCTATCAGAGAACACCTCTTTGATTAAGAAAGCCCTTAATTGTTTTGTAATTGCAATGCGGGTAAAACCTTTCCCTTATCATCCTGATTTATTTCTAATGGCTTAATACTCTGGCTCTTAAACATGGACTTTGAAAAATAATTGTAATGTTTCGCTGATGGCGAGTGTACTCATAGGATGGAATAAATACTATTCGGTATATTTTGCGAAGGTCATTAGATTATTACGTTATGTAGGGGATTTATATGTTGGAAAATTTGCATTAGCATTAATGTTGATTTTTTTCTGAGCATCTTTAAACTCATCGAGAGTCCTGAAGAGTAGATTTTTTATAAGAGGGGATGTTTGCTGGAATTAATTAAAAATATGTAACACAAATCGCGTTTCTTGTAATGACGAGGAATAAATCTTATATCAGATGACTTACTCTGACAGTTTAATTTTTGTTCCTCTTGGTGTAAGTGCACCCTGCAGGGAAAAGTGTGTTTTTTTAGCATGTGTTCTCTTTCAGAATCCACAAGTGACATTCGCTTTTAAGATTATGCTAGCGAATCACAAATCATATTTTTAAAATCTCAGTCATGAAACAAGGTACCCTGTAAAGAGAAGAGGTACGAAATATTTGTCTAAGGTCATCTTAATAAATTAGCTAAAATAGCATAATCTCCAATTATAACATGAGCCTATACTAAATGTAAAAGGCAACGCCATTCCCTTTCATTTAATTCTACCTGTTGAAAGTCCCTAATAAGTATGATCTGCCACGAATCTCAAGAACTTCCTTCTTTTCCCTACATTATTTCCTTCTTCATGTCATCCAACTTCTCTCTGCCTAAAATGGCTTAGCCCTTTCCTTCCTCTATCCCGATTACCCAAAGTTCTCCCTTCTATCACGATCGTTTATATTCCACTACCTTTCAGTATTTCCTCCATTCACTTTCACTGCCTTTTTCGGATTCCCCCGGCAACTTCCTCTCTTCGTCCATCATTTATTTAAAAAACATCGTTCGTTATCTTCTCTGACCAACCTATTTTCACCATTCTTCTCCTCGTCCATATTTTCAGTCTCTGATGTACGATTATCTTCTTGCCTCAGATGACCTGGTTTCAGATTCATAAAACGCCACGCTTCCTATTGAAGTCTTCAGTAATGATAGGTAGGAACTGAGAGTACCCGTGTGTCGTCACTTCTTTTTTTTTGGTAAATGCTTCTTCCGCCAAATGTATTCTACTCCTAATCTTCCCATAAAAATATTACGTTAACTTAAAATCGTATATTGAGGAAAACTTTTCGATAGCTTAATTTGTGTCTGCGCGTGCTTTGATGCCTAGAATGACAATATTCTCATCCGGATCCCAAAGAATGAATGAGTACTCTCTAATTCAAAGTCCTTCCTGGTATGGTGACGGCCAACGGCAATACGACAAGCAAACAATGCCCACCACTTTCTATAAACATCCTGTTACTTAGCTGTCAGGTTACCATTCCATCTTTATCTAATATGGTACTACTGGAATGTCAACTTAGACGGCAAAATAAATAAACATTTCTTGCCCCCGCACGATAACGAGTCACGGATTTCTCCTGGAACTGTGCATGACGCAAGGGGACAATTAATTCCAAGCGTCCTTGCACCAGGAATCCCTCGATAAGGATATGAAAACAGTAGGATGGAGAAAGCATTAAAATTTATGGAAAAGTTGTGCAAAAGGCAGGAGGGCAACTCCGCAATACCAAACATCCGGTTACCGCGGCGAGGGTGAATCCTTTTTCAGCCGGCAGACCGTCCTGGAATCTCTGGCGGAGTGAAAGCAGCGGCTGAGTGAAGGGAGGTTTGGTGTGGTGGGGGGGGGAGAAGGAGAATAAAGATGAAGGAGAGGAGAGGAGGAAGGTAACAGGTTCGCTTGGCACACATATTTAGAATCAGAATAGTTCCGACGGCGCTCTGAGGATCGAGGGGAATTAAAAAAAAAGGATCACGGATGGGAAAGCTGAGCTCCTATAGAGTTCAGATATTATTAATATTTCCTCCAGCCGAATGTAATCCGTTGACGTCGTTTCCTTGTCGCTTTCAAATCGCTTGACTTCCCGTGATTCGTCTCGATATTCCCCGAACAGTTCATAAACCGACCCGAACGTGATAAATCCGTCAGAGAACATAGCGCACACCAGACTAAGGTAAATCACTAGTGCATTAGACTGTTCAGGGCATGGTTTAAAAATGGCTTGATTCCTGGGAATAAATGATTTAAAATTACACATGTCCCAGTTCTAACTAGATCGCAGGCAGGAAAAGTATCCTTTGGGTTGTTTCCCAGGGCATTAAAAATTAACAAAAAGCCCTCTTTGGCTTCAATTTATCATTTAATTAGGTCGATGAATTTTTTTTCCTCTTTACCTAATTCAATTGGCAGTTAATTATTCATCAAACAGCCCACAAAAACGAGATAATCTATTTCAATCATTACTGACTAAATTTATTGGAGGTTTTCATCAAAAACTTTTTCATTCGGTCACGCATTCCTAAAGTAACTGATACACCTCCACTTAGCTTAAGCTGTAATAAAAAACAATGAAAATAAGAATAATCATTGTGAAACAAAGTCGTCCATTCAGATGTCCTATTCACATAGTTTATTTGCTCATTGCTTCTAGTTCGAAGAAAACTACAAAAGACTACTACTGCCATGATTTTACAATGCAAAAGTTACACTTCTGTGATTGGTCATTATAAGTTTCATGCCATTTTCGTTTATTGTCAGCTCAGCCAAATAATCGGAATTTTTTAAACCCAAAAGTTTATTTATGTGATGAGATCATATTATTTACATAATTATAATATTAAAAGTAATTTATAACACAATTTAACGTAATTTCAAATATTATTTCGTTTCTTTATTGTTATTATTATTGGCAATGGTTTACCGGCTTAGGATAGGCTTTTTATGAACCCTGAGACTACTCACTAATCTACTCATGAGCCTTAACTAGCATGACGCAAAATATTATTTTACCCTGCTTCACTCATTCAAGTAACTCATTTGTTAGTGCTGCACACCTTCTACCTTCCTTAATTTGATCGAAGAGTCCTAAGATATTTTCCTCCTTCCAACTTGCTTTCCCAAAACTCTCCCTTCTAATACCGTTTTTAGTATGTCATTTCCTCTCAGTATCTTCTATATCCACTTGTCCTGCCTCCTTAGACTTTATTACGATGGCCGTCTCTCTTCCCCTGCAATACCTAGCACTTGATCGCTGGTCTCCCTTTCCTTCCTTCATTTTGACAAATACACGCTTTTTCGAAAATGGACAGCAAGACATTGTCGATGGATATCAGGAATATTTCATCAAATCTCCAAGTCAAATTATGAGTCTGAAGTTTTCTCATTTACTCATTTGCTAGTTTCTGATGGCACTAACAAACCCCATACTTAGTCACCTATATGTTTATTTTTTTAAGTGTTTTGCAATGTCCCCAATTTTGTTTAAGATCATTTCAGAGGACATTAAAATCGGAATGACTAATCGAGTTTTGAGGAAACGGGCCTTCGGTGACACGAGCTATTTCAGAGACAGCTTTCAGAGATAACTTCTCAAACGTATTTCTTTCGGCCTGTGCCCGTTTCCACCCCGACGCATACGGTGACCAACTTGTACTCGTGCACGCGCGGTGGACGAGTACATATATGCTCAGAATCACAGTAGATTGTTGGAAGTGGACGGAAATGATGCTCGAAAAGTATGCCTAACACCATGTCGACAATGAGCATTCACCATTAGCGGGGATTGAGAGAGAGAGAGAGAGAGAGGGGGGGAATATTGGATAGTGTAGGTACGCGATGAAAGTTGGAAAAGAAAGCAGGCTGCGGGAGAGGAAAAAAGAGCAAGAGGCGGCGGTCGGGAGTGGAGTGGGATGGTGGAGAGGGACTAATGGATGAGGCCGCGAGAGTCTCCGCTTGCGTTTGCGCAGCCGGCCCGCGGCCTCCGGGGCGAGGGAAATTGTTGTCGCGCGGGGCACACTCCGTCCCGCTTCGTGGGATCTCGGTGACTCGAAGGTATGTTTTCCTCCGCAACCCCGAAACTCTCTTTTTCCCTTCGCGGGGAGAAAACTTTCAACCCTTTTTCTTCCACACATACACACGTACAAACCCTCCCCACACGAGAGATGGGGACATCCATTTCCACAATCTCAACACCCCCTCCCGCCACTCTCCTAATCCCCCCCCCAACGCTAAAACAAGCAATACCCACTCACTCAATCCCCTCTCTTCTCGAATTGAGATCAAGGTCGTCCCCGGATCCTCCGGTAATGGTGATAAATAAGGCCAAATCCCACGACGATCGGAGTACGGCTTTTCCCATCCCAACCCCCCTCTGCCCGGCGTCACGAAGGCGTGCGTGCGTACTTCTTTCTCTTGGCACCCTCCCGTTCCTTTCCATCTTGTGCCATCTCCGCACTTCTATCGTCTTTGCCTTATCGGAAGGATATGTCAGGAACCTCTTGCAACAGGATGAGATTTCAAACGCAGCGATTTGATTTCGTCTGGATGGCATTGAGGTGCCGTTCCATCCAATCGTGTTCGCCTTTTCGAAAGGATACATCTATCACCCTCTTGAATTGCATTAGTTTTGAAACATGGCAACTCATTTTCAACTGGATGGCACGGTGGGGTTTCCTCGCGCTTATCAGCAATTTCATCGTTAATTTTTGAAGGTGAAACGCATTGCCACTTGGAGCACACGTTTAATGAGTTCATGAGCTAATTTAGTTGATAAGCATCAAGAGTAACTAGAAGCAATTAGTTTTCTAACCGAGGATTCATTTTCTGCGCCCTCCAGCTTCATTTTCCGTTCATATAGCTTCTTCTACTTAACATGGGTCTTTTGTTAGTCCCTTCATTAATTTTCTGATGCATTCTATCCTTAGAATTCATAATTCTTGCCTAATACGTTTCTTTCTGTTGTTCTCTTCATTAGGTCGTTAGGGCCCTAAATGAACTCCAGTGCGCGTAGCCAGTAACCTTGGCCTAGCTTCCATGCACCATTATTCTCAATAGAATCAGTATATTGAAAATTACGTTGGAACAAAGAATGTATATGCGCTTAGTGTGTTATTAGCAGACAAAATTGGAACCATATTTCTGGCAGAGTTTGGAGTGCAGTTAACGTCAGCATTAGAGCGGAAAATGAGACTTTTTTGTGATATAGTGTGGATATGATAATGCTATATTCCTTCCAAATCTCACTCAATTCAACTCTAGAATCAAATTATTGGAAAGGCTATGAGGTAAAGGAGAACTAATAAATAGCTCTTAGCTTGTGTGACTTTTAAAAATAATATCACGTAAGGAATAGTAACCATTTTTGTGAAGCGATGTGTGCTATTTCCTCCTAAATGGTATCCCAGAGGATATTGGGTTAAAAATTCTTGAAAGCAGGATAAGCAAAATTAGATACTTGATGACTTTGGCCATATGATATCATACCTAGGAAAAAAGATTATCGATAGAATTATCATACCAAAGAAGATTCAAATTCACAGACAGGTTTAACAAATCCACCCACCACGCCTTCCTGAGCAACTTATCACGATTAAAACATTCGATGGGGAAAAATTACATAACGTCTATACTTCAATGAAACAGCTGAAAGAATTAGATATGTGTTTTATGCAAATTTAATTCATTAATCAGCTTAGAACTTTGGTGACAAAAAAGATAGCCTGGTTACCTGAGGTTCTCAAGTAAAACCTCTTCACAAATTCCAGCTAAAATCACGATATGTAATTTGTCGGCTACCATAATTCCCTAGCGAATTAATTTCTCCAGAAATAAATAAACTTAGCCCTTAGACTCAGAATACTTTAATTAAAAACGTGTAGTAAGTCTGGTGATTTCAACTCCTATTTACTAAACCAACCTTCTGCTTTATGGCTGATAAAACCGCCGCTTCTACCGCTTCCTCTCCTCTAGTTTCACTCCAGTTATATTTTAAGTATCCGTCACCTTCAAATGTTACCTTGATGAATGAGCCTGTTTTTATTTCCGTTAAAGGCAACGAGCAAGACATTTTTTTCAGTAATTTCTTACTCTCAATTTACACTTTCAAGCTGTGGGTTTTCTATTTTGTAAAAAAAATATAACATCTCACGGTTCATCTGAAATTTCCCCTTTTTCTATCAGAGATTTCCCTGGAAGAATCCCCGTTGTCATTTACTTCCTACACTTATACCTTTGCTTCAAAGACAAACGTCTTGACTAGTCTAGAGAGAGATCAGCCCCCCTCACTAAAATGCCACGTACCAAAATTTCTGCTAGGGAAATGAAGTCATGGACAATTTTTAGGAAACGAGATTGATTTATCTATTAACAACAAACTGCTGAGGTAGTTTCGCTCTATCAGAAAAAAATTCGATAAAAATATAATATTACTCTCTACACCGATGGTATAACCCAAGTCCTAGGCTACGCTGGCAGATCTGGAAACAGTGAAAGTATTCGAGATAGTATCGAACAGATAGATTAAATGACATACATGTAAACACTTGAACAATGCCATATTAATACACATTCATTTTTTACGGGTTTATATATATTTTCATGTTTGTGTTCTAACAATCTTATGACGTATTCTCGTGTTAGTTTGCAGAGAATTGTGTAGATGAGAGAAGTATTGTATAGATATAGATAATCATTACTTATGGGAACATTGACTGAATTAGACCCCGCGCCCTTGGAATAATCCATAAAATGCGCTATTTATACCAATGACTAGAATCTTGCGTATTTTAAATTAATATTGATCAGTTTGGCTAAATTCCGTTATTTTCTCGTAGGGAACGAAATATTCTCAGTGGATTCCAAATAACTGCGGGAGATGCCGCAACAGTAACTTTTAATCCCGGTCAAGGCGACAGATTTTTACATTCTGAAATTGTTGCATTGAGATTCTCAGCGGAGATACAATTTAAAGATAATTGTTCTGTATCTCTCAAGTATGCATGCGAGAGAACTGAAATTAGATGTATTTGATCACTATGCCACCCTGCACAGAGGGGTACATCTACATATAATCAATGACTCGTAAGCTGTCATAAGGGTGTGTAGCAACGGTTGTTAGTAAATTAAATATTTGTACATGAATATGCATGTAAAGATGCATTTGTAGATGAATATGCATGTATATATATTTACGCATATTCACAAACAATTGTACACTTGTCACATCGTTGTTTATCTCCATGACGCTTAAATGGGTATGTTCAAGCCAAGATGTAAATTTTGCTTTTTTAATTACAAATACAAGGGTGCATAATCATTATTTTGTTATGATCGTTTAACACGCGAGAGAAGAACGAAAACTTGAATCCTTCACTGTTATTTTGTTGTCCTCTCGTGGTACAATTGACCAATGTCATGTATGGTCATAATATTCCCTCGGTGTCAGAAGTAATTCCGTGTGTTATATACCTTTCTAAAAGTCTTCAGTCTTGCTGGCACTATTCGTGACTCAAGGACTCCCAACTTCCGACATACCCGCCAAATTTGTGCTTTTCTCGAAGCAAATTATTGTGAATATCCCAGATTTTCTCTTACCTTATTTAAATGCCTTAATTACCATTTGTTATCAAATATCGCATCTTCCAAATGCGGCCTAGTTAAAACAAAGCGACGCATCTCTTTTACTTTTTTAATTAGATTTTCCCAAAACATGCCCAAAGAAACTTCTCTTTTTAATACTGACCAGCATTTTCTTCCGATGTGTGCTCACAATGAAAGGTTTGATGTAATTTTTACAGTCAAGTATTTTTACCTGTTCTGAGTACGAGGTACTTAATTTTTTTCTTTATTACCGTGATCATCTTTTCTTTAATTATTCGGTAAGAAGTGCTCAAATCAAATTAAATAGTTTATACATGTAGATAGTAGTAGTATTTAGGGGAGGCGACCGACAGCTGAGGTCATTTGCGCCATTAGGGATGGACAGGAAAGGATGAAGGGTGGAGAGAAACCTAGCGTCGGCATTAGCCTACTCTTTACGAAAGGCGCCAAGGGGTCCACACAGCTTAACGTCCCCTCCGACGGCCGGCGTACTCACTCAAAGTGCCCTCCACAAAGCACCTCAAGTAGGGATCGAGATATCTCTGAAAAATATTCAACACCGACGGGATTTGAACGCGGGCCCTCTGGGTGGAAAGCCAGTGGACCAGTGAGGGAGCTTGTCCATATTTTCCCCCTACGTTCGAGAGCCGATCACATGTTTGATCCAGTTTGCACCGGGACGGATCTCCCATTGGAGTGGGTGGGTCCTGCCTTGTCTTGATGTGGCCCAAATAACTAAATAAATTGCTTCAGTACCGGTTTTGGAAGTATCAGCCGCTGGGGCCTAAGGGAGCCCCAAAAACAAAAATACATTATCAGTGAGCCCAACACCGCATCGTGGATGGATCATGAAGCGAGAGATTTCGGGAAGGAAAAAGCTATGCGGGTGGCTAAGTGCAAAATATGTTAATAGGCCGAGAACTTCATTTTGAGAGACAGACGAGAAAAACCTTAGACTGCGTACAACCCGTATTCTTTCTCACCCGTCCGTCCGCCTTTTGTACCTTCAGGGCGAGGGTATTTTATGGAGCGGCGCGGAATGCTTACAATGATGCGACTGTTTGATTTGTGGGGAGAAGATCCCTCGGTCTTCTCCCCAAACGTAATTCGCTCGGTGCTGCAGGGAAAGAGATACGGATTTCGATTTGATGAGGGCACATTTTGGACAGTGTCAAAATATATGGATACTAAAAAGGCATCAAAATGCGGGCAATATAAATAACACGTCTTCTTTGGAACTTTTTCGCAGTTCGATTGAGATGCGCAGAATATTCTTACGGAGATATCTCAGCATTGCGTGAACAGAATTTTCATGATGCGCTACGTGCCGCCAGCTCTCTATCCCGCTATGTATCCGAAGCATATTACTTATTCCTTCAGATACTCACAGAGTATTGTAGAATTTAAACACAATTTCATCAGGGATGTATTCATAGATGACGAAAATTTATGCTGAAAAAACATCAACACGATATTAAATGTTCTGTTGCGTTAATTTTATGTATTATTGCTATATTAAGATAATAAAACCTTAACAAAGAAGTATCTACTTGATTAATTAGCATAGTAGGTGAGTGCACTCTCCCGGAAGGTGAGAGGCCTGAGTTCAGATCCCGGATATATTTTTTCCGTAATTTACTTATCCCTTTATGTGTCTCGTTTTTACGTTGTACATATACTTTTATATTTGTCCCAAATGTATATACTTTGGGGTATATGTGAGTGACCGGTGGCAGATACCGTTATCTCTTGTAGTTGGGATGGAGAGAGAGTTTCTCGGACGTTTGGAAATAAGTCTCCGTTGCGACAGATCTGCAGGAAGTGGATGATAGATCTTGGAGATTTATTGACTGCCTCCCCCCCTCATGCCTTTGCTCCCCCCGTTCTCTCGATGGAGCTGGCGCCAATGATTTAGACTTCCGAGACTCGAGTCGGTTCCAATTAATTCAGTACGGAAAAAGGGAAGGTCCAACAGAATACGTGAAATTCCTAGTGGAAAGCATTCTTAAAAACTCCCTCTGTCGCGGCCTTGTTTTGCTTCGTGAGTCTTCTAGAAAAGGGTATTGCAAAAATATGCCAAGACCTTCGGTGATGAGCGATCGCGCATGCAGTTGACGAAATCTCCTGTGTTGATTGTTCCCCGGGAGTGAGCCCGTTCGGGGCTCCCCAGATTTCAGGATCTCACTTTCTTAGAATTCCCGATTTCAAACTTGTTTCGGCACTTTTAACCTTGTAGTTTATCTGCCATTGCACAAAACTCCGACGACCTACTGACATACCAAACAAAACATGTTCCTCAGGAATTTGGAGAGGCACTACACCTTGGCGACAAGTAGAAACCTCGCCAAGTATTTCGGGTAAAAAAATTCAGCAGGTGCGAACTTAAGTTGAGAGAAATGAGACAAGAGAGAACGCAAGGTGGGTCGATATTTTTTTCCTTTGTTGTAATCGACAACGGATTGCTTCGTTGACTCCATGACGGATGAAAAAAAAGTCGCGAGGCTCTTGTCGATGTCTTTAAAAATTTCACTTTCCTGAGGCACGCACTTCCTTTCCTCAACATTCGACCTGAATGAAGGATTGTCATGCTCATTTCATTTTGGATCATACAGTAAACATAATTAACATGCATGAAAATTAAAATAATATTGAAATGGCATATACAATTGGCTAAATGAAATTTTTGTAACGTTTCTAAATAGATTAAATGAAAACTGAGAGGGTGATTCGTGATGCGAGAAATGCGGTGAGAGAGAGCAGGTGTGTCAGTCAATTCTTTTCTTTGTCTCAGTTGGTGAAAACTCAAATGATTCGTCACTTCTACGGGCACGGAAAACTTTCATAAGACTCCTGCCAATGGTTTCACTTTCCTAACCGATGCGTATACTTCGCATTGCTCCATTTTTGACACACGGTGATTATGATATGGGAAACTTGGTGAATTACGTTAATTGGGAAACTTATTTGAAAGAGTTATTCATTCATTACTTATTGAAAAGCTAAATTTTTAACTTGTACTGACATTTATTTGATTATTGTAAAGCACTTCAATGTTCTCAAGTGAATGATGACATCAAAGTTCAAAGGTTCAGGCATTCTTAAATAAAAGTCAACATTTAATTTATCTATTTACGACAGCAATAGAAATAAATCCATCGTCAGTTCAAGATGACAGGAATTTAAAAACACAAATTACTGATTTCAGATCATAATTCTGAGTTGTAAAACCCGGCAGACCTTATATTACATCTGTTTTTCCCAGTTTTCAAAGAGCCAGATTACTAGTCTAAGTGGTGACATAAAAATTCATGTGCTAATGCATTAAGAACTGCATACATTACTCTTACGCCCCAGCAACCTGTAAAGGCTGTCTTCACTTGTGACCATATAACAGCTATTATTGTTAAGCGTGGAAATGTCCTCTTTATTTCTCAAATTAGAGTGATCAAATTCCTCTGACAAACTGGCAATGGGGTGCTATAACAATGACGCAACGCTGTTAATGATTTTAAAATAATGCCTACAAACCTCTTTAAAAAACACGATGTCTTGGGAGATACGTGATTTATTATCGATCATTTGGAAAGTGCGGCCCCATTGCTGCAAGTAATTGATGGGAGATCGCCATTCAGTGGCCTTCATCTCTGCTGTCATCAACTCCACCTCTAAGCAACTACCTCTCATTTCACAGAAGAGTGGAAAACAAAGCTACCATCATTCGAAAGAGAACAAACAGGTTAGTTTATCGTTTACCGTAAATGTATTAATATCTGTTAGACAAGGTAAAACCTTTATTGTACCTGTTTTAAACATGGTGTGATATTTTTCCGCCTTTTTAAACATATGGTGTCCTTGTTTCATAACATTGAGGCAATGTTACTATCATTTATTTCTTTTAAACTTTCATATACTTAAACCTATTCTTATTTGTTTAAAAGATACAGCTTCCTTTTCACAGCATGACATTTTTTTTAGATTAGCAATCAATATTTGATGCCCATGCACGTTTCGCAAGACCTGTTTGCCATTTTAAATATCATCCACTATATAGCAGCTCGTATACCCTGAAGGCAATTTGCCAAGCGCGCCCATTGTGTTACGCAAGAGAAGGTGATCATGCCTTCAAACATGTTTGGTGTTTGAATCTATGCGAACTCACGCATCTCTGTCGTTTGCATATCCATCCCTCATTATTTTTACATGCAAATACGAATACTTGTCAGAGAACCATATCTGCATGCATCAGTGTTCTTCTAAGGGACTACTTTTTAATGTGTTTCCCCTCAATAATCCTGTCATAAGTGTTACCCAAATACGTAGTTCTTAATATCCAAGGCTTGAATAGATAACGCGAGAGTTCATGATCTAATTACAGCACTCATTTTCTTGAAATCTGTCTGATATTTGCCGTTTTCTAATTCTTCCTAAGCAAGAATTTCTGCAGCATACACTTCACCGGACATTGCTTCTGAATGAAGTCACGATTCACTCTTGCCAAATCAAGTGGCTGCCATACGCAGTGGCACATAATCTAACCATGGTTTTGTTTTCATAGACAATATATTGATTGCATCTAATCAATTTACTTACACTATGGCGCCCTCATTGAGCTATGTCGCTTCTTTAACGGGTTAGAGTTTTCTGCGTTGATACTAAGTCGTACTGATCGCCCAGCCCTCATTCAGAGTGAGCTCTAAAAAAAAAGAAATGAGGAGCACAATCTTATTTGACCCGAAAATGAAGCGCAGCGGAGAAGAAGAACATGCGGGAAGTTTCCGGGTTTTAACATGGGAGGTACTGAGCTGATAATTCCGGCAGCCGTACGAGGTGGAGTCATTCGTGAATGAATGTGAAGAGGGTGGGGTGCGTGTTCCCACGCGACCCTTTCCCTCCACACAGAGATCGATGGTTTTCTTTTTGAGGGTCGTGAGCGCGCCCTAAGACGGCGAAAGTGTCCGCAAAGCCGCGATGGAGACTTCAACGGCCGACATCGGATGCCGCAGGCACTGCAACGAGAGCGCTCTCGGTAGTCCGAGTCACGGTTAAGCTGATCCGAATCACGGAACCGTTCTCTATAAGATAAGGTCATCATAGCTTCTATTCCTTAATTTTCCGAACTGTTCATTTGGACTGAAATATACGGTTACGCTACCAAGTATAATCCCTATAAATTATTTCCCCGATTAGCAGAGATATCAGCTCCGGCCGAATGTGACCACAATAGACTGTTTCACTCGATACCACTCGAACGGAAAGTTAAGACATTGAGACCCTAGATATTTCAATTAAACTAGACCACTCCGGCGCACTGCGAATACTTGAGGTTCTTCTCCATTCCGATCCTTATGGAAAATTTCTCAAAATTTCCGATTGAACATAATTGAATATCGCAGTTTCCAAGAATATACATTGATTTTTTTTACCAAAATATAAAAAAGTTTTGAGAAGTAGTAAATATAACTGCTGGATTATAATGCAAATGGATAAAATAGTTCCAGATAATTCCCTGTGATTGACCGTTTTCATTTGAGAACCATCCATAGTATTCTTATTCGCGTTTTCTTTTTCTGGAGTGGAATCATCAGGATGGAGATCCTTGCGGGAGTGAAACTTAGTCACTAGATAAAAATAATTAAAATAAATGAAGAGGCAATCACCTGATAGCCATAGTGATCTAACTTATACATCCAGACCTATTCCCGAATTTTAAATTAAAAGAAACTATAGAGATTTTGGTTTCAAAATCCATGAATTTGATAGAGTTAGAGACTAACAATTAATTTAAAAGATTTAGACCCCACAGGATTTTCAGAATGAACTTTTGTTACCTGATTATAATGTGTTATATAAAATACTCTTACACAATTTCCTTATATTCTACGACTTCATTGATCCTTAAACCCCTTAAGTCCACTGCCGACATGCATAGTTGATATAAAAATGTACCCCTATGACTTTTAGCGTAACAGCATCCTCGGACTTCTCCGAGGTTTATTTCTAAAACCGTCAACAATTTTTTACTGAAGGTAAATTTTTTTTCATGTTTTTTTTCCGATTCGTCTAACATATTATTGAAATGCGGACGCCCAAAATTATTTTGACTTTCTTATTTCTGTAAGTTTGATCTGGAATAGTTTTTAAATAATCTAAAGGGATTTGGATACTGAAATTTTCAATTGGTATAATGAAAATCAAACTTTGTAATTTTCCTCACTATCTTACAGTTTCAAGCGAGATTTCAACGTCTTTGTGGCATTATCAAGGACAAAAATGTATTTTCAATGTCTTCCTCTTGACAATGATGCTAAGATGTTGAAACCGCAGTCGAAATAATAAAATAGGGTAGACCATAACAATTTGGTTTTCATTATACCATGGAAGCGTTCCTCAAACCAACGCCTGAAGGAATTATTAGTAGGCATGTAATGGCATTGCAAACATACCGATGCTAAGTGCATAAGATATTTAAGCAGAAATATCTATGGTTGCAGAATAATATATCGCATGGCTTTCATTTTTCTTTCCAATGGATTTTTCTCACGAGTTCTTCTCTCTCCAGAATTTCCATGTCGATCTGTCATAATTTTCCCATCCTATCAGCCAACAGGTTATTTTATTCTCCTCTCACAAACAGGGATAAACTCGTGGCCAATCACATAAATTGAATGCCCACTATCTTGAAGATACCATAGAGGCGATAAATCATTTCCTTCCGTAGTGGCAATGAATAACGCCCTCTTTTTGCGACCGCCTTATATTTTTTTCATTTTTTTTATAGTGTTCGCATTCAGCAATCCAAAAGGCAAGTGTTGCTGCTTTCCATTGCACTAAAATGGTTATTTATCATCAGCTTTTTTTGAGGTTTTGAGCCGTGCTTGAGCGAAAATCTTCCTCAATGTGTAATTTAGACTCAGTCCAAAGCGATTGGATTGAGATGAATCCAACGGTGTTCATAAGGATATTGGATGAAGTTGTAATACTATCTCACGATATTGATTTAACGGAGTAATAAGACCCAAAACATAATGTCACATTTTTATGTACGTACGTCATATGTTAAGACGAGGCAAACCCAGTATTCTAATAACTACCCAAGAGGATTTTAAAAGAAATATAAAATTGTCTGACCTTGACTGTCAATTAGTGGATCAGTACGAGTTTTCATATGATGCATGAAAATGGGGTTTTTGGGAATTTATGTCAAGCAGAATGGTCGGTAGACTCACAACTATTAGCAAAAAAACGTCTTATGAAAGAAGCAACTTTTTACTTGAGCATCAACAGCCCCTGAACACCGTGTATTTATGGCAAAATCGCCCTGTGGGAAAATCAGATATTATCAAAATTCTTGCCCCAGACGCAAGGACATTCTCGTGAATAAGATCACCAGTATATTGTATTTCATTTGAAAAGTAGCATAAAAGGGAAAAAATTCTACTGTAACTTGAAGCTTATTATGTCCTTGGATTAATACCAATTGTACTCCATCTATCTAACTGAAGAATCAATAATTCCTTAAAGTTGAATCACGATTCAAAGGAAGTTCATTTATTTTTTAAGCTTTCACAAAACGATGTCATTTCATCCTTATGGATCGATAGAAATTCTTTCAACATTTTCTACTCAGATCCTTCATTTTCTGATTGTTGCCTATCGTTGTTCAATCACGCGAAATTGCGGGCATTACGTAAGCGTGTATGTTAACAAAGTTATAAACTCAGGCGACGAAACTTCGATACGAGAGAAAAACCCATGACCAAGGTATTATACACCAGTTGAACTTTAGGAATGGGAACAGTTCATTGGTGTTTAAGTCCCGCGAAAATGGAGGGTGACGGGGGATGAAGTAATGGAGTAGGCTGGGTCTAAAACCATTAAACCAAACCTTAACGTGGAATTATTCATCCCATTCTCTAACGAACACTTCACCTGGGGAAATCGCCGGCTCAAATGGGATTTCCGTCCGTATTTCACCGCTCCTCAGCCGACCCCCAGAAGATGATTCGGAAGAGGTGGACTAACCAGGCGTGACATCACCTCCGATGCCCGGTTTCCCCCTAGTTGACCGTCACCTTAAGGACGAAAGAAAAGAGAAAACTCCACCCAAAGAAGCAAAAATAGAAGTGCCTGCCAGGCTGTGGGAGGGGAATCCGGGAAGCCACCGTCTTGAGTCTATGTCATTGCCACAGCCGTCTCGTCGCCATTTCTCATCACGGATATTGTCTCACGAGAGAATTTTTATTTATTTCCTTTATTATTGCGCAGTTTGGCATTCCCCATTGCGCAAGACACTCTGGCCATCGAATTTCAATCGTGTCACGATTTTAGAAAAACAACAGGTGATGAATACACATTATTTTTGTTCCTCTTCTGTTTTTTGGTGTCGCTATTTCATAAATAGAATGTAATATATGATAGTATAACAGTCGAAGGTACAATGCAGCCACTTTAAATATGCATTATAGAGCTTTCGTTCATTTGCATAGTTTTCCTTGTTTTATATTTCCTAATATGTCTAAAATGTCTATCCATTCGTATATTTACTACAATTTGAATATATTTGTTTGTCATTTCTACTCCATTGAGTCTTCTTTTTAATCTAGAATGACTTCAATTACACAATGAAGGGTGGCGAGAAGCATAATTTAAATTTTCTTTCGCAAGTAATTTCGCAAGCAAACACATATTTCACTGATTTTGAGGATACATAGTACCGAATGAAATACATATAGTGTACATGTGATTAATAATTCGTTAAAATTATAATCTAATATTTAATTAATGAATCATTTATTTTTAAATTTTGCTCAAAAGCATTCAACAGGTATATTAAATCATATCTGTATACCCGTAAAAATATTTCGTTAAGGATCACGAAACTCATTGAAACGTCATATCTTTTGGGTCGTTTCAATACTACAAGTACAACACTGTTCTCTTCGCTATCGCACGCTTCTTCAGTGAGTTTTATGGCATCATATAATGAATTATCCCAACAAGTGCGGATAATATTGGGCAGCGAAAGTTTGAACGAGCCGAAATATTTTGATAACAAAGTAACATTGAGTGAATCCATCAAGATTATCAAAATTGAACAACACCATTTTGATATTTTTGTAAATGAACCCTAAAGATGTCCAAAGTGAGGGAGACAATAGTGGACAGGTTTATAGAAAAAATATCATTCACGCGACTATATATTGAATTTCTATTATTACTATTGCTATTCTCCCAGTTAAAGTAGGTTTTGAATAGAAATAGCTTATACAATAGTAAGACAATACATTCACTTGCCTCTTCTAACAAAAAACAACTAGGCATTCGACAATAATCTATCTGATCCGGTGGCGGATTCACAGGGAATGGGAAAGCAAGCCCCCCTTCGTTCCCCTAAAGAACCCTTCATTGATATAATATTTATTGAATTCGGTACCAATAAACTGATTTTATCTGTATGTTTATATACATATATATATACATACATATATATATATATATATATATATATATATATATATATATGTGTGTTCGTCCTTTATATGTGTTCCTATCCCTTTTCCTTATATCTGTTTCTGTATATATGAGTATTTATTCGCCGTTTGGCGGGATTTCGTGTTTGAATGTATATATATATATATATATATATATATATATATATATATATATATATATATATATATATATACACATATATATACATATATATATACCAAAAATATGAAAAGATAAAATACCTAAAATAAAGAATTCAAGTTTAGGTTTTCCTATATCTCCCTTGACGCTATACGCAGTTTCTTCCCCATGAGGGCTCTTAACTCCCACCACGCACCTTCCGCTTCATCCAAGGGCAAACTAAGGCCAATTGTAAGCTCTAGGGAAGATTTTTCTCACGCAAAAGGGGGTTAAGAGTGCTCAAGAAGATGAAACGATTAGATATAAGCCATAAGGTGAAGCCTCGTCTCCCCGACTTGATGCCCCGCCCCACCGTTGGGGTAAGGTGACGCACCATGAAGGATCTCGTATTCCTCATGCAAAGACTTATGAAAGGATAAGACAAACTCCTCCTCGGATCTAAACTGGAAACAGAATGACGTTCAAGATCATAAGGTACTAATGCAGATATGATTAAGACATGGTGCTTGAAAAAAACGAAAACAGGTGATGAAATTCGAAACTCTTTTCCTGGAGTACATACATCCGCGAAAAATCTCAGTCTGAATCAGTGACCAGTAATTCTTTGTCAGAACACTACGATGAAAAATATCTGAGTCACTTCAAAGCGGCGCACCTGGTATGTTCTTCTTTTCCATCCCATTTACACAAAATCGACTGCTTAAAGAATACCCCAGTCCTGAATGACATTTTTAACAACATTGGGCTTCCTCAAGATGCTGACCCTTCAGTTTCGTATTTGAATTAATATCTACAGTTTGATAAAACAAAATGTGTGCTCCACTCCGCCACTTTGTTACGTATCTTAGGTATTCCAAACTACAGGAACGAAGAGTAACATGATGATGTTTTTCAATTCTTAGAAATAACAAATATAATAACAATTAAATAATAATTAATAATAACAAATTGGAAGCATTAATACTTCCTATCGCTTTGAAAGTGCTGTTAGGCTTAAGCGTACCAAACTCTTTTCATGATCATTATTTCAACTTGAGAAATGCTGTCGTTATTTAATAAAATTCTTACACCCTAACATGTTGATGGTAGATGGCCACGTTAAATGAAGGTGCATTACTAATAAATGTCTTCCTAAAAAAACAACAAGCCATGTGTGTTTTCTTTAACAGAATGACTTATCCCTGTTCAGCCCTCATGTAAAAACTCCTTTATTTTTTCCAATCTGTGACTGATTAAAAAAAATGATTCTGTAATAGCCAATCTTGCAATTTCAATCAGATGAATTTATATAAAAATGTTTAAGAAGAGTTTAAACAACTAACGTTTAAGTGACTTGGTGAACTTTCTGGGACATTGAAAATGAATATATTTTGTCATTTACAATTGCTTGTGATTATTTAGCAATTTTTAGCAATTAAAGTCATTATTTCAGCTACCTCACCAAGTCATGAGAGTCATTATCAGAATGCTTCACCCAAAACATGAACATCTATACTAATTATCTTTTCACATATGTAAGACGGTACATGAATCTCTCCAAAACTACTAGGTACCCAGTGAGGACCCCTTATCCAAAGGGCCAGGATATGGGAGATTAGCGGAATATTTCTGTCATTAATAAAATTTCACATAAACAAACAATTATGCCCTCTACAACTTTTGATCCCCAGAGCGTAAAATTATTAATATCAGAGTGCATTGCGGTCCCGCAGTTCTACATCTACGCAATACACAACAATGCCACACACCCTAGCTCCCTGCCACACACCTTAGCGGTGGCTTACAGGGTACTAAAGCATACTGAAATACTAAATACGCCGCGTGTGTCGTGGGGTATTTGGGTACCAGCCATGCGAACAGAAATATTAGTTCATACATCCCTTTGACTGTATTTTAGCTAATTTATAATAACACTAGCGCATAAATTCTGATATACATCATGCAATAATTGAAGTGTTTGATTAAATAATTAAATTTTAGTCATCAATTTAAAATTTGTGCTATTGCTTTAAAATTTAACAGAATATTCAGCTTTTTGTGATAAAATAGGATGATAAGAATGTTTCGGTTCATACATGACAATGGCTTTCCTCTTAAAGGATTTCGAGATCCGCTACTGGTGAAATTATTCAGTCGTACGTGTGCACTTCCATAGAATAGATGACTAAATGATTAACGACGCGAGTGTTCGGGGATCTCCCAAGGGTATCACATTTTTGCAAGTCCTCTGGCTAGTGAGAAATCCATTTATTCACACCATCCTCCACAGAGGAAGGTTAAGACCTCCAGGGGAAACCTTCGAAAGTCCCCTTCCATTCAATGGAACCACGCACACGTTCACGCGTGCGTGGTTTCTGGCGAGGCGCAGTGACGAGCGGCGAAGGGGAGCGAAAAATTTGCATATTCACGGGCGATGGCCCACAGGGCGGAAGACCTTTTAACTGCTCCCAGTATGATTCTCCTCTCTTATTGTCGTCCAGCACTCCCTATCCTCCACGTCTTTAAGACGAGCCCTGTCTTACTGCGAGGAGCTCAACAGATCATATTGTTGGTTCTTATGTTTCAGCGGCGTTTATCACTAGATTTTCTCACCATTTTTGGTGTCTTTACCGCGTGCAATGACATTGTTGACAACAGTTATGCTGGTGCCCCAATTAGTGTCTTTAGATCGAAGGTATCGGTTTTGATTCGATATTAAAGTTTATTTATTGGATGCTTTTAGGACCCTATTCCACAATACGCTGGACACACTGATATTCGACAGTTGTTAATCAGCGATCAAAT
Organism: Hetaerina americana; assembly: GCF_022747635.1. NCBI lineage: Eukaryota > Metazoa > Arthropoda > Insecta > Odonata > Calopterygidae > Hetaerina > Hetaerina americana. Next base: position 33,282,295 of record NW_027287538.1, read on the forward strand.
ACCCGTTATAGGCTGGAGTTCATTAATTTTTTTTGAAGGTTTTTATTGTTTATTGCTTGTAATTTTTCCCTATTTTACAAGCCGCTGTGCACTATGTAATAAATACAAGCAATATCCGTTATAGGCCCGAGCCTTTTCAGGTTCAATTAAATTATGTCATTGGCTATGTGCATACAGCTATTATTTGTTCAAACACTGCTTGGCCAGGAAATTTTGGCTGTCTTTATATTGGGTGTCACCCGCGTGCTAGCTGCTTCGTGATTGGCTCTTCCTCGAAGATCGCTTTAAAGTTAAACTGATAAATCCCTTAAAAATTGCAAAACGCCGTTGATTCAAGGCGGCATCATCCCATCACAAGATATAAGAAAATATTAGCCCATTAAACCATTAGCGCGTGGAAAGGCATGAACAATTTTTCACAAAAACGAAAACTATACAATAAACATTTAGCATACTACTTTTTAATAAATCAGGGTTTTCCTTTACATACCTATTAATAATGAGTTCCTTATTAAGAAACTAGTACCGAGTATGAGATATAAGGGATAGTTAAGGCTGGTGATTTGTGGTATTCTATTTTTAATTGTTGCAATTCATCACTGAAAACAGACTTAACGTTCCACGGAAATAATTTTTATTCTTCCAAAAATTTTACGACACTGTAGCATCTCCTCGAATCTCATTCAGGATTCTATATTTCATGAAGATGTTACAGCGTATTAAACTATATACGTACTATTTGAAGAATAAATATTATTTCCGTGAAACGCATTTTAGGTGACTTTCCAGTCATCGTCGCCACAGACAGTCCAAGTTAAATGTACTACCTAAGACACGGAAATTATGTTTATTCATCAATTAGTTTCACTACACCGTAGCACCTTCAGAAGTCATAGGATTTTTAATAGGACCCCAACACATAGGCAACAGTGCATTTTAACTCGTAGAACGCAAATTCTGCGTAGTGTGTTACCTTCCAATCATCATGAATGTCATTTCAGAACGAATCGGCCTCATCTGTCAGGGCTGGTTTAATTAGAAAGAATTCATTAATTTCTATGTGGAGGAATACCTAAGTTGCTTACTTCAAATCACCCTCCATTAGACCCCGCGCTAAACGTCCTATTGTGGAGAGCAATTCACTGAAAACTAACGTGAAAGGCATAGTCATTAAGAATTCCAATGGATTCTACTCGTATATTTAGAGATGCTTGTGGTGAAACTTTCTGTGTGTCTGGAATTATTCGAGTCGAGAGCCTTGCATAATTCCTCCCGTCGGCTCTCCCAACAGCTGCCTCCTCTTCTCTCCTCGACGGTCAGGATGCAGACATGTCGCCGGGCCACACGCGAACGACCGGAACTGGATGACGTGACGGATGCCGCGGGGGGCGAGGGGGGGGAGGGAATCGCATTCGGGGAACAGGCGCACGTCACTTTTATCCCCATACACTAAATTAAAATTTAATAAAAACTGGGAAGAGTGAGGTGGCGGAAAGAAGAGATATGGAGAAAAAATAATAAAGAGTCGGTAAGGGGGGAGAGACAGGGTTGGGTGGCTGCATAATATATCGGATGGGAACCGGGGAACTTGAAATGGATCTGGAATCGAATGAATCCCCTCGGAAATCACACCGTGTGATCCCTGTGCGACATTCTTCGGCGTCCGCGCCGCATTCGCCTTTTATGGGACAGAGAGCTCGAGTTGGCTTCTGTGTCTCGCCGCTCGTCCAATGGGACGTGCACCAATTCAACAGCGAAGCCGCGTCATAATCGCCTGGACGCCCCTCGAATGAGAATCGAAACTTTAATGTGCCGCATATCACCTCGAATGCATTTCCGAATATGACATATTTCGAAGCTAAATGAAGAGATTATATTGATTTAATTTAAAGCCCAGAGCGAGGAAAACGAGGGAAGTGCATTAAGCTGTTTGGTGGTAAAAATAATATCTTCAAGGAAATAGATATTTCCTCAATGTACAAATTTAGGTTAAGACACGACCAGTTTATGATAAGAACAAAATCAAAATTAAATTATACATATGTAATATTTACCTTCGTGTAAGTATGGCTGTTTCAGCAAAGCAATAGAAGTTTATTAAAGCATAAGCGTAAAATAGAAAGAAATACCAACACCTCTTACTCTATTATATTATTTGTATGAACGTCATACAGCAATATAAAATTGGTATAGTTTCCTTTGACGCATAAGGTACTTAAAAATATATATGAGTGACTCAGATGCATAATACGTATTCAAATATTTTTCAGATTACTGAACTTTAAATTAACTTATACTTACAACTAATGGTTAGATAAGCGTTATTGAAGAGTTGTGGGGAAAATGTTGTAACCTTCAAACTCGTGAGAAGTAATTCATCAAGAATTATGAGAAAGTAAGTTGTGAGAGTCTGACTGGAGGGAGAATCGGTGTAGAATTTGTGTTAATCGTCAAGTTATTATTTTTGCTACCCGTAATTTCTTATGCTCTTATTTTATAGCGCTTTACAAAATAATAATGAACCCTCTAACCCCAATTTCATTAAATATAACATTTATTTCCGTGAAATTAAGGCTTGATTAAGTACTATTTGTAAAAATGAATTGTTCATCCTTCTTCTCTCCTAAAGATAGAGATTTTAAGCTTAAAGTTTATATCAGTAACTTACACAATACTCAAGATTCAAAACAAAAGGAAAAATATTTCACACAGAAATATTTTTAAAATACATCATTTGAAATATTTATTCGAAATCGGCAAATCGGAACATCTTACCTTGAACAACGGCTTATTTTCATGATCAGTTTAAATTTCATTTGCCTTCCACTTGTACTTAATTGTTGATATTACTTTTTGTGATATGGTTTGAAACGGAAAGCATCGAGAAAAATTCGCTGAATATGTAAATCTGTGAAATGCATTTACAAGGTAGTCCTCAGTCATTCTCTGCAATGCGGGTGAAAATAATCGTATACCAGCTGCGTATTAGCTTGATGTTTTTTGTACTTAAACCGTGGCGGACGCGTGATAAAAGTTGCAAAAATCGAGATCACTAAACTCAAGTCCAAGGTTTCTTATCGTTCCTTTCTATCTGAAACGCCAAACCTGGACTTTCATAGTCGACCCATAGATTGGAACTATTTATTACCAAAATTGGCAATATTCTACTGAGGTGTATCAATAGGCCTTAGATATATAATTCAAAAGAATGCTCATGTTATCGACGTGATTCCGTATAATCTATCATATCTATTATTGGCTAATGAATGAAGCCACCATATTTCGACATTGCCATTAACTAGATGTCAAAACGTAAAGTCGCCTAGTAAGTGGAATGTAAAAATTTACCCACATTCATATTTTGTAATATAATTTTCTTGCGGCTCACATTAGTTTTCGGAAATAAATAGTTACCTGGGTTACAATTATACCACCATTTCGCAACAGGACGAAAATGAATTAACCAAACAAATATCTCAGACAAATAAGTCAATGTCGTGAGATAACCTTCGTTTTCAAAGGCCACTAAAAGAGCATACTTCCCTTCATTAATGCTAATGTATGTATCCCTGATGTACGTATTCACGGTTCACCTTTTACTTCACGGTGACTCAAAATGTACTTTTCTGTCCGCAACTACGAAATAATTATTGGATTGTATGTGCCTCTAGCAAATAGAAAGTATTTCTGTATTTGTAAGTGTATCTCAAAATTAATGTTCTCGAAGACCCCTGAAAAACGTCTCTTTAATCTCACGGGATCTTGCTGCACCATTAATTATTTCAGAATTATCGGGACTGATAAGAAAGAAAGATGAATATTTTTATGCATAATGAATTCCATGCTTGCGATGCACGTGTGTGTGTATGTTTGTATGCATACGTATACAAAAGTTCAGTCACAAGCGTGGTGACAGCTATTAAATCTTGAAAAAAAAACATTTTAAATTTTATATTAAAAAATCACGCTAGTAAATAAAATTATGTACACTTTTGTGAACATTTTTCCTGAATTATATATATATATATATATATATATATATATATATATATATATATATATATATATATATTTAAAGAGAGACCTTAAGTAAAAGATTAAAAATAAATAAAATTAAAAGTTTCACAATTTTGCATATACCTAAAGATAAGAGTTTTCCACCGAATGGCTCTAAGTCACACGAGAAGTCCTTTACCCCTGTATGCCGTAAATACACGTATTGATTCTTTCAATAAGGCACTACTGATGAATTTATTCAGATGAGTGTAAAAGTCCGATGTCAATGGAAAAGTTAAAGTATATTTTAAATTATTGGAAGTGCCCTGGGTAGATATGGTTTTATACCTATGATCAAAAATACTTAATCAGTTGCTTTATGGACTTATGGGACAAAATTAATATTCTTTGTTCTTAATGGATAGCTCAAACTACCCGAAGGTCAAACCCATTCACCTCATGGTGTCCAAATTTCAAAGCTCTTCCTCATCCTCTCACGCCCGTCTAACAATCTACTTTCTAATACGGTCTTCAAAGTCCCGCTACCTCATCAGCCATTTCCATTTATGTCTTCGCAGAATTTCCCCCACCAACCTCCTCTCTTGCCCCACCCTATCAAACATTCCCCTCTTCCTCTCTAGCCAGCTTGTTTTCGTTCTATGTACTAGTGACTCCTCCATCCACCATCCATCTCCAGCTTGAAGTCTACCCCCTGATCCTCCAGGAACTGATCAATCCCTCCGAATGTGCGAGTATTGACAGCTGATTAAATTTATACATATACATATTAATGTTATATATATATATATATATATATATATATATATATATATATATAGAGTCTCACTTGAAGAAGGCCTCTGAGAGGGCCGAAAGCTCGAACAATTTACCGTGTGAGTGTCCTTTTAAATGTTGCTATTCTATTCTATTTGTGTTTTATTGTGTCAGCACATTATTATATATATATATATATATATTTTGTTATATATATATGTGTGGATCGCGCTAGTCCAGGGGATAGAGCGGTAGACTACTGACCGGAGGGCCCCGGGTTCGATTCTCGGGCTCTGGGCACCTGCAGCTCCACCCAAGCTATTTTTCGGGTACCAGATCTTCCCGGGAAACCTTAACCGGCATAGGTAAAGGAACTGAACCCCCTACCCTGATGTGTGAATCTCACACGCCGTCGGGCTTAGAACTGGGTGAACTCTACCATCACCTACCAAACCGACCTTCGGGTTGATTACTGTGTTTATGAAATAAATATATATATTAATATTACAAACACTCTTAAAATATTGACGCAAATAACAAGGCCACATAACGTTTATATATTTCAACGATTCGGGGGAGGATTCGTCTTCATGAAACAAAGAAAAAATCTTCGAAGAATCCTCTCCGAAGAACTTCAGGAAGTTCTTTTTCGTTCGACGAAGGCGGCTCAACCTTAAAATATGAGAGCGTTCTATTTTTTTATTTCTGCACCTGAAAACCGGCTTTGATATGTACTGGGTATTCTCAATGCACGACGTTTCTTCTAATTGTGTGAATGTATTAATTGCATGTCTCATGGTTTGTATGAAAATTATCGGTAAAAGTTTCGGAAAAATAGATTTATTTCAGATATTGCCACATTGCCTCAGAATTTTTCAAAGTGTTTCCCTTGAGCATCAACACAATTTTCCTACAGCGTCAACACACTTTTGCAAGCAGCTTTTTCACAACTCGGAGCTTCCCTGGTAGGCTGATTCAGAAGGTCCTTGAGGGTACGCGTGCAAGCTTCTTTGACGGCATTTAGGGTCTCATGGTGGTATCCTTTGAGGGAGGATTTCACTTTTAGGAAAAGGAAATAGTCTGCTGGTGCCAAGTCGGGAATGTAAGGGGGTTGGGGAATCATCGCGATAACGTTGCAGAAGGCCATCACAAGCAGGCACTCAACTCTGATTTTGGTCGTCCGTCAAGACCTTCGGGACGAGTTTTTATTTTATGTAGAAAAACCAAGTGTTTCTTTTGCAATATGTATCGTTTCCACAAAGTGACGCCTGAAGTTATCTCCTTTTTCTTCGGGACGAGTTTAGTGCAGATCTTTCCTACCGCCAAAGTTTCTGTGATAACGGTGTTCACTGTCATTTTATCAATACCAATACGATCTGCTGTCATGCGCCCACTTGAACGATGGTCTCAATTCAGCATTCGAAGCACACGTCAGGAATAAATTGTTTCAGATACATTTTATACAAACCTTGTACTTTAAGCCTCAAATCAAACGATTCCGTTCAATGGTTCCCTAAACTACTCCCATTGCGAAAAAAAGCCATGGCCTAAATCCCCCGAAATGATCTCTTAGCTACCGAGTGATCCATCGCTTTTTGGTATCCGAGCTCTAATTCACCGGAGAATTAAATTGTGCGAATTCCAACATCGGGTCAAATCACGAATAAATGAACGAATCAATTACTTCCCTTGTTCTAAAACCAATGTAATGTGACTTTAGTAGATAGTGATGAAGAACATTCGTAGACGCAATTTTTGCTGGCGCAGTTCTTCTCCTATTCCCCTTTACAAACATTTCCGTATTTTTACAAATATGTTTTTAAATCTTTTGGAATTTACTCTAGAAATATCCAAAAAAACTCACTCGACTTCTTTCTCCAAGCAAAGATAATGTTTTTAAACAAATGGGGAGAAAACAGAATACATTATTCATGGGGGGTTTAATTATGTTCATTCCCTTCGGTCATAATTCCCTTTCCACCTCCTCCCCACCCCCACCGTAGCCCCCGCCATAGAAAGCGCTTCCTCGCGTGAGTGTTCCGGAGGAATCTGCGCGTATTTCTCTCTCTTTTATGGTAAAAGGAAGAGGGGGTCTCGTCTCTGGGGTCCACAGTCTTGAGAGAGACGTAAATAGGAATACCCTTCCTTCCGTCCTCTCTACCACGGCGTCGCTCGTGACCTTAAGACAGACGACACGCAATTGCCCTCTTCCCACAGAAGGCACGGGTACGTAACATACGTGAACACACCACACACACACACACACACAGATACCCACACCATCTCGGTTGACGAAGATATGTAAAAAGAGCGGCTTGACCTTTACGAGAGCAGTTCCTCCCCCAGTCCGGAACAGGTAGAGAGAGGCGAGAGGCTTGTTTTATGGAAGGGCACAGGTTATGCAAGGCCGTGGCGCCGACGGCGCTATTAATTATATGCACATCGGTCGATCTCCATGGAGACACGTCTGTGGTGTGAACCCTTCATCCAGAATGGAGTTTAAGGGGAATCAACGGGGCCGTTTGACTGCGTCAAATGTCAGAGGTGTAACAATACTTTTGGACACATTTATGACTATTTTTTTAAATAAGAGTCGGTCGACATTCATGATCGCCTTCTTCCGGTTTTCTTTTAACCATTCGATATTATTCAGATTCAGGGCTCTCGTGTTTCGATGCTGCAGATGTGAGATTGAGAGCAAAACCCTTAAAAATATATGCGAAATCGCCTAATTTCGACTCATTATATGGGGCACTCAAAATATTTCATATGCTGCTCGAAGTAAAAAAAATGAAAATAGCAATCTCAATTTTTTATCAAAAACTGTTTGTATAAAAAAGAGCTTTTTCCGTTAAAATGAAATAAATTGTAATGTACAACTCCGAATATTTTCAAATAATATAATATTAAGTCAAAAGGTCATCTATATTTTTAAGGAATGACAAATCACAGACATAAAAATACGAGCCGAAACGATGATGATGGATGAATGACTGGAACAGTTTTATAATCTCTGATTCCTGTGAAAAGTTTTGAAACAAAAACATTCTTTTCTGAATGTTCGACACAGAAAAAGACAATCTATAAGTAGCCCAATTATGGTATCCACCCGTTTTAATTCAAAAAAACAAAAAGCAACGGTTCTTTTAACGGATTTTGAGACCTTAAGATAAGATAATATTCTTAGTGAATTTCTCCTGAGCCGAGATCTGGCAAAGTCGTTTTCTCACACCCGAAAACAGTCGATATTTTCGGTACGTCATCGCCCGTTTTTCATCAAAATCCTTAACCCCATTATCAGCATTAAATTTGCCATAATTACTTACTCGCTTGATTGTATAGGCTGCTATTAAATTAGCAATTTATGTTATTACTACCCCTACGTACCATTGTGTGCAAAGGTTGGCGTTCATCCTATTAAGAGGAACAGTGGTGAATATAGAAGTTTTCCATAATTGATGCAAGCGTATTATATCGAAATTGAAACGCGATATGGATACCAAAACCACTTGGAATGTCTCAAATAATCTCGGATTTAAGCGGAGGTATTCTTAGCTATTTTCTTTTGACAACAAAACTAAAACTGCAGTGCTTTCCTGTTGGTTTACCGCTTAAAATAATTTAATTTTTAAAGGTTAAGTCGGGATTGTGTATCTACGTATGTATTGGATTGCGTGGTGAAATGCTATCATTGATTGTACATCTAGATCGCGCAATTTGATGCGCAAAATGTGAACCAATAACGCAAGACTAGTGTAATAAAATAATAAGCAAACTAATATGCTCATTTTTCACCCAACTTTTATGCAGCAGCGTTAACGGAACTCCACAGGAAACTGGGAGGAGTCTAAGAAACTTTGGACGCCTGACATCTGTACACACATTTTGGTTCCGGCATGATCTATCTTAAAAAAATATCGTTTTATTCATCTCAAAATTCCACTTTATCGTTACCATTACAAATTTACTGCGCTTATTCCCGCATTTGTGCCCTACGCTGCGGAGTTTATACTATTCATTTCATCTTAGTCATAATCATTCATTAGTCATTTATCCAAGGTACGAGATCTCGTTTATGCTTTTACAAAGTGTCTTAAAGAGTTGATAAAACCTGGGAAGAAAAATTATGGCCTCTGAGAAACCAAAGCAATCCTCCGAAGATTTTCATTATGGTGAATGTTTCACTGCTGAAATTCTTTATTATTTTTTCAGCTGTAATTTAAACTGACTAGATCGCTTACATCTCAAACTCTAACTAACAAATATATGCGTATGAAAACAAATTGGAATATTGCTATACTACCAATATTACTAGCTAATTAATACTCAATTGGTGTCACCATAATTAAAAACCCTTCAATTCACAACTTTACGAATAAAGTAATGCCGAAATTTGTATATTGCTCTCAACATGACCACCATTCGCAATCTCAAGTACTTCAAAAAGAACGGGACTTGGGAAAAAAATTCGCTAAACGAATCCATTACTGAAACCACAAAATCGCCAACGTGTCCGGGACTTGAGCGACCTACTGAGAACCAATATGCATCTGTTTCCCACTCCAGATATAAGCCCTCGAGAGTGCGAGAAACTTTTTTTCTTTCTTCGTGAAGTGGATGGTGGGAAAGGCCTCGGGAAATTGCGAGAAAAAAACTGGATAAGAGTCTTTCTCTTCCACTCTCTTTGCATTCTTCCCCTTCCCGCCTTTCCCATGTTATCCTCTATGAGTGCGGCGCACCCTTTTTCCTCCCCGACGTGACTCACGAATTCTTCGTACACACGGGTGACTGTGCTTTAAGGGCGGCGCTTCCTTACGAAAAGCTAGAGCATGAATGACATCACCCAAAACGACACACAATAACTTTGTCGAAGAGTACCAATGGCACGTGACATAAGGTCATTGGTATAGTCCAGCCATTGGCAACTACAGCAAATATTTACGATTCAATAGTTTACGGAGATGTTATTTAGAAAAAATGATTTAATTAGTAGTTATTGCCACTTAAAATGAATTAATAGATGGAGGAAGGTTCATATGTATCCGATACTACCACCAAAGCGGTCGATTAACTAAACTAAACATAAAAAATAAGATTACTGATAAGCGCAATGTACGTATTTTAGTTATTACGGTATTTTCTTTATACCAGCCTAGTGATACCATTTTTTTCTTTGAGGATCCAACAACATGATAAATAAATAATTACTTCCGCGACGACTTTCAGTTGACTCATGAATTTCATAATGTTGTCGTAAAATCTATTTTGGGCATAAGCAAGTTTTGAATAGGCGCGCGAAGCACACCAGGGCCACGTGTGTGCGTTTGTGCGGCTTTCTCTCTCTTCCCTCCAGGGCGCTGGAAGTATACCACCTTTTCCAACTCCCATAGGCGCTTCTCGTCCGCCCTTCACACCATCAGAGAGGCCGCGCGTTTCTGAGGCACGTGGGTTGTCGCGATGGAGAACGAGGGATAGGCAAAATTGCGATATCGCCTTTCTTTTAGGAGGGGCGTCACCGCTGTCACGTCAGTTAAATATCGTTAGGGCGGAGGTGTGCAGCGCTCGTCTTCACAAATGCTACGCAGAACCACAACGGACGGGGTTATGGGGCCAGTAAGGTTTTGCTTGAGGACTCGGAATATCTTCAAAAGTGGGCGGGGAATTCGTAAAATCAGTTAGGTTTGCTGATGACCAAGCTTTAGTTTGTCAGTCAGCCAAGGGGTTGCAAGCATTGCTGAGTGAATTGGAAATACAGTGCGACAGGTATGGGATGAGAATCAATATTAATAAAACAAAGGTTATGCAATTTTCTAGAAAGAAAAAGGCCAAGCTTAAGCTTGATTGGAGAACCAATGTAACAGAAATAAAGGTTATGTGATTTTCTAGAAAGAAAAAGGGTAAGCTACACATTAAAATAGGAGGGCAAAAAATAGAGCAAGTAGAACAGTTTATGTATCTCGGTAGTGTTTTGGACCAACAGGGTCAAAGTAGTAGGGACGTAAGGAGAAGAATTGCGCTAGGCGAAGAGGCTTTCACAAGGAGGAAGGAGTTGATGACAGGGACTTTGAGTAAGGATGTTAAGAAAAGACTCGTAAAAACTTTGATATGGAGCGTAGCTATGTACGGTGCGGAAACGTGGTCATTGAAGCAGTAGGATAGACGTAGATTGGAGGCTTTTGAAATGTGGGTGTGGAGAAGAATGGAGAAGGTGAAATGGACAGAGAAGAAAACAAATGAGGAAGTACTTGGTATGGTGGGCGAAGAGAGGGGTTTGTTGGGAGCAATCCTATGGAGGCAGGAAAAGTGGATGAAGGGGGTATTGACCGGCAGTGGGATGTTGAAGACTGTGATAGAGGGTAGAATGTTGGGCAAAAGAGCAAAGGGAAGGAACAGGATAGGGATGTTGGACGGGATGAAGGGAGGAAGAAAGTACTCAGAGATGAAGAGGGACCTGATATAGAGTAGGATGATTGATTTTGTGTTTTGTTAGGAGTAATAAAATATTTGTTTGGTAGTTGTGTCCATCCAAAAACCTACCTTAAACGGTAGATTACCTTAAAAAAATATATATATACTTATATATATACTTATATATATACTATATACTTATATATATATACTTATATATATATATATACTTATATATATATACTTATATATATATATATATATATATATATATATATATATATATATATATATACTTATATATATATATATACTTATATATATATACTTATACATATATACTTATATATAAATATATAAAAACACAGATGTAGATTTTTAGAATATAGAGACACAAAGAAAGGACACTCACAATTTGTTATTTTACGTTTCGACAGCACGGCTGTCGTCTTCAGAATGGCGTTCTCGGGGAAGAGCGGAGAGGATGTGCGGGGGAGAGGTGGGGGAAGGAGAGGTAAAGGGACCAATAGGAAATGAACAAGGGGGTGGGGGGGATATGTAGGCAGCCAATTGATGCATTCAGTGGGCTTGGTTCAGCCCGGGCGGTTTGAATGATTGGGCCACCCAGATATGCGCCATCTCGCGGGTTCTCACCTCTATTATACTCGCAGATTTGGGAAGGATTTCAATCACTGAAACAGAGAAGCAGTCGTCAAAAGATTGGTTGTGGGAAGCGGTGTGAGTAGGGATGGGATAATTAAGAAAGGTGGGAGATTTGGTGGAATATCGGTGGTTATTCATGCGGAGGGAAAGTGCGGTCGTGCATTCGCCCACGTAGAAGGCAGGGCAGAAGTTACAGGAGAGGCGATATATAATATTTTTTGAGGTACAGGTGGCGAGTGGTTGGGAGTTGGTACTGAGTGAGGGGGAGGGTCTTAAAAGATGACAGCATTTGCAGCGTGGGCGGTTGCATGGTGCGGATAGGGGCGGGGGAGAGACGGGGGTGCTTGAAGTTGGATTTGTGGACTTAAAGATGTCTCGCAGGTTCGACGGGCGTTTAAACGAAACAGAGGGACAGTGTGGGAATAAAAGTGATGTGGACTGAGTGTTATTGATAATTGGGAAGAGGTCACGGATTAGATGTTTAATTTTGTGTGTTCCGGGGAAGAAAGTGGTGATAAGATTAGGGCATTTTGGGCGGTTTGGTTTGGGGAGGGGAGTGTATTGTGTTGACGGTTTGAGGATTTTACTGTTTAGCAGTTTTTCAGGGTACCCACATTTTCTGAGGGATTCATGCAGCTGGTCCAAGTATTTCTGTTGGGAGGGGGTGTTGTTGCAGAGACGGAAGCCACGGATAGAGAGTGAGAATGGGATGGAGCGCTTTGTGTGAGGAGGATGGCAGCTGTCGAAATGAAGATATTGTTGCTTATTGGTTGGTTTAATGTGGACTGAAGTGTGAAACGTATTGTTTTGGAGGTGAATATCGATATCTAGGAAGGTAATATTCGAGTCGGATATAGAAGAAGTGAATGATACTGAGGAGGAGGAGTTGAGAGAGGAAATGAAAGAGGATAAAGTTTCGCGTCCGTGGGACCAAAGGAGGAAAATATCATCGATATAGCGGGCCCAGAAGAGTGGTTTTAGGGTTTGTTGTTGCAAAAAGTCGTGTTCTAGTTTACCCATAAAAAGATTGGCGTATGCAGGAGCCATACGCGTGCCCATTGCAGTGCCTTTTATTTGTAAATATATTTTGTCATTGAATTGAAAAGCATTTTTGGTAAGAACGATTTGGCTTAATTCGAGGAGGAAATCTGTGGATGGGGTGTGTGGTGTGGATCGTAGGGAGAGGTAATGTTTCAGGGCTTCGAAGCCTTCTTTGTGGGGAATGGAGGTGTACAGAGATGTGACGTCTATCGTGGCCATGAGAATGGTTGTGTTGTGCGGAATTGGGATTGAGTGTAGACGTTCCAGAAAGTGGTGCGAGTCTTTAATGTAAGAAGGGAGTGAAGTGGCTATCGGTTGAAGGTGGTAGTCTATTAATGCGGAGATTCGTTCTGTGGGTGAGTTGATGCTGGAGACATTTATATATATATATATATATATATATATATATATATATATATATATATATATATATATATATATATGTAATAAACTTCCAGTCGAATGAGACATTACCTTGACTGCTGGAGAACTTAAAAAAATAGAAATAACTAACCGAAAACAATTTGAAATCGAAAAATGTTAATGGATAACTAATAAAGATTTTAAACAACGCCAAATTTTCTGATATTCTCCCCATTTCGTATTCAACGCCAGTTTTCTTTGTGCAGTAGTAATTCTGGTTCTTTGATCGGTCGGGATTCCTTATAAATTATTATAAGCTTAAAATTATTATTCTAGCGCCATATAATTGACTTGATTTATTCCTTGAAACATATGCAGATTACAGCTTAAATTACACATAACCTAGGTTTCAATACATTAGGTGGGCCACAGTGTTAAGACTCCTCACCACCTACAATCATTACCATAATGGATTAATACCCGAGCCATCTGCCGTTTAAACTGTGTTCTATATGATTTTTCAGTAACGAGTTAACTGTAATAGAATAGCCATGAAAATCTGAGGGGCGATTTCCATTTTCAAGTAGTTCAAACTTGCATGAAACATCCCGCTGAATAATGCATATAAAATGCCCTCTCATGTTTAGTTCTTCCTTCCCTGACTACAGAGGGATTTTTAAATGAATGGATTCATAGAAATACTATGTGTGTATACAATACTACTAATAGTGATTTATTATCAGGCACGCAAAATTACATGCAAATCAGAATTTTCCGAGCGCTCACCCCTCGAAATCAAGCTGAGGGGATTCGCTACGAACGAACAGTATTCACCACGCCCTCTGTTAGAGCAACCTTCTAGAATGATGCACTACCGTTACCTCAGTGGATGCGTGCATGCTCTTTGTGAGTCGGTGCAAAATTAGCGCAGATTCCGAGAAGGTCGACCGTGCGGGGAGTCCGCTGTACGGGAAGTGGTTGAGTGCTGGCGAATTACATTGAGAGATGCCTCCCAATGCTGTCTTCCCTTGCAACAGGAAAATCAAAGTCAGCATGCGATCCCCATTAATGCAACCCAACGACTAATATCACATTGGACGGACGGATCGGCTAATTGAAAGGCGGAATTCATCGCCCCGTCGCATCGAGGGGGAGAAGAAGCGGGAAGTAAGCATAAAAGGAATTCAGAAACGGTAAACGCATCCCTAGGCGGTTTTTCAGAAGTGATATCCGTTCCCTATTAACCAGCATTATTATGCGTCCAACGATCTCGTTATCATGTGCTGGACGCAACGAAAGCCGTTATAAATATTTCGCCCTTTTGCCATCTCTGGAGGAATAAACTGGAATGCAGGGATGCAGTCCAATCTCAAGAGATAAAGCCTATAATTCACAGGCGTCAAAACCGTAAGGTTGGACCTGAGAAAGAGATGGCCTTTGTTGGAAATGGGACGTTGTCCCGATTATCTTGAAATCATGGAATTAAAACAACAGACGAAAGAAAATATACGACTGATAAAATGGTTCCAGATCCGTTAATTCTTCAATTTCTCTTTAAAGATCAACGATTTCACCTCCCGAAAGCATTTCATGCATAAGCTGAATATCACAGGGTTCAGACATAAAATGCAGCTGCAAATGAGCAAACGAAAAAATGTTCAAGGTTGCCAGGTGAATTGGTAATTATAAGATGTGTTGACCGTGGATGAGAACCGCATTCCAGGGCCAGGTTGACATTTCCCTGACGTGGCTCAGAGGAAATTCCATCCCGTAATGTTTCAGTAATTGATTGAAAGTTTTAGTGTAAGTTTTTTACTCTTCTCGTGTGTCCAGAAACGTTTTCTCTGAAAATTAGACAGTTGAAAGGGAAAATGCAAGACTTTGATCGGTAGCAAAATTGGGCCTGTACACAGAAAGTTGAAGTTTAAAATGAGATATTCAATTAATATATTCGTTATATTTTGGGAAAATGATTAAAGGAGATAGTTCAACGGATTGAAAAGTTGTGTGGACACAAAAATAATAATCCCTTCAACTCGAATAATTTTCAGGTATCAATTATTATATTCTCAAAGTTTTAGAATTGCGCAGAAGTTGTTTGGTGAACATGGTCATGGGGCGATGGCACTTAAAGCTAAAAAACCTTAATTGAATCTCAAACATAGAAGTAATTTCTATCAGGGGCGTTACGAATGGAAAACGAGGAGGATAAACGTGAATTGATCCTCAGGATTGTGAAACAACGTTATTACTTAACCAGTTGCTGGGAAGGGATGGAGTTATGTATTTTACGTTGCATTTACCCTCTATTCTATAAAGTAAATCATTAAAAACAATTACTTCTCAGTGTTAAGTAATTACGAGTATTCCAGTCATTAGTTTATTGTTTTCCAAATCACACCCTCGAATTTACTGAGTCAGTCGGCTAATTTAACTTAAAAATATGGTTAGTCTACCGAAAACTCCAAATTATATGCATGTTTTTGATGGTAAACGATTTATTTTTGTAAAGCCTGATTTTTAGTTTATGTATTGAAGTGGGTAGTCCAGTTGGTATACTGTATCTAGTGACTGGAAGGTTCGGTTCGATTCCTGGTGACATCTATGAAGAGCCACTCCAGCTATGTGATTATTTGAACTCCAGATCCTCCTCGGCAACCGCAGGTGGCACATGTCCTCGCAGCACAGACCTGGTCGCCCTACCCTTATGTGTGAATTGCACCAGCCGTTTGCACGGAAATGATTCGTTTTACTGTTGTGTAGTCCTATATATAGTATAGTATGTATATATATATATATATATATATATATATATATATATATATATATATATATACATATACACACGAATATATACCTACATGCATACGCATATATACATATTTAAATAATTGGGTGGGGCACAGGTGTGACAAGCATTTAACATGATGAAGCACACGACGCCGACGCTCGGGGGATGAAAGTGGTTACCGGTACGCTTAGTAACGTTGTTGCGCATCGGAAGGCAAGGGGACCCTGAACACAGAGAGTTGTTGGAGAGAGAGAGCCGGGACCGTTCCGAGGATGGGTCCCGAGAGGCGCACTATATGGCGTCGGGAGTAGCGACGTCGTCGGCGTCACGGTCCGATTCGCCGCGCCAAGGGCGTGCGATAAGTGTGAGCGGATCGCACACCCACCCCCAGCCGCACTCGGCACTAAGTCTCTCGATTCTCACGAGGGGAAACGGGCACGCCGCAACCGTAAATGCAGTCCTGAGACTGGGGCGGGGCATCTGCTCCGCGCGACTAAGTGCACTCCCTAGATCTGCATCTGCGAAATAAACCCGCGGGCCGCCACCGCCGCTGGGGCTCTTAATGGTCACGAACGAAAGCATTTTAAAGAGAGAATCATGGTGGCCGGAAAACTGTTCATAATTCTCCAATTTGTCACTCTTTTTCTTGCAATTATATAATGCGCAAGAGGGAAAAACGAATCCTTTGATTAAGGCTGTTTGAAACTCGGGAGGACGGGATTTGAAGCAATCCGGTCCCCGAGAATTTTGAAACCCTAATCTCCGCCCTTTTTGAAGGTGACCGGTCTGCCTACGCGTTTTTGTCAACTATTTTCTTTCAATTTCTAAATATCAAAAATTAATTGTCATTATATGTTACGTATCAGTTTTTAAAAATGGCATTAAAATACCAACACATTCGATCACGATGGATATTAATATATGCTTGTCATAATACGATACAGGTAATGGTAACTTTTCTTCAGCTACACTGCCGATATGTTTCGTTTCCTTAAAGGATTCGGTTATATATACCTAAAAATATTAACGGTGGAATACTTTTTTATTTCCAAATGATCAAATATCATATCATTACTAGTACATTAATTCTTATTTCTTTTTGATTCGTTCACCTTCGGTCCACCGTAAAATATTTCCTTTTAGATACGGTGTCATTTACTGCTGTCAGCGAAATATATGCCAAAATATTAATACCTGCAAAGCCAACTTCGGTTAATATATATGTAAATATCATTTACGTGAATAGAGAGAACCAGGGTCTTTCATTATCAGTTATTTTTAACGTCTGAAACATTTAATCTAGTTGAGTGAACGATTTTTGGGGCGAAGAAATAGATGGTGGTTAAGAAGAGTTAATGTTAAAAGCAATTAAAATTTAAGGAAGAGTTATGGAAACTGTAGCTCGGGAAGACCAATTTTTAATCATACCGGTCGATAAAATGCCCTTAAACGATACTATACAGAAATTTAAAGAATATCAGGAATTTCATAACAAATATTGAATCACGGATAGTGTAAAAATATTTTATCTCCCTTGACCTGAACCAGAAACAAAATAATATAGCTGCACCAATGAAAAGATAATAGCATAAATTGAGTGATTTATTCGAAAATTGAAAAAAAGCGTAGACCTGCGATTTTTAATTATTTCTTCTGCATTACGCAAATATTGGATTTTTAAATGTAAATTTATTCCTTGCGTTTTGCGAAACTATATTTGCTAATATTTTGTCGTATTGATCTATTTTTTACCATGGAAAACATTTAATACAACAAATTTTGAGAGGCACGCCTGTTTTTGTTACAGAGGCAAAGAAATAAATAAAAACAAAATATTTTTATAGATAATAGAATCGAAAGAAGGTTCAGGCCTCATTATTACCCATGGCTTTGAAGATATATTTTAGAGGTCCGACCAAGTATAACGAATTAGAATAAACCTTTTAGAGAGTCCAGGGATCATCCAGGACCACAATGCATTTTTCAAGTTTTAACCCTATTTTATCCACCAGCTTCTTAATCATCCTCTCAACCTGCAGCTTAAGAGTAGACTGTCAATTGTATTTAGAGCACAGAAGCACCTTAGAAAGATGAGTTAAAATGAACTTGGCTCAAAGAGACCCAATGGAACACCATTAAGCCTTCAATTGTGGGGTATAGAAATTTTAGATGCCTATGTTTCATCAAATAGTTCACACGGGGTAGGTGCGAGTAATTTGTGGGTCGAAGATCAGTAAAAAGAAGTCACGGAAAAAAATGCTGTCTGCATATTTAGTGAATATTACCTCGCAGGATATAATCTACGTAGAACTTCTTCGCTCTCCCTTTCTACATATCTTCCTCTCGTGTAACAGAACGTAAAATCGATAATAATAACCCCTTATTAACGAAAGACCTCTCTCATATACTGAGTGACGGTTGACGTAGTTCATATGTTGAAAAGTCAATGAGTATCTGCTAAAATATAAATTAGTATCCACCCATTATGTATGTTTTCTAAAATAAAAAAAGAGAGTGGAATCCAGCAGTAAAACATATTTATTATTTACCTTATCATGAAAAAACGATTCATACGTCGTATTTTAATGACATGGTTCACCACCTTCCCATAGGTTCCTGATAATACACCCACTTCCGTGGCAACCGGATAAGGAAACAGAAAGTAAGCCTTAGCATTTAACGGTTTTTATGGGACATAACTAGGCACTCGGAGTATTTTGATTAATTGTCTTAGTAGATATCCCGGTAACACCTCTTACGTAGATGAATGTGGTGTACACCGAAAATTGCCGTTTCTCAGCAGATAATAATCGAGTATTAAGTATTTACCTAAGCGCACTATTCCGCTTGATATTTTTTTCAGCAGAAACAGTACTGGTTTGAATGCGGATATAAATGATTTTCATGCATTCCTTAGCATTTCCAAGGAAAATCATGTTATGGAGATGCACGTAGACGATTATTCATTTGCATGCGCGAATACGGGGGGTGCTGGAAAACCCTCCTTGCTTCCACGACTCAGCTCAACGTCCGAGTAATTATTAGGCTGATGAAGCGAGGTGTGAAATTATATGTAAACCCGAGAGACTGGAATAGGGGGAAAGAACAAGCTCTCGAGTTTTGCGGATACCGATCCATTCTTTTAATGCACGCAAAAATGACAAAGGTGTAGATTCCGTAACTTGAGGTTGACGATTACCGTGAGGACTTATAAATAGTGCTTGTTATAACTAAACGAATAAAATCATGTAACTCATGAGAGTTATTAATTGAAATAATTGCAATAGCTCGACTCGAAGAATCCTAAAAAATTTAGGGCAGGTCAATCCACGACATCTATAAGTTAATACCATTTCATGCACGAATATAGTTGTACTGTTTTCTATAAATTAAAACGATTGGGAGGGCTCTACTTATGAGAATTCAAGCTTTTAAATTTCAGTTTACATATCCATGACAGATTTACGTATGTCTTCGTGCAATTATTTAACATCCAAGGTAAAAATGAACTTGAGTGATTTCCCACAATTTTATTGAATCTCAGGATTACTCGTTCCACCAAACAGAAGTATATTTAATGGAAATGCTACGGCTGCATGATGTGTAAAGAAACATTTCCATAGGGATCTACATCCAAAGCAGCTGTTATTAATCTATTATCTCAAACTGTTAAAACATAAATATATTCATAATTCAGTCCTTCGTAGAGATAACCCAAGAATTTGACTTCCTCTTCACGTCTCGCCAAAAAGACTTAGATCATGCGTAATTCTATTTTATCAATTCATTTTCCGGTAATGCATGCATATTTCCACATTTGTGAACAAATTATAAGACACAAATGTTTCGTCGTTGCGTTAAATAATTTATGAAGATATGTTATGCCTACTGTCTAGTATCAGAATAGTCAGCAAAAACATTTGACCTTTATTTCCAATGAAACGAAGAAAAGAGTGAAACGAAACATTTAAAAACCAAGGGTTACTTGACAAGTACTTATTCCTTGAGCAGATTAGTCGAGCGTTTAAAAGAGAACATGGTCATTAGTGTCTCAATGGATTTAGTTTTTCTCCTTAATGTTGATAAATAGGCACCGAAGGAAGCTCCCACTTTGGTGTTCTTCATGCTCCATTATAGATTACACCGTTGGAGGAGACCTGCACTTGAAAGATAAGATTAAGACCACTCAACGAGCTCACTTCTTTCTCGAAGCCTCGAGGCCTGAGATTTTATGCACACACATACATACATACATATGTATATATGAATATATATGAGTATATATATATATATATATATACTCATATATATTCATATATACATACTCATATATACAGAAACAGATATAAGGAAAAGGGATAGGAACACATATAAAGGACGAACACAATAAAGGTGGGGAAGGCGGAATCGAACGGATCACAAGAGTAAAGATATTTCCTTGACCGGGACTCGAACCTCGGATCTTTCCACTTGCCGGGCGGATGCTCTTAACCACTTGAGCTATCGAGGAAACGTAATTTACTCTTGTGTACTGTCTATTTCTCCTTTGGTGGGTGAAACAGTCCCCTGACGCCATCTCTTGGCTAAAGAATCGGGGCGCTTGGCGACATATTAGACCCACGGATCTCAGAGCAAATTACGTTTCCTCGATAGCTCAAGTGGTTAAGAGAATCCGCCCGGCAAGTGGAAAGATCCGAGGTTCGAGTCCCGGTCAAGGAAATTTTTTACTCTTGTGATCCGTTCGATTCCGCCTTCCCCACCTTTATTGTGTTCGTCCTTTATATGTGTTCCTATCCCTTTTCCTTATATCTGTTTCTGTATATATGATTATTTATTCGCCGTTTGGCGGGATTTCGTGTTTGAATGTGTGTGTATATATATATATATATATATATATATATATATATATATATATATATATATATAGATATACGAGGGTCATCCGGAAAGTAGTACCCGTTCGTGAAATAAAAAGACAAAAGTAAATATTAACAAACATAAAAAATTTTATTTGAAAGAGGATACTTTAAACTACTTCTCAACATAATCTCCAAGCAAATTAAGGCATTTGTCATAACGTGTGACAAGTTTCTGTATTCCTGCTGCATAGTCCTTCGCCGCCAGCTCATTGAGATACGCGAGGGACCCATCTTGCACAAATTTTTGCATAATGCAGATGGTGTTTAACAATTTCATGAACAATTGTTCGAGAAACATTGGGAAAATGCTCACAGATGTCATCAATTGTGACGCGCCGATCGTTCCTCACGAATTCGTCAACTGAGCTCACCAGTTGGTCTGTAATGACAGACGGTCTCCCCGAACGCTCATCGTCGTGTGTGTTCCCCCTCCCCATGTTGAAGTTGCGACACCACCGCCGAACAGACGACTCGTCCATTACATTGTCTCCATACACCTCCTTTAATTGGCGATGAATATCACATGGGCGAACGTTTCTTGCATTGAGGAATTTAATCACTGCCCTCACTTCACAACTGGCGGCGTTCTCAATTTTTTTAAACATTGTAAACAATCACAGAAACAACACAGGCAATGCTAGCGTCACGCAACTTGGCTCAGAGAAGGCAGACAAGCCACTGAAGCTATCTGACCTCGTCCAGCGGCTACTCGCGTCGTCAGCACTTCATGCGGCACGAACGGGTACTACTTTCCGGATGACCCTCGTGTGTATATATATATGTATATATATATATGTATATGTATATATATATATATATATGTATATATATATATATATATACGTATATATATACATACATACACATATATATATGCATATATATATATGCATATGTGTGTGTATTTAGTAAGAAAGTCTTACTGATGTAAATAATAATTTAAATGAACCGGTGAGGTATCGCTAGCCAGCAAAACAAAAAATCACATACAAATGACGCTTACACATAATTCAAATTCTCGGTGACCAAACCACTTTCCATTTGAAATATGTGTGAGTGTTATTTGTACGTGTGTCTCTTTGTTTTTGTTGGCTAGCGATATCTCGCTCCTTTGTTTAAATTTTATATATATACATATATATGCATATATATATATACAAATATATTCATATAAATATATATGTGTGTGTGTATAAAAATAAACTATATAAATATAGTAAAAAGGAAAAATAGTTTCTTTTTAAAAGATAAACCAAAACGAAAACAACTCACTTCAATATTTCGGTGGTCCCAGCCACATTCATCAGGGTACGAGGTCTCATTTACCCTTTTAATTTTCAAAATGACTATTCTTTATTTTGATTATATATAAATTCGTGTGAATCAAACATTAGTGAAAACCATAAAGGTGTTGTCCGTACAATATATACATGATGTCTCGTGGAAAGAGGGTGACGAAACAGGAACATACAGATGATGCAAAACACGACTTAAATCGTAAATTTTCGGTAGTAAGCCGTCGTCAATTCGAGAAGAGACCTCATTTATTTTTATATTTAAATATCTAAAGATTATGAAGAAGGAGGTTTAGAGAGAAATTGGAAAATATGAAAGCGTAGCGACATCACGCTTATACTTTCTTCTTCGTAGACTAGCGGCTTATCTCCTTCATCAAATCCCCTCTTTCCTTTCGCTTTTGTTTCCAGATCACACTCCCTAGCGTCTCTATGCCAAGGAGTCCCCGGTGATTCCCACAGCTAACTAGCCAGCTCCCAGCTCTTCCTTCTTTCCAATTCGGGGCATTTGCATTCCGCGTCAACGTGCACGTGCGTCGTCAAGTCCCACACTCCAATCACGCAGCTTCCGAAAACAATTGAAACGCGAATCCGCGTCACGAATGGAAACAATCGGATAAACAATCGCCCTCGGCCTTCGCACCGTTCACCGATTGTTTTCTTGTTTTTTTTTTTAATTTACTTACCATTTCCCTCCGGGATCGACGTCTTTTTTCCTTGAGGCTGTCTTCGTGGAACTGCCAGGGGGTTTAAAAGTTTCACTTCTCCTATCTTACCCGGAGGATATATTGTGGTTCGGAATATAAACAAGCTGTTAGTCCTAGCATAAAAGATAAAAACCTGACTCATGCAATCCGTTCCATTCTTGGCTGTGGATATATTTTTTTTATTTGCAATTTATTCTTGGTGATTATCATTGACTTGACTCGGGTGGATGCTGTTGCCTTGCACCGCTATGCCGGAGTAACTCATGAAAAAATAAAATTGGCATGCACCACTTTAATTTGAACCTGAGGCCAATACACCAACGACAGTTCCATTCTTCTGGGTTCTGGTTACGAGAAACGTGGTATCAGTTACGGCTTCGCAACGCATAATGTTTATGATGGGTTCTAAGTAGTTAAAAGGCACGTTCACCATACATGATTAAAACTTATAAACTAATAAAATAAATCCATATGTTTCCAATTACTATCCAAGCACCAAGTTGGCTCGAGTGAGATGTAGTAGTTTGGTTTTTTAGCGAAGTTGCTGGAACTAAAGTACGAGTATGCTAATACCCATTTACGGTTTTCATAGGCAAATAATACTTGTTTCAGTATTTTTCCCTTTTTTTCTTTGCGTAGCTGATATACTAGAATTATTTACGCATATCAAGTTGGTATCTTTGTTTCCATGATCTCCATATTATTGGTGATGGTCTTTTCTCAAAGATTTTGACGTAGGTATTTCTTCAATTCCGAATCAACAGAAGTTTTTTTATCCTACCAGTCTTTCATATTTGTTACATGACCGCAACTCTTCTCGTACTGTACATGCCTAGTGAGGATTCACTCCCTGCCGCAAACCGCTCCATTGGCTAGAAAGATATCATGTAGATGCAATTCACTTTTTAGGCTTGTATCTACCATCTCGTGATGCACAGACGTAGCAGAACGAAAACTTTGGCGAGCAGGAAAAAATCCACAATAGACAAATATAAATATATACTCTTCTGCATCTCCATTTCTTAATGAACTTTACTTATCTCCAAATTACGTGAAAGATTGCATTTGCGATAAATTCTAATGCGGAATTATGTGGTTTTCATTCATTAAAAGTAGTCACGAAATTATTTCCAACCTCCGAGTACTCGTACTACCGTGAATGACGGGAAAGATAATGAATATTACAATGAAAGCGCCCAATTAACAAGCTTTCAAAACGCTTATCTTATCGGAAAAATTTTTCAATTATCTTCATAATAACATAGGATAACATTGACACGAAAAAATATTGCAGGTACGTATATACTTCCTCTAAAGCTTGAAGTTGATGCACATACTTATATTTGAAGCCATTTTAAAAAAAAAGAGTATTTTACATCGAGTAAACGTTTAATTTAGAGTTTTAAGATTTGGTGCGGTTACCACGATTTCACCTCCGAAGGTAAAACGAATCATTCTCGCTTAGGGAACGAGGTGGGTTTGGAGAATATGCATAGTAGATTTGTAAGTTTAGAATACACCGACGACACAAGGGTTATTTTACACCTCTCCACATCTCAATGTTTAATTGTCATCATTGATCATCTGCCGTGGTTGGCAGGCCCGTGGATATCCTTTCGCTCCCTCATACCCATCACCCTTTTTCACATCATCCGTCATCTTGATCTTCCTCCTTCCTGGCTCTTACCGTACCTTCTACCACCTCATTCAATAGGTAGTCCCTTCCTAGCACATGTTCAAGCCAGTTTCTTGTCTTTTTTTCAATTGTTTGCAAGTAGCAATCTTCTCTCCTCTCCGCTCTCCTCAACAGCTTCTCATTCCTTACCCGGTCTGTCCATTTTACGAGATGCAGAATATTATTGTACAGTAATCAAATTATTATTTGTAGTCAATCATTAAACCTAGGTAGGTTTTGGATGGACACATACTGATAATCGTTACATTTTTCCATTGTCTAACACGACGACAATCTCACCCTACGTTAAACTGTTCCTCAAAACCGCATACTTTCAACAATATAGCGCATGAACTTAAAATATTTTATTCAGAAAATTGTATTAAAACCTAATTTGGGAAAATGTGTGAGCAATAGTTTGTAAAACGTAGTATACCAATAATAACCATATTATGTACAGTATTAAACTTATAATTTCGTCAAAATTTCAGTTTCTTTTAATAAGAGTAATACTCGACAAAGAAAATTTGAGCCATCTCCTAAAATAGTTCTCATCTATTCCCTAATATAAGACAATAATGCAAGTCCCGGTGTACACTACACCGTCAGGATAAGTCGGATAGTATAGGGGAAGTTACATTTGCCACAGAATGAATGAGCTTAGGGAACAAAAAAAACGCAATGAGCGGTGAGAACGAATGAAGCGGTGAGAGGAGAAATATAAAAACTCCGATTCGTGCTTGGGGGTGTGCGTCTCTCGGTGTGTTCGTGTGAGCGTGTGTGCGAGCTTGAAGAGCATTGACGGACGAGCCATGAGCCACTCTTTATCATGTGCTTCCATCACGCCTCCACCCGTGCAGCTGAAAAAAAAATTACACCTTCTCCGAAGCGAAGCGTCGTCTCAGTACGTGCACGGGATTTATCTATCCCTCTGCGTATTCCTTCCTCTCTCTTCCGCGGATAAAAAAAATATGAATACGCAAGGCGTCATAAAGCACAAAAGAATAACTATGGCGGTGGAAATATAAATCGAACTTATCCATCGATGGCTTTCGTGGGTGGAATGAAGAAAGAGGATTCCGAGGTCAGATTTTATCTTATGAGGAGTAACCGCGGAACATTTCCAGGATATATGCTTGCGAAAATTAAGTCAATTGACTCGGATAGGTTTAAAAACTTCATTACTTCGTTTGCTCACTTTCTTTCTTGCACCTTTCATTGTCATTTGCACTATACTTCCCGGATAATAAAATGTTATCCACGTAAAATATTCTCTGTCACTTAGTCGCTAAGGGTAGAGACTGAGCGTAAGCTAGAGACTTAATAGTCTGGAGATATGGGTACGGTAAAGAATTGAAAAGTAAAATGGACAGGAAGAAAAATAAACGAAAAAGTGCTCTGTAATGACGAGATTATTGTGAGAAATTAGAAGAATACAGGGAAATTGGACAAAGGGCATATTGCGAGGGAATCGAGTGGGTAGTACTTTGATAGAGTAGAGAGCAACGTAGAGGGGCAAATACGTGCCAGACATACTCATATTGGACGGAATGAAGGAAAGTAGATATTATTCGAAGTAAAAAATGGTTTATTGTAATGTATTTATTCTGAGCTCCTTGCTCATTGAAAGGAGGAACAGTAGCAATGCTCAGTCTCTGAGTCTATAAAAAATCTACCTTGACTGGTAGACGACTGTTTATAATAAACTTGTAATGTTGGGACATCGTTTCGATAGCAGAATGAAAACGCCACGAAATCTTGGAGCCATGCTGGTGGCTACACGCCTTATATCCTGACTACACAGGTAACGAGGTCCGCAGCTTCAAATATTTTGAGTAAACAATACCTAAGTGGCATATACTCACGTCTGAGAAGATTCAAGCAGATCAAATTAATTTCAACTTTCGAAAATTTAATGGTAATGGCATTTATAGTTGTGACCATGAACATATTTACCACTCATTAAAGAACCCGAAATTTATTTTCAAAAGAGACTATTCTTACGTAAAAGAAATGAGGAGAAATTCAAGGTTAGTGACAATTTTCGGGCGGATACATTTATTATTGAAGATTTAAGTATAATTAAATCACTGTAAATTATGAGTCGGTGCAGAAAGGTTTGAGCGTTTGTTCCAAGTAATTGTTGATTTTAGGGCGATAACGCAGAATCATAGAGAGAACGCCTTCGAATTCCAGCCTCACCGAATAATGAGTGAAATGAATATTCAAAATGAAAGCTATAGGTGTGGATGTCAAATTTTATCCCGAAAAAAACCAACGATATTAAGCCGAGAGGAATATTTTCTTAATTATATATAATTAATGGAAAGGCTTTAGTAGGTATTACTTTCCCCTTTTCTAAGCACGGAGAAAGTGAAAAGAGGAATTGCGGCCGATAGTTTCCTCACCTTTCCCTTCGTAGTTAATTGAAAAGAGATGATGACGTCAATACTTCGTTTCTAAGTCCTTCAAATGAACGCAATCAAAGAGATTATATCGCTCCAGAAAATGATCGTGTCAATAATCCCTTTGCTTAGACGCGCTTTGGAAAACTTTCGCTGGGACATGGGCAGGGAGGAAAACGGCTGAGTGTGAACTGGTAACAAGAGTAACTAATGCCGCGCAACTCAGCATCGGCGTCCTACGACGCCTTTTGATAACACGAGTATTTTCGGATTTTCGAAAGGCGTTAGGAAGATTCGCAGGGCGTGATTCCGTTCCTTCAGCTCAAATTATTTCATCCAGGAACACGAGCAAAGATATCCTTTCGGAAGGTGAGCCTTTCATAAGAACCGTTGGGACACGCTAAAAAAAACAGGAATTCGCGTGACGAGGCCACTCCGGACGACAGTATGAAAAGAACAAATGCACGTGTGCAACAAAACACGGTCACCGAGCGGCGAACGGACTCGACGACCGGTGACGGAAGCTTCGGAGCGTATAAGAGTGAATATCGACTCCCGACGCCTGACCGAATTTTGCCCAACCGATCCTTTGCCGAGATATGCTAATAGGGCGTGCGGCCCTAATAACACCCTATGGAGCCCCCTTCCCTCTCCCCTCATCGGGGTCCGGCCGCCGGGGAGGGCGGTGGGTGCATTGCCCTCTGCCGTGAGGAGTGGGCAACGTGCGTGATCAAACGGTTTATTAGAGGTGCAACGGAGCGCGGCGGGAGCCGACGAGTGATGTGGGCAGACGGCACCGCTAACCCCCGCGAGTTCACGAGAGCTCCGTCGACGAAGAAGGGAACCGGAATATATTCGTACATTTATTAAACACCGTCCGATTATAGACTCCCAGATGCAGGTACTTACATAAAATGTAATAAATCAAATGTTTCTCTGTCCCTTGAAACCACTTTAGAATGTAAGAATTCCGTATTTATTTACAACGGGAAATCTATCCATCATACTAGTTTCCTGCAACTGTAACTCATACTAGGATTAGTCACGGTGTTCCGCAATATTGCGCTATTTTTGTTTTCGAGAAGATCTCGTGACTCAGGTTTTTTAATGTCATATTTTACTTTGCCTTTCTCGAGACCACATGAGTCGAAAACAT
Source organism: Hetaerina americana (assembly GCF_022747635.1). Lineage (NCBI taxonomy): Eukaryota > Metazoa > Arthropoda > Insecta > Odonata > Calopterygidae > Hetaerina > Hetaerina americana. Next base: position 33,310,488 of record NW_027287538.1, read on the forward strand.
TTTTGTAAATTTTACAGAGTAAACGTAAAAATTCAGTATTTTCGCCCCAACTCTTTCTCGTCAAGAGTTAAGAGGGAAGAGAACTGAAAATACTGAAGTGATTGAAAATAACATTTATTTCGTATCGGAAGATATATGTTTCACGCCTCTAGTATAACTGTATTCAATTGACACATATGCATCCTTGATGAACGTACATAAGGAAGGAAAATTAAATTTTAATATTATATCATGAGTGAATTATATCGATTCTATAACTATGCGGTACATTTCCAGCCACCGCACGAAATTGTGTGGTCATGATAATATCCCAGAAAAATTCAATAATTCGGAATAACGATTAATTTGTTTATGTGACTCAAGTTTTGAGTTGAGTTTGCAAATATTTTTCTCGAGGAAAAATTAAACCTTGAGCGTATCTATTCGCCTGTCTCGTACCTATCTCTCTCGTATTGTCGTTATTCTCCGCTCCAAAGATGCAATGCAGGGCATATTATGCAAATGAGTTATTACATCGATATTGAGAGTAATATTGCACAATTGTAACATTTGTAATGAGTCGTAGTACACATTGAGGAGGCAAGCGACAGCCGAGAAAATGTGCACCTATTGGGATAGTTGGGTAATTTGGTGGAGGTAGGCTTTTCATGGAATGGGAACCCGGCTTCAGCCTTAGCCTAGTCTTGACAAAAGCCACCATGGGGTCTACACTAAAACGTCCCGTCCGACGGACGGCGTATTCCACTTGAAGTGATCTTCACATGGCACTCGAGTGTAAATTGGAATACCACTGGATACTTCTTCAACCGCCGATATTCGAACCCGGGTCCTCAGTGTGCAAAGCTAGGGTACAAGCCAATGCATTAACCCGACCCCTATCCCTTTATGATGAGCACAATCTTACGTTTAGTTTTCATGTTACCGTACTTGAAAGAATTAGCGACATAACCATAAGCATTTCGGTCCAGCTCCCGTAACCCCGCGTCGCACCCTTTTTGAGCCTTTTAATTGAAGCAAAACAAAATGCCTTCATCATAAAAAAGTCATCCTCTTTTCCTCAAGTGGTCCGTGCACCACTGGAATCCGAACAAAACACTTTCAGGCTTGTCATCGGGTTTCGCAAAGACTGACCAATCAGAGTTCTTACAAATCCCTTTCCAGGAATAAGACTTGTGACTGAGCACAACATGTGTGGCAGTAGACGGGCGCGTGACCCACGCATCTTATTTATACACTACCTCGCAGGCCGTCGCAAGGACGTGTGGCAGGGTGCGTTAGGTCTTCAGCCATACCAAACCTACTCCACTACTTCCAGAAACACGTAGCGCCCCCGTGATTCACCGAAAGGGTGCGTGGCAGGGCGCGACCGTAATTCATTCAGGCAACTTCCGTTGTACACGAACTGTTATTTTACTGTTAGCAACTACTCTACTGACTGCACTAAGAAGACAAAAAGAAGGCTTATTGAAGAGTATGGGCTAACATTCAACGCTAACACCTACTATCAACACCCGGCCCAAGGGTGCGTGGCATCGGAATAACCCAGGTGACAACAAGATACCTAAATATTTATTTGATCCTGGCAAAGAAATACTGAAGATTTACTGACTGAAGGGTGACGAATTTCTCATGAAAGTTGCGGGTCTGCTGGGTTTATTCAAATTATAATGGATTGGGGATAAATTATTAAGCTTCACAGGAGGATATTCGAGGGCGGAGGGTAACTTGGTGTCGATGTTTAAAAGCCTCCAGTTATCTCAGGGCCAATAATTTTATGATCTATCTTGACGGATGGTGAGCTGTTTAAGCGTGTCCTCTGGAAGGCACGCATTATGAAAAGATGAGTAAGAAACTACGGAAGAAGCTCTGTCATCTTCGGAAATAGAAAGTAGCTCACACCTAATGCTACACCGAAGTCTTCGCCAGTGCAGTTATAAGTCAGAAAAAAGCGTCTACTAATCAGAATAGTTACCCCTGATGTAATGAAAATTTAATATTAAATGTTGATTACAAGCTGGTTAATATTTGGGAATTAAATTAATTATCCATTTGAATAAAAGCAGTTTTAAAAATTATCTTTGATCACTGAAACCTAATCTGAGCTCTCATCCCACTCAATTGCTAACTATTTGTGTTGACACAATCAACGACGATCAAATAAGGAAGTATCGAATCTCTAAGACTTATATTTCGCTTTTCTCTTTTCTCACCCGGTCCTTAAAATTTATTCCCAGAGGTTGGCAGCGCTGGTTCAAACGTGAAAACCCAAGAGAGAGTTTGGTTAAGTGACATCCGTGGGAAAACTCGAGAATTTTACCGAGGTCGTGTCTACGCGAGCATCCCAAAATAACGCGGCCACTTCGACTCACATAATGCAAGGTTTTCGCTTTTGCTATAGAAAGAAATTCTAAACAATATGAACCAAGCCAAAGCTATGAATCGAGCTAAGACGAAGAAAGGTTCGCGAGTGAAGCTCCCCAGCTCCATGAACCGAAACCGATAGCAACTGAAACACGGTGCGTGATCCATGTCTGAAGCCATTTTGGGAGACAAGTGACCTCCGAGGTCATTTTTCCTACTACATAGATTCCTAATATGAGAATATAGTTATAATTATGTATAATAACACACCCAGCACCATTTACGAACTCGTAGTGCCGTACGTATTGTTGGGCACATTAAAGTGGTATCTTAATGTCATCAATACTGCCCTTCAGTAGACGTTGTCAACGGAATTCAAAACTCTACTTTAAGGCACTGAATACATTTGCGCTTAGGTACGCTGCCCTGGGCGATGAGTTTGCTTTCCTAACGATCATCCTTCTATTAGTCTTCAACATATTATTAACACTCATTATCTCTTCTATCTACATTTCCTTCCTGGAGTTTCTCCAAACAACTTTCTCTCTTCCCCCACTATACCTTATTATCATTCTTCGTTCGCCTTCCCTTCCGCCCATTTTATTTTCTCTATCCACATCTATACCCAACTCAAAAACCTCCAATCTAAGCTCATCGTCTTCCATCGATGACAAGCTTAAGAACCATCAATCATTACCCTTCGTATTAAACTTTTCACCAATACCTTATTCACTGTCTTTACTCAAGTTTCCATCAATCAACTCCCTCCTATTTGAAAATCTATCTTTTTTTAAATCGTCATTGCCAATGGACAGAAGTTTTAAGCCTTTGCATGGAGATGTAATGGCTCTCTGTCGTAGACTTCCATATCCAGAGCCCTTCGTATCTAAGCGACAAGGTTGCGATAGGAAGACGAATCCTGTGTGCATATTTTGCTCAGGGAAACACAAAAGGCCCAGGGTCCCTCCTTGTTGTTCTCAAAACCTGGTATTTCCAACGTCATTCGTCAACAATCTTTGATCACCACCATTTTCACGTCATATTTGGCAATCCTCGAGAATTGGTTTTCGCATTTTTTTCGCGCTTACGTAATCTTTGAGTGGTCGAAATTCGAGAACACTTTTCTGGGGGTTTGCAAAGGAAACCCAAGGACGGATGGGAAAAGGGACGTAACATTTTTTTTTATCGCGACCGCAAAGGGCTGTCGCCGGATGAGATACGCCCTCGCCGAAGGGGTACGCGTGTCTCAAACATGTGGCAAGAAGTTAAGGGGGGGAGGGGGCGAGGGAAGGTCACCTCCCCCTGAATTGGAGGTGGGTCGTCGAAGTCACCGATATGGAATCACGAGGTCCGTGCACCCACTCCGCCCCGCTGGTTTTCGGGGCGCGCGTGGGCAGATGTCGGCTTACAAAGATTGCGCCTAATGTTTCATCATCAGTATTTCCATCCGTGGACTGGTTGACTGCAGACTTATATGCTTTCTTTTCTAACGCCAGCTCCGCTAATTCCTTGCATTCCCTGCGCTTAAAATCCTTCTTAACTTTGTCTACATTTGCGTCCGTTAGTCTCCATGATGTCGTCTTTCATTCCATTATCGTTATCATGGCAAAATATGGCGTTAAAAATGCCACAGTCATAACTAAAACAGCAAATATTAAAACTGTACTCGAACACACCCATTATTTCGTCATATTTGCTTGTGGTATTCATGCATATGTGTAAGTGTGCGTCTGTTTATGTATGTGCAAATTTTACTCATACGTTTTTATGAACAAGTGCATATTTGTGAATCAAAGTTTGGTGCCTTAGTACCCTCCACCATACACCCTTGCCTCCGCCATACACCCTTATGATGGCATTCGTGGTATTTTACTGATGTAGACGAATGCGATAATTTTTCCTACGAATACATGACACCGTGGAGTGTGTCCGATCCATTTGGATCCTCTTTCCCATTTCGTACTCCATGCAGTACTCTTATCCTCTAATCTACTGTATTTATACTTATTAATGTCTTACTTTATCTTCTTCTTTGATCTTCAGAAACAGTATCCAGCAATGGGTTTGCATGACTATTATTTTTCTCTTAATTCAAGTGAAATTATAAGAGATATACCAATCATATTCCTACCGCAATGTATGGGAAAAAGTGCGAATGTTTCAGAACAAAATTTTGCGGAAAATTCAGGACGAAACGATTTGATAGCGGACGCATTCAAGAATGATAGGAATCTGGGTTTTTGCAAAATAATTCGCAGCAATTCATTGATGATGGTCATGATATCATTATTTAATAAAGTAAAAGGCTCAGTCTCGTATTACACGTGACGAGAAGAAATAGTGAACACTGTTCCATTGATTTTTGACGAAAAAATTAAATTATTGTACGCAAGTCATATTTACCGATGGCAAAGAATTTGGTGGGCTTCAGTCCCAAATTCAAATTCAAGTAATAAAAATGCCTATTACTTAAACCCACGGTTTATTTTATCTCCCATGTATTAATATTTTAGCGACCTTCAAAATCCTTCACCTTCAAAATCGACCAAATTCCGTTACCTTTGCATAAATTAATCTAAGTATCTATCAATCTGCTTAGATCATTCACGGTTCATATGCATCCATATACTGCACGTACATCTGTTTGGAAAATATGGCGATGAAAAAGAAAATGACACATGCCATTTTTCGAGGTCATTCCCCTCATCAAATATGCTAAAAATATTTTGGGTGACATACAAGAAAAAAACTGGTTGGAACGGAAAAAAGTCATAGATGAGCTTTCATATTCATGAATAACTACGACGAAAGGGAAAAAAGTGTCACAGAATTTATTGTGATACCTTGGTTAGGCGCAACCGGAGACAAACCTAACATTTTAGATAAAACCTTCTTCATAGATATCTTTGGTTATATTTACTTTCATCGTGAATATTATTCAAGTTTTGTATCCCGACTCACATCGTCGGGCCGGACAGAATGAAAAATTGGGGATGTATAACGTCGAGTTAATCGTTTCGAGTTTTCTATTTTCTCTCACAATATTTAGGACGGTTGAACAAAGAGACCAAAATTTTAACACCCAAATATATATCTCCTCTTCAAGATATCTTCCCCCAAACAACATCAAATAAAATAAGATTGAATGTGATGGAAATATGGTTCTTCTGCTGAAAGCTGAAATAATATGAAAGGGCAGAGTAACAATTGAAGTCGGGCATATTTTGATGAATGGAGCGGTTAAGATATACACATTGGAGGGGATACCAAGAGAGAAGCCTATGGAGGGCACTTACAAAAATAAAAATGAAATTGGCCACACGTTTTTCTAAGGCACGAGAGGTTACTGAAGTTCATATTTGAAGAAAACATAGGAAGAATGATAGTAGAAGCCCTCTATAATTCCTTCCATTATTGAGGATGAACTGTGCGGAAAAATATGAAAAATATTTGTATTAGGAGCTTTAAGAGAGGGATTTAAGAAATTGACACAGATCATAATAGTTTGGAGACCTGCTGCAAACAAATCCTCGGATTGATTAAACGTAATGACAATATTCTTCCCTACGACAAGAATAATCAGAGTTTTTTAGGCATTCAAATGCCACTTACTGAAACCGACAGTAGCCTGAAATCTGCCCGGAGCTAAACTACGATGATCGTTCTGGCGCTATCGCCCACGGCGTCTCTTCTTGGCCGTATAGCGAAGCAATTTGTAATGTCCTCGAAAGGTTCCGTAACCAAGGAAGTGATTCCCCTACAGCAGCGCACCCTTCACCCAAATTCTTCCAAAAATAAAAAGAAAAGAATGAAAGCAATTCCTCTGCCCTGTTATTACGCACAAGGTCGTAGACCGCCTCCTGTCATACAAGAGTGACTGAAGCTGAGCGGACATTGACTTCAACGTCACTCAAAAGGAAAATGTCATGAAAAGACACTTAGTTTAGCTTACTTTATTCTACTCATCGAATCTCAAATACATCATAGCCTGGTGATTTCATTCATTCATTATTTCCCATTTGCAAAATATTTTAGCAGATATCATTTGGCGGCTCTATAACGCCTGAGATTTATATCGCGTTGTTAAACAGACAGAATCACTGAGAAACCAGAAATAACGTGGGAGGCCATGGTATATTACCCAAAAAAGCCTTCTAAAAAGCGAATTTTATTCAAAAAAGAGCTATTCGAGTGGGCCATATTTATTGGTAAATCAAATACGAATCTCATATTGTGTTTTTTATGTGTGTATGTGTATATTATATATATATATATATATATATATATATATATATATATATATATATATATATATATCATAAACACAGTAATCAACCTGAAGGTCGTTTTAGTAGGTGATGGTAGAGATCACCCAGTACTAAGCCCTATACGGCGTGTGAAAATCCACCCATCAGTGTAGGGGGGCCAGTTCCTTTCCCTGTGTCGGTTATGGTTTCCCAGGAAGACCTGGTACCCGAAAAATCACTTTAGCTTGGGTGGAGCTGCAGGTGCCCAGAGTGCCTTGCCCGGGAATCGAACCCGGGACCTTCTGGTCAGCAGTCCAACATATTTACATAATTGTGTAAATTGAAGTTTGAACTAATGACTAAGTATCGCAATCCAGTCTCCAGAAGAAGTACTGAGACGACGTGATAGACCGAGGATTTGTTCATAGAAAACACTCAAAGGCATCTTTTATCTGAAAATCTCTTCTTCCCTACAAAGTTTATTTCGATGGCGTCTTGCATTACTTGATTCTCGTAAGTCATCCTAAATCTTAATATGTGTATTCATGTATGTGTGTGTATATATATATATATATATATATATACACACACACACACACACACACACACACACACACACACACACACACACGAGGGTCATCCGGAAAGTAGTACCCGTTCGTGAAATAAAGACACAAAAGTAAATATTAACAAACATAAAAAATTTTATTTGAAAGAGGATACTTTAAACTACTTCTCAACATAATCTCCAAGCAAATTAAGGCATTTGTCATAACGTGTGACAAGTTTCTGTATTCCTGCTGCATAGTCCTTCGCCGCCAGCTCATTGAGATACGCGAGGGACCCATCTTGCACAAATTTTTGCATAATGCAGATGGTGTTTAACAATTTCATGAACAATTGTTCGAGAAACATTGGGAAAATGCTCACAGATGTCATCAATTGTGACGCGCCGATCGTTCCTCACGAATTCGTCAACTGAGCTCACCAGTTGGTCTGTAATGACAGACGGTCTCCCCGAACGCTCATCGTCGTGTGTGTTCCCCCTCCCCATGTTGAAGTTGCGACACCACCGCCGAACAGACGACTCGTCCATTACATTGTCTCCATACACCTCCTTTAATTGGCGATGAATATCACATGGGCGAACGTTTCTTGCATTGAGGAATTTAATCACTGCCCTCACTTCACAACTGGCGGCGTTCTCAATTTTTTTAAACATTGTAAACAATCACAGAAACAACACAGGCAATGCTAGCGTCACGCAACTTGGCTCAGAGAAGGCAGACAAGCCACTGAAGCTATCTGACCTCGTCCAGCGGCTACTCGCGTCGTCAGCACTTCATGCGGCACGAACGGGTACTACTTTCCGGATGACCCTCGTGTGTGTATATATATATATGTATATATATATATATATAATATACATCTATGCATACCTTCCTTTTTATGTCTCCCTCAATATTTCGGCGTTCAGTATATCATCGCGTATTAGGAGGTCTGCATCCGTCTTCTCCGTGTATGCAACCTCCATAGACTCCTCACTTCACCTTTCCTTCCGACTGCTTTTGAGTTCATCACTCCGCCTATGCGTTTTGTTTTCGACATTCTCCCGTAGAAGCATGAACTGTGTTTTCAAAATTCCCTACGATGGGATGGATCTCTCCCTCTGGGAACGTGCGGTTTCTAATTTTTTTTGCCGTGGAAAGAGCGAGGATGAGAGAATGGAATGAGAGTAGAGGGTACCACCAAGAGAGCCTTCCCGACTCCCGCCTATTCACGTCAACGCCGGCTCCCGAAACGTTTCAACGTGGCCGAAGTCATCGTAGGCACGTTGTGAGGCAAGGGGATGCGATTCTCCGTTGATGAGATGAGGCGGCGAGGAATTTCTCGCGCGATTGAATCGAGCCGTTCTCTATCACGCCGGGCTACATCACGCGAGTTAACTGTAAAGCGATTTCCACCCTTTTCTGTTCGGAATTCCGCTTCGCCTGTCTCATTTCTGTTTCGTCGCTTTATTGTTTCCGCCTCCTCTTCGGAAAAAAACTCAAATCGCCCCCATCCTCAGAACGCGACGTTCAACTAATACCATGCAATGGGGTTCGACTCAATGGACCCTGGCAATGGAGTGCGCATAGGCGTTGAATGTTAAAATTAACGATTTTTATCGAATAAGATGACAAATGGAAAGATAATCGAATCTACCCGTTCCCAACTAACCTTAACATTGTTTCAATGGTGTATATGCTGTATCTACATTTATATTGTACCCAGCAAGCTACCGCTAGTGTATGTGGCGGGGGAAGACTCCATGCCAAGCATGCAACATCAAAATTAAGTCTTTCTTAAATGCTTGTGGCCAATACTCATGATAACTAATTCAAATTAAGTAAAAAAGTTTGCAACGGCTAGATTAACTTCGGCATCCAATGGAAATACTCTTCTCTACGCAACCGATACGACCTGATAGTAAGATCAACAATAAAATATCGCTGAGATAAAGTATTGACAACATATAAGGATTTTAAGAATACATTTATTTTCCTACCTCCTTCGTTTGCTTCCATCCTTATCCCTAATTGTTTTTGGGTAAAATTCACCTTAAATCTGTTGGTTACTTAGTTCATCTCTGTACATTATGTTCATAACCTCTCTTCTCGAAGAAAGATAGGGCTGGTAAATAATTTCAGCGGACATGTTTCCAAGATTTCGAAGCTAAAACCAGGACAAATAACCTTCTAACATTTAAGTGATTTTACCTTAGCTCAAAAATAATCCCAGAAATGTTGCATTTTATATATTATATTTCACCAACGACTTTAATATGTATGCATTTAACCAATAATGTTATAAATATACTGTAGTAGCTTTTAGGATGATAAATCAATTTTCATATGACATAAATAGATCAAATTAAAAGAGTTTTTTATAAAATTTACGTCTCATATGTTGAACCCCGAACCACATTAAGTAAGTTATTATCGTTGAATATTGTTTATGGCTTCTCTGAGTGGAATATTTTATCGTCAATAACAAAATAAAAAGTATGATACTTGCAAGGCGGTGAACTCATGGTTATGTATAAATGATAAAAGTGAAATTATTATAAATAGAGTAAATAGCACATCTTTTCAATGTTCGAAGGAAGCAATGAGTGAAATTAGCGTCATTTAACCTGCTTAAAAGATCATGCCCGAAAGATTACGACTAAAAAATCGAACTCACTCGGATAAGTACGTGGACTGCTACTTCGAGTATCGAAAACGGCCGCGGTCGATCGTGAGCTTACGCTTATAAGTGCGATATATTCACGCTGAAGTCTACTTTAAAACGGGATTACTATACCACTTAAATGTCGGGTGTGTAATCGCCGCTTAATTCTTCTTCTCTCGCTCCATGCTTGCTTGCCCTTCCGGCCAACGTTTCCTGTGATTTTCGCGTCCAAGTCATAAAAAAAATCATCTTCATCCGCCGTTATCTATCCGCCGGTCACGTTTCATAGGAATAGAGGAAGAGGGATAGAGAGATAATACCATTCCAAACCATCTTGATCTCTGTCGAAATTTGAAAGACCCTCCGGCGATAGTTAATGAAAATATTTAATCAACTCATGTCCCACATCTTGACGGGACGTACTTTGAAAGCCGTGATAACTTGAGGATGCCTCAATTTTATTTCGGGAGACTAACAGTTTCCAAACAAAGAGAGTTAATCGTAGATTAGATTATTTTTCTGCTGTCGTCCGGCGATTGAATCTAATCTATAGCAAAGTATGTCTGAGAAATCGAGGTATTTCATCAATTATGTCCGATATACAAGAAAAAAAAGTTATTTCAAGTGAAGATAGCTAAACTGTATCCTCTCGTTCACTAAGATTTGAAAGTTCATTGGCTTACAAGATTGAGTAAAAAAAGCGGGTTTTTGGGAGAAGGATATGAGTAAAATTTAGTGTAATACCATTTCTATTAGAGTACCAAAATCTACTGTATCATCACAATTTCAATTTGGTAGATAAAATATTGGCAAAAAGGCAATAAATGTTCGAAAATGGGTAATTAAAACCCTTGGCGAGGTCGCAGTGAGATATCGCTGTATGAAGAAATCCAGCTGGTGGATTTCTTTCATTTTCAAGTCAGTAGAAGTATTTCACAAAAAGCTCAACTTCCTCTTGTCCTATAAGTGAGCCAAGGCCTGCTCTTTAAAGAGCTTATACGCAGAGAAAATCATCCTACTCTTAAATATGGTAAAATCATCATCCTTTGTTATGAAAATTGGTCCTATCTCACTTATTTCACCGAATTTCTTGATTTGAATCACTGCAATATTTCTTCTCTTTCTATATCCCCGGGGATAGTATAATCTGCTTCTTCGTTAAAAATTCGTGGGCAAAAATTCAGAGTGCTTTGCTCAATAGATTCGCCAATTTCTACTTGATGCACAGCAATAACAGCGCAAAATGTAATCATCCCAGAACCACAATATGGCAAAAATTTACGTGGTACGCACTTTGTTAATTGTGTCATTGCACGAATTGTCCCAGAAGCATTCGCCAAATGTAGTTTGTTAAAATACAATGAGAGAATTGTTTTTAAATAACGAGAGTGCATCCTCTTCATTAAACATGTAGATTTTTACAGAAAATCATATGCCTTGAGTTTAATTTGAAATCAACGAAGCTATTCTTGTCCACTGCCTATACTCGTCACAAATTAATATTTCGCATTACAGTGACAATGAAAATAATGAGTAAAATTTCTTCCAAATGTATCAGGAGGCTACAGATAAATATTTTAAGAGAACCTTGAGGCCATAAATTGCTTCCGTTTTTTTCCACCTCCATTGAACAAATATTATTGATAAAAATTTACAATAATTAATTATTACAAAGACGGTATTTATGGTCTACGACAAATATGTGTAAATTATCGGATTAAAAAATAAGAATGTAAGCCGTGGATAGAGGAAGCCTGGGTTCGACCTTGGCCGACTTTCACAGAGCAAGTGACCAAGTGAACCAAACTCTGACCTCACATTCATCAAACCACCCCGCAAATACTATCGCGTAACAAACACCACAACGAAGCATGCGACCAACTGCATATTCATATTATATTTGGGTGCATATTATATAGATATCATTATTTTCATTCATTTATAAAACAGGCAAAAAATACATACAAAGGATTCATACCGCAGAATACCGACAATCATTATATATATAGTAAAATATATATAATTTATATATATATACATATAGATTGTATGTAAATGTATAGATACATACTGCAAAATTCTACCTCATCACAAAACTGAAATGAGTGACTTCGATCCTGGCGTGGTAGGGACTGGCATATCGGCAATCGCAAACGCACCACAGCCATGGGAATGTTTTCTATTCTCGAAGGAAAGGACACATCAAAAGGAATGAACACAGATAACAGATACATGGGCTATTTTTATGGGGAAGAAATGAAAGCCGTTAAGTCCTCCAGTTAATATGCGGTATGCAATTTAACTCCGAAGGGATGTAGAGTCTATTCTCACAAACAAAATTTTCTTGTTAGAGCCTCGCAGTGCGTACAGAGCATAGTAGGTCACGAAGGAGACGTGAAATCCTGGGAAATTCCAAGAGGCCGTCCTAAATTTGGCGCCAAGAAATATTCAAAACGCCAAAATTAGTATTGATAGACCACAACTCCACGAGAGTCCATACACACTTATCCCATTATGCATATTTAGCCAGCGAAAATTCCACCCAATGTATAAATAAAATGAATTTTTTTTTACCTCTCACCATGGTCCCGTGTCGTTGCCTGGAAACATGATCTGTTGACTCGCACCTCTGTGCCCATTCAATTCCTCTTTGTAGGCTACCAAATTTGACCCCGGCATTTTCTCCGCGTGAACTATTACTTCTCCGTAAAGCCTCAAATTCCTGTAATTTCTACGACCAGTCCAAGCTTTACCCAGAAAACATTTTTCTCTCAATCATGAGATAATGGTCACGTTGCAGAGTGGTGAATTAATCAATTTCGATAAATTTAGTCAGCATTCTGCATATAGGGGCGGATCGGTAGCATGCAACGGACGGGGAAACTATATGTTTTGGTCTTACATTGCATAAATATTGCATTGCTCCAGTAGGAATAGGTATGAATACAGGAATAATACGGTATAATTTGGAAATATAGTGCAACTGATCTCAAATCTCAATAGTGCTTTAAAATTGCACATTTCACCTGGAAAAAAATCTCAGGCGAGTAAAATGCTCAAAGGTTTTCTATAATGATTTCCCATACGTTTAACTCTCCACTGTTGTCATAATATTTGCAAAATTATAAATATTTGGATATATATGTTTTTTGAAAATACAGCAGATTTAAATTCTGGCACAGATCGATTGACAGTCTTGCAGAGAACTCCAAATTTCTGAGGGAAAGGAATAATACCGGCATTTCGAAAACGTGTTGATAAAGAACAAAATATCTAAACTACTTAATTCTCCATACCCGGCCGAAACTCTAGGGTCCCGTTGGAAATCCCTCCCGCCTTTTTTAATTAGCTATAAAATCATTAAATTTAGCCCAATTATAAATTTATGATTCCCGAAACTGATTCATTTCTACACGAAATTTCAATAATTTTCCTCTTATTTTTCCATTTCAATGGCCAATAAAAATTCTTAGAAATATAAATATTCTTCCAATATGTTGCCGGAATATCTCAAGTCAGCGTAAAGCATAAGGCAGCCGAGGATTTACTAATGATCAAAAGCTTCCAAATAGTTACCCCATTTTGTCAGAAAAAATCTTGCTCTCTGAAAATAATTGAAAGCGACTTTGAATCGTATAGGTGGATATGTAACAGTTGCAGATGGAAAAAGGAACATAGGAAAACTTTCCCCAGAGTCCACCGAACTAGTCATTAATAGCACTCTCTCAATTAGCTAACTAACTACAACTCTAGGAAACCAAATTCCATTTTCAAGAAACTCTGTTTTTCTTATTTACTGTTCATAATACACTCCATTTTCTGCCTCGTTTTCCATATTCTATTCTAAAACGTTTTCTCATATTCCGGTTGAACAACGATAGGCAAAGTCATTATAGTGAAAGTAACGAAATATTGACATGTACTTACACATTCAGATAAACACTGTACTCCCAAGTTTTTCCTCCAATATTGTTGACAGAATTCGCATTTAGTTTCCAAAGAGGTATAATTTTACAGAAATAATATTAGAACGTTTTTCTATGATTGGAATGTTAACTCATTGACCGCTTTGCAAAATTTATGAGTACACAACAAGGGTAAATACGGAAAGGGAAACAGAGCATTTTCCAAGAAAACGAGATGCGTGTCTGCCTTAACCTTTCGATCGTCAAACACTGAGACGTAGGTGGGATCAATTGCTTCTGACCCCAAATGTGTCCCAGCTATCAGAATACTATAGTTCGACCCACTGTCCCTTTCGGTCATCGACTAGTTCCTCCGCGTCAATAAGTGCTTCGTGTCGATCCATCGCCCTAAATCTCTCGCCTAATTAATTCAAGCGTGGAGAGATCGAATGCGCCAGAGGTGACGATAGCCCCTGGCGCATTCTCCCTTCCAACGCCATTATTCACCCACCATAACCGCACGCCCGAACGATAAAGAATTCAGCGCAAACAGCAATGCGCGATTATCTTTTGCGTAAATCACCAGGGCTCGGACACCCTAAGAGGGAAGGTCTTCCGAACTAAAGAATCTAATGGGAACCACCTGACATGAGGACGTGAATTTTCCGTCTCGGATGAAGTTATTAAAGTGGCGAATAGAGGTTCGATGCACGAATCGGTTTCAACTCGCTGCCTTAAATATGATGGCCCAAAAATGAGGGAAGCTATTGGTCTATTTATTCATGAACTAGTGAAACCATTTACAAATGCAAGTGAAATAGTAAATTGCTATAATAATTATTAATTGTTTGTTAAGAAGATTGGTTGTTGAGCTGCTCGCGATTAAATTGCCCTTCCTCTTTCACAGTAGCTATTAAGTTATTCATCAGCAGGTATTTCTTTGGAATAATTATTAATTGTTTGTTAATAAGATTGGTTGTTCAGCTGCTCGCGATTAAATTGCCCTTCCTCTTTCACAGCAGCTATTAAGTTATTCATCAGCAGGTATTTCTTTGGAATAATGCAGTGCATTACAAATTGATTTGATCGCATTCATGTTCCGAAATTTCCAGGTCAAGATTGAAACTTTCTACTCTGATTCTGTAATTTTGTCCGAAAACGGCATTGTGTCATTCTTTCGGCATTATGCGAAAGACAAATTTTTAGTTGATACTCCAGTTCCTTCATTCCTTATACTTCTAATTCTTTCAGCACTCCGCAAACGACGAATCGCAGTTCTTCGGTTCTTCGTAGTAAATGGTATTGTCTCGTAGATTTAACATATTGTAAAAGTCGTTTCATTTTCCACCTGATTTAATTTTTCTTTCCGTAAATTATAAAAATTAACTTTAAACTGTATTTTTAAAATACTTAAAAGCCAGAATTTCTAAACAGTACCGTTGAAAAACGTTAAAAACAGATAAACGAACGAACTAATGATTGAGTTGTATTGTTTGTGAGTGAAACGTTTGCATCCGCGGTTACATAATCACATATAGCCATATATGATGGCGAACAAACAGATACACTGTAGCTCTGTATTATATTCGATATTAGATTAATCCCTAAACGCCATCAGTCCCGTTAACTTCGGGTCTTACGCACGTACTCACTTGAAAATAATACCTTTTTAACATGCACGCTTATGATTTACATCCTAACTGAAGATTTTCCTCACACTATGACTCAAACGTGTGAATTTCTATTCTATTTCTTAAAAAAAACCCAACTAAACTAACGGAACATTTTTCTTTGAGAGCAGTAGTTCTATAGCCAGTAACTATCACTCCATCATCCAGTGCCCTTTCGTCCATGTCGGATGGCATTAAATTGCGCCTACCTTAAATACCTTGTGCCTAAATAAATTGTGCCTGGTCGACTAAATCCTCGCTGAATAAAGATATGCACGTGACTCGTCAAAATTTTCTTAAGGTTGACGATTGGAAAAATAAAATAAATATCTCTGTGCATGGAATGAGGTGAGTGTTGATTTAGCCCCCGGGGGCGCCTTTGGATAAAGTGATAGTTACATTCTTGGCTGAAACGTGTTTTATAAAGTCAACCTTTAAGAAGGCCGTAGATTAGTATCTCGAGGATGGAAATTGGAACAAGCGAACTTTTTTCGTTAAATCAAGTGAAGGGGTTGTAATTCTCATCCCATCGATCTCAAGCTGCATTCTCGGCTGTTTTCGGTTCGGTTATCGAAATACGAGAAACCTAAAATTATATCAAAATATCATAAAATATTTGCTGGTACAGTAATTTTTATCCTTTTATGTTTTATCCTTTAATATCATATACATGTACTTGGAAGATCAATGGACCAACTGGATAAGATAATAGTATAAGATATAGTTGGAAGGAATATGGGATGTGGCTCATCTCCATACAGTCCAGACGCCTATCAACATTAAAAGAAGGTTTCCCGTTAGAACCTCATGAACCAGCCTTCATTCGTCTGATATAAATGATTGTACCTATCTTAAGTTCTTGTTCAGAGCAATTTAGTTGAGAAACCTCTCAGAATTTTCTTGTCGTATTGTAGCGCAGCATCAAAACCTAACTGACCAGAAAATAAATTTGAATAGACTCATGGAAACTTTAATTTTCAAATAAGAAGCCAATATAATGGTAATTAATGTGTCGTTTAATGGGAGCAACCGACAGAGGAGAGCATATGGTAGATGAATTAATGGTCACCATGTTTCCCCTTTGGATTCCAGTTCAAAGAACAAATGGGTTTCGGCGACCTTGTTTGTGCTCCTCAGTTGAGGAGACGAGTATTTTAGATTTGAAAAAGATCCGAGGTTTAAAAATCAATATAGAATTAGATAACTGACGAACAAACTTGTAAATCCAGGATAAAGAAACTGATTTTCTAATTCAAGTGATTAATCAAAGATGTATTTACCTGATCAATTGAAATTAAATAATTTCTCGTGAAATATTCATATCCAAGGGCAACGCGTTGCGTCCGGTTGGCTTTTTCCGGAGGAAACATATTAAGAGCTCTAGAATCATTTTACGTTGAAAATGCTTGATATACGTAACAAGAACGGATTGATTTTCGATGGAAAGAAATATGGAATTAGAAGACATCTTTTTTCCATGTAATATGACGGTACAGGAGGAAATGGAACTTATTTTATGAATCGTGAACTTCATTAATGCTAATGAAAGCAATAGTTATGATTTATAAATCGGTGGATGGATGGATAATTCATTAAAATAATGTAATACATATTTATAAACTATAAAATATGTTAAATTAATTTCTCAGCGGATATGAATTACATCTAACCAAGATTTACTAATTAGCCAAATTGAAAGTGGTCTTACTCCCAATTTTGCAAATAATTAAGCTTTTTCTGGCATAATAAATTTCGTTGTTTGCATTAATTAACGACTTAAATGTCCTGCACAAGACAATTATATAAAATTTCTTTCTGAAAAGGTTTCATCAGCTATCCTGTACTAGATTAAAATCAATCAGCTTCAAATGGTTCCTCCGCAACATTGTTATTGCGTTGATAATATATTTGAAAGTATAATTCTAGTAAGTAATTTTAGTAAGAAAGAAGTAGAAAATAGTAATTAATTTTTCCGTAAGTATCGAACACACGTTATATGATCAATCTGGTTCTGCAAGATCAAGATTTTGACTTCCCGGGGAAGAATATCCGTGGAGTTGAGATTCTAAGGAACCCAATGATTTTTAACTTAAAGGAGGCAGTGGGTCAGCGGGTAATGGTCATGCCTGCGCGAGGGTCCCCCTCCACTCAACCCCCGCTGGGAATTCGAGAACTCGACGCGGAGGGACAGGTGGTGAGGGCTGAAGTCGCGAGAGACCGTTCGATAACCTCCGGCCCCGCAAGGCCCGTGGGCCCAATGCGCTCGCCAGCTGACTGAGAGATAAGTTCATATCCCGCCATGAAAACGGACATTCATGGGGTAGCATCTCAACGGAATTTAAATACTTAATTGCTTCAGTGGTTACAGTGCACGGCTCGTTGACGCAAGAGTACCAAATTTTGACGTTGTTATACAGTTACATTGTATAATACCTGTATAGGCAAAATATAAACAAATTCACGTCCCATATCTGTGGAAATGCATGTTAAACGTAATTATCCTCACTCAGTGTTAAAAAAAGTTGTGATATTTCAATTTAGAATTACTTTACGGATAAGAGCTTCTACCGCACGGAAGCTAAAAGTTACTGAAATTTACGCTGAAAAGGTGTTCTCCCCTTGCCTTAATATGTTGTGCTAGTCGGTAAAAACTGAGTTTTGGTCTTTAAAACAGATCATAAACGCTAAAATTGCAACAAGGACAACCACCATCACCCAAATCTTAGATGAAGGAAAATCTACCTTGGTAGGAATCGAGCCCTCGACCTTTTGGGTTAGAAGGTAAGGACGTTACTCCGCCATCTCCGGAGGTTTCATCTCGCGACAAGAAAAAATTTCAACGGTAAATCTTAACCACTCCCAAACTTTTAATTCAACTCATAAAATATTATTATTATTATTCATAAAACTTAAAATAAAAGTATTTTTTTAATATATATATATATATATATATATATATATATATATATATATATATATATATATAATGCCTTTAAATGGGTTCATCATTCTCTCTACTACAGTTTATTTGATGCCCACCAAGTAGGGAATATACGAACCAGTTGAGGGTCTGCGCGGTTAAAAGCAGTGTCACTATAGTATGTGATATATGGCTCTCTATCATTTAAGTCTTCGTTTTTTAAGTCAGTAATAATCTATCACCATTATTGTCTCGCAGTGTACCGATTTGAGGTACGTTTTCAATGGTCTTTGGAAAAGATTATCCATTGCCGAAGAATTCGAGGAACTTCCTCCCAACCTTAGTTCTTTTTTTCCATACGTTCTTCGGACCCGCATACTTTACAGCTCCCGTCATTCCGGTCAAATACCTATCCTTCAACCCCCTTCCTTCTTCACCCAATATCCCATTACCCTTCCCTCACTGAATTTGGCATTCCTGACCCTCTTAATAACCCCACCTTCCGCTTATTCCGCTCTTTCGGGCTTCTTCCAGCACGCATTCTCTTCCCCTTATCGTTTCCGTACGTATTTTATTTTCTTCATTCTTCTACACATTCAAATCTCCAAAGCTTTCTAAAACACGATCATCTTGTCTGTTTAAAAATCAGGTTTTGGAATCATACAACTATATTAAGTCTTACTGGTGTTATTTTTAACTCTTTGCTTGGAATTCCTGTGATAAATTCCCTCCTTTTTTACTTTCCGCCTCTTCCAATGCGTTCTACATCAAAATATCAAACTACTGCGTCTTTTTTCCTTCCGATTACTACGAGTACAAAAACCATCACGTGAATATTATATCCTTTCAACACACCCTTATATGCTGAAAAGATGCTACTATACATTTGTTCTTTCATTGATGATGAATACTTAAAGCATGAGGAAAGCGATAGCGAGCACAAAAATGATAAGATCCGGACTTGCCCAGCTGTTCAGGGAATTTATACGGAAAGTCGGAATGCGTGGTTCAAATCCCGGCACCGGGAATATTTTTTTACGCTTGAGATGCTATTCCTTCCACCTTCCATGCTAATTTTAAGTTCTCCCTTTCATGCGCTCACTATTTATTTTCAGAGCGTAAAGGTATCGTTGAGAGTATAGTTATCTAAGAAAAAACATAAATACATCATTGCATTCCTGCAGAATCTAAGGGAGTGTAGAGAGGGGTTGTTATATAGCAGTATTCTGATTTAATACCCTGAAGAATATTTTCACCGTTGAGCAGATTTGCGTGCATGGATATACGTACATGTAGCATTAGAACAAACAAACAAATATTCATATATGTGAGTGTATTTTTAAGATATATGTTTGTTTGTTCTGATTCTCCTTTGACGAAAGTGGTTGTTGCTCAGTTATCTACCATATTCTGAAAAACACCGATGCCGAGGAATGACGAATGAGATTCCGGTATCTGAAGAAAGGTCTTACCTCTCGGGTGACTAACTCCACGTCACCTAGGATGAACGGTGTGCGCTTACTCGAGGTTTTACATGTAATTATATGGAAAAGCGGGGGCGGAATGAAAGTTTTTGGTATCCATTACCTCGATCTAGCGACGATCTCTCGTCCATCTAGCGGAGATTGAAGTCATTACACGACCTCGGGACCTAACATCCAGTCTCACTCTCATATAGGTGTAACCCGGCACTTAACATCTACCTGCCCTCCTTCCACGTCCCTAAAGTAATATATCTCACCCTCTCCATTTCTCCCTCCTCTCGAAATCCTTCTCCAGTCGTAAAGAGTACAGCGTTATGGCAAGCGAATGTAGTACGACACACCTGATACTGCTCCCTTACAAGTGGGTCAGGCGGCGTAACACCTTTAAATAAGAACACGCCAAGAAGAAGAAATAGTAATGACTGCAGAGACCTTCACTCGATGGACTTCCATTCTCAATAAATGTTCGAATCTTAGGACGTAATAACAAAAAAAATCACTTTGTACCGCGTCATCTGCCGTGAAGCCTTAAACCGACCCATTTAAATATGATTTCTGATAATTCTATTTGTGTTATATCTTTAGATATTTTTATCCAAAACTCCTGGCATTCATATAATATGATGGGTAATGAGGCTTAAACTATTAGGCTATTGCGTTATAAAATTTAATTTGAGTTACTTTAGTCTAATAAATATGTAAGAGATGAGTTGCGATTGCAGTAAATAACAAATAAATGAGTACAATTCAAATAAAATTGAAAATAACATGTCATGCGTTTGGCTGCAGAAAGAATTTTCAAATAAGTTCAAGAATACACATAATCCATTAGAACTTAGAAGTATGTGGAGGTTATAAAGGAGGTAA
This sequence comes from Hetaerina americana, assembly GCF_022747635.1. Lineage (NCBI taxonomy): Eukaryota > Metazoa > Arthropoda > Insecta > Odonata > Calopterygidae > Hetaerina > Hetaerina americana. The sequence continues at coordinate 33,331,155 of NW_027287538.1, forward strand.
TGAAGATGAAGCACGCTTGAGGACTTTTTTCCAGAATAATAGACGAGGAAGAAATATAGAAATAAGCTCACAAGTTACATTACTTTACCTGTGTCTGTGAGCTACCCAAGTTTGAGGGTATTTAAAGTCATACTTAAATTTATTTCTGCATACCCATGAGTAAGTAGTATAGGTTAATATTTTTCTGGTAGAATAAAAATCATTTCGTAATTCCAAAAAAATGTGTGCAGGAATCCTTATCTGACGGTGTTCAAAATGTTTGTGTTGTGTTCCCATGCATGAATTCATTTGAATGCAGCTAATGGGCGAAATAATTTGTTTTTGATTTTAAGTCAATGGACACCTAATCGTTATGCTGATACAATATTTAACGGTCTAAATTGAAATATCCTCATCACTTTCCTCATTTCCTCATACATAGCCGAAATAGTTCATCCGTGATGCGAGCGCGTTCTATACATCACATCTACACAAAGACTCCGAAATCCACCAAAAAGGTGTGTGGCAGGGAGTGGAAGGAATTTTTATTCTTATTGCAATCTTATCCTTTGCATTTATTTCTTAATACAATGTTATCTTCTTTTTCGAAACGTTTTGGATCCCAAAATTGTAGTTTCTCATCTCATTCATGAAACCTGGGGTACCTTAAGGCAAAGGAATGCGAGAAATGTGAGATTAGGTCCCCTCCGTTCCACTGTTTGGAATAAAGCCATCCATCTTTGTCCTAGATTGCTACAATACTCCATAACTCTCCCTCCCTTTCTCTCTTACCCTCTCTTAAAACTCGTTCCAACCGACTGAATCCCCGGAAAATCAATTAAGTCCCCATTCTCACGCCAAGGCCCTCTGAAGCCGTTGATATACGGTGATTTTTGGCTGCATTACGATCGCAGAGCACATCTCTCGTCGAGGGAAGCCAAGAAGGCACGCCATTCCATGGAGATCCGACGTTTTTTGAGTAAGCTTCAGCAAAAAGAACGAATAAACATCACCCCGCCCGAAAGAATCAGGATTTAGGGGGAAACGTTTTAAAGAAAGAAATTTTGAAATGTTTCTTTTAATAATCCGAACTTTCCCCAGTGAAAGGTAGCAGTGATGTGAAGACTTTACTATGGTCTACAGGCTGCAAAAGCAGTATGTGCGATTGATGATGAAGTCGACGTAATTGTGGTAAATATTGACAGATCGAGGCAACGATTTCAAAATTGGAGTGATGTGTATGACAATAGAGGTATATCAAATAATGTTGGAGTGTACCACCCATTTTTAAAGTTGTTTTTAAAGAATCTGCGGTCATCGACAAAAGAAATTTCCTCGATATTTAATTATTCAATAAATATTGTCCCCAATATATTAATATATAAACATCTTCATAATTCCATATACTCGCTCGCAATAATTCTTTTAATTTGTTTTCCAGTTTTACAGCAATATAATCAGGTTCGCTGTAGTGAGGCAGGTCACATGTTAGCCAATCGCCAGTTTTCAGCATTCCTTCTTCTACTTCAAACTATGAGTTTCTGAAGCGACTCCCAGGCATCGAGGAAACGTTATGAGTAGGAAAAAGATTATACCTTCGTAACATTACAGTATCTTCGAGCTATACGATAAATTTAGTTCCCGCATGCACGAAATAAACTGTCCAACAAAAATGAGAATACCTCAGGCGTGGTTAGGACATATAAAAACATGGAACTGTAGAGGATATGGGGAAGGATGTTTCCGCAAATGTGAAATCTCTGAAAGTAATGTTTGTCTATTTTGAAAATATTTTGTCAGTTCATTCTGGAAAAATGCAACGTTATTATCTTGCTCGTAAGCCAACTTTTTCGATGTTTATACGAAAATGTTACCACATAATTTTAAAACCAAAATAAGCGGGACTCTCGAGACAAATAGAAGTATTTCAATCTAAATTACCGATGAATGTGTTTATCAAATAAGTAATAATAATGTTATCAAGATATACATTGCCAATTTTGAAATTTCAAAGAGTTTATAGTTTTTTTACTCAAAAAAAACAAATTATTTTCCTTCTTCAGTAGTTGAAGTGCAAGCGGGTATATCCACTGAATATAATTTCATCGTGTACCTTACCGACGTCGAGTACACATTGATGAACAATGATAAGAAATTCGCTCGCGGAAGAGGTTTCACGAATTTAATTTCATTAATCCACTCCATTTCGCAATATACAACATTATTCTCTAGAAAGATGCACCTGACTAGGGTGAACTTATGTTGTTCAGTCGGCCTTCCAGCTCAGTTACCACTTCTATTCGCCCGAATAAATTCAGTCTGCACGCGAAGGAAGAAAGCACTAAAAAAAAAAAGTACCAGAACGCCAGCCAGGACGGTGGAATCGGTGTGGCCCGTTGAAAAAGGGGTCAAGGGCCCCTAGAGTGTTTAATTAGCCGGGTAGCGGTGCATGACTCCTCCGCTAATAGCCCCACAGCGCTCCCTTCAGGCCGCTCACCCCCGCAAACGTCTTTTAACACGCCACACAACTCACTTCCTTCCTTATCACTACAAGGAGTGCAACGGACACTTGGAAGGCCATCTTTCTATTTTCTACGGTGGTAATTCGAGTCCGAAAACTCTCGGAAAAGACCGTTCGTTTCACCTGGCAACGCCAGAATTCATTTCCTTAGTCCGTAAGCCTTCGGTGCCGAGATTTTCTAAGATTAAAGGGCATGCGATATTTCGATGAATCGAATTACGTGCGCACTCGATACAGCATCGCATAAGTCGAACCGCCGAGATGCTGTATTGTGTTAATGGACTCCCAAATGGGTTTCGCATTACTGATGTTGACTCACCCTTTTTCTGCCCACATCCTTCGTGATTTTTTTAGTCTGCCTTTTAAGACGCTAGATTTTGGATGGGCACAAGCTTAACGCCTATGTTTCTTAGCCCCACCAATCAAAACACAACCTGACGTTCCACGCTAGATTAAACTCTTTTTCAATTCCGTAGCCTTTCTACCAGTTTTAATTCCGTTAAACATACCTCTTATTTTCCTACACCTACCTCGCCGGCCTAATATTCTCCTATCTTTCACATCCTCCAATATTCCATCACCAATCTACACAATGAACCTCGACTTTTACCTCATTTGGAGTCCTCTCAACAACCTCGTCCCATATCATCCCTAGAAGGCACCTCATTTGTGTTCTTTCTCGTCCTTCTAGCTTTTTACACCCTTACCCTCGCGTGATATTCTGGGGAAAATGGTCGAGTTGGTTTTCCATTACCTTCCTTAACAGCGTCTTTAGCGTGACACCATCGCTGTAATGGCCGAGTTACTGGAGACAGACGCCTTCGAAACAGCCTCCCTAAGAAACAGATCCTGAGAGAAAAAGGTAGCGCAGGAGATATACGAGTATACTGAGGCAGTGGGATGTTGAAGGTTATGTGAGAGGAGACATTTTTGAGTTAGTGAGGAAGAGGGAGGAAAGGTTTCGGCATTTTGGACAAGATGAAGGTTGGTAGTTGGAAACTATTTAATTTAATACTGGGATGAGCCAATGTTGATCGGATAGGGGAAATATGAATAATATTAATATATTATGGACGTATATCGATGGCGGCCAAATGCTAGGTAATACTCCACAAGCCATCGCTGGTGCTTGTGACTTGGGATTTTAGGTTACCGGCCATTTAATGTATGTGAGTAATAAATATCGGCATGCATTAAAAATATCGCCTAAAGGCAAAAATCTAAGATTAATAAAATCGGAATTAAATGTGGACCTATTTAAATTTTACAAGTGATTAATTAAAAACTGTCAATTTTCCCCAAAATAAAATTTAATGCGACCGGTTTCAATGTAAACTGCATCATCATCAGGTGGTACAGTTACATCATTTTCACCTGATGATGGTGTAGTTACATTGAAACCGGTCGCATTACATTTTATTTTTTGAAAAATTGCCAATTTTTAATTAATCATGATATTCCGCCTGAAACATCTATTTTTATTTTTTACAGGCAATTTTAAACGTATAGGCGCAATAAAGGTGAAGGAGACCTATCTAAACACAGAATTTAAAAAAAATTAACGATTTCTAGGGTCTATGCGTACACCATTTGAACGCGAAGATGTTGTAGACTTAGAATTACGAGCGCCCTGACTCGTTGTCAAGGTGGTCAAATGGGGGAGAGGCTAAAAAATTGCTCAAGTGATTAAAACGAATAAGCGGGTTGTTACCTGACCCCCTAAACTCACCACCCTTGTGTTAAAAGGTGTCAGAGCATTGAGTGGGAATGCTTTAGTCGGCGCCATTCTCATTGTGGAGCTGGGCTGAGGGATTGTGTTGGCACTCAAGCACGCCTCATCGCGCAAACCTGGATCACATTGCAACCTTTACTGAATGGCGCGTTAACATGAACCGCATGAGTTAAAACACCACGGTGGGGGGTCGAGTGGGTTATCTGCTGCTGGAGAATGTTACTGACCTCCAATATTAATGGTAAGAGTAAGGTTTCGCTCCCCTATCGATGAGCGAAGTCGTAACTCTGCTGTGTTTATCTTGGCTCTTACAACGCATTGTACGTCGTACAAGACGTAAGACCACGTATACGTTCCCACCCCATGAGGCATGAGCCGGGTTTCCGTCAAAGCATTATATTAAAAGTTATCTTCAAAATAACGCGGCTCTATCATAGGGCTAACAATAAATGGATTCATTACTGGCTTACCTCAATTCACTCTGAAATCATCACTCATATTTTAAGCGATTAGTATATCTTCGACACCTGCCATGCTTGAAAATTTCACCGATGAAACAACATTTACAATAATCACACGTCGATCAATTATGGCGTCGCGCTCCATAATCGTAATTTTCTAAACCTCTTTTGTTTTATTTGTTTAAAAAATAGAATATTCGCTGCGTTAGGCTTGCCGCTTCTGGCATGCGAAGCGCCATGTTCGCTTCTAGTTCCTATCTCAAGGTCGCAGCCCTTTTCAAGCCATTTTTCTTTCGGTGTTGTTCAGAAATCTTTTCCTTAGTCGTCCTTACTGCATCTTTATTCCTGGATGCTAGCCAGTTCCAAGCCTTGAATAGGTGTTACGTCATTGTACATTCGGCGTAGATTCCCGTATAATTTAAACCATTTTACATGCATTACGTCTAGAACTATGCACCTTGCTGAGGTCGATCGACTTATTTCCTCGTTCCTAACACTATATAATGAAGATGAACCACAAAGTCTTCTCCAATTTGTGTGTCACATCTGCTGCCATAAGTTAATGTCATGTGTATCACCCACAGCCTTCGGGCCCATGCATCAGTACTGATTTTATCATTGTTTTATGTGTTTATTCTTTTTTTTCGCCGTGCCAATTTTTTGCACAGGTTCGGATGATGTCCTTTTAATCAAGGCTTTTGATTAAAATTCGATAAATTCAGTATGTTTAATACACATGAATATGTTTGATAAGGCAGACACGCCTGCGTGACATTGACACTGATATGGTAGATAGAGCAAGTCCTTGATTAAAGGCGTTATCTCAAACTGGGATTTTTTTTTAAAGTAATCTACCGGTTAAGGTAGGTTTTTGGACTGACACAACTACCAAACAAATATTTTATTACTCCTAACAAAACACAAAATCAATCATCCTACTCTATATCAGGTCCCTCTTCATCTCTGAGTACTTCCTTCCTCCCTTCATCCCGTCCAACAACCCTATCCTGTTCCTTCCCTTTCCTCTTTTGCCCAACATTCTACCCTCTATCACAGTCGTCAACCTCCCACTGCCGGTCAACACCCCCTTCATCCACTTTTCCTGCCTCCATAGGATTGCTCCCAACAAACCCCTCTCTTCGCCCACCATACCAAGTACTTCCTCATTTGTTTTCTTCTCTGTCCATTTCACCTTCTCCATTCTTCTCCACACCCACATTTCAAAAGCCTCCAATCTACGTCTATCCTCCTGCTTCAATGACCACGTTTCCGCTCCGTACATAGCTAGGCTCCATATCAAAGTTTTTACGAGTCTTTTCTTAACATCCTTACTCAAAGTCCCTGTCATCAACTCCCTCCTCCTTGTGAAAGCCTCTTTGCCTAGCGCAATTCTTCTCCTTACGTCCCTACTACTTTGACCGTGTTGGTCCAAAACACTACCGAGATACGTAAACTGTTCTACCTGCTCTAGCTTTTGCCCTCCTATTTTAATGTTAAGCTTGGCCTTTTTCTTTCTAGAAAATCGCATAACCTTTGTTTTATTAATATTGATTCTCATCCCATACCTGTCGCACTGAATTTCCAATTCACTAAGCAATGCTTGCAGCCCCTTGGCTGACTGACAAACTAAAGCTTGGTCATCAGCAAACCTAACTGATTTTACGACTTCCCCGCCCACTTTCATTCCTACCTCGAGTTCTTCCCATGCCTCTTTGATCATTTCTTCTGCGTACAGGTTGAACAGCAACGGTGATAATGGGCAACCCTGCCTTACACCCCTTCCTAACACTGCCCATCCTGACTCCCCGTTTCCCACCCTCACCTGGGCAGTCTGAGACATGTACAGATTGCGGATTAGCCTCCTTTCCCTCCAATCTATTCCTATTTTCTGCAATATACTCATTAGTTTTTCCCAATTTACTCTATCAAACGCTTTTTCGAAATCTACGAAACAGGCAAATACCTCCTGGTTGTGTTCTATATTCCTCTCGATTAATAATCTCATTACTGCAATGGCATCACGCGTACCTCTCCCCTTCCTAAACCCAAACTGATCATCCCCTAAGTAATCATTTGCCCTACTCTCTATCCTTTTGTTTATGATCCTGAGAACAACCTTAGCTGCGTGGGATATCAAACTAATTGTCCTATAGTCCTCACATGACGTGGCCTTTACCTTTTTCGGAATAGGAACTAAAACTGATCTCACAAAGTCTTCCGGCCAGATTCCCTCCTCATAAATACTACGGATCAGCCCATATAGCCTCTTCCTCCCACATTTTCCCAAGCATTTCAAAAGTTCCACGGGAATGTTATCTACCCCCACGGCCTTATTTAGTTTCATCTCCCTTAATGCCCTTTCTATCTCATTGTCTAGTATGCCTGGACCTAAGCTATCTTCCTCTACGTCATGTTCCTTTTCAATGTCTAACTTTGTTGGTCTAAGCTCTTTACTATACAGGTCTTCTACATATTCCTTCCATCTCTCTTGGATCTTTCCTGCGTCAACTATTACCTTACCGGCCTTATCTCTAACTGCTATCGTTGATCTCCCTTTCTTACTTCCCGATAAAGATTTAACTATGCTGTAAAGCGCACCGATTTCCCCCTTCCTCTGCAGACTTTCCATATTCTCGCACTGCGTCTTCCACCATGCTTCCTTTGCTTTATTTGTTGCCCGCCTCAATTTATTGTTCAATTCTTTGTACTTCATTTTGCCTAATTCGGTATTTATATTCTTCCATTTTCGCCGCTCATCCATTTTTGTAATCATCTCATCCGTGATCCATGGTTTACGAGTCCTTTTAGCGTTAACGGTTCCAATAGTGTCTTTTGCCGCTTTAGACAACCCTTTTTTGATACATTCCCATTTTTCTTCTGGGATTTTATTTAATAATTAATTAATAATTAATAATTAATTATTAATTAATTAATAATTTAATTACTGGGATTTTATTTAATAATAATTAAGATGTCTTGAATAGCATGATTTAAATGTAGTTCACAGTTGGTATAACAGGAAATCATTTACAAATGTGTCCCACTGACCACCAGTGGGACATCTGGTTACCCGCCACTCCACCTCCTACCAACCCATTACAACCGTGGCAGAAGTTCTCAAGTGAGACGCAAACAATTCATCCGCCTCCCACAATTACTGGCAATACGCAAAGGTGGGGGTCTGGTAGGTTTGTAACCTGCTTCCCTGGTGGTCTGAATCCTCTCAACGATTTCATTTAAGGTCCTTTGCTCCTTGCACTATTGACTTCCTTCACTAAGGTGGAAAGGAAAAGGGTAGCGGGACGTATGACGTGGAAAATGTAATTGTCGAAAATTAAGGAAGTTCCTGTAAATTATTTTCCTGAGCTGAAAACTAAAAATGTTGCATTTTTTCGAGGTAACTGATCGAAGCGCATTACTTGGTTAAAAATCACTGGAGAAAAATTGGCAGAGAAGTAAAAAAATCGCCCGAACAGGGACTCGAACCCTGGACCCTTAGGTTAAAAGCCTAATGCTCTACCGACTGAGCTATCCGGGCGCGCTATCAACATCGGTAACACAAGTGCTCTTAAAAGTTGTGGAAGTGCTTTAAGCGCCAATTTAAATGGCCTAGTTATTCATGGAACCCGTTTTGGCTATTTTCAACTTTATTAAAAGTAGGTTAAACCTTCCACAGCTTGTGGGTACTCTCAGTCATTAAAAATTACGTGAAAGAAAGAGCTTAATAGCACGCTGTTCAAAGGAAAAGCTGGCTAAAAGTAACACTTTTTATCATCGCTTTGTTTACCGCCACACATATGGAAACGAATGAAGGCGATTTGCAAAAGTAATATTTTACAATATTGTATAGCTTACAGCATATAATTCACCATTGAAAATATGGTTTATCATAAGGCTATATTAAAACTTAATCACTTAACTTTACAAAAATTAAGTTTTAATCTGACTTGGGGAACTTCTCTAAAATAAAATCAAGTGAGAAATTGTCTCAAAAGAAATATTGCCTAACTGCAACTAAAAATAATGATAATCTTTTTAACTAAGCCGTAATACACGACCGTATTTATGGCGCGGAGTCAATCACCTTAACTACGCGCGCGTATACAATTCAGGGCATATGTTCACTGCACCGTATTTTATACTTCAATTAGCTCTTCATTCCTTTCATTTCCGAATGATTGATTCTATTCCGTTGGGCACCATACAATCAAGATTGGAAAAGTCGCGATAGCGAAGTGCACTGAAAAATATCTGGTGCTTTCTAACACCGGATTGCTTTACTCAGTATTCCCATCTGTCTGCCATTAATTGAGTTCAACAGCACTGCAGGGGTTTTGGCGCAGCAAATAAAGCGGATATTCATTGCAATACCATATGCGTTGGAATCATTCCTGAGTGGAACAGATTGGTAATATAAGGCTTAAAGTTTAGTCGACACGAACGGGAAAAATAACAGTGGTGTCCAGCTCTTCATTCACGTCAACTATCATTGGCAGAAGGCAATTTAAAAATGCAAAAGTTTGATTGATCTTTGAGCAATTTATGTAAAAGATTTTTTTAATCCTAAACTGTGATTTGTGTACTTCACGATTTTATCCGATTGATTACTCCATCACATAGTATTCTTTTGCACTTTTCAAATTTAAGTCTACAAGTTTTCCTTGAATACGCATGAGAAGTATTTAGATATATTCCAGAAACCATGTAATTAAAAACTCTAGGATTTGCACTCTAGAAAATCTAATGGAAAGTAAAGAGTGGCTTATCCCAGAAGAATAAGACCTAAGAGAAACATCAGAAAATAATAAAAAATACCTACCAAAAATCATTTATTAATTCACGTAAAAAGCTTCTACAATGTACATCCACGAACAATCACAGTTACATAGGTTTTCTTGTGTTTTGGACAAATAAAACCGTATCTATCTTACTCTTGCGTGAATAATCGATACTACTTACAGCTTTGATAATAAAAAGCAGTTTAACATGAGCCTAATACAGTAATTATAATGCTATGCAGGAAATTCAAGGTGTAAAAATCATTCGCCTTGGCGGGGTAAAGTAGAATAATATTTAAAATCTGTGAAATTCCTGTATTTTAGTAAAAATCAGCCACCGACTCTGTTTAAATATTTGTCGTGACATACCCTGCAATTCTTTGATGAAATTTAATGTGTTTAAAATCTGAACTCTTGTAACTCGCCATCAGTGATATAACTATGATGTATGAGGGGTAATAGTGTTAAATGAAAACATATTAGCAACCACAATGTTGACTACATCCCGGTGATGTTCATTATAAAATAAACGGAATAATTCCTCTTGCATGATTCTTGACATCACTAAAAAAATGAACCAAATTAAGGCTTCCACAGGCAATTTTCAACCATCAATCATCCATAATAATCATTCCATTCGTCCAAAGTATTCTGCCAATTAAAAATAGATTTTGGACGGTCCCTGATGACTATTAATTAACAATCTATCTCGAAAACTTCCCTTTGTTTGCCTTAATGATACATAAACAAAAAACTATAAAATTGAACGTTAAGGCAATCCTCATGCATTATACTCGATGAGTATCGCTTAAATATCCGTACATGAAATTTGTATTTACGAAAAATTCTCTTATTTATGTTACATTTTTAGTGCTAGCATTAAATAGACCAGTGCTATTGATTAGAAAAATCGTGCAAAAGCTAAAGAACAAGGGTTAACAAGTGGATCGACGTCACGCGATTGGCTGTGGCTCGCCCAGGATCGGAGGGGATCGAAACCTCTCTGTCCGGTGAATGCGAAGATTCCGGGGGACGAGGTTCTGGGAAGGTGAGGAGGGAACCGAACACGACTTATCATCGGGTGGAATCAACATCCACCCTCGCCTCGGTCGGTTTATGGCACTACACGAAGGAAGAATTTCCCCCAGCGTTGTTCCGTTAATGCTCCTTCAACCTGCAAGTTGATGTTCCGATCCCGCGTGTCATATTGGTCGAGACGAACCGAGGTATGTTAATCGCGGATAAACGTATGTAAATAAATATTCCTATACCCCTTCTGATCCAACGCCCGCGGAACTCCATATTCGGCCTTCTTGTATTTTACTGTAGTCATTTACGGACACGGCGTTCATCAAGAGTTGAACGATAAAACAAGGCTAATCATGTAAAATGTTGCATGGTTAGAATATCCCATCTCCTTTGCCTCTGTCTCCTCGTCCACGACAGAAAAATAAATTGTGCAAGCCGGTTGTCAGGAATTGGCTATAAACTCCAGAGAGGCGAACAAGAAACCACTATCTCCGCAATGAATGGCTTTAAATAAAATCGTAATATCCAGTTTAAGTTTATCACTGATTTCAAGTTTAGAAATACTCACGAGAAAAGATTAGCACATGCGATTTCTGAGAAGGCTGTTTTATTGGTCATGTGCCAAAGGTTTCCAATGTCGCTGCATTCTCTACGTCATTGTTGTCTTATGATGTTAGCGCTTGCGCAATACGATATTGCATTGTATTGCAGGGATTTGAGAGATCCTAATTATTTACTCATAGTAAAATCCGATGTAAGTCCCTCCACAAGAGCCAAACTTGATTGCTGTTTTGAATCTTCAAATTTCATACGGGTTTGAAAGCTTTTTCGGTTTTGCATAGCAACGCACTTAATGTTTTCAAAATTAATTTGCGAATTTCAACTTCGCTGGCGGAGAAAAAAAGCATGAAATAATTGTGGAATCCCGTGGTATTTTCAAGTAGCTAGGATCAAAATAGTAGCGGTGGTAAGTAGGTTTTAGTATAGTGGCTGCAGAATGTAATTTAGACTGCATAAAGCTACATACGATATCGTATACTAAACACTACTAGAATGGAAATTAATCAACATAGATTTTGGTTCACCTGAAGTTGAATTAAAACATATTAGTCACTCAACTATCACCATATATCCATATATAAATTATCATATTACTATAGCACTGAGAAAAAAGTAATGAGCAATTCTAACTCTTGTAAACATACATATGTGAATAACAGTAATGCATTCAAGTGTTTTATTAAGAGGCAGAGAAGAGAAAATATTCCCGCGGACTTAAATGCGAGGATATGACGATAGACAACCTTTCTTAAGCTGACACTATTAGGTAACGACTGCCCTACTTGTTTGTGAAACTTAAATTCTCACTCGACTTTAAAACTATTGTATATTGGCTCCAGGCAAACATATTATGTGGGCATAACTAGTCCATTACGGGAACGCCCACGATGGAGAAAGGACAAGCCTGCAGAGTGCGAATAATTTGAAAATCTCTGTATGAATCCGTCACTCTGTTAACCGCGAGTGCTCTTGCGAAATGTTTCAGCAGCTGTCTCGAACTCATTTTCAACCTTGGAGGCACAGTTTTTTTCATTGAAAGGTGTGCAGAACCATTAAAATAACCCAGAATTGGTTCCGGACGTGCCTCGTCGTTATGATTCTCACTCGAAATTATAGCACAGTCAGTGCGAACATAAATATTTCACTTGATATCTTGCGGAATTTATGCAAAATAACTCCATTTGGTGCTTGCTGAAATGGCAAGCATACAGTAAATCATTTAAAGAAAAGAAGGGGGTGTACATCACTGCAAATTAATTTCAAAAAGAAATTTCTTCACACGCTTTGTCCTGTCATTACGAATAAATGATCAGTGGACCACCGAAAGACATTAGAAGACCAAATTCAAACCAAAATTGAGAATTTTCCTAACTTAGATTATCAACTTTGAAGTTTATTAAACGTTTACAAATAAAATATCAATTATTACTGAATAGTTAAGTGTCAGACGTGAGAGATTCCCTTAATAATGCATCATAGAGTATCATATTTTCCCTGTCCGACATAAGGAATGAAGGGGTAAATGATTATTACCCCGGGAAAAACTAATTCGCTGAAACATTTGTCAACTTATCATGCCCGGAGAAATTGTATGATTGGGATGCATTAATTAGTATTTCTTTTAAGTTTCTTTAATCTCTCTTCCTGTGAATGAAGTCTCCTATATTGGAGCTCCTTTTAAGGTTCCAGTACATTATAGACGTTGGGGAAACGTTGGAGTTTAAAAATTCGTGTCACGCTTAATAAATTAAAATTTCAATCCAGGCGCCGTCAAAATAATCAAACACTTTACTTCCTTATTCAGTGTGTCGCTATTAAAAAAAATCTGCGGACTTGATGGCCGCATAAGATCCTGTATAAAGAGTTCGGCAAGCTATTCCCGTAAATGTTCATAGGTGATGGCCGAATTATTTACATGTACCTACCATCTTTCTGGATTGAATCGAGGGTCGTAATCCAAAGGAGAATAATACGTTCGTTATCCAGAGGACCATCCAAGGCCAATACCCTCTTTGGCTGACGGTATTTTAAGGGTGTACTAGTATATACTCAGTTCCCTGGCAGGGTGGCCGCGTGCGGAACGTATCAAACATATTGGACGAGTCATACATCATTCAACAATCGGGGATGTCAAACACGTGACCACATTTGCCTAAGTCAGCGGCCCTTCGCCGAGTGGCAAATGGTGCCCGTTGGCAAAGTGATAGTGAAATTTGAAGGTGGAAATTATTTTGAAGCCCTTCGAAATTTCCTTCTCCGGCCCCATACTTTGTTATCTCCTCTTATGAAAACTAGGTGGAGACTCGTACCAAATTGAGGCCACCATGTATTTATTTTAAATAATTATTGCATGCTATATCGTATCAATATTAATGTATTAATAAATCGAATATAATTATATTTATTAAAATATAAAAGAGGTGTAGTTCCGCAGAGTTTTAAAGCTGTACAAGAATCGAAGGGTGGTTTCGAGGTGGCCGAAACCGAAGCATGGCTTCACGTAACACCATTTGTCTTCCTCATTTTTCTTACTTCCTTTTTCTCCAGACAGGTTTTCATTTGTCCTTTTTATGTAAATATGATGAAGATGACGATTGCGAGCACCCAAAAGCACTCGGTGGAAATAATGTTTACCGAAATCATCCAAAGTTATGATCTCCCGAAATAAGAGCCACGAAAAAATATTAAATTAAAAAATATCTCATAATATTTTCTATTTTATCATCCTCTCGTATTTATATAATTTAAAATAAATGGCGCTGCGGTGATAATCCTTAATCTTACCCGTATATACATACTGGTTGCAGCGTGCCTACGAGGTGCTCGCTAAGTTCTAAGATCTCCTATTTTTTTCTGACCAATTAATTACAACTGAAAAATGAAACTTTTGTTACTACTCAACGTAATCTCTCTACAGACGTGCCCATTTTTTACAAAGTCAAGGTCATGATTTCATGGCCGTCGGAAATGAATCGGCAGAATGGGCCCCTTTCGTCCACTGGAAAATTGTCAATGATCCATTCTTGGGTTTGTTGTCACGCAACGTTCGGCATTCTTTGAGCTGTCGCACCCATGAACGTTTTTTCACACCCGCAATACCATCGCTGCATACCTCACTCGATTATTAATGAATGTCTATGGGTTTGAAACCACGTAAGTGGAGAAAACGAATGATAGCACGGTTAAGAGAATGTGGTGTTACTATTAGTCGTTATTCTTCTATCTGCTTGGGGCATTCGATGAGGGGAGTACAATGACCAAAACGAAAGTATTACAAAATAAGTGGAAAACATCACGCCATATATCAGATTCTATTGGCTCAATGTCCTTCATAATGATTAAACTCATGGCCCCACTTGGGAGCCCCCTAGCCCAGCACTGCGTCAGTTTTTGATGGGGAACTGATTGGAGAGGTCATTATGGTACTACCACCTTTTCCCCTACACCCTGGCTGAGTCCGAGCAAAGTATCCATCTAGTTTTTTTTAATAAAACTAAATTTTAAGGACAGGATTAGAAAAGAGAAAAGCGTTTTAGAGACGAGGGATTATATAGAGGAGCAGAAGAGGAAAGGGCCATATGGAGAGTTCTACGCCAAATAAAAACTAGATGGACTGGATACACATTGAACCACAATGGATCAGCTAGAAACGTAATAGAAGGGATATTTTAAGGGAAGATCCCACGAGAAAGACCAAGAGATAAGTACTTAGGCCAAGAGGACGTAAAACAAAGACGTTATCAGAGGGTGAAAATATTAATAATGAATATTAAGGAATGGAGGGATGCGTTATACCAACCTTAGGATTGAAATACCGATGATTATTGGATTATATGAAATTATCTGGTTTAAAATTCATTCATTACTGAGTATGGGTGGAAACTTATGACTGTTGTATCTCCAGCATTCTTGTTTGAAAAGAGAGCCATTCGAATGGAAGAAACCGAATGCTTTAAGGGTGAACTAGAGTGAAAATAAAATGCTCTTTTATGAGTTTCAAGTCTTTCAAAGGTTGTGTGTCACCCTTTGAAAGACTCGAATGAAAAGATAGACTCCATTCCCTTTGAGTGAAATTAACGATCAATTGCGTACGTGCTGTGTTCAATTTCGGTGAAAGCTTCCGCGGAATGGTAATGATAAATACATTTCTATTCGGGATTCAGTCAGTGCATAGTGTTTTTTAACCAATGTGTTAAAAATATTTGGCCTGGATTAAAATTCTGATCAGAAGTGTCCTTGTATGCAGTTCTAATTCGATTAGAACTAACACCCCCCGCCACACGCCCTTGCGGCGGCTTGCGGGGTATTATGTAGATGGAGATGTAGATGTAGATGATTCCTAGAACAATATATTTTCCCGAACGCCGTTCAGCTTGCCTTTGATTACCCTTTCCGGTATTCCTTAGCGGGTGGACTCTGAAGGATGGCATTTTGATTAGGATACTAAGTAGAGTACGCGTGTGTAATTTTACTGGGTGTTGGTCATAGGTAGCATGCTTTATGGCATTTGAGTGTTATGATAGTGCACCTTAATTTTATACTTGTAAAGTATTAGTTCTGGGCATGTCGGTCTTAGTACTTTTTCGTTGATGATTTCTCAAAATTAATCTCAGGGTGGAGACAGTACGAAGGGAATGAAATAATGATATTTATAAGTCATTCCACAATTATGAATCCAATTAACACTTCCTACAGAAATGTTGAATCTTTTTTTCCCTTTCATTAAATTCAATGCGAGCACCCCCTCACTACACGTATTCGGGATTCCGGTCGTCATTTATCCGTGGGACAATTTTTCCGATAGGCAAGAAAAGGTTTCACGACAGCATTAGTTTCAAATCTCACCCAGTCGCGGGCCAGGACGGGCCATGGGCGAATGAGGGCTACCATCTGTTGCCCCATCCGGCGCGGGCCTCAATGAGGATGGAGTTTGCCCGGTTCCCGACCCGTTTCGCTCGCGCGCGCGGGCGCAAGAGCCACAGGTGGAACGTGACTGAGTGTTGCAATGATCGCGCTTTGGCATTTAAGGAGGAGAGGGAGAAGTGCGGATGAGAGAGATACAACCTCCTTCACCCTCACCCACCCTTACCTCATAAAAGCCCCCTTTACGCCCCGGCGCATCCTCGCGTCGACCAATCAGCGCCCTCTTGAACAGACGTCTCCTTCCCCGCGATGTACAGAGACCGGCTCTGGGTCCAAATGGGCATAACGACTGGAAAGGAAACGCTGCCGTTGAAGAAGAGCAGGAAGCCCACTTTGGCAGCAGTAGTTATGAGGGAAGGTGGCCAACAGCTGTGGTCTTTTGCGACATTAGGGAGGGGTGGGTAATCTGGCGGAGGCAGGACTTACAAGGAGTAAGGGGGAAGGCTGGAGAGAAACCCGGCGCACTCTTAAAGAACGGCGATTAGGAATCACACAATTCAATGTCCCATCCGACGGACGGCGTACTACACAAAAAGCGCTCTCCACATGGCACCCAAGTAGAATTCGGAATACCACTGAAAAACTGCCACCACCGGGGTACGTACCGAGACCCTCGAGGTGGAAAGTCAATACATAAACCACTGAATCAATCCTAACCCTGCCCGCTTTGCGTACTCACTCCTCCATGTGCCGTATCTTGACATCAATGATTCGGGTTCACGTTAAAATACTATACTTTTTTCCTCACCAGCAGCTCGTCTAGCATGTGTGGAGGCCCATTTTAAACATATAAACCGTAGTTCTTGTAACTTTGATAATGTTTATTTTTATTATTTGAATTATTTATCTTCTCCACTGATGATGAACATTTAATTAGCATTCAATTTTGAAGTCCCATGCCCTCCCTATGTGGGATAACCCCTAGCCACACACCCTAGCAGTGACATTCCAGGTGCCATGTTCAAAAAATGAATTCAAAAGAGTTCATTTCTGTGTGCTCTTTTTTTTAATCGTAAACTTCGTGAACCGTCGTGATCTCGCAATAATATTAATCTAGTTTTCACCTGTTATTGATTTTCCGTGCAAATTATAAGCACGTAAAATTTACAAGGGAGAGTGCTTACTATTGTCTTTAATCTACGTTCAAAACAACCGTCTTGGACTACCGTGGAATAATAATTTATCTTCTTCGTGATCCATTTAACATTTCTACAGATTGTAAAACCATTTATCCTATAATCTGCCGTTTTTTGCTCTTCATAACTTCCATCTGCAATATGTCATCCAAAAAGCCTGCTTTTAATACCCTCTCTCTCTTTCTTCCTTTCTCATCAAACATATTCCCTTTATTAAAGGCTTCATAAAGGCGCCACCGCTTTAATGTAATTTCTATTTAGCTTTTCTCTCAAATCTCCAAATAGATTCCAAGGTAACGAGGAAATGGCTACAAAGAATGGCTTTGTTTTTTTTAATAATTGACTCCAAAAAAGGATGCCTCGATTACCAAAATGTTTCCATGGAATCAATGAAACGGAATGTAGGAGTGACGTGAGGGAATGAGTTCGTTCACTGACTTTCCTTTAACTGTTCGCGATGAAAAAAAAAACAATGCGAAAATTAAGTGAATGAGATCATCTGTGAAAAGCGAAATTCACAAAGTGAGGTATACATTCACAGTGGTTGGATCCATTCCATCACCTAGACCTATTTTTGACGGTAAAAGTAATATCAAGGACACTGGGAGAAGAATTGCACCAACATTCAATGAAATAAAAGGAGCGAGCTGATGACCGGTATGTAATCAGAGACGAATAAGAGTATTTGCCAAGGACTTAAAGTGAAGAGAACAATTGTGTTTTGCAGAGAAGACGTTTTAGAAAGATGAATATTGAGCGTGGATCGGACGCTTATGATAATTTGATATGGAAAGGGTAGAAAAAAAACCTGAATAGGAAGGTGATCGTAGTCGCTTTAGATGAGGTGGGGGTGAGATAGAGACCGGAAAAAATCATAAGGAGATACTTAGACGTAGAAGGCTTTTGGATATTGCAATGTAAGAGATAATTTTAGCTAAGTGATAAGGTTTTGTGAAGTTAATATGGAATGCCAAAATTTGTTCCCATTGTGAAGGGTATCAGATATTAAAACAAAGTTGTGTAATAACTGTCAGGTGACGTCTAAAAACTAACTGTAAACTGAAACTTCTCGAAATAATAAAACCACACAAACATAAAACAAAATTAGTCACGAGAAAAATCAATATTTCGTGTAAAATCGGCACAACAAAAGAGTTGACTGCGTAAAAAGTACACAATACCGGTTGCTATAACCATGACAAAATGAAATTACCGAGTATTTTTCATGACCAACGTGGCATTTGCAATGCATAATAGGTTGTCCGTTTTGACTCTTGCATGGAGAAATATTTTCCTTGTGTTTAGTAAGGTTTTGAATAGAGTTGAGAAACATTGAGAGGATTTTTGCACGTGATAATTAGGGAAAAAAGTCAAGATGAAAGAGAGTCATTCAGCTCGGCAGTAACAATAGTTTTAAGTGTGTTGTGTTGGTCTTTGGCCTTGAACTCGTCTCGACAATTGCGAACGATTCGTGGATGAGTGTGGTCGAGTAAGCACCTCGTAAGTGCGGAGTTGTGAAGTGATAGTATCTGGATTCTCCGGGAGTTACATGTATCACAGTAGCATGCCGTAGCTGTTCTTCTGTGGCAGGCATCAGGTGACAAATCAACACACTTATTCAAGGGGAGTATGAAACCTACCGAAGCTGCGGTCTGTGGGTTCCATGTACTGAGACTGCTGTGCATACCAAACTAACTAGGCCGGTGGTCAGGGTGTATATTTATTAAGATGTTGCCGTCTTTTATCTTAAAATCTGTAACCCGTGAATATTTCACACACTGACGCAGAAAGTTCGCAATTTTTTATGACCGAATTCTGCATCAAAACTTCCTCTTGGACATGAATAACAGTTTATTCCCATTCTCGTATTAAAGTTCTCATGGTCACAAATGGATCTTAGTCTCCTCATGGCTTTCGTTACATTAAGGGAAAATATTATAGAGCTTGATATGAAACTCATATTTCCATGGAAGGACTGTAAAAGATCAGTGGTATCTAGAAGAACAGATTCCTAAACATAACTTAACAGTTTCAGGCTTAACTATGGGGAATTCCTTCATGATGAGGGTAGAAAAAGAAACTTTACACTTTCACATAAATATTTAATACT
Organism: Hetaerina americana; assembly: GCF_022747635.1. Classification (NCBI taxonomy): domain Eukaryota; kingdom Metazoa; phylum Arthropoda; class Insecta; order Odonata; family Calopterygidae; genus Hetaerina; species Hetaerina americana. The sequence goes on from NW_027287538.1 coordinate 33,350,385, forward strand.
TCACACGACCATGGTTTCGCCGATGATGCTTATTCGAAACCATGGTCGTGTGAAGTATTAAATATTTATGTGGAAGTGTAAAGTTTTATTTTCTACCCTCATCGAACAGATTCCTGTTTTAAAACTACTTTTTTCAAAGGAAATAACACTTTCCCTCCCCATTTTTACATTACTGACAAATTAAAGCCTTAAACTAGAAAATACGCGACTTTAACTAACGGAAATTTACTTAGAGCGGAGCTTCTAGTTTCAGTGGGAGTAAATTGAAATAAATATGAAGTGAAGACTGTTAGATACGCTTGTTCGTAATTCTTACGAAGAAACAATCCACGGTTCGTTAAAAGCGCTGTCAACGGGCATGAATGAGACGTTGTTTAGACCTTCGCAGCCTCTTATTTCAGAGGCCATTTCGAACTTTAAGATGGGGTAAGTATGGGTGGTTATTCATTCTTGAAATGACCATGTATGTACATGATAAGAGAACGTTCATGAGATCAAAGTGTCTCGTATTTTTCAGCAATCGGGATCTCACTGTTAACCGCGACCTCAGCCTTCAATCTAAAATTGGCCACGGCAGTTGATTTATCATAAACCGGAATATAAATTTAAAGAAAGAAAGCTTCCATCTGCTGTTTCAATCCTACGTCCACGAAGCACAAACACTAGATAAGACAAGCGTTCATCAATAATGAGAATAGGATAGTGATCGGTGATGCCATTTGTTAAAAAAATACCCATTGCCGAATTCACTCTGATATTGTTAATTGATGACAATTCATCGGATTGGTGGCGCGAAATGAGTGGTTTAAGAAATGTATTGGCCCAGAGAATATTTCTCATGAGTGCCCGGATATTTAATTTATGTGAGGTCCATTACCTCCCGTTATCTAATCCCATAAATATTCTGGGTATTTCGCTTGCCTCGCTGGAGTGAAAATATCGTTGTTGTCTGTCTGCTGAAGAGAGACTTTTATTGGAGACCTTGGCTCACGCGGCGGCCGTAACGAAAATTTGAACAGGAAGACGAAATCGGTTTCAGTTGAGTTAAAAAATGAGACAAAAGACTTCTCGTATGTGAAGGGATGTATTTAAAGTTGCTATAGGAGTGTGTTAACTGACAGCGGGGAATGGAGAGGATGAGAAGTGAGCATTTGGACGCATTTAATAGATGAAATCATTGTGGAATAGCCAAATTTAATTTGATCAAGAGGGTTACATAAGCCGCAGAAATTTCAAACATCCAACATTAGGATAGGTAATAGTTTATAGGGACTGCCAAAACCTGCATCAAAATAGCACGGCATGATCATCATCATCATCACAGTTTACGAGCCCGAGGATGGGTTTATATCAGTCATCTAAACCATCCTATCCCCTCTCAATCTCTTTATGCCTTCATACCGACGCCCTCTTAAATATCCTCTCCATAATTTATCCTCTAGACGCCTCTTTAGAATTTTCCGTCAATTCTTTAGCAAAATCCTGGATATTGATGTGATTCCGATTGGGATGCGTCGGATCATAACTCTCGTGCTTCTTGTCTGTTTTTTCCATAGACCTCTATTGGATAATGAGAGCAGTGATAGTTTAAATACCTTACAATCTACTATTGGAAGGAATTTTTATAACTTTAACCTATGAGAATATTCATTATTCACACGGTCTGACCATTTGATTCTCCTTATTCTTCGATGATACCTTATTTACAATGCTTCCAAAAGTCTTTCCTCTACTCCAGTTATCTTCCATGTCCCACCGTTTAAAGAAAGACTTTCCATTTCTTTATTTTTTTCAACTTGTTAATTACGACTTACCACAGAAATAATATTGATAATTCAATAGATTTACGATAATTGTTGTGAAGAAAAATTTAGAGCTAGTTTAGTCTCATTCATGCAAATCGAATGTGTAAGATAGATAGATAGATAGATAGATAGATAGAGGTCTTTATTTGGGCGAAATTGAGACCAAATGTCCCCTTCTTCCATTTAACCCATAAGAGGGAGGGAGGTAAAGAGTATACTTAATGAAAAACAAGTATTTAGGAAACGGTTGACGAGTGTTGGTTGACGGTTGACAGTGACTTCTTCAAATACAAGTATATTGCGACTCTCTTTCCAAAATGATTAAAACAAAGAAAGAATATTCGCGTTGGGCCGTGAAATTATCAATGAGGAAAATACAACAATATCATATATCCTCAGAATTAATCCTTACGAAGCTATTTTCGTCAGCAGAGTTTGGTTTGCTTCAACCAATATGGAAGAGTATTGAGGATGGTAGGGGGGCAGGGACCAGTGAAGGTCGAGGGCGTCACAAACCGCGACGATAGGAACTACGGGACAAATGCATTTCCGTCCATGTAGGACCTCCATCCGTTTCGTCCACTTAAAAAACCATTAAGGGATGTACAATGGGAATCATTCCACTCCTGTGGCTGCGCCAAAACACAAAGTGTCAACGGAAAAAAATCGGCAAGAAAAATGAATCAGCCTATTAAACAGATTCAAAGTTAGGCACGTGAACAAAAAGAACACCAAAGTCCGATAGCAATTAGTTGCTCGAAAGCAGAAATACAATTTCTATCTGATGAATTAATAAGAAAGTTGTTCTGTAAGAATTGGACACTATCAAAAACTTGCATGACCTCATGTGAGTAATTTAGACCATTTGCAATTTTTGAAAACATGTCAATATAATAAAAGTTAGTTGTAATTTTTTCTAAAGAAAGTATTAGGTACTTCGAGTTTCAAGGCACAAGCACAATCTTCAGGTACGAAATACAATTTTCTCCATACAATTGCGTGTAAACTCTCAATGTTGAAGTACAATTCATAAATTGTTACAATTTTGTGATTTGATCCTGAAGATAATGCATTTTCAGTGAAACAATTAGTACGTAGTACATTCTATTTAAAATTGCCACTACCTTTTATTAAATTAAGTAACACGTACGAGAATTAAGGTGAACGGTAGGTGAGCTTTGGTAGCAGTCGGACGCAGATGTGGGCTCTTGACCGGAAGGACCGCACTCTAATCGGGATGATGACTCTGGACGCCCCTTGCTCCTCCAAAGCTGTGAGTTAAGTTTGGGTTCCATATCTTCCTGGGACATGAAGCGTAGGGAAAGAAACCGGTCCCCCTAATACCTTAATGCATATACATATCCATTAACAATATACTGTGTAGTCTTTAACGGGTGAAATGCACTTACTCTCTAAAGCCAATCTCCAAGTTGAATGCTTCGGACAAAAATAATAGCAACACGGGAAAAGTGAATATAAAAATATAAAATGGTTTGGATGGAAAAAATTCTATCCAAGTCGACAAAAATTTTGATTTTACCAATACGCTCAGTTTATCACAAATTGCCTTGAAACTGAGACATTAGAATATCTCTTAGAGTATTATGAAGTTAAAGGGAGAAAAAATAACATTATCTTCATGCAGACTAAAAAGGCACAAATACTCAGGAAAAATTACGATGCGTTTGAGAAATGAAACCTGTATGGATAAAAAGGAATTTAATTAAAAGCGTCGAAAAACGTGACCTTATGCAAGCATGTTTTTGATAAAAAATTGTTGTTAATAGTTTACCTGCATGAAAGATGCTCGCAAAGTTAATTTACGCCGAACAACTTTTATATTCGATTTAAAATTATTCGGGTGGTCACTCTGAGACAGATGTTACCCGTACTTCAATAATCATAACTCTGATCCCAACTTTGATCTGCTGACTTCAGATTAATGTTCAAATTACACATTATGGACAATACAACAAAATGGAATACTATTTACGAGTTTAAATGAATATACTTTGTAACTTCCACACAATTTTTATTCGTACTACCGGTTTCAACGCAACGGCGTCATCATCAGGTACAAACATTTTTCGGGCACCTGATGATGACGCCGTTGCGTTGAAACCGGTAGTACGAATAAAAATTGTGTGGAAGTTACAAAGTATATTCATTTAAACGAACATGAACCTCCACAAAGTTGAGCCCGAGACCATAGAATTCACTATTTACGAGTACTAATGTGAACAGATTATTTTAAAAAACAGCGAAAATATTAAAGTACCTGTAAACGCTATTTTAACTGAACCCAAATTTTGCCAAAATTTATTGGAAATCAAAAAATAGAATAGGGAATCTTGCTGGAGACTCTTTATCTAAACTCAATCTCCTAGTAAGCAAAACAATACTGACTCTTGCCTGTGCGGTGTAGGATATAACTTTTGTCAATCATGCTAAAACTTCGGCTAGTATTCTGACTTCTCTTTGATTTTCCCGTGGAATTCCCAATCCTACTTGGATAGCTTTCAGAGAGGTAACCAGTTCAAGTAGGTACACAGTAACTACTTCGTATTTTAGGCGGGACACAAAACCGTGTAACCGTTAACACTCCCCGCTTAAAATAATCTATATAATTTATCTAGGGATATATGAAGTCTATAAGTGTATTCAGTTGGGGTACTCACACTTCAATAGCACCCTAAAACATCAAATTGCCCACCCAATGGCACAAATGACCTCAGCATCCCATCTTCTACCCCAATAACTACAGATGCTTCGAATGAAAAATTCCAATAAACCCGAAGGCGCCAGAAAAAGACGCAACGTGCCAAGCAGCGCTCAAGGATCTCCTCCAACCCGAACACTTCAATCCCGGGGAGCACCTCGGACGCGGGCACAGTCCGGGGGCGTGAGATTGGCTGACCCCTGACCCACGACGGTGATGGTTTTATGGGTTGAGGCCCAGAGGGGAGGGAAGGGGTGGAGATTGGAGGTAGGCAGAGAGGAAGAGAGAGAGAGGGAGAGAGAAGGGCGCTTCGTGATTCATTAGGCTGTAGGCGAGGAGTGAGAGAGGGTGGGCATCAGATGAACGTGTCGAGCGGCGTGCCTCCACGAAAACCTTTAAGAAACGCCCTCGAGCCCTTTCTTTCACGCCGAATCCCTGCCCGAAAAAACGATTCTCCCACAGAGACACAGCAGTGTTTTGCGGATGCTTAATTCCACGACGCTGAGGAGTTAGGTATTCAATGGACGGAAAATTATAATTATCCGCATGCCTACATTTCACGCACAATAGGTTGATGCGTTTTTCTCACGATGCCTACGCAAGCGTGGACGTCGAACATCACACCGAGGTTCGTTCCTAGATGGGCGAGGATGAGCATAGGTTTTGATTTTGGATTCGTACGGAACTCCAAGCACAGCCACTACATTTGTCCTGAAGGAGGTGAGCCTAAAGGCCGGTTCAAATTGAATGTGAGGACTTAAAACGTAAGAACTTAAAGTCACCGTAAAGCACACAGAAATCGGTGCGTCGATACCATGACCGCAAACATAATAACGTTAGCCAATAAGAGCATAGTTTTTCTAGTGTTCACCAATTGGAAAACCTGAGTACATTGGCTCACGAAGGTCAGTCGTGGAAATAACTGCAGTCGTAATTGCGGTGAAAAGATGAAAATTTATGGGTAAGCATGTTTGTCGACGAGTTGATGGAGATATATATATATTATTGCTTGCTAATTAATTTAATCTAATTGTACTAAATGAACAGCTTTTTTCTCATGAGTTCAATTAAATTCACCTCCATTAGATTAATGGAGGTGAATTTAATTGTAAAAGTAACTTGGGTGTTTGTAACAGCATTGTATGTTTTAGTTACTTGTGACGTGTGAGTGCTGGATCGTACATGATTGGGGAAATTAAGAACTCGTTCTCTCCCGTGATTTTGTAACTTAGCGGTTTAAAATACTTAAACTTCAAAGATAAATATGAGCCATTTTTCACGTTACGTTAAGTTTTTAAGGTGAAATATGAACGGCCTCGTTCTTATTCATATCCTTGACTCGAAATTTCGAAGTTTAGTTATCACGCTAAGTGCTTGCATTCCATGAGAACTGGCCTTAAGACCTAATATGCCTTTCTTTGAAGAATTGTCCAAAACAGACAATGAGTTACCACCAACCATACTTACCCAAACCATGCTTGACTCTAAAACCGTCCATCCAAGATTACCTTGACGTTGGGGTTCCAAAGCTTATTTCATTGATTCCTCCGTTAATAAAACGAAACAATGTTTTATGCGCCCCATAAATAAGTGAATATAAAAGGCGGGGAAGCGTGAATAATTTTGCAAATAGAAGTCTGTAAATTGTGCCCCTGCATTTTTTGATATGTAAAATAAACCTAAGTGTTAAGATGATCTAATAACAAAAAAACTATTATTGAATGAGTTAAATTTTCTCATGGCTTAAAGGGTCCGTCCCAGTCAATTGGAAAAAGTTCCGCAGGCTTCGTAATTTAATAAAGCTCATGCACAACTTCAAGGTTTGTGCTATTCAATACTGTCTTCTTCCTAATGTCCGTTCACAGAGTCGTGGCCCAAGGTTTGAGAACTTCAGCAGCTGCCATGCTCTCACAAAAACCAGCAGCAAAAAAACTGCAACGCGTAAAATGAAGCGTTCAGTGCAAGGAGGACGGTTCGTTTCCCGGTACCATCTTAGGTAACCTGAGAAAAATGAAAAAGCATAACGTCACATTACTTCTATTTGGTTGGGAATCACCAGAGACATAAATCTGCTTTTAATCTAAAATATTTCCATTGGGAACCGCTGCTTGACTAAAGCCGTTGGACAGATCTGGTAGTCCAGTTTTGATATCCTCCGTTTAGGTAAGGGAAAATAAAAAATAAAAAAACTAATTAAAGATAATCGCATTTAGACGCACGTACACTAAAAAGTGTGTGTGTGTGTATATATATATATTTACACGGAATATAGGATTTAAATGTAAGGTCTTTAAATTTAAGATGCAGGATATTCCTCTCAGACGAACAAGACAGCAAAGGAACTTTGTTTTGATGACAGGGACTCCTTTATTTGAGATTTGTTCATGAAACACCCGGAAAATTCAATGCACGTAAACCGTATGAAGATTAGTTGAATTTAAATAATTGCAAGGCAGTCAATTTAAATTCCAGGCATTCGGACATTAGGTTTGATCAGACAGGAAATAAAAGTATGGCTGCACAATGTTCCGCCAATACTGTTCGACAAAATACTCGAATTACATGTAGAATACGAGATTTTCATCTTACATGTGCTGACTGGCGAATTTCAGTGGATTCTTGCGGGGAGAGATTTATGGCCTCGACAACGAGAACGGCTGTGCTTCAAGTTCAAGATTTACGGGGATCGACTGTTTTTTTCCATATAAAGAGTCACGTGACTTGTTCCGTTAAGCCGAATCTTCAAGAGGAACATTACCTAATACGTGAGCTTCGTTGTAGTAGCATGTGCAGAAGGGTTTCTGCGTTCCCTGGCCTATATTCACAAATATGATAAGGTGAAAGAGTGAAGTAAGACGTAATAGATTTTTAACAGCTCTTGAACGTAGTTACGTTGAAATAAAAGCCAAAAGACAATTTTACCTCCTGCCTCAGCTGGTCGGAAAGATGGTAGCACTCGCAAATTAGTATTTTAAGCAGTTGCCTTTATCTCATATTGTTCATATTTCACCTATATGAGAAAAATATTTACTTCAATACACAGATTTTCTTCTTTTGCTTTATTAAATGACCTGCATGTAAGCTACGATCTTGGGACTTGGAATTAAAGAGAAGCTGATAGTAAAATAATCTTCTTCCCATGTTTCTACTTTGCATCTCGCTTGAAAAATTGTATAAACCGTTTTAATATTCGCTTTGTTTAAGATTATTTCGGCTTTTTGGGTATGGCACGATATTTTTTCAATATTTTTACCCTTAAAATTTTGTCCGCTTGGAAATAAATAGATAGGTTTCAAGCTTATTTCTCTAAGTACCGTTCTTTGCATTGTTTTTATGTTTATATTGATTTTAAGCCAATGCATAGATTTCTTTAATTTCTTTGTCCCTTTATATTTTTCCATCATTTTTTACGTTCTATAAAATTATATTACATATGAATCCATTCTTCTCCAACTTAAGGGCTCACTATTCTGCACTAAATTGAATTTGAACATCAAAAAATAATAATTTTTTAATTAATTTTACATTAGGAGGATTGAGCTTTGCTTCCTATGGCCTATCTGTATATATCCCACCTTGTAACGCACCATCTCCGAAGAAATTGGTTCCCAGTTTGAGACGACCAGATTTCATCCGCTCTCCTCCTTTATCAATGAGCCGTAAAAATGGTTATGCACGAGAGATTTCAACGCCTGAAACTCTGGGTGACTACAACGGACCCAGAGTGACGGAGACCGAGAGATATGCAATATGGGAAGATCTTAAAGAATGTTCGCCATAAAACTATTTGTGGGACGCGTAGTAGTGCAAACCTTTGGGAACGATCTCCGTATACTTTGCCCTTTTAAATTCCCTAGGTAGTTATAATTAAGGGGCTCAAGTAGCATGATATCATCAAATGATTTCACTTTCATGCAACTTTCTCTTCCAAAGGGTTTCACTTTCCGAAGGCATTCATCGTTTGGTTATCGGCGAAGAGTATAAATATGAAATTTAGAAATGAAAGACAGCTCAAGGAAAAAAAGCAAATACCTAGAGAATTTTTGATAAGTTAGCGTTACAAACGCAAACTTTCATGTCGTTAGCTCTAGAGCAGGTAGAATAATAGTGAACGACGTGCTATGTAACTCCCGGTCACCCCTCCTCAACCTTAAACTCCCAAACTCTTTGTCCTCCTTTCCCTCCCCCACCATCTCCTCTTCCTTTCTTACATCCATACACCCACCCCCACCTCCCCATTCCTTCTGTTATATAAAGAAAGATTTTGGCCTGTATTTCACCTGAAGATGACGCTGAGCGTCGAAACCTAGGTCGTGAATAAATATTTTATGTGGAAAAACCAAGTTTTCTTTTTCAATATACTTCACAAAGATTTGATTTGTTTATATGAAATAACTGCTGTTGAATGAATAAATAAAATGTATATTTTTTCGACAAATCTCAGAGCCTCTCAAACCTATATTGTGCGTTAAGTGCCCTATTATAACTATTATTTTTAAATAGTACACTTTTCCTGCAACTCCTCGATACGCCATTTATAATTCAAAGCAGGGCGTGTGAAGGCAGATCAAAAGTGAAAGTAAGGTTGCTAACGGTTGGTATATACATATATACCAATATTTTATTTAGATTTCATGCACTAGTGTAAATATTGGGATATTATTTTCAGCCCTTTAGCTCTTGAAAGAACATAAGCATTATCTGACCCTTTGGTAACTTAAAATATATTCATATTAACTCTTTCGCTGCGCGATCAAATCATAGATAAAGATCTTGCAAAAGATCTTCATCACGAATTTCGAATGTCTAAACGGATAACACAATAGGGCAAGTTTGGAGGAAAGTCAACTTCTCGTGAACTTCACACGCTGTTCGCTATCGAAACCCTCACCCCAAAGGCCTTCGATATAGCCTCCTAGTATTACTCGAATATATCCCACAATCGGCAAATGATAGAGCTAGAAAACTTCCTCCATTCTCACTCCTGCGTTCCAAGGAAGAGTAGCACAAATTGGCCATCCTAGAATGAGAGAATCTCCGCACCTGAGAGGAAACGGGGAGAGAAGATAGATGGGCATTCAGTGGGAAGGGATAGTGATTCTGGAAAGAGAGAACGGTTGGAAGTTCACAAAAAAAATTACAAAGAAAAGGAGGGACTCACACACTACTAGGTGAGATTGGAGCGGAGGAGAAGACCAAGATGGGAGAGTGAGAAAGAGAGGGCGGGGAAGAGAAGGATCGGTTGGATGGAAAAGAAAAAAAAACAGAAAAAAATTACAAAGGAGATGGAAGGAAGGGTGACGTCACTTGACCTTGAAGCGGCCACAAAGGGACGAGCAAGAGGTAAAAGTCGAGGGCGAGGCAAGTGGGTGCCTCACCTCCTTGAGGAGAAAGAGCAGCCGCGAGAGGAGACGATGGAGCACCCGGATGAAAGGGGTTAGCCACCCAAGAAGGTAAACGCTCGCCTCCCGCTTGGCCTCTCATGGCATATTGTCCGCACGCACTTCATTGTGAATTGCTTCCACGTACTCGAGCAATCCTCAACAGGGCTGTAGCTGCGCGAGATCCTATTGCAGCTGCGCGATGTCCCGTGGCTCATAATGATGAGAAAATGAGTAGGAAGAAAGTAAAGGAGAGGTGTTATCGCGCTTTAGTTAGGCTGCTATATTTGGAATACGAGGCAACTATTTAGTATCCAATGGGGAAAATGCTAATTGAGGAATCGGAAAGATTGCAGAGAAAATCCGTGAGACTTGTTGAAAACTTCCAAGAGAAAAGGGTAAACGTGACGGGTATGCTCGGAGGATGGGAGCCAAGAGAATCCCGAAGGGAGCAAACAAGCCTTAAGACTTTTGTTTACGTGGGGTCAGTATATGACAATTGGTAGTTACAAAAATGTCTATGGAAAAATGCAATAAAATATTACAAGTATCAAATTATTTGGGGAAGAGACCACTCCCATTAGTAAAGGCAACAGGCAACATACACGCCAAGCTAGCTTTTCTAACAAGGAAAAAAGTGTGAACGATGTAAGAAAAAATAGAAAAGAATAAAATACCGACACACATAAAACATATGATAGGCGTTGGCATAGTTTAGTGCCCTTAGCTACACTAAATAAAAATAATAAAAAATACATCTATAAAGTCTATACTACCTAATGATGCTGTTTATTACCTAGTTGATGTCTATCGCTTATATTTTTTTCTCAATTTGTTCTTAGAAAAAACGACATGGCCACACTAACCGTGGTATAAACTATCTTTATGATCTTGAATGTATGATTTTGTATTCCATAGCAAAATTGAGTGAGGGAGAAAATAGGTGTGTGAAACAGAAAACTTATGTGCCCTAAATTAGCTTAAGAGATGCAACTTACAAACAAAACTTCATGTTTGGAGGTGTTAGCTCTATAAATCCTCAAACATTACTATACTTGTCGTTACTTCTTTTTAAAAATCTCACTGCTCTACGTCGTACGTAATCTAATCAATTCGTAAAGCTAAATATTAACCACCGTACTCAAAGATAGGCCTAACATGGGAGAAGTAACAAATCTAAAGGCTAAATTTTTTGCTTGATGCCAATTTTGGTTCGCTTCGCCGCATTTTGGTCGTATGTGTTTAGTTCAAGAGGTAAAGTGCGGTTTAGGTGCCCAACAGATTTTCCGTGCGCTATTCCAGTTTGATGAATGGTTTAAAGAGTTTTGGGTCACTTATTCCTTAGCAAAAAATTCGTGGCTAAGCTATTTTTAAATTTGATTATATAGTATTTTCATACATCGCACCTGTTCTGAATCACATCTTTGTTATAAGGCAACCCACCCATATCCGACTGTGTGTAAATGCAAATTCTAATATGTCGTCATAAAATTGGTGCATACAAATATTACTCTTGAGTACGTTGCTTAGATCGCTAATATGTACTTTAATTAGAAGTGGGTCTATGATGATTCCCTGGGGAAAACCTGATGCTACTTCGACTGCATTATCTGTTGTAAGGTCAATAACTATCTGTAGTTCGCGATAGCTGTAGGATTCTTTGATACAGCACAAAGCATAATGGTTTAAGCCAAAGAGCAAAACCCTTTGGGATTTGGGTTTAGAGTTTGGGAAAAAAATTGCAGATTTTCATCTTATTTGGTACTTTTTCGTAGCACTTTTTCAAATCCAGAAATATCCCACCACATGTTTTCTTCAGATAATCGTCTTACATGGTGCTCTAAACTTAATTACTAGTAGCTTACTAAGCAATATCTTCGGAAATATCATGATTCATTCTTTCTAGCAAATAGGAAATGTGTGTTTGAATTACAAATGTACTCGCAATGCTGAAAAAAATGAAAAATGTCATTCTTTTAAAGGTGTATTTTATTTCTATGTATAATATATCATGTTCCAAGACGCTCCCTTATTTAAGAGATCAAATTAGCAAGATATACTTAACACTGTGCAACGAACTAATACTCCCTTAAATTACTCGCCTTAGATATTCTTATAACCTTAAAAAGCTCAATAATTCAAAGTCATTAACGAAGGTTCAACCAATTCCCGACGACTTGGTGGTCACGGTGAACAACACACCTTCTCTACCGTCTTTCTTGTATGACGGGATTTATACCGCGGGACCGTTACCGCCACCGAGTTAATTGCGAAAAAAAATCTTCGCTCCGCGCAATTTACCGTCGTTACGTACGCGTTACCCCGCTGCTTATCGGTATCTCACATGACCAACAGAGCGTTAAATCAGACGGTGAAAAAGGAAATAAACCACGCTGAAAACTTACTATTCCCAGAGCCTCATTAAACTTCCTCGTTATCTCGCGGCTTCAAACTGTTGAGAGCGGAAGGAATTTTAAGGGAATTCTTCTCACTCGGGATTAATCCATCCAAAAAAAGGTATCGGGTGTCTTCTTTTTTTTATATTAACGATTGAGTGATCTTATTTTTTTTACCAAGCCCATTGAGAGTTAATTTTCCCTTCCATTTATGCCCTCGAGACGAAATAACAGTCGCAACTGATACTTATGCATGCGTGTAGACTATCATTCACAACTTCCACTTGCAGGATTCGTCATAAAGCCAAAACATGGATGCTTGAACGCAAGTCGCCGTGTTTATGACCGCCATTGGTGTTATTCATAAGAATGAGTATTCCTTCCGTAAATTTTAGGTGTCAGTTTTTGTTAATGGATGAAATTGAATGCGAGACATCGCTGTGGTTTTGATGGGCACGACTGCGGGCATTGTATTAAGAAGAAATGCAATGGAATTTCATTCCCTGGCCACAAATTTGCGTGAGCCACCGATATTTCCGTTATTTCAAATAACATGATTCTGTGAAAACCTCAAGTATAGTAAAGGATAGTGGGCAGAAATCTCCAGTTATTCGGTCATTAAATCACATTTCTTATTATTATTCTTGTACAATTGTAGTCTTGTATTGGTATTCTTGTATATTTTAGGCTCTTAAGATCGTCAGATTCATAGCTGGAGAAAATAGAATAAAATTACCCACTGCGTCGTTGAGCCAGGATAGTCTACGAGGTCTACGATGGTCTCTCGTACAATCGTTTGGTTAAATTTAGATGCACTAGTACCAGTACCATTTCTTGATAGATGTATGTTTATGAAAGCTGTTTTAAGTCATAGTGTCAGTAAAAATTTATAAATATACAGTTTCATTAGCTAAACTAATTAACAAATAGAGGGATGTCAAAAAAAATATTTTTCTTAACTAAAACGGTGAGAGCGATACCTACGCCTTTTTTTTGTCACCAAAGAAATATTACACCATAGGTATTAATTCCCTTTTATTAAACACGCAATTTTGCGATGTCACTTTAAATTTAAACCTCTTAAAAGCTTTATGAAAGAATACATTCTCAATATAAAATTATATAATACGTATGCTACATGAATCTTTCTTAACTATCATAAAATAAAGATATGTTTCGTATGATTACAATTAAATCCCATTTTTATTTAATATATCCATATTATTCATGCTCAGCATTGCATTCAGACACTATCTATACTAAATTCAACCAAAAGCAGTCCAAAATTGCTTCTAAACAGGAAGGGTTACTATGAATGTGATAGTCATAACAAAACGAGGTATTAAGAGTAAAAAACACTTTAATATAAACGAATTAAATCACAACACTTTTATCGACTAGCTCACACGATTAATACAGGTATTCCTCAATATATTTATTTCTTAGAGTGCATTAATGGGTCTCTAAAATTTCTTGTAGCCACAGGAGTCACTTAGTTTGCCTATAATTGATTTCAAACATCTCAGAGGAGAGAAATGTTAAGCAAGTAAATTGTGCACCGTTATAAAGTTACACAAAATATATTTTTCACCTGAATGAGTCATTCTGAAGAACATTTCAACTGCTTATTATCTTTTAAACGAAATAACAGAAACATTTATGACAAAGTAAAGTTTAGCATAATAAGCCAAAGACGCCACAACAGTTTTAAATACACAAAATTAAATTTACTCGATTAAATATAAAATTTGGGTGTTAAACATGAGTACCCGGTGGAGTCCTATGCTCTCAATTGGAACCGAGCTGAAATAAATCATTCCATCGATCAAGCAGCACAACTTTAATAAGAAAGGTCGAAAGGTGTCGTGGATTTTATCGCCCGTCACTCTTTTTAATTTCCACATGAGTTCCGAGTAATTAGCTCTCCTTATTAACATAAATTCATGAATGGCTAATCCAACGTGCGCAGGCCTGGTTTGCCGGTTGATCATCGTCTTTCAAACAGGTTCCCGTCAAATCCAACGGAACCAGATGTTGAATCTCCGAGTCATTTTCTGTTGTTATTTTGAGGGAGGAAACGGGTAAAAGGAGCCGGTTTTCCTTTGAATGCGGGATCTTACGTGTAATCGAGGTGCATTATTACTCTTAAAAAAGTTTGTGTACTGCCACAAAATTAATGCCAATTGTATCAAAATAATGACGCGAATATTTAATGACTGCAAATCCAGTTATGACAAACAGACAATTATACATTATGAAACATCGAAATCACTCAAATATATTACTCAGTACTTTAAATATTTTCTCAGACAAAATGATAATTTAACTTGAGTTTACGTACTTTGAACTTCATTGATTAGGTAAAGAGTATTGTGAATGTTAAGGATGTTGGATCGTCACTGCAGAAGTCAAACTGCCAACTTAGTTTATATATTAATGACGAGGGATGGAATCAATGAAATATCCACACGTGCGTCTTTTGTAAACAGATATTGTGTGATTATAAATTTGTTAAGGACTACGCGGTTCCTATCAATTTTTGAAACATGCCATAAATCTTATTTTTAACTACGTCTGAGGCGGCAGTTTTTGAAGCCGTGCGGTTTTGGCTTATTTCTTCACCACAAATTAATCAATATTATTTGAAAAAAGGTGGATATATGCTGAGATGTTGACAATATTACAACTCATATAATTGCGCACGTGATTTCATTTTTTCGTGAGAACGACATTTATTTCTACACCTTTAATCTTAAATTCTGTACCTTTTTAAAATCCCTAGTTTTGACAACTCTCTTCTTGTCCCAGGTCTGTTATCGTGATGTATTCATCATAACCGTCACAGTTACTCGTATCTTATGGCAATATTTCAACAAATCTGGCAGATTTTCTTAGAAATTATTCTAATTTCTGAGTTAGCATTTCCTTCCATGACTCCCAAATAATCACCGCGTGTTTCAAACGCTGCCTAAATAAAGAGAGGTAATTCATCTCTATTACATTTCCGATACATTTTCTTAAGACAAAGCTTAATGAAATCTTATTTTATAGGTCTTAGGTTAATGCTTATGTTTAATTTCGTTATGATTGCTTAGGTATTTTGTGTGCCTGAATCTGTAAGTGAAGGTGTTCGTCCCTCTTATTTCATCTTGATGGTGCAATCTGTGAACGTAATTCGGAGCCATTATCGGCAAGTAGCCTGTTTGTCTCTGAGCTAGCTTTGACACACCCCACATCCTTGCGCATTTGCCGGCATCAGATGATAAAGATGGAAGAGCAGATTTTGACTTAAAATTGACTGTAGGTATATGCATATAGGATTGCATGCACGACTCTTCGGTCTTACTAAGGAGTATAAAAAATGTCTTAGATTCGGAGCATGAATGCGCGTATGGCCGGGCGCACGTGTTACCTAGAAGGGCGACCTTCTCTCTGGGTTGGGAATCTTGGCGGCGGTCAGGCCAACCAGATCAGGTGGATGGGTTAACAAGTGAGCGACGAAAGCGAGTTCCCAGGACCGGTGGTGCTTCCGTGTCCCACGTGCCACATTATAATAAAAATAAATATAAAAAAAAGCTTTTCCCGTGTCCCATGTCTGTGCAGGGAATGAGTTCTCACCCCGAGGGGAACAGAAGATCCCCACTGGTTCGCACTCCAGTTTCTTCGAACCTACGCAGGGTGGGAAATTCCCTATGCTTCACAATTCCCGAAAGAACGACCGCACTCGCCCCAAGGTGTTCCCGACGAGAATGGCGCCATATGAAGAAATCTTAAAACCATATCAATATTTTTTTTATTGTGGCCAAGTCGATGTGAATAATTTTAACCAATTTGATACATTAATCGATCAAAAGCTGTCGTTGAAAAAAAGATATGAATGCAGCGAAGAGAATAAGTAGTTATCCGCAAACAAAAAATAAAAATGCTCACAAATATATATAACTTAAATTGGAAACAATTAACTATTCGCAAATTACCTCATCCGTCGGTCATTCTCCCCCCCCCCCCCGAAATCTACTACTACCATGAAACTATCTTCCATATCTACTATATTTAACTTCGATAGACGATATGGATGATATCGCGTTAATAGTCGATGCACGATAAGTTAAAATTACGATATAGTGGATATCTTTGATGATAGTCGATGTAACTGATAAGTAATACCATATGGATATATCATTCAGTTTTGCCCACTAAAAAATTTGCAGATGTTCCGCGGCTTATGGTAAATATCCCCTTTGTTAAACATATTTCCAAATATTCGTACTCGATAAAAATGGATGATTGTAACTGAATTATAACTCAAATATCATGAAAAAATGTAATAGATTACTATAATGTAATTATCGGACATTTATTTAAGCTATTACTTTAAATAATTACTTCAAGACTTTTTTTGAAACTTCAGCTATTTTCATATAACATTCATCAGCCATTGCACATCTGTAAAACGCTACTATTTTCCGTCTACATAAAATATTTTATAATATTATTTAAATATTCTGAACATATTACCAGCTAAGCCCACATATACGATAATCAGAAGTAGCTTTACGTAAATTAGAAACCACTGTTTAATGCCGCTGTTCGGAGCCTGAAAATAGTATAACTGGGAAGTGTATATAATTATATGAATGCGTTGAAATGAATCTATGAGTTGAAAAAACAGTCAAAAATACATGTACATAAGAGTGGCCAATACAAATCTAAATGCCTGATCCAAAATAAATATATGGAAATCCTACATTCAGCCTATACACTGCAGGTCGCCAGGAAGGAGCGTGGCAGGATGTGTTAAGACTACCCTACGCGGCCGAAATGTATTTGGCAAGTTAAGAGCCGTATCGCGTTTCAAGCAACGTTTGAATCCTCGATAAAAAGGGCACAATGTAAAAAAATGTTCACTGTTTGTCACCAAGGCATTTACTGCATTAATTGATAGGGCGTTGGCGTGGGAAGCGCATCGTTAAAAGCACGGGATGTTAAGAAATGAGACCCTCACCCAACCATGACTAATTGGAAAGGCAGCCGTGGAGAGAAAAACTATTGACTCCCGCGAGATGGTTGACTGTTTACTGCATCGCACAGCCATTCCATCTGTTTGTCCACCGAGAAAGGAATCAGGAGTCTGAGAAGGGTGAGCATGCGGGGGGGGGGGTTAAGGGCGGGAAATGGTGGGCAGGGGAGTTTTTCACGCTCCAGCAATCGGAGGATGGAAGGACGAGACAATAAGGAAGCGGGAGGAGGATAATTGCCACCCCTCGCCTCCTCCCTTTCGCGATCGCAGGCGGTCTCCCTCCCACTGAATAAGGACTTCCCTTGGACCGAGAACCAATCGCCCCCTCCCCTCCCCATCGGCCCCTGCCGCGGCGCCGAGCGCGCAGGTTAGCCGGAAGGGGCAGAGCGGGGGTGGAGAAAAAGCGGCCATCGCAACCCGTCCGCCTGACGTCGTGGAAGTGACCGAATGGCTTTCATTCTCCAGGTTAGAGTCTCACTCTGGAGGATTCATTGTCTCCCTTTCCTCCGCGAAACGAAGGGATCACCGCAGAACAATGAGCGTACCTGTGAAGTGTTCCCGAGGAATGACATTCCGATGACCCGTTCCTCGGGCTTAGCTCCGGAGAGCGTGGGCGAATTTCTGAAGAAAGAGCGTCGACGGAACGGTAATGGATTGAAGGAAACGAAGCAAGAGAGACGTAGGAAAATATGAATACATATAGTATATGAGGGAGACATTATCATCTACAAGCGCTCGCTTGTGGGAATCCAGGAAGCTTATTTTCCGTCGACAACGCTCTAAGATTCCAGAAAACACGTCGTTTGCACATGCATCGGGTTGCGGCATGATCCCATGAATGAAAGCGATTCATACGAAATACAAATAAGAAAATGTTTTTTCACAATTATAGTTTATGAAGCTTTGGACAGACAGTCTGCCAAAGGGAATGGAAAGATGGGAAAGTAAAATGGACGGAAAGGAAACCAATCGAAGAAGTACTAGGCATGGTGCTGGAGGAAAGAGGATTGTTTGGAGAAATCCAAAGGAAGCGGGAAAGGTGCATGCAAAGAACTTTGATCAGCGATGGAATGTTGAAAACTCGTGATACAGTGGGGAGAATGTCAGGCAAGTGAAGTAGTAAGAGGAAAAGGCTAGGCATGTTGGATGGAATGAAGGGAGGTAGAATCTTCACGGAATTGAGTAAGGATTTATTGCGTTGTAGAGGGTCAGGTTGTGCCTAGTTACAAATGCAGCGGTTTCAGTCTGTACCTATCAAAAAATGTTCCTTAAACCATAGACTATCTCATAATAATGATAATATTATAACTTCGACCGCCTCGACGCGAATTGAGGATTGATTGGTATTGAAATGGAAATCGAGTGGTAATTGGTGGAGGCCATATACGATCGTGTGTGTGTATATATATATATGTGTATATATATATATATATATATATATATATATATATATATATATATATATATATCATACACACACATATATATATACATACAACCTAATCATTTTTTTCTCAGTAGGTCGTTGAAATCTTCTTGAGAAAATTTTATAAATTATCTGTTTGTGCGCTTTCATGAAATTTTTTATCCTTTTTTTCTTCCTCTAATGGCGTTGGCACGTTGCATCTTCTTGGTTATTTGAATTCTAGAATAACCTTGATGATTGGCCATTTTTATCCGATATGATATATTTAATTTGGAATTGTATACAGTTTTGCATTGCAAGTAATACCGCAATCTAACGATCACCTCCCCCTGAATCTCAATGACTCTTTACCATTTAGCGGTGGGCGATTTGATTTTCGAGAAACTTTTCACTGACCGGATTTACTCTTCTTTTTTCCCGCAGATGAATCAGCTCTGATGTCCACGACGCAGCTGACCGCCCTGTCGGCGACCGAGACTACTTTAACCCTTGGTTGGAAGGGACCCGCGGGGTATGTGATCCAATATCGAGAGGTCACGGACGGCGGCGATAATCGAACCGAGAAGACCCCTTGGCAGAAATACGAGAAGATGACCGAGTCCCCGGAGTGGAACATGACCATCACGGGCCTCAAGCCGGAGAGGTCGTATGAGGCGCGTGCCCTCTTGCCCGGGTCCGCGGATGAGGACCAGGGGCGGATTGGAGGGGTGGAGGCCGTGCTGAGGGCGGAGGTGGGCTGCGCCTGCCCCCGGCCGTTCTTCCGGATGGGGGCCGTCAAGGGGGACAGCGGGTGCACGGAGAGGCCGATGGCGGAGAAGCCCTGCTGCGTGCTGGTCGTGTGCGCCGACTCCCACATAAGTGAGTGGTGGGGGATGACGATCCCCATGCATTATCCGCGAGAGATATAAGGCATTCCTTTGATGCGTGAGATTTAGGAAGCATTTTTCTGCAAGGGTCGGAATGAGGAAAACATCCTTTAGGTTGTACATGTTGCCACGTACGTTTTGAGTCTTCACTAGTTTCGCCCACTGAATTATAACAAAAAATATCATGCAATAATTTTCAAGGTTGTGCTGAATCAAGTAACATTTTTTTCCAAGAAACTGTGGGAAATGCCGCAACAGTAACTTTTAATGGAGTCGTCCGCTAATATGCATTTCAATGCAACAAATTCAGAGTGTAAAAATCATCGGAAATCGAGGGATTCGGGTTCGAATCCCGGTTAAGGTGAATAATGTTTACACTCTGGAATTGTTGCATTAAAATAGTTTTGTTTGATTTTATATAATTCATGGATTACTGAACATCAGGCTCTTCATCATGATCAGGGATTATTGAGTCGAGGGTTGGTGTTTTAGCAACTCAACAAATTATCCTGTTCCCTGTCATTCTCTTCATCCCCTCAAAGTTCCTTACGCAAATATTTTCCGCAATTGCTTTTCGTAGTTCAACGTAGGCCCTCTATAATTCTTCCCCACCATGTTTCCTTCGTTTACAATCTTCAGTGAACTGCCATGCCCGAGGGGTTTGTTCAATCAATTTCCCCCTTCTTCCTAAATGTGCCCTCCAAAGGCTATTGGCCTTCATCCACTCTTAAAAGGTGTACTTTTTCATTTGTTACTCTGCCTATTCATTTGGTTTTCATCATTCTTTTGAAACACCACATTTCCATCGACTCCAGTCTTCCCCTATCTGCTGCTTCTTTCATCCATATCCATGATGCTCGAAATAATTCACAAGAAGGGCCAATTGTTTTAGGTAGGAGGTTCAAGGATAACTTTACCAGCTGGACTGGAATGAAGAAAATATTTTTATCATTTTTGTTAAGTATTCGTGCACGTTCCATGTTAATCTGTACTAATTTTGCTCGTTAAAATATTTCTAAAATATCCACCAATCTTTTCCATTGTTGGGTCTGATCACGAATAATTTTGTGAATGTGCTTTTTATTTAATTAATTGGATTGCTGCACCCGGTGCAAAAAAAAGTTTTTCTTCTTCCGGGTATAATTTCACTTTTCAATAACAAAATTAAGTTGTTCGTCGCTCAGAACCGCGTCGTCACTATGTTGCTCAGGATATTTTCAACTTTTGTGCGATGAATTGTTCAAGTGGAAACTTTCGCCCTGGGTAGTATTCATCCATCTTTGCTGGATTTGTTAAATAGACTAAAAGAATTAAACAGTTCCCTATAAGAGCGTTTAATCGACTTTAAATCTAGATTGAAGTACGTGTACACATGAACTTTAGCGCCTATTTAAATATACCCTCAGTACACACAGTTATAATTTACACTGAGGTAATCGTTATCACCGATTACAATCGTCGAGGTTTGAATAGAATCTTAAATTATTCGTTTATATCAGAATGTTCTTGACACACTTGGTATTGGTAAGATATTCTTAAAAAATATTTCAAAGTTCTTCGCATATTGCTTTCATTTTTGAAAATCTTTACTTGTGCCCTTATTTAGAAAATATTAATTGCAGATAAAATAACATAAATCAATCCATAAGAGCTATCATAGCGAAAATGACAATTAATATTATCAAATTTTCAGATTTTCAAATAAGACAAAATACAGCCTGAAATAGAAGTTTCAAAAACGGAGGAGTGAAGAAATAATGACTCGCTCTCAAGTAATCTGCTAATAGTTTTAAGATGTAAATTAAAATTTACAATAAACCATTGCTCATTAAATTAACTATTTCAGTAGCTATTAGCACTCAGAAAAACTTAGAAGGGAACGTTTTCCTTAGATAGTTTTAAATTACAGCAAAAGGCAGGAATCGCAAGTCTTAGTAGGTTTATCGAAATATTTTATCAATTGCATGCTCAGAAAGAAAGTGGTAAAGAGAGAAAAATCCGGTGCTTGCGCGTAACTTAACGTATAAGAGGTAACGTGGAATTCACATTGGCCAGTTCTAGGGATGACCTCCACTCAATACAAAATATGCCATCTTCCGTAGTGTTATATTCAAGTACTTTCATATTTGTTAAGTATTTTTCAATGTTGTTATTTATCACTGTGTAATTGACAACACATACATTGTTATAATAGGCATTCGAACATGCTGCTAACTCGAGGATTAGCGGCGTGATAATACGCTCAAACAGTAGAAGCGCTTGAATGGAATAGTTTTTTGATATTCTGCAGGCCTTTGAGCACTCGCACTCATCTGGGGAGTCACGAGTGTCATTTTATAGCATTTCACCAATCCCAATACCAAAACAACATTTATTTGAAGCACCTCTCATGAGCCGCGAGCGGTTCGATTTACGGTAACAACTCTTAGCCCTCATTAGTAGCACATACACCTGAAATCGATTCAGACCCTATGAATGTGAAACTAAACTGTGAAAGTGAATGGAACTGTGATTGCGAAACGGAAATATATTTTTCGATTACTTGTAGCTGGTGATTTTTTTAATTAGAAAATGTCCTACAAGGAACAGATTCGTAGATAAAATGCAAAGAGATTTGATGCGGAAAAGTTACGAGGGTGTGAATAGACCTTAGCATTAGATAGGAAAGAATGCAGTCAAACTCCCGATTATAGTTATACTTCACAAACTAAAGGACTAAGCAGACCTTTTCGAAAATGATAAGGACATTAAACGAGCCTTTAAACTTGGATTTAAGGTAGAGAATAGCTGTTTGGTATGACGCGTATTTCCAACGGTAAAGAGACGTGTGCATTGAGGAAAACCGAGAAAAGGAAGATCGAAGGCTTTTGCATGTGGATTCGTAGGCGAACGTTGAAGATTAGTCGGTAAGTTTTGGAAAAGGTCAAAGAAAAGAAAACTTTTCAGGGGACAATAAAGAAGAGAAAAGTAAACTGGAGAGGCTGTGTTAAGAGGAGACGGTTTGTTACAAAACGTAATTGAGGGGGTGATTGAATATGAGATGAAAATGCTGGGAAGAAGATTCAACATGCTGGATGACTCAAGGAGAGGAGTGTAATTTTATGGCATGAAAAGAATGGCAAAGGAAAAGCGACAGTGGTAAATAAATTGCTTAATGGTTGCCGCACCTGCTTTAGAATCAGAAGGCCTATGATGACGAAGGACCAAATCGAAGAATGAATACTGTATAATCTAGACTGATATCGATATCATTACCCGGGTGTATTTATACCCCACTGTTTGTCCAGCATCGCACTCTAATTAAAATACGAGAGACATATTTTGGGCGGAACTTCCGTGTCATGCCTTGAAGAGAAAGAAAATAATCCATCGATCCATCCGCAATCCGCTTTATCCCGTTTAATTACAAAAATAAAGCCACGTGTCTGAATAGCCGCAGCGAGCGACGGCATCGCTGCTATAATGAGAACTGGTCATTATGGAGCTCCTTTTTGATACTGGTGTCCTTTACTTAAGGGCTTATAACCGCTTAATCCCACGGATATTCATAATAAATTCTCATTTCTGAGTCGCCGACAGACTCACTTTGAGGTGCAAGGGTCAACAGATATTATGGTGAGAATTTATCTAGATTTTGGGTTCTGATTTATAATCTACCTCTGGAATACAATCTAATGCGCATCCCTATATTTTATGAATTGGTACGATTAAAATTCCTCAGAGGCATTGAAGAAAGGTTTTTCAACATCCACCCTTGCATTATTTTCAAAACATTAAGCAGACAGACAAATAAAAACACTGTTATTCTACGAATTAATATGTATTTTCCACACCCAGGACTATTTTTTCACAACTCTGTGGTACCAAGTGACGCCACGCAGGGGTTGAACGATGATCGTGTCAGTGGAAAATGTGTATTAATTCGTGCAATTGCCGCGTTTTCATTTGTCTCTAATATAGAAATTTTCAACACATGGAAAAAGACATCTTAGAGCTAAAACAGTTACTAAATGTATTTCAATAATCACAGACTCCGTATCTAGCTTCATTTTTTGAAACTGCTCCACATGTATTGATAGAATTGAGCTCTTACGGCTAGTAGTACAAACTGTTTACGGCTATTTGAGTTTTTCATTTATTTAATGCTCCACATATGAGAATGGTATGAAGAGTTACACCCAGGAATTGTATTTCCTCATCCACGGCATAGGTGTCCGCATTTTTTCCATTATTTTTCACAGGTGATAAAAGAAGATGTCGAAGCCTAGTTCTTGGAAATGGAAATGTATTGGTGGAACTTTCTATCATTCCTCTGTAATTTACAGTAGTTTGAACTCAGCATAGTTCGGAACGAAATTGCCTGAAATAAAAACAGTGGTTATCTAAATTAGCATTCAACTCTGAAACAACTTATTGTTACCCTTCATGTTCAATCCCTCTTGATCTTCCTGTCGTACTTTTTGCTACGAGCTTTGCATTTCCAGACCAAAGTGGCACTAAATTCGAATTCCTTAGAGGCATCTTCCCTTCACCAAAATG
Source organism: Hetaerina americana (assembly GCF_022747635.1). Classification (NCBI taxonomy): domain Eukaryota; kingdom Metazoa; phylum Arthropoda; class Insecta; order Odonata; family Calopterygidae; genus Hetaerina; species Hetaerina americana. The sequence goes on from NW_027287538.1 coordinate 33,374,537, forward strand.
TATCAACGATTTTCATGGAAATAATGGTCGTGTTGTCCCTTGACTTATTTTTTACCCCTTAAAATAGTATAGAAGAAATCGTCGCACTTACTTTCAAACCGGTCTTCTCAAGAGTTCGAGGGGTAAGTTTAGCTTCCGGATCCATATTGGTGGTGGGAGCCAAGTATTCTGCGAACGGAGAAGAACATATAAAAAAATTTAAAAGTGCTAGCATAGAATTTTAATTCTTACAGCGAGACTATGTAATAGCAATGATATGCTTGAATGTCAGTTTTGCATAAGAGCTAAAGAGATAACAATAACGGACGCGATAAAGGACGTATTGCTATGAATGCCATGTCTTCTAATGAATTTAGAACTTAAAAATTCGTAATCATAGAGCCATAAAACCATTTTTTATTTTTGCAACCGGATGTTGCCACTATATTTCTATTATAGTCTTCAATGCATCCTCGCATTGAAATTCAAAGAAACGGCATGGAACCATGGAAAATTCAGATGCCCCCAGTGAATTGAAATTCCGGCAGATCTAGCTACGCCAGGACAAAAGGGAGACTGAAATACTCAGCCATAATTGGGAGGGGAGGCAAAATGAACACGAGAACTCTTTCGTAAAATGAAAGAGGTCGCCAAGCGGTTTTAATTTCACACGAGTGAAGGCGTTCATCTATTCGTCCTACGGTTCAGTTCTACGGGAAGACGGTCAGCAGGTGCTTCATCCGAGGCACCATTTGTCACTGGCAATGTCGCTCAAGCAGCTGCTGAACTCACTTCTGCGGCTACAGTTATGCGGAACAAACCCAAATTCTCTAAGGAAATGGCTCTCATCATGAGCTCATGGAGGCATAGGGATCAAATTTTTTCCCTCAATGATTCGATCATTATGGGCATCAGAGCGTTGCGAAGCGAGAAAATCGAGTCGATGGACATAGGGTCAGGAACCAGTTGAGCTATATCCAAAGTCACTGGAGCGACAGAAATCAAATACGTTCTTTAGGCATCAAAGGTTCAACAACCATCAGTCAAAACTAATTCAAAAGTAGTCTAAATAGGGGGTAGCTAAGTAGTTTAGCTACCTACCAGAGAGCTTGCTTTGAAATTCGAATGCCACTTCTGACAGGTTAAATGTAAGCTGCGCAATTTTTCTTATATCAAGTTTTTCCATTATCAACCGAGCTTTTAAATTCATTTATAGAGGGAGTGTAAAGGTAATCAAAGGAAGGACTGCATTTAATTGGAATGAAAATGGGGGGGAGATTAATTAAATCTTAGTTATTAAGGATTAGCAATCATTGATGAGCGCATTAGAAAATCAGTGGTACCGGAAGCAAACAATTTAAGATAAAACTAAGGCAGCGAAGTTCTCAAAAACTAGAAATAGTGGGGTGACGTAAAAGTAGTTAAACGTAAAATTAGGACGGTATTATTATGCATAGAATGCTTTAAAGCAGGTAGTACAATAATTACATGGAAAATATCCAAGAAGATTATAGGCACAGTACCATTTCTCAGAATATATTATGAGAGGAATGCATGAGTCAAAGAATCATTTACGTGGAAGAGGGCGTTGTTAACAGGGATCTTAAATAAATAAAAGGACGAAGAAGATTTTTACGAAAAACATAGTGTTTTATGGTTTCAAAACTCTATAGTTAAGGAAAAAAGAGTAAATGTAAATTTGGAAGCTTTCGATAATTTGGGGTGAGGAACAGAATAGATAAAATAAAATGGACCTAAAGGAAAACGGACAAAGAAGTGTATGACATATCATGAAGAAAGACATGATAGGAAAGAAGGAAGGTTGTTTAGAGAAATTCAAGAAATGAATGTAGGATATCAGGGGCGTTATACGGTGAGAAGGTGATCAGAGTGGAGGATGATGGGTAAGCGACGTATGTGAATCAAAAGGCCAGGCATATTGGCAACCTCTACCATATGCGGATCGGCATTAAAGAAAGTTCATGCGTCAAACGAAGAGAGGGTCGAAATAATCGAAAGAAAAAGTAAAAGAGAGGTACACTATTCTGTTTTTGGTTAGGCCACACAGGGGGAATGCGTCGAACATTTGGGACCCTGCGTATAATTTAATTTCGGAACCAAAAGATTAAGAAAAAATTTACTAGTTCCTTAAGCGACCATTGTAAACGCACTGATATCGTGGTATTATCAATGGCTATCCGAAGCTGTCAGCCACTAGAATACCGAAGGTTGAATGTGCGTCTTGAATTACTAGATAAATGCAAATCATCATAGTTTAATGCAGAATCGAGGGAACGATTTTAGCGTTGCGTTGGTAGTCGAGACCATATCATGAGTGAAGAGAAATCGACTATCGAACAGTGTGATGTGAAACATTCTTAGTTTACCGAACTTTTCGCAACTACATTAATATGAAACATCATGTGCGAAAACCAAAACACCTATCAAACCATCTCACGTTGGTTCCAAAATTTTCTCAATTCCTGAAGAGAGGTTTAACTTTGGCAACGATCTCATAAGTCGACAAGCGTGGGAAAGATAGATAGTGTCAAAGAAATTATATTTTTATTCCGCGGTCAATTTTCGTCATTCGCGATATATTTTCAACGACAAAAATCCCAGCTCCAACTTCTGATCTAGGTTAAATGTATATGGAGAAAACTAAGAGTTATCATGATGCCTTTGTCAATATGTTGATTAAAAAATGCCTAGCCTCAAGGATCATGTCCCTTTCGGCAAAAAATATACACCTTAGGTAGGTGTCCCAATACTGCCTAATGAATTCGGATATTCTTAAAGGTGACGCTCTACCGTTGGATTAAGGTGGAGTTGTTCTATTAACTAAGGGTGGATTCTTACCATAAGTAACCAACTTGCTAATTTGAAAATGTTCTGATTGAAATTTAATGGCAAAAATTATCTTAACAAAAGTTCACAGTTAATTATTTCAGTCTAAAAACTGACAGCTAATGTAAAAAAATGGTTTTTGAGTTCCTTCGTAAATACATACTTCTTCCTCACACCATTTCTCGCAGTACTTTAGGTCAACTGCCAAATTTATTCGTGTCATAAGAGCCAATGAATGACCGAATCCACAAAAAAGCGAATGCATTTTTTACTGAATTTATATCTTTGAAAACTTTCGCGTAGGAGATGACAAGTTAAAGCAGGGGGGCTTAATCAACTCACACAGTCATCAATCAGTTACCATAGCGAGAACTTCTGGAGAAGAACTGAGTTAGCAAAAGAAATGTTTAAAAGTTGGGAGATTGGTGTCAGAGACTGTACGTTTTAAAGACGTAAAGAAAAAATATTATAATATGTGTGAATCCAGGCATTATCCTAGAACTTGTGAAGAAGAAAATACTCTAAACAGGAGGAGTCTGGGAATTGAGTTTGAATTAGGAGAGAAAAAATAGATTTGAAAAAGCGGGGAAACAAAGGAGGAATGTTTGGATAGGGTGAGGAAAGAGAGGAACCAGACGAAAGATATTCTAAGACGACAAAAACCATGATTGAGGAGATATTGAGAGAGAGCGGAGTGTTGAGGTATATGATCGAAGGTTGAGTGTCACGCAAGCAGGGAAAGGAGTGAGGGAGAAGAGCCATTTGAGAATCCAAGGCGGTGGAGGAGTAGGAAGTCAAGACGAGGGAATCACAAAAAAGGTAATATTGTACGGAAGAGCTCGCCAATAAGTAGTCTGAAGTATCCGAAGATTTTGAAGGCCGTCCAAAACCAAACTCAAACATGTGTTCAACCTATTATGATGAAAAAAGTCCTTCGCAGTTCTCAGTCACAGAAGATAGAATGCCCTTTCGGGACGACCAAAAGCCAAAACGATCGAATCCCATAATGATGGAAGTTGAGAGATTAAGGGAATATATTTACATTGCCCCACCCAAGAATCGAGAAATTCCAAAGAAACTGCGGGAGATTCCGCAACAGTAACTTTTAACGGAGTCATCCGCTAATGTGCATTTCAATGCAACAATTTCAGAGGGTAAAAATCATTCGCCTTAACTGGGATTCGCCCAGCGAATGATTTTTTCATTCTGAAATTGTTGCATTGAAGAATCGAGAAATAAAACGTTGGTATTTTTTATCCAACTGGCTAATGTAATGTATCAATATTTATGCGAAACAAATTAACGCAATCCAAAACCTGAAGAAAGTAAACCTCAACCGTCAAAAATTGTTGCAATTAAAATAAAGTCAACAGAGAAGCGCTCGGAAGTGAGTTATACGTACTTAACCCCACGGAAGCTTTAAAAAGTTAAAAATTTTCCTTCACGCACGATCTAACCGAACGTAAATCCATCCCCAATAACCGTCTTTTGTATGTTAAATGCTTCGTTTACAGTTGAATTTGGTGAGGATAGGGAAGTGCGCACCGAAATAATTGGATCCAGTACGTATAAGTAGTATCGCTTCCACAAGTCTGTGAGTCCTCACGGACGTGACGAGAATTACGGAAAAAGGAGATAACGTTCGTTACAAGTATTTTGGCATTCAGCTGCTGCCCGGCAGTCCGAGCTGTTGAAATAACTCAAATCTATCGCATACCAATCCCCCCTTCCTTCTAAAATGGAATTCGTTGATCGGAAGTTTGTTGCGTTCCCGTGGTTTTCACCCAAGGAAATCTCTACATTTGTCTCCAAAATGTACATGTATGTACACCCCTCGTTTTCTTTTTGAAACCTTCAATTCTTCAATCTTTGACATCTTCAATCTCACATTTTCAACCTGTGCTGCATTTCCAATTCATCCTTATTGCCATTGCTGACTTCGGGGACTCGCCTAAAAAACCTACAAGTAATAATGACTAGAATTTGCAAATTTAAATAAAGATATTCTAAATTAGCGATCGCCAATCGTGCGAGCCTCACGGGATGGACAACAATTTAAATGACATTTAAATATATTTTTTTGGAAAATGTAGAGACATTGATGGTCGTACAACAATCATTTTATTCATGTGAAATAGTAATTACATTTGTTACATAATAACAAAAGTATCAAAGGTGAATCATTTACGAGAAAATAATTTGCATCGTATTTTTTCCTGCTTGTACATATGTAAATTTTTTAGGGGACCACCGGCTGACGACCACTCCTCGAAACTATCCTCAATTAAAAAAATCAGCACACGCAAAGTTTATTTTAGTATTAGATGACTCTGCATTATTACACTAAAATATTAGTTTGTACATTTTAATTTAGCTGTAAGAAGTGTGCCCAAGGGGCCTGTTGAACATTGGAATGCAATCTGATGATATTATGTTTTTTTTTGCGAAGTGGTTCCAGAACACTTCTTCTCTCGCTAGTCCTTCGCTGGACTTGTAAATTGGCGGTTTGCACTGTATATTTAATCCCTGAGAAATGTACACGTCAACGAAATTATAATCGTTCTAATTCTTCCACGAAAGAAGTGGACGCAAGAGAGGGAGAAAAATTTAGAAACGCTGCTCTCTTTTCCACGAAGGCTGCACATGATAAAACATTGGCCCTTCAGGCTCTAAACAATGCCCGAGCTTATATATCCTGTTTAGACGCTCTTCCCCACCACCTTATACAGCCCTCTCCCTCCACCCAACTGCTGGTATAAGGTTCCCTCCTGCACGCGTACGCCTTGCTCAAAACGTTCCTCGGTTTTTTTTATTTTGTTCGGTTTGACGGCCTCGCATGGAATTCGCGATCGGAATGTGGAAGGCCCGGGGGCGCAGAAGAAAGAGAGAGAGGAGGAGGAAGAGAAGGAGTGAGATCAGTAGTGGGTGGGGCCGAGGGTAGGAGGGTGAGAAGGGTGGGAGGAAGTCGAGGGGGTAAGGTGGAGGGGAAGCAAAGTGAGGAGATACGATTTGATGCGTTTTGTACGTACGTAGCAGGAGGACGAGAGGGGAAGGAAGAGAGTTCCTATGCGGGAGAAGGGGCTCTTCGGAGAGGGAAGGGCGCGCCTTCCCCTCCAAAAACAAAGAAAACCACTCACAAATGGCGCCAACTGCGTGACGACGTATCCTTTGGCCGCCGTATTCACCGTCCAACAAAACTTGGACGAAAAATATCGAGCGTAAATTGCCCGTTTACGATTTTTTATTGCCGTTTTTCGCGGCGAAAAGAACAGCATTTTTTTTATGTTCCTCTGTATTTCGAAAACTTTTCGGATTCCCGGCGACTTAACGTCGACGCACTTAAACCCTATGAACCGACGCGGGCGGAGCAATGCATATTTCGTCATGGGCGTCTTGCATCGCTTCGTCGCGGAGCTTAGTACCTCTTGCCGAGTCCATCCTTGTCCAGAAGACTATTTTACCCCTCATTCCACCCCCCAAACGCCGGAGATGGCACTTAGGGGTAGTCACCGATGGTGTGGCATTCATCATCGAGTAATGCGGCAATATTTAGATATTTTCACTATCCGTTAATTAGAATGTAAGAGATAAACGATGAAGCATCATTTTACCAAAAATCCGTTTCATCGCTTCTTTTACATTTTACCGCTTTCTATGTCCACCCATGAGATGCATCATTCAATGTAATGGAGGTTTCGTGTCGACTTCATTCACCGTAAACGACCCCATTCTCGAGTGCGATCACCTCCGCTATTACGCGATAATTGGGCTAAAGAGCGTGGCGTAGCAAGTATATTTTTAATGAGAGAGTGGGGATGAAATTGTATCATAAACACCGCTCACCTACTCATAAATTCAATTCGCATTAATAGAAATTTCGCAATAGTAGATATGATTCAGGCTATTCCACTCAACCCGATATCTGAATCGCCTTCCTGAAGTGCAGGAAGTTTCCGCCCATCCATTGAATATTTTTTGTGGGAAATATTATCGGTTTGGTTACTTAATCTGTCTACGTATTACCTACTTGAACTATCGAGCAAAATAATCGAAACAGTAGAATATGGCTAAGCGAAAAGTAGCCACATTCGAACCAATAAGTTGGAGCCAATTGAGAGTACAGTTAGTCAAAGAAATTTTTGCATTAAAACTAATAAATATGACTACAATGGGAACTTGGGTGTCAGGACCATTGCAAGATCAATTTGGCCGCGAACATTACAGAATCATTATCAGAGTTCGTTTGCATAAGTTTTTTCAATGAAAATCAATGCAAATTTTGAGGGCTTGAGGGGAGCCATTCTCATTTTTTCAAAACTTTTTAATCAGTTAAGTTTTTTTATTATCTTTCCTAAACTTGAATCCAGAAAAAAGAAAGAACTCTTTTCCGAAAGTGCATATACCTTGCTTTGAGACATTACTATTAAGGAATTCAAACGAAAATCTGAGGGTTAGCTCCTGAAGAAGGGAACGATTGCCTCGTTACTATCTTGCCTGTCGATTAAAATCTTTCTAAGTCGACCATAAACCTACAGCCCTAACAATTGCAGTTGCATAAATGTTCTCCTGTTGTGTTTCTATAATATAAGCTAACAAAGTCGTCTGTTCATCACTCGTAGGGATCATTCGCAACCATGCATGATGAATGGAAAACCCCATCCCCTTTTCAGATCAGAGGAATAATATCGAACATCAACTAAGGTTAGGCGAAAGCAGTAATATCCCGACTGGAAATTAAAACATGAATGGACCCACGGATGTTAAAACTTGGACCTGAACCCTACCATTTAACATAGACTATTATTATAGAAATAACCGGAATAATAAAACTCCCATCTCTTCTCCTCCTTCCCAGAGGCGAGCAAAACATATAAGACCTGCCCCTCCGTGCACCATACCCCTCCCCAACACTCCTGCCCCACATCAACGCCCAGCCCTTGTTCCTCCCCCTTCCCTCCCAACCCACAACTCTTGACGATATATGTAATGTGTCTTGTCTTGCATCACTAGTCGTCATGATTCCCCAGTGCAATGAAACTCGTCTTCAATTAATATATTCCGCGAAACGCAAAGACTTTGCAAGTTAATTTCCTTCATTAGAATAATAAATATTAACACGCCACTTGCGTCAATTCTACTCCCTTAAAAGAATTCCATTCACAAAACTTTCCGAAAGTAGGTCGAAGTTTGGTAGAGGTTAACAAGTATTGTAATAATTGACAACTAAAAAGAGGGTTAGAAAAAATGCAAAATTAAAAAATGGAAATCCGAATATGCAAAATATTATACTTGTATAGCCCATGGAATGTGGAAAGCGCGCTATAATAATCATATTAATTACTGTCTTCTCGTATCTTAAAATACTTGCAAGAATTATATGAGTATACATTCAAAAGATAGGGAACATTAAAAAAAAAACCCGCTGAGAAATCTTCAAATAAAAAAAACACTGGCAGCTTACAACGCACAAGCAGGTACTATTGAAATGAACAGAGAAACTAGAGAACGGGGAAGTGAAGATCGTGAAAGTCATCATGTCACATTCCTCACCGAGACAATGCCGCTCCCCGGCATTTGATAGTTCAAGAAACGATTGTTAATTCATTAGTAAGAACACAAAAAAGTCAATCCATCATTTAAATTTAGAATGACGGTTATCCGTCTTCACTCCTCAGCCACTGCAGAAAAATCAGTTCGAATGAAGGGAGTGTTAGTTTCATAAAGAGTCGTTCTTATCGACGGCCTCGTGAGTGTTTGAATGACCAATCTCGACTTCGTAATCGAATGAAAGAATGGTCATGTGACGGCTCTATTGTGTTTATTGAATGGTCAATGGACTTGCTCGTGATCCAGTCTCTTCATGGATCAGTGACTCTTGAACGACCTCCAAGAAAAGACGGGACTTTCACGGGGCCTATCTACGTAAGCCTATCGTCGGCGACATCTTTTCTCAAGCGTATTATAATGCAAATCTCTTGGGAGTATTTCTCGGTGTTTTCCCGCCAACTCAGGAGTTTTCCGAGATATTTTCGCTGTGATGAATCCTGATTTTCTTTTATAAAAGGGACATTTTTTTCGATACATGTCACTCCTCACTTTAACATGGCTAGTGCAAGGCTTCCGAAACGTCGTTTAGAGAATGAAGACGACGCATTGGAAAATCCCGTAACACCACGAATTTTCTTATTTCACTGCAATGTAAAAGTTGTTTATTTACTCTTAATAAAACAATTTCAGGGTGTAAAAATCATTCGCCGTGGCTGGGATGCGAACCCAGATCCCTCAATGTCCGGTCGAGTGCTTTAGCCAGTTAAGTTATCGAAATCGTCCTCTCAAAATTTCAGTTTAAGAGGACGCCTAGATAGCTTAACTGACTAAAGCACTCGATCGGACATTGAGGTATCTGGGTTCGAATTCCAGCCACGGCAAACGATTTTTACACTCTGAAATTGTTGTATTGAAATGCACATTAGCGGATGACTCTGTTAAAAGTTACTGTTGCGGCATCTACCGCAGTGTCTTTGGAGTTTATTTATTCTTTCAAGAAACTGCATTGTTTTCTCAAGTATTTACAAATACTTTGAATGAGAACAACTTTCGGTAATTTATTTGTTTCTTAGGCTAACTGGCTACAGACAACAGCATCCAACATAGGCAGACATAAAAGACTGCTTGTCATTGAATAGTGACAATGTCGAAGTTATGGCGTCACATACTCGAGAAATACCAATGAATGTGTGTATAAAAATACGAATTTGACGTCAAAACTTTAATATTATCGAGTTTCAACAATTTCGAGTCCCTGAATAACCCGCCTCACATTCCAAACCAGCGGAAGAATTTAATCGTCGCGGAAGAATTTAATATGCGGAAGCCGTTTCTAGAATTCCAAATTGGCCATGATTTCGTGTGAAACCACGGCAGAAATTACGCCCCTGCCGAAAGGAAGTCCGAATATTAATTTTTATCTCCGAACCACAAACGTAGGGCACGAATAGAAAAATGTTTTCGCGACGCTTCCGACAGCTTCATCCGGGAGAGCTCAAGCTTCTTTCGCCTTGCGTGTGCATCACCTTGATTACTTTGACATTTCCTGAACGACCACTTCGATGAGGTCCGGGAGAAAGCGATGCAAGTGTTTTATTTTAATTTCGCCAGGAGATCAAGTGCTCGAAATGGCTCGTTGATTTATTTTTATCCCGAGGAGAGGCAGGTGTCGACCATCCCAAAGTTCCGGAGAAACCTCACTGAGCGTAGGGAAACGATGGGAGTAACTGCTAAAAATATAAGTAAACGTAAAGGGCGAAAGTCTGACTATGCTGAAATTTATCTAGCCTAGAACAGGAAATGAAAAAGGCCTAGTACAATAAATCTTTGCAATTGTTTCCTCAGATCTGGGTATGTTTTTAAACGTCGCCAAATTATCGAATTATAGCGTAGGAAGTATTTTAAAAATCGCTGAGAAATCTATAAAAGAAACACTTGCCACATAATGCTTGGGTTGACCATGGCAATAAAAACATTGGCCTTAAAAGGCTGGCATTATCTCACGATTCTTCGAAAAAATATTGCATTTTTCCTACGGAAGTTTCACCTTACTGATAGCCATTTAGGAAGCTCATTTTACAATTTTCCAGAAGTTTTCCTACGCTAAACTATTGTTACGACGTAAGTCGTACAATGCTATAGAAGAGTCAAATTGCTTATACATCGGCATAAAAATTGGCCACGGCGGGCAAATCTTGTGTAAAGTCAAAAGCTGCTTTGCATACAAGACAACTTTGCTGCTTAGGTTATAAAATAGCCTTATTCAATAATGATCGGCTTCCGTCTCTTAACAGATGTAACAGCTGTAAAATGAAACATTTGAAGGCATTCATTTATGACACGGAAGATAAATCACTACACCATATCGCAACTGCCGCCATAAAACATTATGTACAAAATACCGGATTTGAAAAATGTGTTCAACAACTTATCTGTGGAATAATTAGTAAGTATAAATATTCATGTCATTAAAATCAACGTTTTGCAAGCCATTTTTATGCTTTTTATCTTTTTACAAAAACAGAACATTTGACTTCCTTCAGCAACAGCATACAACATAAAGAGGTTTGTCAATCTAAAATTATTTTTCAAGAGAAGTATTCAAATATTGATTGAGTCAACTGTTATTTCATGGAGTAGTATACGTATTTCATCTTTGAGGTATATCGGTAAGTAAGCATTTCTTTGCTACAGTTCATTTTCCGCCATCGTAACACCGTGCATACGAATACGCTCCTGCACTCGAAATCCACGCAGTTCGGCTGTAACGATCGAGCCAGTGATCCAAAGGTCGCCGGTATGATACCGTCTTCGATTTGCTCGGTTGCATAATTGGAATCGAGAAAAGAAATCGGGTCTCGATTATCCCGCAAAAAAGAAATCTACTGGCGACGAACCAAAAAGGTCACATTCATCACTTACTGAGTGCTAACTTTCCGCAGTTGATTCGATGAGGAAACTTTGCAGGAGTCGATTCGTTCTGGAGGGAAGTTAATGGCCGAGAGAAAAAAATTAAGTACATGAAGCAAAGTGCAAATTGTAGGAAACCAAACCAGTAGTTTCCAGTTTGACTTTTTTTTCTAACTGAAATGGAAAAATGAAAGGATGTGCGAATAGACAGTCAGGATAAGAAAAGAAATGTGGAAATGCCTCGCTAGGTAATCCAGAGTAGAAAACCATACTGCTGGGTTTAATATTTAAACTAACAACATACTTACTTTATTACTACTTATAGATACATGCAAACTTAAAAACAAGAATAATTAAAGAATTTTTGGGCTGGATTTTCAATTTATCAAATGAATGTCGATTCTCCTGGTATAAAAATGGAATGGTTATTTCCATGAACTACGACCATATTGCTATATTCCAACCCATCACTATACCAATCCTTCCTGTACGAGTATAAAAATACCATTCTGAGCAAGCAAAAGTAATTTTTGTCTGAGCTAAAGTTTGAAATTACATGCTTAGAGCCTGTAAACTACATGTTTCAGTAATTTTTTAGACAGAAATTAGTAAAGCGAGCAATAATCCATTTATTTTATCTACGATATTAAAAGTAGTTAAGAGCCAAGGCTAGATAAGAAGACTCCCCACATTAGTTTATTATAAAAACGGATTGAGATGGATCACAGACTTAGGTAATTATAAACGATTCAACATGAATTGAAAATCAGCCCATATCACTATCAACAAATCAATTATAAAATAAAATAATAAATATATCTTTTTCTCAAACTAGCGCAAGAACCCTACGCCAGACTCGAGAACAATACATATTCTCAAAATATTAACTCGACCGAATTCATGTTTTAAAAAAGTACGCAATCAATGACGAAGTTCCTTATGCGATAGAACGATTTTGATAACGGTTTAAAATTATTTTTATTTTCATCACTTTTAAAATCCTAACTTTTTATCAGAATATCTTGCCAACAGAGAGAATAAACGAGATAATAATGATAAAAGTGATAATTAAAATATTTAATTAATAATGAATAGTTGGTAAAATTCAGCTCGATGCATAAAATATGATTTTAAATGACGGAAATTCTTCTTCCAAACTGGAGACAACTTTCGTCAAATTAATGCAAACTTCTTTGGACGACCGATATAAAGAATTAATTCATCACTCCTGCACCTCATTTCATTGATATGTATAACTGAAATTTTTAAAAAAGAACTCAATGTGGAAATTATCAATTGGGTTCGTTTAAGGTTAAGCTATTGACATCCGCTATTCCCTCATCTGGCTGAATACACTCGCTATTTTAAAGACTTGAAAGTACGAAAGACTAGAATAACTGAACCACTACCTCCGAGTCCAAATCGAATATTGGCTTTTCGTAAAACGTTCAATATATTTCAATTTCGTTTATTTTTCAATAACATTCCATACATTTTGAAATGTTTGCAAATTCTTTATAGTCATTAAAACTTTCTCCTAAAATGACTCTCTCATTTTTTTATTATCTCATTGATTTAACGTAAATTTGTTCTAAGCAGATGGTATTGTCCCAGAACAATTATTCATCATCATTATGAATATAATTATTACTATCTTAAAATACACAGTTTTCTCGTGAAATGCGAAGGCGAACGTTAAGAATCTATTGAATAAAATGCTCCTAAAACTCAGTTCCATAAATCTGTGCCATACTTAAAAATCAGGGCAATATTAAAAATGAGTTCTCTAAAGGAAATTAATATACGAGTATTTGAGACCAATATTATCGAGTCCAGTAAGATAAAAATCGCTTATCTTCAAGAATTATTAACTGCCACATTTTTCTCCCAAAACTTCTCAGGCACGACCCCTGAGAATTAAAATAAGGGGAGAAAGATTGTTTTAAAGATAAAATAGCACTTCTCTTAACTAACGCTTCCATGAGATTAATGTGCCGTCGGATCTCACCTCCATCTCAAAGGTGTTGGCTCGATATCAATCCTGTCCCATTTCTCGTTACCCATACAGAAATGAAATTATTTAAAAAATGAGGTCGTGAGAACTTTCCTGCAGTGTTGATTACGATACGCAACCCTTAATCACCCCATCAACAAACTTCATTTTGACGCGGAAATGAAATACCTGTACTTCCGCAAGGGCCCTGCAGATGGATTGATTTTTTTAATCTTTGCATTAAGTGTTATCTTAAAGGAGTGTTTCTTCAAGGCACTTGACTGATACGAACTACAGCGACTTGTTAGATTAATATTTCAGTTGAAAGCATAATAAGAGCACTGAAATTTGATAATGCATACGGGTGCTCACATACTTGCGTATGAAGTACCTGCATATTGCTTCAAAAAACTGATTATTTTAAATTATATTCATGCTGTGCTATTGAAATAACGCTTTAATTTACTTGACTAAAGAGGAAGAGTCAATCCAAGTTAAGCAGAAAAACAAGCATCTATCACTACAACAAAAAACACATGAAATTACAAGGGTTGCACAATGAAAAATACTATGATTGAATTTTGAATTATAAACTTATGGCTAAGTCAGCAGAATGGAAGAAAGACCTGCTGTAGTGTAGAATGTCAGGTGTTCCTGTTTAGCAAATCTTAGAAATGTAGCGGTGATTAGTCATGGTATCCATCCTAATTCCACACACAATACTATGACCGTAGATTTGAACTAGTAAGAAAACGTTGAAACAAATCAAAGTTGTTCACTTCTCCGAATCATAGGATTGGTAATAGGAGGAGCTTAACATCTTGCGGACGATTTTTAGCGGCCCTTCCGATGATATACATGTACACAAGTATATAGTATACGTACTAACACGATCGTTCTGGATAAATTGAGAAGTGCGACAAAGGGAAGAAACTCTACCTGGGAGAAGGAAAGAAGAAGAAACGCTGAATTCTCACGACAGCGAATTCTCTTTAGGATAAGCGGGCGAGACAACGTGGCATACGATATCTCTTGAGACTCAGTCTATATCTCTCTTAGGCTCGCATTTCTTGAAGGATAAAACGTGTTCCACTTTCTCCCTCCATTGTATTTATTCACCAAATACCAGGCAAATCAGCTAGCATAGGAATTGTTCTCAAGCGAATGCTGGAGCAATGAAATGGCTCGGTTATGAGCGTGAGAGTATCCGCTCTCGAAAGAAACTCTTTACTTACGCAAAAATATTACGTGTACGCGTCAAAAAATCACTTTTACTACTCCGATTAAAAAATTCTCATAATACTCGTTTATGTGAGCATGGCATACTCCCAAGTAAGCCAAACATCTGAAATAAGCAATAAGCGCTGGAACTAAAGATTTATGCGAAATGAGAGGTTGCCAAAAAACAGAAGTCGGATGTGTTTTCATATTAACGGCAAAATTCGCCAGTTCTGCCTTAATTTGGGACGCAAAACGGTACTGCCACCGTAAAAGTTACCACACATGTATTTCGCTCGGCGGTTGAGGTCTTGAGTTCCGCGGGGTATTGACAATGGCCATTTTTAACAATCGGAGAGATATGAGGGAAAATGTTGACATTAAAACGAATGAAAAAGATATAAACAATGTACGGTAAAAATCTTTTTAAATAAATTTTATTATTTCTTTTTATTATTTAAAGTTAAAACTAAAAATTATGGAAATATTTATTTATTTATTTATTATGTTTGGCTAATTAATTTTACTTTAGTAATTATAATCCTTTTGCCACCAATAATAAACTCACTTTACCGATTTACAAATACGTTTTGGGTAGTAGTAGTTCTTAGGGAAGGCGACCGACAGCTAAGGTCATTTGCGCCATAGGGGTTGGACAGGAAAGGATGAAGGATGGAGAGAAACCCGGCGTCGGCATTAGCCTACTCTTTACGAAATGCGCCAAGGGCTCCGCAGTTTAACGTCCCATCCGACGGATGGCGTACTCACTCAAAGTGCCCAATAAGCTTGGTTTCATCAAAATGTGACCAATAAAATATTTGAATATTCATAATCTAGCTCCTGGTACATGTGCATCATTTTGCAAATCGTTACATATGATGGTGGATATATATGGATGGTGATAAATAATTCCCACAAACGTACTAACTTTCATTTATAAAATGGACAAATGAAATAATTCATTGCTCGTCCTAGTATTAATCTCCCATATCACAGTAGCAATTTGTATGTAACAATTATTTAACTATCATTTTAATGTTTTTGCCGGGGGAAATCATTAGCATTTGGTTTGGATAGCTAAGGAAGGCTGAACATGTTGGGATGGGTTGGAGATATAACGACATTCAAGGTATACTAACATTATTTTTATTCAATGAGAACTTTCCTTGGCACTTGGCCTAAATTCTTAAATACATGTACACATACAATACACTCGTACATATTATTACGCAGCAAAGAAGAAATATCAACTACAATGAAGTGGGGTTTTATGCGAGGTAGGGATTAACAGTGAAAGTATACTTATGACCATAAAACATTATATTTCTACGTAATTTGGATATTTGTTGTGAGTTGCCGTTTGTTATCTAACGACACCGCATGTTATAATTCTGTATATAGTTGGAAGAAGCAATCGGGAAATTTGCCAATGAAATTGTAGTTTCAATAACCTTTCTAGAATCAAGGAATCGATAGTCAAATAATTAGGCGATAATAATTTAATTGTTGTTCAAACAGCTGGTACTAGCCGTAGAAATTAACTGCTAAGATATACTACACGATTCCTTTTGTTAGCCAGATCGCTATGGTCGCCATTTTCTGACGTTTCTGCTCGTATATTTAACTCAAAACTGCTACTAGTAGGTAGCAGTAGCGGCGGTTGATTACACAGTAAGGAGGGTCATCAAAAAGACTTCACAAACCATAGCTTTTACAAACGATGAGCGAAAGCATTTAGGATATCGCTGGAGGGCGCAGAATGTTATCGACCTTTATAATCTCATTTTATAGTGCTAAAGTAATTCATACGCAATTATTATGCAGCAGGGAGACCGATTGTTACGCAAAAAACAGAACGTCCATTAACAAATATATTCTTACTGTACATTTCCGCTCAAGGGGCACCAATCGTTCTTAAATTTGACACCTAATGGCCAAAGACAATCTCTGGTTCATAGGTATTCAAAATTTGAAAAGCAGATCAGAGAAAAATAAAACCTTTCGAAGTCAGAAGCTCCTAAGATCAAATCTGTAGTTCGAGAAAGAAGGAAGTATGCGGAAGAGCAGTGGAGGATAAGGATATCAGATGTAATGGTATAAGAGAAAAGAAAAACCGCATGGATTGAGCAAACTTTGAGACACGATCAATTAAGAACATAATAGAAGGAAATATAGAATGGAGTGAACCACGTGGAGGAAGACAAGAGGGACAAATTCGTAGGCCAATTGGGTAAACACGGACGACAAACAGAAGGCTCATCAGGGCGTAAGGGAATTGGCACTAGACAGGAAAGAGTGGAGGGCTATTCAGTATCGTAGGTTAACTATGTAAATACAGATGCCAAAAATCAAACATCGTATTTAAATACGTAACAATGTAATAATAATAAAATGACCCTGGATATATCATGATAAAATCAAACCAACTCTCGGAGAAAACATTCCCAGGATAGGGAAAGATATCCATGATACAAGCTGGGAAAAAAATAAGTAGTATTATAATAATGAATTAATCTCAGCCAATGGAGATTTTTATATTCCTCTATAATTGTTAGTAAAAAGAAGGAAGTGTAATGAATCCTCAATAAAAATGGTGGTAAGAATTACTCTCACAAAAAATCGTCAATTTCTTATAGACTACATTGATTATAATGGTCAGATATCAAGTGATATACCCTCCATTTCGTTCAGTTCATCCGTAAACACTGATTTTTTCCGCTCTTATAAGAGGCACTGAAGATGAAAATTTACAAATAGTGGACGCTTTTTCAACGGAAACTTTGAGATCGAGATTTTCAATAATAGTCGCCTAGGTTACGGAACCATACGGTGTTGAATACTATTCCATATATCTTTGCCAATTTTGAATGTGACCTCGTTATAAGGCCAAGAAGGAATAGGAATTAGACAAAATGGGGGGGGGGGGTTGTCAGCCACCTTTAACTGTTATTTATGAGGGAAAGGGAAGCTTTCGTTTTTGTAGTAGTGGCAGTATCCTTTAAACATTTAAATATCTAAATGAGATAAGTTTTCTAATTGTCTCTAAAAGAAATGAATTACTCGGGTACTTTTTTATTAAAACTTCTAAGAAGGGTAGGGAATTGTTGGATTCTGTTTCCATTGTGGAGGTTTGGGAATTTTTACGTACGCAGTGAAAGATTAGGGAAACACCAAAGAGGTCAGGGAAGGAGTCGACTGTGTATGATGCACTATGATGTACGTGTGTTGGCTGTGGAAGTGCCAATTGTGGTGAAAACGACGCAACGCGAGTAAACGGGGCATAGTTGATGAAGAATTTGATTATAGTTTCAATTTTTAAAAATAATTATTCAGTTAAGAATGAGAAAGAGGATCACTCGTGTCAGAACCAAAATTTTGCTTGAAAAACTGGTTGTTGGTTTGGAAAAACATTTTGACAGATGCAAAGGTTGGTGAGGCCGCGCACGTATTCATCTATGGTGAAGACGTCTAGCTCTTTTTTCATTTGAACCTAATATTATGGAAGGAAATAGTTTCATTAATAGTTCATCAAACCAAACATCTGAATGATCAATTGATCATTCAAACGGAAATTAAAAAAAGAAATTTTCTGTGACTGACGCTCGACGTTACGGAACCGTAAGCCGTTAGATTCAACGTCATAACTCTTTGATAATTCTGTATTGGCCCTTGATTTACGTCCAAATGGCAATAAGATGAACTGGGTGGGTTTGCCAATGGCCATTAATTAATTTTGTGGTTTATAAGAAGATGTAAAGCAGAATTTTAGTCTGACTCCACTGGACTCAATACATACGAATGAAAAGTTCCGGAATGGACGTAGTCCGAAGTCACCCCTCTCAATCTGCTCCGATCGTTGCAAGACATCGCTGTGAGTTGCATGCACCACCGACTGCCGACGTTTCGCAAACAATTCTTCTCTCTGAGGGCAAAATTTTTTTTCATTCCGACGTCCCATTTAATGGCAACCACTTTCACCTTCGCCGTTAGAGCATCATCCCGGGATTGTAACAGCGGGCGTAAGATGCCCCAGCCTCTCAAGGATCTTCTTACCGAGCCGCATCTTGTCTTGAGTGATAAATTACATAAAGTTCACAGTGCGAATTGTGATGGACGCGAGAGGTTCGTCGGGAAAGGGCGAGAAGTAATTTACGGATGAAATACGTACAAGACTGCCATGAATTTTTTTCCCAAAGTAATTGTCCAAAATCTTTCCCATCGTGTATTCATCACAAACACCTCTCCACAATCACATGTCAGAGCCAACCCGAAGTATTTTCTTGACGGATGAGGGTAGAGCTCAGACCGAAGCGAACCCCCGAGGTGTTTTAAGTTCTCGTATTTAGCACACCGTGGGTCAGTTTCTCGTTTCGCTATCTGCTTTCCCACGAAGTTCTCAGTAACCAGAAAATCTTGAATCTTGGATTTAAGATGGGCTTTTCCAAAGGCATCATGCGGGAGTTGAGCTCCGTACTCCTGGATGAGTTTCTCAACTCTCCCACCCCACTATGCAACCACGCCACTCCTCGGTTGGTTATGATCGGTGTCGAAATTTGAGACCGAGATATTTTTCCAAATAATTCTTCCAAACGGTCGGGTTCTCAAATTGTTTTTTTTTAATTTACACTCGAATTTAGGCAATCGAACGTACCCTAAAGCAGAAGGAGTAATTTACATATTCAGCATATTCGTGATATTTAGAATCAATTATTTTGAATAACATTCTTCTACCAGGATTCACAGTCGCACGCCTTCGCGACCACTCATTGCCACGTATTTAGTATGCATATTATACTTTTCGTGCTCAACTGTTCCTTTTGTGCAAATAAATTTCATTAACTTGTATATTAATGTTCTATTACAACCTGGTACTGTTTCTCAAACGAACAAATTAATGCATAAGTCACATAAATCCACAGTTTGATCACAAGGAAACTCTCTCAGTGATATAATTGTTTGGCACTTATCACTTGCCTCTCTTTCAAAGGATACGGTTCAAATAATCGATTTTCCATTTGAGTCTATTTTTATCTGACACCAAAAATTAACTTCAGCTTTGAGAAAAGGGTCACTGAAATCTTTTTCCATTTGATAAATTATTGGTTCTCGGCAGCCTTTCTTTCAGGAGATCGTACTGCGTCAGTAGCTTCTGTAGTAATCGAGGTGTGATCGCTCTTAATCTTCCTCCATCTGGTCCCTCACGATATCTATTCATGTAAAATATTCAATAAATGAAATCACGCACATGCATCCTGATCAGTACATTTACCTCAATGCACTCCAAAAGAGTAAAAAAATTATCACAGCATCAACGTCAGTAGTGACCGTCTCTTTCTGAAATATGTAACGCTGGAGCACGCATCTTATGCGCCTTAATTCAAACACTTCCGATATCCTTAATTATTCGTCGGAGTCCTTCGTCTTTCATGTATCGAATGAAGTTTTGTGATGACTGAAAAATGACACATCGTATCTTCTTTGGATATTTTGTCACTTTCAAGCATTGCAAGCTCTGAATTTGACAGCGGTTCTACGCAAGACAAACTGAATACCTAATTGTGCTGATCCCGAAAACGTAATTGAAAAGACTTTTGAATTAGCCAAATCCTCCTTCCTCTATAAAGATTTACGTGAAAATGATAGTACGTGTTTTTGTTCCATTTCGTTCGTACAATTAGAAAAAAATCTTCGTGGATTACACCAAACTTTATTGCTACCGGTTTCATCACATTTGTAACATCCATAGATACCTCCATCACTTATGTAATGAAACTGGTCGTACCGCAATAAAGTTTGGTGAAATCTAAGAAGTTTTTCTAATTCCTCAATATGCGATTTCACAAATTTCGGCCTGATACAATTGAATCCATTTCATTTTTCCAGTTGTGTTAGCGATTCCAAAAGTTGTAACCAAATTAAATAAAAAATATGAGCAGCGGCTTTCTTGATAGTCCGAGCTAAAAATAATCTCTCCGGACAGATTTCCTTTGGTTGAGAATATTGGTGCTTCACTGTGTACATGTATTATTCAAACGAAACATAATGATAAAAAGTTGGTATCTGAAAGTATGGCGAAAATCTAATATCGTAAAAAAAGCCTTCTCTACCGGTTTATGGCTCTGCTGGGCATACTATTTGAATGATGATTTTGAATCGTTGTCCGTAAAGTTTGCCGATTAGTTGGTTCTGAACTGATAAAAAAAACCTCTCCACTACCTTCCTGAAGCATGTATAATAGCGCCAACGATAACAAATTATTTTTCCGTCACTCATATTTAGATTTAATCCATAAATGTTTTCTTGCGACGTATACAAATGACTCAATCGCCTGTATACGACCTACAATAAAGAATTCCTTCAATAACCGAGAATTGCATCGGTCGTGAGCATGGTAGAAAATGATATACTGAGACGGAATTACGTGAGAGAGAGAGAGAGAGTTTCGGAGGTCGCGTCAGAGGCAAGGGTCAACTACTGACTTGTTGCTAAGCATCGAACAGTGGATATTTTGAAATGCCGAGTTCCTGAATTAGATCAAAAATTGTTTTATAATCTGGAAAAACGAACTCTGAATGATTTATAAATCCGTATTTTGTTGAAAATTGAAGGTTTCAGGGCGAAATGGAAGGGTTAAAACAAGTGAGAAATTGTCCCGCATTAAGTACAATATACGTAAAACATATTAGGTGTAAAAATTGTCTTAAATTCTTGAATTATCCCAATGATAACTGAGAAAAAGAGAGAGTATCTTTGGTAGATGGAATCCTTTATATTGAGCCATAATTTCACGACACAAATATTTCATAGGTTTGTGTTTTTATTTAAATTTTATGGCTGCACTAATTTAAATCATTTCTATGCTCACAACATGCATCAAAATCCACTGTGAAAGTTGTAGAATACAGACCTAGACGTTCCAAGACAGTAGTGAGCGGTGAGGCTTTAAGAACTCAAGGTTGGAAAATTATGTACCTGTTTGACTACAGGTCTATGTACGAAACAAACATTAACACAGAGAATAGGAAGAATAGAGCACAGGAGTTAAACTCTTCTCGTGATATCGGCCACAATACATATATCTCCCAACCACCACATCGTAACTTGAAGAAAATTTACTAGACCTTGGAAAAATATATTCGAGGACACTCAGTGAGTAAAACATATTGACGACCTCGCCATGGGATGACAGTACCGTTTTAAAGAGGAAAAGCAATCGACATAAAATCTGAAACAACGACGCAGGGTCTCAATTACGCCAGATTACGTAACTCACATCATACCTATCCCATCCGAGGCCGTCAAGGAATTAATGACGTCGCCTCCTGTTAAAGCTTAAAAACATTAAATATGAAGTTAAATTGCGAATAACCGTTCATTATTTCTTACTCGTGTTCGATAATATTACCCCATTAAATCGATCACGTGACTGCTACATTAGATAAATCTTTTTTCATGAGCAAATTTGAGAGCAAATCATCGTCAAGTCTTTTTTTTAACGGAAAATACGTGTTGTCCTTATTTTAAGAATTTGAACAAGATTTATCAGAGCCAACAAAGTTGAAACATTAAGGCTTTGGTTGCATTTAACGCATATAACGCGGTTGAAACACCACAAACAGGTTTTAAAATAATTAACTAAAGAAAAATTTCTGGTAAATAAGGAAAGTAACCTGATTTTTATAAACAGCGCATGTGGTCTCTATATTACATCCCCAGATAATGATTTTCGACATTTAAAAATAATATTATGATAAAGTGTCTAATTCGCAAATATCGTTTGATGCTTATGTTAAACATAGCATATAAATGAATACAAGTATTGTGATTTAACTATTAGCGATTGTCAGTTGACAATTTTGGAATATTTGAAAGTTCTATTTGCAACGTTAATATGAGTAGTTCAACAAAATGGCGATAACTTACTTGTGGTTGTCATGTAAGGATGAAGCATCAGTATTGAAAGAACTTTTAGTGTAACTTGTCCTCATCGAATATTTCGAATCAATCGGAAATTTGTCAGGTCTAGGACATGTCAAACTGTTCTCAACTGAAACTGTCCCCAGCTTTCCAGCATTATCGCATGGGAGATGGGGAAGACGTTGGCATACCTTCACCACAAAATTTGTTTTCAAAAATCGTATCGGTGAGTAAGACGTCGCAAAAGATTTCGCAATGAAAATTCTTTATTCAACTAACAATTGGAATAATTAAAAACAAAGTTGTCATTCGTCGACACAACAATTTTAATTATTTAAATACTGGTACCACCAAGTCGATTAACGGCGGGAAAAATAGATCGACAAAATTTCAGCTTCTTAGCTACACTGCAGTGTTTTTGCTAGTGCTTTTGGCGGTAAGTAATACTTGCTCTTTGTCATTGTTAACATATTCCATTTCAATGGCCAACCAGCTTCCTTTCAACAGCTTCATTTTACCGGGTAAAAAGCTAAATTTAAACACATATTCCCAAATCTCTAATAAGTTCTGGGAGTATTATCTAGTATGTATTTAGGGTATCAACATATTAAATCGATAGGAAATCTTATCTTAGTCCACTTAAAACTTCCGTAAGACGCCCTATGGAAATAAGTTATTACAACGGGTTGCAGAGTTTACACTCTACACTAAGTAAATGAGTGGAATACATACTACGCAATCCCTGTGAAAATCACCCCATAATACCTAAAATGTTGGGATAAGACTTCTTTAAAGGATGCTTTTGGACACATATTTCTTCATCTATTGGCATTCTGATATGACAATTTTTTTCATTTCATCCTTCCTAACTATCTACTATTTTTCCTGCTTGGCATATGTAATTTTTAATTAAAATTTCCTGTCTGTTTTCTCCTGTTTTACTGTCCTCAGTTTATCCATGCTTTTTTGTGCTAGAAACTTGTGAGAAGAACTTAGCAATCCCTTATAAAATGGACTGCATTTCATAATTGAAAAAATCGTTACCTTTTGTTTTTCGTAATTTTTGTCGGAAATTTAATTTCGGATTTTACTTTCAATAATGGAATTAAGTTTTGGAATAAAAATTTTTATAGAGCTGGAGATTTTAAGACCTGTTTTTTTCACTTATTAGCAGTAGTCCTGTAATAAAGTATACTTAATAAATTTTAGGCTGCATTAAAATTCAATTTTTTTCAATAAGCTCAATAAATGGCTTCTCCCTTAAAATACGAAATGTTTTAATAATTTTAATACGCCGATGATACATCCTAAAAATCATATATGTATGCGCTATCCAGGTTCTTTATGAAATCTTTTAACAAAGATTTTGAGTTACAAGATTGTATTTCAAATGAGAAATGCGCACGGCCAACCGGATATGATCCCATTGCTTTCATTCTTAATTAAACTTAAATGTCCTAGAGGGGAATGGAGGCCATGAGACGCCCCTAATTTTTGTCCTGCCTTTCACTAATTTTCGTTTATTTTCCTTTAACCCCGCCAGGTGAAACCGAACCGCCAAAAATGGCGCCAAAACTGCTGGCTAGCAACGCTACCATGAACGCCTCAACGACCGCAACGCCGAATAACTCTACGGTGGAGAAGGGAATGAATTCAACTGCAGCTACGACGGATAAGTGCACCCACAACAATGAGACCCGCTCTGTCGGAGAAGAGTTCCACGACGGATGCGAACACAAGTGCACCTGCGAAGCCGGCGGGAAGGTGTCATGCAAACCTCGGTAAGCACGCGCTGCTTCATACCACCACACCCGACGTTACCGATTCATTTGCTTACACTTGGTCTGGAAACAATGTTAACCCATTCATCCACGTGTCTACCGAACAAATGGGGTCTGTGGTAAGTATTTTCCAACATAGACCATTGATGTAAAATTGAGCTCGAGGAGGTGACGATACGAGGTCTGTCCGAAAACTGTCCATCTATGCAATATTTTGATAAAAGTAGCTTACCCAGAACAATGAGGCCTTAGTCCCCTTTGAGGTTCCCTTGGGACGTCACACACTTATCCCAGTGTCTTTTCCACTTTTCAAAGCGATCAGCCTGGTCGTTTTTCGGAATGGACAGTAGCTGCCACGTCGCATTCTCCTTTTCCTCGTAAACCGACTGTTGGGAATACTGGGTCATAACCGTAGACCCATGATTCATCACCTTCATTAGAAAACCTGGGTCATCGTTTGCGGCTCGAAGCACGAAGTCCCCTGGAATTGCAGCACAAAATTCTTGACGTTGACGAGCTTGAGGAGAATGCGACGAGGCAGCTGATAATCATTCCGAAAAAGGACTTAGCCGATTGTTTTGAAAAGTAGAAGGCTTTCGACCACGTGTGGCACAAGGGCCTCATATATAAGATGCATATCCTCGATTTTTCCCCTCCCCTTCACCCTGTCGTCCGAAATTACCTCTCCGATCGTACATTCCGCGTGTCGTGGGGTGATGCCTTCTTCTGTTAAGGGAGCCGAGGCGGGCGTGTCGCAGGGCTCTCTTATCAGTCCCATGTTGTTCAACTTGGAAGTCAACGATCTGCCATCTACACCTCACACTCTCTTAAGATTTACGCCGATGGCACTGCAGACGAAAGTGCACACCCCACGTTCCTCTTTTCTTCCAGCAACACATATACCGAGAGCTTCTTGGCACCGATTTCTAGGTGTCATTCTAAACAACCAGCTCACTTCCCAGCCGCGCCTCGACTTTTGCCGTCAGAAGGCACTGGTCGCAAGGAGCCGCCTCGGTTGCCTTTCCACTTTGATATCTCCTCTGGGTCACGCCGAAAGGATGCGACTTTACAGGTCGATCTTTTGCCTGCAGCTTCTGTACGCTTGCCCCGTGTTTGCCTCACGGGAAACGCGCGGGCGTCACCTTGAGAACATCCAAAATAAGGCTGTTCGGGAGCTACTGCCAGTGAGTCGATGCACTCCAATGGCCGACGCACGAGCGGCACATACGTAGTTTATTCGCCGAGTCCGTCGCGGAGTTTATTCGCTCGCAAGTCGCTTCATTTCCATCCCGCCTCTCCCCGTCTGGACATCCGCTGTTACAAACCACCAGGTACTACGATCCCGGAGAGAAACACGTAGTTTCTGGATATACCTTATTAATCGACGTTGCAATAATCTTTTTGCGTGTCGAACATTTATAATATCGAGAAACCCGAGTCTTCAACGGTAATACCTCAATCAAAAATATATCAATTGCTACGAATCGCAGAAGATGCAGAAGAGCAACTGGTGAGAAAAAGAGCCGACACGAAGAAACCATGGAGAATTGGATAGAAGGCTGCTGCGATGAAATCAACAAAAATATGAAGAAGGGGATACCGACATAGCATACAAACTGGTGAAAAAACATTTCGGAGAAAGAAAAATGAAAAAAACAACATCAGGGAGTTAAACAAGGACATACTGATTGAAGGTTAAGGTATTGGTAAAAGATGGAAGCAATACATCAAAGAGCTCTACCAAGGTCTTAGGCCGTTGGAAGAAAACCTGATGAAGGACGAGAGTGAAACGGGTGACGAAAACCAGGGCCCATACGTACAGGATACTGAGGAGCGAATTCCGTAGATCAGTAAAAGATCTTAAGAAAAACAAAGCTCCTGGGGAACACAAAATCGATGGAGACATCATCAAGGCACTCGGAAACAAAGCCAAGGGCAATCTGTATGGAATAATCAAAGATAGTTTGAAAGATGGAAGACTTTCAAGGGAGTGTGATAATCGCTACACCAAAGAAGACGAGTATAGAGAAATTTGAGGAACACCAAACCTTGGGTCTTGTGTCACATGCATAAAAATACTTACGCGAATAATGAGTCGAAAGATGGAAGGAATATTGAAGATAACCTATCGGAAAACCAATTTGGCTTTAGGGAGAAGAGAGGACCAGGGAATCCATACTCTTTCTGAATATCATGATGGAGAAAACAATACATGTGAACAAGCAACTGTATGCGGCATTTGTGGACTTAAAGAAAGCCTTCAACTATGTGGAATGGAACAAGATGTTTGGAATGCTGAAAAAACTTGGAATATATTACGAAGACAGAAGAATAATCCATCAGCTATACAAGAAGCAAGTAAGCCACAATGTGGATGAGAGATGGAAGCCATATAGAGAATAAAATTAATGAAGGAATTAGACAAGGATGCAGCCTCTCACCTGCACTGATCAACATGTACATGGAGGAGGCAATAAGAGAAGTACAAGGCATTGGATTGAACGGAATTAGTATCAATGGAGAAGAGATGAAAATGCTACGCTTCACTGACGATATTGCAATGATAGCAGAAAACCACAAGGATCTTCAAAGGTCACTAAACATATTGGATCAAGTTCTACAAAGATACAACATGGACATAAATAAGACGAAGATTAAAATCCTAGTATGTGGAAGAGAGAAGCAGTATACAGTAGTCACACTGAAGGACAAAAATTAGGGCAGGTGGATTCCTTCACCTATCTCAGAAGTACCATCATATGGGATGGAAGAAGTACTACAGATATCAAGCAAAGAATAGCTCTAGCTAAGAGAGCATTGACAATGAAAAGAAAACTGCTGTGTTCAAAGAAGATAGAACAACAGACGAGGAAAAAATACGTGAAAACGTGGAGGGTGGCACTCTATGGATCAGAAGCATGGACCATTAGAAAAGTAGACCAGAAAAGACTAGAAGCCTTCAAAATCTGGTGCTGGAGGAGGATGCTTAAGATCAAATGAAAGGATAAAATAAGAAGTGAAGAAGTACAGAGAAGAATAGATGAAGAACTGACCTTATGGAACACCATAGATAAAAGAGTAACCAGATAGATTGGCCACACCCTGAGGCACGATGGATTCATGAAGAAAATAAGGAAAGAGGGAAAAGTCCCTTGTGGAAGGTCAAGGGATAAAATACCAGTAAGTAAGCCAACTAGCCTCAGATAGAGTAGGATGGAGGGCCGAAGTCAACCAATTTCAGTATTGAACGACCATGGATGATGATGACTATGAATCAACTATAACTGTCACAGCAATGAAGCCAAAAATATAAATCGACTTTATTATCTTGTCAAATATATAAATATCTCATATCAAATATTTGGTCTAATACTGCTTGGATATTAACTCGAATGCCATCTCATGGAATGTTGTAGAATCAAACTCTTAATTGTACAGCCACAATATCACCAAAATTTTCCAGAAATTTCGATTTATCATTATCAAAATATTATCTGTATTGACATGATGAATCTGAAAAATATTGAAATGAAGAGCTGGGGATCAGGTTGGTGTGGGATCTAGTATAGTAGATTCCCACACTAAGGGCTCAGTTTTGAATCCTGGAGGCAAGAAAATTATTCAGAGGGATCCCCGATTCTCACCCCTACTTGGATACCATGTTAAGAACACTTCAACTGGAGTATGCTGAGTATTGAATTATGGATCCCTCGGAGGCTTTCATTAGGAGTAGGCTAATGCAAATATTTGGTTTCTCTCCAATCTTCCAGCTATTACTTGAAAATCCATCCTACTTCTACACAATTAACCACCAATGGTGCCACCAATTACTTTAATTGATGTGTCTACAATAAAGGATTGAAAATTCAGCTCATCATCAAAACCCTAGTCCAGTCTTGACCATAGGAATTCGGTCAGTTGGTGCTGACTGTTCCTTCATTAATGTCAGTGAAATAGGAAAATGCTAATAAATATTTAACTTTAATATAACATTTTTCTAGGGCATTACCAAGTGTGAAATACTACTCTAATGGAACTTTCTCATTCATTAGTTTCCAAGCTGATATTTGGTCAACTGAATAGTCTCCAGTCATTGACACTCAGATATTTTCAAATTTAGAAATTTTCTGCTTTATGGCTTACTTAAGAATGCTTATCAGCGATTTCTATTTAATATTCTATGAGAATTCTACACCATTGAGTATCATGAATATCTTAAATTTAGCAAGATGAATCTTCTATAGGTGTAGAACCTAAAAGGAGTATTTACTTATCATTTGGAATGTTTAAAGTTCTATTCTCACTCTTGTTTTGGACAAAGATGCTTAAAAGATTAGCTATCTCTGAGAAAGTCACAGGCATGGACTTAGCATGACGTCTGAAAATCAAAGAAAATTATATGAACCAAAGTTGCTGAAAATCGTTCGTAAATAGCTAGAACTGGCTGTTGATGATGAAAAGTGCCAAAAATTGTTTAAAATAAGGAGTCTCCACTGATGAGCATTTTTATTAGGAATAATTACCTGATTTTATTTAGCTATTACCTTCAATGTAAACCTAGCCAATTTGGAAGGGTAACTATTTTTCAGAAAGTCTTGAAATACTCATGTAAAGGAAAAAATCGTTTTAAATTTTTACTTCCTTCCACTTTTACTAAAAACATAAAGCTTATATTAGATTATGTGAAAATTTACTTTTGTTTCATTTATCAACTAAGTGGATTCTATCAGATTATCAACAAAACAGAGTCCTTTCATTAAGTTGTGAGATATGACAAGAATACCTTGTAACCATACTTTCTTATTTCTGCAACAGGTGTGAAGAAATGCCACAAAATATCTCATCAAAGTGTTTCACGATACCAGACCCACAGGATATTTGCTGCACTAAGCTCCTCTGTGATGTTACTCTTGGAGATCAAGATACAAACCCTAATGTCCAAGGTGAATGGCTTTTGGTAGAAAAATTATAGTAACTATATTTTACATTGCATTTCTTTGCATTTTAAATATCTTCTCTTAAAATAGTTTACTGCTTTTCATCAATTTAAAATCTGCAAATATTTGTATCCCATTATTTTAACAAATTGAGTAGCTTCAGGCATGATGTGGTGGAAGTCGAACATAATAAATAACTGATCGAAGCACTTTTCCACTTGATATCAAATATAATTAGTATTAATGGAGTGTTTATATATATATATATATATATATATATATATATATATATATATATATATATATATATATATATATATATATATATATATATATGATATGGAATGTTTTTCGATATAAGGTATTATAGTATGTTCAATGGAGCACGTGCTTATTTTGTACAAGCATCAGAGTTAATAAATAAAGTTAATGGTGCATATTTTTGCTGTGGGGCATACATATACATTATTTATAGCATGAGTTACTCAATATTTTAATGAATAATTAGTCATTGCATAATTGACACCAATAATATCATGTGTTGAGACTACATATTTGTTTATAGTCAGCATTGAACCTCCTGAGACGGAGGTTCAATGCTGTCTTTGTTCAATTTTGTCTAACATGTTTGTCAAGGTACTTCAGTTTTTAATATCAACTCCCTAATTTGCTTATAATCAGCTTGATGTTATGGGTAGTCCATTTACTAAAGTATTGCTATGCTGGATATCATGAAGATGCAGGATAATTGTATACAAAGGATTGAAGGGGTAAGACCATTAGTTCCAAATTTTGTTTGCACATTTATAAAAATGTAGTACACATACATGTGGCAGGTTTCATGCTTTAAATAATGTATAATATATATATAAAGCAATTTATCATTTTCTATTAATCAAGTAACGCATGCCATAGATCTTAATAATTTGTCGTAACATCCAAATTACCATCAGTTTAAATTATCTTGTTGTTTTGGCTTTTCCCATCTAAAATTGGTATTTTTACACAAATTCATGGAACTGAATTATAATTTTTCCTCAAATAGGATCTTGAGTTTTTTTTTACAAGATTGATTTGCCAATGCACAACATTTTCCAAATATCAGCTTCCTATTTTCAAATATCCTAATTTGAGGTGGAATACTCAGCAATGTATGTCAAAGGGGTGCCTTATATTTGCACGCTAAGAATATTTCAACTTCTGTAATAGGATTCCTCATTAGCTTAACTGGTTGAAACACTCGGCCAAACATCAAGGGATCCGAATTTGAATCCCGGTCAAGGCCAATGATTTTTTCACTCCAAAATCTTTGCATTGTGGTTGATAGATAGATAGATAGATAGATAGATAGTTTTATTCGCCATAGAACAATACATAATTGTATGGGCTTCGTCAAAAATTCAATTACATCAATTGTATACAGGTTCTTAGGAATAATAATGTACATGACATATATGAGTATTAAGGATTTAAAAAAGTTGAATTTCCTACATTGGCTCTTTCTGTGTACTCTTGGACGCTATAAAAAACATTATTTAAAAAGAAATGTTTTGACATTTTTTTGAATTTATTTTCTTGGGGGAGTATTCGTTTTAACTCTTCAGGAAGCCGATTAAACAGTAGTCTTCCTGAAACTTCTGGGGTTTTTTTTAGTACTGCTACTCTGCAATGGCCATTATGAAGATTTTCCTTGCCCCTGGTGTCGTACTTGTGAACGTCCCTATTTCTGATCAGTGAAGGTGTTTTCGTGCAGGCATACAATATCACATTATACATATATATATACTGGGAATGGTCATGATTTTGTGACATTTGAAATACTCCCTGCAGGATTTTCTTGCATTTAGTTTAAATATAACCCTTAACGCACGTTTTTGAAGTGTGAGTATTCTATTGATGTTTCCATGTGCTGAACTCCCCCAGCAGACAATGCCATATCGAGCTATGGACTCAAATATACCATGATATACTGGGATTAATACTTCTGTATTACAATAGTTGGCAAGATTTTTTAAAAGGAATAGGGCTGAACATAATTTTTTACTACATTTTTCCAATTGAAACCTCCAGCTTAACTTGTTGTCTATTTCTAAACCCAATAAAGTGGTATGTTCTAACTCAGAAATCAATTGGTTTTCTATTTCTACAGAAATATTTGACTGAAGGTCTCCGGGACTGAATTTTTGAAATACACGAAATTAGTGAGATTGGCCTGTAATTATTCAGTTGGTCTTTGGCTCCCTTTTTGTGTAGTGGAATAACTTTGGTTATTTTTAATTCTTCAGGAAATTGCCCAGTTAGAAACGATTCATTGGCTATATTGGTAATAGGTAAAGTGAAGGATTCTTGACAAAGTTTTATTAGATAATTTGATATGCCATCATGCCCACTGGATTTTTTGTTTTTTAGTTTCTTGATTACATTTCTGACTTCATTTTCTGTGGTGGGATTTAAGTAAATTGATTCACTAATGTACATTAATTTTTCTATGCTATCATTTAGAATGTTTTTCTGCGCTGTTGTTTCGCCAATGACATCTACGAAGAAATTATTGAATTCATTTGCCACATTTTGAGGATCTCTAATTTCTTTTCCATCAATTGTTATTGAGAAGCATTTATTTTTCGCGGGCTCTGATATTTTACTGGAATTTTCATTATTTACTACAGACCACAACGCTTTTGTTTGATTGGTAGAATTCGAAATAATTTGTTGGACATGGTCATTTTTTGCTTTCCTAAGCAGCATCCTGTACTCGGACTTCATTTTATTTCTTAAGGGTACCAGACTGGCATCCACTTTATTAGCCTTAGTTAAGTAGTTAAGCCTATTTCTAGCAGTCAGAACCTCATTTGTTATCCAGTTATATCCTTTATTTGCAGATTTATTTTTTATGGCTAGCTTTTTCAATGGGAAACAAATATCCCAGTAGTACTCAATAATTGATTGAAATTCTTTGAACTTGTTTGTAACTAGAGTTGCATTTAGTACTGCTGCCCAGTCAACACTCTTCAACTCCCATTTAAATAGATTCATATTTTCCTGTGAGTATATACGTGTGTACACTGTATCTGTGTTTCTGTCACTTCTATCTGTTAGAGTGTGTGCGTTAAATTCAATAATTTGTACATGATGGTCTGAGATAGTAGTTTCCAAAACTAGAGATTTGAAGTTATGCTCTGGTAGATTTGTAGCTATGTTGTCAATAACAGTTTCTGAGTGAGATGACTCTCTGGTTAGGGTAAAAATAGTTAGCTGAACACTGTAGCAGAGAAGTATTTCTTTTAGCTTTTGAGTAGAGCTGTTATCTTTTGAGACATCTATATTCAGGTCCCCAGCAATGATAATTTTATTGTTTTTCTTGACAACTTTCTCAAGTATTTTATCCATTTTTTTGAGGAATTCATCGACTGGTGAACTTGGAGATCTGTACAGACCAATAAAAAAATAAGTTTCATTTGTCTTGGGCCATTTGCACAAGGTTATTTCAAATCCCTTTTCTTCGCCGATTCTATTTTTTAAGTTTTTATAGGCTCTGGTTACTGATTCAAGACAAGTTTTGGCGAAAAATGCAACACCACCACCTTTGTTTCTTTCCCTACAGAAATGATCGACAAGAAAATAATCCTTAAGCTTTAGACTTTTCATTTCATTATCTTTTAGGCCGTGCTCCGTTATACAAAGAAAATCCGGCCTCTCTTCCTGCAATAGGATCTCAATTTCCAGCTTTTTATTTGCTATTTATTGAATGTTTTGATTTAGAAGCTTTACAGAGCAATTTTTTGTGCAATCAACTATATTTTTTGTATTTTGATTGGGGGTACTGATTATATTGACACGGGCGGACTTATTATATTGTAACAAATATTTAGCGGTTGACTACATTATAAGTTACTGTTATGACATCCCTAGTAGTTTCTTGGGATTCTGTAATATGTTTTTCATAATGCATTATGTAATTTTAGGATTAGCGGGATTTTCAAAGTAGTCTATGGGGCAAGGGCAGGTTTTCCATTGACCTTGGTGCTACAAACCACTGTACTCCCAGGTCCTGACTTGAATTAGTCCTATTTAGTAACAAAATGATCTTATACTCAATACCTCATGTTATAATAGCTCATTCCTTGGCTGTGGATACTTCCTTCATCCCTACATTTTAATCAAAAATCTCTATTCTTTACCTACCCATACCTCTTTTTCTCAACATTTCTTCCCTCTATTAGTCTTCAGCTTTCCATTTCTCACTCCTGGCATCTTTCTTCTGCTACAGTATCTTTAACTTCAATGTTTTCCTTTCCATCCTTCTTTACCCCCATATTTCGAAAGCCTAAATGAAGAAAGTCTGTTTGCATCATTTCTCTTTCATAAATAATTCCTTCAACAGAATCTAAATGGTCAACAGATGCACCCTCAACCACCATGCTCCCTGTGACCCAACACGACAACAAGGAGGGTTGCACTCACAAAGGCCGCAAGTACTCGCATGGTCAAGAATTCCACGATGGTTGCCAGGCGCTCTGCATCTGCTCTAATGATGGGAATGTTGAATGTGCCCCCATTCACTGCCCAACTGACTCTGGCCTTGATGTGCTGGACCCTCACTGTGTTACATGGGAGCCTGTACCCTTGGAGCCTGGTGAAGATGAAGGTGACAGCCCGACGTGCTGTCCCGAGATGCGCTGTAAGGACAATGGCTCATGTGAATACGCTGGACAGCGTTTTGACAACTTCGCCGAGATCCCGGCCTCCGTGGCTGATGGCTGCTCCGGGCACAGGTGCTTCTGCGAGTTTGGCAACATCACATGTGGAGGTGGAGGCGGTCCTACCAACTGCCCCCCTGTTCCAGCACACCCCCCGGGGACCTTGGAGTGCCTGGGTGGGGGTCTGGGTTCTGCTGTGCTCGCTCACCCCCCAGGGGACAAGTGCTGCCTGGCCTGGGTGTGTCCTGAGGATGTCGACATGCATTCCAGCGACAAAGGTTTGTCCTACAGAGGCTCCAGGATGGGCCTTCTCAAGAAAACTTTTGCGGTGACAGTTTCAATTAAACTGTCACCACATAAGTATTTGCACTTCAAGGTTGCAGGCTGTCACTAAGTTGCTCGTTGCAAATAGGGGCTTCCAGATAGAGCCAAAATTAGAATTGCATTTTAATGGAATCAGGATTGGTGTGCTAGTTAGCATCTACCCCCCATTTGCTATAAACCATCACTTGAATGATGTTGGCATAGCACTTTGTGTGTCTCACACCACTACCTGATACCAGCAAAATAATGCACTGGCCGAGTTACTCTCATTCTTCTCTTTCTACTGAATTCTAGCCACAATCTCAGTTACCCAACATCTTATCCCTTTGTTCAAATGACTTCTTTTGTGAAATATCTTTCATAGTAACCACCATTGAATCTCACATTAAATGGCATTTTGGGATAAAAATTTCATAATTTTAGGATTTTTCATATCAAATCAGTGGGTAAATCAATGTAGATGCCAGTGGCATGATTCTCCTCTGAAAATTATTCAAAGTTATATCACAACTTTTTCTGCTTCCACAACTTTTGTAGTTATCTTTGTGGTTTGAATTATCAGATGGATAAGCACATGAGTTCATTTGTAGAAGCATATGCACTTTTTAGATCAGTTCATCTGAGAAGCTCCTAGCTGCAATCTGTGTGCCCTGTATAGCTCTGAGTCAAGCCTAGTTTACAAATAAACATGCATTTGATGAATTGGAGATGCTTGGTAACTGCTTTGCATATATGCTGCTGATGAAGAGTTGGTCAAAGCGCTCCAAAGAAAGTTGCTCCACACACATATATATGTACAATTACAGATCAAAGGCATTATCGGGAAGTAAAGCTCCAATATGGAAATGGTCAGTCTTCTAAGCACTTCTTCCACTCAGTTTCAGATGCACTAAAGCACCTTCACAATGACAGCACTTCAAAAGAGCTTATAATCAATGAGGCACAAAGTGAAAACTATTAGAATCATGTAAGAACTGTGGGTTAAATGTACCCTAATTCTTTTTCTTACTCACCAGAACTGTTTTCACCTAGATAACCCTGGACTTATCTAGATGCAGAATAGTAGTGAAATATTAAAAGGAAAAGCAACTCAAAAAACTCATAAATATAAACTACATAATGGGTATTATCATTCAATGAGAAAATATACATGTATATCTTAAACAGTTCATTAGTAATAACAACTACATATGTAGCTCTTTACTTCATCACTAAATATCTTGAGACTGGTATGAAAATATAAATATCCCTAATTACCTATCAATTATTTTTTCAAACTAGAAAAACCTAATGTAACTGCAATCCAGCAATATGGACTTACTTTATTGGGCAGTATGATTATACACAAAAAACCTTGATGCCATAGTCATTCATTAAACTTTCTCAATAACAATCAATGTCATATATAATTTAATTTTGTCAATTGCTATCCACTTATTTCATTGCAATATGAGATGCATTTTGTGAGGCATAATGTTTCAATGCAATGGATTTCATTTTTTATGATTTGAGGTAGGTTAACCTTTTTTTCAGATTAGCATGGAATATAAATACTACATGCTATATATTTATTTAGAACCAGAGTCATTACTTGGAGTTTATGCTATTAAATAATAAATCATAAAAATAGCCCAGTATTCCTTCCCAAACTTCCCGTTTTTAGGTCATCATAAAAGAGTAAAATACCAATACATATTTCAATTCAATGAAACAATAAACCAATATTCATACTGAAGCACCAAGTTTCATTCATGCCTTTAGAATTATAGCCATGATTGTTCCTAACAGATGGATTTTTTATACTTGATGGAATAGTGATCAAAAAACACATTTGGCTCAGGCAAAATCTTAAATGTGAAAGAATTGATGATGAAAGGGTACCTAGTTTTTAGTTAGCAACAATTTTTCTACATTTTCATTGGGCTTGGGATTCAAATGTAACCATTATCCAAATAAAATCATCCTATCATCTGAAGTAGAAAATTCTCCTTTGAGAAAAGCTTAAACTATAAAAAGTATTTGATTATTATAACACAGTCTCTTGAATGTTCAGTTCCCAACACCTGCCCCATCATACTAGGTGTATAAGCACTGAAAATATGATTTTTTTGTTATATGGGAAGAAATTTTAAGTTTTGTAAATCTAATAATTAGGTACGTACATACTTAAAGTTCAGCTCTAATAAAAACTGCTTTGATTGTTTTTCACTACAATCTAATCCTTCTGCTGTCTTTAATTATTCAATTAGGCCATGAACCCAATAAAAAACAGCATTACTGTATGTTACTAATAACTGAAGTATTGTGGTTAAAAAATCAGAAAAAAAAGATTACCGAGGTGAGTAGCTTCAATTATCCTTAAAAATTCTATATGCATTCATATAACATAAGGCAAACATTTATACCATAAAGTTTGCAAACGAATCACACTTCCCAGAATAATTTATTCCTTAATTCCAATGCTTTCATTCTATTCAAATGACCATTGTGACAAAATATAATATTTCAACTTGACTCTTTTAGGATTGTCACTCTCCTGCCATATTCACCATATGTTTGGCTTTATATGTGTACATCTCTTCCACCATATGCTTTTCCTCATTCCAAATAATATAATGTTCTCTGTGTTCATTTTCAATCAGTGAGCTTGAGATCTCTCTAACTGCATCAGTAAGTTCTTGGACTTGTGAATTTTCCCATGGCTTTCCCATGCACTGCCCTTTACTAGCAATTGGTAATTGCAGGGAGTATCAACAGTTCTGCAGAGGGTCCTGTACCTGAGGTTATGATGATTCCCCAAGTGGACAATGTGACTGTATCGACTGATGACAAAGCACGACCATTGACAGCAATGCATCCCAACACCACTCTCCTGGAAAACGTTAATGGGACAGAAATGATGGCATCAAATATGGAAATAGATACAAAGGACAAAATTATCAATGCCACCAATGAAAACAAAATGACATCAAATATCCCTTTACAAAACTCAACTGATTCTCCAAACATAACAATGATCGGTGAAGTTACATCACAAGATATGACAGCCGACATCCATTCCCAAAAGTTAATGACTTCTACAACCATGACAGTGACTGATGAGGACAATGCACAAAGCACCACCCTTCCACCAAAGCCTGATGTTGATGAACATAAGGAGGATGAAAGCACCAAACCTCCCATCGTTCTCATCCCTTTCCAACACCCAGATAATACAACTGAGCTATCTCACACACCTATCATCATGACCAAAGAAACAAGCACTATGGCATCAACAGAGCCAACAACAATGAAGCCAGTTGTTGCAGATGACAAGCCAGCATTCCAAAGCCCATGGGGAAGCCTTGGAGGGAGGGCAGAAGGAAAGGGTGAAACAAAACGCCCCCAACTCCCTGGCCCTATCCAGATTCCAGAGGAGGAAGACCCTTACAGTTTTTGGTATGGACCAACTTCTAATTTGCCCAAGAAGAGTGAGACCTCTTCTGAAGTCCCATTTGCTCCAGACTATCATGGACCCTTTGCAGCCAAACCAGATGAACCAACAGATCTGTTTAAACCTAATCAAAATGAAAAGCACATGCTGACACCCAGCACCCAGCAAAAACCAACTGAAAGTGTTCAAAAGAAACCAAAACAGCCAGATGACAGCCTGCCCATATTCTTGCGATATCCAGTCCAGTCAGGAAAGAAACAACGCATTGACCCTCAGAAAAGCAGACTGCCGGAACGCCCTACATCTCCTAATGCCAACGATTTTGAATATCAAAGCCCATTTCTAGGAATACCTCCATCTGGTCCTGGGGACCACATATTCTTTCATCCCCAAGGTGGAAATACTAAACAAGGAGAAAATTTTCCTACGAGGCCCAATGGATTGAGCAAGAAACCTGGGAACATTCACGGGCAGCAACTGCCACCCTTCAGGCAACCGACGACCAAGTTTCCCGTGGAACATGGTGGGTTCCCTGTGCCACTGTTGATCCATCCTGGGCAAAGGGTCCCCACCAATGGACCGCCAAATCAACACCCACATGTGCAGGGGCCAGGAAATCGGCCCATTCTAGGTGGAAGGCCAATTGGTGGCAATACTGTACCACATCACCAACAGGGAGGGTCCCCACCACAGGAGCACTACCAAATACAAGACCTCGAAGGAGGACCAGTGTCTCCCGAGATAGCACAGCACATCCTCTGGGCCCTTCAGGGAGCGAGACACCCACCAGGAGGTGATCAGAGGCCCCCAGGCCCACCACAGCAAGACCAAAGGATACTGCCTCCTCAATCACCTCCTCCTAGGGGACCGGGACAAAGAATACCAGTGCCGCAGGATGTTTTCTTTCATGTGCCAAGTGGATCCGGTCCAGTCATTCACCCCACGGCTCAAAACCAAGGTGTTTTCATACAAGCCCAAGACCCAACGAATTACAGGAGTCCACCCAGGATACCACCAATCCAGAATGGTCCGCCTCATTTAACCCACACCCCTCCTCCTGGTCCACCACCTTTCCTGCCAGGTGTGGAACCTGAATTCTTGCCACCCGAACTGTACCACTTGGCCTTTGGAGGTGAGCACCCTGACCACAACAACAGGACAAAGCAAGAGACGAATTCTCCATCCAAAACGAACAACGAACAACCTCATATGACTCATGACCATGCACACCTGACTGAGGATCTTCCTCTCAATCATCCTGGTACAGGTGCGTTCATGTTTTGTTAATCCTTCCAATGCCTCTCTATGTGCTTCGCATGCGCCACCATGAAATGCAGAAAAAACCTGTTCTCTTGCATTAGTTAGAACACCTTGTTATGCATTCCCTTCTCGGATTCCAAAATACTGCATGTTTGAATTCTCACTCATGGTCTAGGTACTACATTTGGGTTAATACGGTTGGTAAAAAAATCACCTATGTTGGAACACCTTAACTAGCTGTTGACTAAAATTATAGGCTCAAGAACCTATATTGTTCATTGTTTAGACTCTGATAAAATAAATGAGTTCCACACCCCTTTGAAATATTAACGGAAACTTGAAAGTATCACATTAAAAATTCTTAGAGGCATAGTTCTCTTCTAAGGTCTGTAAAGGAAATATGTCTGATAGTTACTTCTGTATGAATCAACTCCATCACTTGAGCAAACATTATGGATAATACAGATATATAAAAAAACTACCACATCCTTCAACCTGAAGGTAATTTAATAGGTGAGGTAGAAAGGCAGCTAATACTGATAAATTAACTTGTTCAGCTTAAGGAAGTCAGTTCCTTTCCCTGTGCACCCTGTAGCCTCCCAGAAAATCACATTGTCTGATAAATATGCAGTTGGAAGTACCTATCTAATGACATCAACCAGATTTGAAACTCGACTGTATCCTCTAATGCTCTAGATTAGAATTTTATGTCACCACCTATACATTTCATAAATTTTATTCTTCAGATATGGGCTTTGTTAAAGCTTCATAAACATTAGGAAGTCAAATTGAGTCAACTCACTGTACAACCAACCAATCACACCATTATTAAATTATAATATTCAACATCCTGGATATTGATAAATAAAAAACACCTCTTCCTCTTCTTACCCATGTTTATGAGAATTAGAGTTAATTATGGTAAAAAGAGACAATATACAGGCATACAGTAAGTCATTATTAATTACTTGATTATGACAAATTATCTAAAAAATAATACTTTTTCATTAATAACCAGATTTATATTCATGACATTATTGTAGCTCCAATGACAGGTTTTCTCCAAGTTTATCATAATCAAGTTAACATATTATGGGCAAAAGGCCCAAAGCTCCAAGGCTCAGCAGATATAAGGTAAGAAAAATACCTAGGATAGGCTATTCACAAGATATTCATTCTTAACTGTAGTTTAGACTGTCACACCATTCTCAGGGTGGAAGGCAAGTTCTAATGTGTGTCTATCAAAAAGGAAATTGAAAATTGGTGGCTTTATTGAGTTGAAATAAAGAAAAACACATGGAAGACCAGTTTAGGATATTGTTTGTAGGAGACAAAGCAAAGCAGAACACAAAAAGTCACATAGGCTATCATAAAATAAGGGTTGAGGTTTTTAATCCATGGTGATGTTATGCATAAGCTGTTACAAACTAGGCATCTGTATTGAACCATGCTTCCTTAACATTCAGCATTTTCATCAGAAATGTTTCACATATATGTGGGAGTATGGCTTGGGAAATTCACTCAATTGCATGAATAGTTTGGTTGGTGGTTACTAGTTGTATTAAAGTTTGTGAGATTTTCCTGTACCTTATTGGCTGTTCAGAAACTTAAACTTTATGAAAATAATTACCAAACTTCGTTAAACCAACTTCTGAAAGATGTTCATAGCGGTACTTCATACCTTCCCTCATTCAACCACTTCTTGGTAAACATGTTTGAAAAGGAAGAGAAGTGAGAGAAAATACAAATTTGATTCCAAGAACCAAAAAACTTTTTCTGGATAGGTTAGACAAATTAACTAGGTTCTGAGCCTGTAATCTGAGAAAACATTACACACTTATATTGCTGTATCTTCTTGGGGTAAAATACTTGCTTACATATAATTCACATGCTTATCCTGCACTGAGATAACAGAAGTTCAACATTTTAAAGTGAAATTTATCCCTTATAATAATTCAATAGAAATTGTAAATGTCAATATAAATTAAGGATGAATGTGATACTTAAATATTTTTGAATTCAAACTATATCAATTATAACAAAATAATTTTCTTTATATTTTTTCAGGACTTTTATAGAAACCTTGATAAGCAAATACCTTTGCTTTAGTTACAAATGGTCAGGTAGATAAAAAATATATTAAATGCTGAAATCCAGTGGTGAAAGGAACACTAATTGCATTTTCATTTTGTTTTTATTTAAAAGATATTACTCATATTGGTTGATTACATGCTTTACTTCCAACAAACCTACTTTTGAATTCAATTGATAGTCACATTCCTTCACTCCCATATGGAAAATTATGGAATAAGTTATATTTAAATTATTAATAACAGAGTTAATGCCATAATTTAGTTGAATGAAATAGTATGTGCTTGTATTTTACTTGATAACTAAATTTATATGCATGTTTATAGACTTTGGCCGTCCTCCACCACCACCACGGTTTCCAGATGTGCCCCTACACCCTCAACTTCACCCTCAGCTACACAATGGTTTGTACGCTTTTTTATTGAGTGAACTTGAATTTCAATTATGCCAAATGTAACTGGGTCTTTCATATCCTTAAATCTCATATCTCATAAGAGAAGAAGGCCTTATGCACAAACATATTACCAGCTCAAAGTGTTGTCTTGCCCAAGTCAGCCAGTAACTAGATACCTGCTTTGTTGACCATGAACCCCCAAGTTAAGATGCTGAGGATAATTTTGAAAAATAATATATAGTATTCTACTTATTTATACATGTTTCTCACTTCATGATACAAATGCATCAATTGAAGTCTATACTTATATTTGTTTTTAATGCTATGCAAAGTGGCACTAGGTAGTACAATTGATTTTCATATAAAGACAAAAATGTCTCCAATGCGCAAAAAGCGAATAATTTTTGCTGTGTTGGAAAGCCCTTACATGTGCTTGTGATATAGGGGTGTAGGTAAACTTCAAAATAAAATTCATTTGTAATACTTCATGAGTGGCTTTCACTCAAAATTAACTGTGAAGTAGATTATAAATTTTCAACAAATGTTTCAAATACCAAATGAAAGCATAAGGAAGGAAGATTGCTTTTACATGCATTTCTTCAGGGTGCCCTAGGTACAGCTAGCACCCTAGCCTTATGCAACTATTAAACCATGATAGTGCTGAATATTTTTTCTGTGTCACTTTGACATTTTCAGATATATGGTAAATATTCTACATAACTTTATGATTAAATGAAATCAAATTACCTTCAGCGCTATCAATTCCAAAGGAAAATATGGTTTATATATACATATTTATCTTTAAAAGATGCCCACATAAGGATGTTTATCAATATTTTTACATTGAAGGTTTCATGGATTAGAAATTGAAGTCAAGAAAAATTCTTGAGGAACTATTATGGCTGCTTCTGATCTTTTGTGTTAGATGAACAAGTTTTGTTAAAATACATTTCGTGAAATTGCTTTTTCATTTCAATTTTTCCTGCCTTTCCCCAGTTGGTGGGAGTCCACCTGATGAAATCACTGTGGATGCTGCAAACGTGCTGCCTGATTCATCTGTGCATCTGGTTTTCTCCTTACCCTCACTGTTCGTGGGGCTGCATGGCCAAGTGGAAATTAGCTACACACAAGATCCATTGTGAGTTCTCTAAGTCATTTTTATTTTATTCTTTTATCACTAGTTTTAGAAATGCATTTATTTTAACCTTGATGTGTGTGGCCTAAGCATGATATCCTCTTCATATCTGTGTCATATCTTTCCTGTGCTCAAGTAAACTTAAAATATTGTTTTTACAGCTATTATTTCACAAGTCTACATTCAGGCCTTGACAACTTTCCTTTGCTTCCTATCATAGAAAATATTTTCTAAAAATGAAAATTATTTTAAGGCATGTTTCTCAAATTTTTCAATGTCTCTCCTGTTTTCAATTTCAACTGTAGTGTAGAGTATGTAACTGTAATGATTGTTTCATGTCAAAATATATTTTAAAGGAAAGAAGATCCAGCCACATGGGAAGGAAAAGAAATTGTTTCTACACCTGGTGATTTGATTGAGACAAGGCGATTGGAGTACACTCTTCCTTCATTCAATGGGAAGACAGGGCTTCAGCCAAATAAAGTCTACAGGATAAGAATCATGCTCCTTTTGAGAGATTTAAGAAACTCTCCATCCAGCCGCATCTTCACCGTACAAACACCTTCCGGTAATTTTTATCTGCTCTTAATTTCCATTTTCAGTGCTGAAGTTAATAATAAGGGATTAAAATTGCTGATTCATGAGTAATGTATACTTTATGTATTAAATATAGACTCTTTCTAACACATTAACTTACTTTTATTATAAAGGAAATCAAGTCAATACAACTCAATTACCATCCCAAATTGAGGTTGATGTAGAGCTGGGAATTGCTGAAGTAAATGCAACATGGGCTAGATTTGTTTGGCGGAAGTTCAATGATTTTGAACTACAGTTCATTGATGGAGTGCAGCTTCGATATAAGGAAATTGAAGGAAAAGTAAGTTTGTATGGTATTGTAAATAAGTCCTTTCTTTATCTTCAACATTAAAGTCTATGGTTGTTTCTTCATGAAGTTTCTAATAGTGGTCTGAATTTTGGAAAAATTATGTCTTCGCAAAATTTAAAGTCTTGGGTCAACTCAATTAGGTTTGTATCAGGGTGAAGTGAGAATCCATTCAAGGCCCTAAATTTTCACAGAGGAGAGAGGATTGCTAACTACATACATTTTCAGTTAGTGTGTCCCATTGTGATCTTAAGATTTTACTTGGGGTGCAAAAGTATTTATAAATCTTCCTCAATGGGGCCATGAACTCCAGGCTGACCATGACTCTGACTGGACGATGAACTCTGAACAGCTAGTGCATGAACTCCCATTCATACACCCAGATTAGAATATTCTTAAGTTTATCTCCAATACAAAGAACTTTGAACTTTTACTATGTTGCACATTTTTCAAGTTAGTACAAATATTTTTTTATAAATACCTGAATCTTCATTTCTCTAACTTGGAGTACCATCAGGATTATAATCATGAATCAAATTAGTCTGTGACTTTGTATTTT
Organism: Hetaerina americana; assembly: GCF_022747635.1. Taxonomy (NCBI): domain Eukaryota; kingdom Metazoa; phylum Arthropoda; class Insecta; order Odonata; family Calopterygidae; genus Hetaerina; species Hetaerina americana. The sequence goes on from NW_027287538.1 coordinate 33,418,448, forward strand.
TTATGCTACCCAACAATGGAGCAATGGCCATGGGCACCTGGGATTATATAAAAGATTTGATGTCTGTATATCTTCCATTATCCTCATGATGATCTCATAAGAAAAGCAAATCTCAAATGTTTAAAAAAATATAATTACAGCTTACCTCAAAATTGTCTAATGTAATAGAATAAAGAATGTGTGAAATCCTCCATTTAAATATAAGCATTTAATAAATTGAAGAGGTTAGAGTTCACACAATGTATAAAATTTTCAGTTGCTTTCCCTTCTATTAATTCAAATTCAAAACATGAATTAGATCAAGCATAACAAATGTTCCTGATACGGTGGCCTCTTTGTTTTCATTTACAATCAGTTCATAAAGTACTTCCTTAAATGCTATAGTCCTTTAAGGTTTCCTAGCATGCATGCCCATGTCATAGGTCATGGAGTTAAAAGAATACATATGTAGATGAGCTAACAGATGCCATTTAAATTCTGTAAAGTCATTTGGAACATATAATCTCAAACAGAAAGAGCCTAATTCTATTTTTAGTTAATTTTTCAAGACATCCATCTACTACCATCCAGTAAAAAAATGTTATGGCTTTGTGTCCCCCAAATAATAGTGTTGCATTAATTTTACATAATAAATGATAAGCACCAATTTTCATTTTGTGTGATACTTAATGACTTTATTGTTTTAATTATGGGTATAATAAACTTCTTATGAGTAAAACCTGATATTATTAATTAAATTTGTAGCCTCTATGCATTAATTCTTCTCAGTGAAAAATTAAGAAGCCATTCATTATTTTCTTCATGCACAGCTTTAAAAACACTACATATAATGTACTTCTCCTATGAAACTTCACACTAAACGACTTGAAAACCCAGTTATTCTGGAGGGTAGTAACAGAAGTATGCAGGTTTGAACCTCTGCCTATACCTACCTACATATTTGTTACCTGAGTTTATGGTGAGATATGAACTCAATTATCAGAGCACTTCACGAACAAAATGCTTTCACTAAAGAATAGTTTTATTTAATGTACCTTAGGATTTAAGAAGTCACTTTATTGAAATACAGCAAAACTAGTTAAAAATTTTAAAAAATCATCTACACCTACATCTACATTATACCCCATAAGCCCCTATGGGGGCGTGTGGCTGGGGATGTTAGGTAACTACCCATAAAATTAATACAACCAAATGCAAAACCGAATCATGTTACCTCTAGGCAAATATTATTGGTGGATTCAAATTTTAACTTTTTTATTAATTCATCAATAAGGTATATTCAACAACGCAGCTCCTGCATAGAGCAACTGTCAGCTACACATTGGAAGGACTTAGACCTAGCTCAACATATGAAGTCTCATTGCTTCTGGTACCATTCCCAGATCAAAAAACTGAACTGATTGCAAGAGAAACTTTGCATATCACTACAGCTGCTGAGAAAGGTAAGTTAATTTTCAAATATAAGTACCTATTCACCTTGTTGGATTACTACTCAGTCTGTATAAATATCAAACTGATCCAAACTGATGTATTATCCCAAGAGATTTATTTCATAATGGTTTTATATGAGTATTCATCCACATTAAATCATTAATTTGGCCTCAATTCTTTCTGTTTCCAGATCCATATGGCTTTGATCTTAAGATAAAGGTTGATGCAGTCAAAGTATTCTCTGCCGAAGTCAGTTGGTCTGGCGTTCCATATCCTGAAGACAAATATGTCAACATATTCCGAGTGATATACCAGAGTGATTCAGCAAATACCAAAGGTGGAGAGGGGTCAGAAGGGGGAGCTGATGGTGAGGAGAGGAGCAGTACCTTCAAGGTTGCCAAGAGAGACCCATCACCCTCAGCACTTGTAGCTGGCCTCAAACCAGGCACAAGGTTTGTGTTACATGCTTGAAAACTAAAGGTACTACTGAGATCGGATCAATTTAACTTGGTGCAGTCAGTATTTGCATGATTCATGAAAGTTGGTAGTTAATAGCTAAATATAGGCATATGTTAATGGCCATATATAGGCTTTAGTCAAAAGATTTTTGAATTCCATTCGAGGAAGAAATGAGTTATCAAATTCAGAATAAACCAGGTAAGTATCCAATTTTTATAGAATCAAGTGCAAAGGCCAATGATTTTTATAAAATTTTATACCCTCAAGACTGAGGGAAAATGAAATGATGAAGGTTGTGATATAAGTAAGAATGAAATTCCTTCTTTCTAGTAATCCTGTTTTTTTTCATTTAATAATTAACTCAAAACCTGCCGGGAGTTTTATTGACTTTAGGTGAATGTGCACTAAGGATTAGCTTACAGTTACATGGATGAGCCCACAATTCCTTTATGTTGCTAATAATGGAATTTAGGAAATAATTACTGCTTTAATAATGTTTTTTAATCATTTCCTTACAGGTACAGAATGTGGCTTGAGGCTTACCTAACTAATGGAAAGATAAAGAAGAGTGATGTTAAGGATATAGTGACTAAGCCCTCTTCCTCATCAAGTACAAAACAAGGTATGTATTCAATGTTTCAGATCAATGGGTTAATATTAGATAAAGTAAAAGAATTTATGCATTTTTTTTGCCTAACACTGAGCTAATTGGAGCACTTAAGAGATGCTTAAATTACGTAGATGAACAGAGAAAATTAGATGGAGCAGAAGTAGTGGCAAGTGAAAGGATAAGATAAAATGGAGAATTTTAGGGAAAAAAGGAAGAGAGAGAATGTAATTGTTATTTCTATTATGTCACGAAAATGAAAAGATAACAAAGGCAATAATAGTTGAGGGGATCAAATGTTTGCATAATTTTTGAGAAACTCTTGAATGCTCACTCATCTTTTTTTATAAGCCATTCAAAATTCACTTCTCTGCAATAGAGCTCATATAATAACAAAGTAAATCCAGGTAAATATACTCAAACCAAAAAAAATGAAGTGACAGTGATCCTTAAGTATAGTAAATCCTGGGAATATTCAAATAGTACAATAATGTTATTTGCCCATATATAGGTAACCAAAATTTTAAGTAATTATTGTGATTCATCCTTTAAAATTTGACTACTTGTAAAAATTGTTGTGCTTATTTATATCTCTAATTAGTGACACTGGTCACAATCCTGCAATTTCTACAGAAAAGTTTTAAAATGTCTCATTCTAAAGGCATAAGGCATTAGGTACAACAAATAATTTTAAGTTGATCTTAATATTTTATTTGTCTTAAGTGAAATTAATTTGAAGAATGAAGGCTTATTTTCATTGACCTGTTTTCTCAAGAATTCATTGAAAGGTTGAAAGTTGAGAATGAGATTCACCCATGACAATGTGATTATTTCCACTCAATTAATCAAATAATGGTCAATTTTCTACAGTTATCACAATACCTAACACCAACTTAATAAAAAAATTGGTAGGGTTTTTAATCTCTAGGTTAAATATTTAAAATTTGCAACCAAAAATATAAATAGTTCATCCAATCAAATGATTCTGAGGCAAAATTGACCAATTCATTTCAAAAGACTGTATTTTATGCATTGAACAAAAATGTATGAGATAAAATTTCCATGTATTTGATTGGTGATAAAGTAATTATGATTATTTAAAACTTTCAACGGCTAACACTTGTTTCTTTATTTTTTGGTGCAGGAAAACTAGAGGCATCAGTAGGGGAGGTCGGGAAGAAATCTACGGAAGAAAGCGGGGACTATTATGGGGGATTGGTGGGTGTATCAATATTGGCAGCCCTCGCATTTGTTGCAATCCTCATTCTTCTTCTAATGCTCCTCAAAAGGCAGGGCCAAGCTAAAAAGGCAGCCATTTCCACAGCCAGAAAATCAGAATCAGCCTATGACAACCCGACATACAAGGTAGAAATCCAGCAAGAAACAATGGGTAAACATATTGCATACATTTAATTATTTATAGACATAAAATGCTCAAGTGAATGAAGATGAAAGAGATCCTCCTAAATATTATATATAGCTTTATTGACAAAGAAAATATGAGGTATTATATGCTATTTCATTTTTATTCAGATTTAATATTTAAAATGTTCCTACCTATTCTGGAGTTCAGTGAATTTCATATTTAACCAGTTATATTATGAACCTGAATGAGTAATCAATATTAACTTGTTAAAACAAAACATTTACAATTATGCACATATTTATGAACAAATCTACAGTTGTTTAGTTGCAAGTATGATCCTTATTATCTCAAGTTATAAATATATTAGCTTCAACATATCCTAGTAGTCATAAATCAGGCTTAATAATGGTTCACTGTTTGCCTTACAATGATAATATTGGCTCATTATTGCTGTTATTCAAGCCAAGGTTATGGCTCCAAATGTATAAAAATTGAAATTTTGGCTAAAATTTACTGGCTACTCTATGAACAGTTTTGATTACTTTGGACAAAAACATTTTTTTTTTAATATCAATTATTGTGAGCGACTTACCACAAATTTCTAGACGTAAAGTTAGCAAAAAAAAAGTTGTGAGTGCAATGAATATGGATAAAAACTTTCCAGTGAAAATTTGTGACTACAAAGACACTACAAAACAAATATCACACTGGTATAAAAGGACCATTTAGCACTAAGCACTTGTTTTCCAAAATTGAGTCCCATTCAGAAAGACCTAAAATTTAAAAGAGATGGTCACAAATAAAAGTAAGTGTTTACATGCAACACTCATTAAAACGTCCAATTCGAGAATCATGTAGTAGCGCTAATTTAAATTATCAGATAAATTTGAAAAAACAAAAGGGATTTGATTTTCATACTATTTTCATTTGAAATTTTTTCCCTACCTATATCATTTGAAATTAAGTTTCTCCAGCACAAATAATCTTCATTGTTAAAAATAGTAGAAGCCACAAAATTATTAATGTAAAAACTTTGATTATAACCATATTTAAAGTAACTTTGCCAGACAACTACTTTGGAAAAGGACCAATCTGGGGTTAATGAATATGTATCCTGGTAATTAAAAAAATGATCAGTAGCAAGATGACTTGAAATCTATAGAATGATATTATAAAGTGAGATGTTATGAATGAACAATTTAGAATGATCACCTGAGTCAATGAGTGCACAAAGTGATAAATACAAATGTTGAATATCTTGTGGCTTGAAATTTAGGCAATTAATCAGAGAGCAAATAATAGATCCTTTTATTTTCTAAGATATGTAATAAAAACCGAAGTATTATTGAGTGATCCTACCTCTTTACCTAACTAATGAATGAGTTATGATTTGAAGACTAAAATATTCTATAGAGGGTGCCTTGACAGGCCCATACATTAATCTTTTAGAGTACAAATTGTCTCCTATTTTAAATTATTTGCATAATCACATTCCTACTATCCCTTCAGTGCTAGAATAATTATGAAGAACTATTTATTATTTTAATTACCTTTATGGTAATCCTTGATATAAAAAATTCTGCTTCATCATAAACCAGTAGTCATAAACCTTTGCAGTCAATGAACAGAGGGTAGTCACCTAATGAATTATAAGAAAAATCATATTCTGAAATACTTTAGCATCATTTAAGTTAATATATACTGCTGTGTTTTGAATTGTTGCCTAGAATGATGCTTTTTTGTCTGTTTCAAATAATTTATGTACTTTCAAACCTTGAATTGCTAAGATATATTTTATATTGTGCTACTATTCAAATTATCAGGATGCAAATGCTAAAGATAGCATATGAACATCATTGGATTAAATACATATGGCGGAACTGCAATCTTCGAATCAAATTGGTATTGTACATTGTAGTGTGTTATTTTTAATTTATTTTGATATCATATCTTTGTCTCTTTTCTTTTCCCCCATCTGGGGGTGCCACCACTTAGAAATTTGGTTGAATTTTCAAGAAATTATGTCATGCCCAACCTAGTATCAATAAGCATCAGGTATTGTAGAAAAAGAAGATTTTTTTGCGTCGGGAAAGTCAAACTCAACTACCTTGTCTTTAATTAGTGAGCCACCACAAAATATTTAAAAATGTTTAAATGATGATTCTCAATATGTGTGCTTCTAATGCTTGAATTACTTTCATTTTACAGACCTCTGACCATGATTCAACAAATGGAAGGATAAAGAACTCAGCACGCCTCCAAGAGGCATGAAAAGTTAGACCTGCTACAACCAAAACATCTCTCATCCATTGTCATCTCATTGACCATCATCATCATCATCATCATCACCATGAAAATTACTATCACCCTTAACCTCATCATCAGATGCATTAACTTCACATCATAATTAGAATTTTAAGACTTCTTCCATTTGTCAAAAGTAGAAAAAAGGCAACATTTGAAGACTTGAGACATTTTCCAGCATTACAAGTTCAAATATTTTTTTTAATTATTTGTGGTTCATGTTGACATTAGTACAATTAATTACCATTGGAGAACAGTGTACCTATTCTTGAAGAACTTTAACATTTGTTTCATATTTAAATGTTCATCATGACAGAAGAACTATATATACATATTTGTACATTTGTAATATTTAAAGATATTATTAGAGTAACTTGTTATCCAATTTACTTAATTTTTAAGGCAATACCTTTAAAATTGTGTTCTACAGTGCACCTCACTCTTGGCCTGAATGCCATCACACAAAATAATTTGTAAATAGTATTGTTTTCTGCCAAATCTGAAGCTCGTAAATACACCTATTCTGGTGAAATCAGTTTTTCATGTTTTGTGCCATTACCTGTACATTGAATGTTGTAACTTAATGCAGTTAAGACAATATGATGACTATAGCTACTCTGTTGAAAAATTATAAGCATTAATTGTCTGAATTTCAATTATTTTTTACTTTCAAATGCAACTGAGAGATATCTCCTTATCAAAAATAATGTTGTAATGTCATCATGAATTCTATTAATGCTGTGATAGGAACTAATGTGTACAACTGATATATGCTTTGAATGTAATTAAAATGTTTAGATTAAAAATCATACTATTAATGTAACTTAGTTAGCTGTAATGATGTCCAGTTTTACATGCAAGAACCTAGTTCTTAGCTATGTAAAATTAACCAGTGGCATGGAGGCAAATATTCTCAGGGGGATCATTAAATTAGCAGTGTGTATGAGAAATTGCCAGTCTCTCAGGATCAACTATTCTGCTCAACAGAACTGACAGACCACTGGTAAATATTTAAGTATTTGTAAAGTTGTGGCATGATTGTTTGCTATTGTGACTGTGACATAAAATCCCTTCTTCAGTTGTTGGGGGGGCTCATAAAAATGGAATGTAGGAATAAAAATAAATATCAGGAGTCATGTATGTCCAATCAACTTGAATTTCTGTACTTGTGGGATCAGCAGTTGCACACACATTGAGGTCTGACTCATCTGGAACAGCAAAAATTTGCCTCATGATTTCTTTATTGATAAATGTCATCACCTACTTAATTACTACAATGAATGGGTCCCTACTTCCTTATATCCATTGTTAACTGTAAATTGTTTGATGACATCATTTTTTACATGGAGTAGTAAAATTCTCAGTCAAAAACTTGGCGTAATTTTTGCAGGAAAGATAAGCCTCAGCCTTCAGTTACTTTGAGAGATGAAAGAAAATAATTTCAAGCGTGAAATCCCTCTTGCTTTAAATCAATGTGTGTCAATCAAATGTAATCCCACATTTTATAACACTGCCAGATAATCGTGGTTATGAAATTCTACCAGTATGTTACGGCATTTATGAAATAACATACCACAGGTGAAACCAATAATATCACAGAATTCTAAGCAAGCTGGATTGGTACTCTCCATTTAGAACTAAGGGTTGTATAACATTGAAGGGCATGACCATTGGCAATGTGGAAATTAGTATTTCTAGAACAAATGATAAGCATAATGTTATGCTAGTGAAACAAGAAATTGCATGTTCAAATAATCAATTAATGTATGGAATACTTGAATATGAGAATAAGAATAGCAAAGAAATAGGTGATGCACAAATAATATGAGAATAAGGAGAGCAAATTAATGAACACTGTGTAATGTGTAGAAGAGCATGAGAAATTGCAATGTCAAAATAATGAGTGATGCGGAAGATATGAATGCTTTTGAGAGATTTATTATTTATAAGCACTCAGAGTCATTCTCATTCGCACCAGGGTGCTGGTTGGTCAAAACAAGATAGAGTATTAGCAGTCTCCAGAACAGAAGAGAGTATTTCAAACAATGTGTGATGGAAGAGAAAGAGGAATACAAAGATCAGTTTGGAGGAGATTAGAGAAATGGAGTGATTTTACTGAAATTGCTTAAAAATGAGGGTTTTTTATTTCACCTATGCTAACAGGAATTGGCATGAAATGTTTATGTGCACTAAGCAGCAAAGGGCATAGAGAACTATGAAAAATTACAACTTATTTAGTAATGTGATACACCAAATGGATTACTCAAGAAAATTTGTAAAAATAGCTTCAGTAAATTGAGAAATGTCTTTCTCACCACTTTTAATTGAATCATTAAGCATATAAGGCTTCAAAAAAGAATTATTGCATTTTTCTAAGTTATTAAAAAAATAAAATAAAGTAGATCTGTGTGAGGATTGACCAACTCTCCACTCTGTACCTACTCTCTGGACACTACATCTGCATTAGCCAAGCTCTTGTATTATTTTATGAAGTCCTATTTTGCACATCATCGTGCAGAATTATTTTATCTCTGATTATATCTCTAAAATATAACTTCACCACAAAATGCGTCTAAAATATAAAACAAAAGAAGTATTTGCATGATGCTTCTGCTCGAAGTTCAGAATTCCAATCCCATATGCTATAATGTAATGCTTGAATTTTTCTGAGTGGAATCACAGGATGGTGTGAACCCAGTCATTGAAGTCCCTTAATATCCTTATTAGGTACCTCTTCAAGAAGTTGTATTTATGTTGAGGGAGTTTCCATCCCTTTTAGATATACAGTTGCATTAAACTTTTAAAACGACTGTAAATATATGTAATAACGTTTCATTTACTAGTTGACTCTGAAGAGCAATGGTCTAGCCTCACTGACACAATAGATCTGATTATATCCTCTAAATTAACCAATATTGGGCCCAGATGGAGGTATGGATGGGTGACCTCCATATTTTTACTGTAGTGCTTTTGTCACCTGCCTGAATGTGGCAGACAGATCAAACATGGGTTGGCACAATAGACCTAGAGATATAAATTTCCTGTGTTCCTGTCAAAGACCCCCCCTCTCATCAATAATCAATCTATACCATTTAACACAATGTTTAAAATTTTCTCTGCAATAACAATTCTTTTGAGTAAGCTTGAATTTATCCATTAAATATGAAAAAGTACTGATGTTAGCATGCTTTAAAAGAATTACATGCTAATTCATTCATTTTTTATGCTCTGTGGTGACATCTCCTTGTAAGTAGCAACACATTTCGTGATCAATTATTTTTCTTTTTAAAAAATCCTAATAAAAATATGACCTTTTTATCTTCATGGAATTAATGTGAGTCAATCACAGTGATGTAATTCTATATCAAACCATCATATCATGCATTATTCATTAATTTTCTGCTTTCATGATACATTGCAAATAAATCGTAAAATTTTAAAACAGCATTTGAATACAAACAAACATTAAAGTCTGATACACCATCATGCTAATATTCAGAATATTCTTTAAACCAATAACCTTTTGAAATAATACTCCCACACAAATTCCTTTCCGATGTATTTACAATAGAATTGAATAAGAAGAAAACCATAAAATTAGCCATAATCATTAAAAGTTTGCTTGAATATTGTAGCTTAAGATGTGATGTTCAGACACTATGCTGCAGAGTGTTTTATAAAAAACCCTTCAGCAACCTTAATAAAATATTTGTGTTTCACATTTCTAAAGTTCTAAACATGATTTGCATTACTGTACTGAAAAAGTTTCAACGTAGCAATCTATTATTTCAGCAAAGGACTTTGAAGCTGCATTGACATTTAGCTTACCTACCCCACACTGCATTGTTTGGCATTTACAACTTTAATAAAAATAAAAAAGGACCAATGTATAATACCAATGCTTACATTGGTAGAAAACCCGAATTATGAAGGAAGTATGTAAATTATGTAGGGTATGTAAATTATGATGGAAGATGGCAATGGCACTGAGCAAGATAGCTTGAAGGGCTGCTACAGACCCATCCTAAGATTGAAAACCTGTGGTGATGGTATTAAACTTCCTACCATGAAGGTAGTACGAAACAATATCAAAACACAATTCACAAATAACACGAAAACAATGATAAATAGATGGCACAAGTAAAAATAAAATACTCCAGTGTGATGTACACACCCGTGTTTAAAGCTACATTGCAGTCGATGTGTTACGAAGTATTAACTACGTTAAAGGCCTATTCCGAATGTGGATCATTCGTGTAGGTAAGCTCTTGTGTCGCTCGCAGCGAATCAATTACCGGACTGATAGTTAAATCCTACCCTGCGTTGCTGGAAACCACCGATCGAACTGTTTAATCGAACGCGGGGATAGGGCGTTGGTTCGGATTTTCTCCACGTGGCGGACAAAGCGCGCCGACACGAAGGACTTCTATGGCGTCGTCACTCGCTACTGTGAGACTCAAGGGAGTAGTCGACATATCGTCCGTCTTCGGCACTGTTATTGTCCTGAAGACCTACCTTTAACACTTTCGGAAACACGAAAAGGACCTGCTGCATGGAGAAATGGTTCAGTGAAAGACGGTTCTGGCTCTTCGGCAACCGCCTGCCATTGCTACCTCGACGGTAAGTAGGATTCTCGATTTATTATTAATCCACAATCCAGTCCCTTTCGAGGAAATTCGAGTAGTTTCAAAATTCGCAAATTAAGATGCAACTCACTTTTGGTATCCTCATCATCAAAGCATTACTTACCAATTCAGCACAAACATTCAAGCAATACTTGCACGTGTATCCAAATGGTCCCGTCCCCCGAAAATTTCCCTATTGATCAGTTGCTCAGACTTTGGCGAGATTTAGGTGCCGGAAACCTCGCCGTTAAATTAAATTATTTTTTTCACAGCAATGTAGGTACCTATAGCTATCCGCCGATGATGGCAAACAAAGCTGGTAAGATAGTTAAGTGATTTTATTGGTTTTCCCATTCGTGCACGTCGGTAGTCAAGCATCGAAGATCACGCAAAGGGCAAAGGTCGACCGCAGACTGGAGGATTCCTGTGTCAAATGTTGAATCCTCCGTAAATTAAGCTGAGACGGGTACTATTTCTTTTTTAATGTGGGTTTTTTTGATCCAGCATCCACGCGTGGAAAATTACTTTGCAAGGAACACAATAGGACTCTATTCTGTCAATAGAAATTTGCGAAATTTTCTCGAGACTTCAACTGGGGTGGATTGTTCATTTCTACCAGTGTATCAATGTCCGACCCGTCCATTTCCCGCCCTGAAGGTGATGGGCGAGTCGCACATTGAAACATGAGCGGAGAAGCAAAATCCGAGACGGTAGAATTCCCGATGATATTTCACCCTAATAATACGCCCCCGATAATTCCAGGTCTTTTATTGATTGTGATGAAATTACCATCAGGTTTCAATTCGATAAAGCTGATTGAAATAACTTTTATCGCGATGGGTAGGTAAATGAAATCGGAAATCGAACTGATGGCTAATCGTTAATGACCATTGGGTGGAAAAATATTCGCGGGATTGAAGTCTTGAGAAGCCATGCGTTTTTTCATTGTGATCAATTGAACCTTAATAGTTAATATATTTTTAATAATATTTTTAAATCTATCTGAACTCATCTTGAAGGATTTTTTTTTAATTTCAACCATTTTTGGTCATTTTTTCTATTTTAGTAATTATCCTCCTCGAATTTTCAATAGATTGATACGAGATAAAATTTTTTACAAAACATGATTAGCTGATTTCTGAATGAATAATGCATTTTTATTACTCGAAACATCACTCCATTGTTGACAGTTTAAGGCGAAACGCACGAGGTAGGGTAAATGTGACACCCCAATTAAAAATAAAGAAACTTAGCACATCATGTGAACGCATGTGTATCTAAAATATTATGACCACCTCACTAATATGAAATAAATTAATTCGCTACTTGATAATCAAAATAGCACTGGTTTACGTCACGTTTAGTCTTGTTCAAAAGGCATAGATCCAATAAGGGACATTCGAACATTTTTCAAAACATGCCGATTGATGCAGAATATCTAGTATTTTCTTAGTCAATGGAAACATGAAATATAAAATGAAAATAAAAAAATGAAATTGTGCGCGATGCACACAAATTCACATAACAGATATATTCTATCAATGTACTCACTCACTTGAGACGCATTCCGTCTCCGTCGGTAATGAAAACAACAAACACAAGGTTTTTACGTAATATCAATCCAAATATTTGCGACACAGTTAAGTTTTCATTTTTTTATCCAGTCAGTGTTCCCACGATTCTTGGTAACGTTTCGGGCTAAATACAATTCGGGCCTTAATTATCGGTTGCTATCCATATAATTTATGTTGGTTTATTATATCTTCATTGTGTCTTCTTTGAACTCTTACGTATATAGTATTTTTATCTATGCATCAAATAAACAACGCTAATTTTTCTCCCCCAAAAACTATATGAGAATAAATATCCTGTGGTCTCACCAAGTATTTTATGTATGATTCACCTCTCTATACTTACTGCACTCCCGTCCAGAATTGTTCTCTTACTACTCATCCATTGACCATCTGGCGATTTTCCTTTCATCATTTTTTCGACATGCCCATCATTCAAGTGATGTTTTTCATCATCTTCCCAGGATATCATCTACGGTATCTTATTACGTAGTCCAACCTCCTTTTCCCCGGTACCCAATCAAGTCCAGTATATCTTTATCCTATTATATGTCGTTCTTTTTACCTCATTCTCCAGACCCACGACTTGAAAGCCTCCGCTATATTGATAGCTGTCTTTCCCACGCACCAAAAAGAACGTTTTCTTAACCTTATGTTCAAAGTTCACTCAATCAATTCTGTACTAAACAAAAATGGTTATTTTGCTTGTGCGATGTTTTTTTTTAAATCCTTAATCATTTAACTTCCTGTCGTGTCCACTAAAGGAAAAAAAATTAAGCGTGAATTGATGAATAGAATCAGCCGATGCGCCTTTCGAGGCGCTAAGTGCCGTATGTATGCCCCTCACTAAAATGAATGCTGTAAAAATTATATATATGAATTCCGAGATAACGCTCGTACACTCAGCCATTGTATTCATGATGGATATTAATATGAACAAACGTTCCTTCACAAATTATTTCTTCAACTTGGTTCATTCATTCATTTTCCTACTTCACCACCTATATTTTAGTTTGTGTTTCACCCTTCGACCTGTGAAAATACTCTATTTTAATATTTATAAAGGAAATAAAAATCAACTCTTAATTTTCTCTTTAAAGTTTCCCTAAAACAAGCATATTTTGGAAATGGAGTCCCATACATGAAAACCACCCAGTGATTTTGATTTATCAACATGAGAATTTAATTTTTTCTACTGACAGAAATGAATGTCAATCATTCAGTATTTACTAAAGTAGCATATTCCTAAAGATACGATTTCTGCACTAATGGCGAGGATTTGCTCCGCGACACTGAATCGAAACGATATTGAAAAGGGTAGAAAAACAACGCTATCCCGCAAAAGTTATTTAACGACCATGGTTTGGATGCTGCGCATCATCAGATGATGTAACATAACAATACAGGTAAAACCTGTAAGTTTTTTGGGTGTATGTGTGTTGGCTAAGAGAGTGAAGGAAGAGGTGGGTCTAAGGTATGAGAATTATTTTTGTGTATTTACACATCCACTTATTAGCGCCATGGGGATGGGTTGTTTTGTAATCCACAATGAGCTGTGAACCATTGTGGAGGAGAAAGAATGGATCAACTACCTGAATGATGGTAGTATTTCATTTAAACCCGAGACTCTCACGTTATAAATGATCTTTCCGGGGACGGAGCAAGACAAGCCGCTTACGCAGTGAGAATCTCCGCTGGTAGATGAAAGGAAATTGACACCTCTCTCGGCGCCAAATAGCGTTTTAAATTATTAAAAGGGAAGAGAAATTGGGAAGTAAGATATTAAATATAAACGGACGAGTGTTTAGAAATAATTAGAAGGGATAAATTCGGATACAACATACCTCATTGTAAAATTGTAATGATTATGTAAGCACCAGAGGATGGTAGATATTCGGAGAGGATAAAAGAAACATGGACCATTTGGAGGAAATAATTAGGAAATTTCATGATAAAAAAACATGAGATAGTGATGGGGATTTGTAATACATTGGCGAGCGAATGGAGAAATAGTATAGGGCAGGGGAGAATACGCCAATAAAGACCGTGCTGAATCGGCAATCGAGTTTTATAGGAGAAAAGATTTAACAGCGGCTATTCCATATTTTAAAAAACATCACAAGGACAGTAGGAACCCATAAATTCAGGATAAAAGATTAAAAATCGCGGATTGATTAACAATGGCAGATAATGATGCTCAATATTCAATGGAGCAAAGGAAGCGTTGTGTAAGGAACGATGAAATAATACAAAAAACGTAACTATTTAAAGTGGATATGATGATCGAATTATTCGAAGATGCGTAAGAAAAGGACGACGCCTAAAATTTATCAGATAAGAAAGTTATTCATAAAGAGGAAAGAGGTTCAGAGAAGGCTGAAAAAGGAATTGGGGGGACTTAATACGATAATAAACTGGCGTATGTATAAAATGGGAATGAATTGTGGGCGAGGATAATGTGAGTAGGGAATCTCAAATAAAAAGGCACAAACAAAGGGACGCCCATAGAATTGGCAGTGAACCAGGCAGCACCGCCAAAGAATTACAAAGAGTTTCAGAATAAACGGTGAAATACCTTTAGTCTCATTTATATACTCATAATTAAGGAGTGTGGCCCGAAGAATTCGTTATTAGATTCGTAAATTATGTTTACAAAATGTCGAAGCTTGAATTAACCAGTAATATATTACCTCGGGCATAGTTGAGAAATTTACAGAATCAACGTGAGAGATTTCGGTATGAAGATAATTCATAGAAAGTAATAGGATTCTCAAAGAGTAGGAGTGCTTTACACTTCAGAGTAGGAAGATATTGTTGAGCAGGTGGAAAAGTGCTTGTATTTGGTATAATAATCAGGATTTCTGTTGTAAAAGAGAAATATGAATGTAAGTGAGACTTGATTGGAGTAGAGACAAAAATAAATTCGTATTCAGTTAAGGTTTTTCATAAATATTAGCATTATATGGTCAGATAGACTTTAGATTTCGAACTTTTCAAGTGTATGTATAGTGATACGGATAAAATACGCTAGATGAAGAGAAATCAAAGTAAGAAGTTTCACATATGAGTAAGAGTGATAGAGAGACATTTAAGCATACTCCGACAGTGGATGGATGACGACAGAGGCGGTGACTGATTTCACAATGTCAAGACAACGGAGGAAATTGAGGCAGGACAAGACTTTTGGAGTAAAGTTTACAGATCTGACCAAGTAAATTTTGTACGAAAAAACATGGTTATGTTGCGTGGTAGTTCTTTTTAATCCAAGAAGACATACAATAATTTTCAGGTACCGCACTAAACCTTCCTTGAAACGTTAATATTCATTAAATTAATTGAATTCCTCATGCTGTTTTCAAATTAAAATCTAACCGAGGGTTACACACGAAAATTTTAGCAAAAATTTACAAGGTCGGAACCAAGCCACAGGAAATCTGTATTGACGACCTGATGATCTACCTCTGATCAACTTCGCTTTGTCATAGCTATCGAATAGGGAGGGGTCAGGTATATCAAAGATTGAGTTTCATCAACATATACATCTACACAATACCCCGCAAGCCGCCGTAAGGGCGTGTGGCGGGGGTTGTTAGGTCACCACCCGTAAACTAGAATACATCCACATGCAAAACCAAATTATGTTTCCTCTACACAAGTATTGGTTTGTTCATGCACTCGACAAACCTTAATTACACGAAAGAAAGTACAGATATGCCACAATATTTCATAACAGGATACGTAAATTAAAATCATTCAGCAGAACTATTAAAAAGATGAATCTATTAAATAAAAAGAAAAACATGTAGGAAAAAACATACAATAAATCGACAAATATATACACTACCAATTCTAATTATCTCCTACGCGATTGCGGTCATGTCTATTGTGATCTCTGAGGGCTCGTGGAAAAACGACATTTTAAATGTATCCTTTCCATAAAAAATCTTCCTGATTTTACGTTGGTGATCTGATCTACCATATTAAGTGGGGAGCTGTAATATGTCTTTAACATCTTCAGATAATAAACTGCCTCAAATTTACGCAGTAAATTTAACCTGTATTTAAGCCTACGGCCGACTAGTGGCTCCCATCCTTATTCTTTCAATAGTGTCGTGACACTGCTACCTTGTTCATAACAACTTTTCACAAAACTAGCTGCTCTATGTTGCATTCGATCTAGTTCCAAAATTAAGCCTACTTAATAAGGATCCAATACACTTGCAGCATACTCAGGGTGGGGCCTAACTGACGTGAAATAACAAAGCTCCTTGACCCTTTCATTACAATACCCGAGTATTCTTTTTATGAATGTTAAATTTTTATTAGCTACTCGTATTCCGCAAATTTCACGTATGTGTTTTCGCCAGGACATATCTGTAGTTATCGTTACATCTAAGTAATTTATTGATTCCACGTGCGTAATGTTGCTTCCCTGTAAAATGTAAGTGTTTTCTGGTGTAGTACTTTTCCTCCTAAAATATATAGAAACATTTATTCAAATTTAATTCTTATTCCCATGTCTCGCACCACTTTTTAATTGCGTTAAGGTCGTTAGCTATTGATACTCTATCTTCATGACTGGATATTTCCCTATATGTCACGGCATCGTCAGAAAAATAGACGAAGTTTACTGGAAACCTTAGACCGGATGTGATTAATCTATAACAGGAACAATAACGGACCAATAACACATCCCTGTGGGACACCCAATGTCACGTTTACTGAGTCAGATGATAGCCCGTCAATTATGACCCTTTTCTCGGGGCCTTTTATAAAGTTATTGATCTAATCTATTAGGCATTTATCATCCCCACATTTTCCTAACTTTTGGAGCAACTTTTTATGAGAATAATGTTTGAGGCATAATATATTTAAAACGACTGTGCTTAATTTGCATTTCGTAACCGTCGCAGTCACTCTGTGACAGTGAAAATCAGTGGCATATGGTTTACTGTAGCAAAGTACTTGTAAAACGGCTCATATAGGTAAATTTGAGCAATTGTGAAAACATAAGTGCACAAAATAACAGTCTCCTGCGAAACCTTTTGGTAATCCATATTTATTTATTGATGGAAACCTTTTTCAATACCACAGTTAAAAAGTCATAAGATCCGGGTTTCAATACTTTAACATCATCATCGGGTGCAATAAAGGAAACTGTAATTTTTTTTAATGCTCAATAAAGAGGGGAGGAAATAAGGAGTGGTTCTAGTACCTCTAACACCTCTTATTGTCCGTGCTATTCCCTCGCAAATAATGAAAAATATTTTTATGTTACTGACAATCAAACAGAGATATTTATATCTCATTATGTTGAAATGTTGCCTCTAATCGCATTACCGTTATGACCTAACGACGATCTTCCTTCACATCAATGTCCACTTCGTGGCGATTTAGCATTTTCCTCCATGGTACGAATACAACTCTTAACTTTCTCGTTGGCTCGTTAGAGCATCACATACTAAAGTACCCGGTTCTAAGTAAAACCCTCGACTTCCACGTAAATATTTTATTTACCTACTCTTTTCTCCAAAGATTTCTAGCAACGTAAGTCCATAAATAACGGCAACGAGTTCTTCGTGGTAATGACTCGAGAATGATTTCCAGAAGAGTTTAAGGAATGTAATTTCTGATGATTCACGCTAGTTTGAATAATGAACGTTTGGCAGTCATCTAAAGGAGTGAGACCCAAAATATGACCCCTTTGAATATTCATTCTACTTGGTCTTGGGAAATGTCTACCCTTCGACCTCAGCGAATGACCCTATCAGCATTTCCTGTAAGTTCGCCGCGGTGACATTTAATGGTTCTCGGAACCCCTTACAAAGTGCTCCGCTTGAAGTTTCCACCCACGCCCATATACGTGCTTGCAAATCTCCAGCATAATATCAAAATTTACTGTGAAGACTTTCATGCAAATGCTACCAAACCCTATTTGTCCTACTTATTAATAGTGGATTCCCCATATAATATTAATTTGAAGGTCTGAAAATTTTGGTGAGACGAAACTGTCTAAAAACTAGGAATGAAATTCTGGAATAAGCGTAGAAAGGGACTTAAACATTGAGGAAAGTGCTACGTGCGTACTACATGACTGGGGTGTCTATATTTTGTGGCACACTGAGATTCCCTTACACCTTAAAGTACCGAGGACTTGCAGACAAGGAGGCGTCTAGAAACAATCGCATTATTCGTGCACCTCTTTGCTATCAACTCCATAATCCTCCGAAAGTCATAACGCAAAATTATACAATAACTATTGCAAACAATGATGGCGCCAATTTTTATTATCTCTAGTATCTGTGATGCGGGATTAAATGTCCTAATAAACTTGCGGTATTTGCGATGAGTAAATCAATAAAGACAAGCCTCATCTCCGGAATGTGGGGATAGGATTATGATGATATTAACTCTTTCTTCTGTGATTAAATGTTCCCTGTGGAATTGCATTTCTGATAAATTCTGGTTACCCAATAGTGAATCTCTTACTCAAGACGATATTGAAAACGAGACATTTACTAATCCGCTAATAGTATTCCATATAATTTTATTATTAAATAGGTGAGAATTGCAGTTTGAAAATTGACCAAGTTTCGAGGCCGTATGTTTCAACACTTGGTGGGTAGGAGGGTGCATTTGGAGTAAAACGATACCCCGCCAATGAGTTATGAGTTCTTCAGGCTTTCTCAGACTATTAGCATTCAAAGTCGACAGGAACCGGATTCCATGTCATTTGAGGTGGTGTGGCAAATTATTAATCATGTAGTTGACACTAGGCAAGTTGTGCAATCGTAACCTCTCAATATGCTGAGTGTGGACGTACTTAAGAGCTTCGTAAGCAAAAACTTAGTATCGCATGGACGTCAAGGATGAATGATGGAGAAAACCCAACGCGACCCAACCTCATGAGGTAGTTAACAATTCAACCAAATAGGTTTCTAGCCAACAGTGAAGCACCCGCAAGCGTTGGAAGTACAATCTGCATACACACATTATACGCCAGACCCAGGTAACATTTTTCAAGGACGTCATTTCAATGTAGCCAAGGTAGATCATCAACATTAATAATGAACCAGAAAGTATGACAGTCAAAAGTAGAGTTTGCCTCATACAAAACCTTTTAATTCAACTGTAATTAACCAAAATTCAAGATAGGAGGGCCAGTTCCTTCCTCTCTCAACTGGTAGATCTTGTTAGTAGTTCAAAGCTCTACCCATTAGACTACCACATAAGTAAATCATATCCTGTATTGAGAACACCCGAGGTCAGGGGAAGAAGTGATAAATTGGAACCAAAATGTTTCAGTGTAGAGACAACTGCAAATGTGGACTAATTACTTTCAATAGCAACAAATATTAAAGTACGTATATAATTCAAAATGTTATCAATATAGAAAGTATACTCAGAATAATGTGTTTTTCTGACTTTCATTCGCAAAAAATACTTAATTTTTTCGCTTTGCATTTAATTTTACGACTATGCTTTATACAAAGAATGCCTAAGGTTTCTCTCACTTCACATATGGTTACATTATTATCGTGAAACACATTTAAAAAAGACTAATTTGCTTAACCTTAGAAACTAAAAAACGGAAAGTTTTTCAAATTGTACCTAGTGATGCCTATAAGGATTACTTGTTTTATTGCAAACTATTTGTACTGTGAAATTGTAAAATAAACCCTGGGCGGAATCAACTTTTTTCATTTGGTATTGATAGTTGTAAATTTGTTGACAATCCGAAAGTTCTTAATTATATAAATTTAGCTTTTAAAATAAAACTTAGGTCAGAGTTAGTCTCGTATTGGTCAGAGTTGGTCCGGCATTCACCTACTGGATGAATAGCAGTATACTGAAAATATTTTTAAAATACTAATACGAGTGGGAAAAACATAATAATATGAACATAAAAGGTTTTTGTAAACACTTTTCCTTGTTGCTACAAAATAATAATGTTTTGAAAACACTTTTTATTTCACGCAACCCAACCCTCTTGAAGTATCTTTGACTTTACATTTACATTCGAATGATATCAACTTGACCTCATACTAATAAACACAAGGTTTTAGCAGGGCGAAAGAGCTTTTTAAACATCGCAAAATCTGATTATGATATTAAGAAAATATTTTGCGGGTCAGCTGATATTACGATCTCATAAATGCGGAACCTCGATTTATCTCAAAACTAATCTCGTTAAAGTAAACGGCGAAATATTTTTTTTTAACTTTAGGTAGAATTCAAACGTAACAACCTTTCGGAAAGAATCCCAGCTTCAACATGAATCAATCGTGAGTTTGGGATTTTAGTAGCGAGAGGATGCATCCTTTCTTTATTGAATTTTGGAGAATAAACGGGAGGAAGAGAGCGAGATCAGAAAAAAATAAATGAAAAAGCATCGTCATTAATTCGGCGCGAAACAAATATCGTTAGTTTTGGAAGCCGTCAACGGAATTAATTTTCTCTCGTGCTAGGGAACAGTATTTTCATCGTTGATCTGCAACTTAAGCGCTTTTAATCTGCCAAGAATCCGGCCAATTTAGTCTCTTGGGCAACTTACTCTCATGATAATCTAAGCTGTTAATCAAAGGGTTCGAGTCTCTCCTGGAATGGGCATGGAATGGTTTTTGGTAAGCTGGAGTGTTTTCGTGCCTGGGAAAACTGATAACATGCTATGTCTTATCGGTTCGAGGGCTCTTGGATCATGGGTCAGCAAACAAAGAAGCACACGATCATAAAAACAAAATCTAGATAACATTTAAATTAGATTATAAACATACCTATATTTCAAAAAACATAAACGGAGTAGTCAACCCTAAGGTCGGTTTGTTAGGTGATGATAGGGTCACCCAGTACTAAGCCCGACGGCGTGCGAAATGCACACTTCAGGGTGGGGGGACCAGTTCCTTTCCCTGTGCCGGTTATGGTTTTCCAGGAAGATCTGGTACCCAAAAAATCGTATAGCTTGGATGGAGCTGTAGGTGCCCAGAAAGACTTGGCCGGGAATTGAACTCGGGTCCTCCACCCCTGGACTACTGCGACTCTGATGAACTATGTATTATGGTAGAATTGTGTGCACTGGAACTAGTATTATTATATGAATTCAAGACTCTGTCTCCTTGGAAGTGAAAAGAATGGGAAGAAAGCGTTGTGAAATCGCTTTTTCACGTGTATTCCTTAGCGGCATGAGACCTCATGCTTTGGAGACCGGAGATTGAAATTTTCACGGAGGACCAATTGAGATTTTTCTTTATCATAAAACTTCTTTTGCTCTGGTAATCCGTTTACAGGGATATCATTTTCTTCTAACGCATATTCCTAGTGGGTTTAATTGGGTAAGTTAGTCTAATGAATTCATTTTGTATCAGAAATTTATGAGAATAATTTCCACCGATGGCGGAAAATTGCAGAGAGGCTGCAAATGGAGTAGGATGTGGTGTTGCACATAGAATGGTGCGATATTTCTTTTCCAATAATGACCTATGCTGAGCTAGAGATATGAAGGAGGCGATGATATATCGTTATGACAACCTATGTCGTTAATTTCGAAAAGAATCTACAAAATCGTTCATACCAATAATATCGTCAATCCATTGTATGGTCAGACGACAATAAAAGAGATTAAGTCTTTACTGTCGTCTCATAGAATTTTGTGACATATTTACTTCCAGAATATTACCGAAACTGTTTAAATAGGTCATATATGGTTAGGATTGCACTTTTTTTCCATTTCGAAAATAACGCCATTGTCGTTAAATCAACTATATCTATCGGCCCTCGATATATCGGTTCTGCATAATAACCCAAGTAGTTTAAAATAGTCGCTATGAAAAAAAATTTTGCACACGGTGGAACTGCTACAAACGTGGATCGCCAATGCAGTCCGAGTTGCCACAGTAGTTTCCAAACCATCCACACGCATCGACTTCCAACGCAGGTTGCGATGCCGGTGAGCGAAAACTGACGCTCGCTGTCAATTGTCAGTCTCATGTCAAAACCCAAGTTAGAGGTATTATTGGACAGGACCGTGAGGACAATGCCCTTACCTGCATGCCCATAGTGATATTTTTAATTCATTAATGTTAAATGTATTTTTTCATTTGAATATATTTTTATCAAAGCATTCATGAAAGCTAAATGAATGAGATAAAAGTGTCCTCGTCAATTTTAGTTTATATTTTCAATTTGACATTTTATTATATCACATGATCAGTGTGCGGCACAGCTGAACCAAGTTTCCTCTTTTAATATTTATGTCCACATTAGTGTTGGTGATGAAAACTACTTCCAACATGAAGACTTGGCCTGAGTGCTTAACTTATGCATTGATTTTTGACATTCGCAAGCTAAGCGTCGGATTTGAATCTAAAATCTGCACCACATACCATCAATGTTCTGAAGTTAGTTTTGAGCTTAGTGGGAATAGCTTAGTGAGTATCAACCCACATTTATCACAAGCTTTTCTCCTACGCCTGGAGCGGTAATATCTACTTCATATGCTTCCAACTTGCTTGATCAAAACACACAACGCATGGGTCATCCCTGGCATCCTCCGGCTCTGTATCAGGCGTTAAAACGAGATACATCGGTCGAGCATACTGATGCGGAAATGGAGCGAAAAATAGTTGCCAATGTGGATCACGGCTCACCGGGGTCCAAAGAGATCCCAAGAACTACCAGATGGGCCGTAAAGGCAAAATAATTAGAGTTAGCTGCTGTAAGGTACAGCTAAATTTTAGAATAACAAATTGATACACGAAGTACGTCGTACTCTTTCCATGCATTTTATTTTTAGCATTCCTCTGTAAAACCATATTTTCATCACCTCCGATTTTCTTATCTCTGTCGCTCCTATCGTCCAAGTTTCACATTCGTAAGAAAGAGGACTCCATATATCACTCTTGACGAATCGCTTCATTACATCTTTGCCATTATTCATCGCTTCTTCTGAAAAAAAGCCTTCTTAGCCATTCCTTTAAACGTCTGTTTCTATACTCCTCTTGTTTATTCCATCACTAGTGATCCTGCTGTCCAAATGATAGAAATCTCCCATATGTTCCAGCATTTCTTTCTCTACTATCATTGAAAGATTATCTTTCCTATTTTTACTGCAGACCGTTACCGTAGTTTTAACTTGTTTATCTTGAGATTCTAATTTTTCATCTGCTCCTTAATATTTGATAGTGTCTTTTTAGTAATATCCTCTGCCTCCTCTGCCAATTCCAGCTGTAATTATAGCTATGTCTTCCGCAAACCGAAGCATGCGTACTTATCCTTTCTCCTTTTATTCCAACACCATCTCTTACAGTTCCTTGATTCCGTTAATTACCTTCCCAAAATACGCAAAAGGTGTATAGGTATTTCAAATTTCGACAGCACCCTTTGCTGCATGTTAGGATATCTATTTTCTTTATTTTCACCTCTATATTATACTCCGACTAATTTCAGGCTTTTTTTTCTCCGAAGCCGAAACCAAAAAATTGAACACTGTGATCACACGGTGAGATTTACAAGATATTATCCCAGAAAGTGGTCAATTTTTTTCAAAATCGGTACGCATTTGAATAAAAGTAGCATGCGAGGATAGATAGCACTCCTGGAATTTTATAAATGAATATCAACCTCAGGCGCACATATCTACAGTAAAAATACCTACAATTTTCCACAAATTTTGTGATTAAAGCATGATTAATGTGGGAATTATAGCTGCCATTCATGGTTTTTTATTGATTACTCAATAGCAAAGATCGGTGAAATCGTGCTGCTATCGACTGATCACCAGTGACCAGGTCACGAGTATCAATTTAATTATGATTAAATTGGCTTTGCATCGAATCTTTCGATTACAGTTTAATTTTTAAATACAGTAAAACAATGGATTGCGGATATCCAGTAGATTTTGACTTGGCATAGTGATACAGCGATCTCACTAAGCAAAGGTCAGTGTTCCTCAATGGGAATCGTTTATTTCTATTTCAAGGTGTCTGCTAAGTTGGTTATTCCTGAAAATATTGCATATCCTTCCGAACAGATTTTACAAAAACCTTTGTCATAGAGTTGAAGAAAACTTATTTCCTTCCTTTGATCTCGTCTAGAATGCCTGTTTCCTCCCTCTTTCCCTGCTTACTCATTATTCTCAATCCCACAGCACCCTTTAACATCCCACTAAAATTCAATAAGGCATCCACTCACATTGTCTACAATTTTTGCATTCCTTAAGCAAATTCGTCCTTCCTCCACCACAACTATAGTACAGGAACCGCTTAACATGAATCCGACAACATATAGTGCATGTAAATTCCACTCCAGTTCCTATATTTCTCAATGTTTATTTAGTCGTTGTAAACGAAATTGTTAACACAAAACAAACGGTTAGGGCGTAAAAAATTTTCGCTCCTAAGAAAGAAAAGTCTTGTAACATTTTTTCGCTAAAACAAAACGACATTTTGGGGAGGAAAAAGAAGGCAGGAAAGGTGGACACACAGCTTTTGATTGGAGGAGAAATGTTGGACTGTGACAGAGAGGAGAACGTTAGAAAAGAAGGGAAGGTGCAAGGAAAGGTTAGGCATGCTGAATGTTGTGAAGGGAGGAATTGAAAAAGGATTTATGTGTATTTTAGTGTCCGAAGTCAGCTTGTGTCTTGTTAGCCGAGGCTAAGAAATATGTGACGCCTTAGTCCGTCCAAAACCTACCTTGAACGGTAGATTACCGATAGTAATAAATGGGTCGTATGTAAAAATCTATGTTCCCTAACTCATAAGAACACGGTAAAGCTATGGAGAAAGAATGTACAAATTTCTCGTTTTCTTCATTTTCATTCGTGCTTCAACATTACTAACAGGCGGCAAACGTCGAACAAGGTCTCAAAGACATCCTTGGGAAACCATCCTTGGGTTTATTTCTCTGTGGCCAAGCGACAAGGTGATTCCGGCAGCGGAAGACCGACCGATTGAATGCCGTTTTAATTAAGAGCCTAATTGGGGCAGATGTGCGGATAATCGGAATCACGGATATTGTATCTCGTACATCAAATTTAGAGCTTCAGATTAAGAACTCCGGGCAGGATGGGAAGCGATAACTCTAGGGCTTTAATGGACCAAGGCCTCGTTGGGAATTGGGGCAAACTATTTTTCCATCCTAATTTACATTTTAGGCGGGGGTGAAATGCGGTCTCATGCGGGTGGTGGCTGAGCACTGGTCAAGTCTTCCACCTCGTTTTATGCCTCTCTCATGTTTTTTCAAGTCTTTCCTGCACGAAACGACTACTCGGAACTCGAAAGGAAAGGTGTGAGGAAGGGAAGGGATGGTGGGGCTGAAGGTAGCGAGAATAGAAGCCAAGCACCCGCCGTGGCCTGCTCTCAACAGAAGATAAAACGTCAAAAATTCGGGAAAAATCCTTTTGCTGGAAACTTCTTGCCATTAATCTAGATGTTACACCATAAGAGAAATATTATACTACGCTACTTCATTTAGTGAAATCCGTACCTAACTCAAGATTTTCAGTATAAGATGCAAACTTGGTGCTAAGTCCCGGATGAGTTCTTTTAACAGAATCCATTTTTTCTGTAGAGCTAGATTTTTGCGCATTCGCATACGCTTTTGCTTTGCGTTTTCGACGACAGTATTTATTTGAAGCATAACAATGATGTCGGCGCAAAAATCGGTAGTCTCTTGTAATATCCCTGCTCATCTGCGATTGTTATTTAAATGGAAGAGTCGGTTAGAATTTAAGTATTGTAATTATTTCTATTTTCAGTACTTAATCGAATCTAATTTAGTTAACTTTAATCTTATCATCTATCGCTAATATTCCCCATAATTAAGCGATACGCTTTTAAACGTCCCGAATTAAATACTAAAATAAGCATCGAGTGAATCGTTCTTAAAGAAACTCATCTTTTTCCTTTAAGGGTTTT
Organism: Hetaerina americana; assembly: GCF_022747635.1. Classification (NCBI taxonomy): domain Eukaryota; kingdom Metazoa; phylum Arthropoda; class Insecta; order Odonata; family Calopterygidae; genus Hetaerina; species Hetaerina americana. The sequence goes on from NW_027287538.1 coordinate 33,444,721, forward strand.
CAATGGCCAATGAGATCTATTATATCTATCAATGGCAATTAAAATCTTACTTTTACCAAATACGCATATTATTTAAGACAAGGCAAAACCTTTTCACTACAATTTTACGTAGTGATTTTAAGGGTTAATATAAGACAATTCAATCGGAGTTGTCGAATAAATACTGCTAATATTCATCTAGCGGAACAAAATAAAACTCACCTTTTCACATATCGCATATTAAACCGATTATGGTTTCAACCTGGTTGTCACAAGCATATGCAGAAATAATTGTCAGTGCAGAGAGCGCGGTGTGAAAAGTAACTTTTTCATTATATTTTACATAATGAAGAATCGCATGGTAAAATCCCACGCCAAGGATTAACTCTCGTAAGCAAAAAAACACATCAAACCCACTCAGGAACACACACACAAGTACGTTGGGTTATTTTAAGGTAAATTATTTCCACGTAATGGACATGCAGACGCCATTTAAGTTGCCTTGCAACCAACTGCGATTCAATTAAAGTATTTGTCACGGGCTTGCTAGAAGTGGGGAGGAATACCATCGAATTTATATGAACCTGATTACTCGAAATGCAAGACAAATAGATATGCTATGACTTCAATCCCGATCCTTTATAGCTATAAACCCCGTTGCTAGGAAAAACAACACCACTCATAAATAGCAATTGTCTATTACATTGGTGGATCCACGATTACTGGACACGCCGCCTTAATAATAATAATTAATGGATTAAAAATAAATGGCACCAATTGTCGTATAAGTTGCAGAAATTATTGCAGGATTGGCGTATTCGCTCTTAGCAATTCATCGGGAAAAGTGGGGAGTTGGTGAGATGATAGAGGGCAGAGATGACGCGGGGTCAGAATCAGTTCAATCAATGGAAAAAATGAAACATTCACAAGCTAAATTGTCTCACTTTACGAACAGTATAATGAAATTTCAATAATTTCCGCGGAGGTACTCATGCAGGAGCTGAAATACCATCGCAAAATTCTGCCAAAATACGTAAATCTGTACTGGACTTAATGTAGCATAATTATAACTATATAATTAATAAATATGATTAATTATATAGAACGCGCATATAATAAAAAGAAAATATATACATTCACAAAACGCACACAATAAATAAAACTACTCAATATTTCGGTCATTCCAACCACCTTCATCTGAGTGATGAGTAACTCAAACGGAGGTGGCTGTGACCACCGAAATATTGAGTCGTTTCATCTTCTGTGTGTTCCACTATTTTTGGGGTATATTTTTTATTCGTGTAACTTAAACGTTATCTACTTTCATAGCATTCCTATTAAAAATTTTCTTCATCTCTCTCACTTGATTACCCAACTAAGTGTATCTTCCTACCTCCACCACCTCCTCTCAAAGCACTAATTTCATCCTTTCTGGTAAGATGATATGCGGATTTGTTCTTTGGGGAAGTCCAGCATTTATAAATAGCGTCTATTTGCCTGTTTACAATGAATGAAACACACCTGAACTCCTTAATAAGACAGTTAGCGAAGCATGACTTCGCAACACTAATGCATTTATATGGTAATTCTGGTTTCCAGAGGTTATATGACTCTGCTCTGTCGGTAGCGTTACTAAGAATGATACGAAATACTTCTAAAGTATCAAACACCAATCAAATTTTCCTACAAAATAGAAATCTGTGATAAGGATTTCTGAATTTTAGTTTTAAAACCATTAAAATTTATATCCATCGGTACATTCTCCATAGCACTCAACATATTACGATACACACGTACCTACCTGTATGATAATCTAATTTTAAAAACACATTGATTATTACCTTTAAAATGAAAATAGCCTCTGATTATTTTCCAGCGAATGTTACAGATAAAGAATGAATTCCTTCAACTTACGTTTCAGAAGAGCTTAGTTAACAATAGTCATTAAAAAAATAAACAAAATTTTTTTACTCATTCTTAAATTTATTTAATTACATATTATTTCTCTCCGTGAGATACAAATTCTAGTTTATGTATCTTAAAGATCGATTTCTGGTTGCCCTATATTTTAACAGATATCTGAACTAGATGTTTTCAAAATCTGTCCGGTTATGCTTTGATGCATATTTAAATAATTTTTTTAAACTAACTAATAATATAGAACGATCCCGGGGATCGGGATGATGTGGTGGCTAGCGTAATGCCTTTCCACCCAGAGGGCCCGGGTTCGAGTTCCAGGAGGCAGATCTTTTTCAGTGGTATTCACTTTCAGTATTTTGGTACCAGAGGTACTTTGAGGAGAGCAGTTTGGGATTTTAAAATGTGGACCGTCCGATAGGACGTTGGGTAGCGGGCATCTTGGCGCATTCCATTTCTCAACGCCGGGTTTCTCTCCTCCATTATCCATTACCATACATCCCTAATCCTCAGCTCGTATCTTAGGTCAAAAAATACAGATTATATATGTATATATATATATATAGCTAAAGTGATTTTTCGGGTACTAGGTCTTCCTGGGAAACCATAACCGGCACAGGGAAAGGAACTGGCCCCCCTACCCTGATGTGTGAATTTTCACACGCCGTATAGGGCTTATTACTGGGTGATCTCTACCATCACCTACTAAACCGATATATATATATATATATATATATATATATATATATTATATATATATTTATATATATATTCGCACACGAAATATTCCGTAACACACCTCATTAGTATCCTACAATCCGCTACAAGGACATGTGATAGGGGGAGCATGTAGATCATTGCCCATTAGAGTAATTAGTTATCGGTAACTTGTGCGATTGCGAAGTTCAAATTATCGCAAGTTATATTCCCTACTGCTGCTGTGGTCTCGAATCGTATGAGGGAAAAATTATTCCTTATATCGATCGGTCCGGCAGGGAATTTCCCTTAACTCACTCTGGCCTCAATGCAATGTGGCACTGAAATTATTCATTTCGTCAGGTTTTTCAATACGCCTCACTCTTGCTAGGTTAATTGGCCTGAATTCCATTATAAATCAAATCATTATTGCAACTTTAAAAGCACTGTATCATACAAAAGATACTTGTACCAAGTTAACGAATTAATCTGTCGGAAATGCAGTATGTCTCCGAGAAACACTGCCGTTTACGAGCTTTTTCAAACTTACTCCTCCGAAGCCAATGCTGAAAAATATGATTCGATTGAAATTTTGATTGACTCTATTGGTACGTATTTAAATATAAGCCAAGAGGCTCAAATTTTTGAAATTTCGACCATTTTATCTAGTATTTTAGGAAATTGTAAATAAATTATTTTCATTTGCAAAAACCTCCACTTTTGCACGATATATAAACTATATGACCCATGGGTGTGTATAAAATTCAATTGACCCAAAAATAATTACTTCAATAAGTGCAATTTTGGACCCACAACGGAAACTCATGCTTCATTGATAACTAGAAAACTTTTTTCCAGACGAGAGCGTACTAGATTATGCCTTATATTAAATTTTTTTCATGGTCTGAATCTTTCTCGTAAGTGGGAGATAATATTTTACTACATTATCTCCGATTCGAAAGAAAAAAAAACTCCCGGTATGGTGATGAGGAAAACTTTAAATTGCCGGAAAATTTTTCGTATCAAGTTGAAGGTTAAAAAGTATTAGTTATCATACGTGATTGGACACCCATACCAGATAAAGTTTATGTCAATCTAAAACTTACACATAAATGAGGAACTAAAATAATAGTCACTGACAGTACTCGTAAATTTACCGATTTACATAAAAATTCAATACTCTTTCATCACCACTGCTGCTTGCGATAGAAACATATCTCATTTTTACCTAAAGCCTTATCAGTAGAAATATATCATTTGGATGTTTATGTAAATGAGACCCAGTTACCTAAATAATGAAATGGCTGAGCTATCCATTCCCCTCCCAACAGGTCTATTGTTGCCCCAGCAGCAAGCCAGGAATCCGCGCTGGCATTTGTCTAAACGACCATTTCGATTTAGGAAATCGACATTCTCGAGTATTATTCTTTTTTTCATCGCCACAGGCTTGTTTCTCTCAAGGCTAATACGCAAACCATAAGGGATAGAGAGAGAGTCTGGCCATGGATTTATCGGATTTCACTTTTTTCACGAAACCCGTAAGTTTGCGTGTGGCACTGGCACACTTGGCATTACGTGCAGGAGAGAGCGCATGGCGAGGGAAATAAATGAGCTCGTGCTTCTCTTTCTCCTATCTACGAAATGACTCCTAATCTCTAAGACCTCAAGAAAAACTGTCACACATTATACTTTGGTGTCCCGAAATTGATTCGACCCTCCTCCACTTCATCATTTCTCTTATTCTATCCCCGCAAGCTTCCGGAAAGAAAACATTGTCACGTTGTCGAGGCTGAAATGATCGGTAGTTATTTAATGAGATCAAGGTGAAGACTTACATATTTAAAAAAAGAAGAAAAATCGTATTTGAACGCATTCTTATCTCTTTGAGAGTTATTTGAGGAATGACATATTTATATGGCTGCCATGACCTCTGAAGCATTAAGTTCGGATCTTCGGTCAATTTCCGTCTAGGTCATCGGATCGCTTCTTTTGGGTGATTGCTTAATTTAAAGCTCCATGATCATGGGTCATGTTTTGTGGCAGCTCTCCAAAAATCCAGATCCCTGCCAATCCTTTCATTCCCTCATAGTTCTTTACCGGGACATTTTCCATGAACTGCTTCGCATAGTTCACCCAATGCCTTTCTCTGTCATTTTAACCCTTTGTATTTCCTTCAGTTATGACCTTCAGTAAACTATCGCTCCTCAGAATATCTCCAAATAATTTCCCTCTTCTCCTCGTAAGTTTCCTCTATTTAACCACTCTTTGAAGTACTCCATCATTTGGTACTCAATCAATTTTATTTCCTAATCTCTTCCATAAAACCGTATTTTCATCGCCCCCAATCTTCTTATCCCTGCTGAACCTCGAAGTCTCAAATCTATAAATAATGAGACTCCATATATAACTCTTGACGAATTGCTTTCTTCCGCATATCTAATGGGTGACTCCGCCAATGTTGCTGTAACAATATTTCCCACAGTTTATTGAAATATGAGATTAAATAGTAAGCCTCTGACGTTCTTCACAACCATAATTATTTTAAGGGGTATAAGTCTGATTAGATATTAGAAAATTATTTCGTAACATAATTTAAGGAATCGCTGCCCTGAAAGTTTTGCAATCAACTCGCCATTCTCCTTGTATGCAAGGGCTCACGCAAAATCACAGGAGCTCACGCAACCCTATGACTATCAGGGTCGCAAATTCAAATTACTTCAGGGAATTCGCAATTTTATGGCAAGGTGCGTGGCGGTAAATGCAACAATATCGAGCAGTATTTCCAAAATAATCTGATTGGAACGCGGCGCTCTTATCTTGCCAACAATGCTTCATCCTTATTCGCAAGAGAATGTGCTAGGCTTTATCATAATCTAAATGAAGAAAAATAAAGCAGACTTTTACTGGCTTGTCACAATCAGAGAATGTTTTCATTAATGAAAATAGAGAACATTACACGGATGTTGGCATGGGTTATTTAGAATTTCATAACAACAAAGAGGGTAATAAAACCTAAAGAGACGGTCATTTACTACTAATTTAAATTATTTTAAATTGCAAAAATGAATTTCGATGGGAATAAAAGTCATATTTTATTGAAGTGGATCACTAAATGGCACATGTAGTGATTATAAAAAAAGGTTTACTTGTAATCATGCTGTCCATTTTATATTTTCACCAACCATCTAAACAACAGTCCCTGGAATTAAAATTAATTCATCATTTTTCTAATTCTCTCAAATCATTTCGATAACTTTGATGTATGAAAGCAAATGAACAACATTTTGTGAATTTCAATATAAAAGCGTTAATACCATGATGCCATATTTGTCTTCTTGAGATCAAAATATCCGAAATTTTAGAAACTCGGATCGTTGAAATAAGAAGTTTACCTTAGTGTTCTTAGAGTGTTTTTCTTTACCTTCATCACAGAGACATTTCACAGGCCTAACGTTGTGCGATTCATATAAGGTGGAGTTTTTAATAATAGCGGAATTTCTATACCTCACACATGTTCTTAAATTAAATATTCCACCATTTATTTATTAAAATAATGCCATTAAAATGCTACAATAGCCATAGTGCAATAATATAATTCAATCCTATCATAGCTACAATGTTCTCCCCATCCTCTTTTACGAAGTATCTCCTATGTCTCGCTTGAACTCATTCCTAATTAATTGTAATGAAAAAATGATTACATGCATGTTGCACTGTTACCTATTATTTTTAAAATTGTAAATAACACCCTTATGTATCTAAATAACAACTTTATAGTTTAAAAAACTATGAAGCCGAGAAAAATATGTATCATCATTTATACAATTGAGCCCCTGTGCGATATTTATTTGGTCCAAAAGGTCAATGGCCATAGAAATGTCCGTAAATAAATGTCCATAGATTAACCAATTGAATATTTTACGATGCGGAAAGTAACTAAAATGACAGTTTAATGGAGTTCAATGGAATATTTGACATCAATAACAGAGAAAAATATTTAGAAATAATTGATGACAGGGAATTTTAGTAAGGATGTTAAGAAAAGACTAGTAACAACTTCGTAATGGAGCGTAGTTTTGTACGGCTCGGAAATACGGACGTTGAAGCAAGATGCGTTGAGTGGAGGCTTTTGAAATGTGGGTGTGGTTAGGACGTAAAAGGTGAAGTGGACAGAAAGGAAAACAAACGAAGAAGTACTAGGCATGTTGGGAGAGAAGAGGAGATTTTTGGAGAAATCTAAAGAAGGCAGGATATGTGGATGCAGAACGTTTTAATGGACGATAAAATCCTGAAGCCTGTGACAGAGGGAGAACATTAGTTAAGTACGGTAGGGATAGGAAAAGGAAAGGCATGGCTAACGGAATGAAAGAAGGTATCAGGAATTTAAGAAGAGTTTATTGTAATGCATTCAAGTCGTGTCTTGTTAGACGAGTTTAAGAAACGCAGAGGCGTTTATTTCTTGTCCTTTCAAAACGTGCCTTAAAGGATAGACAACGAAATCAAGAAACTTATGTAGAAAACAATAGCGTATTCATTTTTATACTCATATTTTTCCCAGTTGAACTTCGTATTGTATTTATTTGAAGTAGTGGTGTACAGCATCCTTTCCACACTTAACATTTCACACTCGTAAATAGCCCGTCAATACACATGATAAAGTAGCACATGTAAATATCACAAATAATTTCAAGTAATGTTAATATTGGTTAAAATAGATATGATTTCATCACGCACACTAAGTTGAAAAGTAGAGAAAAGTGTTGTTGCAGTTTCCCAACAAAAATAAATCACACCAATTTTATATTATATGGCGTCCTCTCAGTAACAAAGTTTTTGGACAAACGGCGATTTTAATGCGCTTGAAAAAATTAAAGTATGGCAAATACAATTATATGTGTACATAGTAAGTTTCTAAAAATTACAATGAAGTTCTGTGACTCTAAATGCAATCACTCACAAAGAAAAATAATTAACATTAAACAAAGATGCTATGTTTTTTAAACGTAGTACAACAAGCGGTGACCGGAACTACTCTTTTTGAAAAAGATTCTTCTCGCATTGCTAATTTTATATAAGTAAACTTGGTTTCATTTCCCTAAGAATAATAGTTTTCATCAATAGATGGGCGCTTCGTTATCGAAACCATAATCTAATTCCTCTTTGAATAATTATATAATTTAAAAGTCTAATCTTATTTAACATTTTTTCTTACCTCACTTATTTTCATTACTACTCATATAAACAGTTGCTCAGCAGATTTTAAAAACTTAATGCCATTCATTAACATCTGAATCTCAGGAAATATGTTAGGGAGATAAATACGCATGTCACGCTATTTTGAAATAAATATCTACGCCGTGCCAAATGTAGTACAGTAATGGCCTTACTACATCTGTCACTCTGAGAGATGTCTATAGGACGATATTTAGGCGATATATATTGGTTTATAAGAAAAGATAAAAATTGTTTAATTTTTGCATCCACTCCATCTATCAATCAATCAAGAATTTTGCTGTCAGTACAGGCCTAAAGATTGTTTTTATTTTATTTGAAAACTACCGAACTGACGTATTTGTGACAAAATAATTCGCGGTCAACCAACCACATGTTCACGAAGTGTTTTCTGACACGTATACATACTTTTTTGACTGTAATGCACCAGCCGTTGACTTTATAGCAACATTGAGACCGAAAAACGATATGTACACATTTTAAATATCTAGTACCAATGCACGACCAGAAGAATATCTTAAGTGGGACACCTAAGATATCCTAATGATAATGTAACACTTGACTTCATAAAAATTAAAACTAAAGCACAGGAATAATAAATGCACCTTTAATTATCTTATGCAATATTTTTTACCTTGAGCATCCGTATTGCACATTTATATTCCTAACTTTTGTTTCTACTCTAAAGCTAACAGTAGCCCTTTATAAATTTTCCCTCATCATCCTTCTGTAAAATATTTGCTGTAAATAATATAATGAATTAAACAATTTGTCTTTTGTAAATTATGTCATTATTTTCCCTTTCATTAAGGATTTTGTACTTTTAAATGATCAATGATCAATACTTATTTTTTTCGAAGAGGAATGCTAGCGGTCTAACTATAAATTTACGAAACATTATTTGGACAATGGAAGAATCAAGAAAACGGCAAACGGAAATTATCTCAGCACACCAACCTTGGCACCGAGTATTGGAACAAAACACACACCAGCACATACGCACTTCCCTACTGGAGATTCTGATAATTAGACACGACTTTTTAGGAGAAACTTCTAATAAGATATTCAACAATCAGATTTGGTCGTTTCCCTAATTACATACTCGTATTCACACTTATTGCCTCCTGAATGAGAAATCCAATTGGAATTCTGAATTACATGTAGCTCTTGTGGAATAATTTGTCAAAAATAAAGCAAGTTAAAACAACTTTCATTTAATCAAAGCCCATGAACTATTAATGAAACAGTAAATTAAAGGTCTTATGATTCTTAAGCTCCCATTCTCCTTCTTTAAATTGTGGTTCCAAGGCCAAAGTTTTTTATTTGAATCATAATGGCAACTGGTGTAGAATTTTCTCATAAAATTAAAATTAGTCTTGGGTTTCATTCATTTGATGCAAGTAAAAATCCAACCCGATATCCTTATTAGCCAACCATCAGAAGAATATTACATATGGTTACAAGTAGAGTCTACCATGAAATATTCCTACATAGACGTTCGAGTTAGAAGTGTCAGCGGTTTTTAGGTTTTTGAATCGAAAATATCTATTGTAACCATTAGAGAATCTGTAAAACCTCTAAAGAGGGGAGAATTTTCATACAGATTGCAAGAAAACCTGCAGCAGGTTAAGTTTATTTTCGGGGAACAAGACTTATTTGCGAGTTAGAATCGGGCATTAAAGTAATAATTTGAATTTCATGAACGCCAAAAATATTCCCCATGGAGGCTGTAGGGGACAATATCTCTCTTCATACTTTTCATACCTCTCTTGTATCCGGTACAAGTTGCAATCCACTTCTAATTAGGAATATCTCCAGTAGGATTGGTGAAAATATACTTTCATCATGTTATATTTTATTATAGCCCAAGCAGAATAAACAGTTGGAGGATCAACTGTTAATTTAATAAGTATCTTTCACGGTTTTAGAAACATTATCATCACGAGCACATCACTGTCGACACGTAAAAATAATAGCAACAAAACAACAATCCACTTTACTCTCATCTTCGTCTATTCCTCATAGTGCAAATTTGCGGAAGGAGAAGCAGCAAAAGGATGTGAACAAGTCTCCCCTTAAGATCCCTGTGATACACCAACCGCAGGAGGTCTAAAATAAGGTTACATCGGGTTCACCTAAAGAGGCTAATTCAGGCGACGCTCATGGAAACAACGAGAAAAACAATGACCGAAAATCTAGGTAATACTATTCGTAACAAACTCAAATGTTTTGGCTATGGGACAGCAACAATTTCACTCAACCATTTTTAATACCCCCCACGAAAACATCCAATAAACTCATCAAATGGTCGTTGATCTGAAAACACTGAAGCATATGCCCATATAAAACTCACCATCGACTCGGTCATAGCGGCAGAGTGTCTCTATCATGCCCGGGAGAGAATCCAGGGTGTGAGGAAGGACAGTCACCCCCTGTCCTTTCGTTAATGCCGTTTCTAGTCGAAGCGAAAGCAGAGAAATTCACACGGCGTGAGCAATCTTCATTCTGAAATTGAGATGTGAGTATAGATTCATATTCAAGACGTTATATCCTTCATGTCGAAGCAAATAAAATGGGTAAGTAAAATATATGAACACAGAAAGTATTGAGAGGACTAATTTCTTTGGGACCCGGTACTATGATGCCACCATGTATGTGTGTGTATATATATATATACACACACACACACACACACACACACACACACACACGAGGGTCATCCGGAAAGTAGTACCCGTTCGTGAAATAAAGACACAAAAGTAAATATTAACAAACATAAAAAATTTTATTTGAAAGAGGATACTTTAAACTACTTCTCAACATAATCTCCAAGCAAATAAAGGCATTTGTCATAACGTGTGACAAGTTTCTGTATTCCTGCTGCATAGTCCTTCGCCGCCAGCTCATTGAGATACGCGAGGGACCCATCTTGCACAAATTTTTGCATAATGCAGATGGTGTTTAACAATTTCATGAACAATTGTTCGAGAAACATTGGGAAAATGCTCACAGATGTCATCAATTGTGACGCGCCGATCTTTCCTCACGAATTCGTCAACTGACCTCACCAGTTGGTCTGTAATGACAGACGGTCTCCCCGAACGCTCATCGTCGTGTGTGTTCCCCCTCCCCATGTTGAAGTTGCGACACCACCGCCGAACAGACGACTCGTCCATTACATTGTCTCCATACACCTCCTTTAATTGGCGATGAATATCACATGGGCGAACGTTTCTTGCATTGAGGAATTTAATCACTGCCCTCACTTCACAACTGGCGGCGTTCTCAATTTTTTTAAACATTGTAAACAATCACAGAAACAACACAGGCAATGCTAGCGTCACGCAACTTGGCTCAGAGAAGGCAGACAAGCCACTGAAGCTATCTGACCTCGTCCAGCGGCTACTCGCGTCGTCAGCACTTCATGCGGCACGAACGGGTACTACTTTCCGGATGACCCTCGTACATTTTGTCTATTTTCCCCACATCATGTATAGTGTGTGTGTACATACATATATACATATATATATATATGTATGTATACTTTTACCTTGTATTTTTTTTTATTTATTATTACCTTGTATTTATATATGTATGTATACTTTTAACTTGTATTTTTTATGATTACCTAATTATATATATATATATATATATATATATATATATATATATATATATATATATAATTAGGTAATCTACCGGTTAAGGTAGGTTTTTGGATGGACACAACTACCGAATAAATATTTTGTAGCTCCTACCAAAAAACAATCCAGTAACCTAACCTATATCAGGTCCCTCTTCATCCCTGAGTACTTCCTTCCTCCCGTTTAACATCCCTATCGTGTTCCTTCCTTTTCCTCGTTTGCCTAACATTCTCCCCTCAATTACAGTCTTCAACATCCCACTGCCGGTCAATACCCCCTTTATCCACTTTTCCTGCCTCCAAAGGATTTCTCCCAACAAACCCTCTCTTCGCCCCCCATACCAAGCACTTTCTCATTTGTTTTCTTCTCGGTCCATTTCACCTTGCCCATTCTTCTCCACATTCACATTTCAAAAGCCTCCAATCTACGTCTATCCTTCTGCTTCAATGACCACGTTTCCGTGCCGTAAATAGCTACGCTCCACATCAAAGTTTTTACGAGTCTTTTCTTAATGTCCTTTCTCAAAGTTCCTGTCATCACCTCCCTCCTCCTTGTGAAAGCCTCTTTGCCTAGCGCAATTCTTTTCCTCACGTCAGTACTGAATTGACCGCGTTGGTCCAAAACGCTTCCGAGATACGTAAACTGTTCTACCTGCTCTAGTTTTCTTCCCTCCTATTTTAATGTTTAGCTCAGCCTTTTTCTTTATATAAAATCGCATAACATTTGTTTATTAATATTGATTCTCATCCCATATCTGGCGCACTGAATTTCCAACAATAACCCCAAAAAATAAAATATTAATACCAAGAGAACAACATGTAAATTCTAAATCGTAATATCCTATTTTTTTAAATTTGAGTCCAACATTCTTATAAGCGAGGTCGGTATATAGAAAAAATCTAGGATCAAACTGACTAGGATTAATTATAACTGAATTTTCACTCCTAAAAATATTTTAAGGCTTTCGGTAAACGCTATGAAACATGAATAAACATCGGTTGCACATGTTAAACTTATTAAGCAATGGCAAAAAATGACTTGTATTGTAGATTAGCAAAATTAGTTCAATTCATTTAATTTCTAACTTTGATTAGAGAGGCAAACATTTTTAAAGCAGGTCCCTCCTGGAGTAATTCCTGGCTGCTTTTAAGCCAAAAACTTGATCCCATTTTGACTCCATAAAATTACCGACCGGGTATATTTCCTTCGACCCTGGAATTAAGGTACGAAACAGAGAAACAAGGCCAAGGGGGAGGGGGATTTGACCCTTCTTCTCCCCTTCATCAGTCACCCATGTGCCTTCGCAAATGATTTACACGCCTGTGTTCTCTTTGTCCTTCTCTTTCCCATGGGCAGCTCGCGTGGCCCGTCACGCGCCATGGAGCGGTACGAGAAGATCTGCAAGATAGGGGAAGGGTCATACGGCGTTGTTTTCAAATGCCGCTGCCGGGAGACGGGGGAGCTGGTGGCCATCAAGAAATACGTGGACTCAGAGGATGACCCCGTCATCAGGAAGATCGCCCTCCGTGAAATACGGATGCTCAAGGTAAAAAAAATTGTATGTGTATTTGTGCTTGTTCTTTTTTGTATTTCTTTTCCTTTGTGTAAATTATGTTTGGCGAGTCACATTATCATGAGGATGTTCGTCCTACATCACCGATGAAATTTCTTCGAGCATTAAGTTTATTTACACACGGAAAACATGAAGACTAGGGTCCGAACTGTCCAGGGCCTGTCCCTAATATGTAGCTTATATATATATATATATATATATATATATATATATATATATATATATATATATATATATATATATATATATGTAGCTTATGCATATATATATACACACACATGTACATATATATAGGTACCCGGTTATAGTCTCAGACGGGTCAGATTTAATTCTTGTAAATTTACTTACGCTATGTATTCGCCCATATGTTGACCTGTTTTCCACACCCTATCTCTTATATGCTTGGGATACCTCTACTTGAGGAATACTGTTGGAAAAATCTTTTTCTGCGTCGGAGAAACTAAAGTAACTCATCGGAGACCAACTAAAAAATGAACTCGCTCATGATATAAACATAGGTATGTGCACCGTACGTAAAATTTAAATGGAAGAAGGGACCATTTGGTCTCAATTTCGCCCAAATAAAGACCTCTATCTATCTATCTCCGTATGTTAATACAGAACATTTTATACCGAGTTTGACCGTGTCCCAAATTAGCACCGCAGAAGTGGGCTTTAAATTTCATCATTTAGCTTTGGAACAATAGAGTAGTTCAGAAATAATATAACACTACAATAATGCACCCTTTTCAATTCAAATAGAAAATAAATATTTACCAACAATCCCATGCTAAAAATGACCAAAAAGTGTTAATGCCCTAAAAATATTTAGGATCATTCTTTTTGATTGTCACGTCACGTAATGCTGCGTCACAAATATAGGTATGCATCTTATCCTTCCTGCCTTCTCCATCTATTATTATTGCATATAGTATTTTAAAAAAACTCTAATTTCTTCTTTTGACCATTAATTATAGTTCTGTCATTTATCATGTATTCCCTCGTTATTGCGATCTATCACTTCTAATGCCAAAGTATTTTGTCACTGTTTTGGGTACAAAGTTTTTCAGTTGAAATATTGGCTCGTTATGCCTTGTTTCTATAATTGCAATGTCTTCGTTGGTTTTAATATGCATATTAACTGTGCAGGTCCCTCATTTAGAATTTCTTAATAATAGAATTTCAAAGTTTTCTTGTTTCCCAGAAACTCTTGCCGTTATTTGTTTTCTCACTTTGTTCAAAATTAGTGACACCCTCGGGGAAAAGTGATCACTCCCACATCCTCCATCCCGTTGAACTCTTAAAATCCTTAACCTTTGTTTCAGTTTGCTAGCCTACCAGTGAATATTCAATTGAAAATTGAGTAACACAATGATGGCTTCCTATAACTTCGAGAATATTTTAATGCTGACAGAATCTATTTGTGATTCTCAGTGAAAATTATATACTCGTGCTAATACTATTAACCTATTCCCATTATCATTTATTACCTTTTACAAATTCCAAGAAACTGCGGGAAATGTTGCAGCAGTTACTTTTAACGGAGTCATCCGCTAATATGCATTTTAATGCAATAATTGCAGAGTGTAAAATTCATTCGCCTTGACCCGGATCCTGGTCAAGGGGAATGATTTTTACAATCTGAAATTGTTAATTTATTACCTCTTTACCACGTCAGATAAATTTATTGTTAGAAAGATGTTCTCTCGATTATATTTCTTCTTGGAAGTTTCTAATAGTATTATTCCACAGAATACTCTGTGGAATAATACGATCGATTCTCCTTTCTAATTCATACCAGCCTTAGTTTTGATTTCTATGGAGTGAACCAAGTCGCATTAAGTAAGCGAACGCGCAAAATAAAACGGAGCTGCGATAACCGACCAGCGGGCAAAACTTGCTAGGTGGTCTGATAAGCAGTCTTCGTGATAGCTACAGAGGGCAACCCATTCACGAGCGTCCGCTACGAACTCGGGTCTTTCCTGCTTGACTCGACCGCAACTCCGTCGAGGAGTTGCCGATCAATGTGGGCGCGAAAATCACCGGACCTAACTAATTCACCGCACCCGCAACAAATCGGAAACTTCGGGAATGGGTTGGGAGAGGTAGGAGAAGCTTGCGAATTTCGTCGTGCAGTCACGTGACCTCCCTGCGGCCATTTGTCGCGATAACTGCGGCAGCAGCGATTCATCAAACGGGTTGAGAGAGAACGATCGAGAGGGAAGGAGTGGAAAAGCCATTTGCTTGAAAAATGAAACTAAAACGGAAGGCGGCATGGTGAGCACGTCTTTCCCGCGCGACACGTTAAATGCGCCCTCGGCGTCGGCTCTCATGCGCGTGGATATCTCTTCCAAGCGATCTCGCGTGGCTATTTGACCGGGAGACTTGGAGAAGTGGTGGGGCCTCGACAGGAAAAGAGGGTGGGAGGAGCTAACCGCGCACCGCGTCCTTTTTCCTAACCTTCCTCCCTCACACTCCTCAGTTCCTTCCCGATTGCTGGAAACCTTCCCTTTCACGAAGGGGTTGCGATAAATGCCCCCACAAGTGCCCTTTGGTGAAGCAAAGAGAACTCCCACCCGTTCCTGGCTGAGCGGCGTAGTTAGGTGGTAGACCGACCTCGCGTCTGATGGATTTGCCCGCTAGGAATGGCGTCCGCTGGTCACCGGGTCATTATCGTCATGTATATTACGCGGGCGCTACGTACCCTCCATTCGGTGTGACCTGGGTTGAAGAAAGCACCCCGTTGACCTGTGGTGTAAGAGGGTGATCGTAAAAATGAATGGTGGGTTGGGGCGTGGAGAAGGTTCGAGTGGTGAAATATTGGAAGAATTACGTATTCTGTCTTGGTGAGAGAAGACAGAAAAGAATGCAAGAAACTTATGCCTTCGATCCGTATGGCACCCATAGAGATCACCCCTAGAGTGAACATTAGATGAGCGAACGAAAAGCAATTTTCTCGTTAACTACCTGTCGGAAACCAAGAAAATGTCGTAACGAGTGCCCAATGATAAAATAAAGCAAAACATTAAAAAATGGGAATATTTCCTTCAACTAGACCTAAAAACTGGTTGCAGAAGACGAACTAGACAGGATATGCTGTGTTTGCAAATGTTTTACTGCTAACAATAAATTGGTTCGAGGAATAACAGAACTACTACTGTCGCTATTTGTGAAAATAATTCGCATTTCTAGGACCACGGGCATAACATAATGATTGTGGGGTTCCTTTATGCCCGATTAGTTCACATACTAGTCATCTTGCGGTAATAGTGCTTTACCCCTGCTGTGGCACATTAAACGGATTTTTTTTTAAAAACTTGACCTCCATATGAAAATATCTGAGTTTGTTACTATCGTTTAATATAAGCATATTAATAGAAGTGACTGTACTAAACACTAGTAAAACCTCAGAGTGGACATAAACCTCAATGGGATCTATTGATAAATCAGTTTATTTTAAATGAAATATCAGCATTGAAAAAGCTAAGAGGCAACTTGAGATGGAGCAAGCATACATCGCTAGTCATTATTATTCAGTTATAGGTATCAACTATGTTCTCACTAAACTTGATTTCGTTTTTGCAGCTTTTAATCGGTACTCGGGCCTCTACCCGGTTCAACATCCTTGCCAAAACGAAAGATGAGTAACTACGAAACCTGAGTTTATAGTAACACAGTAGCATTATGTTTGGAATTAATATTAATACAAAATATAACAGTATTGATACTTTTACGATTTTCGCTCGCAATGAACATATCAATTTATTTATTTGACTCTACTATTCATTAGTCAATTATTATTATTTTTGGTAATTAAGTAGACAAAATGAATCTCTCAGTTAATTCAAGCATTGTAACTACCTGGGTCACTGGAAACAAGATCTTATTCTACCTACAGTTCGCACGAATTCCTGTTAAAATTCCGAATAGTCACTGCAATGCAAGAATAAAATGTTTTAGGTTTTGCACTCGGATTCGCGTTTGAGAACTGTGGGTGGAGAGACGGGCCCAAAAACCGGGTTTCAAGATACCCATCTGCCCGGGTATTTTAAAAAAAACCAACCTAGCATAACTTCGGGTTGACTGTTGTGCGAATAAAAAATAACGACAACGCACAGAGAATTATTCGACACCCAGAAAATTGCAAATCTCGACATCCATTCTTGAAATGTTTATAAGAAATTTCCGGATTACATGACGACGAAGTGTTAAACAGATGGTGGTGGATCTATGAAGAGGATTTTCAGTCAGATCTCATTCAAACAAAAAGAGACCTTATAAATGTTCTTATTTTCAGATCTCTCGAAAAAATACCCAAATATAAAATTGAAAGACCTATCAGTCACGAATCACGAATCAATTATCACGAATATAAGATTAGAGAGATTGACTGCAAGACACACAGGTTTAAATGGTCATTTTTTCCAAGAACAATAAGAGACCAGAATGCTTGTAATCGAAATCCCCCAGTAGCCGGCTCGAAATAATAAGTATTAACCTACAAGGTAGCGACTGCGCATGGTTGTACGATTATATTTATATATTTTTTTTGCAGGTTCCCCTTAACTTCCCCCATCCATTTGAAAAACCCTAACCCCCTCATCCCTTACCCTTTCCTCCTGGTGCTGCACCCCCTGCCACACACCTTTTTGGTGGCTTGCAGGGTATTGATGTAAATGGAGATCAGTGGCCTTGATAGAGGACTTAAGCTCGACTCCTACTGACATCTCAGGACACAGTCTCATCCGAGTTCTGCAATGATTTTCTGAGTTATAGTTGGTTCTTTCATGTAGCAAAGAAGAAGGAACTGAACCCTAGATTCAGCTACCGTGAGAATTACGCATCCAGGAGAAGTTAAATGCGAGTCGACCCATATCTTTACTTATGAATCGAATCTTGAAATTGATTGCTGTGATATTTTGTAATGAATTTGGATTTTTATAATAACTACCTGATATTTTTTTGAATGTCCAAGTATTTCACTTCATGCTCACCTTCTATATGAAGTTCCGAACACTATTTTACAGTTATCAGTTTAACGTTAACTGGATGTAAAGAAACTTTCTCACTGAGGGCCCTTCCTTGGAAAAAAATATTATTCAAACAAAAGACTGTTTCTACACTTTTGTCACGGTACTGCCCATGGACACGAATCTCTTGGCCGTGACACGCCCTCCTCTTGAGTACATTAGATTCGTGGGCGTTAATTTTTCTTTTCACCCCCCCTTTTCCCTTCCTCCTTCTCCCACCTCCGTCTTTCGTGACCGCGGGCACATTTTCCGGCAGCTTTAGTTGTGAGTCCCGAATTACCCCTTGGGCACGAAGTCCAGCGTCTAATTTTCCGCACCCGCGACTCGCTCGAGATCATCTGATACCCGATTCCTGGTCCTGCTCAAGAAAAAAAAAAAGAAGGGAAAGAATGCGGATCAACGTCGCACTTTTTTTCTCTTAACTCTGTCCGCCACAGAAATCGATTTCCTGTTCGCGGTTTTACGAGTGGTAATTTTTCTCGATGATGTTGATGAATGCGTGGTTGCTGACTGCGAAGAAAGGGAAGCTCTAGGGACATTTAAATGTCAATCCGTGTGAAAGGGATTTTTCGTGGGGTGGCGAGAGGGTTGAATATGTAGATTCAAAACTATTTATATTTTTATGTATATATTCCCAAGGCCGTTCATTTATATCATTAAGAAAAAAATCAAATGCAAAACGCCTCGTCAACACGTACTTATTATTTTAGAAACTGAGAAATCCAAACGAAAATCATGGATGATTGAAATTCTACGATGTACCTCATTTTGAAACTTCGGGATTTACTTGGTGCTTGAACAAAGCGTAACAAGTGACACTAGACGTCAACAGTAACACATTTTGAAAAAGAGAGAGGGGGTGATTAGCCCTAGAACGGTCACTGGGGTGAAAAAACACCCAAGAGCGGTTGAAAATATCGCTGTATAAAATAAATTTTCTCTCACCCGATAAACTTTGAAGAAAAATCTTTGTGTCGCGTGATTTTGCGTTAAAAACGAAAAATATGAGCCCCCATAGGACTCTCATAGTCATAATGGGCGTGAGATACGAATTTTTGCAAATTGTAACTAGAATAGGGTGAAAAAAGTAGCGTTGCCGTTCTAGGGTTAAATCTATCTTCATTGCATACATCGATGATAAACAGGTTCGATTGCTAGGAAAAATTTATGCCTTCATCATTAAGGGTCAAAAATATGAGGGTTGGTTTAGAGCAGCTCTAAAATATAGTATATCTAGTTCCTCTACTAAATATACCTCTGTATTCCCTCATAGCTCCTATCCCTGACATCTACGATCACTTACTTCTCATAGTTCACGTGTTCCTCTGTTATTCTCACTCTCTATGTTTCCTTCAGATACCGTTTCAGTAAGTAAAAGAGTATCAGGGTACACCACCATGCTTTCCTTTTTTTCTCGTAAGTGTGAATCAACTTCTCTCAAAATTAGTTTTCGTAGGATGGCGATAGGTGAAGATGTAGATTCAAAATTGAATTATTGAAAAAAGATGAGTAATGGAAGAGTATGTAAGGTTACCAGACTTCACATCACCGTTTTACCTGAAGCGTTCCCTTATCCGGTTTTCTACCGCACAGTTCTTTTCATTTTTAACCAACGTGACACAGAAAAAAACCAAACCCAAGCAATTCCACAGTACCGTTTTCACTATTCTAAACAAGCTAGTACAACTTCTGAATGCGCCATTCTGACAGCCAACATACAGTAGCCCGCGTTTCTCCAATAGGAGGTAGGTATTTGCAATTCACTAGCATATTTTGGCATTTAAACATTGAATATTTGTTTTCATCCTGATATATAGTATTTCTTCTGACTCAATATTGGTTTTATTTCATCAGTCAACACAAGCTGTAAGGGAGGAAATAGACCCCACGAGTGCCCGAGACTTTAACGAGGGGCTATTGTGTGGGAGCCGATGGAGCGATATCTAAGGGTAGCTGGTGTAATCTCTTTGATCGAGGGTCAAACAACAAAGCATAACTAACACTGTCTCAACAAACTCGTAGCTCAAGACGGTTACTCTCTCGATTATTCTCCCACGCAGAGCGTACATAATTACCAAAACAAGAATCATCAAAGGATAAAAAAGGGATAGGTTAAACGCTCACGTAGAATTTTTTTTTTTAACCAGTTGTTTTTTTTACCTCAGGTGTAGTTCAATCGTAATGACACCATCACGCAAATTTGGATGCTAGAGCAATTTATTTTTTATTTTTTAAAGGGTGGATAAGTTTTTAAGGATAAATAGCAGGGGAATTTGGGTAAGGTTTTGAAAGTGGGTCGAGACCAGGAAGTGCAATAACGCTTGGCCCATAAAAATCAGGGTAACCAAGATGGGAGAAGATTAGTGGACGGGCAAGAAGGAAAAGGTTTTCTTCTCTTGCCTCTTCTGCACTAATTTTCTTTTTCAAGGGGTCGGGTTTGGGTGATTGATCTCCTTAGTACGCCCAGCGCTGCGGGCATCCATGGCGTACTCATAACTAAGGTCCGCAATTACTTCCCGAAAAGTGGCAATGCACCAAATCATTCTCTTCTCCCATGAGCCATCAGCGATGGGAGCAGTAGAAGAAAAATCATGTTAAACAATGAAAATGCGGTGCTATTTAAGATCAGATGGACGGACTGAAAAAATTAACGAAGAAGTGCCCCGAATGGCGGATCGACAGATTTAAGATGTCGTAGTAGTAATATTTAGGGGTCACGGCCGACAGCTGAGGTCATTTGCGCCATTAGGGATGGACGGGAAATGGTGAAGGGTTGAGAGAAACCCGGCGTCGGCATTAGCCTGCTCTTTACGAAAGGCGCCAAAGGGTCCGCAGCTTAACTTCTCATCCGACGGACGGCGTATTCACTCAAAGTGCCCTCCACAAAGCACCTCAAGTAGGGATCGAGATACCACTGAAAAATATTCAACACCACCGGGATTTGAACCCGGGCCCTCTGGGTGGGAAGCCAGTACGAGAGCCCCCGCACCATCTCGATCCCCTTTAAGATTTTGTTTTTCCCGTATGCGATAATTGATCAGAAAAAACTGCAAACTAACACCCAGTAGGAAAAAAGTAGTTTTAAAATTGTAAATAGCCTATAATCTTGTAATTATTGTACTTAGCCTTTATCCATTGTTATTCATGCTAATAGCAGCTCATCTCGAATGTTTGGAGAAGTATTTTGCACTTAGATACCCAAGCACAAGTAACTGAAGTTAACGTTACCTTAAATTATTTGAAATACTTCGTATATATTTTGCTTTACCAACATTTAAGCAAAGCATAACTTTGATGATGCATGCCTGGGGTGAAACAATCGTATGACACATACTCTAGTGATGGCTTACAGGGACCATGTAGATGAGTGGGAGAAAATAGCCCAAGGAAAACATCGAAAATAAGAACGAAGACATTTCAAAACATGATGGCGTACTGATGTGAATTGGAATACGATTCCGGATAACATACGAGAGTCTAAGTGCACTCCAATTTTTTAAGATAAAAGTCTCATTCTTTAAATAGATTCAAGAATCACAGTAATGAACCCAAAGGCTGGTTTTATAGGTGAGAGTTAAACTCACCTAATACTAAACCCTACTCGCTGTGTGAAATTCACGCATACTTAGTGGTAGAGAGGCCATTTATTTTCCCTATGCCGCCTGTAGTTTCCAAAGGATATCTGGTACCAGAAAACGGCACAGCCTGGGTGAAGCTGAGGGTGCCCAGAGACGAAAACCGGAATCGCACCGGGACCAGTCGGTCAATATTTCAACGCTCTACCCAATGGGCTATTAAGCCTTAACCTGTGTTTATTTCCAAAGAAACTGCGGGAGATGCCGCAACAGTAACTTTTAACGGAGTCATCCGCTAATGTGCATTTAAATGCAACAATTTCAGAGATTAAAAATCATTCACCTTGACTGGGATTCGAACCCAGATCCCTAAATATCCGGTCGAGTGCTTTAGCCACTTAAGCTATGGTTCAATTTAGTTTTATTCGGTCTAGTATGTTACACTGCTAGTGTTTACATTGTACACATTGTCAGGTTACAGAATATTTTTTTTTCTTATTATGGTTACACACTTACATAAACATATATTCAAATACATTGCATAAAACAATTGTGACCATGAACAATACTGTGGAAGGAGATAATGAAGGCAGGGTTCACAAAATATAGAAGGAAATATCGAGGCGTCCTCTAAAACTCTGAAATTTTGGGGCTTTTAAAGGAACTAGATGTTGTGACGAAATACCGTACATACAATGTGATCGGCATTCGTATTCGTGCGTGATGCGCCACAGTCCACAAGCACTCGACCGAATATTGAGGGATCTGGGTTCGAATCCCAGTCAAGGTGAATGATTTTTAGTCTCTGAAATTGTTGCATTGTGTTTATTTATTTGCGGTTTTTTCATGAACAGGCTGAGGTCTTAAATTAATTATAATTTCCAGATCAAGTTATCAACCACAAAAAATAAAAATTTAACTAATGTACGATTGTATTGCTCGAAAGATTATCACATTAACCCTTTAAAACTAAGATGATCTCCCCATGAGCTTTTTCGTTGGTATTGATCCCCTTCTTCGAAAACGGTTGGGAGAATTCCCTCCAAGAAACTGCACGAGGAGAACAGCGAAGAATCACGCGGGCGGCGATAAATATTTCGCTGAAAGATAAAACGTTCCTGCGGAGATGCTATTTCAAACAGCTTCCGCCCGAAGACCGCACAACCAAACCGTGGGCATGTCAGACACGTATACAGTCTTCCATAATTCACGCTATGCGCCAGAGGATGACAGCAGCCGCACTTAAATGCAAATGTTTTTCCTAACGTGTAGAATTCACGAGCTCCGTCCCCATTTTCTAATCCGCACGCGAATCGGTGGCGAATAAATGCGAACCGGCGATTTCGAGTCTCGAGTGACCTCGAAGCAGGGAGATAAAAAGTATTCTTCCATTTCATTGCGGGAACTTAACAAGAATCCACCTCCTCGAAATGAATTTGACTCATGAAACACCACACCATATTAATGCCTTCACTTTTGTTTTATGGTCGGCTACTCCAAAGAGTAACTCTTCGAAATTCACTAGTACTATCATTCTTCTCGAAAGTAATTTTCGTACATTAAACGCCCCACCACATTCCCTCTTCTTCAAGTTTTTCATTTTTTATCCTCTAGTAACGCAATTTCTAAAACTTTCTGCAAAAGGAAATACCTCCAACATACTTGTGTCTAGGAGATTCCTTCTTATTCCATTCGTCCACAGTACATCGGGTCCGATCAAACCTAGAATTAATCTGCATCAGGCCATCAAACTATCTGTACCATGCCAATACCTTCGTTCCTTCAGAGGTTTTGAGTTCTAAAACACGCATACCGTCATTACATCTTAGCCTTTGACTGCATTTATTCTCTACATAAATTCATTCGCTCAAGGTTTTTCGGCGTACGTTTCGGCTTGAGAATCTGCCCAATTAATATCATACTCATTGAAATTAGAAAACTACGAATAAAGTCATGAGTTCTTATTTTCTATTTCTGGACCTCAAACCTACTTTTCATGACTATCTCCGTCGATTAAGTACCTATGACTTCATAGTCTCTGTTTACCTTTTACCTGACTCCTGGAGGAAAAGAAGCTAGTTTGCGATTGGACGAAAAGTTCCTGAATATTTTACCTGCCCAGTAATCAGAGCAGTCACTTTTAAACGACCACCAATAAATGTATATACTTAGAATGAATGCGAACTCCAAAGCCAGTGACAGCTTTCGTAGATCCCTCAGCGGTCAATAAATTACCACCAATCCCGAGGAAATAATTAATTATTTACGTTGTCAACGACCATTGCTCAAGCGCAATATCCATTCATAAGGTCCCTCTCTCTCCCCTGACTTTATGGAAGTTGCATTCTAGGGATTAAGAAGGGGAATAGGGAATAATGTCGGCCATCAAAATAAAAAAATAAAGTATATATTAAACGTCTCCGTGGTTTTACCTCCTGGGAAACTTCCGCGTCGACCCCCCCCCCCCTCACTCGACTTGTAAATCCATCCCGAGCACTCGAGACGACTCTTCCCCCCAGGTCACGCGCAAGAGGCCGTCAACTATTATTAAGTGCGGGGCGGCATAAAGACGCGGAATCATAACTCGATGGGACTCGGATGCCATAGGTGGGTTGCCTGACGACTTCGACTCAAACGACACCAGCGGTCGATCTTTCAAATCCTGTGTGAAGAGTGAGTCTAGCCTCCAACCGGCTTCTTCTCTTACTGTCAGTACTTTTGCTTAGGCTGCTGTGGATCCAGGATAGAGAAGGGAATAGTAACACCACCCCTTGGGTTTATAAAATATCACAATATCACTCATATGCCAGGCACTGCTTGAATACCTGTTGTTCCCAAGGATAAAATTATCTACCGTAGCTTGCGTTGCATTCCTCAAAATGAGCTTCAATTTTCCATGATTTTCACAAGCATTTCTTGAAAAAAATTTGATAAAATATATTTTTTCATATGTGAAATTTCTCCTCCTTCCCATTTTAGATTTTTAAGATCCACTTTTTTACACTACTAGCTCCCTTTCGTATCATCACTTCCATGAGAATGTCTCGAGTTCACCTAATCCGCATTAAATGACCATATATTATTAATGATAATCTACTGGTTAAGGTAGTTGTTGGATGGACAAAAGTTCCACAACGCTACAACGATAATTCCCTTACTTCTGTCACAAAATACAATTAGACCGCCACCACACTACATTGAGCTTATCTTCAACTCAGCACAATTCCTTCTTCCCCTCATTCCGTCCAACATACCTATCATATTTCAACCCTTTCCTTGCTTGCCTAATGTTCTCCCCTCAATCACAGTCTTCAGCATCCCGTATATGTTTAAAAATTTTATATTGGACAAATTTATGACACCGTTTTTGCTGTTACTCGGTTAAATATTTCCATGAAAATATATGTAATAGGAACACAGAATTTTAACAATTAAAACAAATTACCCCAACATTATTATTTATTACCCAGAAAATTAATTATGGAATTTCTGTGTTTC
This sequence comes from Hetaerina americana, assembly GCF_022747635.1. Lineage (NCBI taxonomy): Eukaryota > Metazoa > Arthropoda > Insecta > Odonata > Calopterygidae > Hetaerina > Hetaerina americana. The sequence continues at coordinate 33,469,865 of NW_027287538.1, forward strand.
TATTATGTATATATTGGAAGATTTTGTCAATTTAGCACGAGAGCTTTTATTTAGTTTTGCCCCTTAAAGCGTCGAAAAACCTCATCCTCCCCCGTCGTCTTTAGAGTCTAAGACGCTATGAACAGTTGCGTTTGAATACAGAGAGAATTCACACTTTTTCTGTAAAAAAATAAAAGTAATTGACCCTCCTCCGTAAAATATTTTTTTTGGAAAATGGCGACTTTTAATTGATATACCCGATGGGCTTTTAATGAATAATTAAGAGGACGCTAGACACCATTCGTGAACTTCTATAATTTTATGTTGAGCTTGCTCTTCCAGCACATCACGCTAAAGAGAGTTGACATAGTACTGCCTCCATATGAGATATTTTTTTAAATCCTTCTTCAAATAATAATGCCTTACGGATGGTTTTTGTTACATTTTAAGAATGTAAACTTCATGCATATATATATATATATAAAATCACCGCATATTTGAGACATTAAAAGATTTGATATATTAAGCAAATTAATTTCTCCGTTCTTTCTTGTGATATCTCTACATTCAAATGGAACATCAACTAACAATTTGACAATTGGTTTGCAAGTTTACGAATACTTCTTGAATATTGATAATACCTAAATAATATTTATACCTGTATTATGTTAGTCAAGGTAAACGTTAAATTTATATTACGTAATTTAAGTGCCAGTTCTGTTGCTTAATGTGCACAATACATCAATGATATATTGAAAGTATTTAAAAATAAGTAAATATTTCTGACATAGCCATCACCTGACTTCCCACACCTAAGATTTATATTCTTAAAAGACTCTCATTAAGTAATAGTTATAAAATATAATAAATCGAAAGGTAAAGGCTATATCATGTGAGGACTACAGAATAATAAGTTTGATTTCGCGCGCGGCTAAAGTGGTTTTCAGGATCATCAACAAGAGGATGGAGATCAAAGTAAATGATTATTTAAGGGATGGTAAGTTTAGGTTCCGGAAGGGGAGAAGCACGTGTTTTGCCACTGAAGTAATGCGACCGATAATCGAGAGGAATATAGAATACAATCAGGGCGTATTTATCTGTTTCGTAGATTGCCTAGCTTGCTCAGGTGCGAGTGGGGAACAGAGAGTTCGGATAGATAGTTTTAGGAAGAGGAGTAAGGCAGGGTTGCCCATTATCACCGGTGCTGTCCAACGTACATGTGAAGGAAATGATTAAAGATGTATGGGAAGAACTTGAGATAGGAATAAAAGTCGGCGGAGGATTCATAAATCATTTAGGTTTCCCGATGTTCAAGCTTTAGCTTGCCAAAGTGCTCTTTTATGGTATTCGAGGAGATCTGGAAAACGTGAAAACAGAACAGCATTGCCCATTACTGTGAATTCACAATCATTATATAAACCAGAGCACGGATCAACGATTTCAGGCGATGTATTCAACACTCCTGAGGAAATATATGGTAAAGGAATTGAATTTGCGACTTTAAGTCGCAGCATTCGTTTTTCTGGCCATATTGTATAGGCTATTTAAGGTCTAGAGGCAAGGGTGGGTAATTTTTTTGACAAGTATGTTCCACAGTTAGGCAATTATCAAGGGAAAATGGACTGAAAAATCCCTCACTGCGCCGTATGCATTAAAATGTGCCAGAACAATTCAACGAATTCCTTTCAGCAATAATATTTTCCCATGAAGGCTCTAAATTTCAGGCCTTTCCGAAGTTCATTTATGAGATGGAGAGATAAGAGAGGTAATACAATTCAAATTACCTGGTTCCATAAAAGGACAAATGAAAAAATTTGATAGTCAGAAATTCAAATGAATTTCCGGCAGTGTTCCGTCTTGGCAGTGGCCTGAATTTTAACATCGAATTCAGCAACCCTTCAATTTGATGCGTAAATGCACGACAAAAACGTGTTAACGATTTGATTTGAACAGATAAAGCCAAACAAGAGGAAGTTTTCTAATAATTTCATTATTCAGGTGTCACAGGTGAACACAATTACAGCAAAAATGTATCAACTCTGCATTAAATTCGTTGTATTTCTCGCAATTTCCCCACGCTTGACCATAGCATTGAGAGTCATCATCTGCTGAAATACGTTATTTTTTATAATGTTCAACCGCTATAGTTCACAAGTGCGCATAAATTAAACGTAAAAGGGTTTAATTAAACTTAAATCACAGGCACACGGATCGTGAATACTTATTGAACTAATAAAAGATACCATTTCTACTGAATTTTATTAATATACAATAAGTTAGTCTTTCTTTATATTTGCAATGTTTAATCTCTCTTGAGATACACTCCTGTAATGGAATTTAATCGAAGGTTGATAAAATGCATTATTTTGATACATGTGTACACTTTTTATCGGACGGATGATTAACTCTATCTATAACCTATATCGTTCAAATAACAAGTACGTTATGTTTGATTTGGTATCACATTCAGATTAGTCCATAGCTTCGATATATATTCCCAAAATACAGTATTTATAGGGTTCAATTCCAATTTAAAATCTGATCTATCTGAAAGAAAGAAATCACGAACACTGCTCATTCCTTCTTTGTTTACCTTCGAATTACCAAGTTACCCACCTCTAAGCCTAAAATAAAAATTAATTGTAGTTGAAGGAGCAAGTGTCAAAGGAATGAAGACGAACCTGATATACTGCTTTAAACATTTTTTTAATGATCGAATATTTAATTTAGCCCACGTTTGAAATTTTAGTGCCCTTTATGATGTGATTGAAATATAGTCATTTCCAGGAATATTATCTAGTATTCCTTGATCATATTAAACTGAATATTTTGAGGCTGAACTACATTATAAATAGTGACGCGGATGAGTTTGAAATCATTTCTCCAAGAATTCGTATATTCGTATATTCGGATACACGTAAGGCATTTCAAGTGCACATATTTACGAATAAAATATACAGGGCAGCACTGAACTGTAGCATTAGGCAACCTAATTTCAGTTTCTGTAATACCCATACCATCGGCACCAGGGTATTCAAACCGACGGATGGTTTCGATACTAGAGGGTAGAGTTCACTTAATATCAACCCCCTTCCGGCTTGTGGATACGGTGTGCGAATCTCATGCATCAAAAGGGTAATAAGAGTGACTAATTCCTATTCCTATGCTGCCTGTGGTTTCAAAGTAAGATCCAATATGAAGAAACATACAGCTTGGGTGGAGCTAAGGTTGCCCAGAGGCGTCATGCGGAATCGAACCCAGATCCTTTGGTCAGCACCCGAACACTTTGCCCATAATGCTGCTTTGCGATACTCCACCAACCAGAGTTAAAAATATATTTTCCACCAAATTAAGGCTCCTATAATTTCGTATCGCGTAACGTTCGGGTAAAATTAAGCCCGTTTCAATAAATCATTTGAGAATATTCAACCTTTCTCAACTCGAAGGATTAGCAGTTATTATGGAGGACGACCGACAGCTGAGGTCATTTTCACCCCTATATTTAAGCCGTTTGGAAGATGTTGAATATTTAGGGAATGGAGGAAAGGTGGAGAAAAAACCTGGTGCCGACATTAGCTTACTCTTGACGAAACACGCCAAGGGGTCCAAAATTTAACGTTCCCACTGACGGACGACGTACTCCATCGCAAGGTGCTCTCCATATGGCACCGCAAGTAGGAATAGGGGATACTAATGAAAAACTCTGCCACCGCAGGGATTCGAAACTGGACTCTCGGGGCAGAAAGCCCGTACATTAACCACCGAATCAACCCCGTTTACGACTACTCAATTATCCTGCGTGAGCAGCCAATTCTCCTCGGGGGACCCGTCAGTTGGAAAATATATCGCCACTATGTATAAAACGAAAACTACTATGGAAATTTCACTTTTGGGGATCTCGAAAAAATATTATTAGCCCCACAGAAAATAAAAAGGACGATGCCACTGGAAGAGAGAGAAGATACTACACAATTTAAACGAACTGAAAGACCAAGCGACAGCAAGAAATAAAAAAAACAAAGCCTTAACCTCCTCTCTTTTCTCTCCCTGAAGGAAAGAGACTCTGAATTTGGTTGGGACGAGGGAAAGGAAGGATCGTTTTTTGTGTTTCTTTTTAATACTTTCCGAGCAGCCGACTTTAATGAATCGAGTCCTTACAATTAATTAAACGATTCCCAGATGGCACGATCCGGGTGGGCGAGGTTCTGAGGGGGGAGGAGGAGTATAAAGGGGTAGGGGGCACAAAATCACCAACTTATATTTAGGAAGGAGGGAGTGGAGGGGTGATGCGCGAGGAGAAGGGGCTGGTGGAGGGAAGTACGGTGCGGGAGTTAGGATACTGGAATGGGAGATCGAGACTCCGGGTCGTATTTAATCCTGTCCGTTGGTTTGTGGAGGGATGGAATGAAAGGAAGGAAGGAAGAAAGAAAGAGAGAAAGAAAGAAAAGGTAGAGAGATAGCTGGCAGATGGAAAGAAGAGATAAAGAAGCGAGGGCGGAGAGGAAGTAAGAAGTCATCGGAGAGGGGAAGGAAGGGTTCTCGGGGTGGGTCGGAGAAGGGTTCGCTTGGTTGTGGAGGGCTAGGACGTCGAAGCCAATTCCCCACGCGAGCCCTTCTCTCATGTTCCCAACCTCACGGGTTAACCCTCTCTCTCCTCCCCCACGCCCGTGGGTCGGCATTAATCCTCCTATACCTTTCTACCCCCTCCCTCGGCTTCCCCATTCCCCGAAAACCACATCCAAAAAAGCCCTTCTCCGTGCCTCACGAATTCCTTTTGATGAAACGAGAGCTCTCATGGGCTCTCGCCCCAATTGCAATCGAATAAGTCGCTCTCCCCCCGCCCTACACCACCCCTTAGCCCTACTAATTTTTCCACGAAGCGGAAGAGGGACCTTTTTACAGTCCCGGAGAGCAATCTTTTTTATTTTTCGTTCGGCGCCGAAAAAAACACTCCCTCCCTCTCCCCATCTCTTACTGTGCGCGCCCGGGATAGCTTTTGGCACCGCTTGAAACGGAATTATGAGAAACGCCCAAGTAATGGATTTAAAACTAGTGGTTAAATGAAATAAAAAGGGGCTAAACAATCCATCGAGGATGTTCCCAGGGTTAATGGCCATAAAAGGGAAGGGACTAATATTCTTTTTTTTCAGTTTTCGTCGGGGGATGGCACCGTTTCCTAGTTACCTACAATCACCTAGATTTTTTCCCCTTGGCATTTAATTGCTACGGTCTAGTATTCCCAATGTTTTGTGCCTCTTATTGTCTACAATAAATCCCCTTATGGGACAGGCACGCAGGCAGCAATAAAAGTCGAATTATTTGGTACTTGTCGATAATATTGACTCTTATAATATCTCCTACCATACAGACAGACATTGCATACTACTCTCTCCTATGTCATATTAACTCATTGCTTCATGTATGCCCTTCTGGTCCTTAGACTTCTATTATTCCTCGTCTAGAGAGACTTTTCAATTATATTCATCCGTTTTAAACCTTCCTCTCTCTCGTTAGCGGCGTGAGCCAATAACTCTTCTCTCGGAAATGAAAAATAGTAACTTTGTGATTCCACTGAAAAATATATTTCACAAAATCACAAAGTTACAATTTTTTATTTCCAATATGAATCGATTCCATAAAGTTACGCCGGAAACCATCAATTAACTCTTCTCTCGTAAACCTGCTTGGTGATTTGACTCTCATTTATTTTGTCTACAGGACCAAACCAAGAATATATAATATATTCCCCTTAAGAATGTGAAGTTAAAATTCTGCTTCTCCCACGGTTTGGCGGTGTACGTTAAATAATCATGGCCCGAAATGACAGGTATAATGAAAGCGTTCTGGTCATAAAAAACCTACGCGTGATTTTTATTCAGTAATATATAGACAAGTTTAGCTCTATTATGATAAAGTACGTGGACTATCCGCACTCTCTAAAACTGAGTATTGGTCAAAGTTAATAGTTCCTCATCTCGCAAATTTATTTGGGTCATAAATATAATATTGTACTAGTTGGTGGTGGAATTTATTTTCCTATGCCTCGAATTAAGATTAAAATGAGGGATGTAGGAAATTTAAACGTTCATTAGATTGATTCCAGCATATGATAAACTTTTTCATTCATTTTAGTTGTGATAATTATGTCCTACACGCTTTACTAATGTCTAACACTGGCACAGCCAATCGTCATTCTTTTAGAGCCCACTTATTCCTTACCCTATCTTTCTATTGTAATAGAAGCACTCCTCAAATACCCCAAACCAAATGCACTTAGCCAATATTTATGCTTATAATGGTGTATTACCGAAGTTTTAATTTCATGATATAATGTGGGGAGGAGTCTTTTTTTATGAAATCATTTTTTACGTTCATATATTTCGCCCTTTACACGTAGCATTTTGTCCCATTCTCCAAATCAAACATGAGGTACGTATATAAAGAAAGACCGACAAGTTGGACTGAATGATGGGAGGTAGAATATATGCGGAATTGAAGAGTAGTTTATAGAGTAAAGGATGCTGGGGGTGTAGCTTGTTAGATGAGGCTAAGAAATGTATTTTAAATGTTTGTCCATCTGAAACCTACCTTAACGGAAGGCTACCAAATAATAATACTGGTACTGAGGTACCGAGGTACTGGTACCGTTAATTAAGAATCTATCTTAATAAAAGTACTGGTTTCTCGGTAAAAGAGTATTCATTCTGTATACTCGTCATAATTACTTGAAATTAAATGTAAATATTTAAAAATTAAAACCTATCATAATTTAAATCCCAGATTATCAGCATATTTATATACTATAGAGAAAATTATACTACTATCCAAAATATAATCAACTCACATTGAAGGGATTGTTCAACTTATAAAAGCCGAAAACTCTTAATCATCATTTAAATGGAAAAAAGTTGTTATTAAAGAGTACCACTGAAGAAAAGGGCCACTTTTCTCTATGGTTCTCCTAAATTTACTTTTAACGGCTTTTCCTAATTGAATTTGGTGATTCACACGTCCAACCCGTATCAGTAGGAAATAATTTTTGAAACACTTGTGGCAAGATATTGTTTTACAATTTAATAAGTCGCGATATAATGAAATCCATTACAATATTCAGACACTTATTTAACTTTGATAAACAAAAACCGTATAATAAATCATTTTTGAAACTCGTTTTACTATATTTCTACAGCATTATTCGTAAGAAAATACGAAATCAATTAACCAGAAACAAAAGGAGTTTTCTCGAAGATGGTAGAGCTCACCTCCTAACCTCTGGACCCTCCGATTAGTACCCGGGCCTTCCCGTCAACATTCCAGCGTGCCACCCATTAGCCTACCCCTATATCTAAATATAAACCACAGTTATCAACCCGAAGGTCGTTTTCATATGTGACAGTAGAGCTCGCCTAAATACTACGGTGTTTTAATTCATTATTACCCAAATTAAATCAAACGTTGGCACTAAATGATACAATGGACAAAAACGTTGGCCCATAAGGTCCAAGCCACATACTGGTAGTTGTTGTAATATTATATACATACACGTATGTATATAATTATACCGAACTATTCTGGGTTATTATGGCACAGGGAGCGCTACGTTTGAGGCGATCGAATCAGCTACACAGGGAATAACTTTCAGCTTCAGCTTTCTTTCATTCTTTCTGCCAACTGAAACGCCTTCCCATCATACCATTATTTTCTATTATTTTTCCATAATTTTCATACGAAGAGGTCTTTCCATAATTACGGGAAAGTTCATTAAGCCTTTCATTCACTTTTTCAAACATTATTCCAATTATATATGCCTGTAATTAAATTAGTAAATTTTTATCAAGCAAAACCATGCGTTTCGGCTGGTATTCAAAAATTTTTAATCAACTCTTAAATGGTATTTAAAAACGAAAAGTTCGACTTTCTTCGAACGTGGCTTCTTTATTTTGTTCAAATTTTTTCAACATTATGGAACATCCGGAGGACATGGTAGACCAAGGTTCGAGCGTTTGGCTACTGCCTGGAGGGCCCGGGGTGGTTCCCTGGGCACGTCTCCCTGGACACCCTCAGCTTCACACGAGCTGTGCGATTTTTCGGGCACTGGAACTTCCTGAAAAACCATATTCGGCACGGGGAGAAGTTCTGCCCCTCCCCTACCCTGATGAGTGAACTTCACACGCCGTTGGGCTTAGAATTGGGCGAACTCTACCAACACCTACAAAAACCGACCTTCGGGTTGATTACTGTGTTAATGGTTTTTTTATGGAATGTTCGGATCTCGTGTTCTGGCAAAGGAAATTAATGGAGTTCGGAACCGTTAGAGAAAATATTCTCTCGAGTGGAGTTCCCATTCTACAAGAGAGGTATCCAAAAATTAGAATCTTATACCTTTCTCTATAAAATTTCTCGACCATGGCAATAAAACAAACGTTTGACCATCATTCGCGAAAATAGTTCAGCAACTTATACGAAGTAATATCGAATACGCTTTTACAAGTTTTTTTAAATTACGTACGTAAAATTCTCATTTAAGGTATTAGAACCCATTAAAGGTAGGTTTTAGATGGTCTCCAACAAATATAATCGCATGGACACTCTTGTCTGTCCTAAATGATTGAGTTCTTTATTTTTTCAACTTTTACCTATATTTCCTTTTAGCCGCCATTCTAAAATTCTTCCTGCTATCACATACTTTAAAATGTCACATATAAAAGTGTTTCGCCAAGATTATGATCACGGATTAAGTCTTACGGTAGAGACTTAAAGATATGAACATGCTTTTTACTACACAAGAATTCATAGTAATAATTAAAGAGGCGGTGTAATGAGAGGAGGCAATATTGGTGGGATATGCTTATGGTGTGCACAGTTCCATTGCCCTCATCTTCGTAATGAACCAGCTCATGTAATGTGGAGTCAACTAGAAACCGGATCTCAAAGCCGCAAGTTAATTTACGAGCATATAATCTTATATACCTCACATATGATCTACTAAAATGACCTTATATGTAATCTAGTTAACTATCAATTAAGTATAATGTAAAATAAAGACCTGGTTAGAGTTGGGATGGATTTATTTTGTTGGAATAGAATTATATAGGAGAGGAGTGGACAGCAGGTATACACGTAGGCATGGAGTTTTCCACTTTTGGATAAAATCCTAACATTTTATCTGTCTTTTTATTAAGTTGTGGCAACCATATCGCTCAACGCTTTGCCTCGTAAACGATTCGAGATCTAGTTGAGGTTTAATTCTCGACCCCCTACCCTCTCCCACACGATCCTTAATTCCACTCAATCCTTCGACAGATCATGCAAGAGGAGGAGACCGAGGTAGTAAGGCGGGGAGGAGGGACAGGCCAGGTGGGTCGAACTGATCGTCTCCCCTGATAAACGCGAGAGAGAGGGGGGGGAGGAAGCTCGGTTGGAGGAGAAACGAAAGAAAGAATGTCGTTAGGTCTGCACGCACGCACGAAAGCCCACGCCATATTCCCTTCCCGATAACCCCTGCGCGGCGGGCAGAACGTAGGAGGAAGCTTATGTTAGAAGTAGCAGGACTTCTCCTCTCCCTCCCCCCTCACCATTGTCTGTCACTGGGTCAAATGCATTTCTTCCCTTTAATCCATTCGATTTCTGTCCTGAATGTTTTCTGGGGGTCGACATAGGGGCCACGATTTGCAAGGCGAGAGTTATCGAGGAGGATTGTTCTTTCCTCCTCCCCCACCTCAGATCCCATCCCGGGGGATTATTTTTTCGTAATTCTCTCTGAAAGGCTCGCGAGGGTGGGTGTAAGCCATACAATATGGCTATGAAGGACGGAAATTTTCCGCCCCAGTAAACAATTCAATTGCTCACTCACTAAAAGCTTTTGCTTCCCTCTTTCTCGACCCCCTATTTTTCTCAGAGCAGGGGAGTAAACGGTGACAGGGTTGACGACTCACTTCCACCGATCGTCGAAATTGTAAGGATAGGAGATGCAGGTACATTACGTTTATGTGGAAAATTTGACAAGCATTAGAGACCCATCTAAGAATTATTTTCTTTGGGGAATTTCAAAAAATTACAAAGAAAAATACGAAAAAAATGTTTCAAAATGTATTGCGAGAGGAAACACAACTGAACGAAAGAAACACAGGAAAAAGTGGAATGTCCAAGGCCGCAGTAGAATGTTAGGGAAACAGGAGAGGAAGGAAAAGAATTTTTGACAGAATTTTTTTCCTCTACTTAGACAGCATAAAGGCGTAATGACAAAATAATACCACTTTTCCATTGACAAAATTTTAAAATAAATAATAAAATAAAAAAAGATAAATATTTATCAACAACCAGTTTTCGATTTACTACATCATCTCAAGGTTTGGTTTGGTCTTCATTTTATGACCTGAAGATAGTGCAGTACATAGAAACCTGATCGGTAATTAATTGTTATCGAGGGGAAAGGTACTATTATTTGGTCGATATGCTCAAAACCCGCCGTATTGTGCCTGGCATCAAGTAATTCAAGCATAAAGGTAGAGTAAAATTTGAAAAATATATATATGAAGAAGAAATAATGTAAGTCCAATAAAAAAGGGTTCTCATGATACGAGGATTTCTTTTTTCCCTATACTATTTCAATCGATATCTAATATATTCCGCAGTAAGGTTTATAAAAACGCTATCTTTAATATGTAGAATATAGTATTCAATGAATATTACGTGAAGACGGTATTTAATTGCTGTACGGTTGACAAGAAAACAGGATGGATTAAAATTCTGGCAAAAATACATCAACCCCTCTTTAAACATAAATCCCTTATCGTTTTACGTATATGCTCATATATATTTCTATATATATATATATATATATATATATATATATATATATATATATATATATACACACACACACACACACACACATATATATGCAGGGTACGGCAACATAACCTACTTTTTTCAATTGCAGAACGCTATTAAAAAAGGAAGTTATGCTGCCTCACCCTGTATGTATATGTACTCGTATATATAGATTAAATGTACACCAAGATAGCACTAGCGAACAAAAACACACACAAATGAAACTCACTCGTATTCCGGATTTTCGGGGGCAAATACCACCTTTCTCAAGGGAGAGAAGGAATAAAGCTCTCGGTTCCTTCTCTCCCTTGAGGAATTTGGTATTGCCACCGAAAATTCGGAATACGTGTGAGTTTAATTTGTGTGTGATTCAATGATTGAATTAAAATGAGCAATAAAAATTCATATTTATATTTTCTCCATGTTCGTTCATAGTATATCACCAGATATATTGAATAAAGTTTTCACATGTGATTTGTTAGAAAGTTTTTTGGCTAATTGTAATAGATAATCGTGTACATGATACTGATTTGTTTGATATATTGCCCTTGATATTAATACAGCTTCAAATAATGTGTTGCGTAAATAAAGGTTCAAAATGGACAGGTTTCAAGTTCATAAATAATGTTTTTAGATGATCTCATATTTGAATATGTTTTGTTAAACCCCAGTAAAAGTTTTTCTTCCTATGTTTATTCTATTTCACTGTTATTTTCAATGGAGTATAAACTAGTTAATAAGCTTCTTTATACTTAATGTATACCCATTTTAATCATCCATATTCATTGATTCTCAGTTTTATGTACCTATTTGAGGAATCATTTGGTAAATATAAAATGGATTGGTATCACTTTTCCCTTGAGGACTGTGCAAAATATTAAATAAAATGATGAAAAGAATAGAACATTAATTGCAAAGGCCAAATGTCCATACTCTACGTCGTCAGTCTATGCCACATATCCAACTCTTAGAGTCATTTACAGAATAATCTGAGTCATATCACTGAATTTTAATTCAAGAGTGTTGCCTCCTTCTTTACTTTTTTGCTCGCTCCCCTTCGTCTTTACAGAGGACGTTTAATGAGCGATGATTTCATTTCAAACCTTCAGACGGACAATAGAGGATAAACCTTCCCCTTTGCCTCTGAAATCGTTTAAAGAGTCTAAAAAAGAAATAGACGACCGATATAACCTGCCGTAACAATCCTATAGATATGGACTCAGGAGGTTACTTCAGAAAAATCGAGTTTTTTCAATATAGTCCGACCTGCCTTTTAAGAGGTGGGCTTGAGCTTATAATATGTTTTATCTCCCGGTTAATCTCTTAAACTCAATCGTGCTTTCATTCCAGTGCACGTTACTATTGTGCGACGCTCTTAGTATCCGAGGAAGTTTTCCTCGAACCGTGAATCTTTGCAAAGGATTGCTTAAGCTTCGCTCATCAAATTTTCCTTAGATTCCTTCCAAAGGCTTGCCTAGTATATTTGGCATGGGGTCAGAGCAAGCATGTCTCCTTCGCTTTTTCATCCGTATTTTATTCCAATTAAGCTTTTCACTATTGCAAGCTTCTTCATGAGGGCACCAAATATTCTACGTAAACCAAAACGAAAGGATTTATACTTCCTGCAAATTACGTAAAAATTAGGAGTGGATTTTGGAATGACGCCGTGTATGAGAACGCGGACCATAAAAGCATTAAGGAAAAGGCTCACAAAATTTGAACTGGATTTTAGTACTGAGGGAATTATCAATCTCCCGCATTATAAAAGCAGATAATATCACCAAATTCTTTTACGAATGCCACATAAAACGAATACAAAATTACCTCCAATTACACAATAAACAGACGCGATTCAAGTGATCCAATTTTGATGAGTATGATGACTCAATACCAAAAAGCGTTAAGAAGAAGTACATCTTCTGGATCTCTGGATCAAGTGCATTTATTTTCGATTATAGAGCAATCGGAATGTCATTTTATTCCTTAACTCTTCGGATCCCAATATTGAGAAAATGATATTTCCATTATGGAGAGTAATATTTTCATAATTTCTACAATTCTAAATTTACTTCCCGAGTTCACATCATTAAAATATTTTGTGCAGATTTTATCAACAGTCTCCTTATTGAGACTCTTGCACCCTAAAAATGAAATTCAAAGTCAAAGGGGGAAGCTTCCCTTCAATTATCATTATCTCCTGATTGATTGAATAGAAAATTTCTTCCTTTATTAACCTTTCCAGCGAATCCCAAGGAGACCGACCTAAGGAAAAGAAATAAATGAAGAAACGAAACCAAAAGACACAATCAGATTAATTTTCAGGTGCGAGGAAATAAACAGTAACAAAAAACCTTGTCTTTTTATTGAGGATTAAAGCCAATAATCGTAACTTTCATCTAACGAGATAGTTGATTGTTCGACCATATAGCACGGAGGAGAATTTCGTTCGGTGCTAATGCTGATAAATTTCTTATCTCGATTTTTATTGGCTATCCAAAAGAGAAGATGCGATTAGCATAATTATATATCACTTACAATAGAGTGATTAAGATCGAGTAGATATGACTAATGGCCGTAAACCATCGTGTAAATTCATCGTGATTGAAACGCTCAAAAAATTGAAGATTTCTTAGCGTTCCGCAGATATAACGAATTCATTGCAATAAGCTTGGCTGCGTCTTTTCTTACACAAATGCACTCAATCAATACTTGTACTATTTCCGCTTTTTTTAGGTTAGAAGATCACTAGCAATAAGTACCGATATGCTACGGTTTTCTAAACTGAAAGAACATATTTATTCTAAGTTCTAATTATATGTACAAAAATATTTCCTTCTTACACTTATATGCGAGGGAATATTTTACGACAACTAACTACGTAGTACCTAAATCCGATACTCTGATTGGAACATGTACATATATCAAGACTAAAGTAGGCATCAGTGAAAATTGCTTGGAAGCCCTGAACTTATTCACATGATTGAGTCCCATTAACTTATCCTCGTGTTTCGGCCCAATATTATGAGATTCTTGCTAAATATAAACACTCAAACCAATATTTCTTTCGATTAACAAACTAAATATAATCTGAAGTCTTCAAAATAAAACTAGGGATATAATCAATCCTAAATATAAAAGACTACGTCAATTAACAGCGCCAAGTGGCTATATTTACCCTCTGCCTCCGTGAATTTCTTTCTTCGACAAAAATGACCTTTTAACTTATCTTCAAGGAAAAACCTTAGAGTATATTTACGTTTCGCCGTAATATTAAGTAAAAGGCAATTTGCGATTGAATTGGTAACCTCCACAATGGCGTCACCATTGATATTTTAACTGTTTTTGCCTGAATACGTAAATAACACAGCTTCAGGTGTAACTTGGTGAAAATCCTTCATGATGAAAGAAGACACTTTGCTTTTCCTCATAGATTATTTTTATTACAACCTAGATTTCGTTAAAGCGTAACATCTTCAGGTAAAATTAGGATCTTGGAACACACATATTCTGGGAAAGAGAAGAGGGAAGGGGAGTAGGAGGGAACAAACCAAAGAATAATGGGGGGAGAAGGGAAAGTGGGGGAAAGGCTGGATTAGAGGAGAGAAGGGAAAGAGAAAGGTGCAAAGGAAGGAAGCCTGTAGAAATGAAAAAGTAAGTAGTAATAGTGAGAGTAATAAAAGTACTCTATGCTGTAAAGTAAAGTGTCTCCTTTCATTATTTTTTGCCTACCTACTTTAAATACCGTATAAAAGTTTCCTTTCAGATATTAAAGTGGTGGAAATATTACATAATGGATGATGAATTAAAATCATAGCATTCGCTGTTAATTTTATATTAATATTTTAAATATTTTATTATTAATATTATTCTCATATTTTAAATTTACAGTGACTCTTGTCAACTAAGCGAACCGAAACGCGTGGTAACACATTTTAATTATTTTAAGGAAAGATTCGGATTCATTTTATTCATCACGCAGAAAAACGCCGTATCATTCCAACGCAATGAACTCTCGAGTTTCTTGAGATGTATGAGATTCAATTAACGCAGAAATTTAGGGACTTTGGTGATTCAAAAAAACAGACGCAGTAAATTACGATTTTTGTCCGGAGAATTACATGAAAACAGTCGGATTTTGGTACCTAAACAACATATCAGAGGGGTGGGGTTAGCGGGAGTATTACTTCCGTAGAATTTCGACGTTCTCTAAAATCTCATAGCGTCCCGATTTGTTTTGATGATTAAACCATTTAAATAGAGAATAAGTGCTAGAATAAATTGGCACACATGAAAAAGAAAAGGTAAAACATGGAAAAGAAAGGTAATTTAAAAGGATTTATGAGGAAGATCCACTGTTGTTTCGTCTTTCCCTAACCAAGGATTTACCCTGCCAGTACACATGTTAATTAGTCAGTAAGTAGCTTAGACTGTGAACAGAAGAAGCATTTTCAAATGTCTTGCTGGCCCGGCGGTAATTGGTTGCTCACTGGTCGGGGACCACGCCTCCTCAACTGAATTGCTATGAACGACAAACAGCAATTGCACCGCGTTAATATGAGGTGCGCTACTGTTATAAAGCCTGCCAATTTTTTATGGCAACCTGATTGCACCAGACAGTTAAAACATCTATTACTCTCTACGTAGTCACTCTTTGGGTGCACGTTTTATTTCCGATGCCTATGCTATGATTCTCCAGGAAAAATCGGCCGATCCGTGGCCGAGACTTGTTGAGATCTTTTCGAAACGTAGTTCGTCTATATTTTACACCAAGGAACGGTCATTTTTATATTTATTTCAGCATCACTGCATTTATCACTCAATTAATTATGAATATCGCTAGGTGCTAAAGCACTCAAGTGGAGAAAACGTATGATTGAAGGCTGTTCTTTCAAACTAAAAGACGCCATTTTAAGTATTAAAACGCATCTCACTGTAGTGGCAACTGTGCAAAACCTATACCCTGTGCAGCGCAGCCATTTATGTCTTGTATTTGTAAAATATTTACGTGTATTTTAGCTCAATCACATCTTTCCTCATGCTCCCAGTCTTGAGAAAAAAATAGACTATCTTAGAACTTGACTGTACCTCGTATAATTGTATATTCATTCCCATAGGAAAGTAGGTTTATGAAGAAAAACCATAGAAAAATTGCCATTGACACAATGTAATCTGCTCAACGTAGACTATCGACTCTTTAAGTTTACCTTTTCGTCGCGTTCACGATTATATACTATCAACTCACTCTATCGAGTTTCCACTGTTTATCCGCCCGAAAAAAATGCAACAGTTAAATAAAAAATGCAAACTCCTAGGGGTGAAGGATATTGGAGAATTCCCCGTCAGAATGATATCGACTTACGTCTAAGTAGGCAAGATATTTTATTCAGTGATCGTGGAAATACCCCAGCATTTTCCGGGTGCAAAATTGAGCCTGTAAAATGCTATCGGAGTCTAACACTAGATAAAAGATTAGCTAATTAAATATTTAAGCAAAACGGACGCCCAAAAATGGGAAGAATGAAAATAAATTAAAGTTAAGCAGTGCCAATCCCTCTTTATAGATGCAGACGTACTGAGGTGGATGGCAAAGGTGGGTTTTAGTTGTAGGTTTTAGAAGAGAGAAAGTAGATGGAGAAAAACTGGGATGGGTAGACAGGAAGAAATGCTGAAGCTGTTTAATCAGAGAGGTTAACTTTAGGTTAGCAGGGAGATAAAAAAAGGAGTAGATGTTTTTGACTGCTAAAAGATTGGTAAATTGGATGACGGGACTGAAGAAAGCAACAGTGCTGAGATAAAGGTGTATATTGTGTCCTAAAACATTTCCGAGGTAACAGAGACATCGAATAATTTTAATTAAATTCCTAAATTCTATTCTAATAACTAAATAATATTTTTTTAATCGTGTTCAACAATACATTTTCCTTTTCTGCTCTCCAAGAAATGTTATACGGAAACTTCCGGAGCGCTCGATTTCTTAGAAGTTTTTACCCAATCGCTTTCTACCCGAGCTTGTGCGCATGATTATTTTAACTTTAATAAAACATGGCAGTGCTTGCCATTATTGCGCGTCCGATAAGTTAGATACTGTCGTCGTCTCCAAACTTTGCATATGCACTTGAACACTCATCGATGCGGTGGATATCATCACGAGAGATTTCCTGACGAGGTGCTGTGTACTAGAACCTTAACTACGAGTTTATAAGATGTCAATCCTACAGCCAATATTGATTTTTGAAGAGCTCAGTACCAATATTTCGGTCAATTAGTAGAGCATTAACAGTAATGAGAATTTTACAACGGGGAAGACAACAGTAATGAAATACTTCCCGGAATCATTTTAGCTCTGCTACTCGAGAAATGTCCTAAAAATACCACCAGTTGTCTCTGTGGTTTTTAATCCGGTTCTTTAGCGGGCATTAAAGTCACTTATCGCACTCCACGTCAGAGGCTTGCCGTCTCGGAGGGGAAGCGACGCATTGAATGCACTCTCCATCTGTTCAAACATTCTCACTGATCAAGTACTAAAATCACGAGGACTAGAATTCATTTAAGGGGAAAGGAGGGTAACTGTTAGCTATTGATTGTTTTTGATTCTTTATTTACAAGCAGATACACTCGCAGTTCCCTTACAACGTGCTCACAGTCAAGCAAAAGCCTGACTTAAGGCCAATAAAGAAAATGTTCTCCCTTTTACTAATATCCTCAATATATAACGCCTTATATATTTCTTTCGTATCTGTCACGTTCTTACATTTCCTCAAGCCAGCTCTTCTCTTCCTGAGACTTCTTCTGTACCACGTCCAGTGTCTCTTCGATAAAATGCACCCACCCAACTTTCTTGGTCCATTCTTCCCTCTCAAACCAATAACTCTTCTCTTATATTTGGTAATTCGACTATAACCCATTCCCATATGTCCAAACCGACACTTCACACTTCTAAAATTTTATCTTATTACCGAAGCATTTTATTCACATTCGTTCCTCGCTCTCTCCCCCTCTCTCTATCTTCTATTTCGGCCGAAAGAAATCCTTGAGCACTCGCTACTCGGTGCATTTAGACAGTATTTATTCGAATTCCCAAAGTATACCCAAATTTTACAGAGATAAAATTACGGAATTTTTAATCGAGTCTGGAAAAGTGCGAACCTCATTTTTATCTCAACAGCTTTGGATAATTGAAACTAGCACCAGATTTCTTGTAATTGGCAAGACATTAGAGAAAATACTTTATAATTTTCCATTAAATAAGCAGTTTAAACTTCACTCAATCCGAGCCAGATCTACAAACGCAATAAAGTTCATTTTAAGTTGATTTTTTACTAATATTAATACCGGAAATTATCGCTTCTTCAGAATAAGATGCAACGGCTATTATTTTACATGATTCACGCCATTCGTTCCTGAAAATCTGGAAGTAAAGAGTGGACAACTATATTGCAAACTTTCTACAAAAATGTCGATTTTTTCAAATTGAAAACTAAATTTTATTTATAATGGCCTTCATTAATTTAAATAATGAATCCCTTTAAATTTTAAATAATATTCAAACGTCAAAACCGTCAATATATCTGGAAGAATCGATCCAGCTGTCTTAATTTTGCAGGTGGAGATCATACACATTACTCGAGATATCCCAGTAATATGGAAAAGGTAAAGAGACAGTAGTTGTCCTGGGAGGAAACCTAAAGTTTATTATCACGCAGGTCGCATCTCGATCAACCCTTCGTGGATTTTGTGCCTCATTCGCCACTATTTCATTTGGACGGTAGGGTGATGAAAATAAATCAGATTCTTCGTGACAAGGCAAGATAACAACCTCAGAAAGAAAGATGTTCCAAGGGTCTTAAGTTGAACGTCCCTTTCGAAGACAGAGAGATTAAAAGCCGCATGATAAACGATGAATAAATTTTATTGTGTTTCTGCGGGGAGGAACATAAGAACAAAATTAACATTAACTAAATTATTCTGCTGTGGCAGCCTACTTACCCCTGGTGCCTACGTAATGTCCAACGGCCGAAATTTTCATACCAACCCTTCTCCATGCATACCTTCTACTTGTATAATTGTATGTGTGTGTCCATTGAAATTATATATATACATATATATATACACATATATATATATATATGCTGATGTAGAAGTACTCACGAGAGTAATTTTGAATGGCACAATGGAACACAAAAACATAAATAGAAAACATGTAAAAGGACACTCATATTTAAGAACGTTTAAGCTTTCGGCCTTCTTTAGGTCCAAGTGTTATATTCATATGTATATTAGTATATGTACATACATATATATATATATATATATATATATATATATATATATATATATATATATATATTCATATTTATAATGTATATGAAGTTAGCACTAGTGGACAAAAACACGGAAACACAAAAAAAGGAAAAGAAACTCGCTGGGTTTAGAATTTTCGGCGGTCAACGCCACCTTTCTCAAGGAAGAGAAGGACAGAACTGCCTTCTGTTCTGCCCTTTTCCTTGAGGAAGGTGGCGTGGATCACCGAAAATTCGAAACTTAGTGAGTTTATTTTCCTTTTTTTGTGTGTTTCCGTGTTTTTGTCTTTGTCCACTAGTGCTAAATTTATAAACAGCATTATTCAGGTCCGTGAGACTTTCACAAAAGTGTTTATATTTATATATATATATATATATATATATATATACTCATTTATATAGAAACAGATATAAGGAAAAGGGATAGGAATACACATAACGGACGAACACAATAAAGGTGGGGAAGGCGGAATCGAACGGATCACAAGAGTAAAAATATATCCTTGACCGGGATTCGAACACCGGATCTTTCCACTTGCCGGGCGGATGCTCTTAACCACTTGAGCTATTGAGGAAACGTACTTTACCCTGAGATCCGTGGGTCTAATATGTCGCCAAGCGCCCCGATTCTTTAGCCAAGAGATGGCGTCAGGGGGCTGCTTCACCCACCAAAGGAGAAATACACACGACACGTCCTTTCCTCTTGTGCCGTGTGTATTTTAGTTACTCTGTCGTCTGTGGTCATATCTCAAGGAAAAGTAAGTCGCAGAAATTAAATTCGTTTGGAACACTCCTGAAGGCCGAGGTGGGTATACGAATAGGAGAACTTTTATTTAGTCGGAGAGCATGTGCTATTGGCACAAACTTCCTCTTTCATTGATTCCCTCGCTAATGGCCACTACGGTTCATTACATTATGGAAATCAAACTCGTCAACACATGGAATCATAGCTTTGGCAAGTCGCGGAACTGGCGTCCGGTGTACGGTGAGTACGCAGGATCGACAGATTTCATCATGTCTGATTTTCAAAAGACAAACTTGAATGGAAATAGAATCGGTGGGGCCAAATTACTACTTTAGTGTTTACATGGGGAGAAGATTGTATCTCATACGTCACATCCCAACTCGTTCTTTGGGCTTTCGTGTCTCCATTGCCGCTATTTCCATTCGAACGGCCGGGTTGCGAAAATAAACTTAACTCCATTGACTATCGCTCTTCTCCACGGAAAAAATGTCGTCATTGGTAGCAAGGATTGTACACTCCCTTTTCCATTCAAATATAAATTGCTGAAAGTCTCCAGCTCGATATTCCCCGAGACGGTCGGATATGATAATCCATGTCAAAGACGCCGTAAGCAAATATAGTCTGAATTTCGGAATCCCATTAGTTTACAAAAACAGATTGAGGTCTTGGGAGGAATTCGTTCACCGGACGTGCAACAGCAGCGAGTAGGTCAAACTGTCCTTCATTTTTCAAGATGCACAAACACATAACCGCCTATCGTGGATTGCCAAAAAGTTAGCAAAATTTTCATTCACGTAAAAAGTGTTTACATTTATTAACATCCTCAAAAATTCTATATCATGCGCCCGAAGAACGGTTATTTACCCGACGCAAATGTATCTTATGATGTCAGTGAAGGAATTAACTGGTTAACTTATTTCGTCATATAGGCTTCTTGAATGAAGAATCCTATCAATTCACTTTATTGGATTAATTAAACCATTTTTAACACTTAACCTTTTACATCAGCATTTTGAGATCACTGCCTTGATCTAGAGCGCAGTCTTTTGCGGCACGGAAACATGGTCAATGAAGTAAGATGGTAGCCGTTGGTTGGAAGCTTTTGAGACATGGGTGCGGAGAAGGATGTAAAAGGCAAAATGGACGGAGAGGAAAGCAAACTAAGAATTACTGGGAACGGTATGCGAAAAAGGCAGGGAAATCGGATACAATACGTTTTAATTGGCGATGAAATGTTGAACACTGTGATGTAGAAGGGAATATGTTAGGCAAGCGAAGTAAGGGTATGAAAAGGACAGGGAAATTAGACGGAATGAAGGGAGGTGGAAATTATACGGAACTGAAGTACAGATTATTAGTTTAGGGTATCAGGTTTTACCTTGTTAGGCGAGACTAAGAAATATATAGGTGTACAGTGTGTCTATCCAAAAACTAACCTTAAAATACTTTATGCTATCTATAATATTATGTATATAAATTCTTTATGATTTAACGCATTTATTTCCTATGAAAAACTTTTATTTTTGAGTTCGGTTTAAATATACGTGAGCATCAGGTGATAAACCTGCAGAAAATTGGAATTTTAACGCAACCCGGACAGTTATAATCGTTAAATAGTCCCAATTAAATGGAAAATTGCACTAAAAAAAGAAAACTAGCGAAAAAAAACATCTTTAAATTGACGCTCATAAAGTAGACCGCAACTAAATGACAAAGATTCACTTCAATCTATTTATATATAAAAACCCATTAACAGCTAAATTTGCATTTGGATTATTTAAAAAATTGAAGTATTAAAATAAAGTAAATAACTATAAAATAAATGATAAGGATAGATTGGGATGAAAATATTTACCTCACGTTACACATTGGCGACTAAAATGGATATCAACAAAACTCGTAGTAGTGGCACAAAATAGACAAGTCCATTCATCAGCCACAAGTTATACCACAGTGAATAGAGCGGAAGTCTCCAGAGTTGAGGAGGAGAAAGATGAAACTGGGGATGAGATATCAATTTCAGAAGAAAGCGGAATGAGTTAACGGAGGATGTACGGACGACGGTATGTACGTGATCTCTGAGTCACGAATGAACGGCGCTGGGGATAGAGAAATAATACGGAATGTTTCGTTCTGCAAGAGAGGCAATTAAAAGAGAGAAATGAAAAGAACTCGTGAGACATGTAACGGCCATTCATTATATGAGATTTGGCATGCAAATGAATTCAACAAAAGACTTGATTCCGACGCCTTTTCATAACAACCATAGCTCGAAATCCTTTTCTCAAACGAAAAAAATTAATTTCCAAATTTGGAAAAGAGCGATGAGTGTTTAAAATATCCTGTCAACTCCGCCACGTACAATGAACGTGCGATGAACAAACGATGACACCAAAATAATGCCACATTAAAGGCTGGTGCCCAGAAACGTACTTGCGATTTTTACGTAGATGTACGAGTAACTATACCAAACAGGAAGAAATTTTTGCAAACGAGCGAAAGAGCATAAGTTCTGTCTAAGATATAAAAATACAGCGATCCAATTTTCAAAATAACTCTTAAGCCTTTCACTGAGAGATTAACGAACTCCGTGACTGGTAGTTCTTGCGCAATATGAAAACGTCGTTATAAATCTGCCAAACGTTCAATGTATATTCTTGCCATTCACGTATATTCTTATATTTTTTCCATTCACTTCTTCCTCTGCGACCACAATTTTCCATTCTCCGTACAACGGTTTCTCGATCAAACCCCCCCTTCCCTACAACAATCTGGTTGTTCCTTCCGTTCCACCCCCGCATCCCCGGGGCCTAGCATCCCGAATTCCTTAATTGACTTCTCTTCCTCACTCTCACTTGACAGTACCACTCACCCCTCCAAATAAATCATTTCATATTACTTTCTGTAAATTTTGGAACTCCTTGACTAGTTGTCAAAAACGTCTTTTTAGCACCTGAGAGTTTTGAAGGTATGTGATTGTACATATAGAGTATGTAAAGTATATCGCGATCAACTGATACGTAAGGTGCCTATATATTTTGTACTGACATAATGTGTTTTTTATGGTATGATACTCAATTTATCCTGATTCATGATCTCTATTATTTACTTTTCACCTACTTTTGTAACTCAGGGATTATTTTTGATAAATGACTAGTGAATAGGTTATTTATAACAATACGTGTTTTTAAGGTGGTGCCTTTTTTCTAATGATTTCTTATGTATCGATTATTTACTGATCTCACACTGTAAGAATTGTGACTATAATTTTAAGGTTTGTATTCTTTCTTATTTTGACATCATATGATTGTAAAACATTGATGGCTCGTAATTATGTTCAAACTCGAAGAGAGGCTACACCCAGAACAATGAAAATTTTTTCCATTCTATTTCCTATAAAAATGACAGAGGGAAAATATACTTTTGCGTTTTTTTACCCTGATTGCGTCGTTGTACGTCGAATTCTAAGTCGCAAATTAAATCTTTTATGTGGAGGAGATTCACCGCAAATAGCTACCACGGAGTAACACTGGATAAAACTCGTATAAGCGCTCGTGTTTTATTAAAGGGTAAACGACAGCGGGTGATGTGGCAGACTTATTTACTAAGCCAAGTACAAGAATAAATCCTGGAAAGACTCTACCTAAATTGAGGTTTGGGTGAACTATTTCAGAGAGAAGCACCGGAGAAGTTAAATTAAGCTACCGGCGAGGTAATATTAGAAATTTCCTCGCTATAAATAAGTTTCCACGGATGTAGCATTATGTCATTAACTTCGGGGCATCAGGGATTTTATTCTCAAAGAGACAACAAGAGAACACTACTAATGACTCACGTCATTGATCCGTCAGCTTATCAAGAGGAAATAATTTTTTTTAAACAGAGGAAATCAATATGATACTAAAAAAGCTGTAAGTTTCTAAGTTACTGCCCAAGTTTCATAGAGCTTTTAATAAGGGTTATATTATTTTAAGTGCAAAATTAACGATGGTGCTGAGCCATTAATGTTGTGTGAGAAATACACAACCTCCAAGGGACCGTTTGACCGAAAAAAACGAGTTTCGAGCAAAAAATTAAAAAGGGATAGGGTGCTCATGCATTTTCGCAATTGTTTGACTATTTGATTCCGACTTTTACCACAAAATAAAACATGATCAGGCTAACAATATATTCTCATTAAGATTTTCTCGTGTCCTCCTAATCTTAGCCAACACTGAGAAATGATAACGATAAATCCTTCGAACTCAGTTCGGACATTACATGCGCTGTAACTTCAGAGTTGCATTAGTTCTGCTCGGGAAATACACTGTCCCGCAGCAAAATAGAATTTTACTGGTGAATGGCATTAATTAAGATATACAACGACTTTCTGGCATGAATAATACAGCATTTTTAATTTCATTTCAACTTTTAGAGCGTTCATGACGTGAGAAAGTAGCCGAGAATCACGTCCGCGACCATGACCGTAGCCCGGGGGGGGGGGGGGGGATGACTAATCTTCTTCTTAGCTGGCGATTAAGGCCTTAAATAATTTGTCATGCACCATTGATTGATATGCCACCTACTAGTCTGCTAACCTGGAAGTTGTAGTCCTAACTCATCAAAAAAGCAATGAAAAATATAAGGGAAAATATAAAAGGTGGGACAAAAATACCTACATGGAAAAAATTAATGCCCTGCTGCAAGCATAAGACAGAGCCATGCTGTGAAAAATATTGCATGAGACGTAAATCATAAGAAATAATAATTGACAGCACACACTAATATCCATTACAAACAGGATACAGTTTATAAAAAACTGTATTATGAAATTTATTTTTCTGTGACTGCCATACTTATTCGCATCGAGAGAGGAAAGAAAATGAGAGATGGGATTGAGATGTGGCTCTAGACCACAGTGATGGAAATAGAATAGACTAAATGCCAAATTAATTAGTCTAACTAAGAATGGGTGAGAAGCCTATGAAAGGGAATGTCAAGATGAAGAAGTAAACAAATGTGTTCTGAGATACTACTAACTAAGAAGATATTGGTGGAGAAGTTAGCTTGAAAGGTTCCTCGAGTCCAATACTCGGGGTGATAATACGTAAGTAAGATGGCGGAAGTACGCTAAGGAAACCTCTTACCACGAAAGAAGCTTGGTAACAGTGCCAGACAATGCTTATCCTTATACTAATTTACGAGGCAACATGTAGGGCGCAACGTATTACACCACTCGAGACAGTGAGCGACTCCAAGCGACCGTTTGACCGAACAAAACGCGTTGCGGGCAAAAAATTAAAAAGGGATAGAGTGCTCATGCATTTTCGAAATAGTTTGACTGTTTGATTCCGACTTTTACTACAAAAGAAAACATGACCAGGTTAATAATATATTCTCATTAAGATTTTCTCGTGTCCTCCTAATCTTAGCCAACACTGAGAAATGATAACGATAAATCCTTCGAACTCAGGTCGGACATTACAGCCTACAGATTGAAATTCATTTCGATAATGGCAAAGTAGTAGCAGAGTAGTGTTTAGAAATGACGAGGTTAGCCAGCAGGAGAATTGAAGGGAGGATAGCGTCCGACCAATCTTAGGAGTGATCACCGGTGATAATTGTGATGAGGGTTTCTACATTTCACCAAGTCCGACCACAGACTCAAGACAAATCCCTTTCCCTTGGTCGCAAAAAAACTAGATTATTTGCTATGTGTATTATTTTCCGGAAAAGAGCTGGGTATAATCCTCCATTTTTCAAGGTCAATTGACACCCTTTTTTTGGTACCAGAGCAGGAATAAAAATACATTAAAACCGATAACCTCTTTCTTGAGTCAGTTGCTGATTCCAAAAATATCAAAATTCCTTTTCCAGCGAATCAAATCGACAAAACTAATGTGTATTTTACTCTGGTCCAAGTTCAAATACTCTGATCAAGTTTAACCCACTAGTCGGCTCGACTCAATAAGTATTAACCTACAAGGTAGCGACTGCGCATGGTTAAACTAGTATATTTATATATTTTTTTGCAGGTTCCCCCCACCTTTCCCCATCCATTTGAAAAACCCTAACCCCCTAATCCCTTACCCTTTCCTCCTGGTGCTGCACCCCCTGCCACACACCTTTTCGGTGGCTCGCAGGGTATTGATGTAGATGTAAATATGAAACCGTTTTCGAAAAAATGGAATTTAAATATTCAAAATGATTTTTTACTGCCAAAAAAGTATTGTCAATAATTGCCGAGTGAAGAATAGTTTCGATCTAACCTAATAAATATTTGCAACAATTGAGGGAGAAAAATTTTATAATGCCAGCCGTTTTATCAATAAAATATTAAACTATGTTTTTAGAACATCTACATGGCCAGTTCTTATGCTATGATTAATTTTATTCGTTCTAGCTGAGAAGATGAGAATAAATTTACGGTAATCCAGTAAAAATTATATCAATATCCAATGGATAACTTTATTAAAATTAGTGTTTGAAACCCCAAGTAGGATCTGTAAAGAGAGGGGGGGGTCAAGAAGTTGACAATATAATTGCTGAAAATAAGAGGTAATTCGGAATATCTTGAGGAGCGGCTTTTAGTATTGTAATATAACTGAAGAAATATAGTCATAAGGGAAATAAGAACCAGTACAGTGTTAAAATATACAGGAAAATTCTGGAAAAGTAATTTATAAGATTTAAATGCTGATATGTTCGAAATGAAGAAGCACTATGAAAAAAGAGTTATTACGAATAGAATAAAGCCGACGGTTATAAATCATATTAAGTTAGCCATTTTTAGGATGTTATGAAGACGATAAAACTATATAATACGTTCAGACAGACCAAGGTTATCAACCTCAAAATTCTACTATATATGTATATCTAATACATGGTAACATAGAAATTTAGGAATTTCCAATTTGCCAAAATCAATCGCATTAACCGTGATTATATGAGGTTATAGATTACAGGCGAATGGTTCATACACTTTCAAATTCCTGCATTTTGGCTCACACCAGCAGATGACTCCGTTTAAGTAACTTTTTCAACATTTCCCGCAGTTCTTTGACTACAACAACATAATTTCATAGGGTATTATCAAAATATTCTACTCACTTAAATGCTGGTACTGTGAACACGCATACATCAAAGTATTTCATTTATATCATAATGCAAAAAATCGACCAGTCCCTTAGTAAAAGCTGATGGGAGCTGCTCTCTTTCAAGATTCACGTATTTCTTTTCGTCGTGAGGTAATGAGGATCAGATGAAAGGCTTTTCAAGAAACGCTGACGTCTCGGGTCACGCATGCAGTGACTTCAGGTCATTATTTGAGGTGAAAGGTTCACGGGTTAACGACCAATGCTCAGCGAAATTCCCGGAAGTAATGTCGGAGAGGTTTAGCGATGCAAAGACTTTCTACTAAATCTCTTACTACGGTACACCAAACGAAGGTTATTTTTCCGAAAAATATTCTCCGGAAAACTAAAGCAAAAAATTCTAAACAATTGAGGTCCCAATGTAAACAAAACGTCGCATATAATCCCTAAATAAACATAAAAACATTGGTTAACATTTTCCAATATGGACTACACCCATAATTATAAACTCTATGCGATATGAAATGACATATTATACATCCAACGCCATGTAATCATAATAATCTACTAGAACAAAGCGCTTGAAGTACACGCAATCAAGTTTACAACACACTCCGCTGACCATAAGCACTATCAACGCTGTGAGTCCAGATCTAATAGTAACTCCGAATTTTCCGCAATGTATTAAGTATTTCACTGTCCTCATACATGGTTCATTATGAACGTAATCCGCATGATTTAATTGTGACGCGACTATCCATGGCAGTGCGGTAAAACCGGTTGGAAAATGTGGTGGGGGGTCTGTTTTCCAATGCAGCCGGTTGCCAGTTTGGCTTGAGCAGTGAGAGGAAAGACATGCCTCCGTGTGAAGGGTGTTTTTGACTTTATAACACGGCAAAGACACGGTCAAGCTCTACCATGACAATTCCCCTAGCCACACGTCTTTCATCGTTACCAACTTCCTGGCCCGGAGCAGCACCCCGGTGGTCCCCCAGCCCCCTTACAGTCCCGACTTGGCTCCGTGGGACTTTTTTTGTTTACCCGACTGAAGAGAGAACTGAAAGCAAAGCATAGGTAGACCGTGGAAAACATCCAAAAGCATGTTACACCGTTCCTGAGAGACATTCCCGTCGAACAGTTCCAGAGTGCCTTCCAGGCGTAGAAGACACGTCTCCCTAAGTGAACTGATGCAGGGGGAGAGTATTTTGAAGAATTTTAAGCATTTGTACAAGTACGATCAATAAATCTATTTTTCCCAGAGAATGCGAATTACTTTTATGGTGGACCCTGTATATAATGACTCATTCTTAAATAGAAAATAACAATTCGCATTTACTAATGATTTTGAAGAATGCGTGATGAGGGAAGAAAATAATACAGAATGTTAGTCTTAGGCGGAATTTCCAGTGGTCACATTAATCATTGAAACGACTGGATAAGAATTTTTTCACTTCCTCAGATAGCGGTCGTCGACAGCGTAAATAATAAATGGGCTCTTTGGGATCCAAGGATTCTTATTTACTGCTACAGGATCCTTGGGAACGGTAATGGCGAAACATATTTTTCTCTAAATAGATGAATTCTTCATCGGGATGTTATCTCGCAGCAAATGAGTCACATTTTAGCGTAATTACGAAACTCGTTTCCTTTACAAATAATTGAACAGAGCGTGGTTGAGCCTGATACTTCGATCGAACCCCCTTCACGTAACACATACTTCAATAAATTACGTAACATGAATGTACTGATTCGGTCATGAAGAAGAGATGCATTTTTAAAACACAAATTACATAATTAACATCAGTAGAAAAAATATCTATCACAAAAATTAACTCTACAAAACACCGATATGTGGTAATGCCCGACAATCAACAATTAATTGGACCTATTTTTGCAATTTCAACAATTTCTCACATAACTTACGATTTCATGCAATCGTAGGGAATGTATAGACGTTGGTGGTCGATAAATGATTCTCGATATAGCGCATTATGTCTCTCGTTTTAATGTTGTGATGCGACACGGTTCTCATAACGACGACGGATATTTTGAAATTGGAGTGAATGATATAGCTATCCTTTACGTCAGTTATGAACGCTTTACGTGCAAAAATAGGGCACGTCAAATTTTTATATGACGTTTAGTGCAAGCAGTTTAATTAAGAAAGCTAAGCGCCGTGATAACATCACGTAAAATATAGCTCCTGGTCATATATTGTCGTGAGGGTAGCCCAACTAGGAGGAGAAGGATAAGTTAAAGTGAACAATTCACGAGCAATGAAACAAGCATAAAGCAATGCAACAAATTCAAAGTGTAAAAAACATTCACTTTGACCGGAATCGTGGCGAACCATGTGGCGAACGATTTTTACCCTTTGAAATGACTACTTTTAAAGTAACTGTCGCAGCATTTCCCGCAACTTCTTTGAATTTAAAAACATAACACTGTTTCGGAAATCTTACTGGTCACCTTGAGGGAAGACAGGAGCTTTTTAATTGGCTGAGCTACTTAACCATACGCCAAATAATACAAGCTATGTCTCTAAGGACTCTAAGGACTCTGTCTCTATGTCTCTAAGTAAGGACTATGTCTCTATTATTAATGAAGTAATCCTAAAAATTTTCCCATTTTATTTATTTAAAAGCGACGTTTCACCAACTCTGCCCGATTTATAATTAAGGAGAGAGATATGAGGTGATGGGTGTCGTTTTTTTATATTTTACTAGTGTGGGGAAGGAGGAATATGGGAAAATATGCTTGAAAAACTTTTAGTGTCCTTATTAAAGACCAACGTAGGGAGTATTCCCAAGTTATTTTATTACTGATATGTACCACGAAAGTTTTAATCGTGTGCTTTCTAAGTTATGTTCTTGTATAATGGGAAGAAACGTCAAAAGTATCTCGCCCAACATCAAACTTGCTCGCAGTTATCAATCAGTAAAGATCCCGACGGCTATGGAGGGGCCTGGAGTAATTAAATTCAAATTATTGACGGATATATACCAGAGATTCGTTACGTACAATTCGAGAACATGTTCGTCTAGACAATTTTTAAGATGTGAGTGTGGAGAAGGATGGAAAAGGCAAAGTGGACAGGAAAGTAAACAAACGAGGAAATACTAGGCATGGTAGGGGAGGAGGAAAGGTCCATAGGAGACAGGAATAGTAGAAACAATACATTTTAATTGGCGATGGAATACTGAGGACTGTGGTGGATGTTAGAATGTTAGGCAAACGGGGTAGGGGGAAAATAAGATAGACGAATGAAGAGAGATAGAATATGTAGATGTAATTGAGGAAAAATTTAATGCAGTGTGGGATGTCAGGTTGTCAATTTTGATAGCGCTGGGAAGTATAGACATGATCAGTCTGTCCCTATAAACAGTATGTAGACTACAATAATAATCATAATTCACTGGTACGCTTGCTGTTTCGAAACCTTCTCTTCCGACTAGCTGTCCCACAAGGTGACAGCTATCCTGAATCGGTGTCGGATGGTAAAATCGATGATGGATTTTGAATCATCCGGTCTTGACATCACGAATAGCATTAGAGAGCATTCAAAGCGATTTGTGAAGGAATACATACATTCGTGAGCGGGGTTCCCATGCCTACAGAAAATTTAATTCAAGGAATATGTCGATAAATCGGCGGGAAAAGAAGTATACAATGAATCGCTCAGAAAATTTAGAGAGGGAGGACATTGACCAGAAGAAGCCTACCAACGATGTTCCCTTTCAGTATGCTGTTTGAAGTACTGAATAGCAATATCAATACTTTTTTACCAGTAAAACTGCTACTTGGATCAGATTAAAAATTCATTACTTGGGTATAATTGGTAGATTTTGGAGGTATTAATTACCGAACTTCCGAGTAACTGCAGTATTAAATATTAAAAAGAGCAATTATAATAAGATATGTTTTTTTATGTTAGCTCAAATTAGAACTCAAGAAAATAGTAACGTGTATTTTTACTTGCGAGTTCCGAAATTTGCTCAGCGTCTCCGGATGTGTATGAATGTTGCGCCTTTTGCTTGCTGTCTTGTCATTATTGACTTATTGGGAACGTCTGGCCGCCCTACTTTCAGTAAAGACAATATTTAGTATTTATTTATTTCGCAAAGAGCCCTGAGGAAAGAATTGTATGTCGATCACACTGAAAAAAGGTCTAATTCGTACCCCTACATATTTTTTTAAAGGTTTTTTAATAAATTCCGTTGATGGGTAATTCCTCCCAGAAACGGGGTAGGCCTGGCTTCCTTAGAGTTTTATCTCTTCCGCATCCATCATCAAAGAGAACAGGTAAACCACAGCGAAGGGTTATTGAACTGGATGGTAGTAATGGCGTCCATCCCTTTCGCCCTGCGGGCCGCCTAAGCAACGTTTCATTCAACAAGAAAATATTAACTAACTCTGAATAAATAACATTTCAATCAATCTCATGCATCCATACTTATTTAGTTGTTATAACGGATAATCTTTTCAATCTAACATTAAACATCATACGATACCCTATCTAAGAAATCCGATTGATGAGTATGCACAACATCCTTCCGCGTTCGGAAGAATTTTTCTGATCAAATCACGGAAACCCCCAACGTTCAATATTCAATGTTTCTATTCAATATTCCACACCATTTTCAACAAATTTGCGGGAAACATTGACGACTGTCCAACCAAAAGAGTTCTTTTAAATACATTTAGCCTTTCTAATACTGCATACTACAATCTAATTAATTAAATCTATAAAATTTTGATAGCATGCTCAGATATATATATATATATATATATATATATATATATATATATATATATATATATATATATATGTGAGCATGCTATCAAAATTTTATAGATGGCCGATATATATATCGGCCATTTAAAGTCCCCATCCATTTCAGATAATTCTTGTTCAATTTGTGGTGCTTAAAAATTCTTCTGATGGCCTTCTTTACAGTCGGTCAATAAAATGTACGAATATAACCTTTATTAGAGGACAATTTTGAATGATACGTTGTCTTTACATTTTTACACTCCTTTCTTGGTTGTAACTGCATTCTGAGCGGTGTGCACAGTGGAGAATTTTCACAAAAATATAGAAGATTGTGGTAAAAAAAATATTTTCGAAGAAAAAAGAGGAGATGCGATTAAAGAAAGATATTATTAAGAATAAGGAGACGTGATTAGTACAGTGGGTAGAGCGCTAGACGGCGCGGTGGGATTGATTCTCAGGGAGGACTCTGGGTACCCTCTCAGCGTCACTCAAGCTGTTTGATTATTCGCGTACCAGGTCTTCCTGAAACACGGGTACAGGGAAAGGAACTGGCTCCCCTTCCCTGATGTGTGAATTTCACACACTGTTGGGTTTCGCATTACGTGAGCTCTACCCTTACCTGAAAAACGAACCTTCTGGTTGATAACTGTGGTAGATAAAGCATGAAGAACAAAGGGATTGGTTTCACAATGAGATTTTCGGACTTTCAACAAATAATACTCCTAGGTACCTTTGCCAAGAATATCTCACTTTATCCTTGTATATGATTGCTTCACGATCTAAACACTTGATTTTCTATTTCCCTATATCCAATGCCAGCGTTCTAATCTCGGAAAGACGTTACAATCGAAATGGTATCAACGAATACACATAAATTGAACGACGCGGTGAAATACGTGTAAATCAAACAATCGTTCATCTACCCTGACAACCATGTGGGATGGTACACATTTTTGCAGAAAAGACGCAATCGGATATAAATTTGGTAGAAATGCCACCATGAGATAGTTCAATCAGAATTTCAGGTATGCAGTTGGAGAAACAAATTTGATTTCACATTTGAGATTATGTAAAAACTTGATGAAAATTCCAAATTTGTAATTTATTACGATAAACTAGTTAGTTTCAAGTATAATCCAAATTAAACTTGCTAAATGAAACAGTTTCTGGCGTCACTTGGCGGAAATTCTTCATATTTAAATTGAATTTAAAATACTTCGCCTTTCCACATAAACCACTTTTATTACTACCTAGGTTTCGTTATGGTATAACATCATCAGATAACATCAGATGATGTTATACAATAAAGAAACCTAGGTAGTAATAAAAGTGGTTTATGTGGAAAGGCGAAGTATTTTAAATTTAATTTCAATTAAACTTGCTATATTATTGACAAAAATCCGCTTTGTATTATAATGGAAGCTTTGGAAATTTATCTTCAAGCACAGAGTCAATGTTATTTTCCAAAATTCCATTGCCCTTAAAATAGAAATAACTTTGCGAGAAGCATTTGACTATTTATTAGCCTCCATTTATTATATTATAATTGCTCTCTTTTAATCTTCAAAGATTCAATCAGAGCAAAAAAGGACTAGAAATAATATTTAAATGACCAATACGTTAGGCGTAAATTTCCGAACGAACAAGCCAATCAAATGCAGAGTTCGACATCATTGCGTGAAGATAATACGGAAAAATGTATTTGATTTTGAGAGATTTATGTGCCATAAATGATCGTAGATTTACCGATTAAAATTTTCCAATAGCAAATTAATATTTTTTTTCAAAAATCAATAAATAAATAAATAAATAAATATATATATATATATATATATATATATATATATATATATATATATATATATATATATATATCTTCCAGATGAAACTTTTAAAAATAGTCACTGGGAAGAAATGAACGATGCACAGGCAGTGACGTCAAACGCTGAAAGATATACGCATTACGCCTATTAAGGCATGCCTTGCTATTGATTCGACATACATTTAATGGCAGCATTGCTGTATTTTGAGTTTTCATTGATAATGAAACAAAAAAACATATTTTGAAAAACTCCTAAACAGAGGTAAGTAATCAAGTGTTGATATCTGCATTTATGGACACACGTATTTATATTCTGCTAACCCCACATATGTACCGCAATAACTGAGAAGTAAAATTTGAATTTATTATGCGGAAAAATGAATTCATATTAAGTTTTCAAAGGTATTTTAAATTTCATGCCGGAGGAAATGCGTCGAAGACGAAAAGGAATGATTTTATAGGTAGTTATGGGTTGTTTTCTCAATTTTCCTTTAATTCTTAGTATTTTTCATCAAAAAATAACTCCCCCAGAATGAAAGGAACGACTTTTCTGTGAGAACTTCTTTCGTGCAGAATTCATAACGGACGCTTATGTGGGAAAATTAAATCGTACTAACGATTGCCAGGCTTATGTGGGAAATTTTAATTGTACAGACGATTACCCTGCGCTGCTGTCATTAATGCTAGATATTTATTAATCCCATAAAATAATATTTCGATGAGTATAGGCGAGTGACCTAATGTATTGCAAATAATCGTGATAAAGTATAACCAAAGCATAAAAAATTCTATTAAGCTAAGGTAACTAACGTGCTGCTTTACCAAAACACAGAAAAAAGGTGAACCCCTGAACTGGAATGATTGTCGCATTTCAGCAAAATGAAAAACCTTAAAATAATTCGAAGGATGCACCTTCGTTTGCTGCGCCAGCTGCTTTGGGTAGCACTCGAGCTATTCCTGTAATAAGTGGTTCGTCCTACCTTGTCCCTTCAATCAATTTTCCAATTCTTCTTTCCTCAAACTGCAGCCCCGAATCTACAATAATCATTTCAGTTTATGTTTTCCCTGTTGAGCATTGCAGAATCCATAACTAATACCATCCATAGAAGTACAATATTCTTCATCTTATCATACAAGGGTGAATCGCACTAGGGTAAATATCCGATAGATGAAGCGTATAGTTTCTGAAGAACCTCAAGATATAAAATAACCATATCATTGAGAGTAGAGGTTGAAATAATGATCGTTTTTGCGAATGATTGCCAATACTGGCTCAGCGATTATGGCATGGCATATTGGCTAAGCGACACAGAAGGAAGACATGACTAATGAGAGTTAATGCGACAGAAAGAAAATACCTCTGGGTAACTCTGGGTAACTAAATTAACATAATTTTCGACTGGTGAACGATACCAGGAGTTACGATTACAGTAAGGAAGATCTCCGGGGATTAATCATTATCTTAGAATGTAAGAAACAATATAGGAGGAACAATTTTGTGATTTCCTTGTAAATAAATCCCCATGCTATATTGAAATGTTATTGATACAAGCAATCGCAGTCCTATCATAGTGTGCTTATGTCATGTCTGAGTTTTAATGTCAGTCTGCTAATGAAAATGAAGTCAGGAAAATGATGTTTTATTTTTTGTGTGTAAATAAAGCAAGGATAAAGCTTTTTTCCGCAAAACTAATTTTATTTCGAGTAAAAGTGCTATGTGCCTGTTTTATTATGGATTCCTTCCCCTACATCAACCCTGAAATTGTGTATCTTTTAAGTTTTATTTACACTTCTACGTATTAGCCGTTGGTAAATATGTAAAACAATATTAGCACTATTTCCATCAGATATTTGTAGACAAGTGCTGTGCCGATGGTTAGAAATATTCTGATGCATTTTTCCGTGAAAGAAGATATCTTTCATTAAATTTATTTAAAAAATTAAAGATGGATATTTTCGATAGTTCCTAACGACAGAAATATTTTATACAAATCGCGAGAATACCCTCTTGTATAATATAATTGTTCCTTATTCAGTTTTTCTTAATTTCTTCCTGCATTCATATTATCCAGAATGCCCAACCCGCTTACGCCACGGCCTTTCTATCCCGGCCTTCAAAATCTTACTCCGTCCCAATATTTCCTCAGCCCACTTTATCTGTCGTATCGGACATCTTACTACTTCCTTTCTCCCCTCACCATATGTAAAACTTAAGCGTTTATCTTCCCTTATCTCCAACTTATTGTCTTCATTCTTCGCCCCGCTCCCGCACCCTAAAATCCTAAACCTACGATCGTCTCCTTCCCTCAAAGACCAGGTTAAAATCCACAAACACAGTTCTACCCTCCTCAGGGAAGTGTTTAATAATCCTTGTTTTGTCTTTAATTGACATATTTTTCATCAAATCTCTTCTTCTTGCAACTACTTCTTTTGCCAACGTAATTCTTTCGTTCTCCCCCCTACTAAATCACATTTTCTTTAATGTTTTTGCCCAAAGAGTATAGTTTATTCCCTTCTACTAGCTAATGCTCAACTTAACTCCCCTAATTCTCCGTAACACTATTACTTTCGTTTTATCTTGATTAATCTTCATCCTTTACTTATTATAGCGCTCCCGAAAGTCACACAACAAGAACTGTACAAAGGAATGCAGCGTAATTAATGAGAAGTGGTTGAGTGATTTCAGGGTTTCGAGACACTTTATTTCTTCCGTTAAATGGTATAAATAGCGACGGCTGAGCTAGAAACTGATTCTACTCGCTGCTATTTGCACGAGACGGCAACAATTTGTGACGAAGAGGAGAAATACTTAACATTCCCACTGAGAGAGAGAGAGCCTGAATCATTCCTTCTAATTGGTTGCAGGGGTTTGAATTAAAAAACAACCATTTAGCGATCCCGAGGTTAACTTGTCAACCTGATGTCAGTAATTTCGGCTTTTTTGAATAATCGAAGGAGCGTGAGGGGTAAAACACGAACAGGAGCGAATTAACGGCCGAGATGCCACGTCATTTCCAAGGAACACTTCATACATTTATGCACAATTTCTGAAAACTTCCTCTCGGGTGTATAATCTTTTTGGGAGAGTCCTCACTACCTGACGTACATTTTATCATGAATCTAGAGTTTCATTCTTCCTACCGAGAGCGTCATCAGCTCGGCTATGGCTAAGACGCTTGGAACACTTTCGAAAAAAGTCATCGAGAAAATCTTCAATCAAAGACAAGATTCAGTAGGGATACATAGTGGTATATATTTTATATAATCAGCAGCTTACAGCTTTGTCGAAAGATCTCAGACTAAAAACCGAGAAATCCTGAACGCGGTCGCTCACGAAAGCGCACCGCTTGGATATTCATAAGAGAAGTCTCATGGATACCTTCTGCAAGTCCCGAACAACCATGGATATCAAAAGGTCGCCCGTCGCGACTTGTCTCCGACGGGCGTCCCGCAGGGCGGCAAGGGGTGGAAGGACAGGGACGGAACGGGAAGGGAGATCCTAGCCACGATTAGGCGGCATCGGGGAGCCATTAAAAAAGGGAAAAGGCGGGAGTGGGTGAGAGAGAGAAAGAGAGAGGGATTCAGGTAGAATGGAGGCCAGAGGAGACGACCCTCTCCCTCCCCCCACCATCTGAACTGAAGTGAGGAACGACACAAAATATTCCATCAATAGCTTGGCGGGCGGAAGAAGAGCGACGTTCGGTGAATTATGCGTTGTTTGTCGAGAAAGTCAGGGAGGGCGGAGGAGGGGAGAAGAGAGAGAGAAAGACAAAGGGAGTAAGGGGAGGATATTAACCCAAACCTCCTCTTCCTTTTATTATAAAGACCTTGGAAGAAAGAAAAGGGGCTTCGTTTCGATTTTTTTTTTACTCCTTGCCTCCCACCCCCGCCCCTTCAAGCATACCCTTCCTCCCCGCCCCCCTCCACCCGGTGGGAAGGAAGTGGGGACGTGTCAGGCCCCCGGACCAAGGCCGGCGGCCTCCCGAGACAACAAACAACTCTGTCTTTTGAGCCGATCGATTTGCCGCCGCGCGTAAATAATTCGGTCTCCCGGGGCAACTCGAACTGCGAGTTCAAGAGCAGTCTCAAGGGAGTCCCCACCGTTCACCTTTCTCTACTCCCTCCTCCCCCCCCTTTCACCCCACCCCTTTCCTCCACCCGACCTCCTCCCTTCCTCCGCGCCACCCCCACAAACCCTTTTCCAATTCACATCCACAGGGAGAGGGCATATTAGGGTAACATGGTAAATTGATAGATCCGGCCAATGAGATATAATGTTAAGCCATAAAATTTTAACAATTTTTCTCGTACTTGTCATTATTACTAGCGTACAGAGGGAAAAACAAGATAAAAATCATGAATTTTCACAATATATAATTATACAAAAATATTATGCGTATAATTAACGATTTTATAGTGATTGTTACACTATAGATTACACGCTAAAGCATCTCAGGGAATATCAAATTTCATACATTTATGAAATAAGCAAAAACTAAATGATTTAAACTTTAACATTTATCGTTTCATGGGTAATTTTAACTTTAAAATCCCCACCAAATCAACAAGATTGAAAAGAGATGGAGTGGGAAATCGCGTTGAGAACTTTGAGAAAATAAGTTGACGGGGCTTGGCCTGATATCACATGACTTAGGCCGCATTCAGAGAATATTTGTGAAGACGATTCAACAGAGAAAGCATCAATTGAGCCATAAGGCAACAGTTCGAGGCAGATCTGGTAGATGTGTCTACAATTTTTAACTCTACATATCATTGACATTCACGTAATTCCCCGCGAGTCGCAGGAAGGGCGTTTGCCCGGGTAATAGTTGCGCAGGGCATTATGGCTTATTGCAAAAACGTCCTAGGGACAGACCTATTGATTTGTTCGTGTTTTGCTCTCTTAAATTATTTAAAAACGAATCTTTTAACACCTGTAAAAAAGAATATGTCTTTATTGCATCATTACTCTCTCACCTATATAATCAGCAAGTAAAAAAGCATGCTTTAAATATCCCTGTAATGAGTTTAATCTTGAGCTTCAAGCCTCCCCAGCGATTACTATCCCGTGTCACCCAGTAAACCAATTTATTCGTTCACGGCAATTTTTCAAACACCACGTAACTTTTTTCAAGTATAAGAAAATCAACGCTACGGGGTAGTTACAGAAACTTAGATGGGGCCCGATCACGAAGACAGCGTACAGTGACCAGTGTATTGGGTCTCCTGCGCCGATGATCCAGGTTTGAATCTCAATGATGGCGGATTCCGACCTCTACTTGTGGGTGTCCTGTTGAGAGATCTTCAAGTGAAGATTCCCTCCGTCAGGTGAGACGTTGAACCGTATTGACCCTTCGGCGCCTTTCTTTAAGAATAGGACGATTTCGACGCTGTATTTCCTTAAACCCTTCCCCCTCTTCCTAAACCTATCGACCAATAGCTGACCCACCAAGCCCAAAAGGTGCAAATGACCTCGGTTGTAGGTCATCTTATGAATAATCCTTCCACGAAAATGGCAAGCCAAACTAAGGTGTTTAGAAAGGTAATAGAGGCAATTGCGTTGAATTTTAATAGCATGGGAGTTACTTATTACCTCTGTATTGAAAAATAATCAAAAATAATATCCTAAACGGGGATCAAAAATAATTACCGGATGAAACAAAATAAATGAAATATCATCATTTATACATTTGAGAACATTTTGTTCCCATGAACAGTGCGATACAAAAAAATTCCAACAATTTTTGACTTCGGCTAATTCTATTGTGAAATTCCCGAAAATGAGGTAACTGAAGGTGGGTACCCTAACGCTCCCTGCCATATCCCCTCTTGGAGGACTTCTGGGTACTGCATGAAGAATCTCCTAACTCCCGCATCAATAATAGTAAACTGACGGTGACTTCCACCTCTGTGAGTCCTTGGCAGTCCCTAACGTCAAAAATTCATGTGCGATTTTAACGTCTGAGAATTCTGAGAGACTCTCAAGGGTTCGGAGATGATTATTTAGTGGGACCTTGACATTTAAAAAGAGATTTATCCGCAAACAAACTCCCCTCAAATCTCGAAAAGCCAAAGTTGTGCCCCAGGGGTTCCCAACCGACGCTTCGTTCCCCTTTCTAGTCATACGATGAACACTTGTTATGATAAATTGAACAACACATAGCACACTGATTCGGGTAAAAAATTTAAAATTCTGCAAACCTAATGTTCATGTCTTAATTTTTCATTTCTACTCCAAAAATAACTTAAGCATTAAGTGCTTCTTAAAAATTTAATGATTCTTAAAAATTCTAAATCATCATTATAAAACGCATTAAAAAATACTCAACTCACTATCTCACACACTGGGTTATTTTTTGTGACAGCAAGACAAACTTAAATGTATATTTTGCTTCGGGACAGTAAGCACTGGTGAGTTCCATAAAAAACTCTACAATTGACAAAATTATTGATTTTGAAATATATCTCAAAATCAGGTAAAGGCGGGAGTTAAAATATAATTTTCTAAAATGGAACCATTTCTTTTCCGATAAAACTCAACGTCCAAAATTCTAACACTCGAACTTTCACGCGAATATCCCGCAAGCTTTCATCGTGTCCGAGAGAATCCTTTCGCAGAAGTAAACAGCGATTGTTTCGAATGACAGAATCGCGCGGGATGACGCGTCACGGCACCTTTGTTTATAAACACTCCTCGTCCGCATCAGACGGCAAAAAGTTTCACTTCCGCCTGGGTCAGAACGCCTTATATTTCTTTCGTGAGAATAAAATGGACTCGTTTCAGCCGACCTCCTCTCCCCGTGAGAACTCCAAAGACGGCGAGCGCACTTCCACCGATCGTAAATCTCCCAGCGCGCCCCTGACATTGAGGCAAAATCCATGCTCCCACATGAAGCCTAGGAGTAGTAAAAAGAGTGAGGAAATAATACGTTCCCAACCTTCGGCCGCAAGCCTTACCTGTCCCCTTATGCCTACCCCTGTGCCCTGCCATTATGTTCGCTTCGAGCCAATACCCCTCACATCTCGCACATATATTTTCAGACGTGATTACTCAAGCGCAGCAATACCATTCGGTCGTGATTTCACCACGCGACTCCTTGCTTACGATGAGGAATTCTCTCAAAAGTTTTCAAACATCCCTCACGCACCCACCTCCCTCCATTTAGATTTAGTTTTGTCCTCCATCAATTCACGCAAACTCTTCTTTTATTCCTAGGGATTTTCCGTACGATCTATGACCAGAACACTGAAGGAATAAAACCGTTACCAAACCCTTCCCGGAGATCACATGTATTTTCAATAAAAACCTCATGCGATTCTTAAATCGATCTCATCAAACTAATAGCAAAATTCTTTCGTGTCCGGTAGGATATTTTTATATACAGCAATGTGATAAAAATTTGATGTTACCGAAGGGGAATGAATATTTTTTTAAATGTACCATATTATCTTCCAAGCCATAATTAATTCTGCAAATCGTGCGCGTTCCATGGCTTTAATCACGCCATCAACGGAGAAATATAATAATCCCGTATGCTTCTAGGGACATAGGGACAGAGGAAAGAAATATTATTCGCTGAAGCACGCATATTCTGCATGACCTTTCAGATGTTGTGGCACTCAATGAAATTTATCACATGCGGTTTTTCTTTCGAAGTAATTTCAAGTGGTATTTTGATTAAGTTTTACCAGAACGCTCCATCCCTTCCGTTTATATATATATATATATATATATATATATATATATATATATATATATATATATATATATATATATATATATATATAAGCCCACTTCCGCTATCTTAGTCATAACTTAGCGTTATGACTACAATACTGGCGAAATAATATTGAATTTTAATGAAACTGAGACGGAGTTTTGAGTTAATTAAGTGGCTATATGTTATTATTGTTTATGTCAATTTGTAATTTAGGCACAGTTTATAACTTATAATGGCTAAAAAAAATAAAAAAAATAATGAAAACTATTGAATATGACGCTCACTAAGTTGGCGTGAAAGTGATCTACACTAAAATGTATCTCAATAACACCGTGTCTATCCAGCAAGAGCAATGCAATCAATTATCCAATATCTTCTATCTTTGTTTCATATTGAATGAATAACAATATTAATGGTGATGACAATAGTATGGTGCAACGTTAACAGAGAAATTTCGAAGGGTCGGAATTTCATACATGTAAATGGTATACAAGGATAATAGGAAAAATAATAGTGCCTTAATCAGATATTTAAATTGCCATAAAAATTCGCGATTTTAAGTAAACATCAGTATTCCAAAAGATACATTGACTAGGATGTGGCTATTTAAAAATTCTTAAAACCCTACTGTCAGTTTGAAGTAAACAATAGCTACTATGGATTAGGTATCAAACTCACCAAAGACGTTCCTTAGCTCATATTTAATCAGAACCAGAGTTAACAAGAGACTGACTATCACTATTTTGTAGTCTACAGTTTAAAGTAGAGTTGAATGGACAGGAACTGGACTTTGTCACATTTCTTGGCTTCACCTAAAAAGATAAAACCTGACACGCTACACTTCATTAAACTCTTCATCACTTCCTTATACATTCTGCCTCCCTCCATTCATTTCAATTCGCCTGTCCTTTTTCCTACCCCTACCTCGCTTTTGTAACTTCCTCCCCTCTATCACAGTATTCAACAATCTATTGCCAATCCAAATGCTCTACTTCCATCTTTCCTGCCTCCTTTAGAGTTTCCTCAACAATGCTCTCTCCTCTCCCACCATTCTCAGTGCTTTTCAGTTTATTTTCCTTTCCGTTCATTTTACCGTTTCGACATCCACAAACTGATCTCGAAAACCTCCAATCTACGGCTATTATCTTCCTTCATGACCGAGTTGCCTCGCCGCACTAACCCATGCTTTTATCAAAGTCTTCACTAATCTTTTCTTAACATCCTCACTTAGCGTCACTTTCATCAACTCCATACTACTTCTGAAAGCTTCTTTGCATAATACAAATAAACTCATGTCCCCACTACTTTGGCCATCTTGGTCCAACACACCTCCCAAGCTATGTAAACTGGTGCACCTATTCTAGTTTATGCCCTCCTAATTTAATGTTTACTTCGTCCTCCTTGTTCTCAAAGATCGCCTATGTATTTGATTCAAAATTAAAAGCGTTGCATTTATAAATGATTACGTTGGTAGTTCCTGCTTGCTTGTTTTGCGTGACGTCGTACCGAAAGCTATTTTCATGAAATATTTCATTTTATTTGAACTAAAAGTTATATGAATATGTCATAAATAATTTTCAGCGTGCCATTCAGATATAGTTCTCACGTGCTATTCCACATAAGCATTGATTATAATTCCTTGTTTTTACTGTTTCTATGATATCAATAAATCAGGAAGCATGCTATACTGCTCAGATACATATACATCAACAACATGAGAGAGTATTATGGCGTTCCCCCGGATGATTCATAACACATAATTGATAAACTTTGCTCACAACTCGCAAAAGCTTGAACGATTTTAAATG
Organism: Hetaerina americana; assembly: GCF_022747635.1. Lineage (NCBI taxonomy): Eukaryota > Metazoa > Arthropoda > Insecta > Odonata > Calopterygidae > Hetaerina > Hetaerina americana. Next base: position 33,512,920 of record NW_027287538.1, read on the forward strand.
CGTTAAGCTGATTTGTTTCAGGGCGTAACATGCCGGATATGAAACGACTGAGTGAAACAGACTATCGTGACACCTCATCGCTTCCTCTCAGTTTCACATTATTCCCAGGTTTCCCAGACAAATCATTTGCATTTTCCGGTGGTTTAGGGCCTACAGTAAAATAAAGAACAGTTTCACCATTTTTCGAGCTCTTCCCAGAGAGGCGGAGACCGTTGGCACACGCAAAACGAAAATTCTGGCTCCTAACCGAATTGAGAAAATATATTCAGATCTTCAACGTAAATGGAAATCATCTTTTTTTTATTCTTTCCCCGTATCACTGAATGAGAAAATAGACTCATGCCCACAATACGCAAACAACGTTAATACGCTAAGATTTCCCAATAACTACGTTAAGTCACCTGGGAACGCGTGAGTTGTGGCAATCAATTTTTCGAATATGTTTTTCCTAGTAATATCAACATCATCAAACGCTGAATATTTCATGAGCCCTACTTCTTGAAAGTGAAAGAAGCTTATGCAATTATTCATCAGTAATCGTAAATTAAAGAACAACCATCACGGCAGGCAAATTTTAACGTTTATCACGTCCCGGGGAAAAGCTTTTACCATTAAAAAGCGTTTAAACAGTTGCTACATCATGATCAAGAATAATTGTTTATTTGACAAAAAACGTCAGTGAATATCAAATAAAACGTTATTCAGTTTATGATTAACAATATCTAGCAAAAAATTGATGAAAATACAACAAAAAAGTTGAAAAAATTCAATTCTAAAGAAAACATTTCTTCGTCAGTTCAAAAGTATTTTCAACGAAATTTGTCCTACGAACTCATGATTGATAAACACTAAATGATAATATGAACCATCTCACAAATCTGCCACCTTGCATAGGAAAAACAAGATTTCGAAGGAAGTAACCAATTTTAGTGTCAAAAGTATTGAAGACCTCGATATTCACGCCAAGGTTCCTATGCTTAAACAATATTTTTAAAGTATAAATATTAAAAACTCACAATATAACAAACTTTCCGACCTTTCTAAGCAAAATATCAGCGTGGGCACGTGGCAAATTTCGAGGTAAATGGGAAAAGAATTGCGTTTATTGATTGACTACTTTTACAAGTATGACTTAGAAACTAGTTAGAATCAAGCGGATCTCTGGCCATCAGGCCAGGCAACAAGAATGCCAAGTCGTCACGCACTCGGATCGCACAGATGTGTATCCTTGAGCCATGGAATGCGCATGCAAAGGGCACGGGTCGCCTCCGCCTCCGTATTGCAAGCCCACGTGCGATAACGATCGGCGGATGTGAAACATATCCCGCTCAGGTCACGTGCGCGTATTTCAGCAAGAAATAATTTCCCACGTCCATCTATTAATTAAATTGTTTGCAAAAGATCCATGGGTATTCTTTCTCAGTTTTCTCTGAAACCTATTAAGAAAATTATAAAACAAAACAACCTGGATGGAATATAACACATCGTATTCTGACCTCCTCGTCATTTGAAGATCCTCGACATAATTATGCTTCCTTTTTGGTTGAAAACATTGTGCCCTTGAAAACGTAAAATACATCCGTAATCAATTTACAGTCGAGATAAGAGAGTGACTAAAGATTATAGATTAGTTTAAAAATAAACGTTCAGTGCAGTAAAAATCCGATCTTTAAAGCCTTCGTCATTTCAAGTACTGTTCTTTAGTTAATTTGTAAAAAAATATCGATATAAAAGTAGGTTTTCCATCGTCTTTAATGCAATTTTCTAAAATTATAGATGTCTTTATGAGACTTTTTATGCGTAAGAACAACTTTATGAAAAATCAACATTTAATCAAAAATAATATTAATATCCATTCACGAAGGTAATTAATCAGCAGAGTATTGGGCGCTTTACATTCACAGCCTGACATAATCTGACAGTTCTGTCGCTGAATTATAATCCAGAGTATCGGTCGGGTAACTTATTTGGGATAATTTCAGAGAAAAATTATTTAAGTTTCACGACAGCCAAAGTTCTTTAATCGAATTAAAACTTATTTAATAATTCATACTTTTTTGGTAAATATAGCCGTATCAATCAAAAATGTGATTCCCCTGTCGAAGATATTTTAACAGATTATTCGGATTTGTTGGAGAAAGAGGTATTAAGTTTTTACGATCGGTGTCTGCAGTATTCTGGTAGTAGTAGTAGTTTTGAGGGGAGGCGACCGACAGCTAAGGTCATTTGCGCCATAGGGGAAGGACAGGAAAGGATGAAGGGTGGAGAGAAACCCGGCGTCGGCATTAGCCTACTCTTTACGAAAGGCGCCAAGGGGTCCGCGGCTTAACGTCCCATCCGACGGACGGCGTACTCACTCAAAGTGCCCTCCACAAAGCACCTCAAGTAGGGATCGAGATCCCTTTGAAAAATATTCAACACCGCCGGGATTTGAACCCGCGCCCTCAGGGTGGGAAGCCAGTACGTTAGCCCCCGCACCATCTCGATCCCCCTGCAGTATTCTGTTTCAATAAATGCAGCAGAATATCTGAAATGTGGGATACAACCCAATGCTTTCAAAAAAAAAAAAGAAGAGAGATCGAAGCCTGCTTCACAATTACGCGGACAGCCCTTAAATTCAGAAGTAGACGTTTTTCTCAGAAAAAGAAGATTGCAGGGGAGACCTTCCCCAGGCAGAAAAGGGCGTCTCCTCCAGAGTCCTTACTCCGAACGTATTCACGCGAAATGACGTGTTTCACTGGAACAAACGCAGTTCAATGATTCATAAGATTGGCCGTGAATCGAATTGACCAATTTCCTACACTCCCGAGTCTCAATACCGATCCCCCAGCACCTCCTACATAAAATATACGAAGGAATCTCGCAAAAAAATATAAACTTCGATAGCAAATCTTGAGCGATTCAGCTTGTCAGCCAAGTCGATGAAGAATAAGATAGTTCTCAGCCGTAGATTGCTTTAGCCTTTGGAGAGAGTATTATCACTGGCGACTTTAATAATTTGTGACAATCTACACTTTCTCATCCCCTTTCGGTTAATTAATAAACACATTTGATCTTAAATAATTTTAATCATATCCTAGCTCTGCTTTGCCAAATGTCAAACAACTCATCAACGAGACTAGGGTACAATATGTTTTGTAGTGCCTAGTTTCGGTATAAAATTCCATTCGTTTTGTTGAAATGGCTACGTATGCCGTAAAAATGAACCATCTGTGTAGGCCATTTTATTTTGATGGCCTCTATTAATAATAAACCATCCAGTGAAATTTAGAAAAATCGATAAGAAAAAATATTGCTAGCGGGTTACTTAAAAACCTATCAAGAAAAATCTCTTCATTTTTATAAAGGTCCACATGTTTCTAATTTTTCGTGTGCACTAGAAACCAAAATATTTTAGACAATAGATTTTTTTTACTATTACGTGAATTAATTTCACCGAAATTCGAGCTGAAGGGGTTTTGATACCTCTCATTATGGTTGAGTATGTCCCAAAGTTTATCTTTCAAGGAAAGGAACTTGGGCAGTAGTGTTTACAAATGTGAATAAAAATCCGGAAAATACAACTGAAAGTGAGTGTTCGATTGGATTAATGAAAATATTTGCAATTGTCTAACCAGACTTTTTTTTAAATTGGACCCTAATATCATACTTTGGTTTAGAGAGAAAATGTTTCGTAATGTGGCCAGGCATGATATTGCATCGATAGCTTTAATATAAATACTGATTTTAAGTCCAATACATAATTACTTAATTAAATATATCTGCTGAGGCCAATTATGTCTACGGTCTTTCCTTGCTTTTTCTTCTTGAAGTGAATGCCTTAATCTTCAGTTAGCACATATTTTACATTTGATTTACAATCAAAAGAACAGGTATACATCCCCTTTATCTGAAACAGCATGGAAAATAATCAATTTATAAGATGAAATTTTACCAAAAAAACAACAAATATTGTGAATATACCTTACTAAAGTACGAGTATTGATTTATTTGGCAATTAAAGGTTCAGTAAAGCGGAATTTCCGCTTTTACTTTTATAAGCGAGCAAATACATAAAAACAAGTAAACATGTACGTCGTGTAACTCTAAATAGTAACGCACGATGCTGTAGAAATTCCATAGCTCTACATCTGTTTCTTCCAGCTTCCTGAATTATTCCCTATGAAACCTTAAGTTAGAATAAAGCAAAAATATTAGCTCATATCATTGACGCCACATGGTACCCTAAAAAGAATTAATGCGCATATATTACCTTGGTTGGTACTAATTGACTATGATTACGTACAGTTTTTTTCCGGATCGTTAAATGACAAATTATCTTAGGGTTTGGTAAGCGAATCCTTCGATAAGTTCGACCATGTCCCCCTCCCCCCCCCTCAAGATGAGCTCTCTTTGGGACGCCGCACGTCTCAGATCTGAGAACCCGTATTCCAAAACATCCTCCCGCTCATTTCCACAGTTCCCTGCCCTCCGCCCTTCACCCTGTTATACGGTCCTGCTGTGAGACGCGCGCCCCTTTACGTATTCATGTGAGAAAAAAGGACTAGAGTGACCGCCAGGTACCTTCTCAGCAATTCACCAAAGACCTCCATAAGGGTCACCTGAAGACATAGTAATTGACCATGCATATTTTAGCTTTTTCTCCTCTGTCTCTTTAGAAAATTAATTATATATGAATGCTATTTTTCGCGGTTAAGGTCATTCAGCGACTTTTTCGTGTCCTTGAAAGTAGCAGCAAGCACTCTTCTCTCATTTCTGCTTGACCATGTGAAATATAATGTGTGTAATGATAAACGGCGAAAATTCTAAGCCTAGATTATGTACTTACAGTACTTGTGTGTACAGTACGAGTATAGTTGCTTGATTATTACTCGTTAAAAATAAATAAAATAAAGGAGAGCTAAAATGGGAACCTAGGATAAAATTCCAGTAAAAGATTAAATTTTCTATGAACACACAAACACACACACACCTGTATATATTCACACACACACACACACACAAATCCATTCGTTCACAAAAACGCGCCTAACGCCGACAATACACACTTATAGTTTTTTATGTAGAAAAGGAAAAAAGAGTGATACACGGATAAAGAACCACCCTAATTGGGGAATATGGAAACATACCTGTATCCGAGTAGAAAAAGTCATCCTGAACCCTTGAAACTTTCTTCGATAGAAGCCTAAGAGGAATATAATATTTCTATTCCCGACGCGGAACGCATTTTTTTCTGATCGGAATAAAAACACATGTACACACGGTTTAAAAGCACGGAAAGTTACAAACATTTATCAAAATCCCGTCCAAACTGCTCCCGACGGCGATAGAAAGAGAACTTTTCCGGGATACCCAAGGCCTGTTAGCTTTGATCGTGCTGTTAAAAACTTTTTTAAGGCTGGTTTTCACAGTAGGTCAGTACGCCCACCGTGAGCTAAAATTTTTCATGCTTTCGCTATTTTCTCTGAGGTGGACGGCAACAAGCAAGCACCTTTAGGCTCGCCATTCCGTCGCAAACATGCTCAAGAAGTGACTTCGACGCTCATAGTTATTCGGCTCGAGCTGGAAGATGCTCATGTCACGAAGGATTATAGGAACTAATTTTCCCACCATTTACCGAGCGACGGCTGGCCATGACGTCCAAGGGAGGGTCAATCGAAAAAGTCGACTCAGTGATTGTTTAGATCATTTGGTGAAAAGCCGCCCTGACACGAAGTCCAAAGCGATTCCCGACCGGCCTTGAAGCAATTCCATGAAAATCTTAATTGGCTCGCTGAGCCCCTTCCCTTGACAAAAATTCATCAGACGGGAGTCGTAGTTGTTTCTTTAGTTTACCTGGGGGACCTTTCTCCAACCTATCAGCCACTTTGGACGCCACTCGATAATTGAGTATTTTTCAAATAGTTTTCTATAATGTTAAGAAGGCAAACATGTTCCCAGAAAATTCATATAGCGCTAGTACACCTAGTAACACACTACTGATTTCACTATCCGAAAATATAAGAGTAACTGTCACGACGATTTTCCATGAGATTAAAATATGTATATGAAAAAAATTTAATTATATTTTAGGGGTTATTTTTCTGATTGATGAAGAAACTTGAAACTGAATTAAATTCAACAGCTTTAGAGATAAACGTTGGAAAATTTTACTTAGTTGAAACATAAGCGGGATGTCCAGAAAGTAACAAACATTTCCGTGTAGCGAGGGAAGTAGCTGGGGGTGGGGATCGAGATGGTGCGGTGGCTAACGTACTGCTTCCCACCCAGAGGGTACGGGATCAAATCCCGGAGACGGAAGGTATTTTTCAGTGGTATCCCGATCCCTACTTGAGATTCTTTGTGTAGTGCATTTTCAGTTAGTATTCCGTCCGTCGGATGGGACGTTTAACTACGGAATCTTGGCGCCTTCCGTTAAGAGTAGGCTAATGCTGACGCTGGGTTTCTCTCAACCGTTCACCCTTTCCTGTCCATTCCTAATGACCTCAGCTGTTGGTCGCCTCCCCTAAAACTACTACTAATAGTGGGGGGGAGCTGAATGTTTGCTGTATTTACACAAACACTAGGGCAGTACGCCTTGACCTGCAGTGTTTGGAAGGTTGTTCCGTCTCTTATCTGTTTACAGTTGCAAGTCAAAATGAACAATTCAATTTAAAATCCCCCTAATTGTAAAATCCGTATAGCGATAAGGTTTTTACCGGCAATAAACTTCAAAGCGGCTGAAATTCATCGGGAAATGTGTTCTTTGCACCGACTAAGAGATAAGTGACATTGTTATGCGTCAGGGATGTTGTTAGTTCAAGAGTGAACGGACAAATGTCCATGATGTCCAAGAACTAGCCATCCGTCAAATGATCAATCACAAGACTAGGTCGACCACTGCGGCCCTCGTCGTGAACACTGGTGCGGCCATTTTTAAACTGAATGCACCACTGCCTAACACCGCCTTCACTCATTATTTCTTCTCCACACACTTCACAAAGTTACCTAGGAATTTCAATTGGCTTGTGGGTTTTTGCCAGTAAAAATTTAATCACATATTGCAATTCACATCTCGCGGGATTTTCTTTTATAGCGCACATTTAATAGTTTGCGGTGAGCAAAATAGAAGAACCACAGTCTAAACATTACCGCAGAAGGATACGTCCTGAGTGTAGGGACGTTTAGACAACAAGATGGTGGCTCTATCCCCACCCACCTTGACTTTCTTGACAACCCTCGTATTTCCAAGTAGACAAGATAGTTCAGTGGGTAGAACACTGAGCAATTGACCGGAGGGCCCGGGTTCAATTGTCGATGGCGCCTCTGGGTGACCTCAATTTCACCCAAGCTGGGTCATTTTACGGGTACCACATCTTCCTGGGAAAGCAGTGGTATATAGGGAAAGGAACTTCCCTCCCGCTATTACCCTTTCACACACAGTTGGAGGTATTAGGTGAACACAATTCTCACCTACCATACCAACCTTTTGGTTGATAGATTGAATATCTTTTCTCACTCAAGACTTAATTTCACAAAGTCAAGACATCTAAAGTCAACAATATTTTCCGTTTCGTCGATAAAGTCAATGCCATTTCTTCAAAATGAACTACCAAATTAACTTCTTTCATTTGAAAATTACATCTCTATTCCAATCATTTCACTGTGCACACATTCCGTTTCGTCGATAAAGTCAATGCCATTTCTTCAAAATGAATTATCAAATTAACTTCTTTCATTTGAAAAGTACCATCTCTATTCCAATCATTTCAGTGTGCACACATTTTATTCGTTATATCGAAAGCCCCTATATATTATATATCCATTTCTATAATACATACCAATTACAACTTTCACTCATTAAAGAATGGAGAGAAAATTGGGACCCGGTTATTTTAATCAAACTAAAAACAAAATTACTACGCCATATTAATTGAAGATTTACCTGGACGAATAAAACTTGTCACAAAAATACTAAAAAATTAAAACAACAAAATTATATCAAAACCTAATGCACACAACCCGTGTGAGGTTTATGCTGACAGAGAAAAGAAATCTTACCACCACTTAATCAAGAGTGTGACTTTTTGTCATACCATAAAATCAAGTCATTTTATCACGGTTTCAAAGGAACGAGGAGAGAAAGGATGAAAGTGTTTGAATGTAATTAATCAATGATACATTTATCTTCATCTGCGTGCCGAGGACTTCATAGGTAAAAACGATAAGAATTGTGCAGCTATAAATAAGATAACCTTGAGCAGAAAATTATTTTACGCAAATGCCTTCGGAACTACGAGAAAATTTCGTTCGCCCTCACATTTGGAAAGTTTTATTGAACACAAAAGAGGATGAGGGGAGCAAGCATGGTTCTCGTAGCATGAGCAGAGACCATTTACCAACGACATTTCCATCTCTCGTTCTCTAATCAACACTTTTTAAGGTAGTAATTCTAGAGATTGACGTTTCCTGTGCTAGATTGAAGGGGCCGACTCCTATTAGCATTCGTAGCCGATTAAAATATCTCAACTATAGCTATCAGAAAACATAAAATGAAGACGCAGCGGATGCGGTCAGCCATATTATCCTCGGCCCCGCACCGATCACTACTGGTATCGCCAATGACCGGACCTAGATAAGATCTCACCTGGTTTCCTTTCTGCCCTCCCTATTATTTCCAGCCGACCATTTATCCGGCGAGTCGGAGCTTTCCCACTCCTCGCTCCTTCATCTATTCGCATCCCCTCTGCCCTTAACGAGGCCGCGTCACTTCGGCCCACGTTCCCGGGTTGGCCGGTCGCTCGGCGGCAATCACGAACGGGAACCTCGCGACCCCAACCACATGAAGGTCGCACGAAACCACCACCGGCTACCGAAGGACAAGGGAAAAGGGGCCAAACAGGAAAGAGCATTAAATCACCGACTGAATGCCCAACCGATGATCCCTGCAGATAAATTTAAGGTGGAGTGGAATAGGGTCATCTTCTCTTTGATCTTTGACGAGGAAAGAAATAGTAATGCAATAACTTTGCCGGCGTGATGCACTTCTCCGGATGATAAAGTGGTCATGCATCGATAGCATATCCGATATTTAATTTTTTATCATTTTGCAAATATTTTCGCTGGTTAATCACAAAATTCAGAACATTTTGAGGATATTAATCCATTTGAATAATGAAGAGGACATGTCTGTTCCTTGCTACTCTCAAAAAAGGACACTTTAATTTACTCTATTTCCTGAAAGAAGTGTACCAATCAACTTGCATATTTTTAATGATCATTCTGATCAATATAATCACTGGGTAAAGTTCTAAACTTCTTTTTTGTATGGTGTTATCACTGTGTTCCATTATCAAGGATTGGAAGTGTGTACATAAATGTCAAACTTCACATAGGAATTTTAATTTATCATAACGGACGTAAAAAATTTCAGCAATATAACGCCTAGTACCATGCATTGTGTTCCACTGCTATCTGCAAAATTACTGTCGCCGACTGAGTCACCTTCTTGGGTCAATGTAGCGGGGATTGATAGCGCAAAATGTTCACAGGAAAAAGGATGAATTTGAAACAGCCCTCTACGGGGCCGCTATAAGAAAATCTCAAAATGTTTATACCTCAGGAACCACTCGACCAACCAAAGTGTGTTGATGTAAAAATAATTATTCAATGACGGCTTTCAATCTAGTTGAGGTAATCAAACGATTTTCAAAGATAATGATAACTCTTCACGATATAATACGTCATTTCATTTTTGTACTCCAATTTTGAGGAAACCAATACGATCCGTCCTACTACCTATACACGTGCCCGGTCTTTAGGACAGGGATATTAAAAGAAATATCGACAGCCAACGAGAAAGGCATGTGGGAGCTAAATTTTTAAGCTTTAGCTCGAGCTTAGCTAACGGCTTAAATATAAAATTCTCTTTCTCCCGAAAGTCTTTTGAGAATCTAAAATTAGGTTGGTGGGCATGGCTTCAGAACAAAAATAGAACATCGACCACTAGGGTGGAAGCAGTAATTTTGACCGTATAAATGTATTCATATCGGCATCATATCACAATCACGTGTGCCTAAGCATTCAAATCAGGTGTGAACTTATGCCAAAGGCAGGTGTTTTGATTAAACTAACGATTAAATCCTCCTGCTCCTCGCAGGATTAAGTGCATAATCCTGCTTTACGGCATCTTCTTAATGGTGTATAGAGTATCAAATATCTTGGGCCTATTAAAAATGGGAGAAAACATGTGAAATATAATTTCTGCTAGGTACTTTAATTTGGTTATGGCAATTACCATAATTTCCTTTTATTTAAAATAAAGCAATTATAAATAAAATTAATAAGACTCTGTGCATTATACAAGGTCAAGGCAAGGCTGGAGGCCGGTAGCATTTGTATCCCAGCCTTTGCGGAGTGCGGATCATTCATTTGAGAAACCTCTGTAACGTGACCTCGTTACGCTCCGTCATGAATCTGTTATTGGAACAGCACTACACCATAAAATGTTGGGTGAAACTTGGCAAAACCGAGAAAGAGACTCATGAAATTCTCAAGGCAGCTATGGTGATAACGCCATGGGTAGATCGGCTGTTTTTGAGTAGCACAAAGTGTTTCGGGTGGATAAAGAAGATGTTGAAGACGCCGAACGTTCAAGACGCCCTTCAACCTCAAAAAATGACGAAAGTCTTGCAAGAGTGAAGGTTTCGATGGAAAGGGATCGCATATTAAGTGATTGTATGGTTTCTGGTGAACTCCGTATCCCTAAATGTGATGTGTATCGACTTCTGACCGAAAGCATGAGCGTGAGAAAGGTATATGCAAAGTTGGTGCCGCGAGAGGTCTTGGATGAACAAAAGGAAACTCGCAAGCATTTCCACCAAGAGCTTCTCGACTATGTGAGTGAGGATCTCATATTTTAGACAATGCCCCACTAGACTTTTTTCTCCCCACCCACCTAAAATCCGTGCTGAAAGGACGCCACCACGGTTTGGTGGAAGCGTTACAACAGGCTCTTACGAGGGAGATTAGCAGCATTCCGGGCGGCGCCTTTCCGAAGGCGCATGAGACGTGGAAAACTCACTGGCAGCTGTATGTGAACGCACAAGGGTGCTACTTCGAAGACTTCTGAGTGAATGTGTCAAATCTGGCAACGTCTTTTTTAATCGACTCAGTCCTACTACATTTGGGACAAACGTGGTGCATACTCTAAATCGGCATGCTAAATGTGATGATAATTTCAGCAAATATTTTGAGAGGATGAAATTATCAACATTTATTTGACGGAAATGACTTCATTTGCAATAACCTGATATTTTCCAAAGTTTGAAAATTTCTGGAATTTAATGTGCACTTTAATTAAAATATTGAAGCGTAGTCTATTTAATGACTTTGGAAAGATAAAATAATTTTCTATAAACGTGAATGTAAATCATATCAACATCATTTTAGTTTCAAGAACTGCGGGAGCAACAGTAACTTTTAACAAAGTCCTCCGCTAAGTGTGCATTATAATGCAACAATATCCGAGGATAAAAATCATTCGCCTTGACCGGGGTACAAACCAGGATCCCTTGATGACCAGTCGAGTGCTTTAGCCAGGTCAGCTTTCGAGAGGTCCTCTTACACTTATTTCAGTTCCTTTAATAACGCTTTTAGAAGAGTTCATCTTAACTTTTCGTACATATAGTATATGTAGATATACATATTAATATAATTACTATGTTCACACATTATACTTGATAATTTTTTACAAATACTAACGGGGAAAGTAAAGCTTTACATGATATATTTTTTCGCTTTAAATCGACGAAAACAAAATATCCAACCATGCCTGGATTACATCGTCACATAGCTAAAACATGGATCAGTACGTGCATTTTGAGTGTGTATTGACTGCTCTTAGATACTCATTAAAATCTTCCTAGGCACCGATTTCTAAGTCTTAAGTTAATTTAGTTTTTAATTCTCACGCAAATATATTTTGCTACTTTTCTCCAAACATTTTTAAGGGCTTAATCATAAAGTTGGCCCGAAAAGAGTTAAAATAAGCACCATATATCTCATTTTGAAACACCCTTGTGTCGGCATCGTTTGTTTATTACGATAAACTCAACGACGTGAAAAATTTTATCGCTGGAGGAATCAACTCGGCATTAGAAAGACCCACAGTCACTCAAATCTTATTTCACAGCTGGACCGTGATTTCTAGTGATGAGTAACTGCGATGGAGGCTGGTTCTATATATTCTTGCATTTTAATTCTGTCACAACAGACGTCAGGATTCTCTTCAAAAATAGGTTTGGAAACAATGGTGCACAATTAATCCTCTTATCTTACCATCTGCTGCAGGTGGAAAATTTCGAACGATCCTAGACGCTATTAATGGAACTCACGTGACTTTTGTCTTCTCTCCTTCCCCTCAGCTTAAATTCTTGGCCAGCTTGGGGCTTTTTCTGATCTACATAATTAGTCTATTTCCAATTTTTGCTTTCATTTGCATACTATACGCTCCTTATACTTTTATATTCTTCCCTTCGAGAAATCACGTAATACGTTCATGAAACCTCAAATACCTGAAAAAGCCTGCTACAATTCTCGGTAAAACCTTATTTAAAATTATTAAAAATATTAGCGTTGCCTCGAAGAAAGAGAACCGGTAATTTATACCTAAATTTACTTTTTCATAAACTGTAAAACCAAATCACGTCGCATACCAGGCTAAAATGTAACGTCTCTCGGTAGTTCACTGGATGAAAATTAGTTTATATCATACAATTTCAGGGATAAGAACCTAGGGTACAAATTAAGGCGAATAAGGTAGGGGTATGCAATTAGGTACCAGTACTTTGGTACCAATAACTGGAGAAATCATCCTAGTTACCAGTGGATGGGGGAATAATCCTTTGTAGGTTATTACCGATTAGAGGGGTTGGTATCAGTCCTGGTATCGGACCTCATTTCGGTACTTGTATCAATAGCAATCGATTACCGAGAAAAATAGGGATTCTTACCCTATCCAATGGTAATTAAGATTAATTGCCCAGTTGGAAAAAATAGCCATATAATACTATTCAGTATTTTTCTTCCTCGCCGAAATATTTTGGGTATTAGCAATACTTGGGGTGAGTTATTACAGTAATAAATTACCCCAAACGAACGGTTTTCCTAAAGAAAAAATAAACATCTTCCTTATACTTTCGATCTTTACCCTTGCTACTGCAAATAAAATATCTAAAGGTCTTTCCGGCTTTGTAGATTGCCTTCAGCCTTTAGCGAAGCAGATATTACCATATTCACGCAATGATCTGAATGCCTCTTAATAATGAGCGGACCGTCTCGTCTTCTCTTTCCAAGTCTGCGGTCTTTAAAGGTCATCGCTGGGAAATAAATGCCCCATAAAGAGGGGCGAACACTAGATAATGACCTTGCAGTTCTCTCACGTAATGTCAAAGCACCATTCAATGAGTGTGCTAGAGGGCTAGATAAATTTCCATTTATGATTACTTCAAGGTTCTCCTTAAGGAAAAGAGAGAAAATAGAAGCGAAAAATACTTAGGAACGTAAAACCTTTGCTTACAAAATGAGGAGTATTTTAAAATAAATAACTTCACCTTCCCTGTAGATGACATAATTGAAAATAGACTACTTAAATGTGATAATCCACAAAACCTTTAATGGGTAATATAGTATATCTCATTCCATAGCATTTGTTTAGTCCAGGCGCAACGGTACTTATCATACATGTTTATTTTACGAATGTTTTTATTCGATTAACTCAAGCTGCGTCACTTCCGTCCGTCAATATTTCGTTTAAAAGATTTTATCAAGGTAATTCAAAATAGATTATTGTATCTTTCGCAAATTTTCTGGAAAAAGAAGATTAAGGTACTCTTATTTCATCCTTTCAATTCTGTACTGATCTCTGCGTAAAAAATATTTATCACTATTAAAAATTACGTCATATGGTTCGACTTAATTCTAGGGCTATAATCCCAGGTATCGGTGGTTAGTGCAAGAGTTCTGTGTTCTCGATGCATAGACACCGGTACTGATGCGGATACTAATCCCTGGGGAAACTCCAAGAGCCATTGGATATTATTCAGTATTTTTCTTCCTTGCCCATATAGTTATAGTATTACCAATATTTAGGGTACGTTCTTACAATATCAACCATCCCATATGTATTGCAATACTCTACTCTGGAGAGAGCCATTTTAATTGGGTGTTTATTGCTTTGAGTAATATAAAATTTATTTAAGGATGCAATTCGTCATTCTTGAAAATATGATACTCTTACGTTTACCTTGACACCTATTTTCAACATAAAATCATGTACAATTTACAGGAGAAGTACCGTTGAAGCATGAAAAGACAAAAATTCAAGTAACAACATTCTAACGACTCTAAACAATGACAACTTAACAGGTTGACCAAATGAAGACGAGTTCGGAACCCCCTCCTCCTATTGACACTCAAAGTACAAAAATGTAATATGTTTAACGAGCTAACTCGGTTTCTCCAACATCCAATGAAGCATACCCCTCATCGAATCATCTCGGTTAAATTTCTCGGTTCAACTCCTGCGATTCATTAATCATCAATTTAGTATCCTGAAGTATATACCACTTGTTATACTTTAAGTGTTGAGTGTTGCCTACTCCTCAGGAAACTAAAATAAGGAATGAAACTACACGTATCAGCGCAAAAAAAGCAGAACGCTTGAGTTATACCATTTGCATAAAATGCCGCAAGAACTTCAGGGATGCATTTTTTTACTCTTTTTTTTAAATTCCTACAAAATCCAATCTTCATAAATTAATGAAATCAAAAATGTTCATTAACTAATGAGAAGAAAATGGCGTGAAAAACAAGAATAACGGCGAAATAGCTTTAGTTTCATCTCGTCACGGCCAAAGTAATAAAGTTATTATTTTTTCAGTTTTCCTTAAAAGAGTTACATTTTTAGATTTCAAGTATGCCTTTATGATTACTTTTTAACTGATTCATTGCTTCTAAAAATGTTCGGAAGCTTAATTTGAATTTACAGCTTCTGTAAAATATATATGAATTTAGAAATTGCATCTGTATTAAACATCATTATGAAGTTTTTCATGCAATGAAATGCAGAAGCCTTTTTCCCAAATATGAGAAACTACTACGATTAGAGTAAAATCTTAAGAGGCAATGTTATTGATTGCGCCTGACTTGTATTCTCAGGACATGATGTGATCTGTTCGACCTAAGATTGCAGAATATCCTGTGAGCTATTGGCTTTCCATGGAAGAGGTTTTTATTTCCCGTATATTTCATGTATAGGTCAACTATTATATACTATAAAAGACATATACTACACATTACTGATATATTGGTCAACGTGGGGACCAACATTGGGGTGAAATAAATTTGCAGAATACTCGAAAGCAGGTTGGTGCAGAGCCACTGTTTGCAGTCGAGTTTTTGCGTTCAAATTGACAGGGTGAGGTGGAACGAGTAGATTTTTCGGGGTAAAGGAGTTAGGAGGAATGGAGGTGAAGCAACGGAAGAAAGTGTTAGGGAGAAGTGGAAAGGAAGTGCCTGCTAGAATTTTATGTAAGGGTTAAAGGGTTATATTACATATGGAAAGCAATTTTAAGTAAAATACTGCTCCACTAAAGACACCATAAAAACATTTTTTCTGGGTGCAAGTGTATTTGCAATTTTTCGCGGGCAGCAAGTTTCATATTCTCAATCGACTTCAATCCACCTAATCGACTCACACCCAATGAAGTAATGGAGTGACTCACTGCAATAATGTTTTAAGTGATCGATGATTATGATAGCAATTTTTAAAGAAACTTTCGTTATTTCTGGATTTTATAGGATATTTTGAACTGGAGCATAAAATGGTAACAATAATACAAATTTTTAAATAAGTTTGAAACTTCAAACAGAAATGTTGATAGTAAAAACAGTGTCATTTGCAGCGTGAAAATTTTTTTCTAAAACACCTACGGGTTTATTAAATAAAATCTCGCTATTTTATTTAAGAGGGAGTAGTAACCCATTAGGTAGAGTGCTGGGCTACCGACCGGAGGATAAGGGTTCGATTCCGGACGAGGCCTCTGGGCTCCCTCACCTTCACTCAAAGCTGTGTGATCTTTCGGGCACCAGACCTTCTTGGGAAATCAAAGGCGGCATAGAGAAAGGAACTAACCCCTCCTACCCTGATGTGTGAATTTCAACCTCCATGAAGGACTAAGTACGAAATGGGCTCTACCCTCACCTATCAAATCAACCTCCAGGTTAAGGTTGCTGTTGTTGCGGTTGCTGTTAAATTGTTGCTGTGGTTACTATCTTTTAACCCCAAAAAACTATGATCGTGCGTTTAATATATATTTATGAAAGCAAGGAAGTTAGCGTTGGTCCTAACGAGCGTTCGCTACGAATCGCTAAAGGTGGCTTCTGAGTTTGGCTGTGCATAAAATATTTCGCGGCAAAGCAGTTATTTCTCAGTGCAGCGAAATAAATACCTATCTATTATAAACATAAAAGTTTGTGATATGCAATTCAAAATATAAGGATAAGTGTTCATGACTTCTAACCAAACCTTTATTCATGTATCTTTTTCCTTCATCTCTCTCTCTCTCTCTAGAACTTACGGCATCCGAACCTGGTGAATTTGATCGAGGTGTTCCGGCGGAAGCGTCGGCTCCACCTCGTTTTCGAATACTGTGAGAGGACGGTTCTGGACGAGGTGGAGGCCCACCCACACGGTGCCCCCGAGGAGGTGGCTCAGATGATCGCCTGGCAGACCCTTGTGGGCCTAAACTACATCCACAGCCGCCATTGCGTCCACAGGGATATCAAGCCAGAGAACCTTCTCCTAACTTCCAATGGTCTCCTCAAGCTCTGCGATTTCGGATTCGCACGGTCCATGTGTAAGTTGCCTCTACCTCCTCCTTCCATGGTTAATTAAGACACTCTTTACCTCAACTAACTCTTAACCATGAATAGCGCCCTATACCTTAAGCAGGATATACGAGTACGGTATAATTAGGCACTGAAATAAGAGGGCCAGGAGAATTGTCTTAGTCACAGGAGCATTCATAAAGGAGATGAGTGTTTTTGAGTGAAAAGTGAAGATTAGTAAAGAGTTTAATAGCAATTTCCAATGAAGTTTCAAAACCTGTCATTGAGAAAAGAGGATGGGCGCATAAAAGTGGCCTTTGAAATGCTCATAAGCAGGAAATGGAGCAAATAAGCCAGATTGAGAGAAATATTAAAGAGTCTGTTCCTTTTGTTGACACTATGTGATATTTGAAGAAGCCAGTAAATAGGGATGGTGGTGAAATTCATCTACATCCACACAATACCCCCAAAGCCCCTGCAAGGTCATATGGTGGGGTGAGGGGTTGTTAGGACATCAGCTTCTTATGCATAAATATTCACTAGTACATAAAAATAATATTAAATTTGGTATTCTACCATTTAAGGAAGATTTTGGATGAATACAGTCTAAATACAACTACATTTCTTAGATATGTCTAACAATACACAACCTGACACCACAGATTACAATAAACCCTTCTTCAATTCCACATGCTTTCTACCTCACTTCATTTCGTCCAAGCTATCCATACCTCTCCTCCCCCTCCCCCTATCTGGCCTACGTGATATTCTATACTCTTTCAGAATTTTCAACAAAATATAAATCTATATTTGATGTTTTTATAGATATAAATAAGATATTGAAAGATAGTGTGATGTAGAAGGTTGAAGAAGTAAAAAACCTGCTGATATATCAGGAAAAGGGATGTAGAGAGTAGACATTTTGGATGACATGAAGGGTGACAGAAATAATGAAGAACTAAAAAGAAAACAATTCAGAAACAGAGTTAGACCTACGAGGTAGTACATTACAAATCCATGAAGATGTAAAATATTTTCTGGGACTAGACAAAATCTAGCTCTTAACATATTGCCCTGTAATATTTAAATGCAACAGTTACTTATTATACATTTTATTGCAAGGGAATAAATGTTTAAAGCAGTAACGTCATGCCATGGGTTAAATAATGATGGAAGTTATAACATTCGAATAAAGAGATTGTTAAAGTCATGTTGGTGGCAACATTAGTTTATTCCAGAATAAAATTATATTTAATTGGATTTATAATCAGCTAATGCAGGTATTTTCATCATGATCGATTCACTTTCATGACTTTACCTTTCTTACTCATGCGATAAACCCCCCTTAGCATTTTCTTGTAACCCCCATCTTCCCTCTTCACCTTAAAGTTCTAAAGAATTCTCCTAAAGGATGGAATATGGTCGATTACACCAAATATTTGGTATTTCAAACCCATTAGCATATTATTGTTTTGTAACTCGTATGCATTTAAAAAATCATATTCATTCACAGTGCCACCTGCCTTAAGCAAAGATCATGTCTCTAGGTATTTAAAAATTACCTAACCTTGAAAACTATGCAGAACTATCACCTTCATTTTTCATAATTCTCAAAATATATTCATTTATACAGTGAGAGGAGTTACTTGTTATATTCCACTCAACTTTTTCTCAATAGTTTCCATGTTTTTACATCATTTTCAAGTTTTGAGGCCGTTAAAAAGACAATGAGGGGCACTGACATTGTGGGAGGGAATGTCCAAAGGATTAAGAATCCTGATAAAGAGGGGTTAGGGGACCATGCAAAGCAAACAGAACAAAACGGACCAAATAGAAATTGTGAGAGTGATGTAAACACATAGCACCCATTTAAATGAAAGTTTATGAAGTGGAAAACTGTAAATTAATCTTTTATGCTAGTTTATACAAATATTTCATCTCGTATGAAAATCCATGATATTCAAGGACAAAATATATTCAAAAATTAAAAAAAAACTAAAGAGCCTGCACATGAGCTTGACAGGTCATGAAAGTTTACTTCTTGGTAATTTGCACACTTGGTATTGTGTACACTTAAATAGATATTAAATCCAAACTTAGAAAGAATATAATTTAAAAATTAATATACATTAAATATCTGGTAAAATTAGGTATCTCAACAACCTAAAAAATTTCACATCTATTTGAGAGTCATATTTCTTTCCTAATTGATTACAGCATCACCTAATGGAGAGATGACAGAATATGTAGCTACACGATGGTACAGAGCACCAGAACTTCTTTGCGCTATGACTAACTATGGACCTGCTGTGGACATTTGGGCAGTTGGTAAGAGGGATTGATGGTTATTATAGAATGTCAAATTGTAACTTTCCTTTTTAATGCAATTTCCTGCAAATATTTGCCTATCATACCAATTGTCAGTCTCCACTATCAAAATGAAAACTGATTCTCAGTTAATAATAGGTGATCTGGGCTCTTCACTCATTACTTGAAATTAAGAGCTTAATTAAGTAATAAAATATATTTAATGTGCATAAATAAATTCTATATTATCTAGGTTGTGTGTATGCAGAGCTCTTGAGGTCAGCAGCCCTGTGGCCAGGAAACACTGACATGGACCAATTATTTCTGATTCAAAAAACCTTAGGTAAGAAATTAAAAATTCATCAAAGGAAAGCAAAAAGCATTCATTTTTAATATTTCTAATTCTTAAAATATCATCAAAAGACTTATTCAAGAAAAACTTGCTTAATTTTTTTATTGCTAAATAACTCCCCAAATCCAAATTATGATTATGCTTCTCATCAAAATAAAGTAATGGTGATCTTAAAAAATTTAATAATAAATAGGGGTATCATTTATGTTTATTAATGGATCATTAGTAATATTTTAACAAAAAATAAAATGAATGTGCAAATTTCACCATCATTTGAATTTAAAAGTAAACAGTATTTTATACTGTTACAAATAAGAAAGAACCTTAGGTTAGTTAAGAAATAATTTTTCAATGTCCCAATTTTATAACCAAGGTATTTCAATATACTGCTGTCATCATTCTTATAAAAGTGAATAAGCAAGCAAATATGCACATGATTTTGCAAACCTGAAGATATTACACAATTTGATGACTAAGGTTATTCCTAAAAAACGAGCACTATAAAATTATATTTATTTTCCACAACAATAAGAAGAGTTTGCAGTGTTTTCCGGTGCTAGTAGTCATATTTCAAAGAATTTCAGCCTAAAAGCATCAAAGATCCCTCATTTTCCTATTGTTTCTTAAAATGAACCTACTACAAAAAAATCTTTCACTTTATTCCTTGGCCATTCCCTACCCAAAATTTATTACTTTCCAAGATTACTTCAGCTGCTGGTGTTAATTGGGAGATCCAATCTAAATCAATTTATCTTTTTGAAATGTTCATTTTGCAGTATTTTCATGTTTTTCCTTGATATTACAGGTGATCTCACACCAGAGCAAATGCAGGCACTGAGGATTTCAGAATCTCCAACCCGTAAATATCACAGCCCCACAATCACCAAGGAACCCCTAGAGAAAATGCTGCCCAAAAACCTCAGCCCTCAAGGATTTGAATTCCTTACAGTAAGTAACTCCAGCTCCAAATTGGAACTTGAATTACTCAAGCTATCTGCCATATCAACAATCCTATCTGTGTGAATAAAATCATGATTCTGACCACCATTATATTTTACACTTGGATTGTTCAGTATATTTCACCAAATGAGAAGAGATAAATCTACTATATTTATTATTTTGGTTAAATAACAGTCAATTACACATGAATGACCAGATAGGTTTTGATAAAACTTTTAGTTTAGAGGGTTATGGTAGTCATTTACATTATTCTGGTGTCACATAATCATTTCAGGTGGTGTCTCATTCTGGAAATTCTTTTATTTGGGAGGCCAAATGATTAATTTTTTTCCTATTGATTAAATCATGATAATAAAGTTAAACAAATTATAAGATTTCACAATAGCAACTCTTTTGAACCCTACCCACTGCTGTTAGGAATTAATGAAAACCAATCTGCTTTTGGAAACAATCTTCTAGCAGGTGCTTCTTCATATAGCACTACAAGATGGCCTGTTGTATTCAATTAATGATTTTCTTGATATGAATTCACAATTTATCAAATTCCACTCTCATTTTAAATAAATAAAAGAAGAAATGACCACATGATGTTAAAGCTCAATGATGACAGAGTTTATAATAAATTCCCTACATATTCAATCAAATTACTAGCTAATCATTGATCTATTACGTATATTCATTGGTTCAATAAAGTGATAATGGTGGTTTAATATTAACTAAAACCTAAAAGCTAAGACAAAGTTGACTAATTTAAAAATATCTTTCAGAAATGCTTTGAGAAAAACCCTGCACGTCGGTACACGGCAGAGCAGCTTTTAAAATTGCCATACTTCAGTAACTTCCACACGAGTGAGATAAGCTCTTTCACAGGTGATTACGAGCTTGGCAACACAGCAAGGCCAAAGGTGAGAATTAAAAAAATTAAAATAATTTTAGGCGCACAAACATACAACTTCTCTACTAGTTCTTCATCACTTTCCTAAATATATGTAAATGTGCACACAGCAATAATAAAAATACATATTATGATATTGATAATTATTGGTACTTGGTAGTCTACCTTTTAAATTACGTTTTGGATACACACAAACTTGACACCCCAGCATTTCTTAGATTCACCTAACATAATAACATGACTCAAACTGATGCTCTACCTGACACCACATTTTACTGTTCTTAAATTCCTCATACAGCATGTATATTCTACCTCCCTACATTCCATCCGACATGACTCTCACTTTCCTCTTCCTACCTTGCATACCTAACATAATGCACTATATTACGACCTCCAACATCCAATCACCACTCATAGTGGTATTGATAACCTCATGTAAAAATGCCAAATATGAAGAGATTGGCTTTAGGATTTTAATACAAAGGAATTTTCAATATAAACCAACATTTTTTGACCTATAAGAAATAAATATAATGGAAAATTCAAATATTAGAGGGTTGCATGTAATTGAATTATGTTTGAATATTCAAAGAATGCCCTAAAACTGCCACATTTTTTAAAATTCTGACCTTGTGATTTATGATGATAAGTGATTTATGATATTTTTTCAGAAGAAAATAATATTTAGATGTTACCCACAAAAGTTTCTCACCCATTATATTAACTGAAACAGTACGTAACAACAATCATTAAGCCTACAATGCGACATTATATCACAAGACCACCTAATTTCTTCTGATTAAAGACCATTTTGTACATGGCATAATCATTTTGTCAAAAATAATAAATGATTAATTTATAAAATTAAACTCATCATGAAACCTACAAAAATATTACAGCAATCAGGAATAATAGATGCAAACTCAGGAGACAGTAAAAATTTTTCAGCTAGCACTCTAATTGCCATGTAAGACATAATTTCCATGTAAGATATTAAAGCATACCAATAGTTTGACTAACCACACGCTACATACTTTTCTTTGATGAAATATTTCATATGAAATGAACAATCATATACTCATTATAAGTATTTAAACTTGAAATGTGGCTAGAGCTAGACAACTTGAAGATATATAATTTTCATAACTTTTTCCACAAGTGAAGAGATTTTAGGGACTAGTAAATTTGAACACCAGGCTACTATTTTATTTTTGTTATAGCTTGATTATTCATCATTGAAGACATTATTTGTAGTAGTAGCTTTAGGGGAGTCAACCGACAGCTAAGGTCATTTATGCCATTTGGGATGGATGGACAGAAATCTGGCATTGGTATTAGCCTACCCTTAACAAAAAGTGCCAAGAAGTCTGTGCTTTTATGTCCCATCCAATGGATGATGAACTCGCAGTGCTATCATCAAAGCAACTCAAGTAAGGATACCACAGAAAAATATCTGTCACCTCAGATTCAAACCCAGGCTCTTTGGGTGGGAAGCAAGTACGTTAGCCACCACACCATCTTGATCCCCATATTATTTGTATTTCTATTAGTATATTAAAGACATGGCATCCTCTACTTGAGTTAAATTTCATTCCTTGGTATGAAACTGAAGAAAATAGGAATTAAATTCACTCAAAATAAGTATTAGATTTTCATTGTTTGCAGGAAATTAATCATATCTCCAAGAGGAAAATTCATCTTTCCACCAATATACAAGCACACTTTTCAGATATCAGAAAAATTGCAAATTTAAAATAAAATTCAAAAGCTTGAAGTTTAAATCCTTCCAGCTCTTAAAAATATTGCTGTTGTATTTAAAATTGAATTTTCGATGAGAAAAATGATGAGGAATCACCTTCTCAGGTTTGGCACACATGAGACACCATGTATATTTAACATTTAGGACCTAACATCAACATGAACTGCTATATAACACAGAAAATAAAAATTGATGTAAAAATAGTTCACCCAATTAATAACCAAGACAACGTACCTTTTTTGCCTCAAAGATAATGAGGGCTGATGCACTAAATAAAGGAATAATCACTAATATAATAAGCATATTTAGGGTCATAGCCATTTTCAATAGTCTTTGACATACACAACCTGAGGAAAATATCTACTCCTTTAATATTAACAGTAAGTTTTGATGCAAAACATATCTACTGAAATATATCTTAAGGCCATAAAATACAGCACTTTGATACTACCTTTTCTTCATTATCAGAAGAAATAATGCAATGTTTACTTAAAGTGCTACATTTCACTGTGTATTAGAAAGACTATGAACTAGTTAGTCATAGCTACAGGTAAGTAGCGGTCAACAACAGAGAGTAATTACAGTTAGTGGCTGAAAGAGTAGCACAATAAAATCATTCATGGTCAAACATTACAAAACATTAAAAACTAACAACATATTGGACAGTTAAGAAAACAAATATTAATTCAAATTGTTTGGATTAATAATTTACTACTGGATCAATCTAAAGAATAGTTAGGTTCTCAATTTATAGTAATTATAGGTATCATCAAAATAATAAGTGATTTCTCAAAAAGTACAATAATATTTACTTTGCAAAATATCATGGCTGACAAAGACTAAATATTAAAAACCAATTCAATTGCTATCAAGAGTACATGATTCCATCTATGGAAGTTCATGTCTTAAACAATTGATCATTATCTTGTTAACTTATCAATCTCCAGCTATATTTTTTATACCAAATCCCATTCAGTAAAGAAATTCTTCATGCTGATACATATGTCATACACCTTGAATAAAATGTAAGGAGAATTTTTTGTACGACAAAATGTTAAAGAGTGATTGAAAACACACATATCAAGGAAATATCTCCTCACAAAATGGTTCACTGCACGTGTAGTATGTACCAATTTCCTGGCAACTGAAATATACTAAATTAAGTACATGTGACCCATTGTGTCATCTGATCCACGTGGATAACTCCCTTCTTCAATGTTTCTCTTTTCACAGAATATCCCATCTTTGCCCCAGATACCCAACAACAGCATAATTGTTGTGACTCAGGGTCTGGGTCAATCCGTGTCACCAGCAAAGAGGGGTCGCAGCAAGGGGGATGACAGAAATTCACATTTGCCGAGTCTTTGATCGAGAGCCATACAAGAGCAACAACCAACAAGACGAGAGGGAAGGAGAAAGTGAAGGAGCTGTATGTGGCTTAAAGAGGCTTTCCCTGTTTTCATTCTTCCAGACCTTAAAGAAGTTATGCTATATTTTTATTTTTACAGAAGAATATTTCTTACATGCATTCCTGCATCATCTCGAGAGGGCTGTTTGTAGATGCTGAAGGAAATGAGTGTCTTAGAATATAAGTAATCCCCACTATTATATAAATATATATACATAAAAAAATATGTAAATCTATTTGTAAATATGTTGTAGATTTTTTAAAAATAATTACAGAAATGTGTTTTGTGGAATAGGATGAGGGATGCAACGAGTTAAAAGGAGAGAATGACCCCCACAAAAAGTTCAGGAAGCCCATGGCTGAAGGAGGGCTTAGTGATGCGGGTGGTTAACTCCACCCTACCTCCTACCAGTGTAAATATAATATATTCCTCAGTTTTTATGTTAACTGTCATTAAATATACAGTAGATGAGGCGCTCATATGGCCATGGTCAATGTAAAACTGATTTTGAAAAACCACTGATAAAAACCTAATTCTTCATCTCCTACAAGAATCAGTTGATTATATTAATATTTGGTTTTCCCATAGAATTTCCCAGCAGTAAAACGATAAATATTTGTTTTACTTCTACATGCCATTATTTTGTACTGTGCAAGTCAGCATTCCACTTGTGCAAGTTATGTAATTCTTTCCAAAAGTTGCACTCAAAGAGTTAAAGTTAAACACATAAAAGTCAAGGGACCAATTGATGGAAATTCTATTTTATTTTTGATAGCAAAAAACTGTCATTAATTCTGAGTTGAGTCCCAAAAATCAAAATTGATTTCCTAAACCTTATGTATTGTATGATCAATAATATAACTAAATATAATCTAATTGAAAGAAATAAAGAATACAATATTACTGCATTATTTTCATGTCTTATTATTTCACAAGTTTGCCTCTTCAAATTTCATTTAAAGTTATACCTAAAGAAAAAATATATTAATTCAAATTATGAGGTATGAAATCCCCCTTCTTCAAGAAAAATGGATGCTAATGTAAGTCAAAAAGGGTTCATTATTTCAATGAACTGTGGGGGATGCCACAACAGTAACTTTAATGGAGTCAGCTGCTAATGTGCATTAAAATGCACCAATTTTTAAGAGTAAAAATCATTTTTTATTCATCCCTTTAAATTTATCTGTCAGTTGCTCTCCAATTTCCTTTGTACAATGTCTACTTAATCAAGTAGATATCACATTCCCTAATTAACTCCAACTTTCAAGATATTATATATATTCAAATGTCTGTCAAGAGATTTTTTGTTTTTTTTCAGGCTCATCAAAGCCTAAATTAAACTTGCAGTTGAGTCAAAATATTAGGAAATTCTTCCCAGGCAATTTTTTGCAACTTAAAAACTAGTAAAAATAGAACCTTTTTGCATTGACTAATGAAAACACTGATGCAGCTTTACATTTCATTAAATTGCTCTCCAAAAGGTTTTTCCAAGTAAGTTGCTTTTCTAATTATTTTCATGTACCTTTCATCATAAATTTCCAAACTAACTTTTCACATTTTCTTGACTATTTGATCTCTATTTTGGGATAAAAAGTACTTTCTTAAAATTATACTCAGACTGCTTAACACTTACATATATTGATAAAAGTAAATATGAATACGAAAATTATTGCACCTATAGCTGTAAAGAGCTCTCAAATTAGTTCCTTTGGTAATAGTTAACCCTATTTTTCAACAGATATCATAACATAAACACTGCATAACATATGAAATTTCTTTCACTTTAAAGGTATTGGGTAGATTCTATTCTAAACAGTTAACAGAGGTACAGATCTGAGATCAAGCATGTGCAAATGTATTTGAAGAAGTAGAGAACTTTTACTTTACCGTTCAGAACAAATCAGGGGTTTGATAACATATTTAGGACCATAATTTCAAGTTAATACCTTATGCTTCAGATAAAAAAAATTAAGCCCATTCAATTTACAACATTTTCAGATTCCTATCTAATTCAAGATTCTGTCTGCAGCCGACTTTTTGCAGTAGAACATTGGAGGCTAGCAACATGAAAATACATTAATGTTGGGAAGATAGTTCCACATTTGACTGCCAAAGAGTACAATAGACAAATCAATTTCAAAGGTTTTATTTTACAAAGAGTACATGTTATCATGACCGCACAATATTTTTAAACAAAGAAAAGTGAATTTTGAGATTCTTAAAAATACCAGGTCTGACCAGAACTAGGTAGACACGTGCAGGTGCTGGACAGAGCTAGGCAGATGTTTTAGCCTAGCATGGCAGTGGGTAGGGCTAGAGCCACCATCTGGTTTCTAAACGTCCCTATACTCAGTACGCATCCTGCTGTGGTAGTGTGCAGACTGTGATTCTTCTACTTTGCTCACTGTGAACTGCTAAAATATGCACTGCAATAGAAAATCTTGCGAGTTGTGAAGTGTGATCTGTGATTAGGTTTTACTGGCAATAAAACCACATGCCATTTGAAATTCATTGGAAACTTTGTGAAGTGCACAGAGATGTCACAATGAGTGAAGGTGTAGTTAGGCAGTGAGGCATTCAGTTTAAAAATGGTCACACCAAAGTTCACGACAAGGACCCCAGTGGTCGGCCAAGCCTTGTGACAGATGAACTGATGATGAATATCAACAAAAAAATTTGTGAAAATCCCCGATTTACCTCTTATGAGCAAAAAAGATTTGGCTGGCAAAACAGCACTTTGACAGAAATGCAGAATTGCATGCTGGTGTAAACAAGTGGTAAAAATGAAAGGCAGCAGATTTCTTCAGAGATAGAATTGAAAAGCTTGTATATTGTAATGATAAAGGCCTCAATTGGAATGGCAACTATGTAGAAAAATAGTTTAAGAATGTGCCTTTGAATTGTGTTTAGTAAAATGTTGTCTCGTCGCTATGTTCATATTTTATTTTAAAACATAAGTTACTTTCTGTACAGCCCTAGTATTATTTTTACAACTCTACTTTGAGCATCATGCTACGCGTGATGTAGCTTTTATTGCTAAAAGAAGTCTCCTTGACCTAAGTCTGTTCCCATTCATAGGTAACAGCCCTTCCACTGAACTATTCCCACTCTCCCTTGCCCATTTGTTATCCTTTCCTCCATGTCTGAAGAATGTGCAAAGTTGCTTCCTTAATTTTACAATCTCTGATACACAGTGATGGATGAACTTCAAACAATACCTTTAAAAGAAAAGGAATTTGAATATCCTCTTATATTATACATTAGGTCCCTTATTTACAGGTTAAACTCTCACACTTACTGACCCCAACATTTTCTTCTTCTACCCAGTATGCCTTAGAGAATTCATAATATTGTGCAAACATCATACAAAGCATGAAAACATCCTGTAACTATGAGGATCTGTCAGTCAAGGTGAAATATTAAGTACCAGCCAAACAAAATCCATCCATATAAAGTAGACAAAAATGATAGATTTATCAAAATATTTCTCTTTGCTCAATAGGAAGTAAAAATAAAAGCAATTTATTTTGTGACTGAGAAAGAAAAGCTCAAGGTGATTGTCAGAGCAGATCACAAAACCTTACTCACATTCAAAGGTAAATGGAGCATTCATCATGCAGGTACCTGTATGTTCCTAGAATATGCAAGTACATAGCAAGAAGCTAAACCCTTAATTTATGTTTTTACTCTGGGGCCTTATGCCCTCTCTCAAATCTCATAATTAGTGAATATGATTAATGAAGGATTTTCCCAACAATGACTAATATGCATTCAGAGTTTCCTCTCATAGTAAGCACCTTGCAACAACAAATGGAACTGAGGTTTTCTACATTTCAGCAGAATGCAATGAGACAATAGAGTTGGCCACAACCAAAAGGCATAAGGATGATCATAAACATTATATATTGACTAGGAACAAACAAGGACCTAGATATGGATCAGACACATCCAAAGGTATTTATGTAATGGCAATTATGAACATAATTATTATTTAAATCATACACAAGAGTCAACCCAAGAGTTGGTATGGTGGAGCAAGCAGTGTGAGGGCAGGGTAGCCTAGAGGACCATGCAATCATTTACTGACCTCATGACCCCAGGTGATGCCTTTGTACAACCACATCTAAAATTCAAGCATTATACTTTTATGCATAGCACAACTTGGTGGAAAACCACAGGTGATCAAGGAAAAACCAACTGGATTTCCTACTCTGAATGTGAATTTAACCTGCCATTGTGTTTATACCATATGCCGTAAACAGGTGAGCTCTGTCCTAATCTTCAGGTTGATAGTTGTGGTGATGAGTTCAAGTAAAATAAATAAGGAATTAGCAAGAATGCCAAAAATAAAATGAACGCATGCTAACCCACAAAGTGGCCAATCAACCAGCGACTGGATTGTGGCCTTGAAGCTGAAAACTTGCTTCAAAATCAGGTTATGTCTTTAAGTGTAAACTCAGCAGACCAAGGTTATCAGATATGTTTACCTGGGTATAAGATTCAACTGTTAGGTGATTGGAGGCATGAGGAAAGGGACTACAGTAAAACCTTATTTTTGACCAGAAGTATTAGATTTAGTGAACTTTGTGGTATGGATAACTTGGAATTGGACTCAAATAAAATCTACCAAATTGTCTGGTCCCATGACTTTCAAACATATCTTTTGTACATTTTGAAACTTTCCATAAGAACTTGCACACCGAATAGGGTTTGTATATTGTATGGCGATGTGATTTCATTATTAAGGCAATTTGTTTCCTTTTTATTACTTTTTTCAAAAAAATGATGACCTCAAAGCACATAACTTTGTTATGCTAAGTTACAGTCACCATGAAAAACATATGGATGCAGAATCTTATCAATGAATTACTAGATATGTTATGAATTTTTGTTTTGGCTTTCAGCACAATATTTTATCAGAAGACCAACTTACAGGGTTTCTCCCAAGAGGAGGAGAAAGGAAATCATAGCCAGTACTTTGGCCAATCGTATTACTGTCCTGACACAGTTATTTTATTCTCTCCCTTAAATGTTGTCTAATCAATGGATTAAATAGACAAAAGAGAAGTCAAAGTCACTATGCTGTTGAAGCCAGTTATCAGGAGGATGACTAATAGTGGAGGCAGAATTGGTAGCCACTTGAGGTAAAGGCAGAAGAAGCTGGGTGCTACAACCACCCACAGAATAGGATTACAGAACAAAAACCATAGACAATGTCAAGGCCTCACTATCTTATCAATTCCCCTTGAGCCACCCACCAAAATGCTTCCAAGTTTATTCAGTCACCATGTTAGTGATTTTTTTTACAAGGGTTCTCCATGTATTATTTCCTGAAAGGAAGGAGTTGTGGGAAAAGGGAGGAATACAATGACTGTTGGTAGTAAGTTGCCTCCTACCCTTACTTCACACTTGACAATGGATGATGATTTGCATGTCCCCTCACCATCATGGGGGATATACTGTGTATTCCAGATAAATAAATAAATACTGCATGTAATTTGAA
This sequence comes from Hetaerina americana, assembly GCF_022747635.1. Taxonomy (NCBI): domain Eukaryota; kingdom Metazoa; phylum Arthropoda; class Insecta; order Odonata; family Calopterygidae; genus Hetaerina; species Hetaerina americana. The sequence goes on from NW_027287538.1 coordinate 33,542,974, forward strand.
CACATCATGCTTGTATCAATCATGTTTTGGTTTTTGAGGCACAATGAAAGTTCAAGTCCTTTTAGCCATCTAAACTCATTCTACAAAGATCCAAACCACTTCAACAAAATTCCAATACTGTAGGTTTTACTGCATATGCCTCCAGGAGTGAGTAAAGGATTTTTTTCATAGCAAGGATTCTTACACAGATGGGCAATATCCTTCTCCATAATAAACAAATCTTAAACATTCAGTAGCAAATAATGGCTTATTTTTACAGTAAAACAATTAATAGACCACCACGCCTATACTTAAAATACTCTGACAAACTTCCAGAGCCAAGGATATTGCATTCATCTTACTTGAACATACATCAATATTAGCAGTTTTGGAAAAATTGATCTTGGGAAACAAAATGCCGCCATCATCAATACAAGTGGCATTTAAGGATGCCAAATTCTTGGAAGATGATGCATTTAATAGTTTTTCTTCATTAACTTCAATCTCAAAGTCAACAAATTCTGCTCCATGAGCATCGCATATATCATTGGTTAACAGTCCACAGGCACAATTTGCAGCGTCCAGGGATTGCCAGCGATGATTATAAAGTGAGTCCACAATGAAACATGACCCACTCGTCACAGAAATTCTCTTGCTAACCTGTTCACACAAATTGTATCTTATCACCAACACATAAGATAACTTATTATAAAGTTTTAAAACACGATTCCTATACTTATATGTAACAGTTAAAAGGTTGAAAGCAACCCTTTGGAATGCTATAGTACATCAACAAGGCTGTGGTAGAGTCTAGTTCATGGGGAGACATTAATTGATTTTACTTCACAATAATTTAATTAACTTTTTACTTCCCTTTATTCCCTGAAAACGAAATTATTTCAAGGAGAAACATTGAAAAATGCATATGTTCTCATTAAAATGTTTGATTTTATGTAAACATCTTTTCAGTTTTAAGTTTTTTATACAAAATTTAAAACCCACAGAAGTGAGAAAACCAATTTTTTTCCAATTATGTATTCTTATCTGTGATATGTTTAAAAAAAATATATCCTTTAACTGGAAACAATACCATCTTTATTATCTCCAGACATGTGAACAGCCTGGTACCATCAAGATCTAAAAGTTGTCCGATTGAACATTTGTTAACAGTTCTAATGAATATACTCCTTCACCTCCACAACTACAACCTCTGCTATGAGTTTCAGTTACGACCTTTAACCACTCTTTCCTCTAACTAAAACTTATACCCAAACTCATTCGATTTTTTATTAATTTCTAATAAAAATCATTTTGATGAAATAAGTAGAAATTTCATCTAAAGTGACTTCTTTTAGCATCTATTTTATGCTCTATAACATTCTTTAAAATTCTACTAGCATACTTTTAATAATGATGTCATTCAATCTCAACACAGTAAATAAAATCAATATCTGCACCTTAGTTATGATGCAGCAGGTTTTCACAGAATCAACACAATGAAGTGAAATTGCATTGATTAAAACTTTCATCTTTCATCTGCATTACTGTCTTAGATTAAGTAATTACGAAACAAAAGGTGAAGAATTTTATCTGCCTCCCTTTTATTCATTCAAGGTATTCCACCTATTTAATGGCAGGTTATGGGCAGTCTATAAATACTATTGCCTTCTCAATCTCAAAAACTTCCTTATGTTCACCCTACATGATATTCTCCTTCATTTCTTTGTTAACTTCTGTCCTCCTTCATGCTGCCGAAGAAGCTCATTCTCTTCCTTTCTTCGCCCTGTTTAGCGAAAATTCTAATCCTAGTCTTTCAATCATTGTCTTTAATATCCCACTCTCTTTCAATATTTCCTTCGCCCACTCTTTCTGCCATTTAAGAATTTACCCTAGCATCTTCCATTCTTCGTAAACCATGAACATAACTTTTCCTCTCTGCTTACCATTTAGTAAGTTCTAAATGTATTCAATAACACTATACATACAAATCACCAAGTATTTTTCAATAGGTGGTAAAAGTTTTGAAGTTTCCTCAGTCTTGAAGAAGCAAAAATTCTAATATTTCATCAATTTTCCTAATGAGTACATTTGAATATAAATTCTAAAAATAAATTACACACCACACATATACAAATTTCCTATGAGGAAATTAGAAATAAAGAGTTATATTTCCAATGTGGAAATTATAAATTAAGTGCAGATGTTAGCGAAAAATGTATGTGAGCGAAAAATGTATCCTAACAACTTTGAGATACTCCTCTTTAATTTTCAAAGGGCTGTCTGCCTGGTCTGATTTTACTTATTTGAGCATACATTTGCATTTGACTAAGCTTACAAATCACTTTCAGGGAAAATATTTATTTCCTATCACCAAACACATAAAATTAATTTATGATTTATGTTGCCTTTCATTGAATACTGATCTGGTAAAGCAAAACTGGCAATGTATTAAAATTGAATCCTATTCATGCTATAGTGCAGAACAAAAAATTGGGTATGCCAGGATAAGTATGCATTGTATATGTAAGTATGCACTAAATGTAGTGGGTATTGGATGCGGGGAAGTGGCTGTCATAAAAATAGGATAGATAGGGTGATAAATAAGAGAATTATCTAAGAGCATAAGCTAGATGAACAAGTAGAATATTAAATATTATAGATGTTTTCAATCCCAGTTTGTTCATTTTTGGAGAATGTATGAGAGTTGAATCACCAAACGCAAACATACCTGCATGTGAGAGAATAGTTTGAGAGGAAAGAATAGACTGATAAAGCTATGTTCCATGTGGTGAAGAGACCCTCAAGACAAGGAACACTACAACAAGTAAATATCAGGAACTTGAAGAGTATGAAGACTGCACACATGCAACTGAGGTGAAAGAAGAATGTAAGTTAAGAGCAATATGGAAGAAATTCATCAAAGGGAATAGCTTTTCTGGCATGCCCTAGTATTAGTCTTTATTTTCCTTTGCCTATCCTTCAAGAGAAAAGCAAGGATTGTACATATGTATGTATGCCTGTTGTCAGGCTACTTTCCTTCATCAGGCACAGTTATTATATTCATATATATCATCACCATGGATCCGAAAACCAATACTGAGATGACAAGCAATGAAATGAAAGAAAAGTTAAAAACTAAATTAGTACTCTTTCATAAAAAAAGCAAGTCAGTATGAACTACAGTTTTACAAATGTTTACAAAAGAAGGGACAGAAGCTAGTTCTGAAGGACAAAAAGAATAATTATTTTGTAAAAATAAGATATACTATTTCAGAAGATGGAAAAATAGTCACATGCTAAGAACAAATTATCATAATGGTAACTTAAATAATACTACATCATGTTAGAGGTCACGAGTGGGGTACATACCATGATATATAATCATAGAGAAAACTGGAAGGAACAGGAATTATACGCTACAGAAAGAAATACTGGGTGAATTAAATTGTAGACCTAATCAAAAAGCAAATCAACAAAGGAAATATTATGCAAAGAATACATTCAGCAATTAAATATGTACATGTACATTTCAAGATGTTAGTGGCAGAAGTAAATAAGACCATTTGTGCCAACTCAACTAACTAAAATATCAAGGAACGCATCATAGTTAACAGGGGGGGGGGGGGGGCAAAAAACTTAAAATTACAAATTATAACAAATAAATTTTCACTTTTTCAGTCCAGTGATCAGACACAAAAATCAGTGTGGATCACTTTAATAAATTTTAGAAGCGATTGGAACACAATAAAATATGCTATGGTGGATACTTACAGCCAAGAAAGTGTTCCTGAACCACTTTAAAACTGCTAGCACCTCTACTGAACTACAATTATGCTCCTTACACAGTTCATCCAGATTAGATAGAATCTAAAAGATAAACACAAATAATTCAATTATTAGAGTTATGGATTTATCAAATTTAGAGAGAACATTTATTCATCACTTGAATTCCTCAGATCATGTCCAAAAATTATTACCATGATTGGAATGCTACTGTTAATGAATAGGTTGGATCAACATATTTTGAATGAAATACCAAAAATAGTTAACTGTAGATGTGGAATACAGGTATTTTATGCTGAATATTCACTTTATTCAAAGACTTTTTTATAATTAATTTTTTTTAATACTAACCTTTTTTTGGAGTTGTACTGCCAGCCATGTCTCCAGGCACCCAGAACCAGGCAGTACATAGGGTTTCGAAACCAAATGACGTAATGTTTGCAGGGATTGATGGATGACCACCTAAAAGACATCAAAACTAAAGCTAAACATCTCAGTAGAAGATACCAAAACTATACTATCCCAACTTGACCTCCAAAAGGGTTGTGGTCCTGATATCCTAGCCCTACTTCTGAGTATGTGCCCAACTTCTTGAGAGCCCTACTCTTTGAGCCATTACTTTATCCTTTCTATATGCTGTTTAATAAATCCCTTATTATTGGAATTTTTCCTAGCATACTTAAATCAACATATATAGTTCCAATACATAAGCAGGGTAACGGAAATAACATACATAACTATCATCCGATTGAAAAGCACTTAATAATAGCAAAAATTTTAGAATCATTAGATGTGCATAAGCTAACTCCTATCTTTAACAGTATCATCATCCCTGAACAGCATGGTTTCACTAGAGGAAGATCAAAATTCACTAATTGTTTGGTTTTAAGCCTTTTTAGGCTTATAACCTGGTGAGCATTACTATCTAACTTACAATTTAAAAAAATGCTATTCTGTAACATTCAGCCAGAAAAGGAGTCTAAGGCACCATGCATATAGACTATGCAATTATTCTATGGCCTTATTAAAAAATATAAAAGACCTAGGAGTGATATTTCACTCGCAGTTAACATTCCATCAACATTCTACCTATGTTCACTCAAATGCATACAAATCGCTTAGATTCATCTTCTGATACTGTAAAAACTTAAATCATATAAAGACATTGAAAGTTCTGTTCATCTCATTTGTAAGTTAACTCTGCGAATACTGCTCTACTATTGGGTCACCTTATTGCAAACTCCAAATTTATACAATCGAACATGTTCAAAGAAAATTTGTGCACAAAATTACATTTGAATTCATTTTTTTACAAAGATCTTTATAGCTATCATGAAATGCTACCTATACTAAATTTTCCATCCTTGCATAAACATAGAAAAGCTAATGAGATAACTTTTCTTTATAAATGACTGCATAATAAGATCCTTAGAACTCCAATGTGCAATATCTTTCATAGTACCTTCATATAACATATCAGGTATGATGCACACTTTTAAATTAGATATCATGCACAAAATTACACTTACTTCTTGTCTATTGCCCAGATTATGAGAGATGCCAACATTTGTGATTATAAAAAAAAACCATGAACACAGTAATCAACCCGAAGGTCGGTTTAGTAGGTGATGGTAGAGATCACCCAGTACTAAGCCCTATACAGCGTGTGAAAATTCACACATCAGGGTAGGGGGGCCAGCTCCTTTCCTTGGGCCAGTTATGGTTTCCCAGGAAGATCTGGTACCTGAAAAATCACTTAAATTGGGTGGAGCTGCAGGTGCCCAGAGTGCCTTGCCTGGGAATCGAACCCGGAACTCTCCGGTCAGCAGTCCAACACTGTACCCACTGGACTACTGCGACCCACATTTTTGTGATTAAATTGACCTATATTCTATCTTACCAGGATCCCTCAAAAAAATGTTATTAAAATAACTGAAGAAGTTGAGAATGCTAATTATTGCTGTGTGGATATCTGTACATGTCAATAAGTTGTTTGTAATATCAATTGGGTAAAATTTCTCAACCGATGCCACAAGGTCTATTTAATGAGTACTTCTAAAATTTATCATTTTGTACCATCATTTTTTGTAACAAGTGCTTTATTGACAAAAGTTGACAAAGTTGACAAATTAAATTAATGAATATCAAGAAAAACAAAGCATTTCTACATGCACCAAATATTATCAACACTTGAAAAAATTGACAAACTTTCCCAGTCTGCCCTACTCAGGACTAAGCAATGAACTTCATGTACACTACAAAAGTAAAACTGATTATAAAGAAATCAAATAATTAATTTAATGGGTCATACCATCAAAAATAAAATGTCATTTAAAGGCTAGGAAAGGTTATTCCTCAGCTCCTACCAGAAATACAAATTACGGGCAAGGGGAATGGAGGAGGAAGAGACAACCAACCTTTAGCTCAGCAGCCTGTTGTTCTCCAGCAGCATTTGCAAGTATTGTGGCAATACCACTACTCTTGTCATCATCCCGCCCAAGGAATATATATTTTCTTCCACCCCTTTCAACTAACTTCACCGACTCCAATTCACCAATGCAACCAGCTGGCACCTCATCAAAAGTTGGGCTTCCCAATGGAACTGCACCAGTCAACACTGCAAACGAATCTGAAAATGACAACATAATACTTCTTACAACTTCTATGCAATTTTTTTTACATTTCCCAATATCTGAACCCTTCCAAAATTATTAATTAAATCTTACACCATCCATAAGAGGAATGGGATTTATGAGTACTTGTCTCAAGATATTCTTTTTAAAGCCATTTTATTCTCCACTGGCAAATATTATAGCAGGGTGAAATATCCCAATACATATTCACCAGTAGTATAGGCGATGGGTTGCAAGAAGGTGTAATTACCCTTTCTACTTAACAACTAAACCTGATCTTGCATTAGTCATTGAGAACTACTGATTTACAACATGAATTTCGGGATAGAAGTTGGATGCCTTGACTTCGGCATGTCATGGATGACTACGATGTCCTTTCAGCCTCATCATTTTTAGGAGAGCAATAAGCCCTAAGGAGAGACAATTTAGACATTGGAAATTGACTTGATGAAATTTTCTTCATGACTCACAAGGTCTAGCCATTTTATCCCACCCTCCTCCACTGCTCTTTCCTCTCTTAAGTATCACATAATACAGACCTCCCATGAAAATCTCATCACTCTCCAAATGCATACTAACACATGATAATTATAATCAATACCCCATCTTTCTTTGTCCAAGAAGTCTGTATCATTCTGCCTCTGCATTTTTCAATAGAATTCCCAATGAAATCAAAGGTATCACCTCTCTTGCAGTATTTAAACTGAGGGTCAAATTATTTCTTGGAAAAACTGTCACCACAGAGTGTAATTTTATGGAAGACGTAGTCAAATATGGAATGCAATCCTTTTCTTAATATTTTTTTTCTAATTTTGCACTATCACTTAACATGGCCATGCAAATGTATGTGGTTTGCCAATGGTGAAATAAATATATTATCATTATTACCACTGTGGGTTGTAAGCTGACCATTTTATTAAATGCCAAAGTATTACTACTTTCACTACGTGCTTTGGTGAGCAACTAATGCATTAACTACAAAAAATACTATCTAATATCATATATATATATATATATATATATATATATATATATATATATATATATATATATATATATTTATTTATATATGATGCACACACACATTCAATCATGTATGAATTATTTACTTACCCTCAGAAATTTTTAATGCCCTACAATAACTAATGGATCTTTAACATATTTTTGGGTGTACAAAATCTATATCCTGAATCTGCACCTAAATTTATATTATAGAATGGGAATATTAATCAAAAACTTGAAAAAATCAAAAGGTTTTAATTGTTTTGTTCCATCAGTGTAAATTTGCAGTATCTCTGTGTTTCATGGGTTGTATAACATCATTTGCCCTTCTCCCTCCCCAAATTCTTCCCTCTCAACCGAACCATCCAAGGCACTGTTCTACACTGTATTCACCTGCATTATTTTGCAGTGGATGTGAGAGAGGTAGGGTACGGTGACTAATTTTGTCATGAGAAAAAGAAGAAAAAAATAGTATCTCCCAATGGTGCTCCATAAAAAAGCTCAATCATTTTTGTTATACATTAAGTTAAACATGGGAGAGACTGCATGATCCCAGAACAGTGAAAAGAATAATGAAAGAAAGAAATGTAAATAGAAGCTAACATTTTTGCCATGGTTTAAGAATTTAATATGATTTGCTATGAAATAAATCAGAATGTCTACGAATCAACTAAATCTGCTCATCAATTTAGGAATACTAAATTGACTGGATGGTTCCGGTTCGATTCCCAGGAAGCCTCTCTAGGCAACCCCAGCTGTGATATTTTTCGGGAACCAGATCTTCCCGGGAAACCATAACCGGTACAGAGAAAGGAACTGCCCCCCCAACTCTACTGTGTGAATTTCATATGCCGTATAGGGCTTAGTACTGAGTGAACTCTACCATTACCAACCAAACTGACCTTAGGGTTGATTACTGTACTTCTGGTTTTATTATAAGTTAACTAATTATCCATGTAAGGAATGTAGGACATTAGATGCAAAGATTCCTTAGCGCCAACAGACAGCCTGTGATTTGAAAGATAGAATATTTGTACTCTCTTTAAGAGAATCTAATTTCCTGGATGAAAAGGTGAAATTTTCTGGAACCTAGAAATTATTGCGAGAAGAAAAGATCCATGAGTTTTCAAAAAGTTCCAGCCCACTAATTATCTCCTCTCTCCCCCTCAATGGTTACAGAATTAAGAGACCAGCTGCAGACACAAGAATACCATGACAGATCAGGCTTTAATCTCTAGAAATGGTTACAATAGCAATTGAAGCACCCAGCAAGCTCTATAAAGGGACTTGAGACAACCTTCTCACCTGGGGTATGTATCATGCAATAAAATAAAATTTGAGAGGATGTTGCATATTCACTTCATAGTTCATGTGCTTATTTGACAATCTAGAATACTTTTAATAATTCTTTCGTTACTTGTACTTTGAGAGCGTCTCCTGGGAATACTTGGGCAAGTGCTGGCAAAATCAGGCTTTCTCTAGGGTGCTAGCTACCACAGTTACATGGGAATGTTAACTTGTAATGTTATATACAAATATAAGAATCAATAATGACTATGAATTCTAATTCACTGTTGTTTCCTTCATCAATGGGTATGTTTACCTACAAAGATAACACTTTCCCTTAAATTTTAATTGGTAACTCATTTTGACCCAAGGCTCTTGATGATACTATACTAGGATTATAATACCTCAATTAATGCTTAATAATAGCAAGCATTTATGATATTGAACAGGACTAAACTCACCTGCAAGTTCTTTTCCCATTCGTTCCAGTGCAAGGGCTTCCCTTCTTTGCAAGAAGCACTTCACATGAGGGTGAATAACCTTCTGACAAGCAAAAACCCTCACACCTGCATCCAAAAACTTCTCACATGTTTTCTCCATTTTCTCAAGAAGAGCATTCTCCTGGGCTCTTGAATATTCTTCATCTAAAATAAAGTTCTTTCCTACAAAATAAGAAATGCTACTGTCAAAACCTCATAAAGCAATGTGCTGGGTGGCAGAATTTCCGTTATGTGGGATCTAAAAAAGGTTTATGGGGATGTAACTCCCTCTTACAATTTTTCTTTACTGTTGGAAAAATAAATTTCTCTCAAATGACTCCTTTATTTTTACAAAGTATTGCAAGCTGGATTTTAAAAAGTGAAATGATAGCTACTTGTTCTTACACCTCTTGAGACTAATATGATAACTCATAGCATGATGATATGATTTTTTCTTTGAATGAGTGCATACATTTTTTCCAATGAAGAGAAATAGCTTGGAAAAAATTACACCATAAAATACTATTGCCTTCAGCGTTAGGAATCACAATTGATAGGCATTACACCTTGATTGCCAATACACCCAAGAGGAAAATGGCAGACCCATTAGCTTTGCTAAGCACAAAAAAATTGTTGACAGTAATTATTTCCATACGGAGAGAATTGCTTCACATATTATTATTCACAGGCTGTGAAGAGGAAATGCCTATATATCTGTATACTTGGGCTAGCTGCCGATTTCATTCCTGTGAGATGATGTTAAGGGTACTGTTTATGCAAATTATTGAAAATAACACTCTTTAATCAATCAATTTAGAACAAAATCAATTAACATAGAAGTAATATATTACTACAATGGCAAATAATACCTAGCAAGGCACCAGTACTACACCACAGGCCTGTGATACAGAGTACCTTATAAATAATAAGATGCAAAGCAATCCCCGACCAGCACCCTAAGCCATGACTGAGTGGCAAACATTTTGAGGTCAACTGACACATATTAGGGGTCATCTTTAAAAAAATGTAATTAATTTATAAGCAGGATCTACTTCTAAAAAAAGAAAAAGTGTATTTACCTAGATGGACAACTCTTTTCAGGGTGTTTTGGAATACATACAGTGAAATGAAATAAACACTTTGAAAATCTTATGAATGAATAGTTGAAGCATCAAGGATGTTTCTGGGAAAAAATGAGAGCATACAGATTCCAGTTGCATGTGTCTAGTCAAGTCCCTATTAGCGGGCCACATCTGGACATGTCATGAGGCTTATTCAATTATGATCACGGAAGATACAAATCTTTAAAAGGCTTTCATCAACATCCTTACCTAGGTTTGGAGTAATGCTTGAGCCACATCCCAATTAGGGTAAGATTTCTGACTCAATATAATTCCAATAATAGCATTATGTGGTGGGTTCAACAAGACTAAACTATTCAATTGTTTCTGGCTCAACCTTGTGGAAATTCATGTTAATGAAATTAAGAATACAAAGTAACTTTCCACTGTTCTTTATTAGCGTACAACCGGTTTCAACGCTCAAGCGTCATCATCAGGTACTTACCTGATGATGACGCTTGAGCGTTGAAACCGGTTGTACGCTAATAAAGAACAGTGGAAAGTTACTTTGTATTCTTAATTTCATTAAGACTAAACTACTGTATTGCCTATTGCCATTTTAATTGATGGAGTAAATGGGTCTTCAGAAAACAACTGGACAGAGTGTTTATCACCAGAAAGCCACTAGAGACAATAAGAGAAGACCTAGGGTATAGTCACTTATCACATGAAAGACATGGGAGATCCGATGCCAAAGGCCCTCATTTTAGTCGGGTAGAAGAAATAACATTCCAAGGGATATTAATTAGACTTGCTACGAGCTAGGAAAGAGTGATTCAGGAAGGGAACTTGATCTGGCTTTAGAACCATAAGTGAAAAAAGCACCTTAAAGACAATTATGGGAAGGGACTCATAATGCTGTCGAGGCAGTATATGATGTGCATCATCTCCGTGACACAGTCCTACATCAGAGGGGAGGGTAGGATGAGATTCGCCTTTGTGAAAACAAAAGTTGGGGTTCTAGATGTAATTAATCATGATGACGGATGGTTGGGTGATGATGTTCATACAACTGTTTACATTGTTGATATTAAAAAATAAAATTTCATATATTCTATTGTAAAGATTCTTTCTTATGGTCGTTCTTTTTGCAAATAACGGATATTTCATGCCAATTCAGACTTTTCAAGCCCAAACATTCACGGGTACAACAAAGGCATTAAAAGAAATAACTTTTCCAGGAAGCTATTATCTTTCCAGGGTATATTTTAAATTTTCAATAGAAAGCCAAGCCATGCAAACTATCCAGGGATATTTTGTGAGTCAATACTTTTAGTATTCGTTATATATGACCATTTTGGATTCCCACTACCATCAAAAAAGTAATGACTAGTTCTACGAGAAACTTTAGTGAAATTCCAAAAAGAACACTCCAACAATCTTCATGGTAGACCAAACCTATGAAGATTTTATTGACCATGTTCCTAATTTACTTGTTTCCAATAGAAAATGACTTTACCATACTTGATAAACTACTATATTCATGGTTTTGCAACTCCATTTTGAGAAAAATAGTCTTGGAAAGTGCTGCAGTCATTAAAGCTATTTCAGGGTCCACCAAAATTCACACTTACATTTTAGAGACAGAAACCTAAAAGATTTCGTGACTGGTGATTTATTAGTGCCACAGTGAAGAAGAACTCTGAAAGTTCAGTAACCAAACTGTGAAGTTTACTTATGTGCCAAGCCTCATTTAGAATTCTTTTATTTGGCAATAGCCCGCCAATTTAAGGTAGGTTTCTGATTAACCCATTCACTCCACTATGCAGCACTCCTGATCCCTGACTGACATGGTAAACTATCCTTTTAATCCCAAACTGCATACTACAATAACTAACTACACAGCTCTCCATGCTAATTACCTCACTTACTTCCAACCAAAATGTCCAATATTCTTTCCCACCCTGTACCTTGATTTCCCAACATTCTCCACTCTATTACCATCTTCAGTATCCCACTGCCTCTCAGTACCACCTGCATTCACTTGTTCTTTTTCAATTTTTCCCTACAATGTTCTAACTTCTCCAATCATGCCTAGAACTTTATTTGTTTTCTTTTGCATCCATCTTATCCCCATTCTTCTCCACTTCCATATCTCAAAAGCTTCCAATCTATGTTTATATTCCTGACTTAATGGCCAAGTTTCCAAACTGCACAAAACTACATTCCATTACCTAACACAATTCTTCTGTAAATTTCCTAACTACTTTGCCCTCCTTTGAAAACACCTCATGATAAGTGAACTGTTTTTCCTTTCATACCTGTCCTCCAACTTCTATGTGCATCTTAGGCTTCCTATTTCTTCTCCTATGTCATTTAGATGCTCAATCTACAATGTTTTTCACCTATATTTAATTATACTTCCACAAAGAGTTGTAGCATTCAAGTTGGTAGAGCATTTGGTCACTGCCCTCAGGGCACTGGGTTCAAACCTCAGGTGATACCTTTGAACAACATCATACAAAATTCAAGTGTTGCAATTTGAAGTCCTAGTACTTTGTGGGAAACCAAATCATGGTAGGTGGAAAGAAACCCACACCCATACCTTGGATTTGTGATCACACCCCCGAAAGCTTATTGTTGGTTTGGTGTTAGGTCAACTCTCACCTAGAAAAACTGTAATTCTTACAAGAAGCTCACAAGTCATAGTACCTCAGTTGTAAACCAGGAATATAAATATAAATCTACAGACATTACTACAGAGAAAACAAATGGATGATCATCTTTCATGAGTGCCCTGTTTGTAATGCTTTGTATTCATATTCTGTATGATATTTTTGTCACTCATTGATCACTTGTTTTCTCAAAGTTCACCAGTGTAATGCAAACTTAAAGCATGTGCCTTATTCAGTTCTTAGTACAATTCAATGATAAGTACCATTTAAAAATTGTGCATCATTACATTGGAGCATGGGAATTTGGTAGTCCAGTTGGTAGAGCACTGGGCCCGAGGGGCTATCCAAAGGGCACTATCCGAAGGGCCCGAGTTCGAATCCGGATGAGTCTCCCGAACGCCCTCAGCTGCATGCAAGCTATGTGATTATTATTCAGCCACCAGATCTTCATGGGAAATGCTAGGCAGCACGGGGAAAGGAACTGCCCCCCCCCTCCCCCCCAAGCCCTGCTTACCCTGCTACGTATATTTCACAAGCCGTTGGGCTTAATACTAGGGGAGCTCTACCGCCACCTATCAAACCAACCTTCAGGTTTATTACTATTGTAAATATTGAAGCTTCGCAACGTCTCTGGACTGACGCTCCAAATTTGGTATTTTTTATTTTTATTTATTTTTTTATTTATGTACCCTGCAAGCCACCGCTAGGGGGTGTGACAAGGGGTGAATGCACACAGCTAATTTTTACTCGAACATGACCCTACAACGGTCGGACAAAGTTAATATAGTCCCTTATCATTTGTGGAAAAAATGACATCTTAAATCTGTCGTCCCCGATATTCCGTGCGTCGAAACGTAATTTGCGATACGTGGACAAACACTGGACGACGCGGACAACTGAGAAGAGAGGGGAGAAAGAAATGGGAATCGAGTGTTGAAGTGGTGACAGAAAGTACGAAGTAGGAGATATAGGGTCCGAGCGCTTCTTTTCTATACAGTGTGTTTGCTAAAATATTATCATCTGCTGAGAATTAACGCTTGGTTAAATTTCAGTGTCTATCAACTTAGTTTTGTTACTTGATAATTCTGGGTATAAATCAAGTCGCCGGTAAATTGGTAGTTTAGTGGCTGATTTACCTCGGATGTTAGCATCCTGTCTGCGTCCCCGCTGATATGAAATGTTCTCCGTTCTCCGCGTAACTTAAACTAGAGTGGATGACGTAGTTATATTCCTGAGAGTTAATAATAATAATAATAATACTTTATTCATTTTAAAAATGGTACAACCATATTAAATGTCGTCAATCATAATATTACTTAATATATAAACATAAGTTCTTAAATGTGATGAAGATTGTCACAAAAGAATTCATCCAATGAGTAAAGTGGGTGAGCAAGTAACCAGGTATATACCCTATTCTTGAAACTCTGGATACCATCTGATTTCAACTGAGTAGGCAGATAGTTATACAGTCGTATGTTCATATTGTGAAATGTGTTGTAAGTTGATGACAATCTACAATAAGTAGTATTTAGATTCGATTTACCTCTTGTGGAATAGTTATGGAGGTTGGATCTTAATTGGTAAGTTTCTAGATTAACTTTCACATGAATCAGAGCCTTAAAGATATACAAACAAAATACAGTCATGATTCTATACCTAATAAAAAAAGGTTAATCAAAGGTAATCAAAGTATTACCTAACTAATAGACGATGTTCTAGAATTTGTGCTTCGCAGTCAACATTCGCTTATAAGTCTCCCTATTCTCATACTTTAAGACTAAGTTTCCAAAATTCTCGTCTTTACCCGACCCTTCGTCACGATCCGACCCAATTCCGCTTATTTGACTAACAAATCAGTTTCGAGAACCTCAGATATTACCTTATGTGTTTACATAACATTTTATCGTTACAGTTGATTTCCTTTTCTTATGAATAATCAATGACACGAGATGATACTCGTATCATAGACCCAGCATAAGAAATGAAATGAAACTCGCGATAAGGTGAAATATGATGGAACTCCATATTTTTTTTCGAACAAGGAAATACAATAGCATTGGCATTTTTGAAAAATTCGTACGAATAGTCGATAGACAAATTCACTACGATAAAACAGAATAAATATCATTAATAAACAAAAGCCACAATGATGTCAAGTAATACGTTTTGTTTTTCGGCGTTGACGCTCATCGCCGGCTGGAAATTTATTCTAACTAGCTTGTTATAAACGACTGAGCTTGTGCGCAAAAGTGACCTTAAAATACATAAAGTAATGCAACATATATTTCATCACCGGTATTTAAAGGTAGCAATAAGATGCATACGTTCCTTTTGCAGTGCGAAGGATATTATTGATGAAGGTAGTCACACAGAGAACGCCTAAATTCTGAAATGTTTCCTCTGTAGGCTATTGCCAGAATGAGTACTTGGGCTGTACCACTGTTTAAGAAAGCCTTAGTCTGTGCTAGAGATTACTTAGACTGTGGCAGTAGCTGATGAGTTTCAGCAGTGCGCAGCGACCTTGCACTTTCATGGGATCACCATATGTCCGAGCATCGAAGAATGAACCGTATCCCTTAACAAGATAGAATGCAGTCTTGGATACGAGATTTCCGTTACATCACCCAGACGTCGTCACATCCAAACATGTTAATGAAGGAATCATGCTTGACGGAATAGGATCATTTGACTTGCATTAGTATACCTTAATTTTTATCTTTTTTAAGTGGCAGATTCGTTTCTTTGATGAGGGTGAGCTGGAAAGTTAGTTGGCGAACGAAAAAACTGAAGACGAGCTGCAAGTATGTAGTTATATTAAAGAAGTTCATGGTTTTCGGTGAATAAACACTCAAGTGTTGATCCAATATTTAGACACGTGTTATTCCATAAACGTCTAATGTTAAAGTGAAAAAGGTTTGCTGAACTTTTTTATCCTCAACTCTAGTACCGGATTCATACGGGAACGAAAGATTCGATCGCCCTAAGTCCCCTGCCAGACGAGGACCCCTCAACAAAAAATTAATATATAGAGCAATGACAACAATTTGAATTAAAAATTTTGCTTTAAATTAGGCATTCTACTCATGAAAGGTTATTTTATCGGGGAAAGAAAAAGATTTAGACGAGCTTGTTGAAAAACTAAATGGCTTTACTGAAAGAGATATTACGGTCTCAACAATAGAACTTTTCCGTTTAATTCACTGATGTATGTGGGTTATCCATGAAACCACAGTCCATTTTCAAAAGGACGTCAGTTCAACTGGTTAAAGCATTTCACACGGATCAGCATATTTGTCTTACATATATATATATATATATATATATATATATATATATATATATATATATATATATATATATATATATATATATATATATATATATATATATGCTTTCGTAGACGTAACACGGAAGTGCCGAATAGTACAATACACAGTAACACACAATATAGACACACAAAAAAAGAAGAACACCCACACGTTATTTCTTGATATTTCGACGGAAACAATTCGTCTTCATCTGAAGATATAGAAGTAATGACTTCTATATGAATGACTTGAATGAATGAATTACTTCTATATCTTCAGATGAAGACGGATTGTTTCCGTCGAAATATCAAGAAATAACGTGTGAGTGTTCTTCTTTTTTTGTGTGTCTATATTGTGTGTGTGTATATATATATATATATATATATATATATATATATATAATATATATATATATATATATATATATATATATATATATATATAATATATATATATATATATATATATAATATATATATATATATAATATATAACATTCTGATATATATATATATATATATATATATATATATATATATATATCAGAATGTTAATTAAAACTCGTCCAGATGGGAAAACATTTTCTGTCTAAAAGCGTCTGAGGATCCTAGAATAACAATTTTTCAATTAATTCCTCAATAGAATTATTTTTCCGTAAAAATAGTAACAAACATGTTGGAAGCGTTTTCTTAAAAAAAATAAATTAATCCAGATTATTATCTGGGTATTTAAGAGTAATATCGGAAATTTTCGTAGTTATCGCGACCTTTATAAATGCTTAAAGATTACAAATTCGAAATTTTCACATATTTGATTACAAAATTAAAATAGAGCAATAAGAGAGATTAATGAAAACGAAAAAAAATTATTCTCCTCACGAAAGTTACCCATTACCTTCGAAATAAAACGGCAACACTTCAAGACGGTACAAGTAAACAGCCTGCAACGTAAATAGCCTTCACGCATAAATGTGGAAGTTGCCCAAACAAATTTACCAGATCCACGCGGAAAAGTTTCTATGTCGAAAAAAAAACATTCGTTCCTCGTGGGAGGGCCAAGGTTACCATACGTTTGGGAAAATAAATATTTACTCACAAGCTCGAAATACGGTTATTTTAAACAGACTGTGTATCCAGCCCATGTGCACACCGAGCTCATCCCTGCCGCAGGGAATGGTTGGAATAACAACCACTAAAAAAATTTACTTTTAAGTTTTGACATTCAGAGAGAAGATGAATTGCCATTTTAAATTAGAGCGTATTTTAACTAAAATTTCAGCCAGCATTGCTCCTAAGAGTCCATCTGTGATAATCCCTTACTCCTTCAAGATAACCATCGCAATTACCAATTAAGTAGGAGTAGTGTTTCTTTGTTTTCAATTCTGAGATAAGTTGCAAATCCATGAAAAAAAGCTTATTCCAATGGCAATTTTCCAATTCCGGGACTTTCTCTCATTACATTGGCAGATAAAATGATTTAGCAGGAGTTATCATAAGAGAAAGCATGTCGGCTTCACGCACACTTCGCGAATCCCCTGTAAAAATGTGTATCTCTGGAGTTTTAATTGACATTTAAGTTTCATCAGTTACTGTTTTACCTTAAGTCTGCAAATAAAATTCAGAGGAGAAACATATTTTCCGAATTATATGACGTTTGGTGCTAGATGGCGAAAACCACAGTTCACGATCAACGAATGTACCCCTCAAAACGTATCGCAAATAGTTTTTCCTTTCTTAAAATCGAAATAGATGTGCCATAAAATCGAAACAATAATACTTCATGGAAATTATGGCGGAAAAGTGACGGTTACTAATATTTCGAAACCTCGTTTAAATTAGGTTTATGACATGGATTGAAAAACTTAACATTTCTAAGCCTCGACTAACAAGAAATAACCTGACCCTACCCTAGAGTAAACCCAATGGTTCTTCAATCGGGCGTGCGGTAGGGTACTCTTCTTCAATATTTGTAGTAGTCATAATGGGAAGCGACTGACAGCTGAAACTATTCGCGAACTTCTTCGATTTCGCGTGCATTCTATCTCTCCCCAGTCTGTTCAACCACCCAATCCTTTATTTATTTATTTATGTTCCCGGCAAGCCACCGCTGGGTTTTTGGCTGAGTCTAAATGCACACCAGACAAATTTTTACCCGAACATGTCCCTACCGCGGTCGGAAAATGTTATCAGGATCCCTTATCGTTCGTGTAAAAAATGACATCTTAAATCTGTTACACACAATCTCTCTAATTTTATTGACATGATCTCTCCTACCCTAGTACGATGGGGATAATAATACATTTTCAACATCACTGCTAAAGAGACCTCGTTCCAATTAATGCTAGAGCTTCAATCTGTAATTTAACCTTCGCTCCGTTAGTGATTCCCAGCCTAGCTGCTCTAACATTTTGGATACGCTACTAAGTTTATCATAACGTTTTACAAATCTAGCTTCTTTATGCTACACGCGATCCAATTCGGCAATTAATCTGACTTCGTGAGGATCCCGTATACTTGATGCATATTCTAAATTAGGGCTAACCAGCGACATATAACATTTCTCTTTGATCTTTTCATCACATTTCCTTAGTACTCCTCTAATAAATCCTAATTTTTTGTTAGCTTGTCCACATATTCTCCGCATGTGTTTCACCCAGTAGATATCCTGAGTGACGGTAACGCCTAGGTATTTAATTGAGTCTACACATTCTTGCATGATATGGATGTGAGGGAAATAGGTATGTTGCTTGGTTCATCCTTATCTCCATTTTTAAATATAGGTGTTACATTTGTCGTTTTCCAATCACTGGGAACCTTGTGATCTACTGACGATTTCTTAAATATGATTTCTAAAATAAGTGCAATATCCGACTTCAGTTCATTTAATATACGAGCGGTTATTTTACCAGGCCCGGAGGATTTATAAGGCTTAACATTTTTCAGCAAACGTTCTATTCTATTCTATGAGTTTTCAATTTTGGACATCGGCTGTCGGGAACGAATTGGTAAGATCTCAGAGAGAATGGCGAAGACGCTTTGAAAGAAGGAATTTAATAAGTTGAAATTTTCCAAATTACTGCTTACTATTTCGCCTTTATCGTTTCTGAGGGAATTAGCTGTAGACTTATTTCTCTTAACCTCTTTGACGTACGCCCAAAATTCAATCGGATTCTCCTTCAAATTTTCCTTTTGAATTCATTTGACACGTTTCGAAATTCCTTCTCGGTTTTCGCCCTAGACATCTTGTAATCATAGGTGATCTCATTTCTTTTTTCACTAGAGGTATCATTCCTAATTTTTCATCTTGATGTGACATAGCCTTTGAGGTTTTGTAATGATTTTATTACATCCACATTGTAATATCTAGGATCGGCGATATCTTTTATAAATTTACTAGGAATGAACCTGCTGACTGCTGAGCACGTGATGTCAAGGAAATGATTCCATGTATCCTCAATATTACGGCGTATATTATCTTCCTTAAAATTAACAATTTGACTCCGTCACACGAATTTTAAGCCATTATAGTCCTCTCCTATAAAAAAGTAATTTTTTCTTTTAGGATTATTACTTCGGACCCCATATAGGAGAAACTTAATATTTACTGCTTTTTGGTCACTGATTCCTCTAACAGTTTCTAGAGTTAAAACTTTTTTGGGCATGTTCGTTGTTAACAAATTAAAAATATCATCACCCCTAGTTAGTGAAGAGACAAGTCGATGTAAGAAGTTCAACGTAAAGGAATTCAACAACGACTCGCAAGCATCTCTGTTTTACCTCCGTTTTACAACTATATGTGCTCCAATCAATAGATGAGACGTTGAAATCTCCACCGATTAAAATATCACGATCGTTGTTTTGGGAAGAATAACGTTTTATTTACTGATCTAGTTCTAGTGTAGAATTCTGTTGTCCGGCGGGCTGTAAAATTCGCATCTACATAGTCTTTTGGATTCTGGAATTTTAATTAAGTACCAAACGATTTCCAAACCGTTACCTGGATTTACCTCAGCCCTGCAGACGCAAGAATTCTTAACTGCAATAAAAGACACCGCCCCCGATTCTATTTAATCTGTCGTTTCTGTGCATGGAAAAGGATTTGGGAACATTTCAGCGTCGAAGATATCAGTGGATAAGGAGTTCTCTGATCCAATAATTATATCTGCGCTTGGGCTTTGAATAGGGTGATGATATTCCACGAATTTGTTTTTTAAACTTCGGTAATTAACTTCTAAAACAGATGTTTCCTTGACATAACGGATACTTAAATATTTTACGGGGATTGTTTACCTTTTGTTATCTAATCCCTAGTAAAATTTTCCGATCGATGCTACCTGATTCGTATCAAGTGAACTATTGTACAAGTATGCATCTCTAACACTGACCCTCACTTCATTTAAAGTTAAATTATAAAGCAAAGAGGACTTGAGATACCCACTATTTGACCTACATACTGAACTACCCTTTCACCCAAAAAAAACAAGCAGTGATCGAATATCCTACCCACTACACACCTTGCGGCCTCAGACGTGTACAATGAACACCAGAACGGTTCAGAGTCCTACATGGTTGGATCGCCGCTGAAGGTCTACGAAGGGGGCCCCGATATCCCTGCCGAAATTATGCAACCTCTGATTAATACCCAAGTCATTTGATAGGAGCATTAAAAGAAGAATTGCTTAAGGTAAAGAAGCATTTACAAAGAGGTGAGAGTTGATGACAAGTACCTTATTAAAGGATGTAAATATAAGAATAGCGAAAACTTTAACACTGAGTGTAGTTTCATAGAGTGCAGAAACTTGGTCGTTGAGGAATGAGGATGAGCGCGATCGGAGCCTTTTGAGACGCGGTACAGGAGAAGAATGGAAAAAAGCCTATGGACTGAGAGGAAAACAAACGAAGAAGTTACAAGGCATGGTTTGGGAAGAGAGAAGGTTTCGAGGAAGAAATCCACAGAAGGCAGGACAAGTGGATGCTAGAGATACTGAGAAGAAATATGGATGCTGATGAAGACTATGAAACAGAGGGGAGAATGCTAGGAAAATGAAAATTTTACACACCTATCTTTTGGCTCGGCGCGGGTTACGGTATACTGCCAACAGGACAAACCCTTAAAAAACGTACTAGCATGTTCAATTACTGATGGCGGGACGGGAATAGGCTTTGGTTTCGCATCCGGTATGAGAGTGACAATGTGACAAAACTACCCGGGTAAGATGCGGAACCGTTTTCTAGGAATACCCCAGGAACTGCAAAATGTTTATAACATTGCATTCTCTTTCATTGCTTAATTTCATCGAAAAGTCTCGGATGAACACTGTAGATCGTATAGACTGACCGATCGAGAAACGGGCCGCGATACTCGACATGTGAGAGTTGAGTAAGGAAGAAGAGTAGTTGGGTGTAAAGATTTGTTAACGAATGTATGTCCCCTGTGCATGTGAAACTCAATGCAAAGGGTGTTACGGTGTAGAAATTACGATTGTAACAGTGTAGTGAAAGGGTTGACTTGTTTCTGAAAGAGACGCATGCATAGAAATACGAGTTTAGGTTTCTCTGGATTTGCATGAAAGTTAGTATTCGAAGAGATGTGATTGTAGTTCCTTAAACATCAGCGATGGCGAGACTGAAGGCATGGGAGATGATTTCTAGAGAAAATTGAGAGAACTTTTGAATGAGGCACATCAGAGGTTGCATTGGTATGTTAGAGGGATACCTCAGAATGTGCTCCAGCATTTTGACGACTTCCACATGAAGGATAATGATGATAAAGTGTTGAGCGTGTAAAATGATTCTTACTAAGCTCCCTAATATATATTAGTGAGGAAATGCCGACGGAAAGGTTATTAGTACGATATTAGCACGTATATTTTCCTGTAAAAATAAAAGTGTGAGTAATAAGAAGGCCATGAAAGAATGTGAATTAAAAACATTGGTTTATAGCCTAGGATGACTTAAGTTTGTTTCGCCAGTTTGACCATTTCTGAGAGAATAGATAAAATTCAAAACCAAACAGATACACGATAGAATATGCATAATAAATAGTTTGATAATAAACTGTGGTCAGTGAAAGTGATGGGCGAATGTGGTCAGAGAGCCTCGAGAAGAGGAATATCATACATGTAAGTCTCAGGAGCAGAAGAGCATGTTTGCATTAATGTGCGTATTCGACAAACGTGGAAGAAGTAGACATGCACAGAATAGGGCAGCTTGAAGCAATATAGAGGGTAAACTCTTCCCCCTTCGAAACCTGATACATACCACGTTTTTCTTCACAGTTCCCACCCCGAACACGATCGTCATATTTAAAATGTGCCCCAGCCACCCCCTAAACTAAATGACTCAGTCCAATCATCAAAATACCACATCCCTCCCCTACTCAACCCCCTCCAAAAATCGGACTCACTCGTTAAACATGCTCAACCTTTTTACTACTATGTTGTTCTATTTTGAATGAATAATAAAATATATGCTAAAATAAGGGTCAATTTTAATCTACATGGCATCCTGCAAGTCATTGCTATGGCGTTTGGCATGGGGTGATTACACACAAGGCATGCAACACCAAAAATTAAGTTTGTCTTAATTTTTAGTAGCAATATATTTCTGAAAAATAATTCAAATAAGGATAAAATCATGATAACCACAATTGAATTCACTACGGTATCTAAGTGAGATACATTTCCCTACGCGTTCCATTCGAACTGCCTGACTATGATAACAGCAGATATTGTCTAGCTATGATAACAATAGAAATTATTTTTAAAAAATGACGCGATTATTTTTATGCTAAATCACATCCAATCGACCATTTTACTGACTTTTACTTTATTTTTACTTAATCTTGTATCCATTTATCTTCCTCGATCCTTAACCAAAATTTATTCACTCAAGTTTGCTTTATATAGCCCCTTCTATGCATCCCAGCGCGTAACTCAATTTTTTTATTAATTACTATCGTATTGATTTCAACACAGGCACCGTTTGTTGAAATATAAAGAAGCGGAGATATGAAACGTAAACAAATCTATCATTATTAAATTCTTGATTGTTATATTCTTACTTGATTAGCCTTCCCTCTATGATATCTCTTTCCAAAGAAGTCATTTCCTTCCACCAACTATTAATGGAATTTAATCATTTCGCATCTGAAATTTACGACAGCAATGATGATGCGGGATGGGAGAAAATGGCCCTTCCTCACCAATGTTTCATTAAGACTCAATTTAACGTCATCATGGGCCCGGAGCAGCTAATCTCTTCTCTACCTCTCACCCCCTTTTCCAGCGGGCGGGCTTGACTGGATTAATTCCTATAAGCACAAAGCGGTAACTTTCCGCAGCAAGAATTTTCAAGAACAATACGAGACGGGAGAATTCCACTTTCCCATCACAGACTGCTCGCCGCTGCGGGGAGACAGGCGGCGCCCCCAGTCAATTGGCAGAAACATTCGCGTTCAAAAGAAAGCATAACCCACTGTTTGATCCCCTTGTTATCCCACCGAGGGGCAATTAACAGCTCTTGGAATTCTCTACCCTAGGCTTGCCCCTCTGATACTTCGGGACCACATGGTTCGTATGGTAGTAAACAGGCTTCTTGCCGGACCCCTTCTTCCCTCCCCCATATGATCCATTCAAACGACCTTCCTCAAACTCATCCCCCGCGGAGGAAAAACTTTCCGTGTAGTGCTTTCCATAAACCTTTCCACTGCCTCCCACTGAGGAACTTTTATGACCAGTTCAACAACTACTCCCTTCTCCGAGAAATCTTGCATGTATATATGGGTTCTAAGATGGACCACGGCGTTAGTCTACGTCGGAAGACATTGCCCTACAATTGAGCATACCGGCCTTTTGAAGTCTAAGGAAACCCACGGAAATCGTCGCCGCTGCTTAGAGGAGATTTGTGTTCCGAGTCGATTCTCACCTCCGCTTGTCGACAATAGTAAGTAGCAACATTTTTATTTGTCGCATGTCAACATTTTCTTTCAATCCTTAGGAATATATAGAAACTTTTAATTCAAAATCCAATTTCATGTCAAGCTGTTTTGTGATATTGCTGTCTTTAATGGTATGCACTCATTATCCACAGAGGGTCGGTCCATCACTCAATTCTAAACTAAATTACTACGATTGATTAACTTCAAATAAATTGTCACAATTTTTGCCTTTTTCACTTCCTCTTCTCAACAACACCCTTAATCATGAAGTATACATAGTATAACCTGATATTTCTTTCACAGTATGTAGAGTTAATATATACATACTTTTCATAAGAGTAAAAAGTAATAATGGCTATGATAAATAAATATAATGCGTTAAAACCTATTTTTAAAATCTTAAATGGTTACATATATATAACTCCTGAAAGCAATACCCCTCAGACCGTAGCAACCATAGTTAACCAAGTAAACTATTACAAAAATCAACTTGGCATATTAAAGTTAAGGTAATTTCTTCAGCATTTATCAGTCGGAGAAATTATGAACAGAAATAGTGAATCTGATATTTTACAAAATAAGATCAATAATCGAGTTCAAGCCTACCTTTAAATATTTCTTTTAGGAATTGTGAGAACGCATTTGGGTCAGATGCATAATGTTACTCCACTGGAAGACGTCTTATATGACAGTCAGCTTACTTATGTGAGAGGCAGGTATTATTTTCCTGGTTTCCTTCTGCACAGTTCAACCTTCACAGATCCCTAACATAGGGTATTTTTGAAGTTGGCTGAAACACATTCTACACCAAATCTCCTGGCTGCATTTAGAAAAACTTTTTCAAAAAACCCCTTGGTAGCTTTAACTGAATAAAACCTCTAAGAACATGGGCTGAAAACATGTTATGTAATAAACAATGATGTAACTAATTCACAGCTTAAAAAAACTATTTTCTGGTCCCTAGGCCAAATAATTTAAACTAGCAGTCTTTATTAGTAAGTTATTTAAATTTGGTGAAACACATTTGAAAAAATCTACCTCACAGTTCCATTCACAAATGACAGATAGTGAAAATAGCATAAAATCAACAAATCTGTAAACCTTAACTTCAGGAATCTTAAAAGCAGGGGATATTTTCACTTATCATATCATTGCAATAAAATGTATCTTGACACACTTATAGCCCACCAACTGCTACCCATCTCCTTAATCGGCAAAATAGCTAAAGAAATACAAAGTTCAACTTATAAGATACTGTTTGTAATATGATTACAACCAAAGCTACACACAGCCAAAGTCACCAACTTCAATTGGTGTAACCCATTCAGCAATAAGTTAATGAATGAAAAATTGTTGCTATCCAGGTCCACTGCATGGACTAAACAAATAATAACCAAATATCAACACTATCCCAAAATATGTAAGGCTTAAATGAATAATAAGGGTGGAGAATAATATGGGAATAATGTACCTGGCTAGAGAAGACCTTAACCTTCTGTCTTCTTCCATCACTTGAAAATCAAATGAAAGCATGAGATTATACTGCCTACATCATAAATTGCCTGTGGCATCAAGCTCTTGAGCAGGTGATGACTTTTGATTACCTAGTATGCACTTTTTCATGATCACCTAACTTTACAAAATTGTCTTTACATGCTTCAAACCTGGTGCAAGCATAACCATCTAAATCTCAATTTTAAAAATGCTATTCTGTAACATTCAGCCAGAAAAGAAACCCACAGCTTAATAAATGTAAACTAGACAATTTTCATACAGCCAAGCTAACAAATATCTAGGAGTTACATTCGACTCACAGCTAACATTTCATCAACTTTTGACTCTATCCAATCTTAAGCATATTTAAATTACTTGGATTTATCTTCTTCTATAGTAAAAACTTAAGTCATATAGAGCCATTTAAAGTTCTGTTTAACTCATTAGTAAGGACACTCAGAGAATATTGCTATATTGTCTGGTCACCCTACAACAAACTCTATATTCACACAATTAAATGTGCTTGAGAGAAAATTCGAGTGCAAAATTGCATTTAAATTCAACTTTCACATTGATCCCTAGTTATCATGAAACGTTAACTATGCTTAGCCTTCCCTCCTTACATAAAGTAGGATTATTAATAACATAACTTTTCTTTATAAATTACTACATAATATGATTGCTTCCTTGGAACTCCTAAGTGTAATATATTGCTAAGTACCTCCTCATTACATAAGGTATGAAGCACTTTTTGATATTAGATAACACGCACAACATCAAATTTATAACTCACCTATACGTCAGATTAGGAGAGATGCCAACAGCTGTGATAATATTGATTTATTTTCTATCTCACAACAGTCCCTTAAAATAATGTTGTAAAAATTCCTCAAAAATTTTAGAACACTTAATTTTGCATACATTTTGTTTTCTGATATAAAGAGGTCTGTTAATAACTACTACTACCATTTAACACAGTTTCATCATCTGTCTGTAACAAGTGCCTTATTTCTGTTCAAATCTTCTAATCATGGATA
Organism: Hetaerina americana; assembly: GCF_022747635.1. NCBI lineage: Eukaryota > Metazoa > Arthropoda > Insecta > Odonata > Calopterygidae > Hetaerina > Hetaerina americana. The sequence goes on from NW_027287538.1 coordinate 33,569,653, forward strand.
TAATTTAATATTGATCTTTTTCCTACATCATTTAAGCTATGCATGCATGTGTACATGTATACCATTTGAAAATGTCCTTCGTGCATTGAAACTCAAAATTATTTTTCGATTCTATATTAAACATTACTTCTCAACTATGAGTAGGTACCTTTATGAGATCTTTACCATAGTGATGATGTTTCTTATAATGGTTCAATGAATATGTTTTTGCTTTACTCTTCGTAAAAATGGTTATTCCAATTAATAATAATAAGATAATCTAGTACAATGGCAATATTGATTAGATTCAAACATTTCTTCAGCCACCATGGAAACTGAATAAGACTATGGACGATGCATCCACCAGAATTTTGGTCAAAAATAAAAATTTCCTAAAATATGCAGGCCTCTGCAGTGTCATATTGAAGTATTATCAATTGAAAAGTATGTCCCACTTAACAAGTAGGAGCTAGTGATGTGGTTTTAACCACAAGACATTGTACACTTTTCTCAGAATTCCCATCAATCCCACCATCCAACCAGCAACAGCAGATATTAATTATCAACAGCAAAGAGTCTTTAGTTGTCATTCCACTTCGTCCCTACCTTATCTTTCCCCGAAAACTTTTTTCCTTCTAAATAAATGGTCTTCGATATGATTTGGCTCCAATGTCACCTATTTCATCCAAAAATCATTTTATGAAGGGCACAACTGTTAACCATTAACACCTAACGATGTACAATTGATAAAAAAATAAAGGAATTAGTAAATGTTAATGTACAGCATGAAACACAATTAATAAAAATCTTTTCCTATGAAATCATGAAACTAATGTTCTTCTTATAATATTAAAAGCCTCCACTAAAAAAGAATTAAGTCAGTGCCCTGAAATTTCTTACAAATGAGTTTCACATTATTATATTTGCTTACTTCTATTTGCATATATCAAATCTTCAACTAAAGAATGCACATTTTTGCAGTCATGAGTACCGCCCATAATCTCTGCTAAGAGTAAAACCCTCAGGGACAAGCTTTGTAAAACTATCCCTATCGATTTTAAAATTTCTAAAGGTTACTCAAATGGTGCTAACATCATTTAATCTGTTTGAATGCTTGCTTACTCTACATTTTTCCTTTTTAACTTCTTCGTAACTCTAACTGCCTTTATGCTGTCTATACAGTCAATTCTCTCATATCCTCTATCCTGCATTCTCACTCCTACCACAGCCTTTAAAGTCCCACTACCAATCAATATTTACTCTTTGTCTTTCCCAGATTTCCCCCAGCAAATTCCTCTCTTTTCTCACCCAATGTAAATATTCAACATTAGTCTACCACTGTCCAACTTATTTTATCCATTCTTCTTGACAAAAATGTCTCAAATACCCCAAATCTATGCTCATCCTCTAGCTCTAAGATCAGGTTTCAGATCCATACAGCATTATACTCCACATTAAAGGATGTATCAATCTTTTCTTTATTCATTAAATCAGGAATACCTGCCATCAATTCCCTTCTATGAATCATTTGCCAATCTTATTCTTCTACAAATATCCATTCCCACTTTCCTCATAAATATTGTCAGTGCTTACCTTGGATACCAGATGGAATCTTGGTTATCATACAAGAATAAGTAGAAATCTTAGTATATCTTTGAGACAAATGCCTAGAGGATAAAAAGCAGGGGTTGACATTCCCTGAGAAACATAAGAAATGGTAGTAAAACAATTCTAAATCTCTGGATTATAGAGCATACATTTCATTCCTTTCTATCAGCGGATATTAAGTTTACATGCGTGCTTATAAAGCAAGGATTCACAAGGTAAGACCATTTCTATTTGAATTAGTCCAAGAGTGAACAGCAATTTCGTTTGGAGTAAACCAACTAGTGGGAACTGCAATTAATACCACTACAAAGTGCTACCAAAGAGAAATTATTTGTGCTGAAACAATCGAAATTATAGATAGATGGTGGATGTGAAAAACTATAAAAAGCTGAAAACAAAAATAAATTTTATTGACAAAATGCTGATGGAAAGTTACAATCTTTGAAAACATTTAGTTGATGCTACAAGATGTTCGAAAACGAGAATATACAAATGCCAGACTACAGAGGAAATAGTGAAATGACCTTACCCATGTGCAGATACACTACGACGTTTCAAGTATAAAAATACTATATTACCCTTAAAAAAATTCAAAATTGTGGCATTTTAATGAATTTTGATTTCCAATAAATGATCATTAGCAGTTTCGCTGTTAGGAGTGCTTTAAATTTTAAATGAGAAAAATAACATTTGCTAGCATTGCGTGTAATGTTAAAACATTCCAATGAAATTGAATATAAATTTTACCTGCGTTACTTCCATTTTGGTTGGTTGCAGTCAGGTTAACAGCAAACAACACCACCCTTATTTTACGATTTTCATCGGATAAAACATTCCGTTTGCTTTCACTGATTGAACTAGACTCAGGTGAACCGTAAAGAAGTCCAGTAAAATTGATAGGGGGTTCATTCAAATGGCCCTCATCAACCACGACTGAAACTTTTCCCAATGATCCAAGATTTTCAGAAATTCCGCGAATGAATACACCCACTACACAAGCTGCTAGGTCTGAAACATTCGTAACAGCTGGATCACAGCACAATGGTTTTGAGGAAATGACAGTCTCTACGACTTTGATTAGGCATTCCAAAGAAGAAATATCCACCTTCAAATCTTTTCTTAGTTCATCGATTAATGAAATGGTAGTCGAGCTATGGCACTTCATCAAAGATGACAATATGCTGTAAGGTAATCGATCATTCAACACTTGTAGTAACAACAATGTACTCGTCAGACCAGTATACAGTCCAAAATCGGCATACGCTTCCCACTGGTTCTTCATTGCATTAGATATGACATGCAATAGCGGATTATCCAATTCAATCCATTCAATCAATCTTTTCGAAGATGTCGTTAGAACCGTTATTCCTCCGACAGATGTTACTATTTTAATTTGTCCATTCGGGCCAATGGATGTAAATAAAAGTTGATTAAATGACTTAAGTACATCCAGAAAACCATGGCTTCTAATTGATTGCGATTGAAAACAATTCACATTAAATTCGGAAGGATTATTATCCATCCTGAAACAAGTCTGTCGACATTTACCTAACCCAAAAACTGATTTCAATTAACTGATTCCTACTCTGCACAACATCCTCATGAGTCACTTGAAGTAACACTACTTTTTACTATCCTGTTGTTCTTCTTGCGTGAGCCCCAGTTTTTTCTCCACATATCTAACTCCCTAAAATAGAAAATAAAACCAACTTTAATGATCCACTGTCGAAAAAGAATGCGAAACCAACATAAACAGCGGGCCAGCTACCTGCAGAAGGGGTAATTCCTTTTTATCATATTGCCGAACGTAGTTTTCATTATCCTGTAATTTTACCCAACCCCAATGTATCATTACAAGGACAGGCACCATCACCACAGTCACCAAATTTCTATTAAGAAATTCCTTTATTCTTCCCCCGGAAGCCATAGTTTTCGCGCCGTTCTCAGACCTTGAAAAAAACAATAAACATTCAGCATAAAATAAATTTATTTACAGGTGTGGACTTTGGGCCATTAAACACTTAAATTCTCTGGCACAACGGCTCAGAATTTAAATCACGAATGTGAACTCACTTCAGGGCATTTCCCGTTGTAATTCAGCAGACATCCATCATTACGGCACACAGTTGTTCCAACTTCTCCACTTTGAAACAGCCAACCTAAGTTTCTTCTTTTTGTGCTTGTTGATATTTTCTTAACAATTGAAATGTCTTTTCACAGAAAGATGATTATAGTTCATGATATTTCTCCTTGACGTAGCTCTTAATAAAAAATTCATTCAGAGAATCTCCGCTAATTATCTTTACATTTTTATTAACAAAAGTTGGTAAGGCTATAGAATCGACCTGTCGATAGCATTATTCCACCGTTTTTAATGTGTACTTATGTTGTGTTTTGGCGTGCATGAATTAATTGATTTTTCCCGTTGAAAGTCTTATGTAATCCGTATATGTTGACGAAGCCTTTGGAGTTAGCAGCTACGGTTCATCTTCTGGAGATTTTTATTCTCTGTACTGTATATTATTTATGCAATAAATATGTTGTTCAAAGCCGGCCTATGCAGTGTCCTAAGTTTATGCAATATTGGTTTACATTCATCAGCAATTACCCAGACATGTAACGCAGTTAAAAGAACATGGGGTAAATGTACAAGTGCTAACCTCTTTTCATGGCCGTGTTTTAAACCCCTTACGGATTACGACAGCAGGTCCAAAATGGTTTCATCTGTGACGTCGAATCCCAAAACAGACAGCACGAGCCAAAACAGCTGCAAAAAAGATCACTGGAGTAGCAATGGGCGCCAGAAATACTCTAAGTTGGTAGATCCGGGCAGCAGAGGGGAGAATATGGAGTTTAGCGAGGGAAGGAGTGTTCTCCTTCCCTCTGGTTATCGCATGCCCCTTGTCGGCCTTGGCACTTGGCAGGTAAGGAAGATGATTAGGAATTACCTACCTTTGTCTTAAAATTGGTGGTACACTAATGGTAACGTTGTGTACGTCACCCATTGCTGTAACTTTATTGATTTTCACAGGCCAAAGATGAGGAAGTGGAAGCAGCAGTCACGGAAGCTCTTTCTTCAGGGTATCGTCACTTCGACACCGCCTTCAACTATGGAAATGAATATGCCATTGGTCGTGTCTTTAAGCAGTGGATTAATGGAACGGACCGAACTCGCAGTGATTTATTCGTAACAACGAAGGTATATAGATCTAAGGGCTGCGTTTACTGAAATTGTTATATTTACAAAGAGTTCAGCAAATGAACCTTGTAATCAAATCTTTCTTTGCCTCACCAGCTTCCTGTGTACGGGAATCGACCAAATGATGTCGAGAAGTACTTAAAAGAGTCTTTAAGGCGCCTTCAGTTGGATTATGTTGACCTGTATTTAGTCCACATGCCATTTGCTTTAATGTCAAATGAAGCTGGTGATAATTTTTTAACCAACGCAGATGGTTCTCCTGTACTAGATCTCAGCCTTGACCATCGGAGTTTATGGAAGGTACGATCGTCATTTACATTCTTAATGACAATTGACATTGAATTGATAAATTACTAACCCTTTTTGCACCATGATCTTTCAACGGTGTAACATATTTTTTAATAAATTGACGCAGGACCGTAAATAATTAGTGAAAATCTCTCAACTCTTTTCAGTGTTTGACTGAATCCCATGTAATATTTTGAGGATTATTATTTTTAGTACCATATTAACCTGTAAACATTCCTTACTTTAATTGTAACTTAGTTGGAAAAAACCTTAATGACAAACATGGATCTTGCATGCTTATATGATTACTAACTCCATTGTGAAGACACAATAATGGTGTCTGTCCCTCCATTTGATGATTTTTAATGGTAACTGCATTTGGACTTTTTTTCCATTTGCTTTACTCATAATCCATCTGCATCTGAATGGTGTGTACCTAGAAGACAATAAATATTCCTTTTCTGTTTCATGGTCACCTTAAGGCGTTGGAGGCCCAGGTTGATGCTGGTCGGGCGAAGTCCATTGGTGTATCCAACTTCAATGCAAAGCAGGTGTCAAATATAAGTACAGTAGCCCATCATCCAATCTCTTGTATTCAAGTTGAGTTACATGCCGTCAACCAGCAGAAGGAATTAAGAAGAGAATGCGCCAAGTGTTCGGCAAATATTGTCTTCACAGCATATTCACCCCTTGGATCCCCAGCGGCTCCTCAGCACTTTCAAAGCAAATATGGTTACTCGTAAGTGGAAAAATAAGCATGTGTACAGCACAATTCAATTCTTGCAAAGCATACTCTTCTCCTAGAAGACTTTTCAGTGATATTTATGGTGCCAAGCCAATTAGTGCAGGATAGCACACCCATCAGCTGGCATACTGCTTTGTGGACCTCCCACTGCCCACCTTAAGATTATGCTGAATGTAATGCAGGATTTGCCTCAACCTAATTACCTATCCTAAATAGCACATAACAACCAAGTAATCATGGGAATCTCTCCATAAATCATAGTTATCAACTCGAAGGTTGGTTCAATTGCTGAAGTACAGTTCACCTAGTATCTGCTTTATTCTCAGTGGTGCGTGCAATTCAGAAACAGGTTATGGGACCAGTTTCTTTCCCTGTGGTACCCTTGGAAGATGTGGTAGCCAAAGAATCACACATATGGGTCAAGCTGAGGGTATCCAGTGACATTACTCTGAATCAAATATATGCCCTTCTCTCAGTAGACCAGCACTCTACCTACTGCAATTCTATGTCCCTCTATCTGGACAATCCTTGAACTTTTTGATACCTTTCAGCAGTGAGGACTGTGGTATAAATGCATTAGATTTCTAAAGAAATGTTAGTTTCAATTCTCTAGGCTCTCCTCGGTTTATCAATTCTCAGCAATTAAAAACATCCCAATGTATTTCCAATTATTTTTCTAAATCAATGTTAGCTTTGGCTTACATTTTGATAAGAAAAATCGAAGGTTACCAAAATGTGCTTTGTGTAGCTGAAGAAGATTGTGTTGAAATTAAGGAAGTAACTTTGCTATTCCACACTGTTTATTTAAAACACGACCTAGGTTTAGACGTTTGACGTCGTCATCAGAATGTCAAACCTGTTGATGACATCCTACATGGAAACCTAGGTGGTGTTTTTAATAAAGTGTGAATGGAATTACAAGTTACTTCCTTCATTTTAATATGTGTAAATTCCATAAAGTTACCCCCGAGACAACAAATTTGTACAAGAATGTATTTACTCCTTTAAATGACAGCCAAACAATACTTTTCCCTGGTCATACACTGACCAGAGGGTTGTTTTCTTTTCTCTCATTACATAAGTCTACTTGTAATTTTTTACAAGAAAAGTATCATTAATTAATAATGTGGTTAATGGATTGTGATTCATACTAATGTTTTTTGGGCAGGAGTTAGTTAATCTGAGTTGAAATGGATATCACGTTAAGTAAAAAAAGCAACTATGTCTAAATCATGCCAACAGTTATCATGAAGTCCTGGTTATTGTCCCGTTAAGGTTGAAAAAATCCTGCCATTTTAGTGCTATGAATAAGCCATTTTATATTAATGCATACACATGAAGGTAAGGTAAAAATTTCTTGGCCTGACACAGAGATGACCTTCCAAGCAGCAAACATTTATGATTCCTGCCCGAGTGCACGTGTCATTAGTTCGTAAGATAAGTTACAACTTGTTCTCGCAAGTAGTTTCTGCACACGTATTGTTACAGCAGACATCTTTCGTATTTTTCAATAAAATGGAAAAACTTGAATTTCGTATGGTCACAAAATTCTTCGTTCTGAATGGATTATCCCCTAAAGAACTTCATCCAAAGTTGATATTAGTGTTAGGAGAAACTGCTTCTTCAATATCAACCATTAAAAAGTGGGCAGCTGAATTTAAGTGTGGTCCCACTTCCCACCAGGATTACCTGTGCGAAGAATGGCCGAAAACCACAACCACACGGAAAACCACCAAAAAGGTGCACGATATCGTGTTAGACAATAGGCGAGTGAGATAGCTGTGTGGATAATGGAAGGAAAGGTGCAAAACATCTTGCTCAAAGAATTAGGGATGCAAAAGCTCTGCACAAGGTGGGTGCTGAATTTGCTGAATGCCAATCAAAAGCATGTGCGCTAACTATGTTCGCAGCAATGTTTGGACCGATTCAAGATTGAACCGACCGCTTTAGTGCAGTGATTTGTCACAATGGATGAGACATGGGTCCACCACTACACATCAGAAACGAAACTGTAATCAAAGCAGTAGGTGGAAGCCAGTGGTTCAGCGCCAAAGAAAGCAAAGTTGATCGCATCTGCCAGAAAGGTCATGGCCAGTGTGTTTTGGGATACGAAAGAGATCCTGTTTATCAATTACCTTGAAAAAGGAGAAGCAATGACAGGGGAATGCTACTCCAACCTTCTTGACCAGCTGGATGCCAAATTTAGCAAGAAGAGGCCTGGCTTGAAGAAGAAAAAAATCATCTTTCACTAGGACAACTTGCTATCACCTGCTCACAAAGGTGCGTGATCGATGGGAACACTATGGGATTTGGGGTACGATTTGCTAGGCTATCCTCTCTATTTTCCTGATTTAGCTTCCTCAGACTTCCATCTGCTCCCAAAATGGAAGAAATTTGTTTCTGGGAAGCACTTTACATCCAATGAAGAAGTTGAAAGGGCTGTAGATGGATATTTTCACAGCCTTCCAGATTCTCAATTTGGGGAAGGAATACTGATGTAAGAGAAATGCTGGACCAAGTGGGTTTAAATCAAGGGAGATTATGTGGAAAAATAAAATCAGTTTTTAATTGAAAATCGCAGTCTTTCATTGTTAGGCAGAGAACTTTTCAGCTTACCCTCATAATGTTGACATTCTTTCTTTTTTTCAGAATAAAGACAGTTTCTGCAGGACTTATGAGTAATCCTGTCGTGATGGAAATTGCCTCTGCTCACAATAAGTCTCCAGCACAGATTTTGCTTCGTCATCTTGTGCAGCAGGGTATTATCGTGATACCAAAGAGTGTTTCACCAGCAAGGATACAACAGAATCATGAGGTACATAGTAACAAAACATTCAAGGGACATTTTTCTTCCGCTCTCATGTATTTAATTCTGTTACATTTTTAGGAAATTAAGTACAGGAGTTCAGTTTAATGCCAAATTCCTGCTAATATTTTGTGCTCCAAGATAATATTGAATTTCATTTCAAGTTTGCTTCTTAGTGCTGTTGTTTGCATTTCTTACCTTACAATGTTTCACATTTTTCCTCACAACCATTATTTTATGGTCTTGCAATTTCACCAGTGTTTAATATGCAAGTAATAGTAGGATTGATATAATTCACGGCTATCAAATTTTAAAATATACCATCAAGTGTGTACATAACTCATCAGAATGGTTCCTTCTGTTAAAAATGTGCATTATACATAGAATAGAATTCATCAGCCTTCCTGGTTAACTACAAGTCAAATTTATCAATTACATGAATTCCATTAATGCACTTTGGCTCGCATCGTTTGAAATTAACTATAAATTAATTAATTTCCAAAAAAAAATATAAAAGCTTCGTTCTTCCTGCTAGAGTTTTAACAAAATAGAGAATTCCATTTACTAGAATCAATCTATCTCTTGTTTTTCTTTCCACCTTATGTAGTGCTTTGGTTTATTTGACTTCAAATCTACATCAAAAATTTATGAATGCAGTTCATTACTCTTATCAAACAGAACAAGATTGTCTACATGCTCTTATGGTCTATATTTCTTAGGGAAATATTGCTCAAACTACTTTTTATTATACCAGGTTATGGAATGCTAGCTTTAGATTTTCTGCTTTAGAAGGTATTTTGTTGTCACACTGCTTTTTAAGCAAGCACACTTATATGGCTGTGAAGAGAATACTGATGCAAGCTTTTAACTTGACCATTTATCCTCAATAACTAAAACTATTCTTTAAATAAATTTGATTTTCTAAAATATTTGACAACATATTCCATAATTATGGGCAGAATTTAATTTATGTATGATTTTAATGGATATATTTTGAAAAATGAAAAGAATTATGAAATTACATGTATCTGAAGCAGTTGAAGCCTAAGTTTGTCTGCTTTCTTCAATATTTTCAAAATTACATTTCATTTATAGTGAAACTTATAATCTAAAACTGTGCTTCCAAAAACAAAGGGGATGCTATCTGAATGCTGAAGTTTGACTTAGCACCGAGTGTCTTTCTTGCAGAACAGAAGCACTCTTTTACAAGTTTTATCTAAAAACCATCATTGGCTGAAAATTAAATGAGCATCTTTTTAAATAAATTATGATACTTTTAAAATTCACTGTTTGTGCAGTGTAAAAGGTGGAAATTCTGATTCTTTCAAGTTTCTACCTGCAGTTTTGTATGCATATAAACTAGCCCTAATAAGATGAGCATTAATTAAGCTCATCTTTAGAGCTTTAATTTCATAAGGTTTGTTAATCTACTTATCATTCTTTCCTTCAGGTCTTTGACTTTAAATTATCTGAAAGTGAAATGAAGAAGCTTGAAGAATTGGACCAAGGAGAGAATGGAAGGACATTTAACTTCTTATTTTTCAAAGGGTAAAGAGTTAAGCATGGATAAAGTTGAGAATTAGCATCATTCATTTCTGTTAAAAAGTTATGGCAACATAATTATGATTTTGTGCAGGCATACCTTGTTTTATAACAGTTTTAGGCTCCTTGGAATTTTCCAAAGAAACTGGGAGATGCCACAACAGTAACTTTTAACGGAGTCATCCGCTAATGTGCATTTCAATGCAAGAATTTCAGAGTGTTAAAATCATTCACCTTGACGGAGATCCCGGCCAAGGCAAATGATTTTTACACTCTGAAATTGTTGCATCCTTGGAATGTATTTAAATGATTGCTCATTTTATATTTATTTCAGTTATTAAAAGTTTGATATTACTTTATGCTTGCTACACACACATTGATGTGTGTATTCCACAATCTTATGGGACAATGGCAATTTTAAAAACATTTAGAGCATCAATGTAGTGCATACGTTGAATAGTTTTCTCTAGTGGTAACCAAAGGAAGATATTTCTTGGGATCATTCCAAAGCAGGCTAATGTGTAGTGATTTGTAAGATGAAATGGTTGTACATCTGGGACACGGCATTGGCATGGCTGCAGAAAAGACAACATGATCTGTTACAAGTTACAATATAAAAAATCTAGGAAACTTGAGCTCTATGGCCTCGACGAATAATAAATTAAAGCAAAATTCCTATAGCCATAATAAGTTAGCACCACTTGTCCCACAAAGAAAACTAAATTTGCTGTGATCTTTTGTAGGAAAATAAAAGGAACTTTGACAACAGTGACCAACCACAGCCTCTCAAACAGAATACCCTTCTGTAATAGTTTGCAGGAAGGTTACTTCCTCACCAGTGATTAACTACAGACACAAACACTCTCACCCAAATGGGGTCCTTCACAGGGTTAAAGGGCCTCCCTTAAGGATACCTGGGTTTATGAACACACACACTATCTGTGACTGTTTATGGGAATAAATTCCATGTTAGCTGGAACTGTAAATTGGTCTTTTGAGGCAAGAGTATGGGCATTGATTGGAGGTATTTACGATTTGGATGTTGCAAATAATGGAGAAAAGTTTCAAATGTAGTCAGCAAAGAGAAAGTTACTTGTTGTAGAAATCCCAAGGCAGTAAAAGTATGCGTGGGAAATTTTTAGATGTAGTGGAATGTGGAAACCCATGATTAAAGGGAAAATGCTGAATAAGCAAAATGAATGACAGAAGAGGCTAATAGACATACGAAGGCAGGTATAAATGACAAAGAAATGAAAGCATCATGTTAACAAGAGAAAGTTTTTGTGGTACTAGATAATAATGGTTAGGAACCATCTAAAGATATCTTTAATAGGTAGAATACCTTGTATGAAGCAAAGGAATGATCACTAAGCAAATTCCATAAAACAAGGTATGCCTGTTGTAGTAGCCAAGTGGGTAAAACATTTGACTACTTATTATAATGGTTTCTGGACTTAACCCAGGTGATACTTCTAAACAGCATTCCCCTTAAATAAGCAAATTTAAAAAGAGTACTTTTCAGTAAACCACACTGGTGGCTTAGACCAAGAACTGCAAATTTTTATGAGGTGCAGGGCTTAGGTCTAGGCTGGCCTATTTTCTCCCTCGTAATGCAAACCTTAATGATTTTATAGCCTGTTTTACTTTTCTATCTCATTATTGGCAAACAATTACTTTGTAACACCACTAACTTAAATGAATTTTTTATTTCACAGGGTTGAAAATCATCCAGAGTATCCATTTGGAAAAAATTAATTTATTTTGATGGGAGAAAGAATGGTATACTTTCACCTACAATTTTTAGTGTGGACACTGGTCAAAAGCATAAGGTGGGTATACTTTGAACAGAACTACATTATTACCTTTCATGTTGAAACATTAAGAGATCAGCCCCTGTTGAGATTAAGGTATCCTCAGTGTAAAGATGTGAGACAAGGATTTCACTGGTAGGTTGTGCTACATAAGCTCCTTTCAAGTGTTCTTCAAAGTGTACAAATCTTTGTTGTGATCCTCAAGAGCATACATTGGTCAGTTGTAAATGAACATGGGAATATCACGCAGCTGGATGAATAGATGGGACAATCAACATGTATATTTATGTACAAAATAAATAATTCCTAATTCTACTAGTCATTTTTCTTCTGCATGCAGGATTGTTCAAGTCTGGAAATTCTGGAAACATTCTTTGAGCTATCCCCAGGGATGTCCCGTGTCTGTTACCTCAATACACTTAACCTTCAATTTTGTTTGCATTGAAATGCAATATCCACACTTCCATGATAAAAAACAGCAACCCTTCTAACCTGTCTTAGAGTTAGTAGTATAGTTTCTGGTGATTTGACATTCAGGTACTTTTGCTCCATGCTCAGAATGTAGCATTTTGTTTTCCTTTTTATTTGAAATTTTCAGTAAACCTTTGGAACACTGAATGCTAATGCCATTTTTATCATTATTGACAAGGCCACTTGCAGGACTTTCCCATGGGAAAGACACCAATCAGAAGATTATGTATGTTCTGTTGCATTAGGACAGCGCATCAAAAACAAATCATTATACACATTGAAACAACTGATAACCAAACATTAATGAAAATTCATGTCACCAAGCCAAAAGGACCAAAAATCACAAATATCTGGAATTGAATTATAAGGCTCCATGTTTTAGGAATTAAATTTTAATAAAAATAGAAGATACTGAAAAAAGTACATTATTGTAGATATTTCAAACATAAGAAAGTTTCGTTTTTCACATCACAACACACTGGATAGGTAAAATGCTGCTGTGCAACAGGAATATAATATTCCAGTTACATAATGCGATACAGCATTTTTCTCTGCATTCTATGCTGTAATTCTCCTCTGCGAATCATGGTGTGAATTACTTTATGTATAGCTCTTTCTGGATATTTCTAAAAGAGGGTGAGATGAGGAATGTTATCAATAACTAAAAATTTTTTAAAAAGTCTATGAATAATAGTTTCAGGTGTAATATGTTGAAAATCCTTCTCGATGAATACACTTGGCTTTTCCACATAAAATAGTTTCATCATGACCTAGGTTTCAATAGTGTAAAATCTTCTGGTGAAGATGTAACAGGTAACATCCACAGATGTTATCTGTTATAGTGATATCTGTAATGAAACCTAGGTCATAACAAAACTTGTTTTATGCAGGAAATTCGTGCCTTCATTCATCAAACATCTATGACGTGAAACAATATTTGCAAATAATGAGAGACTTACCTGTCTTAAGAAGTCTTGAACAATATTTTGCTCGGAAACCTGAGAACCAATGGCAAACCTTCTCTTCAGCTGCGTTTCAACACGATTTAGCATCTCATAATCTTCTTCAGTCGTAAATCCCTCAGCACCTACCAAATTTAAACACCATTGAAAAGTAATGAAATAATTGACTTTGTAATTCCACACACTTTATTTAAAAAACACACGACCCAGGTTTCGACGTTGAACGTCATCATCAGGTGGTCCTCATAGAAGCACGCTGGCTATATATACCTTCTGATCATAGGAGGGGGGGGTTGGTCAGAGAGGGAGGTCGGAGGGGTAAAAAAGGTTACAATGTAGCTGGGAAGAAAAGAGAATTACATTTTTGATTTAGAAGAGTGGTAGGTCTAGGAGTGGGGAGTGGGAGGGATACAAAATTTCGTTGGCAAGATCATCTTTCCAACGGACACATTTCAAAATTTCTAACTGCTCCAAAGCATCGAGCCTTTGACCTTTTTCTTCAAAATGAATAATTTTTGTCACAAAGTCACTTTTGTGATCACTTTCGATGAGGTGTTTTGCAAAGAGGGATGTTATGTTCTTATTTTTTACACATGTTTGGTGTTCTTTAATCCTTTCTTTAAATTTCCGTCCTGTTTGTCCAATATACTTTGTGCTACAATCCGAGCACTTTAACTCATACACTCCACTCCTCTCGTTTTCGGGGACTTTGTCTTTAGTGTGAGAGATCAGGTTCTTAAGGCATGAACGACTGTAAAAGGCACATTTAATTTTTTCTTTAGGTAAACTTTTAATTACTTTTTGAGAAATAGTCCCAAGATATAGTATTCTCCGCCATTTGGCAGTGGGATCTTTTACATGTTCGGGGTTGTAAATGTGGCTTAAGGCTATTTTTGTAAGTTTATTCCGGTAAAGTTTATTTATTAGATCTTCTGAATACCCATTGTTTACTGCTAACGTTTTAATTACATTAAGTTCCTTATTTACATTGAATTTTGACATAGGGATAGCGGTCAAACGGTGGATCATTGCATGAAATGCCGAAAGCTTTTGGGTGAAGCAATGCCTTGAAGAGGAATTAATTAATTGGTCTGTATACATTTCTTTCCTAAAAATGGAATACTGTAACCCATCTTTGTCTTTAGAAATGGATAGGTCGAGGAAATTCAGGGAACCTTTTTCCTCTTTTTCACACGTGAATTGTACATTAGAATTGATAGAATTTAGATGTGCTAGAAACTGATCTAGTTGCCTATCAGAACCTGTCCACACACAAAGTATATTGGACAAACAGGACGGAAATTTAAAGAAAGGATTAAAGAACACCAAACATGTGTAAAAAATAAGAACATAACATCCCTCTTTGCAAAACACCTCATCGAAAGTGATCACAAAAGTGACTTTGTGACAAAAATTATTCATTTTGAAGAAAAAGGTCAAAGGCTCGATGCTTTGGAGCAGTTAGAAATTTTGAAATGTGTCCGTTGGAAAGATGATCTTGCCAACGAAATTTTGTATCCCTCCCACTCCCCACTCCTAGACCTACCACTCTTCTAAATCAAAAATGTAATTCTCTTTTCTTCCCAGCTACATTGTAACCTTTTTTACCCCTCCGACCTCCCTCTCTGACCAACCCCCCCCTCCTATGATCAGAAGGTATATATAGCCAGCGTGCTTCTATGAGGACCACCTGATGATGACGTTCAACGTCGAAACCTGGGTCGTGTGTTTTTTAAATAAAGTGTGTGGAATTACAAAGTCAATTATTTCATTACATTTCAATACCATTGAAAATTATTTTACTCCCCTTGGGGACATCACCTTAATTAAGGGACCAGGGGGAAAGGGAAAGATGGAGGCTAGGCCAGTGGTAGTAAAGCCACTTACAGAGTCTCCCAAGGCCTTGAAAGTGAAACCACACAAATTATGTCCCACACAGGGGAACAATTTTAGAAGACACTTGGACTCTGTTTCCACGTTGTCCTGATTTGTTTATTCCCCGATTTTTTAAGGCAAAAATAATTTTTTCCATGCCCTACCCTAAAATCTGGATTAAAAGCACCATGAAACATGATTTCAGGTAATACAGCCTTATACAATCTAAATATTATTATGGTAGCTCACCCATCTAGACATATCTGATACCTTCTCTAAATAAAACTTTCCTGTCCTTTCATTCCATTACACAAGTCCATTCTTTTTACAGCCATGCCTAAAATTCTTCCCTCTATCACCCTTAAATGTCCCATCACCGATCAAAATGCTCTACATCCACCTTTTTCTGCCTCCTGAAGATTTCTCCCAACAATTCTGTTCCCCCTAAACATGTCTAGCACTTTCTTGTTAGTTTTCCTTTTGTCTATTTTACCTTTTCCATACTTCTTTACAACCACATCTTAAAGGTCCTAATCAACTCTTACTTCAGCATCTAAGTTTTGCACTGTACAAATTAAATTCCAAATCAAAGTTTTTCCATAATTGTTTTCTATTATCCCTGATGGCCCTAAAGTCAACACCCTACCCCTTTGTAACAACTTCTTTTCCAACTGCAACTTCTCTTCTTATATCACTACTACTGTGGCCATCTTGGTCCAAAACACTTGAACAAATAACCTGCATGTTTTCCAAGATATCTGCAAGAACATAAGATATCATTTCCTAGCACATGTGAAAAATAAAGATTTAATTTGATTGTGAAAAATAATTCACAAAGAAATATTAAATAAACACCTACTTCAGGAAAAATCACGAGTTCTTTCCTGATTTAATTCTTTTGCAGATAATTTCTCATACTGACCACTCTTTGATAGACACAAAGTATAATAGAGAGCCTTAGGGCATTTTGGTCCATTGAGCTAACCACCTTAGTGTCTCACTCATGGAGTCCAATGGCATTACTGAAGGGTGTCCCCTATGGGTAATTTACTAAAATCCCTAGGAGCCAAGAATGGTGATCCTAGGCAGTGATTGCATGCCATGGAAAGTACATAGCCTTCATACAAGATATGGGGTGTGATTTCAATCCCTTCCTCATACCATCTACACCTCAGAGTTGATGAGTCCCATAGCATGTTTATGCTTCTTCAGTCAATTGCAGCCATTAGCATTCCCACCATTCTTAGTTTGCTTTTATCATGGGAAAGAAGTAGCTTGGTATAGCGGCTTAGGCCCCCGAGTGTGGGCTTTGGCTTGCCTTAAAGTCACGTATGGTATGCAAAATCTCAAGAGCATTGGAATGCAACCCATACTCCAATCTCCAGCATCCCAATTGAAGGCTTGGAGGTATGATAGGCTCTGTATATTGTACATAACATTATAACACAATTAAGATAATGAAATATAAATTTAAAATGAAAAATAACTAACACCAGCCTTCTTTTATTAAATATCTGAACACTCTTGCCACTGTATTATGTTCAAGAGGTTAAAAGTGAAGAGCCAACATTTTTTTAACGCAGTTCTTATGCAAAAATGTGTGCCAGACATTAAAGAAATTACTCCTATGATGACAAGGGTATCCACTTTGAGCATGGAATAATACATTTTCTGCTGCTTGAAGAAAACCAGGTACTTATTGCTAAAAGTTTGGAGGATGCTATAAGTTCATGAAGAGAAAGATGCTGGAAGCAGGAAGAGGATGGATTTGAAGAAGCTAACATGAATGAAACTGATGATTTGGTGGTGTGAAGAGCTGGACACGATTCTGGAAATTCTGCCCCTGAGCAACATATAAGCAGTTTAAGAGCTTAGGGTTTGGTTATTCATAGTCTGGCTGATGGGAAGTGGATTGTTATACTACTAGGTATAAAAAATTTACTTTTACACAGTTGTCATTAATTAATACTGCTGCTCACCATTAATAATAAGACTTCCTCTACCATACGTATGCTTTTACAGGATGGATAAATATATAGATTCCAGAGTTAAGATTTGGGCATCAAAATGGACATGATACAAAAAGTTAATTTAAAAATGTTTGCTTACAGCATTTTTGCACCGGCTGGAAATAATGGTTTCATTTAATAATTAGCTGTTCCAAAACATTACCTAAAACCTGATACTTAAGTAGGAGCACATCATGACACTAAGATAGAAAAAACAAGATTAAATACCAGATAGACTGCCAGAAGTTGCAGCATCCAATGTTGACACTTGAAACAGTCTCAACGCTTCAGTAACATGCGTCTCTGTGGCATAGGGTTTCAACTGCATCTTAGCCAGAGATTCTGATATACGTATTATAGCTTCCAACTGCCTGCAATTGTAAAAAGTTACAGCTGTTCAAAAAGCAATCATAAATATACAAAAAGTATTGTTATCTGAAAATTAGGCAAAATATTTTTCAATTGTATCTTATTATGATGACTTGAAACAACACCACGTATCCTCTATAAATCAATTACAAGATAATTCATGTAACCAGAAATCAAAAATTTTCATACTAAATGCTTTAATTTTACATATTTCATGTCGAGCCAATAAATACTATGTACATATATGCTTAGACTTTCAGTAAGTATGACATCTTTGAATGAGAGAAAATTCTTGCATTATTAACGAACATATGACAAACATTATGTGTGTATTGGCCAAACCTTGAGGCACAATGAATTCGTGAAGAATATAATAGAGGGAAAAGTCCCAAGAGTAAGGCCAAGGGATAAATAGAGGGGAAAAATTAAGAAGAAAACACATTGCAAAAAATTACAGGAACTAAGCCAATAAGCATCAGATAGGGTAGGATGAAGGGCTGCAGTCAACCAATCTCAGGATTGAAAGACTAATGATAATGAAACTCTATAAACATACATATTCATTAATATTTGATGAGAACCCTGGATGTACTGGTGTGGAATTCTTGAAAGCACTACCAAGAAAATTAAGGGAAATAGGTATTTTTTTGTTATTTAAGTCTTAACTATATCAATTCCTTTGCGATAATCAATACCATACAGTTGATGAATTCATGTACCTTTCTATAGATAAAGGAATTTATTCATGAATAACTCAACAGGAATATTTTTTTAATAGCTCCTGACCCCCGTTTTTGGTTTTTACTCTGTACACTTACTTATATTTTTATTTTGAGATATCTGCTGACTCAGTAATATACACTATGCGATGTCTGCAAAGAATATGGACAATGTGACATGTTCCATACTTGTTACAAAGATGTTGTAGAGGAGCAAATAAACATTGTTATTATTATGGGTGGCAATAATAGATTTGTGGAGCTGGTATTTTTTTGCAAAAATCAAATCACAAACCAGATGTTAAATGAGTTGCTATTAATGAATTGAACCACACCTTTCTCCTATAAAAGGCACAGTTTAATTTATGAGTCAATAGAAAATGTTAACACCATGAGCTTGGTGAAAACTTAATTATTACAACATCATGACTTTAATTTTGGATTCATGGAGTTCACTGAGTCTAAAACAGAATGCTGTCATGCCTTGCCTTTCTTTTACCTGCATCATTATGAACCACTAATTCCCTCGGTAACACATTTAAAGTAACCACATACCCCATGGTACCAGGAAAAACATGAATTACCTAAGTGTTTTTGCCTAGGAATTCATCAAGAAAGAATGTTTGATTCACTTAATTTTAAACTAATTTGCTTTAAAATCAATAATAACATATTCGCACACCTGAAGTTGCAATTTATTTCCCAATGTTTTGCAAATAGTATCATCACAAATACACACCTCACAGTGATGGGAATAGAAAGCCTCTTGTCCATTTCTGCTTCATGTTCCTTGGTTCCACTTCGCATCAACACATAACGATTCTTCAACTTATCACCAGCAGCTTCAGAAATTCGAGGTCCACAAGTGCTGTTTAAGTAAAAACACCATTTACCATGAACATCACATTATGAAACATGAACTTAAACCAACCCTTCATTTTTCAATAGTAATAAGTTCAAATCAAAAGGCTATAAATCACAACAATGCAACTTTTGAAGTGTAAAAGTCATTCGCCTTGACCGGGACTCGAAACCAGATCCCTCGATGTCCGGCTGAGTACTTTAGCCAGTTAAACTATTGAGGCATCCCTTACACTCAAATTTTGGGGGCTCTTAAGGAACAAGATGTTGTGATGAAATACCATACATACAATGTCACGGGCATTTGTAGCCGTGCATGATGCGCCAGAGTCCACAAGGTTAAAGCCAACTTTAAACACTTAAGGGCGTTTTACCTTTGACAAATTCCAAGAAACTGCAGGAGATGCCACAGCGGTAACTTTTCGCTGGAGTCATCCGCTAATATCCATTACAATGCAACCATTTCAGTGTAAAACTCATTCCCCTTGACTTGGATTCGAACCCAGATCCCTCAATGCCCACTGCCATATTCTTCTCCACACACAGTAAAACCTCTTTTTTCATTCCCACTCAATTAAATACCATTTTAAAATTAAAACTTATCCACAAAGGTTTGGCGAAATACTTTTTAGCCCAGATAAATCAAAATACACCTACCCTATCATTTGAAGTTGTGCTTCGATCTCATGGCTCACTGATGTATCTTTTCTTTCAAAATTCCTTGAGATATTGCACTCCAATATGCTTGTATAAAATGTCATATGCATGAATTACTAAGATACTGCATTTCTACAACATACCATTCATTTCTTTCTATGAATATCTTGTGTCCCCAAAAACATAACTTCTTTTATCGCTGAGAAAATAGTAAACATAAATAATACGGATAAAGAAATACATGCAGCATCTAAACCCTTAATTACTAGACCTGTTATGAATTTCTATTTTATGCTTTAGTGCTTTTAAAAAGCTGAGGATTATGCCTCTATCCTGCATTTATACGTATGAATCCATATTATTTGTAAAAACTTTTGAAGGTAAATTTAACTTAAAAACAAATAAAAATGTGCATAACTATGATACCAGAAAAAAATCCAATTATGTAACAAGTTCTCATAAACTTTCTATGTTCAGCAATGGGCCTACGTATATGGGTTGTAAATTATTTAACAATTTGCCAATAGAAATAAAAAATGAGCAAAGACGTGTATTTTAAAATTAAATTTAAAAAATATTTACTAGACAATTGTTTTTACAATGTAAAAGAATTCTTGTTTAAATGACTGTTAATATTGCTGTATGATGTTTAAATCTTGTAATATGTACTACTATTTTAATGTATATTTGACAAGGCCTATATATGTACTAACATATCAACAGGACCAATAAATTTATTATTATTATTATTAGTGTTTACTGCCATGAGTCAGCTAACTGAATGGAAGGTTTTTCCTATTCTATCTATCTTGAGAGGACCACATCAACAGCAATTGCATTTAATTGAGCAGAATTCTGTACATAATCAGAAAATTAAAACCTCTTCTCGTTTTATGCATCAATCAATGCATATTATGGTTATTTATAGGTAATTGCCATGGGGACATTCAAAAAGCATGAAAACTATACTACTTTTACAGAAAAAAGCCATTAGAGCACTGTTTGCATTCAAGCGAGACAAACACTGCAATCCAAATTTTTTAAAGGCAAACTATGCCCGGAAATTGTATGATTCCATTCATTAGACTTGATAAAAAATTGAAGGATCTTGTTCTGAGATTTTTCATTTAACTACCAAAAAATAATGAATAAGCTCATCCCATTAATAATCTTCTTCAAAACTTCAATAACACTTTTCTTTCCCAGGTGGGATCCAAGCAATGCTTACTAGCTAAGTAACTAAATTAAATTCTTAACTTTCCAAATCAATTACCTGTCTTTGTATTTTAAGTACAGATAAAAGGATATTGAGATTTTATCAGAAAAATGCAGATATGCAAGAATTTTTTTAAACTTAATACCATAATTCAACCTTTTTGGTCCCTTAAATTCTAAATGAATGGAGAACTATTATATCATTTATTCTCTCCCAAAAACAATATTAAGAACAACCGTCTCCACACCCATAAAAACTTACGTTCTACAATAATTTATGTACTTCTTCAGGAATGGCAAAGAAAATTCTCCAGGCTGGCCTTCTGGCGTTGTCTGCAGGGCATTCATGTGTACACTCATGATGTGCTTAGCCAAAGTCTGGAAGTGATCACAAATTTGTCAACATCTTCGCTGAAGATAATGAAGCCATATTGTCACTTGATGAAAAAACTTATTGAAATAATTAAAATAACTATCACATATGTATGCTGTTATTCACAGTAACCATACAAATTTAATCCATCAAAACAAACCCACACAGAACTGATAAATAAAACATTTAAATGAATTATTATATTTCTTTCTAAAAGAAACAGTATTTTGAAGACCTATTTTGCAAGAGTATTTTTTTAATACGACTATGATTAAGAATTTCCATGTTAGGAGTGTGATTTTTCTAGCTTATGAATGTCAAAAGGCTGAAATGTTTTATAACTATTCTCTAATGATAAAATAGATGTAGTGTGAGAGAACGCTTCATCAAACACTTTATAACATGAACTGACTGACAAAAGTAACTTAATGAATCCAATGTATTTTCAGTATCAGAAGAATCTACTCATTACCGATTTACAAACCCATGTTTTATATCTTGACAAACAAAATTTGAACTCTAAAGGAAATGGCCCATAACATTTATATTCAGAAGTACAAGCCCTTGTTCTTTCTAAACTCCACGAAACTCGTCATACACCAAGAAAACACTCGGCCTGCTTTCAACAAACAAAGTATTCTTACTATGTCTCTTTCCCGGTTGTGCTCATCCTTGACAATGAAAATCATGTCAAAACGAGACAAAATTGTGGGCATGAAATCAATGTTTTCTTCCCCCTTTGTCTCATCCCAACGCCCAAAAATGGAATTGGCAGCTGCAAGCACTGAACAGCGAGAATTCAATGTGGTAGTGATTCCAGCCTAAAATGAAAGGACAAAAATTTATTTTTCTTGATCTATCATAGAGTTCCAATCTTACATTCTATAGAAATACTAAGTCCAAAAGTCAATGTCCCCTCACCTTGGCAATGGAAATTGTTTGCTGCTCCATGGCCTCATGAATGGCCACTCTGTCATCTTCTCTCATCTTGTCGAATTCATCTATGCACACGACACCACCATCAGCAAGCACCATTGCACCTCCCTCCATCACAAAGTTTCGCTGAAATTAGGTCAAAGTTTCCCTTTGAAAGTGTAGTGGAATAACATTGAATTCACTGCAACAGTGAGGTAAAAAAATCAAATCAGATGGCCCCCACACTATTGTCAGCACACAATAAGTGCTATGAGACCAGCATGGAGTGCTCAGCACTTCCAAATGGTCATTTGGCAGTCATCATTTTTGTTACCAAAAACGAACTTAAAGAAAAACTCAATGACTCATATTACATAGTTTTGTTTCACATAATTTCCAGAGTAATTTAAATTGTAGCTCGTCAGCCATGGGGCAAAAGATAATTCACTCAGCAATTATTTTCACACCAACATGATAATATCCATCGAGCTAGCAAATTTCCCTCCAGGTATGGAGAAAAAGGCACCAAAACTGATTTCTCTGCAATATATCAGGTTTGGCACACGTGCCAGATTTATAACATGCCTTTGCTTGTATTGGCAAATAAAATGAGATTGATGCATAAAACTTGAACTAATCTCTTTTCAACTTTGCTTTAATAATACCATTGCACTAATTTGTCTGATTGAGAGGTTAAGAATGTGAAAGGCCATGGGTCCGTAACCTTTTTTCAGGCTTTCCATTCCATCTATTTTGAGAGTCTTGCCTGAACAAAAGGACTTTCCAATGTTAGCTTTCTTATTTGAATTGACACCTTTCCGCTGGGAATCCACAATTCCTGCGATATATTTTCCATAAGAGATGGCTTGAATAACCATAGTAGGGACAGAAATCCTGACCACTGACACAATCCCTGAAAATCATCACAAAATATGATTTTTAACCGTGTTCTCTCGGGAATAAATCAGTATTCTTAATCTTCACTGCTGTGCTGCCCCAGGACCTTAAACCAACTGTGTTCGCCATGGCATGATGAAACACCATTGAACTGAATGAATGAAGAACACATTTTGTAATATCCAAGGATGTAATATAATATACAATACAGGTTTCAACACCTTGGCTTCAGACCACATTGCATTTTCATTTCAATAAGGGGGAATTAGAATCCTTTAAGCCCCTGAATTCACAAGTGAAAAATGACCATGCAATGCTCACCCGAGCAGCATATTATGACTAATGACCACTGTGCACCCAAGTGTCATTTATCGAAGACTTACGGTTGAGGGGTCACGGATCACGGATGCAGTCAGACCAGCTGCAGAAGAGCCCTTCCCAGATGTGTACACTCCAATTGGTGCAACCTGTTCAGCAAACTTGAGAAGCTGAGATTTTGCTGTTCCAGGGTCACCAAGCAGGAGAATATTGATATCACCTCTTCTCGTCAGCCCATCCGGTAGTCGTTTCCTTGAGCCTGGAGAGGATTAAGGGAATCAAACTTAAAACTATTCAAGAAAAAGGGGCCCTAATCCCACCACCATACCATTCATCAATTCTCCTCAAATGCCTCATGAAGGTGAACACTTCCTTGAGATAGGCTACTTCCTTAAAATTTGATGGAGTGACAATCAAGCAATTGGCATGTACAACAATTTATGGGAATCGTTGGTGTACTTCCTCACAAGCCAGTACATTGGTATACCCCTGAGGCGCTCATGACACCTAGCTACTAAAAAGACTGTGGCTGACCTAAACTTAAAGTTGCACACCAAAATGATATTATGAATTACATAACTTAAATACATGTATGTATATACATATAGATGGAGCATTACTTCATTGTTTTGAGGCAAACATAATAAACAGAGATCACATGCTGTTGGGCAAAACCGCAGGTATCAAAATGGTTCAGTCATGCAGAGCCTAAGGATGTAAATATAATTCATGAAAGGAACCACTATATCTTTTCAAAGGTTGATTATTTTATCACATAGACATGAAAGTAATACTTACTCCTGTTAATAACTTAGGTTATTCAATGAGCTCCGTTTTTGTTAAAGTGAATGTTAGGCAAACCCCTATTATCTGTCCCCTTGCATTACACAATATCTCTAGCTAAA
The DNA here is from genome assembly GCF_022747635.1 of Hetaerina americana. NCBI lineage: Eukaryota > Metazoa > Arthropoda > Insecta > Odonata > Calopterygidae > Hetaerina > Hetaerina americana. Next base: position 33,594,177 of record NW_027287538.1, read on the forward strand.
TTTTTTTCTAACATATATTGCACCAATATTAAGATCAATATTTTTCCTCCAAATGAAGAGGATAAGTCAAAATGAATAAATGTTTGAAAAGGGATTCTTCTGCACCAAAATAAAACATTAAGCATTTTGTTCAAAGCATTTTTTAAAAAATGTTTACATCAAGAGAAGTTTGGTGGTTGTTGGCTTCGGTCAGCTGATGTTTGAAATGATACATAGTAAACAAGTAATTAGTATGCTTTAAATATGATAAGGATAGCAAATAGTAAGAGAGTGTTAAAATATCAAAATGAAATCAGCAAAAAAGTATTAAAAAGGAAATGACAACAGCCAAAAATGAAAGAAAGAAAATTAACTTAGGAAAGTACAGGAATTGCCGATATAAAATTCAAACCCACATGTGAAAAATTGGAATTAAATTGTATTTTCCTCATAACGAATCTATTGACTTAAAACTTTTTAATTGATCAAGCCAATCCACAATTTTCAAACCCCACCATGTTTTGCCCAATTTCACGTGGCATTCCAGCTCATCAAGGTTTCCCCACTTCACATTTATCCCTGCCTAACAGATACGGATATATGTTTTGAATAGTTTTAAGTTTCTGTTTAATAACCAGAGAGGTATGAATTACAAAACTCAAATATTTAACACACACAAAGAACAGAAAGAAATATTAAGTAAGTTAATTTGAGTAATCATCAATGAATGTCATTGAACTTCTATTATCCTTCTAGGGGAAAAATTAATTCCATCAGATATGTAATAAATTAAGACCGTAGGGACACTCAAGATGCTTATCTTTGTAATCATTTTCTTGTATTTCACACTTTTTGGAAACCAGTTTTTCTTTATTCCCTCTCCAATGTCTCTCATATATTTTAACTTAGCAGTGTACAGGAAAACTTCAGGTGAATCAGTTACTGAAACTAACCTCCAAATAAAAGGCAGGCAATGGCCTTCTTAATGTCTGCAGAGCCAAAGATGCTGGGAGCAACAGATTTTGAGATTCTCTCATAAATGTCATTTGAAGAAGCAAGCCTTCGGAATGCTTCCTCCTCCTCAGGGGTGACAGCAAGACGAGCACTAAAGCCCGAGCCTTTTGTGTCCACTTCAACACCAACTGCTCGAAGGTAAGGACTTCGAACACCAACGGAGCCCTTCTCCCTGTTACCCCTCTGCAATAATGGCAATTATTAATCAATATTGCCACATGAGACCAAGGATATTTACACAAATATTTTTTTTTAACGGAACCAATTACAACTACAAATTTCCTCATCAACAAAGCTCAATTAAAATGTAATTGTTAAATACAGAGAGAAATTAAATAAAATGCACTATACAAGGGACTTCAAATTGAGCATTCATTCGAACTATTCCATTCAATTATGGAATAAATATATTCTTTTTGAAGCAGCAAATAACTGAAAGCCACAACTACATTAAGGACCACCATTATGATAGTAATAACAGCTAGTATATTAAAATATCAATATAAACCAAATAAATATTATGCCCCTTTTCTTTGATTTTCTCAATATATTACAATGAACAATTAGTCTTACTAATGTATACACTCATTAATGCATTAAAACAGTAAAACATAAGTTATAACTATATTATTATTACTATTATTAAGCTGTAAGTGATGCAACAGTGGAAAAAATATAAATTTGAACACTATGCATGTTGGCAAAAAGGATAAATAGTCCACGCAACATTGTCCAGATCAGTTACTTTTAATGCTATAATTTAAATGGAATGCCAGAGATATTACAGCAAGAGCAGATAAAGCAAATTTCTAAGGATATTTAGATAGGAAAGTTCAGATTTACAATTAGTGTGCACAGATTCATATCTTTATGCAACTCTACCGAAAGCTGAAGGAATGTGGATAAAATATGTAAAGTAGCAACAACATTGGTAATTTGGTCACTACCAGATTAACATCAAGTATATAAAAAAATTTCTATTAAAATTACTGCAATGAGAACTGTAAAATCTTGTAACTATAAAAAATCTTCTTGAAGAATGAGCTCAACTCAAAAAAAGGGGGACAGTTCACAATAATGCACCTAAATATTTTTTTCAGATCAAAACATAAATGTACTTCCAAATCTGTTCAAAAATTTTAGTGGCTAATTTTTACTATCCACCATAATAGAGCAGAAAATCATTTTGAAAAATCACGAAAAGCAAACTATTAATTTAATTTCCTATTTCAAAGCATCATTGCACATATCTAATACCTTATCCTGTAATCACAGAGTGCTTTCAGTTGCTGCTTATAGGGGGACAAAACAAGTAAATATTGGGGCATCTCCCGCAGTTTCTTTGGAATAAGTAAACATTTAAAAAAATCCCAAAGAGAAAAAGTTGAAATAAAAAAACTAAGATCAAAAAGAATTCACTAATATAATATACAACTGAAGTATCATGCACTGCATCCATACCCTTGTCTGGGCAACTTTCTTGATAGAAAATATGCCGAGAATGACAACACGATTTCCAGGAACCACCCGCTCACAGAGGTATCTAAAAGGAAATGAAACAACTGTCAAAACATAAACACATTTTCCAAAAAAATTCAATATTTTAAAGTAAAACATCAGCAAGAGATTCAAGACCCTGTCAAATGTATATGCCAAAATGTTCTTAAAATAATTTAATGTACCACCAATGGAGTTGAAATGCCATCCTTCCGTGATTAAAGAGAAGACCAAAGTTTGGAATTCCCTGTTGGTTCCATCACATGGAAAACACACATGTATACATATTATGTAGGCAGATGTGTTTAGATAAAGTTCATGAAATGTCCCTTTAATGAACATTACAAAGAAAAATAAGCATACTGAAATGATATGGTATATTCTGCATTCTTTTCCATTTCCAGAGAATATACCTTAAGCACTTGGAGGGAGATTTGAAAAAATGTCAACTAAAGAATTGGGCATACTACCTTGAACAAAAAGTTCCCGGAATAACCACCGTGTGGCGCTCCCATCGTTCCGATTTGAGTTCTGTTTTTTTTGTTAAATTGGTACATCTGTTGTTGATATTCTCTTTAAATCTTAGTGTCATAACTTGTCATTTGCAAAAGTTACGTAGCCAAGAGTACATCTATCTCTGTGTGTGTTGGCGATTTTTTACAATTGCAGAAATGGATTTAAATTTGCAACAACGAACTTGTATTAAATTTTGCGTAAAAAACGGATTTAGTGGCGCACGGACGTTGGAAATGTTGGAAAAGTGTTTCGGCAACGATTCTCTAAAAAAAACGGTCGTTTACCAGTGGCACGACCGGTTCAGAAGTGGTCGTGAGTCAATCGAAGATGATGAACGCAGTGGCAGACCATCGACATCGAAAGTCGGTGAAAAAATTGATAAAGTAAAAGAAATGTTGGTCAATAACCGCAAATTAACCATCAGAGAAATAGCGGAGGACTTGAACATTGCCTATGGATCCGCCCAAGACATTGTGGTTAATGATTTGGGTTTCCGTCGTGTAGCAGCAAAGACCTCAATTTCATGCAAAAAAGAGACCGTGTTGACGTCGCAAAAGACATGATTTGCGAGGCTGAATCCGATCCCACATTCATCAAAAGGATCATTACTGGAGACGAGACGTGGGTTTATGAGTACGACACGCAATCCAGACATCAGGCAAGTGAATGGCGTTCACCAAATGAGCCGAGACCAAAAAAACCACGTCGTTTTCAGTCAAAAAAGAAGGCAATGCTGACGGTTTTCATGGATTACAACGGTGTAGTGCATCATGAATTTTTGCCAGAAGGCCAGACAGTAAACAAAGAGTATTATTTGGGCGTTATGAGACGTTTGCGTGAAGCAATTCGCCGAAAGAGACCAGAAATGTGGGCAGAAAACTCGTGGATTTTGCACCATGATAACGCACCGTCGCACAGTGCTATCATTATTCGTAATTTTTTGACGAAAAATGCAACAAATACCATCCAACAGCCCCCGAATTCACCTGATTTGGCTCCCTGTGACTTCTTTCTGTTCAATCGAGTTAAAAAACCATTACGGGGAACGCGTTTTAGCAGCCGAGAGGAAGTAATGGAAAAATCGCAGGAAGCACTGATGGACATACCGAAAACCGACCGTAACTTTTGCAAATGTCAAGTTATGACACTAAGATTTAAAGGGAATATCAACAACAGATGTACCAATTTAACAAAAAAAACATAACTCAAATCGGAACGATGGGAGCGCCACACGGTGGTTATTCCGGGAACTTTATGATCAAGGTAGTATTCTCATAAAAGATTAAAATAGTAAAAAATGAAAAAGCTATGGAAATTATTTCACAAAGATATATTGCATGATGGAACTTTTAATGTTAACAATTCATGTTTTCACATTTTACTTACATTATCAATACAGATGAAGTGCATTCCCTACAAGTTACAACTTGTAAAAACTATCCAAACAAACTAGTACTAATTATAATACTACCCTCAAACAGCTGCCAACTAACATACTTCACTATACAGCCTTCTGTAGCAGGAAAATATACGCAAATTCAAAGAAAAAGTAATAATGCTCTGATTTGTGTCAAAATTTATAGTTAGTCCTAAATCACAAACATGCAAAGATGATTGGCCCACTCACACAGTGCTTCTAAGTTATTCAGAAAAATATTTTTTTAAAAATATAAATTAATGAAAATTATTATTTATTTAGCCTTAGTCCGAAAGCAGCACTTTTAGGCCTGTACATTGGACTATTAGCAGTGATAAAAGTGGACACGATTACAAACACCCAATCCCTAGCTGGAGGAAAACCCACCCAGGCAAGAATTGAACCCTCAACCCTTGGTTTGGTAGACGAGGATGATACCCCACTGCCACTGAGGCCAGTAAAACCATAAAGAACTAATTTAAGGAAAAAATATGCTAAGCACTGAAAAAAATAAAAGCTAAAAAATATTTTTCTATTAAGACATTTCTCTGAAATGAGCACAAAGATCCTGAAAGAGGTGAGGTGAGAATAAATAACATACCTGTCACAATAGACTTTTAAGTGACGAGGCATCTCTCCCTGAGGGATCGACTCGGGCAACTCTTGGAGTTTTATAATCTGAAAGTCAACACAAGTGCACTTGTCGGGAATAATGAAGAAAGGATCCAAAGGACACTTGGGCCGGCCAGCCTGTTCACTGCAATGCAACAACACAGCATTAAATGCTATGGCATAATTTACAGGCATATTTTTTACAACAAAAATTCATCACAGCAGCCAACATGCTATGTAAAAATTAGTTTCACTTCATTTTTTCAACAAATCTGATTTCATCGACTTCCATTTATATGTATACTCGATGATATTTTTGAACACCAAGCTTAATATGCGCACATACTTTCAAACAATCATTCTTCTTAAGTATTTTACCACATGAAAACTTCAGAAAACTAATAGGGCATATGTTTCTGCGGGTGGCTCTCCAACATTGTATGATCAGCATCTGAAGGCCATGCATAAATTAAATTCAACTCACGTGTTACACTTCCGGGGCAACACATAACCTTCAAGCCCTGGCTTAAGGGGTAGATTGGGAATCACATTTCTGCAAGATCTGCACTGAATGGACATGGTGGTGGCCTTTGCTCGGATTCCAGATGCAGAAACAACAATGCCAGGAATTTTCACCAATCGAGACACCACATTTGACTGGATGGAAAAAATTACTGGTTTTCAGAACAATGACTGCAGACAAGATGAAGAAAAAAAGAACAGGACTAACATATCGTACTTGCCTTCATGTCCCTCAGGCTCGATGGATTTGCATCTGAAGAAAGTAATATCTGAATATCTTCCATTGTCTCTTCCCCTTCTGGGCGTGGTGCAGTGACTTCATCTGCCACCTCCTTTGCTGCAGCTTCAAACTGAGAACAAAAAATAACATTATTGACATCACCGCAGGAAAACTATGCCAAATTGTACAACCAAAGTAAATAAAAGGCCAGACAGACTAACTGGTAGTCAAAGCTGTACAAGCCAAACTCACTACACAAAAAATACTGAACAAAAATACAAATAAAAATTTTTCTCAGAGAAGAATGGCTAATGGCATCTTGATATCTAAGCAAAGGTTTTGCACATCTCAACTCCTAAGATTTAAAATCACTACTTTGATAAGACTTTAACATGGCTTGAGTATTTTTCATGAGACTAATTATTACCTAGGCCACAAAACTGTCGAAAGACTAAGTTACCCACAAAAAAAGAAAGGACAACAATAGTGAATCCAGGCCACAATGGAACACCAGCCCATTTGGAGTGCTGTGGGGCACTAAAGTGGAAAAAATACACAGCTGAGAATCAGACTGTCATTGTTCATGTTCGACTGTCACATGAGAGTGCTGCATGAATTAGTGATTTTCCCGAATACCCTTTCAGATTTTCACATTGGCATTAAGGAGAAGAAGGCACATTGTGTCTATTCACTTTTTGCATCTCTACTAAAAAGATTTTGAGGGGAAAACACTAACCAGAATCTACAGGCCAGTATACACAGAAGGAACCTGGAGATGTGGCTCTAAAAATTATATATATGATACAAGGAACCTAGTACATTTACCCACATCTAACTAATAAGACTACGATAGACTGGGCCATCCAGCCAGAGGAACAGGCACCAAAGAAGGCCTTCACAGGGCAGATGGGAAGCAACATACCAGTGGCAAAACCAGGGAATATTAGGGAATACATCATCAACAAAGATGCACGTGAACTACTTGAGGCAAGGGACTGGAGAAGACTGGCAGAGAAGAGATGAATAGAGGTGGAAAATTGAGGAAAAATCTCCATTTGTGCCATGGCATCACAGAAATAGGATCACACCAACTTGAATGGGTCCATAGCTTATCGAGAAGGTGCAAAAATGTGGCAAGTTTATCGACTGCATCCACAACCCATTTAACAAATGAGTTTGGAATTAGAATTTGAAGTAAAATACCAAAAAATATCTTACAGCAACATCATAACAATGACATATTTCATCCAGGTGAATGTACCAACTCCTAATGATATTGAGGGAGAAATGATAGCGGAAAAAGAAGAAACATATAAAATTAATATAAAATGTAGGGGTAGACTATTTGGAGAACTGATGAAGAAAATAATACGGCCCAAACACTTGATTTAATAATAATAATTTTATTTTTTCAAAGATTTGAACACAACAACAATAGAGCGCGTCATAAAAATAGAAATTTGAGAGCAGATTGGGAGGAAAAGTGCTAACCTGGAAGTAAATAAGTAATTTATTGCAAATAACATCAAAAACCTACGAAAATCACCCTATAGAGCAGTCGATTTTACTTCTGCACTTTTCAATTGTTCCATAATAAATTCATGCTTGGATATATATTGCAGTCGACTTTAATTTTAACGCCCTAAATTTTGAATACCCATTTCTATTACTCGTCATTAAACAGAAAATTAAGATTATTTAGAAAATTTACTTCCCTACAACCCAGTCTCATTTTAATTTCCATTGCTGCCAAAGTAAACTAAAACACTAATAAATCACGTTTAAATAAATTAAATAATTTTCCAAAACTCCAAATTAACCTAATACAAATGTTAAAGGGCAATAAAAACCAAAGGAACCAGAGGCAATAAAAACTACTCACCAGAGGAATGTGCTCAGATGGTTGCTTATACACCGTATCCGCCAAAGATTCATCGAAGCTGGCCAAATCCTCAATGTTAACATCCAGCCAGAATTTTCGCAGATTATATTGACGTTTCAGGGCATCCCTTAAATGAACACGATGATATTATGCATCACAAACGAAGTATCGGATATTTATTGGCAGCATTAGAAAGAAACCACAAAGCGCTTACCTGTACTTATAATTGAAATTCCCCTCGTGGAACTGTCGAATGAAGTCCTTAAATTTCTTTTTGACGCTTTGTAATGACACTGTTATATCACTTTGCTGGTCATCACCAGCAAAATTATCTGAGAAAAATACACCGGGATCGTCAAACCCTTCCATTATTGTTCGAGACAAAATTTCCAAGACAGCTACACAACAACAAATTATCGCCGGGACACAAAGCGCGGGAATATCACCAATTGGACGATTAGCTTGCCCCCTATATTTTAAAGTAGAAAATCAAATGACTGCAGAAAATGTCAGAAATCTTTTCGAATTAGGATCCGTGAAGTTTCGGAGGAAAATATATGCAATTCATTAAAATCCGTTTAAGACGGGTTGCAGGCACTAGCAGCAATGAAAGAGAAGTCTGGAATAAAGTCGAAAAGGAAGAAAGTACCCAAGGTCAAAGAAATAAAAACTGCGAATGAAGAAGATGACAATGTTGTGATGAGCTGTTCTCGTAGCAAATTGGTAAGGATTTTATTTTTTAATGACCGTTACCATCGCATTACATCTCATTAACAACTTGGCTATTGCGTGAGATTCACATCTGAAATATCAAGAGATTTTAAGAATTATCCGAAAAAATGTTTCCTGCCTGGTGGAGATTAACTTGTCTCTTGCCATTTCGTCGGTCGCGTGGCGCTTCCTTGTGGTGAAATACTACCAATCTAATGGTCTCAGCATTTACTTTGACATAGCATTGAGCTTTGTGTGGAATTGCAACTCTTCCCGACCTAGTTGGAAACGAAATTTTCTGTGAAATGATAAATGGTGTGAAGCCGTTTCAAGTTGCTCAACCCTTCAGATAAATTGTAGAAACATTCCGTTGAATCCACGTCAAATAATACTCAAATTTTCACTATCATGGATATTAGAAAGGAATTGGGGAAGAATATTCACTATTAATACTAGGTCTGCTTGTATATTCATAGCGTTGGCGTTCTCATTTTAACAAAAATGGTACAACTATTGAGATTGTAATTAAATCTTGATCAGTGCGTAATATACAAGAATAAAATTAAAGATCAAAATCTTCCTGGATTGTTTCCGCATGGTTCAATTTTCTAAGACAACAGTTTCGTCGGCTTCTTGAGGTCAGAAGTGAACTGACCTGAAGACGCCTGTGAAACTCTCGTCCTAGAGAATTTACCCACGCTGAAAAAATCCTGGAAGATTTCGATCTTCAATCGCTACACTCCGTTGAAGTCTTCACTTTGAAGAAAAAAATTCCTGCAATACTTCTTTGAATTCAAAGAAAAATTGCAATATCTCAGGTCTGCTGCGGTGGAATTATTTAATAAAGGTAATAACACAGAATTGACCTGTTTCATGTGGCAGTGAAATAGTAGGATAATATAGATGGTAATAAATTTTTGTGTGCATTTTATCAAAAAGAAATTACCTACTATCCCATAGGGTATGGTTAGTAACATTAAATTCTTCTATTACATCAGATGGCTGCTTTGAAGTTACTGGAAGAGAAAATGCAGGCAGATAAAGAAAAAATGCAGACCCAGAAAATACAGAAATGCAAATCAATCCCTGGAAGAATACCTGGAGGAGCCAGAAGCACAAGTACATGAGATCTTTTAGGGGTACAGTAAATACACATGCATCTTGTTTTTGTCTTATGACTAATTATTCTTTTTCAGAATTCATGCCATGCTCCGCAACCTACAAAAGTGTTCAGTTGAGAAATGCTCTCATTTCTCACAATTGGAAGGATGCCTCACTTCTGTTACTAAATATGTTAAAAGACCGCAAGGATCAACTGTTGTACAGAAATATGTGGAAGGTAAGACTATTACCTTGGCTGAGGGTTGCAGAATGTTATACATTTATCAGATAGATGTGATGGTAGTAAATTTTTTTAGTTTCTAGTCACCATGCAAACACAAAATCAGGACCTTCAAATGAAAAAGACTTGCACTCATAACTTAGCTTTATAAAAAAAGAGTGTACCTTTTCTATAAAGTCCAAGCTTACACCCTCAATTTGTTATTGGCGAGCCTGTCTGTAGAATAACCCAAAAAACATTAAGTTTAATTTCCAAATTCCAACCACCCAATTTGGTGAGAAAGTGATGTTTGCTAATTGTCTCAAATTTATAATTATTCAGATTTAAGGGATCACTGCATTGAATCCACCTCTGTAAATGCACTATACATATCAAAGAATAACATTTAGTTGATATTTGGAGCCCAATACACCAAGTCACTTTTAACTTTCAAGTTAAATCAGTTTATAATAGCACTATGTATGGCCTAACATCTAACAAAAGAAACTCATTTCAAAGATACTGGTTTTTTCATGTATCCCTGGGTGGGGTGTACCGGATTTGATAAGGATGGGGATCAGGATTGGTGCGGTGGCTATCGTACTGGCTTCCCAACCAGAGGGCTCGGGTGCAAATCCCGGCGGGGTTGAATATTTTTCAGAGGTATCCCGATCCCTACTTGAGGTGCTTTGTGGAGGGCACTTTGAGTGAGTACGCCGTCCGTCGGATGGGACATTAAGCTGCGGACCCCTTGGCACCTTTCATAAAGAGTGGGCTAATGCCGATGCCAGGTTTCTCTCCACCCTTCATCCTTTCCTGCCCATCCCCTATGGTGCAATTGACCTCAGCAGTCGGTCACCTCCCCTAAGTACTACTACTACATGATAAAGGTGGCTTTGGCTAAATTGATTGCTTCTATTCTGGGCACCCTTGGAAACAGGTAAATTGCATAAACTGCCCCAATATGCACTTTTTTGGCAACTTTTGTTTGGAGTGCAAGTTCGCATGTTCTTAGGAATTCTTAATGTGATATATGGGGGAAAATTTACTCTGCTGTCTAAGCAACTCATTTACCTAGCATGAAAGTCAAGGATTGGGTGCGGAGACCCTAGACACAGTGGGTCTTGTAAGGTAGTCCTATTCATGAATTTTAGGAAGGCCATAGAATTTTGGTTACTTGGCATTCATTAGTACGAGTTCGAACACTTCTCTGGGGCAGAATAGGGTCTTACTCGATGAAATCAACTCTTTGCACTGCCTTTTGGTATTCTGCCTATAATATATAATGTTGGGTTCTTATTTAACTGTATTATGTCACTTGATTCTAGGAACTTTATACACATCTCCAAGTTATATTTCTTCTCCATTATAACTACCACATTGTCTATGTCTGCTATTGCTATAACGAGACTGTTTTTGGGGAGGAACTCATTTAAGTTGGATAATACTTAGTACTCACTTCCCTGATGGTAGTTTCCAGAGGGCTCAGCCATGGCGATTTGCTCTTTGGCCCCTGACTTGTCCTGTAATAGGGCAGGGATCGAGATGGTGAGGGGACTAACGTACTGACTTCCCACCCTGATGGCGCGGGTTCAAATCCCGGCGGTGTTGAATATTTTTCAGAGGTATCTCGATCCCTACTTGAGGTACTTTGTGGAGGGCACTTTGAGTGAGTACGCCGTCCGTCGGATGGGACATTAAGCTGCGGACCCCTTGGCGCCTTTTGTAAAGAGTAGGCTAATGCCGACGCCGGGTTTCTCTCCACCCTTCATCCTTTCCCATCCATCCCCTATGGCACAAATGACCTTAGCTGTCGGTCGCCTCCCCTCAAAACTACTACTACTACTGTAATAGGGCTGGGCCAGGTCACAATCCACTCCAAGATTCTTTAGCTGGTTGGTTGATATTGGAATGTAGGGTGCACAAATTAACCCTTTCTCGAGAATTCTCATCTCTTCCTGAAGGAAGGAGCTTTTTATAGGCTTCTGGGTGTAAGTAAAAGTATAAAAACCAGATAGAAATTTTAGTTGAGATGTTAAAGGCTGTGATTTAAGTATGAATTCCATTTAGCAGGAGAGAGGAAGGAAATAATTTTCATTTTAGATGACATGAATGTGGTGGAAACTATGGGCTTAAGGAAATCTTAATTAGAGAATACCTTAGAGAAAAATTGATTTGGAACAAAAGAATTTCTGAGGTCCTGAAATATGTGAAATAGTTAAAAGATACCACCTAAATGTACCTGTATATTGTACTGAAACCACCATAAAAATACATTGTGAGCAAGACTTCAAATAGAGTGGAGACTAAGCAACTTAAAATGAAATATCACATGCTGAGAGTTAATGTCATTAAGACTCTTGCTTCTTTTTGGGTAATACTTTGTAATGGAAAATGTCTGCAGCTTCCTCAGACTCTGCTGTCTTCTAGAACTCAAGTTTTCCAGCAAAAAATTTTTTTCACGTGTTTGCTGCAGTTGATTCATTGAAGATTTTGCCCATAATAGTGTCAAGCATTCGATAGTTCAAGGAAAAAATTTTTGAGTAATTAAATCACATCAATAGATGAAACATAATGGAATTGAAGCCTCAAATTTGATTCATGCTTACAATAATCATTAAAACCAAAAAAAATCCATGGTTTTCGCCTTCTGCACTTAAATTTAATATTCTGCTAATTAGCCTTCCAATTTTATGCTTTTCCATTCCATTCCTGCAGGCATTTTTCATAATTCTCCAGTATTCTCCGCATGCTGACCATACAAGAATGGAGCATTTCAGACAGTGAGTCAAGTTATGTGATTTTATAAAGATGTTAAGTGCTTTCCTAGTTCAAACTTATGCCATTTTCAAATATTTCAGACTCTGCCAGCAGATCTCAGGAAAAGACAACTTCTTGAAGGCAGTATATTTGCCATGACTTTATGTGCTTCCCTTGGGAGTATGTGTCATTTAATGGCTCTCCTTGCATCATAAAAGCTTGTCTAATATAAAAAGCTGTCAGAATGAACATTCCTGCGAGATAAAACCTTAGACACAGTATCCTGCCTGGAAGTCGGTTTGGTAGGTGATGATCGAGTTCACCCAGTACCAAGCCCTGTGGTTTGTGAAATTCAGACATCAGGGTAGAGGGGCAGTTCCTTTTCTTGTGCCAACTATGGTTTCCCTGGAAGAGCTGGTGCCTAAAAAATCACACAGCTTGGGTGGAGCTGAGGGTACCCAGAAAGGCTTGACTGGGAATTGAACCTGGGCCCTCCAGTCAATAGCCGAGTGCTCTACCTCTGCACTACCACATTGCCTTGCTGATAATGATGTAGAAATATGCAATCCTCAGAATATTGTGACTGTGTACATAATATGAACAATTATACCAAGAGGTAATGAAGCATAAAAGCTCATGATAATTAACTTCAGTTCTCTAATTATTCTTTGGATCCAAAAGATTGGCACCCAGTAATGCCATATCTTGGGTAGTTAATCCATTTAGATATTATGCTTTATTTTAACCCTTTAAACTTATAGTGATATGACAATATTACCCTAATTGATATTCAAATTAGGAAACAGACTGATTCCTAGGCTGATGTCAGGTTGCAAAAGATAAGGAGAGATTCCCTGCTAATAATTTTGCTAATATAACCCACTTAAGTCATCAGAAAATATTTCATTTAATGTACTGCCTAAAAAGTTCCCAAACAAGTTGTAAATATATCACTTGGATACATTTCACATGTGATGCAGCTGGAAAACTTCATATGCATTGGACTAATGGTGTCGTACTCCCTCAGCTGATACATACATCGTATTTCTCCATTCAACTTTAAAGTCTACAGGCATTCGACCTTGAGTAATATGAGTGAGTCATAAAGGCACAGAAAATGGACAAATCAAAATTTCAAAAATTACTTCATGTCACCCTAATAGAAAAGATTGTAATGCAGTATTGCATTTAAACTTAAGAGCCATTAATTATGCTTCAGGATATGGAAACAAGGGGGCTGAAATGCAATTCGGCCAATTCTGACTGAGAAGATGATGCGAGAAAAGAGGGAGTTTACGATGAATATAGTACTACATCTACACAAAACCCTGCAAGGGCATGTGGCTGGGGGGGGGGGGTCTTAGGTCCTCAGCCATACATGTACTATCGCAATCATGTTACCTCTACACACATTAGTTTGATCATGCATTCGAAACACTATTCAATAAAAGGCTTTGTATATTCCAATCATTCTGTAGAACTGTTACAAATGTGGGTCTATTAAATAAAGAGAATAACATGCAGGATAAGCTTTTGGCCTTCTTCAGGTCAAGACTCAGTCTTTGGCATGTTATCTATTGTAGGTGTATGTGTGTATATATATATATTTATACACGCACACACATATATAAACCATAAACACAGTAATCAACCCGAAGATCGGTTTGGTAGATGACAGTCAAGTTGACCCAGTACTAAGCCCGACGGCGTGTGAAATTCACACATGAGGGTAGGGGGACCAGTTCCTTTCCCTGTGCTGATAAAATTTCCCAGGAAGATCTGGTGACCAAAAAATCGCATAGCTTCGGTGGATCTGTAGATGCCCAGTGAGGCTGGCCCGGGAATCAAACCCGGCCTCTCTAGTCAGTAGTCCAATGCTCTACCCCTGGACTACCACGAACCATCATATATATATACATATTTATATATAGATCCACGCAACAATTCAATATTCTCCATATTAAGTGTTAACATCAAAATGATCCTTTCAGTCTGATCCAAGTATTTTCCATAAATTCTAACCTGAAAAACCATAGTGCACCTTGTGGGCCCAGAAATACGGTCCTTTTTCTAACAATTACAGAGCTTCCGGAATACAGGTTGACAGGCAATAAAGAATAATTTGGTACAATCTTTATTAAATTCTTCATCGCACATTTACAGCACATAAACATTGATAATAAAAACAAAAATTAATTACATATTTAGAATTAATTCACTCATTTAAAATTGCAACTCACATTCTGCTGAGGGTTCAATTTCAAGATGTAATTGAATGTGGAAGATACAGCCAAAAGAAATGAGGAAACAAGGCTTAATTAATATTTTCAACTTATCACAGTAGGAAACATACTATTTTGAGAAAATGCATGACAATGGAAAAACAGCTAAGAGAAACATAAATCAAAATGGAAACCATGCAATTCTCTTGTACAAAATTAAATTGCTGGCACTTCAGTAGTGGAGTTCATGACACACTCATTTTCTCTTCAATATCTTACGAACAAAATCTTGCAAAAGAGTGGTACACAAATTCTGCTACAAATGTGTTATCCTTAATGGTCCATATTGGCTTCTTCAGTGTGGGCTTTTTCCCAACTTATTGATTTCTCAACAAGGGAGATCAATATTCATGCTGTAAAGGAGGAATCTGCATATGTAATGGCATGTGAAGATTACAATAGTAATAATAAGGAATCAATTATAAAAGGAAGACTCACTTAAGCTGAGAATTAAATGAGAATGCATGTATACAGAACACAAAAATCATACATGTGAAGCAGCAAACAAGTAACCAATTAGGAGTAAGTTTTACTTTAAAAAGTAGAATTATTAGCAAAACTGTAACAAACCATAACGTACCAGACAAAAGTTAACTTTGTTTTTGGGAAACTGAAGTGCAATATACATCATATTCAAGCTTACTACAACAAATGATTTAAATTTGCAATTTGTATAAAAATAATCGATGATTCTTTGAATGAACATCATTTACATCTGAATTGCACATACATTCATAAGAGCCAACATTCCCTACTGTACACACCCGGGAGTATTATTCCAAACAACTTCATATGAACGATAATTTCAAAATTACATAATGAAAAGTAAGTTAAGTTTGACCACCCAGTGGCAAGTGACCTTCTCACCCTCCCAATATCCTAAACCATGTTCGTCATAAATGCCATCCTCTACTGTTTTCAACTGAGCAATTATCAATTCCTTCATTCATCATTACAAATGATTATTATTTTCTTAAACTTCTTTCTTAAAACAAATATTTCTGTGCTACGATATTTTACCTAAGTCAAACATATTTCTGTTATATGTGGAAATTAACCATGATAGAACACATTCAACTTGAAAGGTATTTGAACCCTCCTGTTTTTAATGTGTCAGTGAATTACATCAACATGCTATCTTCCTTTGGGGAAATAACTGGAGGGTTTTATGGAGACCAAATATGCCCAATTTTGAGATTCAAATTCAGGAAAAAGCAATTTATTTTTTCCATGGAAAGTTCCCATACATTAAAGACTATAAATTATAACAGTATGTGTAACTGCATACAATGTTTGTAGCAAAATTTTCCATCTTAGTTACCCCAGCACACTTTCTTTCTAATCACTAATTTTGACACAGTAAAGATTGCAGTCATTTTTAGTTGGAATATAATACACTATTACTAGTTTTATTCTTGTGCTGGCTGAGTTTGAATGTTTGCTCAATGTCACAGATAAACGACATTTATGAACTCAAAAATAGCATAAACTAATCTAATTATCAGTACACTCTTTAAGTGTACAACTTCAATTGGCACGCCAAATACCGTCAAGTATAAATCTAAAAGATAAGTCAAATACACTTGAAGCAATCAATGAGTTGATAGTGAGAGCTGAAAAACAGAGACTATAATTTTCACCATGGTAACACATCTCCTTCACCATATTCAATCTGCTAGGGGTTTAGAAACTGAACTAGCACGACAAGGGTGTCGTAAGGAACAGGAGGTCAGGGAGGAAAGCAGGTGCTAAGGAGATACAAGAGCAACCTTTTTTTGTCCAGAATTGGTAGTATCTCAAAAAAGACTCACTTTGGTTTAAAACTCAGCCTTGTTTGAAACGATGAACACAACACATTCTCTTGAGAGCTGTTTTTGGTCAACATCTGAGACTATAATAAACCCTAAATTTCCTTGAATGTATTCCTCAATTCAATAAAGCATATGTTAACACTTATTCCTGATTTTTTTGCAAAAATATAGCATGATAAGTCTCCTAATTCACCGTAGATTTCATCTAATGCCATAAATGTATACATCTGGATGAATGATCAGAAGTTGGAAAAAGAATATCTGAAAAAATAATTTTCCTTCTTGCATATCAAAAGCCTTAGCTCATCACTAGCACAATATGTTTCTTTATTCTGGTGTTTCTATTGTGCTTTTACCCCTGAGGTCCTGATTTTGCCTGAAATTGGGTAACACCGGCTAACCAAGCCCATAATGACCCTTTAATTCCATGCCTATAGCCAAAGGTCGCGGGTTCGATTCCCGCCTAGGTGGATTTCCCTCCATCTAGGGCTTGGTTGTATGTGATTGTCTTCAATATAATGTGTGTAATGTAGGGTTAGGTGGAAGAAGGGACTATTAGTCTCAACCTCGCCCAATTAAGTCGATAAATAAATAAATAAATAAATAAATATAGCAAGCACATGAACACTTAACAAACCAAATTAACATAACTTATCAAAATTAATACACACTAAGAATAGACTTAGACAAGCATTTGTTCGGTTAGAGCTATAACTTGAGAAGGCAAAAGACCACACGATTCCACAAGATGTTTTGACATGACATTTATTTTTCCCACATGCCCATTTTTTCAGAATTTCAAATGACATCCCTCATTTCCAGATTTTGTCACCACCATGATCTACAAAGCTGTTAATTTTTAACAAGATGGAGTCACCACTATCATTTTAAATTATTATCCCCACAATGTTAAAAGTTTATCAATGAAATCAATTTAATATTACTACAATTAATAACTTCCATTATACAAAATTATCTTTGGAATAAAATAATGATGGCAAGACAAAGTTAATTAACATCAAATTGTAATGGCTGTCTTCAGTCATCACAACGATCCTGAACGCAGAATCTATTCTCCACTGGCACAAAGAAGATCATAAATGTTAAACATGTAATACAACCATGTCCAAATGCATTTTTGCTATATTTTAATGGGAATTGTGCATCATTTCCTAAAAATGCACACAGGCAACTCTCATCGCTTCTAAGGAGTCTCGGATATAAAAATGCATTTTAACCACTTACCCAAATAGAGTTGTCAAATTTGAATGTTTGCCTTTCATGCTAGACGAGCCTTTTTTTCAGGAGGTGGTTTCATTCGAGTGTTTTGCGACAAAGGGGTGTCTGGCTTTTCTATCTTGACATCAACCCTGATATCTGATTTGACATCTTCTGGAACTAATCAAAATACAATTAAATAGATACGTGCCAACTCAAGAGACACGAAACTCACTTAGTCATTTCTATTTAAAAGAAACTACTTACCAGGATTAATTTTAGCGTCAACTGCAGGCATGGATGGAACTTTAATGGGAAATTTTCTTGTCAGTTCAGTTAAAAGCATGTCCACCCTCTGACGCTGAAATAAGGAACTTGGTTCTTCTTTCGCATTTTCTTTCTTAGCCATTTTATCTTTGAGATTCTTTTCCTTTAAATCCCATGTGTACCCTTTCGATGGGTGATATCTTGAGTATGACACCGTTTCATCAAAAGCTGACTGTAGATGATGTATCGTAGACAGCTGTCGCAAAACCAAACTGCATTTAAGCGAGTTTATGATTACGAGTGGTTAGGTATATCTATGGACTTCCATGGGCAATGGTTGCCGAATTTTTTAGGCGTCCAGGATTACACGGAATTACAGTGAATAAAAAAATTATTGATCAATTGTGCTTATGATTAATAGAGATTATTCAACGAGGAAGGGGACCTCCGACTCACCAGTCTGGAATTTAATACAGATCCCAAATCCGGAGCTTGATAAATTACCCCGGCAATTATATAATAATCTGCCAAAGGTGTAGCTTGAGTAGGAGAATGCCTGTGTTGCTTTCGTATGACATAAAGAATAGGCTCTTGGACGTGAAGTAAAATGTATTCTGGGCCAGTCATGTTCCTGAAATCGTGGGATACAAAACATCATACGAACAAGCTGATTTTGGAGCTATCTTGCTTAATCATAAAGGATTATAACATACGTTAACTGCTCAGGAGCCAGTCTCTGCATTTTAATGCTTTCATTGTTGCAGGTCCTATCGAAAAATGGGTTGTTCCTTTCACAGAAGTAGTCCAATATATTAGACGGATTTAGGATAGGAATCCAAGCACTGTCGTGCCAAGATAACCCAAGTGGATTTTCTGAAATTAATTGAATATCATGACAAAAGTTAGACGTTTGATTGAAATCATTCATACAGTGACTAATAAACACATATTAAATAATATTACCCTTTGTCTCCGTCATTGTGGAAAGCAGAACAGCTATAATCAAAACGTTAAGCTCAAAACTGGCGAACTCAGCTCTCCATACGTAAACAATTCAAGCGATTGCGCAAAGTTTTCAGCACTTGTTTCAAACAAATGAGACAGAATTGCCACCGAACTAGTACAAGCCTTCCCTGTCAACCATTGCCAACCCCAAAATTTGAATATGTATTATAGTCATCGACAGCTCTCATAGGAAATATCATGGAAGGCAAAACTTGTAGCACATCTGATACATACTGTGTTCTTAAAACAGTGATCTATAAAGAATATTATTATGTTATGAAGTTGTATTATAAATCCATTTTGACAGAACTATGGGGAAAGTCTTTTCGGGCAATGAAGCTGCCGCACAAGGCAAGATTGGTTCACTTTTGCGTAAACTTAATAGCATTAAACTGTTAGAAAATACCTGTCATTTCACCGAATGCGAAGGTGTTGCAAAAAAATTGAGGTAATTGACTACTTGAGCTATATAACAATGCATTACGCTGGTGAATTGGTGGAGAGAGAAAACTCGTTAGGCATCAGAGAAATATCATGAAAGAATTATAGTTGGATATATTAGAAATAGACATGTATAAAAGAAATGTGCCATATGGGTTTGGTTGAGAGAGAGGATGATTCAAATCCCCAATTTCCTATAAGAGAGAATGGTAAATAGATTGATAGAAGGGGACAAACCAAGGTGAATGGAGTCGAAACGATTCTCGACGCATGGGATATCAGAAATTTTAGGCAAGTAATATCATGTATTCATGCATAAGGTGAAACTATGATGGCGGTATGTTTGTTGTCGAACCCTAATATTAGATATGGACACCTGTTGGGACACTTATATGACTTTCCATTTCCATGATACCCCTATGGGTTAAATGGGAGAAGGGACCATTTGGTCTTAATTTCGCCCAAATGAAGACCTCTATCTATCTATGAAAAAACTACCCGAATCGAAGCATGCATACAACTTTACAGACTTTGTTGTATTTTAGGCTCAATTTGCATCACATGATGAGGGGCACATGGCTGGTATGAAACCAACTGACCATAAAAAGAACACAGTAGTAGCGAAACAAGAGAGACCAATGTAATTCAAGATTGGCTTTCAGTAATCAAAGCACATTAATTCCATGACTCCAGGGGTAAGCAGCCTGTCTCATTAACTGAAGCCACTCTACAAAATATTTCATTCCGGTCTACCAAAAGTTGAATTATAGGTACATACAACAAAGATTTAAGGTATTACACTACACGACCAAGCATGAGCTTCAGACCCTTGCCAAAGTTAGATAAAAAAAAGGTTGCAAACTCCTGCACCAGCATTTTACCTTTATTTTCTTGAAGCAATTTAATTTGTCATGCAGGAATTGCATGACTGAAAGGAACGAAAATGTGCTCAAAAAGAAAAAATGTACCTCTACAAATGAGAAATATAAGGCTATGATGATAAAACAACTTGTTCATTAGTGTTTCAAAATCACTGAAAAACACCTGAATATAGCTTAATCATAGATAATCCACCCAAAGGGTTGGGCCAAAGCATTTCCCCTTCTCTCCTCTTGTGACCACCCACACTTCTACGAGTATTTTAGCTATCTACTATACATTCATGCTCTTATCAGTTGTCCCATTGGCATTTCTGTATTATTTAATATTGATCAGCATCACCTGCCTCATTCCACCATGAAATCTTCTTCACTTCCTCTTTCAGCAAAAAAAAGCAGAACAAATTTTTTCCATGTGTGATTATCACATGTAGTATTTGTAAACTATGTTTAAGTTACAATCCAACTAATATAACATTATAAGTAGAAAAAGATTTTATTTCCTTCTTACTAAGCTTTTTTCAGCAAAAAATAATGAGTCTAGTTTCATCATATTGCATGCTTTGCTTTTAAGTTTCACTGAAGGTGAGATGGTTTCCTGCAGCCATCAGACACTGTTACAAAACAAATTAGACATTGGGACAAGGCTTACTTTTTTGCTGGGTCATACCGGCTTTGGATGACCTTTCTTGACACTATGGCAGGATGTGTTGGTTGGGAATGTTGGAGGGGATCGAGTTGGTGCAGTGGCTATTGCACGGGCTTCCCACCCAGAGGGCCTGGGTTTGAATCCTGGTGGTGTCTAATATTTTTCAGTCGTATCTCGATACCAACTTGAGGTGCTTTGTGGAGGGCACTTTGAGTGAGTACGCCATCCGTCAGATGGGACACTAAACTGCAGACCCCTTGGTGCCTTTCGTAAAGAGTAGGCTAATGCCGATGCCGGGTTTCTCTCCACCCTTTTATCCTTTCCTGTCCATCCCTAATGGCACAAATGACCTTAGCTGTTGGTCGCCTAAATACTACTACTACTTAGGAATGCTGGAATGAGATATATCTTCACAGGCACTTACTGTGACTTGTATATTTCTCAAATCATGTTCATAAGCATTGGCTCATTGTCAGTTCTTTAGCAGGAGTACATGATATTCATTAATTCATTTATCAACATATTTCAGTGCCTATTCATGTGCAACCACACAGAACAAATAACTGACTCAAAAAGAATTTATTTAAATACCATGAGAGAAGAGTCCAGAAACCAGGTGAATATAGCAGAATTTTCTTGAACTAGTTAAAAATTCCAAGATCTCACAATTTGTACATCTGACGTAAGACGACCAGAATAGTGAGTGTAACACAGATTTTTCAAAGCAATTTTCTCCTCGCTGGTATCCAGGCCATTTCATTTGGTTGAAGAGTATTTTAATTGTTACTTTGATGATGCTGTATTTCTTCTGACCTGATTGTGGTCATTCCATTTAATCTTGAAAAAATATTTAACTATATTTCGGAGAAAAACAGCAAATGGAAAAAATCAGTCAAATTCAAATAGGTGAACTGGAACTACAAATAGGAACCTATTACAAGATTAAATCATCACATTTCTGAAACAAAAATATATTTATTCAATTACAATCACATATTGTTCTAAAACAATTAACAGCACTTTTTAGTTGTCAACTCAGGCTGTGAATATATTCTCCCCAATTCAGTTGAGAGAATTCACTTCAAGTAACACTTCCATAATATTGCCTCAATTCAGACCTATCACCAGCTAACAAGTCAAAACGACACCTCATTCCACTGACACAGAACTTCCACATTCAACACAGAAGAGAAAGGCCTTCGTGGCCATTTTATTGAGTGAATATCCTTAAAAGTAATGATTCCCTACACATAGTGAATCAAATACATTTATGAGGCTAACATTTCTATCATAGCAAAATTTCATTCTACTTTTTAACAAAATTTTGACCAATCTTCATAAAGCAATGAACTCCACAAATCATACGTACAATTTACAAGGTAATCAAACTTAATGACAAAAACATAATGCCTTTGTAGAATAAAAAAAGACACATCAGGGACAATTTGGGCACAAATATGAAGTACCTTCAAAATGTATCCCATGCCCACGGAAATTTAAAGCTCAAGTTTAGTCTGAATGGGTATCTTGAAGAAACGGGAAAAAAAGTATCTTGATGACTGTTTAAGTTTGTGCCTTAATTTAATCATCAAATTTTGAGGAAAATGGAACAATTGATGATCCTCCCAATTATTAATAGATATCTAGAGATTCATAGCATGACCGAAACCACATTATTTTTTTACACACAAGGTTTTCACATGCATAACATAAAGTGCACCTTTCTAGACAAAACATCAGTGTTGTATTTAACCAACTACAGCTTCAGTTCTCAAGCCAATGCATGGAAAAAGGCCTTGGAAGGAGGAAGGCACCTACTTTGATCACTTATTATGGTGGAGGGCATTTTTCATGTATTTCTCGACGATTGCCTGTCAATAGATTCACATACTAAACCACTTAGTTCTCAACATTCCTCTCACTTCACCCCTCAGGGAAAGAGCAGGTAATAATTCGATTTCTTACCCAGCCTGTCTGTATTCTTTATTTACCAGAAATAAAATTGTTCCTAATATCGGTGCTGCAGTAGAAAATAACATTTCATTTGTTTACCCAATTTCATCATCACTTTAAAAAAATAATAAGTCATTAAAAACCACAATGCATTTCAAAATTTCTGCTCCTTCAACCTGCACTAGGGAAATAGAAAATCCTCCCGTTACCCCCTCAAGCCATTTTCCTCCCTATGGCACGTGATCTCTCAAGTGCCAAAACCCTAGTTTGTCTCCCTACAATACAAAAGAATAAGGAATACTAGAGGTGTAGTATACAAAATAATGCTTTTGTCACTATGCTTCCACTATATCCACAACTACTCAATGGCTGTGTGCACCACCATCAGTTGTGTACTATATTTTGTTTTACGTGCCAAATAAGCTGTTAATATAACTTACTTATTCATGCTAACAGCTAACAAGAGTATTTTCCACAAGAAGAAAATATTTTATTAGTTAGTAGACACACATTCTCATGCCACAACCAATCCTCCAATTTTTTCAATGTGCCGAGCAGTCTGTTTCTGCCAATGAGTCAGAAGAGGTCAAATAGTCTCACCATTTTGGCTCAACCACAAAGATCTACACCATGGTATGCAATTAATAAACCACAGGTGTAACAAAACAACTTCATTTCAGTCTGTATTTCCACTCTCCTTAAAGATACCAAAAAAACACAAAGTTGATGCCTATCTTCAGAAATTGCACAATTTTCACAGCGGATTTTGCCTCTGCCACAATTTTCTCCATCCATGCACATAGAACTGTATAACGACGTTGAAATAAGCACTCTTTTACTTTCAAGACCATTGCCTCACAATTCAAAGATAAAAGCAAAACAAAATACAATTTCAATCTCTTCACAATTCCATCACAAAAATGAGGATTTTCTTTACACACACACTCTCTCTCTCTCTCAACATACCTCCCAATCCAAATACAGTTTTCATTCACTTTAACATCAACAATTACAATCTTGCTTAGAAGTCCTAAAGATATCAGAGCTTTTAAAAGCATGTACTACAGGCTTAATGAACAATTTTGCTTTCAATCACTTCATAAGCCAAGTGTATTCTATACAAAGATGAACTGGGATGTTATCGAAAAACGACTAAATTTTTCAAATCTGCAATTGAAGGATTAATTGTCAATAAGAAATCATTTATAAATCAGTAGAAACTTTCCATCCAAATTGTAAAATAGCTGAAAAGATAAACAAGTCTTAGGAAAGGATGAATAATGAAACTTGTGATGACAATCTTTCAACATAAAAACATCTTTCATTTAAAAAATTCTATCATTAATACCACTATTCAATAAGCATCTCGAGTCCAAAATTCATCTTCTCAATTTTTCAAACTTTTCAAGAATCTTAACGAGCATGTAACAACACTTTATGTTTCACAAAAAATAAAAACATATCTTTTACCATTGTAGTACTCCAACCCCATCTGAACATTCTGCATATGGTTCTGACGAGATTTCTTACATTTTGGTCTCTATTGGTCACAAAAGTAATCCAAAATATTTAGATTAAAAAGAAATTGCAAGTATATTCATCTAATTTTGCAAACAGCGAAAATAAAATTCAATGCATGGACAAGTCCATACTTTTTATTCCCGAGTTGTCCTAAAACTAACAATTAACGTAATAATGCCATTATTTCTCCTTTCCAAAAAAATTGATTCACTGTTAAATTGAAACAAACACCATTAAATCCATAGAATATGAGGTTAACTAAACAAAGGTGTAGAACATCAAGTTAGATTGCATAAAGTATTTCTATCACGAGATGACCCATTTCAACTAAAGCTAACTAGATACTACATGACAGATTTTCTCAAAAATTGACCCTCAACAGAAATTTATTGGAATTATCAATAAATATTGTGTCTAAAACGAAAGTAAAGGTAATTTAGGACTTCTTAGCAAGATATGCCACATAACAAGACAAAAAAGGAGCTGCATCTTTACAAAAATAATTTTTTTATTCCAATAAGGTATCAATTTTTACCAGGTCCCAAACCATGGACAAATTATGAAATGATTTCTAATGACTGGCAGACAATTGCATAGATTTACAATCAAGATGTAAACTGCTGCCAGATATCTTCAATTTGTAGCTGGATTCTCAAAAAAGTATGAATTGCATAGTTTCTTGAAAAAAAGAGTGGCTTTGGATGAATTACTCTATCATATACCTAAATAATGGAGTTTTTCTCTTTATTCATACAATTACTGAAGTATACCAGGGTGAATACATCTTCTATATTTGAATATTATATATATATATATATATATATATATATTAATGTATATATTTGCATATATAAACATATATTTATATATCTATTACATGCAACACATAATAAGATAAATATGATACACAATCATTAACTTCAGAACAACCTACATCCAGCCTGGAAATTTTAAACCAACTTTTCATAAATTATATCAAGAACATTTTTAATAACTTTATGATTCTCATTTAAATATGCCCCAGAGGACAGTTTGTACCTTTTGTTTAATTTGTATTCATTTTGTGTGCCCTGTGGAAGATGAGCTTGCTAATACATGAGGCATCAGATGCATTACAAAAAAGTTTCAATGATAAAGACAAGGGAGTTGGAAATTTTAATAATCATTCCTTCACTTTAATGGCCATTATAACAAAACATGTTGGCTTTGCTAGAAAATGCAAAAATACTATGTAATCGGTGGTACCTGTTATTCTGTGAGTTATGTACCCCACATTCCATATCACAGCTATGAAAACTAAATTTAATGTTGTATTTGACATTTCAATATTTGCATTGGCAAGTTTAAGCCACATGGATGTCAACACATTTGCCTATTTTGTCATTCTCTTATTGCTTAATGCAGATGAAAAATATTGAAATACTAGAGTTTACACTCAAACAGATATTTAAACAAATAGAATTTGAAGTATATTCACCATATTTACCATAAAGAAAGACAGCTACGATATTATAATGGTCCTCCAATAGATAGGCATGGTCAATGAAAATCAACGATATTACTGCCTATTCATCATTTAGGGTTATGTCACTCAGTTCGAGCAATTTTGGATCTACCACAATACAAGCATCATGATGTGTTAATTAACTTTAACTAATTTAAGGATAAGGAAAAGTTCCATTCCTTCTAAGCATGCTCGACCACGTCTACATAACCTTTCTTGCCACTCTTCCCCCATTCATTATGAGTCATTCCTGGATAGCCTTCACCATGTATAAAAATTAGGAGCTAATAAAAGCTCTCAGTTAATGTAAATGCATTTAATTTTCACTAGTTAATAAACACACATTTAAACATTATGGAATAATTTAGAGGGAAATTTAGAGGGAATAGTGAAATTAAAAGTTTTCACTGATGAAACAAATTAAACTGGGTAGAGACAAGAGGTATTATGCTGAAAAATGACTGGAGTTTCACTAGCTGAGTGAGAAATAAAATATTGGGAGACTTGGACAGAGTAAAACTTAAAAAAAAAATCATTCATCTTTTACGAAATGCATGCCTGAATTTTTAAATGAGAAGAATACCCAAAAATATATGAATGTATATGAAAGAATGTGAGAAAATGATTTCTTTGGATTAAAATTACAGGCACATAAACTTTCTATGTACTCCATGGCTATCAACTGCCTACCCACACAGCACAAGCTCATCCATTGTATATACAATGCATAACCACGGTAGATATCCATAATATCCATTGGATACACAGATTACAAACAATGGATATCCAAATATCCTTCAATATTAAAGCATAAATGTTCACATATGAATATACATTGCGTATATCTCGTATATACATTGTATACATGGTGGAGTGGCTTCAGATGTATCATCCAGGTTTTACATGCATTTAATTAAGAAAAATCATTTTTAGGAAATTAACATGAGATATAATTTTACTGGGCAATGTGCATCAATTCCATTTCAACAATCGTCTAAAGCTGGAAGTCAAATGTATACACATAACATATCCACTGATATGAATTGTATAATGTGGATATCCATTGGATATTATTTTTTGCAGTGTGGATTCTTAATGAGCATACAGTTTTTTTGGGAAATTGCCCCTGCTTTTCAGATACTAGAGTACAATTAACTGTAGAAACATCTATTATGAAAGGGTCCTTTAAAGATTCTAATGACTGGCAACATCAACAAAATGAATGTATATACTCAATGTATGAAGTGATCTTTACATATTGCTTCCTGAAGACTCTCTTGGAGTCATTTCAATAGTGAATATGGTTTCTAGTTTTCTTCATAAAATTAAAAGCACACACTACAATTTTATGACTCTAATAATCAAAAAGAGGTGAACAATAGGAAATGAGTATTCATATCACAGTATGAGGAAATACAGTGGGTATAATATAGGGCTATAGCCAAGAAATATGGCCAGTAATTTGATAATTTCTGATTCCAGGTTTTCAACATAAAAAATTCTTCTTTCAAGTTTTTGTGTTACTATTTCACAACCATGTTTTCCTAATGTAATACGTTAGACATTGCTATTCTTAGATGATTAAATATATCATCATATTCCCCTGGACAGAACTGAATCAAATCATTCCTCCGATGGAGTATTTATCCACTCTGATATTCTCACGACAAGAATTAAGTGCCTAATGATTACTACTCAATTTTAGGACCCCGTAGTTCGGCAGTTGTTTTGCAGCTTGAATCGCATTTTGCCCATTTAACTGTACAAATGGTCTTTCAATATAAAGAGAAGTGATGCAACATTCTTTCCCTTCTTTCAGAATATATTACCTATTGAAACCCACTAGTTTAAAAAAATTTCTAGATTAGTCATTCATATTAAATTCAAAGAAAGAAAATACAAGTATTTTTTCCCTTCTACTCTGAATTATCAATTTTGCAGGAAAATCATATTAATTCTCCAGAAGTCCAAGTATTATCCCTCAATTTCAGATTTTTCAAGCATGTTTCCAATTCCTTCAAAAGAATTAGCTGGCCTCTCTATCAAGGGGCAGGCAGGTTTGATTCTGATCCGATGCCTTTGGGTATCCTTAGCTGCACCCAATCAGGGTGAGTTCTTGGGATTCCAGATATTACTAGGAAACCTCAAGTGGCCCCTTAACCTGAAGTGTGAATTTCACATGCCATAAATGGCTCAGTGTACCGTGAGCTCTACCATCACATTTCAAACCACAATTCAAATTGATCAACGTGTATGTATATTAAATGCTTTTTAAGTTTGGATGAAAAACATGAAGTCTTCTTAAAGGGAGAAGTCACAACTTCAACAAGTTAATTCACACCATTCCATATTTCCCATAGAAAAGAGTTTAAAATTATTACAACAGTAAAATAATGACGAGATCCAAGCTACATTTTTGCAATTACTAAATGTTTTACTCCCAAAATCTATCCATGTGAGACTTTCATTAAGTTTCTGCAGTACGAACTGGCATATAAATTTTAAATTTAAAAGTTTCTCACTGACAATACAAAGCATGATTTGCCAACAAAACATGAATATGCACACTAACAAAGATTTGATTGAATCATCTACACCGCATCCATGTTCTGATGCAATTATTATTGTTACTGTGTTCCTCTTACATTTATTTCAATGCTCTGTTGTTGAAAAGAGACGCATTCCTGTAGATAAACAAAATTTGTATTCATCACAACATTAAATTGCACATTTTCGTTCAGCACATAAAGCTATTTGACACAACCCCTCGTGACTCTTATAGTTCAGACATTTTTGTATAGCCTCGTCTTTCTTTATGGTAAGCATGGCAAGTAGCATGGCACTGACATAATGCTGCATGCTATCACAAAAATTGGAGGGAAAAAGAATTTCATCAGTCAACATTAAAATATTCAATTAACCAATGCATGCATCAATCATTCTTAACAGTAAAAGCTTAGTCTTATCCATAGTAATGGGTTGATGTGATATCTGAGCCCAGTTAAAATTACATCATCGAAATTTCCAGTGCTAAAATAAACTGTTCACCATGAGCTAGCTCTTTCACACTTCAAAAAGGCATAAATATGCACTATAAGCAAAATTTTACCTTACCAATTTCATTTTTTTCAGCAATCTTTATCATTGCTTGCATTCAATGTTTTATTTTTTTATTAGTTAATGAACTATAAAGATTAAACATAGAGACTGAACCGTAAGGGAAGAAAACCTTAGATGGCAGTTATACATGATTCTAAAATATTTTACTGAAAGTATATGTTGTTTTTAGTCACAAATATGTCAGTAGTAATTTAATCATAAATAAGAGTCATCTAACAGTGGATGGGGAAAATATTTTTAAGCTAGATACTGAATCAATTTTGCAGGACTGAATGTAAAAATGCCACCACTTAAAGCATGTCATCGGATGTATTGATGAGCATTTCCTTAGTAACACATCCACTTTTGAACAGTGAACAGCTACAGGGCAATTACTGTGGAACATCAATCTTTGATCAGAGAATTCCTCAGAATGCAAAGTTTTGAAGTTAAGATAAATTCCTTCTAATGGGTATCTAGAATGGGCTTTTTGATATATATTTTTTCTAAGTAAAAATGAATCCATTGGTGACAAATATTAAGCTTCATATCTTTGGTTTGAGAAGCATGTCGGTGTTTGCTGTACAAATTAGACAACAATGAATGCCTTTCCATTACACTTCTAACAAATAAAATGTTCCACAATAGACACTGCCCTACAGCTTCTGGTGAACATTTCCTTCCTTAATGACTTGTTTTCAAACAACTTTTGTTTACTTCTCCCTTTACTGATTAGCCAAATGTCTTCAAATTTTCTTCAAAAACTACTGAAAAGACATTCAAAATCAAAGATGCCCACAATAGAAGTCAGACTCAAGAATGTACAGAAGAAATTTAATGTGATTTGAATGATACTTACATCACTGTAACTGCCAAAGGTGATCCAAATCAATAGCTAAAGAATAATTTTTTCATGAAAAATATTAAATGAGAGAAATGAAACATATGCTTCATAAATTTTATGCTATGCTACAACCAACTTATCTTTCAGTGAAACCTTCTCAGAGGAATTTCATGGCCATTCAATTACTTCTGCCAGATATTTTCCTGAATTCCCTGATCTGTAATCATTTTTAAAATTTAAATTATTAATTTTCTCCCTTTCCAGTTCAGAGTCAACAATAAAAACATTATCTGCGACCACACGCATAAATTTTTCAACATCAATATCAGAGTCAACCCACCACTACTGACTAATGCACCTAAGTATTGTAATTTTTTTTGCATAATTATGTGAGTAAAAAAGTACACTCTAAATTTTAGAAATTCACTTCATGGTTACCACAAAAATATACATTTGTCCTTTTTATATGTATTTCTGTGGAACATGGCATTGAATCTTATTTAAGTTCACCTTTATGCAGACAATAACTTTTATTCCATCAATAGCAAAACAATTTATGGGTTCTATTTAAGCTCAGGTATGGATTTATTTAGTTCTGTCCATTATTAATCAATAATAAAATTCTAAAATTGAAAAATTAATATTCTTCCACAGTGGCTGAGGCAGACCTGGCAATTAAGAGCATGAGTATCAATGAGGTCCTGCACACAATAAAATAAAATTCACTCATTTCAAAGAATGCTATCCTGAGTCAATTTATTGTGCGATTAACAGTCATACTCTGATGGGATTACTGGGGAACAACACCTACAGAAACTGCAGACTTCCATCAAAATATATACTTTCTCCACAAAATTCAATGAAAATAAAATTTTTCATACAGCTTAAGAATGTTTTATGATGTAATTACTAGGTTACTTCCTTTAAGATTAGACCATTTTGAATATTCCATTCAACCTTTCCAAATACTGAAAGATCAGTTTAAATTAATACGGAAATATTTGCTCAGCATTTTGATAAATGAACATGAGTAAATTCAGAATAATAATAGCTACAGCAATCAAACTGGTACTTCATTAGTAATGTACAATAAAACAGAACTTGGCAAAGATGTTTGTACACTTTCCTATAGCTTTTCCACATATACATACGTATGAATTCAACAGCAAAGAATTACCTATTTTCAGTCTTTAAAAGATAAACATATGACTGCATTAAGATTCCAATAGAGACAACAAAACTTAATCAGTGATCTATTATTGCAATAACAAGCAACAACCAATTGTAGTTGTAGACTTTCTGATAAGCTTAAAAGCAACAACGCTCACCCCAAACTCCTTGTATAAACTATATAGCTTAAGGAATATGAACAGAAGACCACTAAAATTTCTATTCCCTATTTCAACTCACAAATCTGCTTGCACGCATGGTATCCCAGACAAGTGATACCTCTACAATAAAATTAAACCACACATTAATGCTTATAAGTTAATTGGGATTACTTGATTCGATGAGACTTGAGAAACACCCCTTTCAAAAAATAAACTGTCAATTATGAACATTGGTGCCACAACCTGAACTAGCTAGCCACAGCCAACCAGCATTATTTTCACAAGACATTCTTCTTGAAGTTGAACAGTATCAACCTCGGCAATCACACTTCAGCATTCACTCAAAGAAATTTACAATAATATTTATAATAAAGACTACCCATCAGCCTTCTCTTTACATCCTAGCTCCTACCAGTCAGCAGTACTTCAGTAGTCATATCCCAACATTTTTAACATAACTCTATCGCATTGTAATTATTATTTGTACATTCAGTCTTTAGTTGAAAGAGCTTCTTCCACCTAATGTTTGCATTTCTTAGTTACATACACCAGTTCAAAGAAAAGGTAATGAGGAAGCCCTCATCACACCTTCCCCTGTACAACAACAACTCCATCACCCGCTAAGCCACTTCTTACCTCTACTGAATATAACAGGATTAATAATGGCTCTCTGTAGTGAAGCCACCAAGTAAGCAAATCATTGAACCTCTCTATATGAGAGAAGGTGGTGATCAACAACAATGCTCAGGGAATCGAATCCCCAGAGACCAAGTAACTCTTTACAATATCATAACATGACATAATTGTCACAGAATGACAACAATATTTATGTTTAAACTCCACAGTATGCATACCTCCCACAGATTTCATTGCGCAGAGGTAGAGAATGCCCTTTTTCCTTCTATCAAGCACACACATCATCCCTGGACACATGTGCCACAATGCACACTTTCCTCCTCTAAAGTGTTTATTCATTTTCCTATTACAAGAGCCCAAGTGGATTAGAACCACTGCCATATTATCTGAAGTAGGCCTCTAGCATCTCCACAAACAACTTGTTCATGGGCACTTTGCCTTCCCTCCGGATATCCGTCCAGAACCTTCGGAGCACTTGGTCTGCCTGTCGCAACGAGGGCAAGCACAGGAGGAGTTGCTGCAAGTGGTATGTGGAGGTAGATGGCCTTGAAAAAAGTGATAAGAGATTCAATTAGGATGACCATTAGGACACTTGCTGCCGGAGCACATGTGCAAATTCATTATTACAGTACTTTGGCACTTCACATTCATCATGCTTAAATCAAGAAATGTCTCCCATCCTGATCACCATGAAAGCTTAACTTCTATTAATAGTCCAGTTACCAGAAAAAGGGCACTTTTCCTGGGCCAAATATTCCACATGCATTATGAGTTAATGTAAAGCTGAAAAATACTCTTTTGATAATTAAAATTTACTCAATGAACTTGAGTATTTAGCAACAATAATGTCCCAAATATCATCTGTGATGACATTTAGGACATTATTTTTTTGACTGGCCATGCATGGGGAAAATTGAAAGTTCGTTATTTCGACGCTCTGCTGCTAAGGGGAAATGTACAATTGGATAAAAGTTACAGCCAAAGTAAGGTCATATATGCGCAGATTTTACTGCCTTTATGATGGGTTAACTGAAGATATCCACCATTAATGTATATAACCATCAACTTATACTAAAAGAGATAAGCAATAAACAATAAACATTGTTTACATAAAAACAAACTTAATTCACTCAAGTGTTATTGTCTTTAAAATTATCAAATGCTTAACATATTAAAAAAAACTTTCTAAAAAAAAAGGCAAGCGGAGAATGAGAACAATATTTGATTAAAGAATTTAATGTGAGTGCTGAAAAAGTAAGGGTTAATTTGTACATTTAAGAGAAAGTAAGGTTAGCAAATGCCTCACCTAATCACTGCAACACAATCACTGAGCGCAGACATTATGCTGTCTCGGAGCTTTTTGAGGGATGAGAACTCGTCAACTTTGACATCTGAATTGGCAAGAACGAGGGCCTTCATGATAAAGTACTCCTCTTTCACCACACCCAACCTTTCCAGGCGCTCCACAATTTGGATGCACTGCGAAGAGAAAGTAAAGGGTAATTTTTTTCACAGTATTCCATTAATATACTTTTGAGTGAACTTTAAAAATATATTGCATTTCATTTTAGTGAAATCAGTACCAAATATTCTCCCGATGAAACCCAACTGACAGACATGAAACAATATTTATGCAAGACTTGTTCAGCAGTAGTAGGTTTTATGAGAGGCAACTGACAGCTGCGTTCATTTGCACCATTAGGGATGGCCAGTAAAGGATAAAGGGTGGAGATAAACCTGGCATCAGCATTGGCTGACTCTTAACAAAAGGCGCTAAAGGGTCCACAGTTTAACGTCCCATTTGGCAAGTGGTGTACTCACTCAAAGTGCTCTCCACAAAGCACCTCAAGTAGGGATTAGGATACCACTCAAAAATATCTTCCGCCATTGGGAATTGAACCCAGGCCCTCTGGGTGAGAAGCCGGTACATTAGCCACCACACCATCTCGATCCCCACACTTGCTCAGTTTTATCCATACATTTCATGACTTCAGGCCATTTGGCAAGAATTTGATAGCATTATGTAGTGACTCATTATGTCAAGCACTGCCAAATGGGAAATCAACTGAATATAATACATAATTACTATCTTTATTTGACAAAATTTGGGATGCAAACCCCTCTTCTGGTATGAGAAATGTTCACCAGATACCAAAGCCAATCCCTCTTTTTCAGGCTCTATCACTATGGTATTCCACTCAACATCAAAAGCATATTACCATAATTATCCAATTATAACACCCATAACATGAAAACTATATGCAATGAAGTTATGTCCACATTGTACATAACTTCTGAAGTCCGAGGGTTTTCTTTACTTTCTAGGATGAGAACCTCTTCAGCAAATCCTAATGAATGTAGTCTAGCCACTAGACATCTTAAGGAATGCATGTAAAGCACTGAAAGTTTCCACTACCTAATATATTGATAATTTTAAAGTAAGCACTGCCTATCATAGGATCATGTCACAACTCAAAATTTTATTTAAGCTGTATGCTATGCAAAGCTAAACCATGCTAAAAAGTACATGGTACCCTTTGATTATGGCTTGAGACCATTCAAAGAGAACAATGCCTTTTATTTAAACTAAGCAGCATAAAAGTGACAATTTCATTATACAGATTATATCATTATTATTATTTTTTGTAAACACTTAATGCTTATTTGAACAGTCTGTAGCAGGTCTGATGTCTCCGATGGCTGTGCATTTATTGGTTGTTGAATCATTAGGGCAAGAAACCCCATGGCACAAGATTACAATAGGCACCACTTGGGTAATTTGCCATTGAATTTGCAAACCAATGCCAAAGATAGTAAATTATGTACAGGAAAAATATACTGATTAAAAAACAAGTTACCAGTTTGCTGGTATGACATATGGGGTAAAAGGTGAGATGATTACGTATGATGAACAACACATGGTTTACACCTTGGCTTTGATGATAGACTTACATGGGGTAAATGAATTTACCCCATGAAAAGGCTCTAACAAAACCCAAAAAACTGAGTAATTACCAATTTACTCTGGGAAAAAAGAGGATATACCCAGGGTTTTCACTGGATTTCTCTTCTAGATACTCCAGAAAAGTACACAAAAGAGGTTGCACATTACTTCAAAAATACAATTTAAACTTACATGTTCATAAAGGTCTAAAACACCACATTCTTTGGCCTGCTTCCCATCAAGGTGAAAGTCTGATGAGAACCTTAGTTTTCCATTTGATGGAAGTGACCTAAATGCTAAGGTTAAAGTCAAAATTTCAGCCCACGTGCTCTGCAAAAGCTTCATCTGATCATTCAGGGAAAGATCTGTAAAACCTGAAAAAGACATAATATTTCATTTAGGAGACTGGACACCAAGGAGCTTTCTTATTAATACAACCTCCTTGAATAACATTTTGTGTTTACATATGTTCAGTACCAGCATAAATCATCTAATTTGATCATAACAGAACTGGGATATGAAGCTTAATTAGTAAATCAATGCAATTTTCACCTCTACAAGTGGGCAAATGCAGAGAAATTCAGAATGGAGACGGAAAGAGAAACTAACATTGGGACTCAAAAAAGCATAAAAATGCTTTGATATATCAAAAAATGAAATAATAATAATTGGCTTCTTTATCACAAATTAAAAGAAACTTTGAGGGAAATATTTTAATGAGTCATACATTCATGTAAATTCCCTCAGTCATAAGCACCAAGGTCACAGCTTTATGTAGAGTTCATTCAAACAACAGCAACTAATACTGGAGGAAGCTGAAGGCCATTCTACCATGGACATGAGACATAAGCTATACTACTAAATCAGTAATCATTTCCTTACGAAAGCTCGTCTCAAATGAGTCTTCAGATGCAAGCATTCCACATGAATAACAACAAAAACAAATGAGTGGCAAGATTATATCTGCACCACAACTGTTTTACAAAGAAACAATTATTGCTGTTTTATTTTTCTTTAATTTTACAGATATAGAACTCATAAAAAGCTATTTCTAAAACCATGCTCATAAAACCTGTTTCTTTGAAATGTTTCGGGTGAAGACAGTTAAAAAATAAGTATACAAGTATCACATTACTCGTATAATGTATACATAGTTGTGATAGGTTACAGGAATGGTATTTTCATGTGCTTAAACGTTTTTTGTCCATAAAATTAAATGCAACCTATGAAAAAACTACTGAAGTTAAAATATCTTGGCCTCCCTTCGCAAGTTACTGCACTGGTTCTGACAGTATTAATGATATGCTCTGTCTGGCTAGCACCTTGCCTGCTACAAGACATGAAGACAGAACTTGACTATCTCCTTTCATTGACAGCAAGAAATTATAGCACACCCTTTGAAGTTTCCTAAGAGCTTACGCCCATTGCAGGATTGTCTTAA
The DNA here is from genome assembly GCF_022747635.1 of Hetaerina americana. Lineage (NCBI taxonomy): Eukaryota > Metazoa > Arthropoda > Insecta > Odonata > Calopterygidae > Hetaerina > Hetaerina americana. The sequence continues at coordinate 33,630,452 of NW_027287538.1, forward strand.
CTGCAGAGGGATGAGGGACGTGAACAGGTTTTTTCACATAGGTATGCACTTCACATTGCCTACCATACTGGGAGCCAAATCCTCAGCTACTCAGCAAGAAAACTTTGATTTTAATGAATATTGATGTACTCTGATAACTCTTTCCCACCTGGAATTTGCTTGGCCCATCCAATGATGCCCACAAGCTCTCTGTCATACAGATCGCTCAGAGTGCTGATGGTCCGATAGCCATCATGCGACGATATCGAGGAGGAGGAAGAAGGAGACGTTGGGGAGGGTGAGGAAGAGAGAGAGCCCATGCCCCCCCCACCCATCCCATCGCCAAATGAACTCCCACCGCCCATCACCTGCAGTGCCTCAGGCTCGCATGACGCCAGCACCTCCAGCATCTTGTTCTCTGTAGGGGTGATAAATCAGGTATTAAAATGAACACTCCTAATCTCTCTTCTCATTATGACATGGCAATTCTACCTCTACACTGGTATCTGAGGGATACCCGGCATTTGAAATGTCAAATATTACTTAAACGTAAAATCAAAATTTATAATGAGTTAAAAAAAAGAATTAAGGGGAAAGAAAAATTTGGCAGGTTGATGGTTTCAACTTCCAAGTACTTTAAAAACATAAAAAAACTAAGTTACTGGAAGATCATTCAACAGAGAGATGGAAATATCCATGATTATCTGGACACGACATTCAAACTTTTTCACCTTGCTTCCATTGGTTTTATAATAACAGCACTGTGAAATACCTTGCTTGACAAATATTTGGATCACTAAGCTCACCTTCCAGCGTCGGCTTGCTTGGAGGGAGTGAAAGGATTTGGTATGGGATGTCAGGGTTTCGTCGATACTTCTGCCGTCCACCCCTCACCCTGTCCAGTCGCACACCCTCCTTCAGCATCCCCATCCGCAGGCACTTCTGGAATCGGCATGCTTGGCATGCCTTCCTCCTCCTCTTGTTGATTTCACAGTCATTTGATGCAGGGCATGTGTACTCAATGTTTCCTTTATCAATTCAGAGATAAAAAACAGTAGAGATAAATTAGGATCAGGTTGAGAGATGCAAAGCTGATGAACACCTCAGGGATTGTAATTGTGTAGTAGCTAATATACTGGCTTCCCACCCTGAGGGCCTGGGTTCAAATCCCAATGGTAGCAGAATTTCCTGATCCTTATCCATATTAAGTAAAGAGCACCTCAAAGTGAAGTATGCCATCTGTTAGATGGGATATTTAACTAAAGACCTCATGGCACCTTTCATTTAGGAGTAGGCTAATGCCTAATGGTTTTTCTCCATCCTTACTTCATTCCCTTAATATCCCACCTTTATTAATTTACCCACCTCATTATAAAGGAAAGAATGACTGCAGACCAACCATCGGCTTCTCCCCAATAAAGGAGTCTTATGACTAACATGCTCACAGACAACCTGATTGCCATATTTGGTTTGCCATCAGGTTCTCTAAAAGTTATCTTTTGTGACAAGCTGAATTGGAAATAAACACTAAATTGGATTTTCAAGTTCCTCAGAGAATGTTTTACTCTCTTATGCAACTTCCCTTTATCGTCAATAAGCAAAATTATTAGACTGCATTTTTATTTTCACAGGCCATGAGAGCAGGTATTTTTTCACAGACGGAATAAGCAAAATAAGTCAAGAAAATTTTTGAGGGCACAAAAAACCGCAATTGATTCATTCTAGAGCATCAGAGAAATTTGGTACTGTAAAACAGTGTCACACATGGCCTGGTAGTTTTATGGTAGGTATTTCATACTACCCAAATTCACCCAATAAATTTGACCGTTGAGTTCTCTAAACCTAAACTCAAAAACGGTCTTCCCACTGTGTTCAAAGAATATGGAGACATTTTTAAGTTTCTAACTTATAGCTCACAGGGAAAGGAACTGGCCCCCTTACGTGTGAATTTTACACGCCATGCGGCTTAGTACTGGGTGAACTCTACCATCACCTACCACACCAACCTTCCGGTTGATTACTGTGTTTATGACTTGTTATTCGATTGGTGAAAAAATATCCAAAAAGCAACGGCCCATGACTTCATTTGTACAGGTATAACAAATTCTGATAATATCTCATTTGGTTTTATAAAAGTTTTATATGAAACTGATAATTTGATTAAATTATACCAAATTATTATTTTACCTTGCAAAGGAAGGCGTAAATTAAAATTTGAGAACAAAACAACATGGCAGAGCAAGTGCAAGTACCTTATTTTAGGGCAGAGGATAATGTTTTTGAATTCAAAGCACTCATAAGAAAATATCCCCCAATCTAGAACATTTTCTGAGCTCATCTAAACTTTGCAATATTTATGTGCTTGTATTAAGTACTTTTGATAATGCTTGTTCTCCTCGTTCCTCCATTTATGCTGATTCTCATTTACACTAACATACAAACAAAAAAATTATCCATGGAAAAAACAAGCGGGTAAGATGGACATTTTTCCTAAAATGTGTGAAGCATTTACCAGCAACAGAATTTTTCAGCAATGCAGGGAGAAGTTAAAACGATTAGTTTTTATTGCCGAATACAAAGAATATTTTTGATGTGAAATAAAGTGAAAAGGACTATTAAAGAACAAAATGCATGAAAAATATATGACTCCTATATGAAAGTGTAAGAAAAGACCTTGTCCATTCAGACGAATTGGCTCAAAATGCACTCAATCGCACTGTAAAGTAAAATAATGCATATACTTTTCAAGTATTGCTAATATAAGATGAATATTATATACATTGCATGCATGGTCCATGGCTAAATATTAAATACTTAAATGACATAATCACTGATTTACGGCACCATCCAAATGCCAATAATACATTTCCATTATTTTTTTAGAAGTTTTAGTAATTATGAAATAAAATACAGAAGCGCCAATCACTTTTAACAATTTTAGAGTCCCTATAAAAATGATCACTTAATAAATAAAAACCAATTTCTGAAACTTAACAGTAAATAGCCTATTGCTGATGAGTCCTGTATTCTGACAATTTGCACAAAAAATTTTTACTATAATTGTCAACCTATTTTTTTTCCAGATTTTGTTAATCCAACGCATGTTGTCCGTTTATCTATATTCTGCTTTTTTAGTATTGTCGTCTCATAAATAATTCATCCTTGAAGGTAGAGCAGTAAATATGTTAAAAAGCAAAATCAACACACTTTCTTTGGACAATTTTATTTATCACTTACCCTGAATAGTCCTCTTGAAGAAGGCTTTACATGCTTCGCATGAGGCAACACCATAATGGAAACCTGATGCTACATCCCCACACACCAAACATAGCCTCCTTGGAGAATCGTCTTCCTTCATACTTTCCTATTAAAGAATATGGAACATATCATACTAAATGTACAAAGCATTACTCATCCCATTTACAAAATAACCTCATTCTCAAGTAAAAAAATCTTCAAATAGAAAAAGTGTACAAAAACAATAGGCAGTTCAAAATTAGAGTAATTATCAGCTTTCACCTATATTTAGTACCTGGTACTCCTATTTCAGTTTCAACAGTACATTCACTTCCTCATCTACCATAGAAAAAAAGACTGTGGCCCTCTTGATGCTTTTATTATGCTATTATCAGAAGTCCCTACATTTAATGGATAGTAAGCTTCCCCTCCAATTTTGGCAATTGAATCACATTAGCAAAAAGTATATTTTCAGGGGTCAAAACAGATTTGATGGCCAAATAACTGACTGATACTTTTTAAGGTAAAGAGCAACTAAATAGTGGCATTTAAATCTCAAAAAGTACCAAGTTGCATACTATGAAAAGATAACATGAATATTATAGTCCAATAGAGGAAGCTAGTATTACTGCGATCTTATTTAATGGTTTACATTACAAAGTGTCAAATATAAAATCTGAGCACAAATTAACATGAAACCTTGGAACAAATGCATCCAGGGCTTCCCAACATTGTAGAGATCAATTTTAGGAGCTTTCTGACTTAAAAAAATGGACCAATTGGAGACCATTTTCATTATGTTCATCGCTTAGAACTGACATACATAAAATAGAGTCAATCATTATATTATTCAATCATTTAGCTGGCTTGTTTGCTATAAACTCAAAACAGACATGTCATTTGTAGATCGTAAAGAAATTAAGATTGCGAATAGTTTATTTTTATTGATAGCAAAAAGCAGGAACTAAAGAGTTTACAACAGCTTATTTATTTCAAAATAAATACTGAAAAACTTTAGCATTAAATTTGAAATAAATAAGCTGTTGTAAACTCTTTAGTTCCTGCTTTTAAAAATTAGCATTCAATTTCATATTTATTAAGTTGATGATAATGCAACTGTCATTATTAGCAAATAAAACAGAGCTCCTGCCAAGATAAAATATACTAATCACATATCCAGTAACTCAGTGTACTAGCATGATACATAGTTCTCATATAACACATGAAGGTTAAATAAAAATAATAACAGTCAACACAGTTTCATTAAAAATGGAAAGAAATGGTAAGGGCTGAACTACACAGCACAGCCATTAAAATCAAAATGTAAAATTGAATACAATTCATATCATTTCTGAATAAAGATCTATAAAAAAACCCAACTCAAAAGGAATATAAAATCAACAGTTTTAGTTAGTTAAGCATTTGAAATTTTTGGTACTTGTGATGGCAGTCAGTGTTTTGTCTTTCACTCGTGTATCAAATTTTGGACAAGTAGGGCCTGTATCAGCTCTTAATCCCTTCATTCACTGCACATTCAATGCTCCAAGGATGCAGAGCTTACTTCTGTAAAATCTTCATAATTAATTGTGTTTGTAAAACACTTATTCACAGCCTGATGCACATCATCAGCAAGTTCCATTTTTTCTCTCACAGCTTTCACTCTCTTCTCCATGACATATTCCAAAGAAACTGCGGGAGATGCCGCAACAGTAACTTTTAACGGAGTCATCTGCTAATGTGCATTTATATGCAACAATTTCAGAGTGTAAAAATCATTTGCCTTGACTGGGATACGAACCCAGATCCCTCAATATCCGGTTGAGTGCTTTAGCCACTTATGCTACCGAGGCGTCCTCTTATCCCAGTCAAGGCGAATGATTTTTACACTCTGAAATTTTTGCACTCTTCTCCATGAATTATACGTGACCAAAATGTTCTCATCGCCATGCATAATATGCATTTCATTTTCATCCTTCCCAAATACATGATTTCACCCATTCTACTTTCCTGATGAGACACTCATGGAGGAGAGGACCTCTTCTCCTCCCTACCTATTCACATGTTTGCGCGAGAGTTTTTATGACACAGGTTGCCAAAAGATAGCACTGAAGTAGCCTAAGTCACTAACAATCACCATGATTGAGGTCCCATCATAATCGAGTAATTTTGTGGAGGAAGCCAAAAGGGCTTAAATAATTAGGCAGTGGCTAGTGATGGGGTTGGCAAATACATATCCAAAGAATCCTATGTCTCATCTCTCCCTAATAGCCCTAAATCACCTGATACACAGAGAAATTTGAAATTACTTGTATTTACATTGTGCAGTAAATTTTCACATGGTGAAAGAAAGACACGGGGGAGAGTGAGAATAGCCGCATTTAAAATTATTTATGATCTGAGAAAACTTAATTCCTGGCCAAATCGATAACAATAGACCCCTTGCTTTTTAACTTCATGAAAAAATCTATTTGTAAAGGCCTTTTTTATAGTAATCTAAAAGAACCCAGGTCATTCATTCCCCATTGTTCTCCGTTCAAAGCTCTGAGGCCTAAAAAAGAAGTTTCAAATAATCAAGGCCAAAGACCAAGGGTAGTGTGTAGAAGAACTTCAAGATTGAACAGACATATGTCTAAAATTTCCATCCGGAATTAATTACCACCTTTATTAGGTCCAAACACACCTCTTCAAGCAATGAATGTGCAGACAATGCTTCCCATCCATCACAGGCTTTGTCCTTCTTTTGAGAGTAAGCACATTACTACATAGATGTTTCTGAATTTTACTGATTTCCACCTCTTTAAGAGCCTGTGTCTGACACGTTTTAATGTATTAAGTACCACAACCAAACTTTAAAAATGTTAGAATCATTTCATTATAGGCCCACATAGTTGTCCTTAAAGAATATATCATGGAGGAAGGGGTATTGTGTGACCACCTCATTTCCAGATGTCATACCTCAGCCCTGGCTAGCAGGTTGTCCCCCAGAGGCTGCGTTGTCGATGAGCAGTACTGCTGGTCTGGGCTCCCGGGTGAGCGCGACCCAGATGCGTCAAGCAGTGACCCTTCAGTGGCCTCGTCTCCTGCCCCACTGCCAATCAGCCCACCTCCGCCCCCACACACCTCCACCTGGTCCTCTTGGTACAGCTTAATTCGCTTGGGAGAGTGGGAATCCTCACAGAAATCCATCTGGAACAAGCAAGGATGCAGCCACACTTGAGAGCTTGCACAGTTCAGCAGAGAACTATTTACACAATAACAGAGCCTTCAAAGCTGTTCCTTTTACAGGGTAGGCAAAATGAAAAAATCTTGATTAATTCACGACTATTAGAAAGATATTACAGTAAGGGTTGCTGGTAATTCGGGTAAGTCTGTGATTCTCCTGTTAGTAGTAGTATTTAGGGGAGGGGACCGACAGCTGAGGTCATCTGCGCCATTAGGGATGGACAGGAAAGGATGAAGGGTGGAGAGAAACCTGGCGTCGGCATTAGTCTACCCTTAACGAACGGCACCAAGGGGTCTGCAGCTTAACGTCCCATCCGACGGACGGCGTACTCACTCAAAGTGCCCTCCACAAAGTACCTCAAGTAGGGATCGAGATTCCACTGAAAAATATTCAACACCGCCAGGATTTGCACCCGGGCCTTCTGGGTGGGAAGCCAGTACGATAGCCACTGCATCATCTCGATACCCTGATTCTCCTGTTATTTGATAATTTATCATGATATTTACTGCAAAATTTTTAGAAAAAGCTTTGATATGATAAAAAAATTATAACTCATCTAGATTATTAAACCATGAGACATTCATCTCTTAATAAAAATAATTTAAAAATTGGAGAGGATTCAGTAGTTGAGAACTATAGTTTGTATCATCAGAGATGATCTCTAAGTTTGCCAACTCTCTCTCAATGCTTATTAAAACATTTTTTTGGAACAGAAATTTTGACAAGAATTCCACTTTGTGGGATGGCAAAACTGCAAAAATGAGAGGGTGAAGGTAATTATGCTTGAGGCAGTCATTTGTACTAATATGTACGAAATGTGCGATAAATATACATTTTTGGGCAAATAATTTGCAGAAGATTTCATAGAGTATCAAAAATCAAAAATTTAGGGGGAAGTAATAATAGTGAATGAGATGCAGCCCTAAATTGGATTAGTATGCACAAAAAAATTTTATTAGCATGTTTATCCACCCTTCAACATCACATGAATTTTCATTTTTAACCCATTTGGAATATTTACCCAGGCTACATTCCCACAGCAGTAGAGTAAAAGTGCCACCCACAAAGAAAATACCACAGGGTACGAATAGACTTCCCTTTCCAATCCTTTTCCTCTATCAATGGGCCCCTGTAAACCAGTGGAAGCACATTTCTAAATTCAACTTTTATTAGCATCAAGGTTGCACGTCCGTGAATTGATATACTTCCCTGACTTTTTGAGAGCGAAAATCATTTTATTTTTCAGATGAAACTGCAACAGTTGCATTGGAATTTGTCACAGTGAAAATTTCGTACTTAAATACAAAAATTATTACTACTGCAGTAGAGCTACACTGAAGAAGAATCGTAGAGAATTTACAGTTGAAAGCTACCTCAGTTTTACAAAACCATTCATTAAAATAATATCTGAAAATTACCAAAATTACGGAATATTTATTTTGATGATTCTTTAGGGATATTTCAAAAATTTTGAAGGCCTCCAATTTCCGCGACACCAGCCTCCCACGCCTTTCATTCAATTTCCCCGACTTTCCCCGATTTTCCAGTCTCGTGGCAGCCCTCACAATGAATTATGGAACCAGAATGGATTACCAGAGCCAAGAGCGATTACACCACCTTAAGCTGATGGCTCCACGACAAGGTCAACAGTCTACTTGCCCTCTGTTTGATCTCTGACGGGGAATTTTATGCGTCTCTGCGGAGCCCGGGGACTTTTTTTTTTTTAAGTTTCACGAAAATTCCAAATGTATGCGAAATACACACAGGAGCATGGGAAGATTGAAGAGGATGAAAAGAGGACGCAGAACCAACAAAGGTGGACGGTAACTGGTTGGTTAAAAGGGTGATCATAAAAAAATTATTCCATCCACACGCCGCGGAAGATAAGATGGAAAAACCGACCCCTTTTTCTGCCTCTGCCCTCCACCCCCACAGGTAATTTCTCCACCCACATATTTGAAAACCCTTCCGCCGAACGATTATCACCACGTCCGCCTTGGGACATTCGAAAATTACGGCTATCTAGTGTCGCAACACTAATTTTGCCCTTCAAAATAGTGTGCGTCCATTGAGCGCGATTACATCACGCGGCCTCGCGTTGGGTACCGTTAGGGCGACTGCCATCGCAACTTTTCCTCCTCCGTGGGTCATAATTTAGCCGCCGACCGAACTTTTCCACTTCTTCGGACTTTATAGAAAAGGACCGCAGTTTGACCGGCAGTAGGAACTTTTCTCGACTTTCCGTAAAACATATTTTTTCTCTCCTGGTGACCAGCACCCATGGCCAGGTATGACCGCGATACACGGCCAATGGGAGATATAGACTTGTGCGCGGGTTTCTCAGGAACCTTATAAACACCCGGGTTACAAGGCACCAAAGTTCGGGGCGGCATTCGAATCCGCAACCATAATTGCAGAGGCGAGCAGATGTCGCACCAACATTACTAACCTCTATAACCTCATCATTAACATTCCGTTTATCCTCCTACATTGTCTAATAGACACACGGCATGATGAATCCTCGATGGATTGTGGATCGCGGCTCCCCGATTATATTTATCAAAAACACGCTAGTTGTGAGTCCACGATTACCCAGCTCTAGCTCGAGTTGGTACCACCAGGAGCGGTCCTTGAGTTGGCCTCACGAAAACTCAAATTTATTAGGTACATGTAAACAAATGACCGCGTTTTTTATTAGTCCTTCATATTCTGTGCACCTTTTTCGCAAAAATATGTCTACGGGATGTTTTAATTTGAGACAGTGAGGTGCTTCTGCACCTTAATACTACAGATGTTTCACACACGAATAACATAGAACGGCGTTGAAACGTTAAAAGAAAAAGTGAAAACGAAAGTATTGAACAATTGAAAACATTAGAACACAAGATTTACTTTTAACGATAAAAACGTACTACAAAGTTACTTATTTATTAAAAATTGGCAATTTTCCACAAAATACAATTTATTACGACCGGTTTCAATGTAACTACATCATCATCGGGAGTCACCTGATCATGATGTAGTTACATTGAAACCGGTCGCAATAAATTTCATTTTGTGGAAAATTGCCAATTTTTAATTTATCATGATATTCCACCATATCACGCCAGAAAAGTATCTTTTTATACAAAGTCACTGTTCTCACATTCCTCTAGGCGGAATCCACTAGAACATTATCGATATTTCCTCTTATTTTAGTGACCATATTTTACGCGGTTTCCTTTATTTTTTTTACCGATTTCGCAAACTACACCTCCAAGGCCGAGGAAATCCACGATTAACTAATTTCCGTTGCCATATTGAAACTACTCACCTACGCCAAACTCTGTACGAGGAAGATTATATACCCATGGAATGGATTGACGTCACGGAAACGGTTAATTGTTTCAAGAATGTCCTCCATCCAAAACATGACAATTTACGTCGTCGCGGAAGTCATCGCAGCGCACCGATCTGGTAAAATTAAGTTTGAGTGGCTCCAATACATCCTTGGACATGGATGGCTTCCCCTTCCTAGGAAGCAGTCATCAGGTAAGAGTAACAACTTCAGTCCTTTACAATCCTAAAACTAGTTGACGACAGCCCTTCCCTTCCCCATACTAATTCCCCTATGCCCTTATAGCTATTCTTTCCTACTGTCCTATTACTGATAATTGTCCTGTCGGTCATTGGGGCGATGTAAGTGTCCCTGGGCCTTCTTCAAAGGGCCTTTTCATCTATTTGCACTACTGCCATACTCTTTACAAATTCGTTGTCTATCTAGGTGTATCAAAACCATCTAATTTTCCTTTTCCTTGCTGCATATGGTCCTTTCCTCTTTTATCCTTTTGTGTACTTCCTCCTTTCTTACTTGATCTGTACATTTCACCTAGAGCAATTGGCATTTATTCTCCTCTGATTTATTATTCTATGGCTAGATGGGTCGATATAACTATAACAATTGTAGCAACTACTTACAACACATTCTACTAAATACTAAGAGCAACTTTATTATTTTACTGATCTGCACCTAAAATGGCGGCCGCCACACACATATTTCAAGTAATGTCCTCAGTTATTGTCCTGATGTTTGGAGACAACCAAGACTGCAGAACGGGTCCTCGACGCTGTAGTTCAACTTCAAATTCGCTCGCAGAGCCTGTAAGTCCTAATGTTTCTGTTTACGCGTCACACTTGCATGATCTCTGGAACTTAACATTCGTTTCTGAAGTTAAAATAGGGGGAAATCACTATCATGGTTATCTACCCGTGGATTAGTTTGCACCTCCTATTTGCCAATCTCATTATCACCTTCTCATAATTCATCATCGGTATTCCTTAGTAATTCTGCCATTCCACGGTACCTTAAATTATGGTATTCAGTGACCTATCATGCCTCACGGTAGTTCCAACTTTTCTCCTCATATACCTTTCTAAGGGTAACTTCATTTGCTACTGTGTATTCCCGCTTTGCTTTCATAATGATTCTATAGTGCCACACTTCATTCGCTTCTAGTCGTCTTTTCTCTCCAGATAATACTGAGTGTATCAAGCTATTGACTGGACAATAAGCAGAGGCCTTAAGACTTCCCCTACTGGTCCGTCGATGAAATAAAATACAAACAAGTCTTCTTCTTTACGCTAAGGTTGCAGGAAGGAACGAATGCGTTTCAGTCACATTCGTCAGTAAAGTTGGGCTTGACCTAGGTCCACAAGAGTCTCCTTCAATTCCAACGCCAGAACTACATAGATGAGAGTGAATGTATACCATGTAGGGGATTTATATGGCTAAGATCTAAAGAGGAAAAGCATCATCATACTAGGCGATCCGGCGACTAGGAGAAGACCTTGGATGTACCCTGATACCTATTATACGTACCAGACAGACTACTGTATCGTATCTCCTCGTGGACTTTAAGATCTTTCTCTGACCCTTAATCCTGCTTGCTCTCGATCATATCCTTATTCAGCTTTTAACATTTCTAACAACCATGAAAGTCGTCCAAAATTCCTTTTCTTTTCAACCTCCACCCCGTCTACCCAACCTCCTCCCTTGTTTCACAATACCACATCAGTTCCTTGAGGCAAATGAATGACCGTGTCCGCACGCACGACATTTAAACGATACTGTTGGAAAGACCGTGCAAAAGACGTACTACGGCAGAATGGTGGATTACAGTGGAATGGGGTTTCTGAATGTATTGCCTTTCTCGACCCGTCTCCTTTACCCTGAGGGCACTTCGGAATAACTCGTCAGTTCATTGCCTTCCGAGGGATATACGAGCGTATTACCATAGACAAGCTGCAGAGTCCAGGCGAGGGGGAAAGAATAATATGGATGACTTAGTAAAGATTAACTGCATTATAGATATTTATATAATGATGGGGAGAGAAAAGGTACTCACGATTGTTGTAAATTATAAATAGACAATATTTTAGCAACTCTCCTCTTAATAATTGTTTGTAATGCCAATAACAATTGGAGATTTTGATAGTGTAAATGACTTGAACAGCACTTTTGAATGAATGTAAAGGCTAAAATTGATGGAATTTTTTAGATGACCGAAGTCCACTATGTGAGTCACTCAATCAGAACTTAGGCTCCAAAATTAATGGATAATGCAGAGGGAATGATAATCTGGACAAGTAAAAAAACAGACATTAAAGTAATAACTGCTTAAAAAATTTGTTTTATCGGTATATTTAGGAATGGTGAAGACCTCCGACCTCCGATATAGAGTCGAGACGTTTAACTCACAATATTTTCCTATATTGTAATACTTCATGGTTTTTAACGGAGTTTCTTAATTGTTATTGTTTCTGCGACGGCTGCAGCTATTCCACAATAACAGAACGAAGTGCCTAGCTGGTATAACCGGCAAGGCACTTTGTCATTCCATTCGTTTACGACCATATCCCCGAGAAGGACGAATCCACCCAAAAGTTCCGGCAAGACGGCAATTCTTCACTTTTCTTATATGCAAAGATAAGCGCTACGGTACTTTCCAAAAGAAAAGGACAATTTTCCAGAGCATATACATCTCCATCAAGAAGAGCAACCTCAACTCGAAAACAGTCCATTTTCTCTCAGAATTTCATCGTAACCATTTTGATTCTTTCCAAATGACGTATTTACCAAAAGTCTAGGACTACTTGCATTAATCTCTGCCTAGAAACTCGAGCTATTAAGTCCTGGGATATTTTTTTGAGTAATTTATCCCCGTTCGTTCCTCAAAAAATATACAAAATTGTAATGAATACTACAATGTCATTTGGGCATTTTTTTACGGACAAATTTTCACCGCATGTATTTAGATCGAACTTCCTGTTTTCGAAATTCCGAATTTACCGAACTGATTTTTCCTCAAAGTTTTATCGTTGGAGAAAACAACGAAGACCCAGATCGTGTCACCGATGTACCGGTAAGATTCCTCGAATTCCTTCCAGCAATCACGAGATTCTCAGTCATTAATGTCTTTCTCGCCGGTTGATAATGACAAAATCCCCCCTTGAGTATTTGGCTCCCTTCGATGGAGTGGCTACAATTGGAGTTCAAATGTAGATGGAGATATGTCAGCCTCCCGCGTTTCAAAGTAATGTCACCAAAAGCTCGCCTCTAGTCACCACCTCCATTTCTACCCGAGTGCCGTGGTCTACCATCCATGTCTCATTCGATTCAGGAGTGTCACCAACTTTGTATTTATCAGTAACTTGAACACCAAGTTTAACCATGAAAAGGCAAGCGAAAGTGTGAATTCTTCATAAAAATATTCGATACAAAAGTAGAGATCTGCATTCATTTTATACACATGGTTTGTATTAGAAGGAACGGGAAAAGTTTCGGAAAATTAGATTTTAAAATTCTCAGGGATAATGGTGAGCACTGTCATCTTATCGATGCCAATGCGATCTGCGATCAGGCGCACGATCTGATTCCGAATCCGCGATCTGAATTCAACACTTCACGCACACGTTAGGAAAAAATTGTTATCGATACTTTTTATGCAAACCTTGTACATTTTTAATATATGCATACTTTTTCGTGCCATTTATCCGGAAAAGAACGACAATTTTGAACGACGAACGCCAAGTTGGACTTGATTCCTGCAGCTAAGTACATAGCCACTGTGGTCAGTGGTCTCTGAATAAGCAAACATGCATGATTTTTTCCGTGATTCATTTCCAGGAAATTATTTTGAGGTCCCATGAATGTCCTCATCTCGACAATTCATAAATTATGAATTTATTACAACATTATCTAAATTCCATAACTGCCACGCGTATTCACCGATCAGAATTTCTGTATTCGAGCAGATAAAAAGTTGAATTATCTCAAGTTTTTGTCACTGCCGCCGATTGCTTTCTCCATACCCTTGCGGTAATGACATACTTTCGCCAATCTTCTATTTTTATCTCCTTGTGCATATTATCATCATCACGATTTGCACCGCAAGCAATGCCCGTCAGTTGTTTTATGGTAATTCTTTTAATGATGAGCAAGCGTCCATTGTTATGAAAATCTTCCAGAGCACCACGAATTATGTATGCCCATGCCTGAGGGAACCAGCCGATGTAATAGCTTGTTTCAGATTGCAGATTCTTCCTTAACATTTATCATTTATGACTTTTAGGGCGGTGGGAACACGTCAAATTAATAATGTAATATTGGTAAAGGGTATACAGGCCGTTAAGTAAAACAAAGTAATTTTCCACCATAGCATTAAGTTACAAAACACCGCATTCTACCTTGAAGTGGCGTTCAAAAACCGAATTTCACATTCATGAAATAAATGTTTCCCAAAATGTTAATCTTATGATGTTATTCCACCATTTTAAGATCTTCTACAAGGTAACAATATAATTAGAACAAGCCCACTTTCGGTCAATATAGCTGATTTACGTGCGACCAAAATGTCACTGTAACAGTTACAAGCTCGTATAACCATAATGACTATGCTATCAAAAAGATCTTTTAAAATTCTAGCGGCGGAAGAACGTGTCAGTTCACATTGAAAGATATATTTATTTTTACCATAGGCATTCGATGTGCTATTCCAGAAAGCCGTAAGAGTCCTCCAAAGGTCGTTTTACACGATGCTTACTGAAGCAAGATCGTGTAAAATAATCGTGTACTTAATCAGGATCTTCAAAACTGGATGCCAACAAAATCTCGCATCAACCCTTATACACGATCCAAATCTCCTTTCAACTTCTGCGAACGCGTTTTGTGTTTTCGTCACCGCCGCCATTCTTTATTCATAAATAATATTGATTACGGCGTAAAAATAATTATCATATTGAAACGCCTTTCTTATCTTTGCTTGGTAGTTAGATTCAAGAATCGGAGAGAAAATAAGTGTCGGACTTATTTCTATTTTGAGCACTGAAAATCTAATTCAATCCATTCATTTAATTTCATTCCCATTTTTCTAATGTTAGGTAGCCTGTTTTCAGTACTGAATTAAGCATTATGAATATCGGCCTTAAGGTACAAAAACGAATACAGAGAATCTGGCAATGACCACTTCGGCCTACAAATCCAGGTTATAAAACACAAGCTTTCCGTATATAACTGGCCACTATCGTACTGATATATTCGGATTTGATGTCCCTTGTACTTTACTGCTCGTGGGTGCCTTCCATTTCCTTGCACACTCGAAAAGGCATCTTAATAAGTTGAGAAAGAGAGGTGTGACATCACCAAATTTAAGAAGTTAACCCCTTTCTACTCTACGAAGACTGTCACCAGGTCTTAATGCTCGGTAAAAACGATTTATTCCACGAATTAAAAGGCAACGTTATTTCCCTGTTGAGTACTGCACTCTGTACGCCCAAACAAAGTTTGAGGATAATTAAAAATAGTTTTCACTTGTATCTACCTCTAAAGCGCTGCAGCATTGTACTTTTGGCTAAGAGTTGGCCCAAATGCACATTACTTTGGTTCACCCGGGAATTGTGCAGTATGAAGACAACTCCATTGATTTTAATGGAGCAGAGGTGTTACATAATGCAATGGAAATAATTCAATGCAAATTGCCAAGTTGTTTAAACAAAAATGTGAAACCTTAAGTACATTCTAATAAATATTTTACCCGAAAAAAACAGAGAAATGTACATTACTCCTTTTCGAACTGTTATGAATGAGAAATCTGCTGGCGTTTAGAGGAAAAATGTGGAATTTAATATCAGCACATTTAACAAATGCCAGAAGCGTGAAAGTTTACCAGGTCATGATGCTACAATTTATTGATGAAGCCTGATTATTCTAAAGAAAACTGCAACCCCGACGTCGATAAGTAGTTACCACTTCTGATGACTGAGACATTTAAAAAAATGATTTTCTTCACGCATTATTGGACCAGATTCGGAGCGAGAGAAATGAAACTACATTTCATTACTTTTTAATCATACTCAAGAGAATCGCCAACTTCACACAATCGAATCCACCTAACGGATTATCCACGAAACTCATTACCCCGCGAGCAAAATGGAGCCAAAAAGATGGCCGTGAGCGCAACAACAAGTCCCTATACCGTAAATAATGCCACCGTGCCTACGCCACGGAATGGGCCAAGCCACCTAGTATCCCTGACTCGGCTGGACAGCTACTGGGAACAGGGAGAGAGAAAGAGAGATACCCCCCAGCTCATCGCATTGGAGGCCGGCGTGGGTGGACCGGCGGCGCGGGACCCCCTTCCTCTCCGACCTCTTCCGATGGATACCCCCACCCTTCCCACATCCCCCGGTAATTCCTCCACTCTCTACACGCTCTCAACACAACCTCCTCCGACTGACTCTCTATCCCTCCTACTGGACACCCCGCCTGCGCACACATTACCGCCGATCGGTCCTTCGAGTCCCCCCCTCTTCGGATCGTCAGCGGAGATAACGAAAAGGGAATAAAATACCATAACCTTCGTCGCCCAAAGCCAAACGCTTTGCATTTTTGTTGTTTCATTCATTGCGTCCTCTCGGGGGCGGCCATTTGGAGTGTGGGTGTCACCGGTTGTGAAACGAGTGTGCGGGGGGCCTTTGACGGGGGTGAGAATTGTGGAGGGTGCAGAGGGGGCGGGGACACATGCCCGCCCCACTCTTGAGTATGATCGAAGATCGAGGAAGAGTGGGGGGGGAGAGAAATTATAAACTTCAGAGTTCACGAACAGCCATTATTTCTTTACCCTGTTATTGCTGTACTAGCGACAATCGATTAGCCCACCACGGCAATTTACATTCGATAGCGATCCATTTCTTCCCTCCTTGTTTCAAATAACGGTCATTTTGCTTTCCTGGGGTGAAGTAGCCATTTTTTGGGGATCGAACCAATAATTTTCACTTAGTAAAACTGGACTTATTTTTCTCGCTAGCCCCGAAAACACGATATTAATGGCACTGAAAAAATCGTACTTGTAACTATTAATCTTAGATTAGAAAAAACTACATTGCGATATCTGTTTCTATGAATCCGCTCAGAGATTTTCTTAATAATCAGCGCAAAACTCAGGTTTGCATAATTTCTGCTTTCACAGTCCTATATGTCGTGCAAAAATTCACACCTCAGGTTATGGATGGGAGGGGTGAAACTTCTTCCTCAGTGTCACCTGGAGTCCTCCCGGTAAGATCTGGAACCCGAAAAATTATTCCAGCGTTTGGGTGAATGGGGTTGGGTGATGGGGCTGCTCAAATTCATCGGGAATGCAACCCAGACCCTCCGTTCGGAAGCCGAACTCTTGACCCACTATGCCATCAAGTCTTCCCCTAAAGATAATACAACTGTCGCTATTGTCTTTTGCAAGCTTTAAAAGGTGAAAGTTGAACTTCACACACTGTGAGGATACGTTTTTGACATTGTTAAGGGCGAGAATAATGCCTCGTTCACGTCCAATTCCCTTTCGGAGCCGATATTCAATAAGAGAGTAAATTCCATCACTTCTGCCCCATTCATCGCTCCCGAAAAAAAACATATCCCCATATCCCCAGATGGCAGTGGGAGTCTGATAGGCGCGGGTGAGCACTGGTATCTGTCGCTGAAGTCGTAGGATGAAATCCCGACGGAATTTACATAAGATAATTATTCGGAAAGAGAGTTGTAGCAGCCCCCAGCGGGCAGTGCTTTCGGTCACTTGGAGGGGAGCGTCTCGCATTCATATCCCGGGTGACATGCCATTGGGCGACGAATCTAATAACCCGACCGATAAAGTTTTCTGGCAACTGAATCTACATGGGAAATCTAGGGGTGGCAGAGGTAAAGAAACTTCAAAGAAACTCACTCCCTTTACCCTGCATTTAAAAACGCCTTTGGTTGAGTCCGGGGTGAGCTCTACCCTAACCTACCAAAACCAACATCGGACTCAATAAAACTGATGAAATAATAAGGCTACCTTTTTGAGATGTATTGGGAACTCTGTCAGATGGTATCTGGTGATATTTTATGGAAATGTTTTACATAACTATGACGAATTACAATCACAACGTAATCACTACGATCCACACTACTTCTTTCATTTTCCCGAGGATGATATTTGCATAATGCGTCAATATCAAGGTGTAGGATTCAGCACACAATGTCGAAACGAAAAATAAGTGGGGATTTAACAAAGTGATTTTAATTTATTATGCTAAAAGAGGTTGCGAACCTTTCTTAAAAACGAAATAACTGAGGAACCCACACCTAACTGCCCAACCATCGTCAATGGAACGGAAAGAAATAAATCACTTAGTTATTTTGAAAAAGAATTAATAAAAAGGATTCAGTTTTCAACATGGCATCACCTGAAGATGGCGTTTCGCGTTGGAACCAGAGTGGAGTTTGATACATCTCGTGCGGAATGAACCAGTCAGTACTTTTGCTTAAATTCATAACGAATTGACTTCAGAGAATTACGTCCGAGAAGACGAAAATCTTCAACGGCCCAAATTGCCTCAATGATCCCTCGCCTCCCGTCTAGACAACTGCCACTAGTACAGTACAGTACCACGTGGATCCAACGGAAGTGAAGGATAATGACATTGCGATAATTTAAATTTTCAGTCCGCATTTCGCCGACATTTAACTTGCGACCACAACCCGTCAACCAGGCAGAATCAACCCGACTTAAGGGTCTCGATACATTTTCATACACTTAATTTCGCACTTCGATGACGTCTATTCTTCCTCCTTTCTTTCTATAGCCCGGTATTCTACAGTGACGTTTGAAATTCAAGCCTCGAAAAAACTGACACCACTCCGTACAAGACAACCTGAATTACCTAAAATTTCGCACTCTTCACGCCCAGAAGAGTATTTTGATGACTGCATAAAACTTGTTTTACCGGAAATTTCGAACATAGCTTACCATAATAAGCCAGCTGCATGAACCGTGAAAAAATGAAAGTCATCTTAGTAGGACTAATATTCCCGTTTCGACGGAGAGAAATTTGCCTTTCCAAAAATAACTGACATAATATTGGCAAGGGCCATAAATTGCAACCTCTCTCTCCTTTCACTTTTCGCGAGAACATCAAACACAACTGGAAATGGCGAGATTCGAAAATTCAGTGATTCCTAAGATGACAAACACTTCATGGCGTTTCAAAACGAATGCTTAAAGAGTCAGCAAACCAGATTAAACTGAACGGGAGCAGCAAAACAAGTGGTATAAATTGTGCCGCGGAAAACGGCAATTGGAGTAAAATACGACGGCGAAATCTCGTATAAAAAACAACAGGAAGCAATCGAGTGTCCTCAATCCTTTTAATGAAAAATATCGATTCTTTCACCAAAAATTAAAATGATATAATCTAGGGGTCGCAGCAACAATTACAGCCCTGTTTTCACTGACAATTTGATTAAGAGCCATTAAACAAAACAAATCGATCGAAATAGGAATCTGAAGTACAAACCGATAACTAAACAAACTTAATAATGTTTTTGCATTAAAATCTTTCGAGGGTCCGACTCCTCTTTCAAAGTCTTGTGACACAGCAGCATAAAGCCATGACGGCTATTCAATGCGAATAAAATTGAATTCGAATGCAGGTCGCGTTCGCAAATACATTCGCTTTCAGGAATTTCTCGCTAAAATATCAGACACCCGGGTGAGTGAGGTTTCTTTTCGCTTGAAAAGAGACAGCAGTAGTTTCAATGACGATTTTTATTGCACATAAAGGTTCCGGTTAAATAAAACACAGGTACCGTGTTCATTCGACCGTTTTCCCATTCTACAGCGCTAATGACTCCCGCCAAAAAGTGTTGAGCGCAATCAAAAAAGAAGGATTTCCTCGTTGATGTCAAGTTGCTCATCCGGCAACTGGGGACACCACCGTCGTTAAGTACAAATTCTAATTTCAGCCAATCAAAAAACAGTATGCCGATTGATGAGGACACTTAAATATAAAGCCTAGTCGAGCGGTAAAAGTGACCATGCATGGTAAACATTAGTTAAAACTCCTAGTATTAAACCACTTAAATTGATATTTTTTAACTGTATTTCCTCCCCTGGGATACTTGAGAGACGATACGCACCATGAGTTTTACTGTAATTCTAAAGAAGTCCACAATTTTATAAGGATGTTATTCCATCAATATAAATGTATTATTTATTATTGTATTATATACATTTTATACTCCAATTAACATTTCTGAGACAGAGTTCAGGGACAATGAGCAAAAAGTGTAAGAAATTAATAATACACAAGGTGACAGTCAAGACTTTTTAGGCGGCTTAATATAGCTTAATTATGGACGGAAGAGACAAAGGAAGATGTGTCCAAACATGGTGTGGTAAGAATTAATTATTGGTGGGAGAATACGTACGAGAAAAAATAGCCATACTTGCTAAATTGAATGATAACTATAAACATAAAAAACAACGCTCAGTTTCTATCCAAACAAATTTGAGCCTAATTCTTCGGATGTTGATTTTTATGCATTTCTGCCTCGTGAACCTCGTGAATTAGCCAAAATATGGCGAATACTTTCAAGTCGATCACGATTGGTGTATCTTTGGATTTACAGAGTTTACAAAAACTTGGCCGAAACGCAACCTATTAAGAAGTACATTTTTAACAAAAGTGCCAATAAAATGGGAGAGATTACGGGAGGGGTCGATGAGAGGCGTAAAACAAAATTAAACAATAATCTGAAATAGAAAAAATTGTGTAAACCATTATTTCAATTTCAGAATATTTTTAAGCAAAGTCGCTTTCTCTTTAAAAAATACATCAATTATTAAAGCAAAGGGAAAACATCGAATTCTGCAAGATAATTCATACATGGATATACGAAACAGTACAAATCTTGCAACATAATAACCATATAACCAAGGTTTTTGCCCAGTATTGTGACGCTTCATTTCGGAATTAAGCACCTTACAATTAAAGATGACGACGAAACAGGGCCGACTTGTAATGACCCAGACTTTTGAGACCTTCCAGAATCAGCAAAAAATACGCGTGAAAACTGTTTGTGGAATATTCTATCGACATCTTCCCATGCAATTCTTTACGGTGAGTGCGGCGGAAGGTATGATCACTAGAGAATAGTATCAATGGTGATTCTTTGAATGCCGTGCCATTTTACTTAAATGAGGTTCAAATAGTCGTGTGTGAATATTTACACCGTTGTGATCACGAATTGTGCGATGGAGAAAGAATTAGTTTTTTTTCGGAAGTCTTCTCGCCTCGTGGTCACACCTACCAATGAATACGGAGCTAAAATCATTTTCTCTACATGGGCGGTAACGCCAAATTATATATTTTTCTATTGGTTCAAATCTTGGAGGTAATTATCGTGCTTTCAGAGACCTCCTCATAAAGTATTTCCGAAACAAAAGTGTTCATGTATTAACAATAAAATTGATAAATTTGAAGCGTGTGAAATGAATGGTTACATCTGATTTCTGCTGAACTTCTTCAACGGTTCGCATCTCCTTCTTATAACTGCAAACTTGACAAAATTCTCAAAGCCTAATGTTTTTTGTAAATATTTCACAGGCTGGTTCAAACAGCAAAAATAAAACCCACAAGTTGACACACTAATTACAATTAGTTTACTTGGTAGGAGCTATATCAATATGCTACTTTGGTTAGGTTGCACCAAATTTTCGAATGGCTCAACCCGAACATTCTTTAAGCGAAGAGCCATCACAGTCATGTGATGGCTTGCCGCAATACCAGCGCTACGCCACGGCCAAAGCTTGAACCCATTGATTCTATCGTCTACGCTGCTTGATATACGTCTACATTTACACAATATCAAGCATACATCTCTTTGCACATATGCATAAACACATGTTCATGCCTACTTACATCATGCAAGTACGTGTATGCTAAAGTGAAACTTCAATTTTTGTTTTTACAAGCTAAGGCGTAGGTTTGATTTTGTTATTACTGTGTATCGTGCGAGGGAAGAACGAGTATTTGAAATTGTCGGTGGTCGTGGCCATCTCTCTTTAATTGATCTGAAGGAACAATCTACCGATGTAATTTGGGAGCATAATAATTCCTGCAGTGCACTAGCAAACTTAACTCATGCGTTTTGTACCTCTCTATAGCCTTTGACGTGGTAGAAACAAATATAACTACAGAAGTGCTTACGTCTTCCTTGACACCTTAATTGGTAGACAAGCGACACGGCAGCCGAAGGTCAATGGTTCAAGTCCGGGTCATAGAAACTTTTTTCATGCTTGGAATTTGCTCCCTTCCGCCTTCCCCACTAACCTTGAGTTCGTCCTTTTTCAGTGTTTCTACACCTTTTCCCTGAATCTGCATTCGTATGAATACGTTTTTGACGCTTGGTGGTTTTTTCACGTTAGATTACATGTGTGAGTGTATCTTTTTCCAAATATTTTGCGGACAGCCGAAAGTGGCGTCATATTTAAATGCAAGTATTTAAAGTGAACAGAAAATGAACGATTTAAAATACAGCAACATTCATTGCAATCATTTAATATTTGATCATTTGAAAATAAAATACATTCTAATAATTAATATTTATAATTACACAATGCCAAAATCTGACACAAAACGAAGGAAACAACAGGTGGAACTGAAGTCAAGTTACGAGTAAACTCTTAAGATATTATGACAATCATAAACTTATATCCATTAGGATCTACATTATCTGTAGCGCAAGAACATTTTTATATGATAAAATATAATAAATAATTAATACATTATGTTACTTTTAGTATTTTAAAATTGAACGAAAAGAAATAAAAAATTAACATTGATCACATACAGGCAAGGGCTGTGACAAAATATAATTCAACGCGACGGTTCCTCAATATTGATTTTTTTCATTGTCTTCATGCCAAGGAAACGAGAACGGTTTTGGTGATTGAATGCAATAATTTTTACGGCTCTGCCAACTGTGCGCGGAGTGAGGAGGGGGGGGGACCTTAAACCTCACATAAACGTATTTACGCATACGTTAACTACGGGGAATAAAATATCCAACCCTTTAACATAGCTAAGAAAACACAAGTAATGCCGGTATTGTTCCTCCATAAACGTCAACAGACCCCGTACGGTTAGTAGGAAACGTGGATCCACTCTCGCTTCGCTCTCGGAGGCCGCACTGCCTCCCCAGTAACCTTCCCGAGACAATTTGTTGCATTTGTTTCAATTTGCATTAACCGGGGCAGTCGTTGTACTCTCCCTGGGAGTCCACTCCTCCCTCGCCGCGGATTCAAAGATAGAGCAGACGAGAGCGCGACCGCAGGGAGCTAATGGCACCCATGAGACGTAATCCGCCGATGTTTAATTTGAGGGGATTGGACCAGACGACGACGCCCCACGGCTATGAGAAGAAAGAAGCACGAGGGACCGAATATTTTACAGCTCACAGACTCACACATCGAGTGTCTCGTACTAAAAAAACCTACCGACATTTTTTTTAACAAATACCCGAATACTAAAAAATGCTACCAACTAATTTATCTAAAAAATCACGAAACCTTTTTTTTACTTTCGCAAAAGACCTTTTAAGGTAGGGTTCGAGTGAAAAGGGTAACCAACGCCGCATTTCTATTCCCCGCCTTACAAGACACAAGCTGACATCCCATACAACAGCACTACTCCTTCAATTCCGCATACTTTCTACCTCCATTCATTCCGCCGAACATGACGATTCTTTTCCTACCCCTACCACGCCCGCCTGACTTTCTCCCATCTATCACAGTCTTCAGCATTCAATTGCCAATCGGAATGCAGTGCATCAACATTTCCTACCTCCTGTCATGTCCCAACATGTTTGGCATATGTTTGTTTGTTTTCATTTCAGTCCACTTCATCTTTCCCATCCTACCCCACACCCGCACCCTAAAAGTCTCCAATCTACGCCTTTCATCATGTTTCAACGCAAGTTCCCACGTCGCACTAAGCTACACTTCACATCGAAGTTTTCGAATATTTTCTTAACATCCTTACTCGATCTCCCTGTCATCAACTCTCCGACTTGTAGAAGCCTCTTTGTGTAACCTAGTTCTTTTTCATATATCCCCGCTACTTTGGCCAACCTGGTTCAAAACACTTCCAAGGATTGATCAACTGGTCACCTGCTCTAGTTTATGCTCTCCAATTTTAACGCTTAACTTAGCCTTCTTGTTTCTCGAAAATCTTTGTTTATTTTCCATTGATTCCTATCCCATAACTATCACACTCATTTCCTAATACGCTCATCATAGATTATGACCATTTAGCTGAGTGACTAACCAAAGCTTGATCATCTGCGAACCTAAATGATATTAAGAATTCCCCCCCCACCTTAACTCCTATGTACGAGGTTTAAGGTACATTCCTGCCATGTCTCTTTTACCATTTCATCTGCTTACACATTGGATAAAACGCAACAAATCAGAAAAATTAAAACAGAGAGAAAGATTCCATGGGGAAGGCTGAGGGACAAATAAATATTCCAAATAAAGAAGATGTTATTCTTGACATATGATCGTATGGCATCATTAAATGGAGAAAACTAGCAGCAAATACAGCTATTCCATATTTTTCTTAGATAGGTTATTTCTAAGCATAAAATTAGACGCATGATATTTTATTTTCTATTATTATTTAGGCACACGAGTAGGAGGAAATGGATGATAGGAGCGTTGGTTAAGAGTGTTAAGTAACGGCTCTTCAAACCTTTGATATGGTGCGTGGTTACGTACGGCACAGAAACATGGTCGTTGAGACAGGATAATAGGCGTAGATTGGAGGCTTTTGAGTGGTGGTTGTGGAAAAAATGGAAAAGGTGGAATGGACAGATAGAAAAACAAAACAAAGTATGGGCATTAAGAAGTAAAGAGAGGTTTGTTGGAGAAATCTAAAAGAGGCATGAAAGATGGATGCAGAGCATTCTAATTGGCAATCAGATCTTGGAGACTGTGATAGCGGGGGAGAATAATGAGCTAGCGAGGAAGGGTAAGGATAAGCACGTTGGACGGATTGAAGGGATAAAGGAAGTATGCGGAATTTAACAGGGACTTACTGCAATGTAGGATGCCAGGTTGTAATCTGTTGGGTGAAGCAAATAAATGTATCGTTATACAGTAGTATAATCTACAGTGTAAGTCCATTTAAAAGCTTCCTCAACCGGTAAAATGCCAATAATAATAGTTACAAGTGAAAGTTCATGTGTTTTAACTATAAAATGTGCTGGACTTTCCTTTACTTTTAAGGGATTAGGTGGTCGAAGAGACGCCTTAGTCTAAATCTCACCCAAAAATAAATACGACTATCTATCTACTTGGGTCGTTTTCTATATTCAATGGTGACTTTAAAAATCCGGATATTCTGGTTAGAACATGAACACATTTAATGGCTAAGGCTGATGAATGAAACATCAAATGATCTTTCATTCATGAAAAACTTGGTGTACCGTGAACGTAACCCTATTATTTGGTCCTATTAAGTTATCCCCATGGTTAAATCAATATTTCGAGAATCACACAAAATATAAACATTATTTTCTGAATTTGCGCGTTAAGATAATTAACCTCAAGTTAATAAACCATATCATTTGACACCACGAGTAAGATATTGAAATGCAGGAAGAAACTCCACACACTCATTTAAAACACGACCTAGGTTTCGACGTTGGATGTCATCATCTGGTGACGATGAGGTCCAACGACCTGATGATGACGTCAAACGTAGAAACCTAGGTCAGGTTTTGAAGAAAGTTGTATAGAATTACAAAGTCACATGGAACAGAGAAAATTCTAAACATCCATATCGTGAAAATCATACGATATAATGTTTGATCAAATTCACGGTCATTATATTGCACCTATTTCGCGATGGACCATGGAACTATAAGGCTTGGGTGGCTTTTCAATAAATTCGTCCATTTTCACGATTTCAATTTGAATTTGAGTAATTTCCAATTTTTTTCAAGTCCTTCTCCCTCCCCTGAATTCGGAAGAACAGTCCACGTCCTACTTCACGTTGCTCTATTACTCTGAAAGCAAAATTAGTCATATTACATTTCATTCCCTATTTTCCTTCCAGTTGGGAGAACCCTGGGTCCGTTGATTGAACATTCGCAGGTTTTAACTCTAAAAGACTTTGCTTGGTTTACGGCGTTAATTGGACAACACATCAGTAATACCACAGCGCACCGCACAGCCTCCCCACCACCGGACGTCTCTGCATGGAGAATTCGCGAACAAGCACAGGGATCAATGGCGAACCCAACTGAAACACGCCACTCTCAGAGCGCTTCCTTTAGTTTTCCGCTTTCCTTGACACCTTTAGCACCCTTGGCTCTTTGTCAAGTGCCTAATATTACCATGGGTCACGTGAGGGAAAACTTACCGAGTTGAAGGTCGAAATAAGGGGACTTAATGTTAATCCCGATGACAAAGGATATTACCCTCTCCGCAGGGAGTAATTCAAAAGGAGTTCAATATGAGCTTTTGGAATTCACGCGGAGCACAAAAATGCAATAGGAATACGTT
This sequence comes from Hetaerina americana, assembly GCF_022747635.1. Classification (NCBI taxonomy): domain Eukaryota; kingdom Metazoa; phylum Arthropoda; class Insecta; order Odonata; family Calopterygidae; genus Hetaerina; species Hetaerina americana. Next base: position 33,656,804 of record NW_027287538.1, read on the forward strand.
TCAAGTCGGTTGAAAGGAAAATTAGGGTCGGGAAAAGATGCAGACTTAAATTGAAATTATTTGTTGTCCCTTCATTTTAAGGTAGGTTTTCGATGGGCACAATACTGAATACGTGTTGCTCAGCTCACATCAAAAGTCTTCGGAAACGTATTTTCCGAATGTACTTAGACGCGATTGAAAAAAAAGATCCAAACAAAAGTGAATGAAAAATCAGGGGAGTCGCATCCGGTCTTTTCCGCTGAATCGGAAGGTCACCCCCATTCCCCCGGGATCGGCATGTCCCTTCGACATATGACGACCGACGACTTCGAGGGAGGGAGGGAGGATAGGTTCAGGTCCCACTTACGTCCGCTTGGATGACCGTGGTGGTGGGCGAGTAGAGGTTGCTGTTGGAGGAGGAGCACGGCTGGAAGGCGCCCCCAGCCGCCACCGACGCCTCCTCCTCCTTCTTGATGTGCGGCAGCATCACGGCGCCCCCGCCCTCCTCCGACATCATGGATACCTGAGGGCAAGAGAAAGAGAGATATGAGCACTCCGTCAACACTTACGGCGGACCAAGCAAAACCATCCATTGAAATGCAACTTGGGCAATCAAACTAGATCACTATTGTAACAGTGTCTAACAAATTAATCCTACAAACTGCTTCTCGATAACAGTATATCTCACAATAATCCTATTGACCGGCATCTTAACAATAGTACCTAGTTACCTATATATGGCCGCCGATGCCTAGATACCAGTGCCCAGGTCGAAAATCCAATGCACCAATATTCAAAGTCACAGACAGGAAGATAGGGCTCAGGGTCGCAGTAAAAGATATTTCTGCCCGAAATATTAATTGACATTGTTACTCATAATATTAATTTGTTGACAAACGCGCAATAGGCGCAAAGCTAAAGTGGGTCTTTAGAAAAAATTAAGTTCAATTACGAATTAGAATGTTTTTATTTCCCACCTATACACTCAATCCTTCTTCAACGCGAAGAAATCCACCGTAACGAATTCAGTAAGTACACTCTGAATTCAATACCCGGTCAATTAATAAAAATTGCAGTCGAAGCTCACCGTTCTAAGCGGTATGCCTAAAGAGAAATTTTCGGCAGACCAGGCAGGCGATTGAGAGGACATTATCGATTCTAATCGATCACGTGCATCGATTCATCAGCAAAATCGTATCCCCAAAATAGAGGGCAGATAAGCCGGTTTGATTAGAATCGAAATAAGAATGATATTAAAGATTGGACCGTGCAGGGGGATCGCGGGCCGATCAAATCTAACAGATATTTAAAAATGATAATCGCATTAGAATAATCGATCTTTGGATTGATGTTATCGGAAACATTCTTCTCTTATTCATAAACGGACATGATGCGACGGTAACATGTACTTATTTGGACCACGTATAACAGAGGTACACCAAATGCTACTGGATTAGCGAAGTTCTCTCACTTTTCACGTTTTCCCACAGCTGTATTATTAATAAGCTTTTCGTGCTTCTATTATTTAAGGCCCCCAGCCAACAACAGAGATTCGAGATCCAGAAAAAAACATAAAAATTTATATTCGAAAAAACTCATTTATATGATGGCACTAGAATCAGTTTTCGCCATAAATGAAGCATTTTACTAAACACTGAAAATTACTCATGAAAATAAAACGGCGTTTGGGCGAATAGCATTGATTACTGGAGATTCAAGGATTGTGCAAACGCTCAGACTCTTAGCTCCCAGAGGATGCAGCTCTCAAAGTCCATGCATAGCTCAGGTCACCAAAATGGAGGTGTCTATACTCTCTAGGGAGATAGATTCCAGGGCAGATAGGTACAAATACTCATTCTTTCCCCGAACAATCAGAAACCATAATAGTAAGAAACCGAAGTCACCATAGAAATATTGAAAACATTGAATTTGCAAGTCGGAGCAAAGTTAAACACTGCAAAGCTGTTAGGTATACTTTCAGGTTCATGTGTATGTAAGATGTAGTTTGAGCGTTTGCATGTGTGTGGGGTGTAAGTGTTCATGCATGAATGTATGCCATGTTTTTTTTGTGGATGTATGATTTTGTGGTTTTTGAATGCGATTTTTTTTCTTTTCTAAATTACGGGTGGTGTCCTAACACCCCCCGCCACACGCCCTTGCGGCGGCTTGCGGGGTTTTAATTAGATGTAGATGTAGGGATTCAATTGTAATTATTCTGGATCTTTTGCTTCCTAATATGTTTTAAACAAAACATAAATAACACGGAGACAAAATATTATCAATTTATAGATATGATCAACACAGGGGAATGGTGACACGTGCTTGGAACTCAATTTGATCCCTATTGCTATCTTAATACGAGTATTTCAGACCACTACCAAAAGTATTTGAAAATGAATAGGAAATCCGCTATTTTGGCTTGATGAAACACGACCACTTCGATGGATTAAAATAAGTTTCACTTAAAAAAAAAGACTGTTAGATCACCACCCATTAGATTTCCGCGAGCCATTTAAGACAACCTTATCCTAACCTCCCGGCAACCCGCATTTCATTACTGTGAAGCGCGATTTTTTTAAGGATTACCATGCCTACCCTCGGTCGTGATTCAGATCTACTATCTGGTCGGATCAGGTGTAACAAGAGTGAATTTTATTACAAAGATACGAGTTGCGTCATACCCTTACAACTATAAGCATGGGGCATGCCTCGTAGAAATTATTACGACTATTGTCAGCACAGCCTGTTGATTGAATTGCTTCAACTGAAACAGTTTCAGGATAACTCGCAATGTCCTTCGTGTTTTGAGGAGATTTCAGAATTACACATGCTCCACCATATTATATTATTATTCCTGCCGAAAGTTGAATACGAGTATTACGCAGGTGCACCGTTAAAGCATCCAAAGTCAATAGACATACCTTCATGCGCAGACTATAAGTTATTTCGAATGAATTGGTATTATTTCTAATTATCTAATAACATCCGTAAATAAAACCGGCAGAAATTGTTTTTATTACAATTCAGCTGCAATTGGTATTTAAAAGAGGATATTTTTAATGTGACGGTCCGCGGGAAAGTCCTTAATGGCACCCTGCATCTTTTTCTACACAAATAAACATCAAATCTCAATTAATATAAATTCTCTAGGCTCCAACAAATTGAGCACATTTGCTTTACACATATGTACTATATGTTCAACCACCTCTGCATTAATCGACTCGCCGGATACTAAGACCCAACATCGAATGAAATAAAAGTATCCAAAATAGGAAGATACAAAAATATACCACGGTAATTAATACCAAAGTTGGCTTGATATGAGAGGATAATGCTCATCCAATATTAAACTTAAGCATGAGTGAAATTCAAACATAACATTGTAATTATGGGGCCAGTTCCTTACTTGGTGCCGCCTACAGTTTCCCAGAAAGATTTGAAGCCCAAACATTTACACGACTTGGGTGAAGCTGAGGGTACCCAACGTCGCCACCCGAATTCGAGTCAGGGCACTCTGGCTATTACCCCAGGCCTCTATTCACTGGATTACCACGTTCCTTGGAGGCTCAACAACATTTAAAAAGTACTGCGCGAAAATGAGATATTAAATAAAACTCTTAAGAAGAACCGAACGTGGTAAAACCTATTTAGCTAAGAAGATGGCATTCCTGAGAAAGAAAACGACCCTCGTACGCACTCAGAAGGTAACGATAAAAGTCAACCCTACAGATGAACAAATGTAAATTAATATAAAATGATGAATGCAACACAAGATATAAAAATGGCAAGCCACGAGAAAGGAAAAGTCTTGATATGTGGAGAGGTTTTGTTACGCGCACATCAGCATCATGGCCGATGGAAAAAACGAGGTGAACGGTAGAGGCAAACACAAGTCAAAAGGCATTCCGCAAGGCGAAATAAATCTACTCACATTCAAGTCACACCATTAAAATACTCTCATTAAAATATACTTATGGATTACACTTCTTCGCGGATGCGGAATACATAGTAAAAAAGAAAACAAATAGGCACCAATAGAAAAGCGTTGATGCAGGGGAATTTGTCGGCCGAATTGCACGTAGTATACCACACCGCCATTGCCACGATCTTCGTAGCCGAACTCCGGTTCCGAAGAGGAACCTTTTCCCTACAACGGGGATTCCGGATAGTTGTTCCTTCATAGTCCATATCACTTTTACTATTATACTTCGTGTCTATACATTAGACTTGAACTTGAAGGAGAGCATGAGACGACCATAGACCTAAGAAGGTACAGAAACCGGGATCACATCTGACATTAATCTCTCCTGTACACACATGGCAAAAACCTGGATAGGAAAACAATGAATTCCACGAATATTGAGTCAAGTACATATGTTTAATACTATCTGGTAACGGGTAATATTCAAATTTTCAGCAATGGAAAGCAGTTGGGAATACTTCAGATTTACTCCACATAACTTTATCTATGTCAATTTCCATTATTTTCCCGCACTTTTGCCTACCCTCAGTCACGCCGGCTTCTGAAACTTTTCCAAGCCTTTATTCTCTTTTTTCCGCCCATATTAAAAAATAGCAGGTTTTTTAAAGAGAAATGCCATCAAACTGTATTTGACTTAAGTCCTCGAGGCATAAAAAAATTATTTCAGCTCTCCCTGATTTAATTGGTACGTCGCTAGAAAATCCTCCAATGAGACTCTTTCATTTCTAGATGAAGAAAATCTTTTCTCAAAGAAAATTAAAACATGTCAACATTTTTCATCAAGGTCGTCAACTATAATAAATAAAAGTTTTCCAATAAAGGGCTCCGTATTATGCCATGTACCAATTCCCACATTTAAAACCCTAAATTTCTGGAAAACAATTTACGCGCAAAGTGAAGTTAAAAATATAGGATAAAAAAGTGCATATAGAGAAAATATGAAAACTGATACAACAACGTATCAAGTAAAATAAGATACGTGAAGTATCTTAAACTATTTTAGAGCTAAGCATTCGCCTGTCTTGATACCTCATTCTCTTACTTTGTGCTCTACAAGACAGACTGAACATACACGTATACACCTTCTTTCAAATTCCAACTCTTGACCACCGTTTCGTAACATTCCTATTAACTTGACTTGTCTGTAAAAGTTGAACATTATTTTATGACAAATGATGGACTAAACAACTTTACTGGTAAGATGTAGTCATCTTATTAAATCATATGATATCAGGAAGGAACGTAAAAATGCCGACATAACAGTTTGACCTGATTTTTGTGATGAAATTACGGTATTTGGCAGTACTCACTATCTTAAAACATATCTGGAGGATTACTACACATTCGTTTCCAGTAACAGACCCTGACTTGTACTCTATTTCCAAAATTATATTTTTTTAAACTACCTAACTTAGGCCTGGTTTTACAATGACTCATTACATTTGACCGCTAGTTAATGTGAACGTTAACTTGACCTAGATATTACCGACAAATCTAATTTTATAAACAAATACGATTGCCGGTTAATGAATGTGAACATTGCAACCGTTGTTAACATTGTCCGTCATTTATTGAGCAGTTTAACGGTAGGTTTTGAACTTAAATGGCGGTCATAAAAGTGAGATTTGGCCTTAAAAGGTGAAAGTTAACCATAAATTTTAACGAGACATATTAAAATCTGGAATTAAGTCTTATGCCATGAGGATGCAATACTAACATTTTTTGATTAATTCAAATTTCGAAGTTTCATTAGCCATATTGAAGATATAAGATTCCTTAAAATATTTTTTCTTCCGGATTCGCCGCTCTACAACCTTACGCACGCTAATAAATAGAGCAATTAAATTATAAGAACAAATAAATGATAGTCCAGAGAGTCTAGAATAAGTTAACTCAGCTGTTGCCTAAACATAAGGTGGACAAATAACGCTGCCATTTAGAGTTTTACGGTGAAAGCAATCGTCCGTTAACAAGCACCTGTCCTCGGTATCAAATAAATACTTCTGGTCCCGAACGAACTCACCCAAATACAACCAAGTTGCTGTCACAATACATGACACCTCAGAGTTTTCAAATCCCCAAATATTTCAAAGGTGAAACTGAAAGCACAACATCAAACGGAAAATAACCCATCAAATATGATTGGGAAGGACGTAAACGTATTCAACTACAGCGAGAGTTTCCGCCTTGATTTTTATAATCTATGAATTGACGGCAGTTATACGACGAAGCAAAAGCTATGGTCGTAATCATAACCACCACCTTCAAACGACAGCAAATATGCAAACTAAACCGAATGCCAACTTCTCGTTTCCTACGAAGAGGAGGGTAAAATTAAATGACTCGATCGAGACACTATTTCCTACGTGATGTGTATAAATTACTGACATTGCAACTGCATCATATCCTGTGTGCCGCCATGTGGGAGCGTGGCACAGGTCCAATGTTTTCCGTTGATATCCGATTTATGTCGGGAGAACAAGATTTAATTAGGTGCGCCAACTTCATGGGGAAGTACAATAAATTCTCACTAAACGTGTGTAATCGTGAATATAATGAAAATCAGTTAAAATGTGCACGTGATCGAATATCTATGAAATTTCGGGTGAATCCATGCCACGACGACAGATGAAATCACTAAAATAAGATGTCCCCAAGTGATGTAGAGAAACCGGTGGTTTCACCTCCTGCGCGACGACCACATTTTGAGATACCACAACACGCAGACAGGCCAAACGAAACGATTACGAGCAACACCGGAAAACCAAGAGAAATTCCGACGGTCGCGTATATTTACGGACTTCCGTCATTATGACGGGCATTGCAGTCGAGCCAAGACGTCAAGGAAAGACTGCAAGCATAAATTGGAGGTCTTTGAAATGTGGGTGTGGAAAAAATGGATAAAATACAATAAACGGAAAGTAAAACCGACGATGAAGTTACAGGCATCGTAATTTGGGAAGAGAGACGGCTGCTGGGAAAAATTCGAAGAAGGAAGGACACGTAGATGCAGGAGATGCTGCGAGGTACTGGGATGCTGAAGACGAGAAAAGAGGGGAGAATGCTGGGAAAAAGCGTGGTAAAGGGAGGAAAAGAATAGGCATTATGGATGGAATTAAGGGTGGTAGAAAGTATACAGTGCTAAAAAATGAGTAGTTGTAATATTTAACATAGGATCAAATGATATTTTGTGTCATATAGGTTTAGGAGTACCGTGGTGTGTGTTCCCATGGTCCATCATAAACCAGCATAGGACAACTAATTAGGTGATAACCTGAATATGGATCGCAATATTGTACGGCTAGGGAACTGGAGGCAAGGAGAAAAACGTAGATTGGAGGCTTCTGAGATGCTCGCGTGGTGGCTAGAAATCGTAAAATGGACAGAAAGAAGAACTAAGTAGTAAGTACTAAACATGGTTGAGGGAAAAGAGGAGGGGAGCTGGGAGAATTCCAAAGGAGAAAGGAAAAGTGGACGCGAAACACATGGAGGAATGGAATGTTGAAGATAATGTAATGTAGATGGGAGAATGTTGGGTAAGTTATGTCATTATTTTGGCAGCATACCGCTTTAAAATAGGTTTTAGGATGGCATCTAATCTTTCCCATCCTAAGCGAACCAGAGGGATGAAAAGTAGAGGCATGTCAGACGGAATGGGAAAGGCAGGATGCTATGTGGAGCTGAGGATGGATTTAGTTTCATAATCCAGGTCTTATAGGACATATTTATTTACTATCGTGTTAGGTGAGGTTTAGAAATATAGCAGTGCTTGTGTAGTAGATGCATCAATAAATCTACCTTGACCGGTAGATAACTTTACTATAAATGATAATAATTATAATTTTCAACACGGCAAAGATACACTCTAGGGAACGAGCCATATGAAGCAACATGTCCCGCGTTCTAACCAGCCACGATCACACTACAAAGCGTGAAATATTACTTCGTAATCGGAAGAGATCGGAACTTTGACACACTGCTATGGGCCGAAAAAAGAAACGGAGGATCATTAAATGAAACGGATGCCAACGGGAGGCCACCAAATCCGTAATCATAAAATTAGGTCATAAAAATCTTAAATGGGATTAGGGAATGACGTAAACGCTCGTCAAATTGAAACTATGTCCGCGAGCGACTCGAAAGCGGATATTAAATGAATTATTAAAAAAAAATCCGATGTCACCGCTGAAAGTCTACTGGGCTATCAAATTATATGGGCAATTAAAAAGTCAAATACGCGCAGTGGCCCGGACTGCCATCACGAGTTTCTCTGCTGCAATGCTATGAATTTTCCCTATGCGCGCAATTAAGATAAAGTTTTCCCTTTAAATTAAAACGATTAAACATGACTGGATAAATGTAACTTCTCTCAAAGGTCCCGCATCTCTTCACGATATAATATCAAGTATTTTACAGATAACAGTAATAGATAACGCAATAAAACTTTTGGTGCAATGAATAAATACAGAAGTCCTCTTTCCCGAGGGGCTTCGGAGTAACTCGTGGTGCATCGGAGTGGGAACAGACCTCCTCACAGCCAATATTAATCGTTTAAGAGTCCACTTGGAGGAAGCTCAACTTTTACCCGTATCAAATCTCCACACGCGGAACAATCGAAGTTTGACAAGCAGAATTGAAAATGACGTGTAGGCAAAAGCATATCTTTTAACTCCCATAAAGAAATAACTTTCAAAAATTCAATCACGACTTCGACGTGGCAGTCACGTGCTCAAATAATACTTTTCTAGAATAGTCGCCACGTTAACAAACAAAACATGACTCTTTGAATACCATTTTGTTTACTACTGAGGTGTTCCGACATAATCAAGGAAAATATTGTTCGCATTTTTGTATAAGAGAAACTAATTGGTAGCTATTACACCAATATAAATTACTGACCAAATATAAATTATAGACCTACAATAGCTCAATAGGAGCCCTGCAAATGAAAATTAAGTGGACCTTCACATATTACGAGGGTCATCCGGAAAGTAGTACCCGTTCGTGCCGCATGAAGTGCTGACGACGCGAGTAGCCGCTGGACGAGGTCAGATAGCTTCAGTGGCTTGTCTGCCTTCTCTGAGCCAAGTTGCGTGACGCTAGCATTGCCTGTGTTGTTTCTGTGATTGTTTACAATGTTTAAAAAAATTGAGAACGCCGCCAGTTGTGAAGTGAGGGCAGTGATTAAATTCCTCAATGCAAGAAACGTTCGCCCATGTGATATTCATCGCCAATTAAAGGAGGTGTATGGAGACAATGTAATGGACGAGTCGTCTGTTCGGCGGTGGTGTCGCAACTTCAACATGGGGAGGGGGAACACACACGACGATGAGCGTTCGGAGAGACCGTCTGTCATTACAGACCAACTGGTGAGCTCAGTTGACGAATTCGTGAGGAACGATCGGCGCGTCACAATTGATGACATCTGTGAGCATTTTCCCAATGTTTCTCGAACAATTGTTCATGAAATTGTTAAACACCATCTGCATTATGCAAAAATTTGTGCAAGATGGGTCCCTCGCGTATCTCAATGAGCTGGCGGCGAAGGACTATGCAGCAGGAATACAGAAACTTGTCACACGTTATGACAAATGCCTTAATTTGCTTGGAGATTATGTTGAGAAGTAGTTTAAAGTATCCTCTTTCAAATACAATTTTTTATGTTTGTTAATATTTACTTTTGTGTCTTTATTTCACGAACGGGTACTACTTTCCGGATGACCCTCGTACAATAACTCATTCTTTAGCACTGCATACTTTCTACCTCCCGTAATTTCATCAAAATGCCTGTTATTTTCCTCCCTTTACCACCCTTACCCAGCATTCTCCCCTCTATTACCATCTTCATCATCTCATTGCCTCTTAGTATCTTCCACATCCACTAGTCCGGCCTTCTTCGAATTTCTCCCAACAACTATCACTCTTTTCCTACCATGTCTGGCACTTCAAACATCTCTTCATCCTAAAATGTGTTTTTTTATATACCCAAATGATGAGTTCTTTGGCTTCCTTACTTTACATTTATGATTAATTTTTCCTTCCATAATGCTCCCTCCTTCTTGTGAAAGACTCTAGGCAAAGAGGGTTTCATAAGGAGGAGAGAGTTGATGACAGGGACGTTGAGTAAGAATGTTAAGAAAAGACTCGTAAAAACTTTGATATGGAGCATAGCTATGTACGGCGCGGAAACGTGGTCACTCGAGCAGGAGGATAGGCGTAGATTAAAGGCTTTTGAAATGTGAGTGTGGAGGATGGTAAAGGTGAAATGGATCGAAAGGAAAACAAATGAGGAAGCACTAGGCATGGTGGGCGAGGAGGGGGGTTTGTTGGGAGAAATGCTAGGGAGACAGGAAACATGGATGAAGGTCGTATTGACTGGCAGTGGGATGCTGAAGACTGTAATAGAGGGGAGGATATTAGGCAAACGAGGAAAGGGCAGGAACAGGATAGGGATGTTAGATGGGATGAAGGGAGGCAGGAATTACTCAGAACAGATTCCGAAAGACCTGAATGGAGGCTATCACATAGCCTTCAGCATTGGAGGTATTGGAACGCATTTTTTTCATCTACTAATAAAGTTAATTTTATTTGTTACCATTTAAATAAATATGCAGTGGGATGTAGAAGAATGTGATAGAGGGGAGAATGTTAGGCAAACGAAGAAAGGGTAGTAATAGGATAGGGATGTTGAACGGGATGAAGGGAGGAAGGAAGTACACAGAGATGAAGAAGGACCTAATGTAGAGTAGTTGCTGAATTGTATTTTGCCAGGAGCAACAAAATTTTTATTTCGTAGTTGTGTCCATCCAAAACCTACCATAACTGGTATATTTCTTAATAATATTCTCCAGAAATTATAGTTTTTTTATGGTTTCTGAAGCAGCCCCTTCAATCCAGTGCTTCTTCTTTTACACACTGTCCTCTTCTCTTAGGTATATTTCTCCTATTTTTACGTTTATTGGTCCAATTAATGATCACAAGGCCGCGAGATCATCCTCTCCTTTCATCTTAATACACACTTTTACAACTATCCAATGCGTTGATCCAATACACCACCAATCCGTAAATAGGTTTATTCCGCTGTGATGCCTACTTCACAGCGGAATCTTCGTGCAGTCTTCACGCTCCTAATCTTCCAGCACAGAAGGCTAGCGGCCTTCATCGCCACAAAGGCCATCATAGCAGACAGAATACGACCTGAACGGGAGGCTTTGTCGAATGCTGATACGGGATACTATTCGGAAGAGGGCACTATAAAGGCTACTTTACGACCTGGCTCAAGCCAGAAATATAGACCGTGGAATCGAATGCAGGTTCATGAAATTCGGTTTACCAATGGCTTTCAACTAAAGTGGCCGTCGGCAAACATCGTCCATCTTCCTTAATTTTCGGTAGCATTGAATCGTGCCGACATCCAAGCGTCAATAATTTGTCTGCACATACCCATGATTAGAACTAAAACAACAACACACATATCAAAACTGACATACCCTTGTCAATCCTGGTGGCAACCAGAAAGGTTGAAATACGTGCCAAAACGATTCGCGACACGCGGAGTGCATGCAAGTGCGTGGCATCGACCATGAATTTGAAACATAAATAGTGTGGCCGTTTGAACACGGTTAGAGCTTTCAAATTGAATTTCACTTCACGACCGGGAATGCCTAGTGAAAAAATTACATTGGCCTAAGGGTTGGAAGTGAAGCTCGTTCTAACACTGAGAATAAACTAGGCTAAAAGTTATGTGTAGGTAACATGTTATCATTCTAATAAGACATATGTGACAAAATAAAACATCTGTGTCCCATTGACTTCCCCGAACATGGCATTTACTCTAAATTGTTTAAAACTACAAACAAAATTAGGTTATAAATATTTATTAATCAAAATAAAAAATTTCGTGTCGACAAAACTTGCCGAATCATGGATACTGCCACATTCTCACCCAGCTTAATTTCACTACACATACAGGTTGTTGATCTCTTCGTTTAACAGGGTCCTACTGATTTGACATTAGTTTGCCTTCCTTTTGCATAAACTTAGTTGAAACGCATTCTTACCGCATTTACAAATTTAGTACGAATTTCCCGGATTCGAAAAAAACCTCAGAAGTCTAGGTATAATCGCCGTATTATATTTAAACAAGCAAATACAGCAACTACTAACTTAATGGGCTTAACCTTGGGCTAGCCTAAAAGAAGCTAGATTTCATTACACAAGTTGCGGAAAAATATAATGAAAAATTAAGAGAGAGATGTTTATTTGCTTCTGTTAGACCACATTTAGGGCACGCGGCAAGTATCTGGGATCCATGGGAGAAAACATCATTTAAATATTTCGAAAAGTTTCAGAGAAAATCCTCGAGATTTGTTGAAAAATGCTGCCAGAGGCGAGTGTCACCGGGATGCTGGAGGATTTAGACCGGGAGCCTCTTTGTTCTCGACGAGAGCAGGCAAGACTTAGTCTTTTAGAAAGGTACAGGCCATTGACTTTCCTTGCGACACAGAGGGAATTACTAAGGCGCCAAATTAAACTGGTATAGCCGACTAACGGTCTGAAATAAGAGAGGTATACCGTCGCAGATTCAAGTACTCGTTCTTCTTTCGTACGAACGGCAAACATTACAAAATCGAACCCAAGAACACAAAATAAATTCAAATAACTTGAATGCTAGAACTTGGTGAATTGAGCAAACGAAAGAACTATTGCATCAAGTATATAGATATGTATGCGCACGAGAGTTGAATATGGGCAAACATATATTTCAATGTATGGATGAACTAATATTTCCCCAAGTATTGGGTGTTTCCGCAAGAACTGAGATTTACCGGCGGTTTGCCGGGTACTGCGTAGATGTAAATGTACTTCCAAATATACACTTAGATCTCGGATTTATTTCATCAAGAGTGATCCTCCTGTCAAGATATGTTTTTGATGAACTCATCGCTTTAAGTATTGTTCCACCTAACAGGTTTCTTCATTTCATTGTCATTCAATACGACAATCCTTGCAAACATTTCCATTGTCTCATTTGAATTTCACCCAACAATCTTGTCTCCTAACACACCATGTCCATACCGTACATTCCTTCGTCTTTCTTCAGGTCCATTTCACTTGTTCCACCCTGCCTCACGTCCACATCTCCAATGCCTCTAATCTACCCTTTTCCTCTAGTCTGAACGTACCATTTTCCGATCCGTACAATGCCCGCCGAAAATCCAGGTTTAATTTTTTTAAGAGATCAGACAAATCAAGAACAACACCCGAGGTCTCAAGCAATCAACACTTCAGTCGCCTTTACGTAAAATTACGTGTGCTCCCCCCGACTGACACCGGACTGAGAGGAGGAGGAGTGAATAAGAGCGGGAGGGGGGGGGACCCGGGGGGTGGATGACAATCTGCCGGTCGGGGAGTCGTCGACGGGAGATAAGGAGCGTGTGCGGACGAGCGAAGCCGAAAGCGAAACGTAAATAGAATGGCTTCGAAAGTTCCAAAGACGATCCCAAAATAAATATTGACGCCCCAAGGTTTGTGCGAGAGAAAAGGTGTCGGGGCGGACAGATGAGCGGTGGTGAGGCGAAGTGGCCGGAGGGGGCGGGTTCCCCATTCAGGTCCGCGGGTGGCGATTAAGAGGGGGACCGGGGGGGAGGGAATGAGAAGCGTGGTGACGAACCCTCGGAATTTAGAGACGGGCGACCTTTCCTCGGTCTACAGTCCGCAGACTGTTTTGCAGCTGGTCCCCACATGGCTGGCTGCAGTGATTTCCCCCCCATTTCATCTTTGGAACTGCTATGGAGATCATTTGTAACAGTAGACCGTAACCTTCGGAGTCTTGGCCTCAGACTGCATTTTTTTCTACCCTCGAACCTAATCATGGAGCATTCCATTTTTAATTACCCCAATACGCATAATAAAAGAAGAGGTGAAGTTCGCATCTTTGTTTTGCTACGGATATGTTTCCAAATTTTTTTCTTCTCCACCAATTCTATGGATAACCTTACAAATACACTTCATTTTCAACATTTCCCTCTAACTCCACATTTCGAATGAATTGAGTCTTCAATTTTCTTCTGCTTCTATGTTCCATACCTTGCGGTCGTACATTGGTATATCCCATGAGTAAGCATGCTCTAATGAACCAATTTCTTGCTTAAAAGTGAATTTATTTTGTGGCCAACACAAAGAGCAATAACATATTTGCCATTAAATTCCACCGCAGCCTGCTATATTCTATTTAAAATTGCGGAGAAAGTTACCATAGGTGATTTCTATAATCAGACCAGAGTCACTAGCCCGACGTTAACGGCAGAAAGAGATGCCACTATTCACTCATATTTTTCAAAACCAACGTCCGTTTCAACATTTACGCATCATCGTAAGGGTAAACCTGATAAAATTTAACGCCTGATGATTACGCCAAGGTATTGAACAGGGCGTTGCAATCGAAACTAATATTCAAAAGGCCAGAAACATCTGATTCACGATAATTTAACGCCATGGTGTTCCACCGTATTCCCTCTAACATGGTTGATGGTTGAAACCTGGGAGTTGGTTTGATGGAGGATATGAGGTTAGAACTCATCAAGCGCTAAACCCTTGGAACTTGTAGAATCCACACACCCAAGCAGATGGGCTGAATGTCAATGAATGGCTTAAATAAGATTAAATAAGATGCAATAAATTTAGAAAAAAACCGATTCTATTCACCTAAACCTGATATTCTCTTTCATGTTCCCTCCAGCAAGCACTCCATACCTACTTGTCTCCTATTACATATTTCAGTATGACTTCCTAATTCTTCTTCCTAATGACGTTGCACCCAGATCGCAGGAAATCACGTACATGAAGACGAATTACGACAAAATTAAACTCAAAATTTACTTAGAATTCATTTAACAACTTAAGGGATTCTCACAATGAAAATTATTGAGAAACAAGTCCTTTTGTTCAAATTTTGATTAGATTCATTGAGTTTTTATGTGACATAATAATTGATAGATTATAAAGTAGGGTTCCCACATTTTTGCTCTACCTTTTACTGTTTTTTTCTATTCAATATCCAAAGATCTGAATATAAAAACATAGGAGAAAAGGCGATATAAGCATCATGCGAAACAAGCGACTGCTACAAAGCGTTTTCTTAAATTAACTTCCAAGTGAAGTAACTCTGCCCATTCCCGCTAATCTTTTCCATAACTCGTGATGCACGTTAACTTTTCCGCGAATAATCTCATGGGTGCTACGGCAGTGAAAGTACACCAACATTTTCCTTAGTTGACGTTGACTTGATTGAAATTGATGATTTTTTCATAAATCGGCCTTGAGGGAGGAACATAACAGAAAGGTCAAGGGACGAATTAAGTCAGATTAAGGGGGTTGAGAGTAAGAGAAGACGGAAGGGAGCGAAGGAATTAACGCGAAAGAGTGATGGATAAACAGCAGGATTTATAGAGAACAGCAATCTAAGTCACCTTTTATAAGCCTTCACGTGGGCGTACCGCAGGAGGTGTTAGGGCATCCGCCTTTTACAATTCAATTTTGGGAATGTTTCCAAGTACCATTCGTAAAGCCATAAGAAATAACACTGCCGTTAATCCTTCTCTAAAATTAATTAATGGGTTATTTTCTATAATAAGTACCCAAAACTTAAAAGAGCCTTCCAATGTGGTTTTACCACGTTAAATTTTCTTACTTTTACAGCCATTTATCTACCATGCAGTAAAATAAAGTGAGTTTCTTAAGGCGGACCCTATTTTTTCTAGTGCGGGCTCGTTATGATTCTTCAGGTTTAATGGGTTCTCCTATTAAGCTCCCATCTAACTCGTTCCGGGTTTCTCAAATGCACCCCTTCCATTATGCGTAGAAATTTATGTTTCGTCATTTTTCCCCTTAAGCGAATCGTCCTGCGTGATGATGCGTTTAATGATCAATGCGCGTTTAAACAAACTTTGCGAAATGCTTCAGGGTATCATCATGAAACTTGTTTCTTTTTCGGACCTTTATGGAGAGAAAGTCCATTACCCCAAAGAATGTTCCTTAATTAAAGAAGAAAAAGGTCTGGTTTGCTCCCGCATTTGCCAAGTTAGAAAATCGCTACCTTCCGTTGCGTAATTTCATTTTTCCGAGGTTGCTGCGGTGAACATATTTTCTGAGAGAATACTGTATAATGGACTGAGAGAGACATCGCGCGAACAGAATAACCAATCACGTCGGACTGCTCTGTAACAAAGACGATACAAGTATAATTGTACAATGCACATTTTTCCAGCGACTTACGGATGAACAATTTAAGGTTGACATCCGTAATGAAAGCGAATAGAAACAATTGATGAAGATCTTATTTAATATGAACTCAAAAATATCAAATAAAAGCATTATTTACGTCAGCTAAAAAAACAACTCTTCTCATAACCATCATATATAATAAATTTTTCCACTAAAACAACAATAAAACTTTAACTAAGCAAACTTTTTAATTAATCCTAGTTTTATACTATCTTCCACGATAATCATGAAAATGATGTGTTTTCCTTAAGTCATTTTTATGGTTTATGAAATCGTAGAAGGCCGAATGATAACCTGTGGATAGACTACTGGGCGACTGACAGCAGGGCCCGGGATCGATCTGCGGGCACGCCTCTGGGTACCCTCAGCTTCATACAAGCAATATGATTTCTCGGATACCAAATCTTTCGGGGAAAACATAGGTGGCACAGGGAAAGGAACTAGCCCTTATGTATAAATTTCACACACTGTTGGCCTTAGCACTAAGCGAGCTCTGCCCTCACCTATCAAACCTTCCATCTATCCTTCAGGTTGATAATTGTAGTTTCGGTATTAAATTCTAGGCAATTTATATCAGAATTATACATAATTAAAATGCAATATTCGAGGACAATATGGAGAAAACGTTTCGAAAGAAGGAATTTAATAAGTTGACCTTTTCTGAACTGCTGATTACTCTTTCCCCTTTATATTTTGAGAGTTGATTAACTTTTCAATTACTTCCCGAATAACTCAACTTCCTTGCCACTTCGGGAATAATCCGTGAGGAGGGTCGATCGTTTTTAACTAGTCGAGCATTTCCGATGAGAACGATGATATAATGATAATTGCATAATTTTTAAGAACCTTTTAAAAGTCTGAAACCAGGGTTGGTGAAAGGTTACGCTGCGTTTTAGAAACTAAGATACTCCAAAACTATGAACAGCAACGACTGCGGTGATACTAATAACATGCGAAGAGATTTATATCGAAAAGTATCTAATCAGATTCCACATACATTATTACATCAGCTAATATATATTCAAATGCATGTATGAACTGATAGTTGCGTGCTTGGTTGGCATCCCACTACAACACAAAGGTGTGCGCCCCCGCCATCTCAGAAATACAAGGTGTACGTATGGTCACCCCATCGAAAGCACGTGAATGCTCACCTAGGACATCAAAAAAAGGGAATTATGGAATACCTAACCGGAGTTACAGCATGGGAAGCCGACTTTATTCCGCGAAAACCGTATGATTCCCTCCGATATTGTTACAATTAAAGCAGATAGAGACATCAGTCAAATTTTGTTTCGCTATGTCAATAAACGAAGTAATAAGCCGACGTCAGTGTCGACCTTGACTTGACGAAGATTATGCAGCTATGAGATTAGATAAGACTCATTCCTGCCATTTACGTGCACTCCAATTTTGAAGAATCTATAAGAGCAAAGCCATTCCGAGCTTAGCTAGTCGTCCTCACTAGCTATGCTATTTCCACGAAATGAAGTCGGAGGTCATTTCATGAATACTTGACTATCGGTAATTTCGTTAGTAATTAGGGAAAGAATTATTGAGGGGAAAACTAAAATGTAGACGGTCAGTAGGGGAAACTGGAACAAAAATACATTCAAAAACGGAAAAGAGATGCATGGATTGACGAAATACGCATGGGAAAGGGTAAATAAAATTTGATTCCATTGCTATCAATCTTTGAACATAATCTTAGATTCGTTAATGGTGATTCAGCTACGGGGATGGAGGGAAGGATAAGGAGAAAGAAAGAAAAATTGGCTTCGGGATGTCTGAATAGGGTTTCTCACCAACGCAAACGAGTGTCACATTGCAGCATGCGGAAATCGTCGTTCGGTTGTTGTAATATAAGAATCGAGAGAAAATTTGCTATCACCTCTCCAAAAGAGTCATAGACTTAGAGTCGGTTATTCAATTATTTGGTTTTATTTAAAGTCGGAGAGTTTTCTGATTGGTTGAGAAATAATTTAACATTAACTAGATGTTCGATTCATCATTGCGCTACAGTCAACCCACACTTTCATGTAATTAGGCTTCGTGTAAAAGGACAAAATAATTATCGAAAACTGTAAAAAAATGGGGGTTTAACCTTCACTGAAACTCTTGGAAAATAAGTCCAGAACGCATTACGGAAACGCATTATTCATAACTAACATTTTATTACGGCTTGGGATGAGAATTTCAATTCAATCAAACTGCCGTCTAAAATTATTAATATTGGGTAGTCCACCGTTTAACATAAAGGTTTTGAATGGACACAGACTTGAAAAAACTATGTTTCTTAGCTTCGTCTAACAAGACATACCTTAACACCCCCCCAAACTACGTCAAGGTGATAGTGAGTCTCCCAGCCTCAATCCCCAGCTTAGCCCTGCACATGCTGACTCTCCAACCGCTACAGGCACCTGAGCAGTTCCCCCAAAATAGTTTGGTTCATTAGAACTGAAAGTACGAGGTCAAAACGGTTTGACAAATCAATTTATTTCAAGAAGTTAATAGAAATAAAGAAGGGGGAATCGATCAATGTAAAATTAGGAGTGAATGGACGTGAATGCAGTGTGGTGATCGATGCATGATTTTTTATTGCTTTCACGTAACCAATGGGAGATAATTGAGTTTTTCTTTAACAGGTAAATCAAAACGAATAGCCTCTACGCTTGTATATCTCTAATTCATGAATTAAACGAGGATTTTTAGTACATACAGAAGAGAATAGTTACCCGTTCAAACTCACAATACAGGATAAATGCATGCATTTTTACTACACCGTAATAAATAGTATTCAACATAGTTTATTTAAATATGAACAATTCAGCTTTCCCTTAAAATATTTTTAATAATACCTTTATCTCGCGCTACCGGTTAACGATTTTATTCCTAAGAGACTACCAAGCTATCGAATTATTCCACGTGTGAAGCCATAAAAATATCAATAAAATTAGGCGAATTCCGAAATAACACACTATTACAATACAGATAACAAAATCAAAACTAACAAATCAAAAGAACTCGTGAATACAGCTCTTAGCACGTCATTTGAAACGTAATTAGACACCTTCTCTGGTCATACTAATTACCACGTGCAGCCTTTCCTAACGAATGATTGCCAAAAAATATATGAAACACAACACACATCCCACTCGAAGTTACCCGTTAAGAGGCACTCCGAGAGGGCATAAACCAACACGTGTTGAGCCAATCCAAACAACACCACCCCTGAACTTCTTTGTTAGGAGTGGCCAACTTAGAAGTTGTAACTCCATTAAAGAAACGGAACGGAAGAACATAAAAAAGTGAGTGGCCGGGGGTGGGAGGAGGCCGAACTCAAAAGGAATATTTGATGCAAAGAAACGATGAGGCCAAACGAAAAGTAAAAAAAAAAGATCAAAAGTAGGAATGCGAAACTCTGACGCAAGAACGATTTGTTTTGCTGGTCTAATCAAGAAAATGGAATCCATTTTATTCGATCTGTCGTATTTTTTCATATTTTCCGTTGGACTTTTCGTATATTTTTTTCAGTCTTTCCCTTTTGAAATGGTAACCAAGCAAAAATCAGTATCGTTAACTTTCCTGATAGCAAAGAGCGAAATTTTGTATAAGGTTAACAGGAGGTATTGGTCAGTTAAGACTGATAAGTCAAAATTAACAGCAGCGAGTCTACGAATCTACACTTTAGGTATACCCATATAAACGGTCAAGTGTGAAAGGTCAGAATTTTAAATCAAGAGTAACGGTCCTAGACCGCTTAAGGCATTGACCAGTTCCAAGGGCTCGTGGTTCAGAGATAAAATAAGTGAGAATGGAGTATTCGGAATTAAAATTATTTTGTCGTGCCCGCAACATAACATTGTTCGCTACACTATGCGACACAAGTTTCTCGTCCCAAATTTAAGAATCGCACAGCCCAAATACATAAGATGCAAAAGTTCTTTACTCAAGTAAATGAATACAGTTTTATAATTGATCGTGAATGACGAAAGACCATGACGGCACGTAGTGCGCCAAATGATGAAATCAACTGCTAAGGACTTAATCTGGGGGAAAATTTGAATGGGTTCCCGACATATAATTTTTCTGGTTTTCGGATTTCCTACGGTGAATTGAACATATTTTCAAATGACTCTATGTATCATTTTGTTGCTAATAACGTCGTCAGGGGCTAACCGTGAAGTTCGTATCATTTCTCGCCCTTATGTGCCTTTGGTTGAGACGGCAGTTGATCATTGCAGACCATATTTAAATTTGCTTCATTATCAAGCGGTCCGTTTATGACTCATTAGTGGTCAAGTACCTTTTCCACACACAGTCCAGAGGCGATAACAAAGATCACTATCGAGATAGCCAAACGACCATCTAATTTTAATAGGGTAGATGGTTATCTTCTAAGCTCTGAGAGAAAAAGACACCTAACCACCAATGAGTCATAAACGGGCCGCATGATATTTTTAACAAATGTACATATATATGGTCAACAGCAGTCTCAGCGAAACATACATGGAAAGTAAATTAAATAATCGCCACGAATACCTAAAATCGGAGGCTTCGAATAGCTGCTCGTATTTTTTGAAATCAGTTATTTTCCATATAATTATAAATTGGCGGTAACACGCGTTTCGTTTTAGTACGGTATAAATCTAGTACATCTAAAAAGAGCTCCATTCAGCTGGGAAGTACGCAAATTGAGTTATACGACATACCTATTTCATACAATTTGAACCCTTAAATGTAGACATTTTACATCATGACACTATAAAGAGCGAAACGCCTTTTTATCATTCATTTGTCGTTTTGTTGTCGAGAAAAAATTACAATGGGCGTGAAGTCAAAAATTACATATTCTGAGGGACAGAACAAAACCCATCTCATTCCAAATATGGCCAGAGCGTGCATATTCCTCGGCGGAAAATTTTCGTGTTTTGCAAGTGGATAGCTGTATTCGAAAGCTCAAGAGTTTGATTACAGACCGATTGTATGTTTATACTTAAACCTGAATCATTCCTGGGAATTTTTACTTAACGCTGACAACTGATTTCAATGTTCAACACGACACAATAATTACGGGCCGAGGTTTCACAGTGATTGCCGTGACCCTCCAAAGGATGATTCCAGATCGAGGAATCGAACGGAATACCATCAAAATCATCGCAAAAACAAGGAAAGCAACTGAATAAGTAAGGGAACGAGATCGGATTCCCAGGAGCTGCGAGGAGGGCGCCAGGTGCAAATGGGAGCGATGATTTTCTCACTTCGACGAAAATTGAAGATTCAGAAGAGTGAAAGTCCGAGAACAGCGACTTCGACAGCGTTTCACCACGCAGGTTTTTATGAATCCCTAACGGTCGCCGCCGGGCAAATCACCGGGTAATAATCTCAATCCTCATCAGAGCAACCAGTCAAAGACACAAGATGGCGAAAGTTCTAGCATCAGAGTGTTGCGCGGAGATTCCCCTTTCACGGCAAAAAATATACAGCCCGATTGGCGAGATTCAATCTTCAACATGAATGGCTGTTCATCAGAGGAAATCTACCACGCAAAGGTAGGTTTCGAGCACAGCATAACAAAATATTACGCATCCAGCCAACATCCTCTTGTTTGCCCCGCTACAATTCCTTCTCCAGCTCATTTTATACTCTACCAATTAACATACCATTGGTATGTCATTACGCAGTCTACCATTTAAGTTAGGCTATGGATGCACAGAGAATATCGATACATTTCTCGGCATCGCTTAACAAAACACAACCCGACACCCAACGCTAAAATAAACCCTTCTCCAATTCCGCATACTTTATACCTCCCTTCATCATGTCCAACATGTCTTATCATTTTCATTCTCCTATCTCGCTAGCCTAATGCTCTCCCGTCTCATAGCTGGGTCCTTCACGAGCTCGTGGGATCAATAATTGAGGTGATTTCCCGTTGCATTCCTCAATGGTATTTTTAACGTGACACCATCGCTAAAATGACCTCCATACTGGTGTCTGACACCTTCGCAGCCTCCTCACAGTGGCACAGACGATGCTGGGCGGAATACCTTTCGTCTGGATTTTACCCGTTGAACTAACGAAGCATGAGTGACATAAAGAGCCTACCCTCTTCCTAAATCTACTCCGCTGACCTGATATTCTCCCTTCCATCAAAGCCTTCAACATCTCACTATCTAAACCGAGCTAAACGTGGTGGAGCAACATCTAATTTAGATAAAAAACCATAAGTTGTATTCTGCCCACTTTACTTTATTTCGTATAACGCGTTTCAACGACAAGGTGTCATCAACAGGCATAACAACTTGTGCTTTTTATCAATGTACATCTCACTACATTTACACCTACAGATATATTTCCGTAACCAACTTTTTCTGCCATCTTCGGATTTCAACCAGCAAGTTTCTCTCAACTCTCGTCGTGTTGAAAACTTTGCCGCTAGCCTTTCTCTCTAATCAAATTATTTTCTTATTTCACCTCCATTTCCACATCTCCAAAACCTCCGAACTTCCTGCTTCAACGACTAGGCATCGGATCCATTCATCCCTACGATCCACAATCAAGCCTTACTAATCTTTTCGTTATTTCTTCACTTAGCATATCGGTCATCAATTCCCTTCTCCTTGCGAATGCTTCTTTCGTCAACGCAATTAGCTGACGCCATCGTATGTTTACTAAGCAAAGACTATTTCTGCCGCAGGAGAAATATAAAACCAACGCGTAAAAACATGTGTTAAATGATCCCGCTGATCACTTTATTTTCCGCAATTTTTTTTGACGGACGACATACGGCGTCCATGGCTTACGATGCATCCCATTAGACAGAACTATTTTCTTCTCAATTTACCCCAGATCACAGATCCGGAGCCATCAGAGATTGAAAAAAAAAACACGGCTGATCGCATTATTTCTTCCCTTCCGAGCAAGAGCCTCGGGAAAGAGGGGGAGAAGCAATAGGGAACACGGGAAAAATAAAAAATAAGGCAACCTCAGTACAACTGCCGGTGAAGCATTAGTACGGTCAAAGAATTCCGATTGTAATCCACGCATGCCTGTGTTATACTGAAAGGTATCGACAACTCATGAGGCATTACTTTGCGATGCAATATATGTAGGTCGTGCGGTATCGCATTTAGCACTCGACCATTTCCAAAACAAGTAGGTGTCGACGTGATGAAGATAAAGATAGGCTATATCGAACGTAACGTCTAAATCGATTTCATTAAACCTTTCATCGAGTCTATTCAGACGGTTTGCGAGAAAATGAAATTGGAAAGAAAGGAGAGGTCCGCGCTTACTTGATGTCACATTGTACGCGGATAGTATTCAGAGTACATAGGAGAAAAATTTGACTGAAGAAATAGAAAAACCCTAAAATACATTTGTGAAAAAACTTTTAACCGAAAAAACAGAAAAAAACTTTAAATACATTCGTAAAAAAGTTATGACAGGAAAATAGTGAGACGGTGTTACTCAAGAAATTAGGATGGGAATATCTCAAATCACGAAGTGAGCAATCGAGGCTAACTGCAAGACTTTTTCAAAGGTCCACTGCCAACGAATTTAATTACGGCACCGTGGGAAACAAAGCATCACGACAATACATGTATATCAGCTGATTAGACCTCGCGGACGATAGAATAGATCTCATTGTTACAACTGAATCTGGTATCATATTAAACCCTCGGCCACACACCCTGACATAACGAAAGAGTAGATTTATAGTTCAAAGGCAGGAGGAGAGGGTAATTTACGTTTCGTGAGCGTCAAATGAAATATTGTAAAAGGTCGAGGAGCCGCACACATATAATATTGTAAATAAGATGACATTGCGTAATGAATGCGATAACGTGACATTCTATTAACACCGAACTGCAATATTCAGATTCGGACTTCGCTTACCCCTGGAATCACGGCACCAGATAAGAATGTGATGAATAATGATTAATGGGTCGTTCATTATCTGAGTCACGAACATTTTCCTCTCTTTTCATCAACTCTTTCCCTTGTCCCACAATGCTGTCTTGCTCGAGACACAACGCTGCTTTTATGTAAGGTAAGAAAAACATTTGCACACCGACGCCGATGACCCTTGCAGACCAAATTCCACCAAGTACGCTCACTCCTTAAATTCGGGGAGACACGAATCCCACTGAACGTAGGAAAGCTTAGCACAAGAGAGCATTTTGAGCAGCAAAATATATCTGACGCTTGCGTTACACGGTAGTGTTAAATCATTCCCCGTCAAGCGCTTACCCAGGCAGGGGTGCAGGCGGACACTGAAGGGGCATGCAAAGAACGCCACCCCTAAGAATTGAAGGGAAAATAAATTCAACGTAAAATTTAGAGATCAACACTTTCCGCCTTATGTTCCTCAGGACAAATTAAAATCGACCGACAAAATAATTTTTTTGATGACTTGACCATTACGGTGCCTTCGCCATTTTTTTTTCTCCCTCTGAACTCCTTACACGAATCTTTTAACCCAAATGCAAGACAAAAAGTGAGCACTTAAAAAAATTAGACTAGCGGATATTAGAATTATTTCATAAGAATTATGCATATCCACTACTTTCACTAGGTCAAGCTGGAGTCTTGAAACTAATATTTGTAAATTTATAATCATTTACATGGGGAAGCAGTAGCCCATTGGGTAGAGCGCTGGGGCACTGTCGGAGGGCTCGAGTTCGATTCCGGGTGACGCCTCTGGGCACCTCCAGCTTCATCTAAACTGTGTGATTTTTTAGGGTATCAGATCTTCCTGGTAAACCAAAGGATTTTTTTTGTTTTCTTTTTCAGTTCTAACTTGCTTTCCAGGCACCTTTCCTTATCCTCTCCACCTCCTCAGACTGCGTTTCACTTTTCAGATGTTCACACAAGCCCTCTACCCCATAAGTCAGCATGCTCTTTACTATTGTTTGCAGGATACTCTCCTTTATTTCCTTTGTTATAGCTCTGCTCAAACCAACCCCATTCAACACTTTGATTGTTACTCGAGCCTGATGCACTCCTAATTCGACATATCAAAACCTTGCGGATAAACTGTTTTACTGTCATGATGGTCCATCGGGGCAGATTGATACCTTTCCCATCTCCTCTTACTACCAGATATTCGATTTACAGTGAGCACCACTCCTTCAAAGGTTTCCAAATTCTTTCTCGTGATAAACTTCAGCATCCTGCCGGAAATGATCATTCAATACTTGATCATCAGCAAACAGTACAGTATACTGTTTCACACCCAGAGGGGGCGCCCATGATTCTACAGGATCGATTCTAATGCTACAACAAATTCCGCACATAAATTTAAAAAAGGGCTTTTCAATGATTCCACGATTTTCCAAAATGATCGACCACCATATCATTTGGGGATGATAACCAGCATTAAAACATTTAGCTACAAGATATGTTACCAAATTGTTATCGATCGCATATTTTTACAAAATATTTAAGTTGCTGAGAAAGGCTCGGTATGTACTAAGGAAGGGTAGGAGAACAGACATTTGTGACCAGTATGCTAGAGATATTGAAATGGGACAAATTGAAAGAGGGGAAAATCAACAACTTGAAATGGGCCACTCATTAGTTTTATTGGGCCTATACTAATCACTCATCTCGTCGGACATGCACGAGAGAATGGTGCCACCTAATTTTGTGGGAAAAATACCATAATTTTGATGGAAAATAAAGAAATCTGAAAACAAACACTGCTAATTACTCCTGAGATTAATCACACATACTCTTAACTTTTAAAAGATCACCGCTAAAACTACTTACTACAAGTTTACTTGTGTGGGTTGATTGACCGCGCGATAACGGGGAGGAGGGTAAAACATAAAAAAATACGTCTCTAAAGGAAATCTGTCTCGTGTTTACGCATTCCTGGAAGAAACTAAATATCGATGAACGAACTCCTATTTCCGACCGAACTATGGACAGCGAGCCCGAAGCACTGTGCAATTCAGTGTTTCTATTTGGAGGTAGCCTTGGAGGATTAGTGTCCCCGATGACTCCCTCAGGTACACACGCACCCCTCTCCCCAAAAAGCGACCCTATCACGAACCCTTTCCCTCTCCCGGGGGAGAGTTATGTGATTGATGGACGAGCCATTTGGAGGAGGCCAGAATAGAGGCCCAGGTTCGTGAGCCACCAGGAAAAGACTTCACCATTCCTGATTTCAATGATATATACTGGAGTGTTCCACTAATCTTCGAGAAGTCAAGGTTCCATGGGCCCCAAAATTCAGTAGTTGCCTCTGATTAGACATAACTAAATTTTAAAGCGTTGGAACCCCTTTCCATTCAGAGCTGATTATTTTTTTCTAACTACGTACCCCAGCCTGTCAAATGCTTACGTGTAAGTAAGTCACTGAAAACCATCGCGGATTAGTGGGATAGGTATATGGATGAACTTCTATCTATGGGCGAAATTGAGACCATCAGCCCCACTTTTTCCTCTAACCCAATGAGGGCATGGAGAGAGGGGAGGGGTGAGGGGGGATCAACCCCCTGGCTATGCGCAATGAATTCGAATGGAAGCATATCAGCGATTCGACGGATGCCGCGTCTCAATGGGCCGACACACAAAGAGGAACACACACTACAAATTACAAGCTCTATTTCCCTAATGCAGCCCGATAGTTAGGAAAACATCTCAATGCCGGACAGAGGTTGCGCATTATAGCTTTGAAACTAATTCTCAAGAGCACACATTGAATACATACATACTCTTCAAGCGATCCCTTTTCGGAGCGGGCAAAGTGAACAGAGGCTCATTTGAAGTTATTTCAAAAAATTACCCTTTCATTAATTTCCTCCATACTACCGTTGCCTGACATGCTTATTTCCCCTCATCACATGTACGGGCTTGGGATACAAGGTGGTTTATGTACTGGCTTATCCACCCCTGAGGCCCGGGTTTGAGTCCCTGAGATGGCAGGATTTTTCAGTAGTACTCCGATCCCTTCTTCGGGTGCTATTGTGTAGAGCACTTCAAATGGAGTTCCCCATCCATCAGATGGGGGGTTAAGCTGAGGGAACCCTCGGCAGCCTTCGTCAAGAGTATCCTAATGCCGACGCCGGGTATACACCCTTACTCCATTACCCACCTCCATCAAATGATATCCCTTATGCCGCCAATGACCTTAGCTGTCGTGGCCTCACCTAATGAAGACTATTAACTCCTCATACGGAAGTTCAGCGACGTACATACTCTCCTATTCCTGAGACTTCTAATATTTCTTGCCTTGGGAGTTCTCCATTCATAAACACCCATATATCTCGGTGCACCCCTTTCTCTACAACCATTCAACCTTCTCTTTACGCATCTATGAGGTGATTCCACTCTCATCCATTCTCTCAATATAATCAAACCATCGAAGGCCGACTTCTTTGATACTTTTCATTTAAATGCGCCTCAAATCCACTTCCTTTCATGCCTCAATCATTCCTGACGTTGTCTCTCCTACTTTTGCCACAGAAGTCCCTCAAACCCTCATCGTCGCTACAGTTGGTCGGCATTCATTGCTCCTGACATATATTAAGATTTGATTCCAATACACGCGGGTCAAATGAAAACCTTTGAAGTGCACTAAAAATGTCCAACGTCAGGCCAATGTCCCGCTGGCTCGCAGCAGTAATGCACACGGTTTTGACATTTCCCCACGATTGTCAATCACGAAACCAACACGCAAAAATACCGCACAACAATAGCTTAAAGATGGTTGCTCCTCTTTCTAAATGCACCAGAGAGTAACGCCGTTGTCATTTGTTTTTTGAGCACTGAAGGGGTTGAACCTGCATAATCAAAGAATTAAAGTACGGTGATGGATGTACGTCAGGTCAGAATGTTAATTTGCATACTAAGAAGCTCCACAAGCGCGTTACTCCTGTCACAGACTCGCATCAAACAGGTCATGCACACGAAGTAGTGTTGCCAGAGGCCATTCAAGCAGTTTCAGATATTAATGCACCCTGCAAACCACCGCTAGGGTGTGTGGCACGGGGTGAGTACACACCAGACTTATTTTTACCCGAATATGACCCTACCGCGGTCGGATATTGTTATTCTGATCCCTTACCGTTCGTGGCAAAAATGACATCTTCAATCCATCTGTGATCCAACACTTTCTCTCTCTAATTTTATTGACATGATCTTGCCCTCCGTAGTACGATGGAATTAACGATACATTTAAACATCATCGCTAAAGAGACACCCTTCCAATTAATGCAAGAGATTTAATCTGTAATATAACCTTCGCTCCGTGAGTGATTCCCAGCCTAGCTGCTCTAATATTTTGGATACGCTAGAAAGTTTATCATATAAACGCTACAGTATACATATCTAGCTCCTTAACGCTGCACGAGATCCAATTCGGCAATCATTCTAACTTCGTGAGAAACCCATATACTTGCAGCATATTCTAAATGAGGCCTAACCAGCGAAAGATAACATTTCCCTATGACCTTACATCACATTTACCCAGTACTCTTCTAATTAATCCTAATTTGTTTAAGTGAAGGTCTTTTTAAAGGTATCCATGTACTCCCAGAACGTAATGCAAGAAATTGCGATTGCAAATAAAAACAAAGTATGTACCTTTCTTTTGTATTCCATTAATTAAGAGATGAAAAATATTTTTCATTTGACTCTACTTGGTAATGATGTGGGTAGGAATCCTGTTTTATGCTGCGATTTCTGCTGCCTACCTGCTCGCATTTGCATGCCACATAATCTCTTTATCTATCCTACCATCATTCGCAAACATTCTGCCAAGATATAAAAAAATCATTCACATGAAGATAATGTATTCACTCACATAAAATTTTAGTGGGTACATAAAATGGGTTCAAATACCTGAGTCAAACGATTCCAGATTCGTAAACCTGACTAGCGGCAGCCGGACATCGTAGGAATACGAAGTGATGCGATGAAAATCCAGTTATAACGCATGAATAAGTCGAGTAACGAACGAATAAGTCGAATCGCCCAATACTAACTAATCAGATTGAAAGAGCAACATTTGTGATGAGTAATCGGAATTAAGATAACGGTGAAATTAAGAAAGCACTCATGATCACGTCTGTGACTAAGATAACACTGCTTCGGTAACCGTTGTTAATATGTGCCAAGTAAAATATCGTCGTCCTTCGCGCCTGGCCGAAGAAGGTGTTCCTTATCGCAAGACCAGCTCAAATCATCGATGGAAAACTTACGTATGAGGCAATTATTAAATATGCAACAGGAAACTAGCAATTAACTTCAAGATGGCTCTCAACTTACCACGTTCAATTAAAACTGTTATGAAATGATTAACGTGGAGTTAGATTTAAAAGATAATTGCGAATCATAAGAAACCAGGCACGAATAAGACCGCGCCACTCGGCATCAAATTTCTAAAACGTCAGTTACAATCAATCAATACCACAACAAGGAATCTTTCTTAAAATGTCAATACGGTAAAAGCGTTCACTCAGTGCGCGATCACAAGAAATGTCTTCGCTTGGCAAAATGTTTGGAAGGGGATTTGGAGGGGGCAAAATGGAGGAGAGGGGATTGTTGGCTGAAAATCAAAGGTGGCAGGGAAGGTGGATGCGGAGTATTTTGATTGGCGATTGGATGTTGAAGACTCTGATGAAGGGTAGAACGTTAGAGGCAAGCGAGGAAGGTTCAGGGAAAGGATAGACATATTGGAAGGAATAGAGGAATGAAAGACGCGGATTTGATGAAGAATTTGTAGTTTCGGAGGTCAGCTTGTATTTATTTAGTAGAGGCAGGGAAATGTATCGTTGTTCATTCTGTGTCAATCCAAAACCTAACTTAAACAGTAGAATACCAATAATAATTCAAATATCTTGTCATCAACTCCCTCCTCTTCGTTAAAGCTTCTCTGCCTAACCCATTTCTTCTTCTAATGCCTCCACTACTCGTGACATCATCGTCCAAAACACTTCTTAGGTGGGTGAAATGGAAAGAAAATACTACCACCCAAATGTTTGTCATTTCAATCGTAGGGCACGCAAGTATTTCCCTTTTCCATGGAGATAAAACGAGGAAGAATAAGGTATTCACCAAGGGGCGGTCCCCGACACAAACACCCCTCCTCGCAACAAAGATAGATCCTCCAAAGGGCTCGAAATTTCTTAGTGGACCAATGGGACAGCTTTGCACGAGCCTCATCAATCGAGATCCCGTGCATCCGATCCTCCTCCACGCATTAAAATCCAAGCGATGAGATACTCGAGGGAAATAGTTGACCGGTTTGAGGCCCGAAAGTCGTCAAATAAGAGAGCAGGTGACAAGTTCCCAGTCATCAAAACCCTCCTCATCTTGAAAGCATTCAGGAATGTCACTCCTGTTGAAATCACCGGTCTCCGAAGGACTGTCCAACTCTCGAGCAAGTGGGAGACCCGCTCGCTTGAATTATTTCATCCGTTCCTCGCGCATCATATGAATAGCGACGGGACACACACACGAGTAGAACAGGTTTACGCCGAGAATCATCCAGTGCACCAGAGGCACTGGACACAGTCCGAAGCGGTTAACTATGAATGAACATGATGCCACACTGATAATTATGAGCATTAAATCAGACGGTTCTGTTTTACGAACACACCCCTATGATTCTGGAGCCGTCCGTCGGCAAAATTATTAGATAATGCAGGAAATTAAGTCGGATATCGGTCGAAGAGAGCAATTGGTGTTCGTGTCCACCAGAGTAACCATAATCTTAAAATAGCATGATACTACGTTTAAGCTACAGTATGGTATGTGACACTTGCGCAGAATAATGTATTTTCTTCTAATTGTCCAGGCTCAAAATTACAGTGTATATCCCAGACAATCTTAGGGATTGCCTCAAGGCGATGGCCCTCTTGAGTTACTCCCTTGGCACCACGCCTGTAATTAGCGTACATACTAAAGCGAAATTAACAGCCTAAGAACATGTTTATGTGTTCTCAATGATTTACTACAGTTTAATTGAGAATAAGACAAAGAAGATTTGAAAAAAAAATTGCGAAAAATATCTCGCTTCAACAGAAGATTGCTTCGTTAAATTTCTGTAAATCGATGAGAAGTTCACATGAGATTATAGTAAGTTGAGAACTTGCGTAAAATTTTGAAATAGTAGCATCAGTTCCCAGTGTGAGAGTAACTCTTACGTGACACTAAAGGTATATTACAAAGAGTTATAAAGACCGAGTTGAGGAAAAAGACATTTTTTTTAATACTAGAGAAAAACTTTAAAATCAATACCGTGCCCTTCTCTTTATCGAGTCATGGACGCATGAAGTAAGTCGCAGCAAAAAAGTAAGCTTTCCCTTTTATTGACGCGAATAGCGCAACAAACATAAGGAGGAAAATTCTCAATTTTCAGGAATTCATCGAAATTAATTGAACATAAACCAACGCTTTATAGAGGGGAATGCCACAACAGACCACTCCTTGAAATTACCATGTAATCATAACAGTGGTAGTTATGAGGGTAGGCGACCGAGAGCCGAGGTCATTTGCGTCCTCACAACAGGTTTTCAGCCAAAAAAATACTGTCGACAATTTCGGACAACCGGCGTCATTCAGAGATACTAGGCATTATATATGAATATTGCAAATCAGTGAAGATCGTTAAAAGCAAGTAGCAGGAATAATAATGTCCCCGTTTGAACAGTGAATCAGTTCAACAAGTATTTTACTACACTTATAGATTTGAATAGAATTTACAATACATATTTATGTACATACGCGAAACATAACATACATTCCTTCTGGGTCGTTCCCACTATCACATTTCAAATTCAAGTCATCCCGTAGAATGAATACATAGCTATCAACCCAAGCCTACCGAAACAACAGAAACAGTTCGTAAAAGGTAGGATTCTTCGACAACACTACGACGCGTCATAAGTATGATGTACTTCCTGAGTCTACGACCCTCATTCAAAAAACCGTAAACAGGAGGGATGTTTTGTTGGCAAGAAGTAATTACAGCTACTAGTAGTTCGAAATGAATTCTTATAGCTGCCGTTAGTGTGAGGAGCGTTTTCAACAATTACAATGGCGTCGATTGTTAAAGAAGAGCGTGTGATTATCCTTTAACCCCACTCTCGTGTTAAAAAATCTATCTAAATTCATTTTCAATATAGTAAGGCATGCATTAGAGTGTAATGGATTTGAAAAATGTTCGTTGGTGGCTTGGACAGTTCGAAGAAGGCCGACCGTCAAATGAAAACGATCCCTCGGTCGCGAACCATCAGCAATTTACCAGTGGGCAAAAGAAATGGGCATTCTACAGAAGCGCTCTTGGTGACCATGAAATTTTGGTGTCGATTATGGTGTCCTGATGATGACTTTGTACGTGGAAACCTAGGTCGTGTTTAATAAAATATATGAGGAGCAACTAAGTATTTCTTTTCCGATGTGTCGACCTTGTAATAAAAAGCATGACTACAGAGAGAACAGGTCACGAAATAACAAATGTTTCAAGGTCCTGATGCACAGAATTTGTCCCGAAAAAATTAAGAAAGCTTAGAACTAGGAACATTCCTTATATATATATATATATATATATATATATATATATATATATATATATATATATATATATATATATATATATAAAATATTTACAGCTGAGTAGAGTTCAAAGCCAAGACCTCATATAATCAATTTAGGTTAAATCAGAATGAACAGCTAAGTTAACCCTCACATGATAATTATACGAATATATTTTAATCCCACAGAAGATAGGCAAAAATATATTCATTTCTGAAGGGAAAAAAGTGAATCTTGATAGAAACTGACCAACAGTTATGTTCAACTGATTTACGTGAAAAACACTGTATTCATATATTTTTCGCTTCCTCTACTTTGCCAGGCTTTAAGTTTGTACCGATGTAAATGATTCATATGAGGATCCCCTTTTGCTAGACGAATTAATTACTTTTAAAAGAGTTAAGTATTACGTTAATTTCATATAAATAAAATGAACGCGTTACGTTGAAAGGTTAATGCGAAAATAACTTAGTTCGGTAAAGTAATCTAAAAATTAACATTGGAAACCTAACGGTGAAACACTATACACGTAACTACCCAAAATCTGACCATTTTTAGAAATGAAGATACCAAGTCTCTTCCCGAAGACTTACGTAAGTGGCTGTGTAGGTTGTATTTCCGTGCAGCTGGAAAGTGAATTTATAATTTATTTCACATCCAGCACCGGGAGGAGTGACGGCGGGAAAGGGAGAAGAGATCATCATTTTGTAGGGATCCATTTACCGTTTTGGTTTGGCTGGTTCGCTTTCAGTCCGAGTATGAAAATGACGGCAAGGAGGTGCCCGAATAAGTGAATCGAGTTGGTCACTCAAGTCGAAATAATTTTCCCGTTACCTGAACCAATCCAACTTCTCCAACCGTGGGGTTAGCACCTGTTTGAATTGACGTTTCCTAAAAATTAAAAACTATATCCACAAATATCCTCAACGAATTTGGCAACGCACATAAATGTTGGACAAAATAGCGAATTGGGAATAGGAACGCTTGGGGAGCTACAAATAAAGCTATTCCATTCCCTCGGACCGGATCCCTCATTTTGAGGCCGATTGTTTTAACCAATTAAGCTGCCGATACGTCGTCCTCTTACACCATGACTTTCAGGGGTCGTTAAAGGTACAAGATGTTATGACAAAACACCGCGCATAAAATGTCACAAATAATGATGAAGATGTACGAATGATTTGTACACTTTCAAACTGCTGCATATTCATTTTTAAGAGTCACTGGCGCGGCATCCCCTCTCTCCGAATTCATCCACTATCAGACTATCGACCCACGTATTTCCACAGATGTCGTGGGGATTATTTTTTCCAGTTTCCCAGCGTGTTACGGCAAATTCAATTGCACACGACGGTGTGGGCAGTAGGGATATGCAAAATACCGCAGAAGCTACCACAAAGGCGTGTGGTGGGGAAAGTAAAAACAACAACGTTTGACCGATAGATGTTTACTTATACTGCATAAATAGAAATGTAATCACAAGAAGAATGGCAGCGGATGTAACGTGCACCAATTATATAGGCGAAGAAGAGTTTAGTGAAGACTTTAATACGGAGCAGGAGATCTTAATGGATGAGAAACCTGGTCTTTGAGGCAATAGGAAAACGTACAGACTTCTGAGATGTGGGTATGGCAAAGAATGGAAAAAATAAGATGGATGGAGAGGAGGGATAACGCTGACGATAAAAATATGGGGGGAAAAGAGATAAAGTTGGTTGCTGGGAGAAATGCGACAGAATCAGCGAAAGTGAATGCAGGGAATAATGAAAGGTAGTGGTACTATTGCGGTTGAGGGCCCTGACAGAGAGGAGAAATTAGGTAAGCGGGGTGGAGGAATACAACTAAGGCTTTCTAGGTAGCAAGAACGTAAGCAGAAGTTATGAAAAAATGAAGAAAGAACTTATGTATGGCAAACAAAAAATTAAGTTCTCGTGTTACTTAAAAAGTAAGTTATCCCCAGGGACCGTTCAAAAATTACCTTTTCGTTAGAATAGCTTAAATGAATGAAATATATCATGCAGATATATAAACTCATGTATAGTTTCACAAATGCATGTCATTCGGACGGCTAGAATTTTTTTTTTAATAAGACGAATGGACAGACACACTTTGGTCGTGGAGAGGGCGACGCGCTTCGACGAGCGTTTCCACGTGCGTGACTTTCCCACATGACTACTCCCCCCTGGGAAGGGCGCGCGGACCTTAGGGGGGTGGGGGGTTTAGTGGCGGACGATACGCGCGGGAGGCTGGCCGGCGAAGGGAGGACACACCGTCCGCCGCCCGGCGACTCACGCCGTCGTGCTGGGACGGCGGTTCACGCTCCGCTGGGATAAATCACCACCACCGCACGGCTCCCCCCCTCCCCCACACTCTCCCTCTCGGACACGACGGCGACGCCCCTTCTCTCCGCCACTCCCCCCCCCCCAGTTGCGTCACCGCATGAATGGCGGGGGGCAGGGAAGGCGGTGGGGGTTCGGCCGCCGGACCCCCTTCCTCTTCGTCCCGCCGTGAAGGTGGCCTAGTCCCGCCGCGACCACCTCACCTTGACTTTGAAATTGCCGTGCACGGCGTCCTCCTCCACTAAACCCCACCCCTTCCGCCTGGTACCCGTCTCGCGAGACGCGAGATACGCGATCTTTATTCGGTTCCACCTCAAGGAGACGATCCCCGAGGACTGTTTTGATCTCGATTTCATAGTTTCCTTCGGAAATGACGGGGGTTTCGAGTAGGGGGAGGATGGGGGCACGGAGGGGTTACGGCCTTTTCAAAGGATCTGTCTAATTTCATGCGTAGGGTGCACACGTCCGCAAGGGGTTGCACGTCATCATCACCATCGATATTTTAATCAAAACACTGATTGGATGCAAGCTTCCCTTCCGAACGCTATACCCCTTATTATGATGCCCTGATTGATGTGGTTAATATTCCTCATCACTTGGCGTTGAAATTTATCGTAGGTCCTTCCCTACTATCCAGTTCCTAAAAACTCCATTACGTCTCAAGCTGTAGGCAACCCTTTCCATCTGGTACTTCTTTTCCTTATCGTGCCCCACCAAGGTTTTTCCTTCTCTACTCTTCCGAACATTCTTCCTTCTTTATTTAATCGACCCACTTGTCATTTTCTATATCACCTCTCCGATCTCCACACTCTATGAATGTTAAGTTTCAACCACACCCCACATGATGAGTCAAACTTGCTACTTTTTACCTCATCGTTACTTTTTTCAGATATTTCCACGGAGAACCCACGGTGAAACTAGACGCTAAGAAAGGGGTACATATATATTTCTTTTTAAAAGAGGGTAGACCGAGGTAGTAAAAATTTTCATGAATTGTGTCTGAGCAAATAAAAACAACAAAGTAACATCTCTGTCTAAGTCACAAAAAGTTGTGTGCGTGTTACACAACTTTTTGTGACTTAGACAGAGAGACACAACACTTACACATGCCCATAATACGAAAGCTGAAAACTTTTACTGATCATTATTAACGATATGAGGCGATTATCTACGAACAAAATATATGACTAAAAAATGACTAGACTAAACTTTTTCCGTCATCTTCCAAGCTCTCAGGTTGACCTTTTAATTAAATAATATGCCAATAAATTTGCGGCGGTAACTTAAAATAGCTATTTAAAGTTATGCACGAGAAAATTAATAAAGTGTTGTCCTAGTATTCGTTCATCTACATGTATTTTGGAGCAAAACTGTATCCTTCGAATAAACAGAAATATTTCTATTCAACGTAATTTTTAGTTAGACTGCGCACACAAATATCGAGTGATCATATAATTTGGAAAACCATTGTACTAGGTAATAGGCACCTCTTAAAAACAACCAGCTGAGCCTCTTCAAAAAATACGATAAGAGGTCAGTATTTGTTTATACATTCAAATACTAACAAATCTAAACAATAGCCAATGTAACAGTCATATTAGTTGAGTAGGAAATTAGAAAGAGCCAAAAAGCAATGAAAGGTCTTTCGTTCAAACAGAGTAATTTTTAGTTCTGCAAGATGCGCTTAGAAAACATCGCGACACAGATAAAAAGCATCCACAAATGCTGTAATTAAAGAAACAATGATAAAGCACCCGACAACAACATTTATATTAAACGATAAGGATCCAATCAGTCGAATCCTCCACCTAATCGCCTCCATATTGCGCAGTAAAATCCGCAACCAGGAACTATTTATTGGCCGGGACTGCGGACAGTTTATCGCTACACATTGGGGTATCCCGCACTGCTGCAATATGCATGATTAGGATTATTCCCTCCGTGTCAGCATTACACTTGTATATTTTGAAATTATTTCACTGGCTTAATCGTATGTTTAATCTTTTTCTGCTCGTCCATTACAATTTTTAATGAAATTTACAGGATTTTATTTCGCAGTTAGCTTAGCTCGTACGGTAAATCGTCTCTACTGGGTCCAACACGCTCCAGGCTCATTCAAGAATGAGCTATGACTAATGCGAAGAAACATCTCCATTTTTTTCATTCGAATATGTCTCCACCATCCGTTTGAAAAATTTATAAGTAGATAGAAAACAATTCCCTTTCTTTTTATTACGTTTGATCTTTATTTGACGCGATGGACTTTGATAGAGAGGATTAAGTTTTTACGAGGTCCGTTAAGCTTATAAGTACCGCTCCGATTGCAATAAGTGTAAAGTTGATGGTGTATAACTTCCATTAAGTAAGCACGTAATACGTGTCAGCTTCGAATAGGATAAACATGCATCAATTGCGCATGGTAACCACACAGAGACGCCAAGAAATTTACACTCGAGAATAAATGCAAGACCAGAACAAACGATTACCACAGTTTAACTAATTAGAGTTCTGATGAGTTACAATAGACTCTGCTTTGCTCATCAATTAATATTTAGTTAATTTAATATCAAAAATTGTGGAAGACCGAAACACATTTTGGTCTATTAGAGTATTTTTTCTCATGTAATCTACGAATATACCGTTTTTCCGCCCTATGGGGTATTAAAGATCCCACGTGGGATTTCGCAATTTTTCTATCGGATTTAACGTAAAGGCTACCAGCGTGTCAAATTTCAACTTCCCAGGTCTTTTGCAAGTGAGCTAAATGTTTTCACAGGTACATTAATGCATGCGACCATTCTCTTTTATTTTATTTATTGGTGTTCTGCCGTTTACGTACAGTACGTTTTGGGTGGATACGAACGGAACAACAACACATTTCTTAGCCTCTCCTAACAAAACACAACCTGATATCCGGTACTGTAATAAACCCTTCTAGTGTTTGTATGAAAATACACACTTATATTAACATATCTCGATAATTTACAGTTCTAACAGCGAAAAATAAAATACTAATGCATACACTCATCAGATAAGACAAAAAGCCATTGACTCATTATGCAGAGAATCCATTTATTTTAACTCTCCCTGGCTATGAATTATTGAGATAATTTCAGATAATCACCGGAAATCTAAAAGGGGGAACGCTCCCTTTACTCGCAACTCTCCCCGCACCCCAGGTTATGGGCTTAATGCCGACTATGGACTTACCCTCGCCCCGTGATAAATGAATATGGGAAAATTAGACCCGAATCAAAACATGTCTAGAGCAAGGTCGCGCGCTGACAAAATGGTTCCTTCAATTTCCCTGATGAACAGTTATTTGCTCGTTGGAGACCCTTTTTTTTGTTCCATTTTGTTTTGTCTTGGCCAGTCGCCAGGGGAGCTGGGAGATTAAGAGAGGGCTTCGTCGAGGGTCAAGCTCTCGTGTGGAAGCCACTGCGACGCGGAGGGGAAACGAAGATAGCCTTAACAGGGAGGGAAAGGAGGATATGAATTATGAAGGAGAGGAAAGATAA
Source organism: Hetaerina americana (assembly GCF_022747635.1). Lineage (NCBI taxonomy): Eukaryota > Metazoa > Arthropoda > Insecta > Odonata > Calopterygidae > Hetaerina > Hetaerina americana. Next base: position 33,695,458 of record NW_027287538.1, read on the forward strand.
AGGGGAAGTGTAAGAGGAAGAATGTACAGAAACTTGTGCACCAGATGACAGTTTATCTATTTTTGGACATATATAATCTTAGTAATAGGGATATAATGTAAGGCAAAGAATTAGTCAGTTAAAGGCGCTTTTACCGTGAGGAGGAAGTTGAGTGGGACAGGGACGAGTAACTACGTGAAGAAAATACTAGAAAAACTTTTATATACATAGAGCATGGTGTTGTATGGCAGAGAAACTTGGTCTTTGAGGCAAGAATATAGGAACGGATTGGACGCAATGAGACGCGGGTGAGGAGAAGAATGGAAAAATTAACAGAAATGAAACCATACGAAGTTGTACCAAGCATGGTGGATAAAGAGAGAGAGGCTTTTTCGGGAGAAATCCAAATGAGGGAAGAATACTGGATGCAAGGCATGTTGAATGGGAATGGAATGTTGAAGAATGTGACAGATGGGAGAGCATTGGGCAATCGCGGAAGAGAGAGAGGAAAAGAATAGGCACGTTCGACGGAATCTCATCTACATAATACCCCGCAAGCCGCCGCAAGGGCGTGTGGCGGGAATGAAGGGAGGCAGGAAAGTATGCGGGATTGAAGAAGGGTTTATTGTAGTGTAGAGTGTTACAGCCAAGTTGTAGCATGCCAGGTGGGGCTTAGAATTGCAGCAGTGGTGAGTCCATCAAAAAGTCTACCTTGACCGGTGAACTACTATGAACTACGAGCACTCGTACAGCACTTTACAAGAAGACGACGACAAAATTCGTTCATTTTGAATCTATTTTTTGTTAGTTTCAGGATTCAGACTATCTGAGACGGTTAGTTGCTGCTTCAGAAACTGAATCCCAATGAGCAGGTGTTTGAAAAGGAGTATCAAGGAGGATTAGATTAAACCGATAAATTTTACATTAGTGTGTGTTCCTGTGGAATATAAAATCTACCGAAGGAAATGTTTACAGCGAGTCTCCGTCTAATCATGATTTTACTAATTGTGCGCCGTTATTCAAAGGTTTTTTGCTTTATTAAGATAAAGAAGCAACTTAGAAGACTTTGGTGAAGTTTTAGCACGCATGGAGTACGTTGGCATTCGATCGTTTAAGGTAGATTTCGGATGGACACAAACTGAACATCACTACATTTATTAGCTTCTCCTAACAAGTACAAGTCTAACCACATAACAGTATTAATTTATTTTTAACATTTCATCACATATTCCATATTTTGCAACCTAACTTATGTAGCACAAAAATATTTTTTTCTGCTCTGTGTTTTCCAAACACATCTTTGACAAGTGTTTGGAATACTCCGCACATTTAATAATTTTGTTTCAACTGAACTCTTAACTGAATTGTTACCATGGCCTAATATGCAAATGATTTATTTAATTTGAATTGACTCTAGTTATTGCTGTGAATAACAGACTCGTATAATATGCTGCCAAACTTTCTATAGACATGTCCATGAATTCCTGGTACCTATACATAATTTAATATTTAATGAATGTAGACGCTGACTAAAATCCGCTGATTTTCATGCGTGCTAACTAATTTACCCAGCCGCGAACTTGTTTCTGTTCAGCGGAAGAACTCAATTTTCGCACAACCAGTTTTTCCGTAATGAAAAAAAATAAAGGTACGTACATTTGGAAATAAGGAATATGTACACTCATATCAAGGCAGTATACTGAATCGAGCAGTTAAATAATGGCCCTACGTGTCGTCCAGGTATATGGCTCGGGTCTAAATCACCCACTAATTATATTTGTCCTGGTTACCAGGCGAGACCGGTTGGACATATCGTATACCCATGCCGTTGGCGGTTCAGCCTCGTAGGGAGACGGGGCACGTCAACAGCTGATGCCGCGCGCCATCACTTTGCTGCTTCTTTGGACGAAGAGGTGCGGAAGAAAGTGACGCTTCAAATGTTCCTCGATATTTAATTTATGTGTTTGAGGATAATGTTCACGAGTCTTTACCAAGGCATTAATTCAGGGTTCTCGACGGCCGAAGCAATGCGAGTACCCACGTAAATGCATCGATCGAAAGCGAATATTCTACATTAATTCCGGTGAATGGCCATCAGTGACCGGGAGAGTTGTCGCCGTGAGCTCGTCCAGTTTCACTTTCATTTAATAATACGGCAAAATTCCATCATTAACTATTCTTCAGAGTTTCATATCAGTTGACCGAACGAAAAAAATAAACTTTTGGATTCCTGAAATTTCTTTTTTTTTGGCATAAGTAGAAATGTAACAATGCCTATATTTAAATGCTGGCCATTCCTTCTGGTCTTGCTAAACCAGCCAGTTCAGGCTGGACAATAGGTGACACATAAACAAAAAAAGACATCACAATTTGTTGCAAGTTATAAAACTATATTCTGTGTTTTGTTCCAATGCATTAGTCCCTCCCGTGAAACAACCAGTCTTTGATTTCCATTGTCGACGTCATTTATTCAATCTAATAGCCTTAAATCCTTAGGTATTTCATTAAATATTAGCGGTACGGTTACCTCCAAGTTTCTTTTATTGATTTGTATATTTTTTGCAACATACTTCAAATTGTCCCTAAATTTTTAATTCATTTCTTTGTGCGTCAAGTATTTTATATTTGTCATTAAAATAGTTTCCGATTGTAATATCGTATCTATACAGCCTGTCAACAGGTAGAATTCAAAATTGTTGAAAGATATCTCTTCCACCTAGAATATTTTTATCTTTTTAATTTAACCCTTCACATTTTGATTTGACCCTTAGACATACAGTACTCCAGAATTTTCATCTCTTCATCTTTATAGTATATCCATTTTAGAAATAATAACAGTAATAAAGGCATAAAATTACTTTTCTTCTAGACTGGAGTACTTTTTCTGGAAATTAGAAGATAATTATTTTTCTCGCGCAAAACTCACAAATGATAGAGGCAAAAGATTGTTATCGCCCTGAGAATAACCTTATACACACTTAATGCTCGAAATACAGCTGTAATACCGTTATCTCAGGGCAAATTGGGACTAGAGTTAAAAAAAAACATGCAGTCATCACGTTCCCTTATCCCCCGCGGTTTTGGTACACTCAAGTAACTTGAGAACCAAACATTTCGCAACATCACTCAAAAAACTCTGCCTTCCTGTGGCTCTCTCCGCGTATCTTACGCATGTTTTTTTTTCTTTATTCATGACGCAGGTCACGAATTTTCGATTTAACACATCCAATAAGCAATGTGGATATGTGTGCTCTGATGTGCCAGTGACGACTTTAAAAGCACCATATGTATATACTTTTCGTAACTTACTCGTTTAAAGACAAAAATACGAGAGATTTTAAACCTGGACTAGGATTAACGCCCGATGAATCCACAAGTAGAACCTACACATTTACCTGGATGACGCATTGATAATGACAACAGGAAACGAAACAGTATTCTTTCCGGGAAAAGATAAGGCCAGACGAGGAATCAATCTTTCAGAGAAACCTTACGCAAGGGAATCTTTTCCGCCCCTTACGTGCTCAAGTTGACGATCCAAACCTATGCTAACCCACAAACCCACACTCACTACTTCAACCTGAATACAGTACAGGGCGTTTAACCTAAAAAATGTCGAAGTGGTACGATAGTTTGGTGACAGTTAAATATCTGGTAGATCGGATAATAACATAATTGTGAGGCGGGTTTATGAGGCGATATTATACCGCCAATTTCCATTGCGATAAAATGGGCGAAAATTTCATTCAAAGGTATTTCTAATTTATTCGAAATCACGAAGAATCTAACAGGGAAAAAAGTTCCATAAAACGCATTAACGCGCGTTCCTAAATACACACGGAAATAGGCACTATAGCGTATAGGTAGCGGTCCGATTTCGATCGATTCGAACACTATGTCGACTCTATTCGCAAATCGAACCGTGGAATCATTGTTGCTATGGTAGCCTCGCTCATTCCATTTCAAACAATCAATGCTGTAATCGATGTCAGATGACACATTGTCTGGCGGTTACTCCAACAAAACATCTAATTCGGCCAAAATCGATATCGAGCTCATTAGGGAGTGATAAGAGTCAAAAGTCGGCCTTCCAGTGGACTCGTATGCGAATCGACTTTGTAATCTCCGCTCGAAATATTTTTTATACATCCGACGCTGGCACCCAACTCTGGATGGAAATAGAAAGCAAAGCAAGTATGTGTTGTCTTGACAGTTCACGATTAATAACGACGGTGAGTCAGTCCAAGGACAAGTGCCCAAATCTCAGACCCAATTAAATATTCTTCAAAAGCCTCGAGGAATTTTATGCCTTGGATAACAACCGTGGAGTCGTGACAGATCAAGTGGCCGTGGCCTTCAAAAATGTTAAGTCTTTAAAAAATATTTGTTTCGGACGAGATAAGGAGGAGATCTACCCACGACGCGATCATTTACCTCTTAAAAAAACTAAATTCGTGGAGAATAATAAAAAACATCTCAAGAACTAATTTCTTGCGGTATCGCATTTCACTTTCTAAGCAATTCCATTAAAATTCTTCGCGACCTGGCCTCATGTCGCATTTACACATTGTTACTATTTTTTTCTGATTGCGATGCAAAAGGTGAGTACTATGTCACAGTTTTCAGCCAGCTGATCGAAACCGAATCGAGAGTAATTATTTTATAATCACTATCGTTAGTTCTTCTGCCTATTTGGCAGGGGTTCTCATGGTCAGTTCCTCCATTGTATTTGGTTTTCAGCCAACTCTTCCAGTGCCGTGCTTCCTTTAGACCTGATGTAATCTTTCATCTGGATCCTTTTCCTTCCCATAAATCAACCTTAATGGGGAATTTAGATTACCTACAAAAGACATACTTGTCCTGAAGGACTTTCTTGATAGAGGAACCAAAAATGAAATTTACTTTTATCGTTTTAATTAGTATTACACCGCTTATGGTATGCTTTGCATGGGCACTGACTGACAAACGATACATTTCTTCGCCTCTCCTAAAAAACACACTTCAATTCCGACACCGCAATAAAACCTTCTTCAATTCTTCATACTTCCTTCCTCCCTTCATTTCGTCCAGCAGGCCTATCCTATTTTTTCCCTTCTTTCCTTGCCCAACGTCCTTCCTTTATCACACTCCTCATCGTCCCAACGCTAATCAAAACTCTCCATCCATCTTTCCTGCCACCTTTGGATTTTTACCAACAGCCCCCTCTCCTCCTCTACCATGCCAAGCACTTCCTCGTTTGTTTTCTTCCCTGTCCATTTCACCTTTCCACCCTTCTGCACACCCACCATTCAAAATCCTTCAATCTACGCCTATTATCGTGCTCCAACGACCATATTTTCACGCTGAACGAAAATTCGAAAATAAAATAAGGAGTAAAAAAACCATTTTATATTGGTAGCATATTACAACCATAACAACAAACTTTTTTGAAATACCACTTGTTTTGTACGATACCCAGCAAGCAGGAACGTTTTGGGCATTTGGACTACAGCATCAGTACCTGCGAGTTCAATAGTAACGGGTCAAGCCGTTTTATCCTTCCATAAGCGATTTCTGAATCGAAATTACGCGAGATTGAAAGAGTTGGGTGTTGATTAACGGAAATCAATACCATTTGCTTACAATGCACGGAGCGGATAATACGCTGTCGCCGTGAACAACATGCATTACCTTATGTTCCACCATAAACTGGCAACTACTGCTTTCATGTGAACAAGTTTTTTGAAATAAAAATACACTTCCTAAAGTAGTGAGTCATAGTTTTCATCCTTGAGTTAGTTTTCGGGGATCGTCCAAATCCTCCTTCGGCACGTGATCCAGAAACTATTTCGTCTGATTAACTTTACTAATTGAAAGGAGATTAAAAATGAACTTAACAGTCTTCGGGGACGTTTTTCTGCCGACCGTGCAACCTCACTCATCCAACCCTATTAGCGGGGATTTAGACCCTAGGTCTGAGATTCACCACAGAAACAGAGGGGCTCGTGTAGTATTGAGCAGTGACGCGCCTGGGAATGGCAACCACACTTCCGCTAACCTAGAATGAACATCCAACGGACGAGTGAAAGCGTGATTAAACCTATCAAAAAATTACTTCACGAAGCATCATGACAGAAATCTCCTTTCCTGACCAGCCAGGGTACCCTCGAGGAGCAATCGAGTAGAACCAGCCTCGCAGGGATCGAAGAACTTTATATCCCCGAGGGGTGTGGGTTAATAATAATATGCCAAGGAAAGGGGATCGGTGACTCATATACTGACAACTCACCCCCGAAGGCACGGGTTCGAATCCCAGTGATAGCAGAATTTATCTGTGGTACCCCAAACCATACTAGGGTTGCTATCCGTTTCAATTGGATTACATCGTCCATTGGGCAACTAATTGGGTGCCCCCTAGTTTCCTTCATGAAGGGTAGAATAATTACAACACTAGGTTTCTCTTCACCCTTTCTCCTCTCTCTGAAAACCCTACCTCCACCAAAATACTCCCTATTTCTAATGACGCAAATGACCTGAGCTGTTAGTCACCTCCTCTAATATTTACTAAAAATACAGGAAGAAAAGCCAAATTAATATAGTGAGACCAAATCAGTGATGTACATGAAGAGGAGGGGGCTTTCATGTCCTTAAGGTAAATACTTAGGGATCTCAGGTGGTTTCATGGGTTGGAGGACGGAAGGTAAAGGGCTACAAATCTGCCATCAGACACCCTCAACTTACCCAAATTCTGATTTGACTAGTACCCGATATTTTTCAAAGAAACCGCAGGTAGGAACTGACCATTCGACCATTTAGGGTGAACTTCATGCGACGTAGGGCTTAGTACAAAGTGAGCTTTTCCATCCTTACTCAAAGATTAAGAGCCCTTACCCAACGAACCAACCTTCGGCGTTGAATATTGCTATGTCGTCATGGAAAAATAAATGATGTTGACCTTGAATTTTCCCAAGACACGTAACTCGGAAGCTTTGACACGAAGATGAAGATGGTCATGAAATCGTCAGGAGAAATGGTAGATTCCGAGAACAATCTCTTCAGAACAGCGGTTCTCAAATCATTCGGACCGAAGGGACCACTAAACTGAATTTTAAGGACCGCTTACACGATTTTTTGAAAAACGTTCAGTCATCAGTTCGTAAATAATGATCAAAAAGGGTAAATTTCATTGTTATGAAATTGTTACACTTGAATGCAAGCAAAACAATTATCAAAGCTTGTTTAATTAGAAAAAATCGTTAGATTGAAATCCGTCGCTGCTTGTTTGAAATTTCTCCGCGGACAATCGGTTCGCGACCGCTGCGCCAGGAGCTAGACCGGATCATTAGCAATTTGAATGAAAACTTTTGCTCCAAATTTCCCTCCTCCTCCGCCCTCCCCCACCCCACATCTCCCTTAATATCTCCACTCGAACTCCCACATCCACCCCCGCCTACACTCCCCCAGTTACTCAACGTTTCGCGTGTGCCGAAACGCTTCGACCCGCAGTCTCGGCACACGCAACAGTTCGGCGTTCAAGGTCGTCACTTCGCCCCGCCCACCGCAACACTCCACAATCCCCTTCCCCCGCACAGACATAAAATCACCGCCCACTTTTTGCGACGACACAACGAACCACCCGACAATGGGATGGGGCGGGGGAAGTCGGGGGGAAGTCGGGGGGAAGTCGGGGGGAAGTCGGGGGGAAGTCGGGGGGAAGTCGGGGGGAAGTCGGGGGGAAGTCGGGGGGAAGTCGGGGGGAAGTCGGGGGGAAGTCGGGGGGAAGTCGGGGGGAAGTCGGGGGGAAGTCGGGGGGAAGTCGGGGGGAAGTCGGGGGGAAGTCGGGGGGAAGTCGGGGGGAAGTCGGGGGGAAGTCGGGGGGAAGTCGGGGGGAAGTCGGGGGGAAGTCGGGGGGAAGTCGGGGGGAAGTCGGGGCGAAGTCTTAAGTCTGGGAAGTTCACTAGGGGGGCTGCGAATGGGAGGGGGGGGGAAAGGGATGATACGCCCTTGGGTCCCCGTGAGCGAGTAGTCCCCAGACGAATTTCGGCCATCCCTTCCTCCCCCCCCAACCCCATGCCGTACCCCCCAGACACGCGGGACGTGACCATCAGCACGGTGTCCCTATGGGGGGCCGAAATAGTAGCAAGCGCGCTAATTATTTCGGGGTCGGCCAGAGAATCGATCGCATTGATGTTATCAGGCACAGTTGATGGAAAGAATACGTGAAATTAAAATTAAAGCTCACATCGAGCAATACATCAGCACTCGGAAATAAAGTCTATTGGTTCAAACAACGGGAACTTTCTCCATCCCACTAATTATCCAATGTTCACCTTCTTTAACAGAAATTCAGCATAGTGTACATAAGGGCGACCCCTTCCAAAAATGGCTCCGGCGAAGGGTTCAGATCGATTGTTGAGAGACACCTCATCGGATTTATTGTACAGCGATACACTCGTAACCATGGTGACGTGATTGCTGGAGTATTAGGCCTACCAACACTCCAGAATTAAACAGCCCGCTGAAAATGAAAAAGGCCACACTGATTTGGTCAAACATCTTTGGTGAGTAATATTACGTAACAAGTTTTAAATCCATAATAATAAAAAACATTGCATAAACATGTCAGTTCGCATGTAGATCAAATTTTACTCTCGTTTACGCCAACATTACAATGATCAGCCTAATTTTCGGAAGCTTTCCAACTAAACAATCATACACCAAGGGAAGCAATCATTAGTTCTTAATCCATCGAATGCTTAAGCTCATTTTTTTAAATATTTATTTTCCTTAATGCTGTCAACAATAATCTACTCTCTCATTTGTGGTCATCAACAATGTGATTTAGTAGTGCCAGTTGGGGAGTCGACCGACAGCTGAGGGACGCTGAGAGAAACCCGGCGTCGAGATTAGCCTAATCTTAACGAAAGGCGCCAAGGGGGCCGCAGTTTCACGTCTCATCTGACGGACGGCGTACTCATTCAAAGGGTTCTCCACAAAGCACTTTAAGTAGGGATCAGGATACCACTGAAAAATATCTTCCAACTCCGGAATTTGAACCCGGGACCTTTGAGTGGGAAGCCAGTACGTTAGCCACCGCACCATCCCGACCATCCAATGTGATTTATTTGACACTACGAATTGCAATACGTAATTTATATCTATCTTCACGAAAGGTTTCCATATATATTGCGTGAAAAACGAAGACCAGAAGCAAAAAGTTCAAAATTTGCTTCGTTTAAACGAAGTCTCATTCCAGATACTTCATTTGAAGGTTATTTGAAATCATCATTCCTTTCCCTTCTATCACATTTTCAGCAGGTGTGTTGCTCTAATTCCTTTCCGATTCACTTTTTGCGACTTTGTTTTTCACAGCTGACCTCTCGCGTCCCTCGACCTACGTAATACAACTATATATTGTGGTTTCCCCTCCGTCTAACTCAACTTTTCTGCTTTACAGATATGCGCCCAAAGAGCTCTTACTGAGGTGTTGTTATGAAATAGTCTAACCAGTTTTTAATGAACGACTTTATCGAATAACCCGTTTCATTATCGCGCAACGAAACAAGAGTCCCTTCCTATGCATATTGTGATATTCAATGTAGAGACATTGTCACTAATGCTGACGATATGCAAATAATCGACAGGGATATAAAAATAAACCTACAATAAATAAGGCTAATCTGTTAAATGGAAGAGATATTTTCAAAAGTTGGGACTATAGCCAATTGACAGACATTATATGTATGTAAATATAATAGATAACTATTTCAATGATAAATAGAAAATAAATATCACACAAAAGCGTGAATTAGCATTAAGGGACAACATGAAGTTAAAAATAAAAAAATAGTACAAAAATCAGGTTAAAATAAAATTGGAGATATCTATCTACTTTTAATGAGCTGCCTAAATTCTTTAAAAAATTGATTAAATAAAGGAAATGAAAACTCTAGCTTTTTAGACTGGAGGGAGTAATAGGTTAAATAATATTTGTTTTTCTTATCTATGTAATGTGATATTTTTTGCTTGTTTATGAGGCAACCGCTGGTTGACTTAGTAGGACCAGAAGGAGTTTATCTCAATGTTGTATTTCTTTCTTTTATAAAAATATCTGAATTAGTGTACCAAAATTAGCTGTAGTGAAATGCTCTCTCGCCGCTCAAAATATCCAACATGAAGCTTTTCATCATATAAATACACACAAAAATTCTTTGTAAAGATTAAAAGAAATATTATATTGCAGCTAAAACGAAATTAACTGACTGGATGTGCATAAGTCTGTGAAGTTATTCGAAGAAAAGATGGGGAGAACTGCGAAATATATCAATTATATTTTTGATTGGAAACAACGAATTTAACGTGGGAAACAATCAATTGCTAAAATATGTCATCATTCTACTGAGTAGGGGAACTAGATCGCTATACGAAATAAGAAAATGACAGTTGCAAGCGTGACTAAACAAGCCGCCCTCTGGTGCCCGAGCCCAGCCTGCATGCCCTTACACGCCACTGAATAATACCCGAACCGTTGACGAAATACGTGTCACGGAATAGAACTTTTGTTCATGAGAAAAAAATAATAAAAAGAGAGCAAAACCTGTGGGCATGTGCGTGCGGATTTATCTTATCCATTTGGATCATTATTTAAAAAAAAACAAATTTCGGAACCCATCCCTCCCGTTCTTATAAGAAAAATTAAAAAAAACAAGAGCATGTTTCCTTTCGTTCCACCCGTTTCTTATTTTTATATGGCCCGACGTGCATCGGCGCAATACTTGGAAACTCATTATTACTGTCGGCCTGAAATAAGTCCCTGGTCACCAAATTGAACTCATTATCGCACAGAAGCGTAGTTGGATATGAAGCAATTAAAAAGCCAAGATTGCATTATCTGAAGAATACATTTCACTCCGTAATTTCAATTTATCGCTCTAAGAAACCTGAATTCCTAGAGTAGACATATCTGACACAGTATGACTCTAATACATGTCCTTAAGACATCCCATTTTGCACTTTACGACATAAGTTTCCCCAGCGACATTTTCCTCCTTTGATGAGTCGAATTCTTCGAGGCATGACGCGCGATATTTCAGCCCAATCACCCAATGCCACCGACTGACCAGAAGGGAAATGGAGAAGCTGGGCAGGTCACTTCGGTAAGAACCGTTCAATCGCTGTCCCCAGAGAGGAATAAAAGTCGATTAACGCGTCTCACTATAAAAATCACACAACATATTTTCGGCTGAGTAAAGACAAAACTGTAATAATTATATAAAATATAAAATTAATAAATGTAAAAATATTCTCAACTGCGGGAATATTAACTATTATTACTATTATTTACTCTTATTTATTTACCATGCGGGATTGTTCACGTACCAGCAACAATTTTTTCAACACTAGCAAGTAGGAAAACTCGAGAATACTTCTTTTAAATTCATGGACATCTGAATTTATCACGGCGGATTAATTTATTTTTACAAAATTTTGTCTTAACATTTTTCATTTGAAGGTAATTCGATTTTTATCAGGAACTACGGCAACTACTTCTCAAATCCACATACTTTCCACATCTTTTAGTGAATATCCACAATGCTCTTTTCCTCCCACTTCGCTTACTCAACAATATTCTCCCCTTCACCACCGTCTTCAATATTCCATTGCCATTCAATGTATCTCTAGCGTCAACTTTTCCTACCTTTTTCGATTTGCCCCCAACAACATTCTCTCTTCCTCGTCGTGCCTTTCAATCCCTCACTTAGCCTACCCTTGCATATATTTAGTAAGTGGGCAGGTTCAGCAAAAAAATTCTCTCTAAAACTCTCCGAATACCTATTGAATGACGACTAAGGTCGTCCAGGTATTGCCTAAAATTTAAGCGACGACTACTTGGGCACCGATTTATACTGAACAGATATAATTCGGCCAAATTCAGGTATGACTGAATTGCACAAACATTATCACGAGAGCACTATCCACTTTATTTCCATTTAAATGTTAGCTCAACTGCAATACATCGTTCGATTCTGCTATGATGCCAACCATCAATACTCGCTTTTCTTTACGGGCAGCTAAGTGACGCATTACATAACCATATACGAGGGTCATCCGGAAAGTAGTACCCGTTCGTGCCGCATGAAGTGCTGACGACGCGAGTAGCCGCTGGACGAGGTCAGATAGCTTCAGTGGCTTGTCTGCCTTCTCTGAGCCAAGTTGCGTGACGCTAGCATTGCCTGTGTTGTTTCTGTGATTGTTTACAATGTTTAAAAAAATTGAGAACGCCGCCAGTTGTGAAGTGAGGGCAGTGATTAAATTCCTCAATGCAAGAAACGTTCGCCCATGTGATATTCATCGCCAATTAAAGGAGGTGTATGGAGACAATGTAATGGACGAGTCGTCTGTTCGGCGGTGGTGTCGCAACTTCAACATGGGGAGGGGGAACACACACGACGATGAGCGTTCGGAGAGACCGTCTGTCATTACAGACCAACTGGTGAGCTCAGTTGACGAATTCGTGAGGAACGATCGGCGCGTCACAATTGATGACATCTGTGAGCATTTTCCCAATGTTTCTCGAACAATTGTTCATGAAATTGTTAAACACCATCTGCATTATGCAAAAATTTGTGCAAGATGGGTCCCTCGCGTATCTCAATGAGCTGGCGGCGAAGGACTATGCAGCAGGAATACAGAAACTTGTCACACGTTATGACAAATGCCTTAATTTGCTTGGAGATTATGTTGAGAAGTAGTTTAAAGTATCCTCTTTCAAATAAAATTTTTAATGCTTGTTAATATTTACTTTTGTGTCTTTATTTCACGAACGGGTACTACTTTCCGGATGACCCTCGTACTTCATTGTGCACGGCATAAAAGAAGGAACAACATTATGAAGGAAATGACAGCAAAACACTGGCTCAGAAACAGCTCATGTATCGTTTGATGCCATGACTCCTTACCTGTACGTATACAGGATGGGAATTAACTAAGAACTAGAAAGGCATAAGATATTGTCTGAAAACCTAACACAACCACTGATTTAGCTCGCTTGTAGAACAAATAATGATCGGGGGATTCCCATCTCCCGTGATCAACAAAAAGGTTTCTCAAGTTCAGAAACTCGGGGACGATGAATCTGTAACTACGAGGATATCTCTACTTGGAAAGTAAATTATCGTTAATTATTATACATGGAATGGAGCTGCAACGGAAGGGACTCGACAGCCCATTACCAGAAAACAAGAAAAAAGCAATTTCTACGAGGATGCCGACGGAAACGTTCATTTTCAATCAAATCACGACAAACTCACGGAAGAGGGGGGTATTTGACTCGATTGCGAAGCAAGCAAGCCGAAATCCAAATCGACCGCATTGTTTTGCAACAACACTGGCGGTGGCTGCCAACGCCCCCTGAATATTGCAACGCCTGATGGGGCCCACACATTCTTCCCTACCCCATTTGAATTTCCGCGCTCTCTCTCAGCTTCGCAATTCACGACGCGGATCTGAATTCGATTCCGAATGCACGGCCCTCGAAGGAATTGAAAAGGGAGAAATCAGCAACAACGTCACGCCCTCCATGCTGGCCTCGACCACGAATTCAACGAGGGAGGGAGAGAACTGAGGTTGTTGGGGGGCAATGAATGAGGGATGGGTGGGAATGGGACGGATGAGCATGGGGTGGGCGGGATGGGGGCACCTCGTATGCCTTCCAAGTTCACAGCGATAGCTCCGGATACGCAATCCTTTCCCACCTCTCCCACCCTCGTTCAATCTCCGCCCACCTGGATACTCGCTACGTTCGCCACCTTTCACAGGCTGACCTCCAGAATGACATCAAAAAACCTCGCTCATTACAAGAGCACGGTCGAGGGAGAGGGCGAAGCCGTTTCAGATGCTTTGATCCGCGCTATTGCCACTCCATCACCGCGATAATTATTAGTTGAGCATGATTTAACGAGGCAGAGAATACTTTATACAGACTACGAGATCTGGGAATCACTTACGGAGCGAAGGTTAAATTACAGATTAAATATCTTGCATAAATTGGAAGGATGTATCTTTAGCGATGATGTGAAAATGCATTACTAGTATTACCCCCATCGTACTACGGAGGAAAAGATCATGGCAATAAAATTAGAGAGATTAAGGGTAGAACAGATGGACTGAAGATGTCCCTTTTCCACGAATGATAAGGGATCAGAATAACATTATCCGACCGCAGTAGGGTCATATTCGGGTAAACATTAGTCTGGGGCATATTCACCCCGTGCCACACAGCCTAGCGGTGTGGCACAGGGTAGTAAAAAATACAAATAGAAAAATATATTCCATCAGCTTTTACATAACTTTCACGATGGTAATGACCCTGATGCCGAATATGTCGACTCTATCAACTTTGGCCGTGATTCGTGATCTCGTGAGCCCGAAGCCAAGTGGATGCTGGCGCCAGGAAGGGCCGAGTGTCGATGAACATTCTTCACCGTGCGACCCACTTACTGCTACTATGCGTAAACAAAGACGACGATGATCACGTGCTTGAGGGCTTTCCTGTAAGCTTAAGAAATCGTCGTTCCCTCGAAAATACCGAGGTCGCTACGTAAGAAGTCTCGATAATATACAACTGCTCTACGTAAGATTGAGGATTCATCTAGGTCATAACGTCACAGTGTCGTCATTATCGAGGCTATAGAATTTCCGAGTTCTTCCAGAATAGCCCCTCAACTACAGTAATAAAATTTGATTTCTTAATAATTTTCCTCACTAATAGCATAGCTCAACCGGCTTCAACGCTTCCGCATAATTCTCAAGAGGTCTACAATAGTTTTGTGGCTGTGTATGTCTATATTCTATAAAGTTGGTTCGCCTGCTATTAGTTTTATTTTTCCCTTCACCCCTTGATTGTCTAAAGTTGTACCAATGAAGAGTACCAAAGAATGGGAATGGAATAAAAATAGCGGAAAGTTTCAAGAGGAAGAGTAAAGGACATTTACGTTAACCAAACAAATGAATGCGGAGAAAAATCACTATCGAGACAGACGTTAGAGTTATCATTAAACAGGAAAGAAGGGAAGAATTTAGCCAAAGATTACCCGGACACAGGCACCTAAAATTGATAACTGGATAAGTAAAATACCACAAACCATCGTACTTGGGAAATGAACTGTATTGCTGTCGAATTTCATTAACGTAGCAAGGGCGTAATGACACCTATTTCAATAAACGCTCATGAGAACCGACCACGTTCAAACTTTAAAACGGAAATGAAGAAAGTATAACAGAAGAGAGAGCAAAGCATGCCAAACAAAACAAGAACAAAGTGAAAGCACAAATGTCGGAAGCCTTGATTATCAAAGAAAAATATAATTAACCAAATCATTAGCCGCTCTTCTCGAGAGAGTTCGTCTCAGGCACGGGATCGATCGGCCAAGTACCATATGCCAAACCCGCCCTTCTGCCCGCAGCCCGCCAATCATCCCGTGTCATCCACCTCAGTACCACCTCATGGACGGCCACAAGGCGCCCAGCCATTTATCGCCTACACCTTGCGAGTTACATCATTTTGCACGGCGTTCTCACGCGGACGCTCAGCTTTCCATTTCACTCCAATTAGCGAGGCCCGTCTATCCCAGCTCAGCTCGCTGTGGGAACTGCACATGAAACTGAACGCGCACGAGAGATACCAAAAATCCTACGCGAGTAGTGAAAAAAACCCCCAGTCACGTAGGCACACACGAAATGGTTCAAATCCCGGCGGTGTTGAATATTTTTCAGAGGTATCTCGATCCCTACTTGAGGTGCTTTGTGGAGGGCACTTTGAGTGAGTACGCCGTCCGTCGGATGGGACGTTAAACTGCGGACCCCTTGGCGCCTTTCGTAAAGAGCAGGCTAATGCCGACGCCGGGTTTCTCTCCACCCTTCATCCTTTCCTGTCCATCCCCTATGGCGCAAATGACCTTAGCTGTCGGTCGCCTCCCCTTAAAACTACTACTACTACGAAATTGTGAAGCCGCCGAATAAACAATCAAACTGGGTTCCGGAAGTTTGAAATTTGGATGGAGAGATTCCCATTAAAATAAATTATACTATACTAACAGGTGTACGACATACTTGATTTTCATTTCATTATTATCTTTATTTATTTACGCAGTACCCTGAAAGCCACCGCTTGGGTGCGTGGCAGGAGGTGATTAAAAACCAGACTAATTTAGAGCCCAAATACTTTCCCCACTTAGCGCGGTCGAACAAACGTTATTTTACTCTAACCCTTATCGGTCGTAGGAAAAATGGCGTCTTAAATATCTCCGTTCTACACGTAATCTCTCAAATTTTACAGACATGATCTATCCTCCTCCCGCAGTATGATGGGGCTAATAATTCATTTTCAACACCATTGCTTAAGAGTCATCTTCCAATTAATGCGTGAGATTTAATCTGTAATTTAACCTTGGCTCAGTGAGTGATTCAAAAACCAGCTCCTCTAATATTTTTGATACGCTACTCAGTTTGTCAAAACAGTTTTGCACCTCTAGTTCTAATACGCTGCACACGACCCAGCTAGGCAATTAATACAACTTCATGAGCATCCCAGTTACATATGTACTTCTTAGTCAAGTCCTTCTTCTTCTAACGCACCTTTTCTGACAGAAGAGAAGAATATAAAAGAGCCGGGAATAACAGACGCACAAGGTAGACAGGCCGATAGACATAACCGGAAGAAATGGGCGAGGCCTTCAAGGAATACCTCGGAAGTAAGGCAAAACCTAATCAGAGGTAAGGAATAATGAAATACGCCGGGAGAAAACGCTACAATACTAGGCAAAGTTCCACATCCAACAGTACCATTGCGGTCCCAAGTTCGTCCATTCGGAAGAACAAGAATGAATTATTACATTGGACCGCCACGCTCAGAAAACCAAACTGGTTTTCGTTGCAAATGAGCGTAAGCCATACTTTCAATTTCAATGCACGCACACCATATTTTACACGAACAGGGTAGTGACAAGGTCCAATTAACCGACAACGGTGAAGGTTTTATCACGTTCAGCTAAATATTCAGAGGGCCGATATGCTGTTCTCATCCAAGGTCTAAGCACTATTTTTAATGGTTGTCTACCGGTTAAAGGAGATTATTGATTCATTTTGACACAGAGACTGCTTTACGGCCACGATTCCAAGCCCCACCTAACGCGACACTAAACAAGGTATCGCCCTAAAGCTACAATAAACCATTCTTCTACTTTGCATTGCACCCCGCCTCACTCCATTTCATTTAGCATGCATTATCTTTTCCTCACTCTTAAGTCACTTACCCTACTTTCTCCCCTCTTATCACGGTCTTTGTTATTCGATTTCACTATAAATGCCACAATTTATTTTTTCTGCCTCTTTGAAACAATTTCCTACCTATCCATCGGATTCGCTGTAATTTCTTTCAAAATCATAAGCGGTAAAAGCGACTTGCAAAATTTTACATATTGAGTCAACTTTCGCGTGGCTGTGGAAGTAAACGATAACAGCGAATTGAAAAAAAAAGATGCAGCCATTTTAAACGTGGTGCTACGCAAAAATGATTGTTATGAAACGGATACGCCTAATAAAAGTTAACCCAAGAACTCAAAGAGAGTGAGCGAAGAGAGAAATCTACAAATTCACAAGAAGAAAATGGGAACTGATTGGACACATCTAGAGAAATGATGGTGTTCTAGACACCGAAGCTGAAGGAGACGTAGAGGGGAAGAATGACATAGGGAGGTCAAGGACGAATTACCAGAAGCAGGTGGAGGAAGGCGTCAGCGTAATGAACTACGTATGAGGGAATGTTGAGACTGGCAGGAAACAGGATGCGTATCTTGATCGGTTACGAACCAATTCCCACTCCCTTGATAATGACAACGAAATCGCTGACGTAGTCAGAAGTTGAAACATTAAATGATGAATATTCGGCTTCCGAGAAAAGTGAGTCTAAAAATTTATGGATTAAACGACGGAAAATATGCGCCTTTGTTCATAGTTTCAGGTGGGTCTTTTTTTCACTCCAGTGTGGTTCCTCGCCTGTTCATCCAGTTCATGCCAGTCTCTTGGGTAGACTCGGAATCAGGTCAGGGGATGTGTCATAAAAATCAAGAACCGAAATCTAGAAATGTTTCTTTTTCACGTTAAATCCGATTCATCTTGACACTTTGCAGGGGTGATAGCTGCTCAATGAGCTAATTTTTCTTTAGTTTTCGTTTCACTATCAAATCAAACCTTATTAAACTGCTATGCTATTATCATAAATATATACTAACTACTTACAGACTTTTTGTGAAAAATGTTTTTAAATTTTTAATTGCGAATGAGGCCATGAAAAATTATTTAACTCTATCCACCAACACATTACCAAGGGATTCGCTGAAAGATTTTATGGTCGTGTGCAGAACACCAGCCCTGGAAAGTTGGAAATACCCAGGAAAAAGTTGGTGAAGCGGCATTAGTGACGATTTGTTGATTAACATTTTTTAACCGTTCTGATCGTGAACATGGACTGGTCGCCAAGAAATAAAAACCTTGAGGTTATTTTCTCACCGTGCTACCTCCTCATTTACTGTTTTCAAACTTACACCAGTAGTTTGAGACGTGGGTTATTACCCTGGTGTCACGAGTTAAAAACTCGATTGCTCGGTAACTAAACCTTACAGATCTACTCTAACGCAGGATTCCAATTTACGCTGTAATTTTGTGAAGCTATGGGTCCTTCAGCGCCAGTGTTACATGAACCAGGTCCCCATTTCCTCTGCATTTTCATCTGTTATTGAGCCATTGTTTACTGAAATTATTTTGTTCAGCCAAGCATATTTACGCAGGAATTAGTTGAGAGTAAAAACAACATTGCCGTGGGACGTCAATCCTTAAGGAACCGGGGCACCTCATGCCATAAAAGTTTGATTACATTTCAATAATTTTATTAAGAGTACGATTAGGATTTAACACAAGTTTTTCCCGTTACAAAATATATCTTAAACTTTCTTTAGTTCACGGATAACTTGAATGTTTTGCACACATAATCACGAAAGGGTGGAAGTGAGTCGTCGCTCAGCCATAAGACTACATTCCAAACTGACTCAAAAAGGTTTTTGAACCTTTGTTCTACACACTTTTCTTCCCCTCTTCCACCATCTGGAACACACAAAAGTATGCTTCGCAGAAACGCACACGCATTAATCACTATTGACTAACCCCCTTCGTCTCGATAACCGCTTTCATTTTCAATCACTTAAGATATTAACGTAACCTAAGATCCAAGGGGCACATTGCTATGCAGGCAAAAGATAGCACTAGTTGATTAAAAGTAGTACATAGCTAGAAATGAAACATCAAGCATTATCTCAATGACTGCTGGAAATGATCAACCATCAGGCAGCGACAAGATATTTAAGTTCTATATTTTAAGCGTCTTTTTTCTACAATTGAAGCGTTCTAAACATTGTATTTTGTTTCCCCAAGCGCTATATTTTTCCCTCGACACAGTTTTTGAAAAATACGACTTACTTACCAGACTTATGTATATGATTTCGAAAATTCGAATAGTTACGGTCGGAGCCTTACAACATCGACCATCTACGAACTAAAATGCTTTTAGTAAGCAACAAATACTTCTCACCTACTTCTCAAAGTCATTCAGTCAACATTTTCGGTCCAACTGTATTTACTATCACCGAGTCGCCTCGCACAGGGAGGGTCAGGGATAATTAACGCTGGCGGGGCCGTCCCCGTTCTAGGGAAGAGGAGTGGCAGGCGACGGGTAGGCTTGTGATTATCACACTCGGGTATATTTAGACGCGCTAGTGTGAACCCTGTGGCATATCCCACCAACGCTGCTAGTCAGGGTGCCGCGATGGCAAAGGATTATTCTCGCCATATAGTATGTACTGGTGGAGAAGAACCCCTTTCAGGGTGGAAGAAATTCCATGGATTCCCATCTTCAATTTTTTTCCCGCCTCTCCGTCATTCATCCCCTAGTCCTCCCGATTGCTCGGTATCTAATTAGATTTTGTTGCTGATCATATCTTAGCTATGTACATTCCACTACCATCACTGATGTCAGTACGAAACTACAACCTCAGTTTTGTTCCCCGAGTCCTGCACGCCCGACCCCCTAACGCAAACACGTATCCTTTTTTCTACGAAGAATGTTTGAGTAAATACCCCCTGCCACACACCCCAGCGGTAGCTTGCAAGGTACTAAAAAACAAAAAACAACACAAGTGAAATCATAATGAATCTGAAAATAGTCCCACGAATTCAGAGAACACTACTCTTCCTTCAGTTGAAAATGTACGCCCAGGAGACGGTAGGTATGCCGTAAGTACAGATTGGCATATAAGTATTACTCATCTTGAATTTTAATAAAGCCATAAAAATGTACAATGAAGGGAGGATGCCCCTCCCTCCTTGGATCCACCATTGCTTCATTGGTCACTCGGCTTTTGCTTTAAGGCCCACCAACAAGAAATAAAACAGCGCAGGTTTTACAAGGCGAAATCAGACTTCACCCACAGTTCAGATCTGTGGCACGTTAAGTTTACATATTTAACATACTTTGGTTGCATTCTGCCACCTGAAATGTTCCAAAATCCAGATAAGCAGAACCTTTAAGAAGGGTTTCCCCAAATAAATCGCCCAGGAATCTCCGATTGGGAGCTTAATCGCTTTACTTTACGGTAATGATCATATAGCATGAGCCCCTTAACTTTCGTCGCCGTCAAAACAATGTTTACGTTGCTAATACGGTAACAGTGGCAATAAAACACGAGGACTTGACTAGTCTCTCTCTAGATCTGGAAAAGTTTAATAAATCTTTAATAATATTAAATTTAAGAAGTTATAAGGAAATTACGACCAGATTAGGGATGGCGATACACAAGACGTTGTAGACCTTTTTGAAAATGAAAAGGATACTAATCGGACCATTCAACTTGGATTTAAGAAATCGAAAAGTGAAAGGTTTTCTGAGGAGAATATTTCTGATCGGTGCACAGACATGGACTCTAAATAAAACTGAGGAAAAGAGGATTGAAGCTTTTGAAACAAAATGGTGGAGGCGGATGCGGAAGATTAGTTGCAAAGATATGACTAGGAAATAAGGAAATTTTGGGGGAAAAACAAGGAAAAGAAAGCACTTTTAGCGACTATAAAAAAGAAAGAAAGAGCGGAAATTGATATAACAATGTGTTAGGAGGCGATGGTTTGTTAAAGACTGCTATTGAAAGCATGGTTGAAAGAGAGAAGAAAAGGGCGATAAGAACAATAAGGTTGCTAGAAGACCTGAGAAGGGGCATGCACTTGGAAAGAAATAACGGGAGTGATAGAGGAAAGGAAAAGAAAGTAACAAATGGTTGCTGGACCTGCTAAAGAACCATACGATCTATTATGATGACTTCGCTAGGAAAAACTTCTTACATCAACGAATTTTTACTCCAACGCAGTTTTACCTCCGAGAAAGTATGCTACAGTCTAACTTGAAACTCTGAAGCGTATATTCGTTACCGTGAGCTATCATTTACCCGTGTCTTCATCCCGAGAATCTGGCAGCAACCCTAGTGACAACAGCAAGAATTAACGTTCGATTCTCCCAAAAACCTATTACACCGTAAAGGGTAAATGGAAGTAACTTTATTCAAAGATCCACGGAATGGATCAACCACGACAGCATGCAATGGTTACAGATAATTACGTATTCTCATACTCATATACTTAAATATTTAGTTATTCCTCAGCCTCTTCTCAAGCGACTTAAAAAAATCATTCGAAGACCTAAAACGAAAGCTCATTACTATTCGGTAAGCGTGCGAAGGAAAATGTTCGTGGGAAGTTTTTCGTGAGCAAAGATCACTTTCAAGACTCGAAATTTTCATGTAGTGAGCAAACCCATTCGAAAGGGAATCGTCCTAACGACAAAATTCCTTCGTTGCAACATTAGCGACAGGTTCAAAATACACGTACTATGTGTCTTTCGTTAAGCAGACTTACTTTTCCTCGTGAATTCGGAGAAATTCTCTGACGTCATATCCACATTTATTATTCAGTACGGCCCAGCCCACTTCGAACTTACACACCTTATCCACTATGCCGTACTCGTTACTACTTGAACTCGAAGAAATAAGAGCTAGGAACACTACCTCAGGGGCATCAGAAGGGCTGGCCATACAATAGGCTACGTTTTCATAGCTGCATGAACCCCTCCAGCTCCTCCCCTGGGCAGTACACTGTCTCGTAGGGTTAAAACTAAAGTATCAAGCTACTTCAAGTCCCTTTTGCCCACTCTACACTCTTTTATATTCGATTAACATTATTAAACACATTGAGCAAGGTTCACTGTCCATTATTTCGAGCAGCCATGTACGAAGTACACAACTGGTATCTACTCATAGAATTAATCAAAGTGAAGGCCGAAGTCACACATACTGTAACCCTGCCTCGTCTTAAAGTCATAAATTGTGTCCATCCCAATCAAACATATACACTTTCATTAAATAAACCCCTTCTACTGCAAATAGTAATTAGCCTTTTCGGCAACCATCTGAGGCTGACATTTTGCGAAGTAAAATAATAAACTACGCTCTAGATCAAATGAGAATAAGGTATAATAGAGGGGGAACATTTAATTTTCTGGCCGAGAATTCCAAAGTACATTTAGAAAGTGACATTGAAGACATGCCAATAAGGAGGAATTTTATTCGGAAAGGCTATTGAGAGAGGAAAGGATGAAGAGAGAAGAGGGTAAATCGGATAAAAGGAAAACCACTCGACCATTTTATCCTGTAAGCAGAGAAATGCATATTTCAGTAGTTTTTATCAGAACGTAACGTTTTACCCACATTCCATTCGTCGACAGTCCGAGGAGAGAATTATTTAATTTGCTATTCTACCGGTTAAGGTAGGTTTTGGATATACAAAGGCCATACAACGGTATAACTATATTTCCCTTACCTCTCCTAACACTACACAATCTCGTATCCAACACTACAAAAAGCCCCTCTTCAATTTTAAATTTAAATATAGTATACGCTTAATTTTTACAATCTATTCATCCTATACTTTTGATTATGGCCATTGTTTACTTGAATGTCCGGATATTCTGGGGTTAAACGTTGATCAGCGAACTTCCTTTATATCTATAACTGCTTGAATTCTACCCTGTTTGTGGCCTCATTTCCTCTGTTTCCCATCCTTAGTCAGATAGAAGCGCGGAAACAGTTTGTGGTCTGTCGTCGTCATTTCTATCAAATTTAACCACAGGCCATGGTATCACTGAGACACCAGATGTGATCGAATATAGATAGGAAGGCTTTTCGTGCCCAACTACAGAGCTCAACAACCGTCAGATTGAACGACCACCATTTGCCAGATCTATCAAAACCTAAGGAAACTTTAAAACGGGGCAGGGTTAATGCACTTGGCCAATCAATTGCGTGGCGAGTGGGGAAAGGATTTTGATATGTACGACTTTTCTCTTAAAATACCGGAACGTATCTCATATGCAAGCCTCTAAAACTCGTCGAGAAAATAAGCGGCTCATTTGATTTATACCTTTCACCTCATTTATTATTATTGGTATTCTACCGGTTAAGGTAGTTTTTGGATGGACACAGTCAATACAATTATTCAACAATATATTTAATTGTCTCTCCTGACAAAAATCACAACCTGACATCCGACACTACAATAAGTCCCTCTTCAATTCCGCATACTTACTCCCTTCATCCTATCCAACACGCCTATCCTATTCCTTCTCCTTCCTCGTTTGTCTCACACTTTCCCCTCTATCACAGTCTCCAATATCCTGCAAATGAAAATGCTCTTCATCCATCTTTCCTACCTCCCCATATCACTCCTAGCACTTCTTCGCTTGTTTTGCTTTCAGTCCACTTAACCTTTTCTATCCTTCTCGGCAACCACAGCCATTCATCTTTTAAAGAAAATAAACATTTTATCCGCTTGCGAGTGTTCGCCTGGTAAGGGGTTTTCTTTTCCTCACACAAGGTTCTCCCTTCTACAATAATGCAGGTGGGCATTTTTCTCAATTAACAAATAAACTCTGATTTTTGCGTAAATTATCCATGCCTCTACTTGTCTCAATTGCTTCCTTCGGCAAAGCACTGCATTGTTATTGGACACAGCATGGATATTTTTACTTGCAGTGACTCCCTTCTCCTTTGCCTCTCTCGGCTGAAAACTCCCTACACTATCCACGGCCCACTATTTCCAGGTGAACATCCTGTTCCAAAGGATACCTCTCTAAAGCTTCCACTGGAGATGAAGGAACTTTCCATGATATGGTCTCAAATTCTGAAGAGCAATCGTTACCGTTTACACCACACCTTCTATGGACGATAAGTATATACCAGGTTTTCACGGATTCAAAAGAAATTAAATGGCAACAGCCAAGGGCCCACGGGCCAAAACTTCTAACACCAAAATAAGAAGTTTTGAAAGGAAAATATGTCAATTAATCACCAAACAAATCACCAATGATTAACTGAAATTTGAGAGCGCGACGCAGTACTCCAGAGGGAAGCCGGGCCATAGACGCGGTCCGGATTCTATTCCGGGTAACGACTTCAGGAACCCTTGCTTTCACCCAAGTTAGCTTCGCGAATTTTCGGCAAAAACTTCCTGGTCATCCATTCACATCTCATTCTATTGACAGAATTATTTAAATGTTTATCACAACGATTTGAGAGACAAATGAAGGAACCTACAACCAGAAAAGCAGAAAAGCGTGAACTACATGACAATACACATCACAATTATTGCCGAAGTAAGGGGTTGGATACAAGTTTTAAGGTCTTCCAGTTTCTTTCAAGCTATTTAAACCAGAATCTTGAAACTTATGTTACTTTTCAATATAATCTCTATGTAGGCGTACACATTTTTGACAACGTCGACGCCATGATTCCATGACCGCCACGACGAATGTACAATAGATCCCCATGTTGCCCACTGGAAGAACCAGCTGGTCCGTAGCCGAGGCTTCTTGTATTCGGTGTTACACATCATGCAGTCTTCTTTGAACAGTCGAAACCATGAACGCAAATGTTTCACATCCATAAAACCATCACCGCATGCCTCACTCATTTGAGGATAAATTTCAATCGGTGTCAAACCACAGAAGTGGGGAAAACATATCGTTACACGCTATTCTTGTAAACCAAACGATGGTATTTTAAGTATCTAAAACGCCTTCCACTCCATACACAGGTGTGTGAATCATGTGAATGTTGAAGCTAACTATGGCTAGTATTCATAAAGATTGCCAACGTATCTTATTCTATACCACATTTAAATCTCTAAAACCCAAAAAAGTTAGTTGATCTTAGAATTTGAACGCACCTCGTAAATATTTCCTTATTTTTTTTCATGTTTACTACTTAGTTTGTATTACCTACCTATCCATTGCATTAATTATTTTCGGTAACCGGCCTTTGCACCTTAGTGCATATTTACCTCCTTTCCAGCGAATAATGTTGCAATTTTTTTGCTTAACAACCTACTTTTAGGGCAAATTTGCAAATCTACGGGATTACACTTACGATACTTTCACTGCTTTCTCGAATGCTTTTCTACTTTCAATTTTTTCCCAGCTCAAACGAACCGAGCGACAAATGCCGCTCAATTTATCATTCCCATGTTTTCGATAACCCGTTCGCGAAAGACAAGGCTACAACGTGGACTGATTGTGAGGTAAAACGACACTGAAAACGCACGCTAGGCTGAGCCAATACAGTTCGAAATGGTGCCAGAAAAGGGCCCATGCATAAATTGCCACTGGACGTGAAAAATATTCCACCGATAATTGATTGGGGGGAGGTGGCGGGTAAAGAGAGGGCTTGGTGAAAGGGGTAAAACCGTCGGAAGCAATCTTGCTTTAGCCACGGTGAGAGGGGGGGAGTGGAGTAAAGTGGGGGCGGGGGGGTGGTCGCTCGATACTCCCCGCACATGTGAACATACATGCGGGTCGATGAACGTGCCCCCCCCCCCCAGAATAAACTCGTGCAATTGGCGAATTTGAACATCGCGCTGAGTACCGCGGAATTACTTGTAACCTATACATTTTTATCGAATCGACTCAACTTGGAAGGTTAAGGGCATCGACGTAATTCTACAGTGACAGTAATTACAAAAACGGATTAAAAATTCTTCTAGAATGAAAGTAACTATTGCTAAGCGAACATAAATTGATAAGTTTACAGTAATCGATGAACTGTGATCGAATCAAAAAACAAATTGACTCAACTTGGAAGGCTGTATGCCCACACTTCCAAAGCCGTCATCGAGATGATTTTGCAGTGGCAGCAATGAAAAAAAAGAACTCCAAGAAACAAACTATTATTATTTGAAACTACTATTATGCGATCATAAATGGATAGATTAAATAAAGTTCAAGGAAAACTAAACAGGGAAATTACGCCGTTTACCCTTTGAGGTTAGTAAGGTGCGTTAGATATGGTCGAAATAATTGATTTACTTGGATAGCGGGGATCGAATTGGTGCAGTGGCTAACGTACTCGCTTCCCACCCATAGGAACCAGGTTCGAATCCTGTAGATGGAGATCTGGAGATATTTTCAGTGGTATCCCGATCCCTACTTGAGGTGCTTCGTGGAGAGCACTTTGAGTGAGTACGCCGTCCGTCGGATGGGATGTTATACTCCGGACCCCTTGGCGCCTTTCGTTAGGAGTAGGCTGATGTCGACGCCGGGATTCTCTTCACCCTTCCTCCTTTCCTGTTCATCTCTGATGGCGCGAAAGACCTCAGCCTCTACATCTACTACGAGAACTACTCTGTACTTAAGCGGCCTCTCGGGCAGTCTTCAGACGTATCGAAACAGTCCATGATCGTTTTAAACTCGTCAAGGATTGAGTATGAATCACTAAAATCTTCAATCTTCCACGCAGACCACTAGATGACTCACCTCCGTCAGCATTCACTGTTAAAATTGAATAGTTAAAAAAGTCGATCCATCGAAATCGTGATTTATATGGATTGAGATGCAAATCGCCTCAATTGTCTCAAATTGCGCATCATCGTACACAACACAAAATCGTAAATTTATTTGGCGCACCCGTGCAGAACCTCCTTTAAATAATTCATGTAAGATAATTATGTTTATGATAGAATTGAGGGTGCTGAGGGAGCGAGGGAGGGTAGGGGAAAGAATTTTCATTCAAGGCAGCATACAGGGAGGTGGAAAGA
Source organism: Hetaerina americana (assembly GCF_022747635.1). Classification (NCBI taxonomy): domain Eukaryota; kingdom Metazoa; phylum Arthropoda; class Insecta; order Odonata; family Calopterygidae; genus Hetaerina; species Hetaerina americana. Next base: position 33,722,653 of record NW_027287538.1, read on the forward strand.
ACAGAGCATAACAATTTAGTGAATGCAAGTAGTTTCTCCGTTAAAGATTCATTAGAAGTGTGAAGTTTTTTTAGAAGACCATGTAATCGATGGCTATCGAAAACCAACCTTAGACAGGTAGACCCCTAACTTTTATAACTACAGACTAACAATACAACTGAACCAAAATTTCAACTTATTTTCTTTCTTAATACTTGACTCACGGGTATTATTTTATTTATATCATAACGGAGCACGCTCACGGAAAGTATTTGGGACACACACGGGAGAAAGCGTTAATTGAGGAATTATTTTAGGTTCAAAAGAAGGTTCGCTGGCGTTGTGACAAAAATATTGCGAGAAGAAAGTGTAACGGGATTACTTTAGGAAATAGGATAGACCCTTCGGTCACCAAGGGGAACAGGGAGAAACTAAGGTAATTAGAAATATATAGTACCCTTCAGTTTAAATCTGGCTCCGAGGGAACTGTGGAGACCAAGCACACACGCCCACCCATTTGACCACCCGGTCGAAATAAGGAGAAACGTGGACCCCAGAATGCTCTTCCCTCGCGCTATTCGCGGTGGGCACAAAACTAAGATTACACACCGCGAATATTGATTAAACAATCTGGTCATCAACTGCCATTATCATCTACGCCATTTATGTTTGAAATACATGATCGTGCATAGCGAAAAATTGAGTACTTTCAATCGAAGTTAAATAGAAATTAATATTTAAACACAGGGTGACTCACGGCTTCACTGGAGAATTCTGACACTTTTATTTAAGATTTAGGCGGCAGAGAAGGCTCGGAGGTTAAAAAAAATTATCCACTAGGGAATTTCAATCCGAAAATAAGTAACTGACGACTGAACGCACGTTGAAATAAAATTCCATTTCCAAAAATAAATACTAGATCTAATCGTATGCCTATCTACACAATCTCACAGATCGTCAGGAAGGCATGTTCTGCTGGCAACGAAAGGAATATCCCTTTTCCTAAAATGAGATAAGCAGCCTTTCCCGACGGAATTACTTATGCGGTCAATACAATCAACATCCAAAAATGTACGAACCTTACCTTCAAGGACAGAGATCAATAATTCCTTATTACCCAATCCAAATTATCTGAGGCCTCTCTTTAGAGTTTGGCTTAGTTATTCATTAGTGCTCTGTCACGTGACAGACCCTTAAATTTTAATTACCCGTTTTCCAATTCCGCTCGTATCCTCGACCAATGCTTTCTATTTTTTCCCTCGATTTCAGGTTAAATTTACATCTGAACATTTACCTTTCGCTAAAGCCGCTCTGATTTCCTAATACTTCCTCCACCTGGTATGAATTCGGGATAGTAATCCTTCGACAGTATGCGCCATTCCCTCCCTATATTCACAATTATTTCTCCCTTTTCCTCTAATCTACTTAATAGATCTTTGATCTTCTACTTCGAACTTTCCACCCCATTCTCTCATGCCGTCTCCATAACAACACCTCTATTCATCCACAGGTCAGTTTCTCATATATACAAGTCTAGTGAATAGAGTCCAAATTTAGCATAAAACTTTTAAATTCGCATTTTGTGAAATTTCGTGCTTCAGAAGTCACAACAGTACGCAGAATTCTTCGGTAAAAATTACACAGACTTTTAAACTGAATTGTTGCTATGAGATACTGGCTATAGACATTTAAATCGAGGATTACGTAGCATGCTGAAACAAACAAGGGGTTATCTAGAAGAAGCTTCCGGCGGTATTGTGTCATCAGTACCATAGTGGGAGATTTAATACGCGTTTCGTTTTCCCCGAAACACAAGTGTGGATACACATCTATCTCACATTTACCACTATCACAAGTGCTACTTCTTAACTTTGAGATATGTCATGCGGGCGTAAGGACGAAGGTACCATGGAATTAGCCTTTAATGTTACGTAATTAAGAGAATAATTTAGATTTAGTGAAAGGAAAGCAATGGTAAACATTTTTGCCGTGCACACGCTCGACTTTACTGCAATAAAAAAGTATGAAAGACCGTACGCTTATGGCTATTAGTGCCAGAGTCGAAGTCTCTCTATACTGAATGGTCTAATCTGCAGATATTACGCGGAATCTGAACCCTAATACAAAAAACTTCGTAAGTCGCCGTAACAACGTGATGCGGGGGTGTTAGGGCGCCCACCGTTATTTTTATTTTTAAGAGTGCACTTTTATTATTTTAGGTGCCATGTAAGTTTTTCGAGTACACAAAAACTAATCAACTAAACGCACATTTCTAAGCATCAGCCAGCACAATTTAATGTGACAACTCAGACCACAATAAACCCTTCTTGACTTTTCGCATACTTCCTGCCTTCCTTCCTTCCGTCCAACATGCCTATTCTTTTCCTCCTCCAACTAGCTTGCCTAACATTCTCCCAACTTAAATATATAAATATATACGTCCACACACACAAGCACACGTACACACATGCCCATGTACAGCATGAAATACCCGCCGAGTTCGAGTTAAGTGTTCAATTTTGAATCACTTTGGAATTATATCCTTAGACTCGCAAAAACTCGAATGTATAGACTGCCGGACGTGCTTCATCTGTGACTACATGGTTCCTATTGTATTCCTCAAATAATCTCGTCACGTTTACTTATCGTTATGACATTCAGGCCTGCTGTAGTCATTTGCCGCCTGGTAGCATGGCTGCTAAGGTTCTGGATGTCTATGTATTTTCCAGTTTATCCCGAGGATAATTAAGTTTTCCACGTAAAGGCTTCATCAGGTCATATTAATCCGATATCAATCAGCACGAGAAAGCTCCAACTACGTATAAATCCGATTCATCAACGAGTTCATATGACTATCGTTTATGCTAGGGCCATAAACGTGAGGCCAGCCCTGGGGCATGTAGAGTATAATGCGATATAAACGGGGCCAAGAGGCGCTGGATTATTAAGAAACTAGTCTATCAACACTTAGGAAACATCGCGTCAAATGACGAATTTTAAAGCATTTATGTTCAAAAACCTCAAGTCGGATCCATGAATTTCCGCGACTCAACTCGCAAAGCAGGCAAAATACAAAGAGCAAACAAATATATTGAAGTCGATTAACCCTTCGGCCACACTTTCATTGCATTGCACCCCTATGGGATACATACCTCTGTCATCAAAACACCTTCAAGACCACCACCACCACCTTCGCAAATGCTGTATGAAGACAAACGACCGATTATACAGGAGCCCGTTAAACTGGAGCGCCTCTCGTAAATGAGAACAGGGACACGGGGTGCAAGGTAAGACTTAAGGGGAGAATGTTAAAGATATTATTCGGCGCATCCCTGGATTATTCTCGCCCGAGGACTCTCGACGGAAGCCGAATAAACGCGGGAACAGTCGAGAGAGAGAGGAAGAATAATGGACGAATACATAAACAGCGCCGAGCTTTTCGCGGAATAAAAAGAGTGCCCTGTCGTAATTAACAATTGTACTACACACAAACACACCCATGGACACACTCACGCCCACATGGCCGCTAGAGAGCGCCTCTGGCGATCAGTTGTGTAATCGGGGGGGGGGGAGGTGGGATGGGCACCCTCCGGGGTGGAGAGAGAATTATAACGATCGCGGCAGCGTAACAAGGACGAGGTCACCCACACATTGCCAAGGACACGTAATAAGTAGAGGGGGGCCGACCCCCTTCTCCTCCCAAACCCCCACCACCACACTTTCTTCTTCCTCGCCCTCCCCTCCCATTATCTACCCATCCTACAACAACCAGCCGCAACTCCCTCTCTCTGTGTCAGAGTAGGTAACCAAACGAGTCACGTGAAGCGAGAAGTAAGGAAGGAGGCATACGGGGCGGGAGTTGAGGGGGGAATGATTCCGCGAGATTCGCGTACCGTGATCGCCAGGCATAAGCGTTTGGAACGAGAGCGGGACGGGCCAAGTTGAATCGCGGACCCCCCCGTGACGACCACGAGGGAAGTGCGGAGACTCGAAGTAGATGAGATCCCCCGACCCCTATCCTCGGTCATTTAAAATTGTTATTTTTGTATCACCATTAGCACCCCACCAAATAGAAGAGCATAGGCCAATAAGTCTTCCCATCGGAAAAAAACAACTACCAACGTCAAATAGTACAGGTCTATGGATAAAGAAGTTTCCCATTAAACTTCTAATCGGATTTAACCTTAATACGACCATGAGACCTGAAGGATAGATGCAGCTGAAAAAATGAGGGATGCCAACATGATACTACAGAAGGATGGTGATTAAAATTGATTGATCACGTAGCAACATAAGAAGTATGCACTTCCGAGGAGAGAAGGCAATGGAGGGCACTAAAAAGAAGAAGGGGGAAATAATTGGACATATCCTCCGGCACGATAGTTTACCGAAGACCATAATTGGAAGGAACCGCAGAGGAGTGGCATTACTGAGGGAGGCAAACTATGAATTATGGCGAGAAGTAGGCGATTTCCAGACGACAGCGCGAGGAACTATCAAGGTAGGAAGACATTGGCAAGGAACGAGATAGCCCGATAGAAAAATGATACTTTGTTTCAGCGGGACAAAGATAAATGCGCAAATGATTCTCCACTTACGTATAATTTATCCTGTGGAATCAAGCATTTGACGTACTAAGCACATGTTAAGTCCTAGCAAGAAGGAAGTTAATGGATACATTTTAATTCCGTAACTTTTTAATTTAAGTCCGCGAGTACATTTCTATCTAAGGTAAAATATATTTGATTTTACTTCAGGGTAATTTAGTTTATTGACGTAATTTAAATACGTTAACTACTAAAAATAAATACTTTTACAAGTAGTGCGGAATGAAGCATATTCTACTGGTAGATCATCTATCGAAGATATGTTTTTAACCATCCGAGCGAAATATTTACCATGGCGCTCTCCTCTTTGAAACGTTAAACTTCCAAGCCCTGCTAAACATAACACTACCCTAGCCACTTGAATCACTCTGAATCATTCTTCAATTCCAAACCTACCCTACTCACCCAATCATGCCTTCTAAAATGTATTTTATGTCCCTCGCTTAGCCAAGATTCTCTCCTCCAACGAAAGTCTTCAGCATTTTCTTTTAACATTACCTCCATTAAATTTCCCTGACATCTTCAAATATCTCCCAAAAACATCCATATGAAACGGAAATGAAAATCCTTCTACGCCACCTGCGATTTTCGCGTAGAAATTACCGCCATTTCAGTCAGGCAACACAAACTCTTCCCTAAGAATCATAATCCATTTTTTTGCCTTTCTGTTGTGGAATGAAGGAGGGTGGGGACCTAAGACATCCATGGTAGATTTTCAGAATATAAGAATTCATTAGACATAAAGACTACTGAGATGTGTAGTACGGGATCAATGAGAGAAATATGCCATGGAGATTAGTCAGGTGGAAACGAAAGAAGTGAGATTCTCAAGCGTTAGGAATTCTTAACATTAAAGCAAGAGGATAATAATTAGTTAAAATAGTTATTGGGGGCCGTCCAAAATCTTTCTTTATTACTCTCTACATATCACATATTATGACTGTTGCGTACAGGTAATAGTTACAATAAAAATGTAATACATTTCTGCATAAATAAAATCACAAGTCGAATGGGATATTTGATGACAAGTCTTCAAATAACAGAAATTTTATCTAATGAGTTCCCACATTAAAAATTGTAACTATTAGCATTAGTTTGTAAGACTATACTAATTACCAAAGCCATATGCCACCCACCTAGGTGGCCTAAATATGTTTTTTCCTGGCAGTATTACCATCGCAAAGAACTCAATTTTAAAAAGAAAACCAAACTGGATCCTACCAGAGAGTCAACTTTTACTCTAGTCTAATTTCATGTTTAACGTAAGGTTACTGAAATACTTTGAAGGGTTGTTTTTCCCTCTAAAATTAATGTACGAAATTCTGCTATCCTCGAATATAACAGCCGAGGAATTACTAGCTCGTTCCTAGGAAAGTAAAAGCTTAAAAAAATGACATCGAGATGTCTGGGACGGAAATGAAATTCAAAATGAAGAATTTTTATGACTATACACAGAGTTACTAGTGAAGAACTACATCGTTGGGTGAGTGAAAGGAGAAGCCTATGAAAGACACCACAAGGAGAGTGAGAAGCTAATTGGACACACCCTGGGGCGAGAAAGTTTTCTCAGTGAGAGGGGAAGAATCAGAGGAAGGCCAAGGATGAATTACGAGAGAAGCTGGTGACGAGAGATTTCAGTACGAGGAAGTATTAGGAAAGGAAAAGATTGACAGGTAACCGGATAGCTAGGAGAACAGCTCCGGACCATCTTTGCACTGATATAACGATGAATTCACCGATCACGTGGGAATATCATATGAACGTGTGCCACAGGCACCATGTTCGACGCTGAAATACATAATTACGTGGAGCTTCCTTGAGCATGATCTCCCGAAAGTATTGCTTCTTATACCAATATACCTTCCAGGCAGCACGGCTGAGCGATATTCATTTTCCAGTATCGACCGTCGATACAAGAGAAATATCGAGCTGGCGACGATATCTCGGCGCAAAAAATATATGCATATACATATATTAGCACAACGTCTTTTGTGTACAAGGCTACATTAAAAGAAACATGACAGCAAAGGTGAATGATTTTTACGCTCTGAAGTTATCGCATTTACAGGGATAGAATCTCCCATGCCGTAACGTGAAAGTTTCCCGCAACACTCTCTTCCGTATGAGCTACATATCGACTTTTATCACCCATATCGTAATAATGATGACATTTTCATTAAATTTATCCAGACCTATCTACCGAATCGATGCAAAAGAAACTAGTCGACTTGGCGGCAATCTATCGTCTTGTCGCACGCAAGCCCCATGGTGTAGTGAATGGATAATAATATGGGACGTTTTTAAAGGCGAAGGATCGAAGCGCCTTCGTCTCGTAAGGAAACGACAAGGAAGGAAAGGGCGAGTTAACAGGGGGAGGGAGGACGCCCTCCCCTCACCCCCACTCAACTGCCGCATGACTGCGCTTCCAACCCATACCTCCCCATATTCTCCCGCCCCTCCATAACTTTCAAAGGCTCTCAATAAATACTTTCCGCTTACACGGGAGTTGGAGAGGACGGCGCTTCACCCACATTCTGTAGCGATTCCCTCCGTTTCGATTTTGTTTTTAACCTCACTTGGGACGGGACCATGGCGATCCGTTGCCCCGGCAACACCTGTTCGACTCCCGGCGATGGGAAATCCGCCATGAGATCCTCCGTAGTCCTCCTCCGGCAGAGCGGTGCGTACGAATGCTTCAAGGCCGGAGCTTCGTTTATGCAGGGCAGATTAAAGGCACGAAAGATCCTCTGATTAGTGGTTCCAGTGGGGTGGGCAAGAATTTTCCAAGAGGATGGAGGGGGGGTAATATATTCTCGATTCGAATTGTCTGCTACGCGGGGGATTTTTTTAAATCTCTACCCTTAAGTTATATACTACATTTCTCTACCAGGGTGTGAGGCAGTTAATGATTTCCCACGAGGAGTAAATAGTTTCGATATGTATGCTTAATTAGTCAATAATAATCGGATAAAACTTTTTCAATCTCCCACGCAATTCCGTTTTTCAACATATTTTCCATTAACCTCAAAGGAGAAAAATGTAAGAACTCCTAGGTCATGGAAGCCATTTAAATGTATGTCACGGACGCTAAGATGCGATATGTGCGTAGCATAGCTACATGATTGGATGTGGGCTTAGCCTTAGTGTACAAGTATTACATTATGTCTTAGTATTAGTGGGCTCTTTGGTAACTTTACGAAGGGTGGACAGTCAAGCAGAAGCGTCCGCACCTGGGGAATAATCTTGCAATATCACCGTCAATTGGCTCACACAAGACAAGCGCGTTTGGGCCGATCTTGCCGTCTCTGGGCTAGTCGAGTTTGATCTATAACTCGATCTCTGTGCTGAAATAAGACTTAAGCGACAGGCAAACGAGAATGCAAGCTGGGAACATATTTTTTTGATAATTCTTAATTTTGTGGTCAATATATTTTAAGGTGGAAAGATTTATCACCAATACCAAACGCCTGGAAAGCAGCAGAAATTTCAGGTTAGATAAAGCAAATGAGTAAACTTTCACCATTTATTTATTAAGACGAAACGTGTTTCGACCCTTAAATTCCATCATCAAGTGTATTGAAAGCGAAATTTGATGATAACGCGACACCTAGTGATAATTTTCAGCCCATCAACGTCTAATGACGATGTTTTTTTCATCAGTCCACATAACCCAGGAATTTCACAAAATCAAGGCCTCCACAATTAAATTTTTTACACTTTATACCTTTTGTCTCATTAGAGAAAATTGCAGACATTTCATACGAGGCGGCACACAAACCAAAGCCCAATAAAATGCATAACAGCAAGCATTCTTCGCTCGACAGCGAGTCATTACGAGAAATGTAACGCCTCGTGAGACCCTCTTCCCATCCTTATCGCTCTTGAGGCTTAAGCGTCACACGCTCAGGGTACGCGAGCAATGAAAAATGCGTGCCAATTCATAAGATAGTTTGAAACTGAAACTTAGAAAATTTTTTACTCCCATCAGCTCGCCGCCTAAATCAACAATGATCTCGGAGATTCTTCGTCCTTTCGGAATTGCCATTTTTATCGACGGACACACACAGCGCGTGTCCAAGTTCATTGGTAAACGAGCCGGCTTCGTCATAATGCGGTTTTTTACCTCCACACCAAAAAATGAAACATTTTCGAGCATAGAGCTCAACATAAGAGCCCAGGGAGATATTCTCTCCAGTTTAAAAACACCCTCTGACAGTTGAGTAGAATATGATTAAACAGAAACCTAGTGCAACCTCTACGGATACCGAGTCGACTTACGTGGCGGATAAATACACGTATTTCCATGGAGTAAAGACATATACGTACTTTCTTTTTTCTATGGTAACCACTCTTCGAATGGTAATATTTGCTCTTTAAAGTAGAGAAATAATATTTATTTACTTTATTATATTAAAAAATGCCTGTTTTTCCCATTCCAAATTAAATGGGCCTTCGATCCGCAGGGATCTTACGGAATACCTTTCGAAGATTATCAAGCGAATATCTCCGAATGATTATTACCACTAACCCCCGGCTGATTTCGCTGAAAATCCTACTCTGCAGTTGTCCCATCAGACTATCAATAAAAATGGTTCGTTCAATGGCAGTAATTCTAAAAGAGCCGTTTATAATATTACATTTCTCTCTTAAATGATCATGCAGCATTCAAGTTTGATCTGATGGTGATTTAAATTTGTTCAAGTGGAAGTCGAAAATTTAGTGAAACACATCAATAATAATCGATCCGTAGCAAAACCACGAAATTGAATTGGTCAATACTAACTAGTGGGGTTTTCATATCGATCTCCACATACCATTTTGGAAATGTTTAGCTAACCATGATTTTAGTCTTATACCATTCTCTCGTAACTCCTTGCGCCGACATTTTCCATTTCCTGCTTCTCGTAGTTCATCCTCGGCTTTCCACTTAAACTCCTTCCCTCCGTGTTTTCCTCATCACGATCTTCAGTAAACTGTCTTACCTCACGATGTGTCCTATTCATTCCCCTCTCCTTCCAGTAAATATCCTCCATAGGCTTCTCTCTTCACCCACTCTTAGAAGTACTTCTTCATTTGCTATTCTGTCCATTCGTTTGGTTTTCAGCATTCTCTGTAGCACCACATTTCTTAAGTCTCAAATTTTCTTTTCTCCGTTACTCCTATCGCCCGAGCATCACATAGGTAGAAAAGACTCAATTTATGCTAGCAACACTTAGCAAATTTTAACTTTAACACTTATCAAACTTAACACTCTCGGCTATTCCAGTGCTGTCTGCAGTTAGCTTATTTTTGCATAAAGTCTTATTCGCCATTCCTATACTAATAACTATTTTCTTCTTTCCCGAACATAAATTCAGAAAAAAACATCCAAAGATATTCACATCAACGATGATAATCGCACGTGTCAACTAATCTTATTTGCCTCTATCTACACTCGTGTGAAAAGCGGTGTTAATTCGCATACCAAATTTGCCACGTGAATACCCACTATCTCTCCATCCAGTACGATATGGCAGATACTATCGGACGGAGAGGGAGATGAAAATTTGTTTGCGGGAAGAATCGAAGCATAACCGATAAGGTTTAATTGGATAGGGGCCCTGCTTACGCCCCTGACCCGGACGACATTGATATAGTCGACTTAGACGCAAAGATACTCATAGTATTGATATTGTATAATGGACCAGATTCAGAACCACAACGCCTCCTTATCGTTCAGAAATAGACACAGCGTACCCACAAACTGAAGGGGTTCGTCTCTTTAAGTATTCTTGCAAATGGAGGTTGGGGTAACAGGAGTAGGAAATGGTAGATGAATTAAGGACTGTTCCTTACGTCGAAGAACTCGGGAATCATCGCGCGTGTTGTTGCGCGGACCCCCCTGAATATCCCATCCACTGAAACAGCTTCGCTCGAGACGGATAGAACATCCTAACGGTGAAAGCCGCGAACGCAATAGCACATGGCACGAGGGACATCCACGGGATGCGACTCAGAAGCCAACTATGTCGTGCGATGAAGGATGTCAGCATACGTGCATTGCGCAACACGGTTAACTATGGAATAGCAGCGAATATTTTCACACTTGCCGTCAATGGAAAAGGGCCGAAGAAAGATGCAACAGCAGCGTACCCAGGAATTAATCCTTGTGAGGACGCATTATGTGCGTTCGGTGGGGCATATGAGTGTGAGGCACTCCTTAATCCCAGGATCCAATGCAAAGACGAGACGTAAAGCTCCACCATAAGTCTGAAATAAGAGCACTTTGATGTCAAGCTTTTCACCATGGACGTCGAGCTGAGATGGTGTTCATATGGCGCACGTGGTTTTTAAACCAGAAAAAAGAAACCTACTCAGGAATTCTTTTTTATAGCCCCATTCCTTTGCAATGCCACTGGTCTCCGTCCTTGTATCTATTAAAATCATTTAACTGGAGGAGTACTTTGCCATATACTATTATCTTGTCATGATCATAGACGGTACAATGGAAAACAAGCATTAGAACCAAGAACAAGTAATGCTTCCGAATACAATCACTCTTTTGCTGTCGCCACATATTCAATAATGGAAAAAATAGTGCAGTCATCTTTTATCCAGGCGGTTCACTTCAATTATTATCACCAGTGACGTGAATATTTTCTCGCATGCTATACTAACTCGTTGTGTTATGGAGTGGATATAATACTCTCCACAAGTATTTCTTTAGCACAAAAACAACTCAATCACGTCATTTTGCCGTTTTCTCACTCAACTCCTGCCCTCCTTGTTATTTTTTTGACACCAACTTATAAACGTTTGGTGTCGCACTGTCAGTGACAACGTCATCCCACAACTCTTGGCACCAATTCGTTTGGCGCTGCATCAAAAATACGTAGGAATAGGCCTTGGGGCTATTATCTCACTTTTTCCCCTAGTCAGAAGTGTGTAGGAATTCGGGAGGACGTCATACTCGACTCTGAAATAATAGGTATCTACGTGACGGGAGACATGACCAAACCACGGCCTCGAACCCGGATGGCAAGACTGAGAGTCGAGGGTCGGGTTCACCAAATTATAAGCCCAAAGGCGCGGGAAATACACACGGGTTAGACGGGACGGTTCGTTTCCTTGTACCGCCTGAGGATTCACAGAAATTTCCGACACCCGGAGCGTTTTGGAAAATCCATAAATAAGCAATCCGGTCAAGTCAAGGGTGTCACCCGAGGCATCATCCGGCTTTGAACCCTGGATCATGCAACACACCGCCCAATATGCTACCATGGCAACATCCTCCTTATGCATCAAAACGTCAATCTAACGCAATTTTCATTTTTTAACTCGAACAAATTCCGTAATCAAAACTTTCTTCGTTGGGTGAACAAACAATTTGCGGCAACGCTGGCTTGTGTCTTGTAACAGAGCAGATTTAACACCACGGGCTTGTTTCTTTACCGAGGAGAAGTGTGAACAATAACTCAAACTCGTTCATACTGGCGGTCTGGCACACCGTGCCAACATGATGCAGGGAGAAAGCTGAAATTCCGGTGTACACGAATCCAGAGATGTCCTCATTTACGAGAACAGAAACGCATGCATCCAAAAACACGCGAGAGCAAAAGTGCATGTTTGGTTGTTTGCGTACGACTGAGTGGATATGCTCAGGAGTGAAGACGCCTCTGCCGGACCTGCGTATACAGTACGTATTTTTAAAGTTTTCCATGCGGCGAACGAAAACAAGTTGTCTGATGGAGGAACTAAACGAGTTCGCATTATTGTATATAAAATAATTTACACTGAATTAACATGGTTATTAAGTAAATGTTTCTCGGAATGCGAAAAACTTACTCAGTGGAGAAAAAATCATTCCTAAAGACCGGGATTCGAACTCAGATGCCCGATTTCCGTCCAGTCCTTTCTCCAAGCTGGGCTACCGAGGCGTTCTCGTACATCGCGAATTTACAAGCGCTTTAAACCAACAAGATGTTCTGACGAATTATCATGCATTAAACGTCACGAAGAAACCATAGTAGTGCGAAAACGCCACTGCTCACGAGGTTAATGCTAAGGCTACACAATAATCCACAATCTGCCGCAAGGGCGTGTGGCGGAGGGTGTTAAGGTACATGCGCAGATACTAGTTCAATAAATATATATGAATAGTATATGATCGCTCATACACACATGCGTGCCTAAATATATATAAGGCTATTCTGGGCATGTTCGACTTAATAGTTCAATTTTGCTTTTAAAATAAAAATATTCAGGTGCTTGGATTTGATTTTGCTACGATTGCAATACGCCCACATCTACACCATACCCCGCAAACCGCCCCAAGGGCATGAGGCGGGAGGTGTATTGCAATGAGGGGAGGAGAACTGGTATACTGTTTAATCACGTACGTATTTGTACGGTACAAATGATTCTGTTCAGTTTTCAATAAAATTTCATTGGAAATGGAAAACACAATCATCGTATTTTTCACCATGTGACGGCCAATTCGGTTATCTGAACATTGGTGCTTGATCCTCTCGGATAAATTCAAATCAACTACGGGGAATGCAGCAATAATAACTTAAAGCGGAGTAAACTACGGGCTTACACGGACAAATGCGAGTAATATTCGCGCTGTAAAAAAAGGCCTCGTCTAGAGAGGGATTCAAAACTGTGCCCCTATCTACGACAAATTGGTGGCATTATATTCATAGTCTACAATTTAAGGTAGGTTTTGGATGGACACAGCACTGATCTGATTGGTTGATTTTGCTTACAAAAAGATTCACGAAGCGTTGGTCTGCAGGCCAACAAATAAACATTAAAAAGCTAAAATAAATAATGAAATGAAGAGCTACACTATGCATTCTTACACTGAAATATTATTTCCTTCCTCGTCCAACAGAAACCTTTCCTTAGCCTCGTCCAACAGGAACACCCCGACTTCCCACTACATTAAACTGTACTTCAATTCTGCATATCTCCTTCCTCCCTCCATTCCGTCCAATAGGACTATCCTTTTCCTACCCCCACCTCGAATATACAGAGGAGGTGAAACAACCAGCGGAAGTGAAGAGGGTCAGTCACTCTTGGGGTGGCAGCAATATTTAAACTAAAATGTAGGAAGAGACGTAGTGAAAATTGAATAGGTGAGTGATAGAATATCATGAGTAGAAACAAAAGCTGAACCAAAAGATTTGTTCATTATTCAGGTTTACAGGCCAACAAATAAACATTAAATCTACAATAAATCACGAAATGAAGAACACTATTGCATTCTTCCACTGAAATATTACATAGATAAAACTAGTTCCAACACACAGGCGTCTAGTCTAGACGCAAATAGTCATACAATACTACAATTTCAGTGGAAGAATAAGTGTTATTCGCTTTAACATAACCGAGCCGACAGCTTTAAATAGAATAATTTGACAGTTCAGCTTATTCTCCAATTGCCACACCCGAAACTACACGCTTCGTTCGTAACGCTAACATAGTAATTCTGAATCAGGCGAAGTTATATCTCAAATTGTTCATAACGTAACGCATAGCATCTCTCATCTTTTTCTGTACTGAAGATGATGTAGTTCATCAACACATGGTAGGTAAATTTTATTTTAGCCGGAAAATGTTATCATTAGGTCATTAACAAATCTTTCAATTCCACCATATCACGTCTGTAACTACGCAATCGTAAACCCATGGTGTTCGGCCGGAATAATATTTTGACGTTTCAACGATGAAGACACCAGCACTTCGCTCCACCGTTAAAAATTAAATGCGGGAGAAACGGAAGATGGATGATCGGAGCATATTGTCGTAGCAAGCGCCGGCACAAACATCTATCTCCCTTGACCTGGGCCTCTTGTGTCGGAATTGCCCTCGGACCGTGGAGAGTCGCGCCCTCCTCTCCCGGCGGCCAAGGTCGCTCTCGGAACCATCCCCGGAATGCGGAGGAGACGTCACAATGGGATAAAATGGACGCTCCGGAAGACTGTCCACCGTCGGGAAGATCGAAAGTGTAATGGATCAGATCGATTCTCCAAGTTACTTAATGTCGCTAGAAATATATCCAATTACGCTCTAATCAAATCCTATAGCAATGAAATTTTGGAGGAGAAGGCGGAAAGATGATAGCAAACTGGATCGAAATCCATGGAACCATATAGTAAAGGTTGAGAACTTATACTCTGTTTCCGGCGTTTCGTTTTCCACTGGGATAAACCACCCCGGAATTGTCATTGGTCAGACTGAATAGAGACCTATCAGCCGGTATTGACGTAATACGCTTGTACAAAGCGATCTCGAATCCGCGACCTTTGGTTCGTGTGGGGAGGGCGCGCTAGTCACTCGACTACGTAGAATTGCGAGAACAATGACTAAGACTGACACAAGGTCGTTATTTCAGCATATCGATACGGGTAATTCTAATAAATTGATACATCAGGTGACCAATAATTACCATCGATATGGCAGCATACGATATGGACGATTTTGAAAATGTGAACATAGTCGACAATAAGTGTCCTATTTTTAATTCACACGAAGGATAGGACATATGACATCTTTCTATGTGGTGAAAATAGAAATGCTATCCCAGCAGTTTATGACCATATCATCAACATTCAACATAAACAATATTTAAGCATTAGCTCGTTTTTCCCGATGTTTATCGAGGCGGTATCGACATTTATCTTCATATACGTTTGATAATGCGATCCGAGAATCTCACGACCGAAACACACCTGACCATCCAAGCCGCATAACCATCGACATGACACGCATTGTCGTTTAGTGCCTTTCCTGGGAGTGAAATACAAGAATGGACCCGAGGCTTGAAAATTTCCTATTTATAATGTGTGTGGCTGATAAATTTCAAGAATAAGTGTAATATATGGGATAGGACAGGTAGAAATGCTCAAATCCAACGCTAAGAAAACACCAAGTGTATTTGGGAACCATACCATAAGAGAAGCAAACTTAGAGGAAAAAAATAACCCACAAGAAAACTTGATAAATTGAGAGAGAGAAATATAATTAACGGAATTGTGGATTTTGAAAGTTTTTAAGAAAAAGAAAATGTTCCGTAAGTGGGAAAGAGGAAGGAATAAAATATACACAGTCACGATGCGTGTGCATCTTCAACTTAAAAAAGTGTTTATTGCAAATAGTTTCGACGCTTTGTTGCGCTCCGATGCATATCCTCGGTTGCGCTCTTTACCTGTGTCCAGATTCTCCCAGAAGTTGGGCCCTTTTGGGTGTGTGAGTGTGTGTTTCTTGAGTGCTTGTGTGTGTGATTGGTCTGTGCCAGTCACAAAGTGTGTGCTTGAGAATATCCCGGCATCTTTAACGGGGTCTATTCTACAGCCTCGTGAAGGATTCCATCTCCATCTGAAATTCTTTAACAGGGTCTCACAGCCTCGTGAAGGATTTCAGTCAGGATAGTGTGCATTTGGCTGTGTGTGGTCCCTGACGCGGATTGATTTCCCGTAAACCACCACAGAGGGTATTCTGGTAGAGAGGTTGTTGTTGGTCCCTGACGTGGTTCCCGTTAAACCAACACAACAATTGGTCTAACGAGAGAGTTGCGACTAATTATTACGGCCATTGGAGTTTCTCCCCCCCCCTCTTATTTAACTGAGAGGCCGTGAGCTCATTACTTCTTGCTGTAATTATGGGTGCCAGCAGAATTATTTGAAGTACGGGGATGAAACGAATTGAAAAAAGTTTCATGCCAGGTTGCAGTAACTTTTTTTTACAATGACTATGAAATTTCTTGAATTCTAATGCAATTCAAGATTTATAGATGCTTTATAAACCCAATTATGCCTTCCATATTTCAAAGTTGCTAAAATAATATCGCTTTAATAATTGGAAATTTGCTTACAGTCGGCCTACCATTACGCCGTGTAGTGAGTATACTCGCAACATAATTTCTTATAAAAGAAGTTAAATATAATTGGCCATTTATAATACAATAATAATAATCTTTCAATCCTACCTCGCCTTTATCACTTAGACATAAGTATGCTGTTTTAATATTGGAACGAAATGAGTCACGAGTAGAGGTTATGTTCAATTAAAAACATTAAATTCAAACAAGTTCACCCACTTGAACTCCAATCGCGAGACTCATCACCAAACCATGTATCGAATATCAACGTGCTACTATGAAGGGGACCAAAAACCTAAGACAATCAGAAAGAGGCGATCAAGATGATAAGCAAATCAAGTGAAAAGTACACGAAACAAAACCGGCAAATATAAAACAAGCAATTGTGGAGAGTGGACTAAACGAAAAAGCGAAGGTTAAAACTGTGGGAAAGTATTTTTAGAAACGAGAGGATAGAACATTAATGGAAGTCCTCTTAATCAAAACTCTTGCGTGCTTTAAGAGAGTCTAAATGGGGTGAGTCCATCGGCCACGGGCCACAAGATGCGACCTTGATGCGACCATGCTGTTAGCCACCAAATTTATGGAAATCGAGGGCCCACCCACCGTCAGGGCGACTGGTAATTGTACCATTTCATGGAGGAACAGGTCCCGAAGCTTCCCCTTCGGGATTAAAGTTTCGGCATCCGCGGGAAGAGGATGAGCTCTTTGGGATCCATAATCCTTCTAGATTATGTCAGCGGAACGCGGCGACCCTGTGCCTGTCACTCGATTTTGGGGAAGTCTTTGATGCAGTGCATGCGATGGATCGCTGAGGATGCCGCCCAGAAAATCTCCTCTACCGCGAAGAAATACTACGTTAAAAAGACCGATCCGGAACGGTAACATCAGAATTTCTTTCGCTGACATCAAACTTTCTTTTACCAGAGCTCTGCCCCACAGGCTCGGACCCAGGATTTCTTGCGTTGGCCTCGGATTGGATTAATCATTCGAGGCCCAACTTATTTTAGCTCACTGTACCAAGAAAATAAAATTACTGAAAAGGATGCTAAAATACACCGTTCCTACATGTATCTCTCAAGCCAATTCCTCTTCTTTCATATATGGTTGGCACAAAAAGTATCGAGAAACTTTAAGATATGGCTACTATGCTTCAAAATTCTTCAAAGTACATCCCTTGAGCATCGACACACTTTTGCCAGCGGCTTTTCCACGAATCGAAGGCTCCATGGTAGGCGGATCACGGAAGGTCCTTAAGGGTATGCGTACAAGTTTCTTTAACGGCACTTCGGGTCCCATTGTGCTGTCCTTAGACGGAGGGTTTCACTTCTGGGAATAGTAAATAGTCGGCTGGTGCCAATTCGGGACTAAATGGAGGCCGGGGAATCGTCGCGATGTCGTTGCATAAGGTCTTCACATGCAGACACTTGCCTCTTCTCCAGGTTGCCCGTCAAGACCTTCGGGAAGAGTTTAGCGCAGATGTTTCGCATCGCCAAATTTTCAGGGATAATGGTGTTAACTGTCATCTTATGAATGCCAATACGATTCGCGATCAGGCACGCTTAACCGACGGTCTCAATTCAGCAATTCACCCACACGACAGGAAAAAATTATCACCGATAGTTTTTATACAAGGTGTGATCAAAAAAAGACAGGACTGATTTGATAACTTGTTTATTTCGATGGATACAGCTTAATTGAACTTGTCGCCCTCAATGTACATGCCTTGGCTGACGACACACCTTTGCCAACGTTTCTTCCAGCTCTCGAACCGTACCTGGAAAGCCGCCTTAGAGATCCTCTTCAGGTTCGCCGTATAATTAGTTTTTATGTCCGCAATAAACTCGAAACGGCGCCCTTTCAAGGTTGATTTTAACTTTGGAAACAAAAAAATCTGATGGAGCCACGTCTGGAGAGTAGGGTGGCTGCGCGGTCGCGGAAGTTCCAGTTCTGGCGAAAACCTTTGTCACGATCAGCGCCGTGTGAGCCGGCGCACTGTGTCTCGTTTCGATCCGTTGAACGGTTTGCGCAGAATAATTTCAGTCCAGTCTTTTTTTGACCACACCTTATACAAACCTAGCTCATCTGCTTGGTAATTCGACTCCCAAATATTACCTCAATATGAACAAGCGTAGCATATTTTTTTAAAAACATCGTGGTATGTCTGTATACACCATGCCTTTTATGCCTTATGCCTACTAGAGGTGGGAAACGTTCAATCATAGAATTAGTCCCATCAGAAGGGTTACCAGACCATAAGGTGGTAAGGGAAAGTGAACCAGGAGTTTCTTTCAACATTTGGTTTTGCTTGTGGCACGAAAACCTTCATATTCCACATTAAGGTAGCGAATTATTCAACAGGAAATTCTGCACGTGGCATAGGTAACGTAAGGGCTGCTAAACTTACATGTAGCACTCTTTAAAGTAGGAGATAAGTGTATGCCATAAATTATGAATTTAGCGACTCCCATTCACCTTAAACATTCAAATCATTACCGCAAATAAGCATAACGTCAAGCATAAAATCGTAAATCAATCCGCAATCCTATAATTATTCCTTTTCATTCCTCATCACTTTCGCCTTGCGGTTGTAGCCATTTACATAACCCTGGATTGGTGCCTTTCATAAGTAAGGTGACGTAGGAGACATTTTTAAACGTAAACTGCGGAAGGAAATGAGGATTCATTCTAATTCTCCAGCATGAAGGTCTTCCGGAATACAAATGAATCCGACGCGCACACCCGGTGGTTCTTACAGTTACTCGCGGACACTATCACTTGCATTAAGGCGAGAGTAGAAACAGAACACCGTGGAGGGAAAACGATAAATATGGCCGTCATCGTAAAAACCACTCAATGATCGACATACTAGAGTAGTTAATCCTTATCTCCGCTTTCACTCCCTCCATCGCGCACCACGCCCACAGATAAGCGGAGATTAATTCTGCAAACACATTTAAGAGTCGTAGTGGTGCTCGGCACGCCAGACTCCACAAAAACCTTGCCTCACTGTGAGCAATGAAAAACTCTTTAACACTACGTGCTAAAGAGTTTTTCATCGCGGTTCCGACGGTCATTCTCATTCCTCACGGCGAGAGCCTTAGTAATAGTACCTAACCATGTCATTTTAATGGTTTGCTGAGGTCTTAGAAGTTAATTGCAAAGAGAAAAATTTCCGCGGAGGGACTGAAGACTGCATATTAAAAAATGGAATTTATTAGACGCATTGTTGGCAGAGGCGACTCCAAGGTCAAGGAACGTTGTTACCATGCTCTAGTAGGGCCTCATTTAGAATGTGCATGCAGTGTAAGGGATCTGACTGAAAAGGGCCTCATTCGGGAAATTGAGAAGGTTCAACGCCGGGCAGCCCGTTTAGTTAAAAACTCTAAAGATGACACGAAAAGCGTCACTGCAATGCTTCTGGAGTTGGGGTGGGAATCATTTGAAGAAAGAAGATTTAATGCTAGGTTGAACTTAATAAATAAATTCAAATCCGATTGTTTCATCACCGAGGTCTCGAAATTACTCGCACTTCCAACATACACCGGTCGTTTGGATCACGTATATAAAATTCGGGAAATAGATGTCAGAACTAGCAGACTCAAGGACTCCTTCCCAAGGAATACACGTGAGAGTAGCTGTAGGGTTATAGATAGCAAAAATTTCACCTGCCACTCTCAGCGCATAGGGAATAATTAGTTAAACTCAATTGCATGCACTTTCACTAACCTCGTGTGTTTTGTTGTCAAAACCCTTTCTTTCCACATGACCGCATTAGAATGCCTTTAAATAATGTACATCTACATAATACCCCGCAAGCCGCAGCAAGGGCGTGTGGCGGGGGGTGTTATTTCAACACCCGTAATGCTCGTTACAACATTGCTCGCTCTGTTTTGTCTGTTTTTAAAATTCCCATCTAAGACAATTAGCTCTAGATTTCTATCACAGATTAACTTTGGTATAATATTATTAATCCCCACATTCAAATATTAATATGCGATCAGGAAACACATGAAGTTATATAATTCAAACAATGGAAATAATTAACACTTATTCTACGCACATTACGGAAGTTCTTCTTCATCCGATTTACAAACTCATGACAGGAGTGAATTCCCGTTTCCCACACGGTAAAAAGATATTTTTGTCTTTAATTAGTGTGTGTTTTAGGAAGTTATAAAAAATCATGCATTGAAATCTTCGAAAGCCCACGCATAATCTGGCTATTTATTATGCCGCAAAATGTATCGACAAATTAATATACCAGCGAATGAAACGCAAGGCGCAAATATTAAATAATTTAAATAAATAATTGTGAATAATTCGGTAATGTCAACGCTTTTACCAGTATTTTATCCTACACTCATGCAATGCTTTAAAGTAATTCCGTGACTAGCTCAACGACTGAAAAAATGTTGATGACGACATTTTGTCCATCTCGAATAAATAGTTTACCAAGGGGTGCCGTGAGCCTGCTGGGCTGGCCGATCGCAACCCTCCCCCGCCGCTGCAGATTGGACGGATAACAGGCGGAGCACACACAGAACAGCCCAACCCCGCCAGGATAAAAGTGAAAGGCAAGAAGGGAGGTCGATGAATGCGCCCATGCAAACCAGGAAGGCAGCTTTGGGAGTATGGCCGGGCCTCATACCCCATTGGTCCAAGAGTTCTCCGCCATGAATTATTGATATGACGGAACCAAGCTTTTTTTACATATCTGTAGTACCATGCAATAGGGTGTGAGGCAAAGGGTGACTATACAATGGACTACTTTTGACCAAAAATACCTCTCCCTTCTAGCGCGGTCGGACAACGTTATTCCGATCCCTTATCGTTCGTTGAAAAAAATGGCATCATAAATCGGTCTTATCCTTCACTGTATTTCTCTAATATTATTGACATGATATCTCCTACCGTAGTACAACGGGGCTAATAATACATTATCAACGTCATTGCTAAATAAACATTCTTCCAATTAATGCAAGGGGTTTAATGGGTGATTTAACCTTCGCTCTGTGAGTGATTCCCAACCTAGAAACAACTTAGAAAATGCTGATACGCTACTCAATTTGGTCATAACAGCATTTTACAAATCTTGACCCTCTACGCTTCACAAGATCTAATTCGCCCATTATTCCAACTTCATGAGAATCCCATATACTAGCAGTATATTCTAAATAAAAACTAACGCGCGAAAGGTAACATTCCGCTTTAAACTTCTGATCACATTTCCCCAGTCTTTTGGACTAGCCCTCAGCGATTTTTCGGGTACCTTCCTCATAAATCCGAGCTGCACAGGATTAGGATCAGCTATGCGTAATGCTTTTATGAGCGAATGTCTCATGCCATTGGGCTTAACATTGGGAGGGCTCTACTTTCTTTATCAAACCAACCTTGATGTTGATCAAGATCGGGCTGGTGAGGTGGCAAGTGAACTGGCTTCCCACCCTAAGGGCCTGTGTTCGAATATCGGTGGCAGAATTTATCAATTTGTACCTCTTTGTGACCGCTTAGTTTCACGTGGAGAGTGCTTTATTTGGAGTACCCTGTCCGTCAGATAGGATAATGAACTTAACACCCGTCGATTCCTATCGTTTGGTAGGCTAATACCGGGTTTATTTCCACTCATTCTTTCCACCCATTCCTTGAAATTTCCCTACCACATCACATCTACCTATCCGTAATGGCGCAAATGAACTCAACTGCAGGTTCCCTAATATCTACTACTACAATACCTTCGGCTCAATTTACTGCGGCTTAGTGTTATTTTACATAATCTGGGCAACAAGCCGTTTTGGCACAAAACCTGCACTTGAGGTTTAAAATCCATTTTACTTAATAGTTGTTTGAACAGTAGTAGCTCATTAACTTTTAGCAACATCCCCGGAAAGGCTACTCTCAACTACCGAGTGCAAGTCAAAGAGAAAAACCAGCTACGCACTTCGGCCTGAGGTGCGGACTACGTGCGAGGATGGACTTATTTTCACTGCGCAGATTAAATGCAATCATCTGGCCTCTCCCAACCGAGCCCACTTGGGAAGAGATGGTTCGGAGAGTAGAGGGGGAGGGGGAGAGGGTTTGTGTTGCTGTAGTTGGTGATGGCCTCAGCTCATTGGCTGCAATTGGGCGAGGAGACGAGGCCGCGGACGCCCCGAATGAACGAACGCGACCTTTAAGGCTCCGGATGACATAGGACGGTCAACTTCACACGCCGCGCCATCATAGACCGGGAGCAACTATCATCAAAATTATGAAATCGATAAAAATGATTACATCTGCTAGATCAAATATAACCCACAAAACTAAACTGCCATTAATCTGAAGGTTTGACTGATAAGAGCTCACCGTATACGTGTACTAAAGCCAACTGTATTTGAAAATCACGCATTCTTGGCAGGGAGCGAATACTTTTTCTGTACCGCCTGCAGTATACCATGGAAATATCGTACCCGAAAAATCACAGTTTGGGTAAATTTGGAGGAGCCCTTGGTCACCAGTAATCGAACTTTGATCCCACGGCCACTAGTGACAAAACTAAAGCATAGCACAGTGGTCCCAATATGGAAGGATGATCTCAAGTTCCTAACCTTGACGAAGGGGTAGCTTGTGAGGGAAAACCTACTTCTGGAAATGGGATTCTCAGGGACCTACTTTAACGGATTACATGGTCTACTGCGGGTTAGGGGAACTAGGCTTTGGCGATATTCGGAAATGATGAGAACTACTGATATGATAAGCGGCCATGTGGCCTAGAAATATTCTTATTTAGGAATTTATTCATGTTAGTTTAATTACAAGTTCAACGCCGTCTGCGTGAAGCGATACGAATAAAAACGCCCATAATTATGGCGAAACATAGCTTCTGCGCCACCAGAATAATGCACCTGCTCGTACATACCCGATAGTTCTACCCACCGGGCATTACACCCCCAGCGTAGTAACGTTAACCACTATATTACATTTAACTCCAATAATTTTCGGAAAATCGCTCACAAGGGCTCCCGTAACGCGACGTGGGTGATATGACCACTGGGAATGGGTCTATTTGAGGGTTCGTTCAGCGATGTCACGATCAACTTCGTATCTCCACAGAGAGAACTATGTCGAGAATCGATCACATACGGAAGGCTAAATTAAAGGATCAATTTAATGCACTAATTAGAAGCAGATCACTTACGTGACGAAGTTAAAAATGTACTACTAACCCCGGAGTGATACGTCATGAGAGATGAAAAATAGAGATGAGTGAATGTAGATCTGACAGGTTTAAATTTAAATTTTCACTACAAACGATCAGGTATCAGAATTATAACACATGACGGTGCCCCGGAAACATTTTATAATTCCAAAGTAGCCTAGGTTGTATCTATTACTACATATCTACTAATATTTTACTGGAACCTTGATTAACAGCTCTTCTCGCATGCGCAACTCTTATTTTAAACTCGCATACTGTAGTGTACATTTGGTCTTTTTAAACATTATTTCCATCGTTCCATTCCATAACATTTACATTTGAAACAAAGAGTAACAAATATCTACTATTTAATTTTTCCTTTCCATACCTTGTGCGGAATCAGCCCCTGGCACACACAACACTTTAAAGGACACCCGTATTTTAAATCACATATGACAGTGACCAACTAGGGAAATATTTTTCAACAGGGACTGCTGAAGTCAACAGCAGAAATGAAACTTTTACACTTAAAGAGTGTAATTAATTCATTTTACCAGGGTAAACTTGAAATAACTCGATAGAAAAACAAACGGAGGCGGCACTAATATCTTGAGCGTTGACGCGCCGCAAAACACCACAATCATCTACCACACATCCTAGGCTTGTTGTGTTCCATGAATATGAGTGCGGTACACTTGCAAATGCATTATGGTTGGAGCACGCCGTGCTAACGACTCAAAATTTCTTGTGAGCAGCATAAAGTTACCAAATATAAAATTGAACATACCGAATAAAAGGAATCGCTTTTCACTCGCCAAACACGATATCACAACATAGGGAGGCATAACGTAGCACAGTTTGAATTTCCCGAGTGACGTAAACGAAGTGTGTTTTTGCATATCTTAAAGTGAAGCGGAAAGACTTTTAGAAAGGGAATGACACCCAAGTTTCCATGAGACACGGTCAGACTTATTACGGCAGCAAATTGTATTGTTGAATTCGACCACCGGGATGAAGTGGGAGTGATAGACACCGTTGCAGACACATTTAAGTACTAATTCTTCCCTCGGATGATACTCAATCATGGCAAAACGAACCCGAAAAACCTTAATTAACTTCAATTTCAGAATTCGATGAATTGGTCAAATACTTAAAGGCCCAAATGAATTAGTCAAACACAACTATTACTGCATGATATACAGGCATATATATGCACTAGTGGTAACAGCTAACATGTATTCAAGTGAATGCATAAACCCCGAACTCTGCATGCATGGCTGGTACCCTAACCCCTCCCCTCCCCCGCGCCATTGCGACGGCTTGCGGGATATTTTGTAGATGTAGATTATACATATCCATACCACCTCTGACTGAAGCCAAACCCTTCCCCAAAATTATTGCCAACGCGCCCATACACGTCAAAAACTGACTCACCCCGCTGCGAGGAGAGTTGAGAGAGGATGCCGCGATCGGAATAAATTCTCTCCCCTACCCATCCCCCCAAAATGTGGATCCCCCGCACCCCTTCCCCATCTCTCGTCGCTGAACGACGCCTTGCCCCGGTCGAGGACACCCCTGGCGATCAACACGTGAATGCGTGTGTATGCCCGGTCGGCTATCGCCGCCTCTCGCAAACCCACTGCTCCTGGTGTGTGCTAAGTGCCGCGGGATTAATTCGTCAAGCAACCCAGTCATTCGCTCACGACTCAGTAGGCGATGTCCAAAACTTTTTTCTTCTTTTATTTAAGGTGGCAAAAGACCGCAATACAAAATCCAACGCGCAATACGCGAAAGAATAAAAGTTCTGCGGAGGTCGCCGCTACGATATGTCTGAGAGGGCGATTCCACACAATGTATGCAACAACAAGTATTGCTTAATTTTTAGCAACCAATAATTGTCCAATCAATTTAAAATCATTTCAACAAAAGATAGATTCTCTACGGTATGTGAGTGTAAAATACACTAACTTACATTTGCATGGGCAAAGAGTTGCTAGTTAGAAGAAGAACTGCAAAATAAGGGTTCAATAAAATAAAGACACACCAAAAAACTTAAAATATTTTGTTTCCTAACACCTTGGTTTGCAGTTATTCTGATTCCTTATCGCTCGAAGGAAATATAACATCTTAAATCCGTCAGTTCTACACTTGATCTCTCTAATTTAATTATCATGACCTCTCTTGCCTCAATGCGACGGAGGTAATAACACACTTCAAGTAACATTTCTAAAGAGATCTGCTATTAATTTATGCAAACGACTCAATCAGTAATTTAACCTTCGCTGAGTGATAGCCCCTCTCAGGATCTAGATACGCCACCATGTTAATCGTAACGTCACACATACTTAGCTCCTATACGCTAAACAAGATTTACTCGTATTTCAGTGATTAGATCAACTTCGTGAGGATCTCATTTAATACCAGCATATTTTGAATGAGGCCTTACAAGCGAAAGATATCATCGCTCTTTAAATTCTATCGTCAACAGATATTCTACGATCGCGGAATAAATAAGAGTATCATCCCCCCACGTAACCCCATTTATGGTTGCATTCTTAAATGGGAATGATTCCTGGGATTTCTTGAAAATTTTCCAATCCGAAGCGATCATCGGGAAGGGGGAGGGCATTTGCAGGCCCCTCCGGATCATCCCAGCCATCGATTTGGATTGCTTTCCCGCTGAGAGCGCAACGCTGGCTAGGGTGAGAGCGGGTGTAGAACTTGCTCACAGTACCCAGGGGGGGGGAGGTTTAATCCGTTCTCTATACTAATGGCCAGCGACTCGTGTAAACAGTGAAAAGGGTCCATCATACTCTTCCGCCACCACGGCAGAAAGGCTTAACTCCCTCCCTCACACCTCCCCCGTAGATAATATCCCGAAAAATTCATAATGTGGATGGCCACCTTCCAGGGTTTATGGACCAGTGTTCGTATTCCGATGGGTAAATACTCGTTATTCAGGTTTAAGGGAACTTCGACACACGGCTGGAGACCTCGAGTGTCAATATCCACGCAGTCAGCCAAGTTTCCCTCTCCCGAAAGAAATGGAAAGTTTTTAAAGGTCTCTCATTTACGACCACTGTAAGCATATCCGCTACACGATTGTAATCCCTTCGCATGCTGCTCCCATAACTTACGCTAACGGCGCCATTGAAACAAATTAAAAATAATGAAAATACGAATCGTTTCTTAAAGCTGCGAGTCAGTTTGCAAATCCTAGTTGATCGCATATATGGATTCAGCTGATGTAAATAGATAGTTCAGCGCTTTTTACTTGCCTGTTTTATGAAGTATGCAAGGTTGAAAGATTTACATTACCTTTCGGAGTTCTTTCGGAGGACTTTGAAATCAACCATTAGCTTTAAAAAACGAGCCTTCTCTATCACTCTAGTCTCGATTGCAATTGCAATAATGGCATGCTTTTAAGACACCATTCTCCACCCCCAAAAATCATCAACGTCACACATCTGGAAAAAATTTTAAAATATACAACCACGTTGAAAAACTAATATATCACTTATATATAAATATGCTTATAATGAGTGAGTAGTGACATCTGGTAGAAATAGTATTTATTTTAGTATTTAGTACATCAAATAATTCATAAGCCAACATGAACAAGAACGATGTTTTCCTTCGCGAAACTTGTTTAAACATATTTACATGAAAATGGTATTCAATTTTACCTCGAATCGTAGCAAAATATTGAAGGTTTAGAGTATTGTCACGTTAGGGATGCATAAAGAGCGTGGAAATATTGACGCGGTGTAATCCTGATTCGCATAAATTGGTCGACACAATCCTTGGCAACAACCAATGATATCAAGTAAAACTGCCATCATAATAAGAAAGTCCAAAAGGCTTAATATGAACGGGCGCACATTAAAGTAAGGAAAGGTGCTATTGATAATTCTAATGAATTATCTAACCAATGTAATGATATTTAAGCTCGTGGATGAATAACAACGAAGGGGCACTTTCCTGAAAGCTCTCACGTCGTAGATTCGAGTCTCGCACAATTCCCGCTATTTCATTGATTGGTTCGTAATTGAACTTGTTTTTAACCTGGAAACTCACACAAGTAAATCAACAACCAACGCCCACATTACCCTTCACAGTATCATCCGACCGAAAATTTCCTTAATTGGACGCCATTTTTCAAGTGGCGTCACCTCCGAACTCGCCTGTCTGCCCAGTTTCCATGGCTTTAGAGAAAGAAAAAGCCAAATACTTTATCGGAGGGGGGGCTGAAATCGACGGCAGGGATATTTCGGGGGGAAAAACTACACGAAAAAGGATATAATATCGCAATGATGACCAAGTTGAGTCAAAGCGTCGCCATGAAAAAAGTTGGTCAATCCCTGCTTTGAGTTAGGACATGCCCTTGCGCATGGGGATGATAGAGATAATGCTCCATTGAAAGAAAGTTGTGCATGTACATTGAACTGTAAACAGATTCAAACACATTGGTCACCTAAATATGCACTGCATACCGAAAACAATCGCAAGGGCGTGTGGCGGGGGGTGGGTGGTAAGGCAACAGTCATAAATTCACGATCTCTTTCTTGTATGCGTTTGTATACTAATTAGCTAACATACAAAGGCACTCGTACACACGCGTGCATGTCCATATCCATCATGCAATAATAGACTTAATATGCATGCAATAATAAGTCATTAAATGTTTGTCTTTAAGTAAATATATTCGGACGCTTGGGTTCGATTTTGCTAGGAACACGTATCGTGCGAGGTAAGAAGGAGGATTAGAATTTTTCCAGGACGGTGTCCATTTCTCTTATCGTATCTACCGATATAATTTGAGGTTACAATAAATCGCAAGGTTGCGCAAGGAAAACTTAATTACCCGGTGCCTTTCTAAAAATCTGTCTTGTATTTCGTGAATCTACATCTACATAACTAATACCCGGCAAGCCGCCGCGAGGGCGTGTGGCGGGGGCGTTAAGTCATCACCTGTCAAACAGAATAAAACCACATGCAAAACCGAAAAATTCATGCCACAGAGACATACATATTCATGAAAAAAACCTTCGTAATTTATGACCGACTATGACTAACTATGAATCAAGGGGCTGCAAAATTAATTCCCCCGACACATCCGTGACGCTTACTCTCTTATCGTAGTAAGTTATAATAAAATTGGTGGATTTTCACTCAAATCTTCCAAACGTGGCCTGACTAATGCGAAGAAACACCTCTATCTTACTCTTCCATTGCATTTTACTACAATCCGTCTAAATCTAGGACGGCAATGAGTTGAGAAAACTAATGACCAGTTTCGATTATTTTCACAAATTATCATGATAACCGATTCATTAATTTGTCATCAAAAATAACATGCAATAAAAATATTTAACATTAGAACAACGAGAAAAACGGATATTATGAAAAACAGTTTTCTACTGGTCAAGGTAGGATTTTGATGTATCCAGGGACCACTTACTGTTATATCTCCGCTAGCCGTAAATCAAATAAATACCTACTAGAATACCCGCATCAAAATACACCACCCTTCAACTCTACATCCGTCCCTCCATTCCGTCCAAAATTTCTAATCTCCCCCTCCTCACATACCTTGTTTTCCCCATAACCTCCCATCTATTATAGTCTTCAACATTTCATTTTCATTCTATATGCCTCGAATCCTCTTTTTCTGCCTTTTTCCAATTTCACTCAACAACCTTCGCTCTGCTCCTACCATGCCAGTCATTTCTTTGTTTTACTTCTGTCCATTCTATATTTTCCATATCTCTCTGCGTTGACATCTCAAAAAGTTCCAAGAAACTGATACGTTAAAACGAAAAAAATCAACAAATGTATCACCTATCACAAGTGACGCCCAAGAAGGGAGGTTACAAGAAACTAAGAAAGGCAAAAGGTTCCAGGAAAGGATGGGAAATGCCAAAGGTAATAAAAAGAGGGAATTCGGAAGAGAAGAGATCCACCGGAGATATAACACAGAATTCGAAGAGGTGGAGGAGAGACCGTTGTTGCGAACGATGAGAGACGGAACAAGGGAATGTCCTTTTCATGTTTCATCATCTACGTAGAGTTTCGCATGGTGGGATGGGATCTTCGAGCGTTAAGGTAGCTATGGACGCCTTTCTACGTTTGACGTGGTTGAGCTCAACATTCGTGCACGTTCTTCATAAATACATCTACAATACATGGATGACTGTATAGTTCAGAGCACAGTACTACCGTTTTTCAGCATTTTCAATACCTACTTTTAATGACTTCTAGTGTACAAGAAAAGTGTGATCATCCGTTTTCACCCCTTTTGTGGTTAAATACCCATCGAAATTCATCGTCAATCGAGTGAGAAATGCGGTGATAGGTGTTGTGGCTGTGAAAAATGTACGTTAATGGACGCGGAGAGCTCAAAGAAGGCGTACGACAACGAACGCAAGAAGAGCCTCGGACTATTTTCTACATCTACATAGATATCCCGCAATCCACCAAAAAGGTGCGTGTGGCAGCGGCTGCAAGCACCAGGAGGTTAAGTGATTGAAGGCTAAGGGTGGGCTAAAGGGACCCACAAAAGAAGCGCTCTCGACGGGCATGGGATAACGGCACCGACGCTGTGAAAATTTTGGCCGTCTGCAGAAAGATTATGCCGAAATGTAACAGAAGCTTCAACTTTCCGGTCTAACAGTTAATCTGCCCGAAAACAAATTTAGAGAGAATTTAAAATTTGATCGCACGTCGCAGACAGAATGGGTAGGAGCGAGACGCCTTGATAGGTAGTCTAGTGCATTTTCCGTACACGCAAATCCAAGCATTTCAAACGCTCACCTCACTTTAAACTCGCCGCAAATGGTCGTTAATGTGGAAGATGCGAAAGGGCACAAAACATCAAATCCGAGTTGAACTACGGCTTAACCATGAGTGCTCCTAAGGCGACGTCAGGAACGTGTCGTCCGTCGTGTTTTCCCTATCGGTGTTTTTGTGCGGCAGATATCCCCTTCGGGATGGCGGGAGGGAAACGAGGGGAGGAAAGGCTTCCAGGGCAACGAAGACAAGGGGAGAGTCGAGGAAATTTCCAGGCACGGAGACACCTCACACCCTCGGTGTCGTGATACTAGACCGGGATATACGAGAATACACCAACGGAATAATGAAAGCTACTCAGAGAGAAATGGAAAATTATAAGAAGCATCAAAACAGGTTTGAAAAAAATAAAATAATAGCACTTCACACACTTACTGTATAAAAAAAGTGCAATAATTAAAATAGATTTATTTTTAAACGTGTCACCATTCCTCAAAGGGAACTCGCAGATAATCGCCTTAACAGTACCACAAAACGGTTTCTGGTGCTCTGGCAGTTTAGCAAACATTTTATCAAAGATCAGTATCTCAAAACTGCGATAAAATTCATAATCCTCCAAACGTAAGATATATTTTAAAACACTCGCTAAGTACGAAGATGTACGAGCCACCAAGTGTAGAATGACACCAAGAGTTGTAATAGTATTTATTACGGGTGGCGACAGACAGCTAAGGTCATTTCCGCCATGAGGGATAGGAGCGTAATTGGTAGAGGTAGGATTTTAAGGGAATGTGGGAAGGGCTTAGAGAAACCTGGCGCCGGTATTACTCTTAAGGAAAGCCGCCAGTGTGGACCACTGTTTAACGTCTCTTCCGACGGTCGACGCACTCTACTTGAAGTGCTCACCAGATAGCGCCCCAAGTAGGAATCGGGATCCCGCTGAATAAGTCGTCCATCGCCGGGATTTGAACCCAAGTCCTCGGGGAGGGGGGGGAGGCCAGTATACTAGCTACCAAAACATCCCGATTCATTCGAAACTAACTTATTATCTTTCAAAGGATATGGGTGAGCATTCGTAAATTAGCTTTCGGCTTCCACAACCAAACAGAAAAAGTCCATAATAGCCGAAGCAGGATTCGAACTAGTATTCTCTGGTGCACTAAGCTGAAAGCGTTGCCGACCTGCGCGCCGGGACCTGTTTATAAATTAAGAAATAATTCAAGAAAGCATCTGGCACTATATTTTAGATCATATTTCAATCAGTCCGATGGAAAGTGGATATGTACAGTAAAAAGTGATACCGCGTACCACAATTTTCCTTGTGATGGATGGCGAAAAAAAACAATGCATATGATAGCGGCTGTTTGATTAGCGGCAGTTGCCGTTCCCTTACGAGAAGACCTTTCCATTTTCTCAATTTACATATCAATATTTCACCGATTGACGTTAATGACGAACGAACACAAGAAAATATAGAACGTGCGGTCAATCAAAATGTCTTCGAAATTAAATGCGAGGCAGGAAATGGGTAAGAAAATTGTTTCTTTTTTTGTTGGTGAGTTCAGAAATTGCGAAGGGTGGCTCGAATAACTAACTAGTACCGTTACTCCGCCGGCTCGGGGAGCTTAGGCAATCGGTAAAGGTCCTGACACCGTCCTTCTAAGAGCATAGACCCCCGTGTGGCCACCCGTATAGAACAAAAATGAAATCAGACAAGAGAGAGAAGTGCACTCGGAAAATGAAGAAGTGAAGCCGAATGGCAGTCGGGAGTCACGTTTTTCGAGCTATTTCTCCAGTCCTCAAGCTTCACCCTTATCTTCGAGCACCTCTGGACGTCCCCCAGACGAACAACAGACCTTTTTTTCAAAGAAAAGTAAACCCAGATAAAGGTGCGATAGACGAACTTGCTCAAAATTCTTTCCATGAAACGTGGTCTACTCCAAGATGCTTCGCTGCGAGAACTAACCAACAAGTTTCCATTTCATCCAATCGTCTCCTTTGTCACTGCGTTGAAACTCCTTAATTTTAAACATTGCTATCCTAAGGAGACTTATCATGCAAAGAATAAAGGTAAAAAAAAACGATAACACTATCCTTTCCGTATTTAACCATGCGAGCACCTATTTTTCGAGGGGATTCATCAAATGTAACGTTGTACGCAATCATTATTCGGGAAATTCTACCAAAATAATATAAACGTTGTCACGTACAAGGGTTAGTGTTTTTTATCATGGCGAAATATACTCGACCCATTATTTCCTACCAACCGGTGATAGGCATGCAGGCAACCAGCTTCCACACCTGATCACACCCACAGGAAATCAAAACGATTTTCCGTCGCGAATTCCCATTCACCTTTCCTATAAATTTAACTTTAATGGTAGCAATTGATGAACAACCAGCTTCTGGTCAAGCCAGGGACTTCACCTTAAGTGGAACCAAGCGCTATTCCTCAAGCGACTTTATTAATCGCCAATCAACCACCAATCAAAAGATAGATCAATCAAAGACGTACAAATAAGGAAGGGAAATTTTCTTCGAAAACTTATTCTGCAAGTTAAAGATGGTGAATTATTTCCATAATTATGTGTGGAGCCGAAAGAGCTCACCCGTCCTTGCATATTAACATCGTAACCCTAACTGGCTGACCAGATATTATTCGATTTTTTTCTCAGCTACGACATTTGCTGGTTTTCTTTGTCGCCATGCATTGTTACATAACTGAAATGCCCTCTCATACCCGTAATGATGTAACTATTATTAGCAGTCCAGTTTCAGAATTTTAGAGGAAGGGAAGCATTCACATCTGTTATAACATCAACTTGAAGAGTTAGGCAAACGACAGTTAAAAGCATACATCTACTAATCTTTACTTTCCAAAAACACTGACGCGGACAAAAACATCAAACAAAAGCGTTTGTGCATTCGTAAAAGTGAAATGGAGAGTTGGCACGCTATAATAATGTCGTCAGAGGCTTAGCACCGAATTCGCATCCAATATTTAACATCGACTTTAATAAGTGAAATAAACATCGTGTAAACCGACACGTTAGGAAATTCGTGCGATCCATCATTGTGAATACACTCTTATCGTACTATTAATCACGACTCGCCCTCGGCTGGCCTCGCAAGAAAGCAAGAGAGTGTCCCACGGGATATTTTCCAATACGTTCAAATCTTAACATTTACGTGGAAGGTCACAGATCACGAATTGGTTTAATAGAGGTGCTTAAATATTGGACGGAGAAAATTAAGAGGAAGATGACAGACGATGGGATGAAACCCAGGCGGCGTCCGTCTTATCCCGAGCAGGGATTGAAACCACAATGCAAAAAAATACAAAAAGATCCAGGGTTTGTGGTTTGGAATTACGTACCCAAATCTTTGCATTGATTATCTCACCTTTAAAATTTCTCCACTGATAATTATCTTACATAGTATCAACTAAAATCCAACTATTCCGTCGAAACTTTATTTTTTATCACTAGCGATAGTGTGCAAGTTAAAAATGTGTTTTGGACGAACACCGCACACTATTACAGAGTAACATGATCTCCTGAAAAACTTGAAATTGTAAAGTAAACCACTTAATCACAAGACATCATTACCCGGGTCCATACATTCCCTACATCCCATTCAATATTCTGATTGGTTACTGGTCGATATTAATCGAACGGGAATCCAAATCGACACAGTATGGAGGACAAATCGTGTCCTCGTGTTTCAAATTATAATGAACACACTGCGATAGAAACGCTGAATCCAACTCGGACAACCTTCAAGGTCAATAAATTATAAATATAACACGTTCGCAAACCCTAACGGCCTGCATTGAAATAAACAACTCCAGCTCTTGCTTGCTCACAATACTTTCTACCTGCCTTCATCTCGTTCAAACGTCATCTATATATATATATATATATATATATATATATATATATATATATATATATACATACATACATACATATAAATATATGTATATAATATATATATATATATATACATACATACATACATATAAATATATGTATATAATATATATATATATATATATACATACATACATATAAATATATGTATATAATATATATATATATATATATATATATAATATCTTCGAAATGGAACGCTCTTCGGCGACACACAAATATATAAAAACACAGATGTAGATTTTTAGAATATAGAGACACAAAGAAAGGACACTCTCACAATTCGTTATTTTACGTTTCGACAGCACGGCTGTCGTCTTCAGAATCTGAAGACGTCTTTGATTCTGAAGACGACAGCCGTGCTGTCGAAACGTAAAATAACGAATTGTGAATGTCCTTTCTTTGTGTCTCTATATTCTAAAAATCTACATCTGTGTTTTTATATATTTGTGTGTCGCCGAAGAGCGTTCCATTTCGAAGATATTATATATATATATATATATATATATATATATATATATATATATATATATATATATATATATAACACTTTTTGAAAGACTCACGGACGTGTATAATAATGTATAACACTTAGCACTAGTGGACACAGACAAAAACACAGAAACACACAAAAAAAGAGACTCACTATTTTTCGAATTTTCGGTGGTCGTTGCCACCTTTATCAAGGAGGAGAGGGACAGAACTCAGTTCTGTCCCTCTCCTCCTTGATAAAGGTGGCAACGACCACCGAAAATTCGAAAAATAGTGAGTCTCTTTTTTTGTGTGTTTCTGTGTTTTTGTCTGTGTCCACTAGTGCTAAGTGTTATACATTATATATATATATATATATATATATATATATATATATATATATATATATATATACATATTTATATATATATATATACATATTTATATATATATACATACATATATATATAATATATATATTATTATTATTAGGTAATCTACCGGTTAAGGTAGGTTTTTGGATGGACACAGCTCCTAAATAAATATTTTGGGACTCCTATGAAAACACAACATCCTACTCTACATCAGGTCCCCTCTTCATCTCTGAGTACCTTCTTCCACCCTTCATCCCGTCAAACATCTCTACCCTGTTCCTATATATACCATCTCTTACATTATCAACATATCCTCTTCTTCACTTACGCGCTTACTCAACATTCCCCTCCTTATCAGTCTTCAACAACCCATTTCCTCTCAATTACCCCACCCTCCACTTGTCCTGCCTTCTTCAAATTCCTCCCAACAACAGTCTCTCTTCGGCAACCACGCCTAGAGATGCTTTGCTTATCTATTTCCGTCCATTTCATTTTCTCAGTTTGACTCCATATTCACATTTCAAAAGCTCTCATTACAGTTTATTCTCTTCGCGCAACGGAAACAGAACGCTGCACTCTGAATCCAAGTGTTCACTTATCTTACTTTCACTTTTCTTAACGTCTCATTTATGGCTTCTAACACTGACTTCCTCCTTTTTGTAAATTCGTCTTTAGCTAGCTCAATACTTATCAGTGGACGTAAAGGGTTTCAATCGGTTTCAGGGGATCACTGAAATATGACGTGTTCTCCGCCTCATCATTGCCAGTCTACTTTCTTAAGTGTGCACTTCCATTCCTCTGAAATATCACTTAATGGGATGGAACACATAACGGGCAAAAAACACCCCCATAAAGTTAAACGAAGAAAAAAGAGTTTCACGATAAGGAGAAGGGATATTTTCGGCGCAAAAATCACACCTACATTAAAAAAATACCCCAGAAAGTCACAGAAAACGTAAGGTCATGCATTCAAAATTATCAGAGGGGCATTTGAATATATATATATATATATATATTAGCTCACATGTGGGTCACGGTAGTCCAGGGGTAGAGCGTTGGACTACTGAGGGCCTGGATTCGATTCACGGGCAAGCCTCTCTGGGCACCCTCAGCTCCACCCAAGCTATGTGATGTTTTGGGTGCCAGATCTTCCTGGGAAACCATAACCGGCAGATAGAAAGGAACTGGCCCCCCTACCCTCATGTGTGAATTTCACAAGCCGCCGGGCTTAGTACTGGATGAACTCTACAATGACCTACCAAACCGACCTTCGGGTTTACTGTATTTATAGTTTTTTAGCTCATATACAAAAGCACTCGAGCGCATACACATACATGTCAAGATACGAACATCAAGCAATCACAGGTGTTTTTGACCAAATCATTCAAGTCTATTATTCCTTAAGCTAATGCATTCAGGAGCTGGGGCTTGATTTTTTTAAGAATGTGTATCATCCAAGGGAAGATTGGATCCTTGAATCCGTCTGTGACGGCGTTTATCTCTTTTATTTTACCTCGGTGGCTGAATCTACCATACATATAATTTGATACCATAATAATTCTCTCGGTATCGCAGGAAATATCAATTTTCCTCAGCCTTTATCAAAGTCTCCGTCTGTCCTGGTCTCTTCGAGAATCAAGAGGCTCTCAAACTGATTACCCCAACATTCACGTCACGCTTAATCTCTTCTTCTAGTTTTTCTAAACATACCTAGCGGATTTCCTCTGAATCTTTTTCAATTCCTTGATTGATTTTTTCCCCTATGGATCCCAAATACTTGCCGCGGGTGTAAAATGCTAAATAATTAAAGGGTAGCAACACCTATCTCTCTCTCTTACCTTTATATAGCATTTACAGCCCATCTAATAAAACTTAACTTTCATATATTTTGCTGATGTGTGCACCCCATGAAAATTTAGATTTCAGTGTAGCAAGTGCTTGATGTGTTATGAGATGCTTAACTCGATCCAGCCCTATTTTTTTATTTATACCTTACCTTACCACCTCTTCTTTTATCCCAAAAATTAAGTATTCAGGTGCCCAGAAAATGGTAATCACCAGCACACAGTCCACGCGGTCGTCATTAAGGCATGGCGAAGACCACAGTCTCATGAATCGTTTAAAAAGGGCGAGACGATATATTGTCGGAGATTTTTTCAAAGGGCGGAAAGGGAAAACTTCTGACGGCAGCTCTCGTATTTCAAATACTCGTCCGAAAGAGACCGGCGAAGACTTCCCCACTCCCTTCCCCCGGCTGTCATTTTCTGACACCTCGGAAATAAATGGCACTGGCTCGAGGTCGGCACGCAGCACGGGCGACAACGTGTCCTCCCGTGTCTTCCCCTCCGCGTCCTCCTTCCACGCTCAAAATATCCCGCCAAATCTTCCCACATAGCAACGCCACGGTTTCAACTCTATTGGAAAATTATGATTTATTTCGGGGCCTGATCGAGATGACTCCCCCAAAGTCGTTCTTTTTTTCTCGGGGGGCCAGGAACGACTCGAGTTCGAAATACCTCCGCTCCCCTTTGCATTGGCCAAAAAACACTCGCCGGGGATTGGACACAAATAAGCGCCAAAGGGAATTGGAATATCATTCGTCAAGGGAGGCCACGGAATTCTTCAGACCCGGGCGAACGAGGGTGAGGCGAAAACAGGAGGTTCCGTCCCAGTACGAAGCGAAACAAATTGCGAGAGTTTACTTTCGGCTTGGGTGGAAACTTGGCTCCCCGGAACGAGTGGAAACGCTTCGAATCTCATCTGCAGTTGCGACACTAAACAAGAGACTGAGATGCAAGACCACGCGTATAACATCACCGAAACATAGTAATTGATCTGGGAGTTGGTTAGAAAGATTACGATAGCCCTCACCTCGTTCTAAGATTCACGCTTCAACCAATAACTATATGAGCAAGGAAGTATTACTCACCTGGAACCCAGATGATGCTACGGTATAGCGAAACTAGTCAACAATAAAAATTCTATTCTCTTGAAACACCAAGTTATATGTTTCTTCCTTGTTCATTGAAATGGAATCCCACAAAGTATCGGTTCCTCAACTATCTCTTAAAATAAAAACTTTATGTAGCGTGAAATTCATTAATTCAGGGCAATCTGACCAGTCCCTTCTCCTCTTACACCTGTTGTTTCTCATGAAATTTTAAAGGAGAAAATAATAAGAAGGTGGTGATGCAGCACCAGAAGAATTTGAACCCCAAACTCGACGTTAAGCAGGACGTGAAACTCTTATTCATTGGAGTGACCCAATTACATCGCAACTTTACGTTATGTCACCACTTATGCCTTAATAACCTCACATACAAATTATAATTAAGTTTAACTACACAAATCACAAGGGTAATTTTAATTCATATAGTTATCTGGTGATCACAATCACCCGATAACTATTCTGCATTGGGTTTGTGATCCTTAATCAGTTTACAAGCTTGTAGCTTCGACCAGAAGTTGTCGAAACTCTGGGTTCATTTACTCCCGACTTATGTTTCATGTATTACGTTCCATTTAGTTTCGTTTTTACAGCTCCTTCCTTGAGCAAAACAACTGAAATTATGATAATTTTAAATATCGTCTCCATTGCTAACCCTGCAGCGATGAATGATGCCTGATTGAGTAATTTGCTTATATTAATATTTTGGCCATATGCTGATGAGACTATAGTGCCGAAACCCTTTAGTGAGTCGTCCAACCAAAAATAATTCACCAGCCACCATAATGCAAAGCCCTCGAAGCTATTAAAGACTGACGAGGAAAATTGAACTACACTCACGACTTTAAGATAGGGAAGTTACATTATAGTGTATACATCAAGTTTCACAGGAAAAAATAGTCCTGACTGCATAAATGAAATTCAATAGCCTACACATAAACCATCTCTCACATGAAGATTCTCGACCATGCTTCTTTTCAAATCACCAAACCAGCGTATCACAATTCTTTCATTCTCCCCTGTCACCGGCGCATCCAAATCACCTTCATTCATGACCCACTCTTTCCTCATTCCATTATTAACCATTACTCTTATTCTCGACAGGACTTTTTTGCGCTAGATTCAAAGAAAACGAAATACAAGTATATATGATAGAATTATTAAGCAGAAAACTGAAAGGTTGTTTCTCGTCGGGAGATATTGTGAGGCAGCGGGAAACTCAAGGCTGTAATGAGAAGTTGCAGAGGAAAATTTCAGTAAATCCGATAAGACGGAGTGAAAAGAATAAATCAGCCTTTCGGAAGGGACTAAGGGATGGAAACTATCAGAAGCCGCCGAAAAGAAGTTCGTACTAAAAGCAAACTGTGTACGCATTGTTCTAAGTATTTCATAAGAATGTGAAATAGCTTTCTGGAACGTCATTAAACTATTTTTAAACCGTGAACTACTGAGCCATAATAATAAACCCTCATCCTTGCATTGCACATACAAGAACGCTGGACGACGATGGCCCTAAGCTGTGTCCAAAGCGTTCTCACCTGGCAATATCGTAAACTTTCTCCCCTCATAATTCTTTAGTGTGCACTCCATAATGATGGCCTCTGGGCTTCCCCCCTCTATCGATCCCAGTGTCCGCGAGAGATGGCGACGAGAGATACGCCATGTTATCGAACAGAAGTCGACTGCCCCAACTAGGAAGGTAGTGAGACCGTGGCGAACAGTTGGTTATCTCCGGAGGCCCACACTTATCAGCAAGAGGGAAATTTCTCTTTTCTCTTCAGCGAAGGAAACATGTTCACACTCGAATATTAAACGCAAGCCACGCAAACTGTCTCGCTTGTGCATTGAATGATGGTTTGCATGGAGGTGAACGTATTCACACGGGGTCTACGGAGAGAAGGATCGAACGCCCTATACATGCGCTTAGACCACCCCGGGGTTTCGTTCGAAAAAAATTTAACTTTCGTAAGCGTGAAACGCTATTTCAGGGAAGTGTTTTCGCGTTGGCGATTGTGGATATGCGAATACACGACTCTGGAAAATGTGAGAAGCAGTAAGAAACTAGAAAAAAGTACGGATTTCCACTGCCTGAAGAAAGATTGATCATTTCTTTCATCATTTCGTGGTTTTCTCCTTGCGAGGGTCAGATTTGAACCCCGGATGCGCATCGAACATGACTCTTAACCGGTCGATTTTAATCGAAACGAATTTTAAGTAGACCCAAACTGGGAGAAGCACCGATACATAATCCCGGTGGGGATTAATTTCGTGAATTCTTGACTTTCTCCCGATTTTGCCAAACCAAACATGCCGCCCTTTTTCCCGATTTGGAATTTTTGGAACCTAATCATATATTTTTTGGGGACCGTCCCTCAACACTTCGCTTGCCAACGGCATCAATGAGGTAGGCCCAACTATATTTTCTTGGGTTTTTGCAAGGCTTACACGCGAGATGATTTACCGATAGCACTCACTGGTCTCACAACTAAAGGGAACGCCGTTCTCATCGAGAATACGGATATCAAATTCCCGGGACCCTACAAAATTTGACTCTTCACCCCATTTTTCTGGAATCTTTGAATGAACTGAGCAATTCCGGACTTTTTCCGATCTTACCGACTCAAGGTCAAAAGTATAAGCACCAACGCCGCCGCGTTGAGGCTGTAGGAAAGCTGAAATAAGCCCCAAATATCTTCGAGCATATAGAAATATATAAATAAGTTAATAATGCATTTCAAGGTCAAACCAAACAAAAATTGCTTTCCTCATCTCGATGCCTGGTTCGAAGTAACAGTATCATTCGGATAGCGGCTACTACATGCAAGTATCGAGCTCAGGAGTGATCGACAGTGAACAAGTATTGGAATAGGTACGTATCATATGCACGAAAATCGACCATCCTAATGAGTAAAATGCAGAGTGCAATTGCTCCTTTAAGGAAATTCTCTCTCTATCATTATCGAATGAAATGAAGCACATTACGGCCAAACTTCCACGTAAACAATGACAAGCTCCTAATACCGGAGGCCATGGTTTGCGAAATTCAACAACTTAAAGCCTTTAAAAACTCTAAACGCATCGCTAAGAGGATTCCTTGATAGATGCTTTGGTATCACATACGCAGCTATCGTTCTTGTTGAAGATAAACAAATAGATTAAATGATAAGAAAACTCACGAGGATAAAAAGAATAATCAATAAAGATTCAGAAAAACATCTTACATAACAGGAAAAGTGATCAGTAAGAAAAAAATTGATCCAAGCGATTAAGGGCGAATAAACATTTCCATAACCTTATCTTACTCCGAATTTTCTTAGCATTGCGACGGTGTACGTATCCAAGCTGACATATCTGCGAGTTTAAATATTTTTGAATAAATTAAATAAATATTATGATTACACATTTACAAAGAAATTATTAATTGGGTCAAATGATTCGATCTCAAACACGTTTTTATTTCAATGAAAATAAATTCAATGAATCAATTCCATTCGGCAAATATCAAATTTAACATCCTTTCAATCCTGGAAAATTATCTAAATGAACTTGTCTCTCAGCTCTCAATGCGTAACTGCATTACATATGCACGCAACATTATTACATTCGCTACTGTCTCACTTGTATATAATTATTAACAGAGTTGTACCACTCAGAAGATGGTTTTTTAATGAAAAACATATTGACATTACAGTCTACATTGAAAAAGAAGATTCTTCCACATCATATACTTGCATCCTTCAGACACATCTTCCTAAATTCCCATTCCTTTCCCCTCTCACCCAACATTCTCCCCTCTATAATTGTCTTCCACAAAGCTTTTTCTAATTCTCTCTATCATCCACTTATCCTGTATTCATCGAATCTGTTTTCATACACCGAGCCTGAAACACATCCTCTTTTGTTTTTCTATCCACCAGCTTCATTCCGTGCATTCTTTTACACGCCCACGTCTGCTAAGATTATAGATATATTTTATGGTTTCATCTCGATGTCATCATCAGCGTAAAGTTATATTCCTGGACCAACGACGCCGTTCGCCAAAGTTTCAACTCCTTCGCATCCTCCCGGGGAGTTCGGTTCGACGAATCACGATTCCGTACCATCACACGCTTCAACAATTTCGTCCCTTGAAACGGTACACCTCTGAAATCTTCGCATTTCTCGTCGACTTTCCCTCGCTTTCGGACGCCGCCCATG
The DNA here is from genome assembly GCF_022747635.1 of Hetaerina americana. Lineage (NCBI taxonomy): Eukaryota > Metazoa > Arthropoda > Insecta > Odonata > Calopterygidae > Hetaerina > Hetaerina americana. The sequence continues at coordinate 33,764,989 of NW_027287538.1, forward strand.
AGCCTCCCGAACGGCGGAAACATAAACAGCGCATCCGGGCCGACGGATGTACGGGACGAGGATGATGGGATCGTCGACGGGATTACTCGCGAGACTTGGACGCCGTTCAACAATTCCCCCGAGAGGATCAAGTTGGATCGTTCGCCCCCCACTCCCAAGATGCGGAGCGGCCCCGCCCCCCACCCTCCCACACAGAGAAGGGGGGGGGCAAACCCACCCCCTTTCCTCCCGGGGATGTGGAAGATGACAACCCAAATGAGATGATTGGTTTTTTTCCCTTTTCTTATACGGGGCGTCTTTCTTTCGACTCCCCACGTCAGTCAAGGTCATTAACGCCTGCATTAGTGGGGATGCCTCGAGACGGACTGGAGGGAGAACGGTCGGGGTATGGGTGGGGTAGTAAGCATAAGTCCTTTTTCATTTCAGCCTTTTTTTCTTAACATCCCAACAAATATATTGGTATTGTACAAGGGGAAATAATACTAAAAGGACCAACGAATATGTTTACGAAAGTAAGTTACCATTTCGTATTTAGACACTTACTAAGAATTCATATTTTGTAGGGCGGCATAATTTGATTGGGACATTATTACGCAAGGATTTCCAGATGAAATACATTGGAACTCATGTTCTCTTATACTTTCGCTCAACATTTTGCAGGTAAAAAGACCTCCTGTGAATATCGTTTTTTTTCGAGTAAATGCCGGGTTTAAATGAATTAAGGCGTCGGCGGCTACATGAAACACTAGTAAAGAAAACGCTACGACAGCAATGCTAAACCATTTAAAATTCTCGTTTTCCATTTTGCCTTGCAAAGCAGACACACATAAAGCACCAATAACGATCAGATTGAAATTGTGAGGAGGGTACTGATATTGCACACTAAGGTTTAGGGTTCTATATCCGACCATGACGTTCTCTGCAGAGTGATATCGATCGCTATCTGTGATTGCCGCGTGGATAACGCTTCAAGTGCAGTACTCCGTTCGGAGGATGGGACACTTAAACCGTTCACGCCTTTTGACAAGAGTAGCCTTGTAACTACGCAGACTTTCTACCCGCCCACCACCCTAAAAATTCTACTTCCCACAATTATCCACTTATCCTTTATGATGCATAAGACATCGGGTGACAGTGACCTCCAGAAAAAATTGCGCGGAGATTAAAATCACAATACATTTTCAAGAAATCGTACAAACCATTCTTAGGAATGGCTCCTCTTCGTCATAATATAAACCGCGCAATTTCACTCTCTAACCGATTAACGCTGACCACAAGTAGAGAAAATTATTACTATCAGTGGTTGTCTACAGGTTAAGGCAGCCTTTGGATGGACTAATGGGTCAAGCACTGTGGCACTTCTAAACCTCACCTAACATGATAGAGCATGACACCCTACATTACAATATACTGTAAAACATTCTTCAATTCCGCATTATTTCGGCCTCACTTCATCCCTAGCAACTATTTTTACTTCCTTCCCTCTATCACGATCTTCAACATTCCATTTCCTATCAAAATACGCCGCATCCACTTTTCCTACCTCCTTGGAATTTCTCCAATACACTTCGTACTTCGTTTGCTTCCCTTTCCGACCAGTTTACCCTTTCAACCATTTTCAATACCCACATCTCAAAAACCCAAGGTCTAAGTGTATCCTCGCGCCTCGACGAACAAGTTTCCCAGCCGTACATATCTACGCTCCATATCAGTGTTTTCATTAACCTTTTTTTTTAAGATCCTCATTCAAGGTCCTCATCATCAACTCTCTCATCTCTTTGAAAGCTTCTTTACCTAACCCATTTAATCTTCTTACGCCTCTACTCCTCTAGCATCTCCGTCCAAAACACTTGCTGAATAATCACACTGGAGTGAACATACTCTCAAGCAAAATTCTTTAAATTTCAATCGAAAGACGATCAACTATTTTGCTTCCACGGAGATGAAACAAGGTAGAGTAGGTTATTCGCTCAGGGACGTCCCAAACACCAACTCCCCCCTTCCAACAAAGATATTTCCTGCGGGGGCTCGCAATTCCTATGTGGACCAGAGGAGCAGCTGTGCTCGAGCCTCATCTACAGAGATGCCGTGTAACGGCCGCTCCGTCACGCATTAAAATTCAACAGATGCCATATTCGAAGGCAAGGGGGAAGGCAAAAGAAACACATCAAAACGCGCTGTAAGCGTCGATTCAGAAACACGCAGGTTTGAGGAGGTTAGCCGACAATGGGAGAAGGGCATCCACATACTTACGTACAACTAAATGGCATCTCCTACGGGCAGCCGGGAGGGAGGGGGAGCAAATGGGAGTTACGACAATTTTGTTTATTCTCCAATCGTGGGCTGTCGTGCAGTGTTTGTTAGAGAAGGGTTGGATTAAAAGTGGTCGGATCCCCACCACGTAGGTGTTCGTAACCTTGGCTCTGTTATAATCGCGAATTTTGAGTGGCAGAGAAAAAATAACACTTGAATCTGTCATTACCCTAATCTATTTATCTCATTTCGTACAGTTAGCCTGAACCGTCGACATAGCGTGGGAACCTTAAGTGTCACGAGCACACTCAACCTTCTCTGACATTCGGAAAAAAGTCTCAGTCTTGCTCTCTTCGTGTTTGACGGGATTCCCATTCTAGGTTCCCTTGTAACACTTAAATTATTACATTACAAATTTCCACAACCCAGCAGTCTAATTTGAACTTTAAATCACTTGCGATGCGATACATAATTATCGACTCCGGGTCGATCAACAAAAACTTAAGATATTTACTTGAGATTATGTCATTTTAATGTAATTGAAAAGAAAGTATTTAACTGCTTAAATCACTTTTTATACGACTTTAAATCAAAGAAAGTACACTTGTGATGAGATACATAATTATCGACCCCGGGTCGATCAACAGAAACTCTCAGAAACTCACTGTAAAGAAAAAGTCAGCGATGGAATGATCTGAAAGAGGCAGTATGACACGGGTATGCCGCAAGGAACTATGATGGGACCGCTGCCTTACTTACATAAATTTGAGGCAATTTCCTACGTAAATGCCATATGAGATTACTTGCAAAGGACAAAGTTTAACACGGAAAATTAAAGAATGCAGCTGATACTGGGTTTAGGTGTCATTTCCGAATGGGGTAAAGAATGGTGAATAGAATTAGATAGTAACAGTACAGAATGAGCCGTATTGATAACTTGGAAAAATGAAAATAAGAAACTCAGCATTACTTACCAAATATTTGGGAAAGAATTAACTAACTCGGAACAAGTGATCCACGGACACAAGATATGATTTTATCTCCGTCCTTTCAAGGCCAACGAACATAGAAGAATTCGGGGATCCACCTTGAAGAAACCAGAGTTCACACGACGGGTGATATAAAAAATTAACGTAGCCATTAAAAATACAGAAGTGAAAAAGTACAAGAGGAGCGAGTTACTTCGCATTATGAAGGCCCTAAAAAGACGGGAAGTAGTCGAGATTCTTCGACGGAAGTGTTAATTAAGGAATTGGGTAAAGTTTAGAGAGGGTCCTCTACATTCGCGAAAAAGTTTTCCGAGAAGAAACTACGTACGCCGGGATCATTAAAGAAACTTGTAAATAAACCCCCTGTAACGATGAGAGTAGACGAGACTACGGCTCGTATTAATGATCATCCCTCAAGTTTCTCCTACCTCATGAATCGAACATGAATGTTGGATTAGTGAAACTCTTAAAGACTCCCACTTCCAGCGCTGTGGAGCGATTATAAAAGCGGTCGGTAGACTCTTGAAAAAGGAAAAATATCACGCATTTGCCTTTGGAGACTGAGGGAAGAATTGGGCCCCGCATTGGACCTACAGATTAAACCATACGGATTAAATAAGGAAAATGATCTCCAGTACTAGTACATACTATTCAATGGTCCTTCATAATTCTGATGAAAATATTTTCAACCACCAAAAAGTCATGACCCAGTATCCTAACAACGGTTATCTGAAAACATTAGTATCTCCTGTCACATCTTTAGCGAAATTTTCACAATTTTGCGCAACGAACAGACACAGCCGTTGAAATTCAATGAGAGATATTATAATGAATAGAGGCAATGTTCATTATTATAAATTATCACTATCCATCGGCTCTAAAGTTAGCACCGCTGTCATGGATTGGCAGAAACTAAACAAATCAAGCCGGTTTTATTTCAGAGAAAATGAAATCTGATAACCATCACGGAAATATAGTAATCGGATTGTACGGAGAACGTGTAACACGATCACTTTCCGTTCCAACTTCTTAGCTGGACTCCCCAAGTTCCTTAAGTAGGCGTGAGAGATAGACGAAAATACTGACAGTAGGGAAATAAGTGTCGGTCAAATTTTGATTTCGAATTGTTTAAATCCAAAACAGTTACCACAAAGATAAATGCTTCAAAAATAGCAAAAATTAATACCTCATCACTGAATTCAATGATTTTTTCTTATGAGGTTGAGATCTTATCGCTACGGGGCAAACGAAACCCATTAAAGAGTTGCAATGTCAACTGTTCTAGTCAAATTTCAATTTTCCAGCACCTTTCAAGTTCCACAGATAGTTGAACGTAGAGAGCAAGACAATGGATATTCAATACTGGTAAATACATATAGATATATAACATATTGCATTAAGGTATAAATATTGCATAATTAAAAGGCCTGTGTCCGAGGGTCACCCCTGCTGCACGCCCTGATAACGTTTATCGGCGTTTCACGTGAAAGCGGATAAGGGAAGAGCGTATTCACTACACAATACCGCCGCAAGGGCGTGAGAAGAGGATGTCAGGGAACCACCACCCATCCATGCATAAATATGCACTTATACATAAACATATATACGCATTTGCACATACGTAAACACACGAACCTTTACACACATGCGTGCATTCGTACCTGTATCATGCAGCGGCTATGTTCTCGCAGTTTAAATTTGCCTTGGGAATTAAGAAATTAGAGGAGTGGTTACGATTGCTTTCGTTGTGATTGTGCATTGCGAGATGGAATAGTGAATACTCGAATCTGCTGTACTGGCATCTTATCTCTCTCTTACATAATCCTGGTAGGTCAATCTGTCAATGTTATGTGGTGTTTTTCCCATGGTGTCACAAGTATATTCGAATGTTCTGAACTTTTACGATAGCCTTTACCTACACTCACACATTACCGGCCCCCACAGGACAGAAAAAACATACAATTCAATATACTTATACACGCCCGTCAACGTCATACAAGGATGGATGTGTCCGAGTAAAGATTTGTATTATGAATACAAGAGTGGTTACGTCTGAATTTATTAACAAAACGTATCGTGCCAGGGAATAAAGAGTACCAATGTGCAATGCAGGATTCGGGGGTATCGAACCTCAACATCTTCCGTAATGAATCGAAAGTGACGTGGGCGGCTAAGCGTGATATTCGACATGGCCGAATCAAATTCCACCCGAGTAAACAAACCAAATGCGGATGAGAAAAAACTAAAATTCAAACGTAATCCAAAGTTTCCCACGTACATCTCGAGGTCCAAACGTCGTCGGTAGTTTTCCAACATTCAATTGCATCGCCAACTACCTCACCAAAGCCTTGCTGAGGTGCCACGGCGAGAGGGCAGGGCCTATGCCGGTAGGAGGAAACCCGCGACGAACTCTTCTCACTTTCTGTCGAAAGAAAATTACGTTCACCGAGCTCGGAGTCGTCCGTTCCGCAGTCAATATGGCGGAAAACAGCGGCGGTCCCCCCCCCCCCAACCTCTCGCGTTGGGTAACGAAAGTCAAGGTCGCCCCGTTCTCCCTCGCTCATCTGTACCTAGTTCACCAGGGAAATCATCTGGTGCGCGGAACGCGCTCAATGTCTTTTTCCTCAGCGTTTGGTCGGAACGACCGTAAGAACGAAATCTTTTATTTCGCGACTGATGCATTCCCTGGGTGAAAGAATGGGTAAAAAAAAGACTTCATCACAATTTCGTATCGATGGAGCAACTTTTTGCGATCATGGGCGATCACAATTCCGCAAGAAAATCTTCCCGATCGTGGTGAATTCCCACGAGGCGCCATATGATAATGACAAACATATTGAAGTTCACAATCGAAATGGAATATTTTCACCATTTAAATTTTCAAGGGTCACCCCATCGATCCTCACATGCAATTCGTGCGCCTGCATTCTTCGTCTCCTTGAGTTTAGTGCGATATCAATTATTGCCCTAATTCAGATCAAAGATGAAATTTTCGCATTCGCTATTGGAGAAAAAAATGCAAAAAAAGCTGATGAAACTAAAAGTGGGAGACAAGGGATTATTAAACATATTAAAATATCGATTAAATTCACTCAGCATATCATAGGATAAAATTTATTGCGTACCATCAAGGCCAGGTTTTAATGTCTTGTTAAACTGAAGGTTAACGTTAACCTCTGTTTAAGACCAAAAATCAAGTTTTATGACCACTATTCAAGTTCAAAACCGACCGTTAAACAGCTCAATAACTGGCAGACGATGTTACTATGGTTACAATGTTCACATTAATCAATGAACAGTTTTATTGGTTTATAAAATAGGATTTGTCGATAACCTCCACTTGGAGTTAACGTTCACGGTAACTAATGATTTGCTTTAACGTGACGATATAAAACCGGGCCTTAAGAGTATTAAATAAGTGCCATATTAGACGGAACTTCAAAGTGCAACAGTGCTTAGGCAGCTGATTAATCCAAAACCTACCTTGACCGTTAAGACTATATTTAATAATGACATTAATCGATAATATTCTGCACAGTGTCTTAAAGAAAAGTACTTTCCTTCAGAAAAATTAACTTAAACACCAACATTTAAGGATTTAGTTAAACACGCCAAATATCATGATGGATATATGCATTTAGGTGTGCATGTGGGTGAGTGTTTTGCTAATATATAATATACTTATAGTTCTGCATGCATGGTTGGTGCCTTAGTCAACTCCCTCCACGCGCCCTTACGGCGATATCTTGTAGGTGCAGACGAACATGAGCAATTACGGTGTCATACAAGGACACCTGGATGAAATAAGAGAAACTATGCCCTAACAGTGATTCATTTATACACATACACCCGTTCTGCACTCGCTTCAGAGAATCTAAATATATTTCCACGCAAATATGAACGATATAAGAGTACAAAATAAGTACCTTTAAGAATGATTGGGCGGCTGTCTCTTCGAGGACACTTAGGAAATGAAGAAGGAAACTTAACTGGGAAGATCCCAAGGCACGACAGTTCACCGAAGACCATAATATTGAAGATAGAATGGAGGAGAAGAAATAACAGAGGAAGGCCAAGGATGAACTACGAGAAGCAGGTGATGGAAGACGTCATCGCCAGGAACTATGGGAGGGAAAGGTGCGATTCCCAGGTAACGGGATAGCAAGGAGAGCTGCCAGAAAACCAAACCTCGTATCGATAAAGAACGATGATGGTGATGAAATCTATAAGTCCTGTTGCAATGACTGCATAATTCCGCAAGATGTAGAAACTTTGAGGTGCCATTATCTCCGAAACCACAGGTCGGACTAGAATAAGGAGAGAACTGCTTAAAACCACTCGCCCGCTCACTTTCAAAACACGGATTCCACGATTAGAAATCCTTTAATCGAAATTTCTTCGTTCTGTCAGGTGCTAGGGCAATATCTTCCCGATGACATCATTATTTATTTGCGCCCTCCGTATCGACTCTCTCAACACTATGAACAGTGACCTCCTACCTGCTTGTCGTCATGAACCTAAATGCTCTCTTTGATTCTTCAAACAATACTTAGTCAACAGATTCCCGAAGAACACACTCAGGCCCGGGTTTCATAATTCCTAGTTAACCCAGTCGTTAACTACCGTGGAAGTTTACTTAACGTGGTGGTTACCGACAGTTGCGATTTTATAAATACGACGTAGTTCAGACGTGCTTGTAAATGAATATGGGAAAGTTAAACGCAGTATCTCGGTCTTTAATTTAATAAGAAATTTTAAGGTCGTTTTGGATTTGATTTGCGATTGTAAAATTGATTTTTTACTTTAACCAAAAGTTACTTTAATCTTTTCAGGTGTCTTCCTACTTTCACTCGCTTTCCCATAGAGATTATACAATTTTTTTTCTTCTCATTCGCCACACTGATCTCAAGAAAACATTAATAATTTACTCAAATCTCGTCTTTGACTCCCTTATTATTGGTTCACATTTATTTCAAGAATACCATCAAAGGAAAAAAAAACAATGTTAGTTGCTTCGGATAGGCACGTGAGAAATACAAGTATCATGAAACATCGTCGACCTATCTATCTATCATCGCTAATGGAACCATTTACACTCCTTTAACTATTCTTCTTTCTTGGCTAAACATAACAATTACAGCCCTTTCATTTGCAATATAAACTACAGTGAACCCTGTAAAATGTAGAATCCCAAGGGAACAGATGATATCTCCGTAGTACATACGAGATGATATCTCGTATACATCTATGCACTGTCAAGTAGTCGCAAGTACGTAGTGTTTCACCATATTAGACATGTAAAAAAAACGGGAACCTCTGGATGGATATTTTAGTTTAAAATGAGGAAGCACTTAATTCAGAAATAAATTCATCGAAAATAAAATAATTTTCCTTTCAAAATTTCCGGTACATAAAAAGAAGTCATCACTGGCTAAAATAAAAGGAGTTTTGAATCGAAAGTAGTACTTTCACAACTCACAACCCGAAAAAGATTCGATAAGATTATATTTGAAACTTCATTTCCGCCTTTTGAATATCCAAAGCGACTCTTTCACAAGAATTGATACACGTAAAGTTTGCCGTATGCCTCTCGTATGTTCCGTCTTCCTAACAGACTCACTTGAATATAACGCGCATAGTATTCATTACGAGTAGATGTTTTAAACTTAAACTAGAGGAATTTGTCACATAAAGATTGCCTCGGAAAGATTTCACCGAGTTACAACCTTGACACATTTTTCCAATTTTTAATGCAACATTTTCACACAAGTATATATATTAACGATGGTTAATCGACAGAAGACACTTCACGAATTCAGATATTGTCAGGTTTCACTATTTGCACCAACTTGACAGATTTATTCCAGAAATTTAAATCCAAGATCCTTATGCGGGTACGGATTGATGACGATAACAAAATCGCGAAAAGAAACTCGACTCGGACGAAACTGCCGGAGACGCCCCCAGGTGGCCGCCAGCGCCATTCCCTGCTCCCGGAAAGAAAGAGAAATCATTTGAAACGCCACCAAATGAATAACGGTCCGCGCGACTACTCTGCAATCCATCTGGGAGGGCCGCGGGCGTGCCGCAGCCGAGTGCACTCCCCAAAACGTGCAATTTCCGAGCTCAATCCTCGCCGTTGTAGACGGACAAAAACGGCAAAGGAGGCGGCGGGGCCGCGCACTGGGGCAACAAACGAGACATGCGGGGCGGGGCGAAACGCGTGCGGAGAAAGTGGCAATGCCCGTGTGCTTCCGTGGAGTGCCTTTCGGGGAGGTAGGTAGTGACGGGAGGGCACGTGGAAACTCCCAAACGTGGCACGCAATTACGGAGATTATATTTCTTAAGCGTGAGGGGAGGAATGCCAACTCTCCCACACGTAACGCTATTACAACATTGGAAGGCTGGCGGGGTAGCCTTGTGGTTGCAGCGCTTGGCTACTTAACCGAGAGGGTGGCCCAGGTTGAATTCCCGGGTGGTGCCTTGGAACGAAACTAGTCTTAAATCCAAGCGGTGTGATTTTCAGGTGGATTGAACTGGCAAGAAGCCAAAACGTTGCGCGGGGAAATGAACTGCCCCCCCCCCCCCAATTACACTGGATGTGGGCGTTTCGTGCCCCAAAGGGGGTTTTGTTCGGGGTATGCTATACCCTTCGGGAGTGGTGTCTTTATTGCAGTTAAAAATTCTGGCGTCAGCAGGGCAGTGGTAATTCTGTGTATTGGTTTGGAAAGCGTTTGGTGCTCAATTAAAAGTCCTCAATCCAAAAGAATTTATGTATGCGCATTTTACAGACCGCAAGTCGCCAGAGACAACTCAATTCTAGAATTGGATCAGCAAGTCACAGGTTTTTTATCGCAATACAATGATCGCGACCTTATACGACGGTGGAGATTTCAATTTCCCATCTATTGACTAGGGCACATATAGTTTTAAAACGGGCGGTAAAGACAGATATCTGCGAATCGCTATTGAATTCTTTTACGTTGAACTAATTGAATCAACTTGTCACTTAACCAACTAGGGACGATAATATTCTTCATTTGTTAGCAACGGACATTCCCGAAAAAGCCTCAACTATAGAAACTATAATGTAAAAGGAATTAGTGACCACAGGGCAGTAAATGCTAAGTTTTCGCTTAATGGGGTCAGAAATAAGAATCCTAAAAGGAAAATTTACTTGTTTAAAGGAGGGAAATACAATGACCTAAAGTGCGTGCCACAAAATCAATTTGCAAATTTTTAAGAAAGATAGAAGAACTCCACAAATTTTCCAAAAAGAGACTTTCATTCATCACTAATCTCTCCTTGAAATCTTATATAGCCACACTAATCATGCAATTCAAAAACTAAAGGTGTGAACGTTAAATTAATTATCAATTAATATTAACGACATGTTTTGCACGTCCACATGAAGAATCAAGCTGTACACAGCAGTGCGTGAAATTAGCAAAGCAAGCCGAAAACTTGGTATAAGTCACGCAATAATCTTCCTCCACATCAAAACCCTTTGACCATTCCACTTTCACGTTCCGAATGTTATGTTATGTCGCCAATCAACTAATACGAGGGTCATCCGGAAAGTAGTACCCGTTCGTGCCGCATGAAGTGCTGACGACGCGAGTAGCCGCTGGACGAGGTCAGATAGCTTCAGTGGCTTGTCTGCCTTCTCTGAGCCAAGTTGCGTGACGCTAGCATTGCCTGTGTTGTTTCTGTGATTGTTTACAATGTTTAAAAAAATTGAGAACGCCGCCAGTTGTGAAGTGAGGGCAGTGATTAAATTCCTCAATGCAAGAAACGTTCGCCCATGTGATATTCATCGCCAATTAAAGGAGGTGTATGGAGACAATGTAATGGACGAGTCGTCTGTTCGGCGGTGGTGTCGCAACTTCAACATGGGGAGGGGGAACACACACGACGATGAGCGTTCGGAGAGACCGTCTGTCATTACAGACCAACTGGTGAGCTCAGTTGACGAATTCGTGAGGAACGATCGGCGCGTCACAATTGATGACATCTGCGAGCATTTTCCCAATGTTTCTCGAACAATTGTTCATGAAATTGTTAAACACCATCTGCATTATGCAAAAATTTGTGCAAGATGGGTCCCTCGCGTATCTCAATGAGCTGGCGGCGAAGGACTATGCAGCAGGAATACAGAAACTTGTCACACGTTATGACAAATGCCTTAATTTGCTTGGAGATTATGTTGAGAAGTAGTTTAAAGTATCCTCTTTCAAATAAAATTTTTTATGTTTGTTAATATTTACTTTTGTGTCTTTATTTCACGAACGGGTACTACTTTCCGGATGACCCTCGTAGTAGCATATTATAAGCCTTCGAAATTGTGGGCAGGTTGAACTGCTTTTGCGGTATCTTTCTTGAATCATCTATTGATATATCCTTGGTTAAGCATAGTATTTATCATCGTCAAAGAAATTATGGGGAGGGAACAGAATCGCCGCTGTACAGTGTATGACGTGAATGGAGCTTCGAAAATACGTGACTACTTTTCGAACATAAACAGGGTTGGGCTAGAGTGAGAGAAGCGCACCGTTCGCCGACTACCTTAGAGGTCGAAGGTTTGAATTTCGCTTAAGATTGAGAATTAAAACGTTGTATCACTGAACCCACGATGGAGACACCCAAATTACATTGAGGAAATTTGTCACCAGTAAAATTTAGCACAAACAAAAGTAAGGTACAGGTAAACAGTAGATAACCCTCACCCTTATTAATCTTATTCCATTTTCATTCAATCCATTTCCATAAGATTTAAGAAAATGATGTCGCTCTAGTCACAAGAACCTCGCTCGTGTATGTTGTCGTCTTCCATCGGAGAGTATCATCAAGGACCATTATGCGAGGGGAGGGGTGGCACCAGCTATAAATGAACAAGTATCAGTTCATACATTCTTCTGAATATCATTTAGAGCTCATATAAAAAAACACTCGCACACATAGAGACACACCAATCTACATATACACATGTTTCAATAATTGACAGAATCATAAAATGTCAAACTTTAAGTAAATACATTCGGACGCTTTGAGTTCGATTTTATCTGATAGCGGACCATACGAGGAAGAACAAGAATTTGAAACTGTCTGAGGAGGTGTTTATCCCACTTTATTTAATCCTGGCGATCAAATCTACCAATATAATTTGGGTCCATAATAATTCCCCCGGTGTCGCAAGAAAACTTATGGGTTCTGTAGCTTTCTAAACTTCCAAATCTTACCTGCTCTCTTCGTGAATCAAGTCGCTCCGAAACTAATTCCTCCACACCATTGTGGCCGCCATCACGACACACAAGTATGTTGTCCCCTTCGGTAGAAACTCGATCGCGAACACACACGGCCACTATTGCGAGATCCAAGACGTAAACGTTAATCTGGTCTCCCATTACGACCATCATCATTTTAAATCAAATCTGCAAAACCGCATTTAATAAAACAAACTGATTTGTATTCCTCTTCATAGTAGTAGTATTGAGGGGAGGCGACCGACAGCTGACGTCATTTGCGCCATAGGGGATGGACAGGAAAGGATGAAGGGTGGAGAGAAACCCGGCGCCGGCATTAGCCTACTCTTTACGAAATGCGCCAAGGGGTACGCAGTTTAACGTCCCATCCGACGGACGGCGTACTCACTCAAAGTGCCCTCCACAAAGCACCTCAAGTAGGGATCGAGATACCTCTGAAAAATATTCAACACCGCCGGGATTTGAACCCGCGCCCTCAGGATGGGAAGCCAGTACGTTAGCCCCCGCACCATCTCGATCCCCTTCCTCTTCATATGATGTGGAATGGTAGGACCGATAGGGTATGCAACATTTACCAGGCGTGAAGACGTTCGAAGAGACAGACTATTTTGAAGAATGGAATGAATAAATAAGAGAAACATGTTACTTCGCATTGGTCAGGCCATATTTTATACATGGCCTACTATTTGGGATCCATGGGGAGAAAACGTTAAATAGAGAATTGGATTAGGTCCAGAGTAAATCCCCTAAGGTTTTTTAAAAAAATTACTACGAGAAGGGAGAAGCGTGACGGGTATGTTGGAGTAGAGCCTCCTAATACCCGATGAGAGCATACAAGACTTTAAAACTTTTAAAAAGGCACAGGGAACATGAGTTTCCTTGCGCCACAGATGAAAATACTATAGCACCCAATTACATTGGTAGAATCGACCACTAAAATGAAATAAGAAAGACACCGTCACATACTGACACAAGTACTCGTTCTTCTCTTCCCGACGGCACGCAATCATAAAAAATCGAACCCAAATACATTAGCTAAAAGAATAAAATTTATACATTTATGCAAACACGCCAAAGATTGCCAGTTGCATATCGGCCTGCTTGTGTGAATGTGGTCGAGTGTTTTGTATATGAGCTAATTTACATTCAAATGAATGTAGTATCCTTCACTGTCCAATTCTACGACAAAATATTTCACTGTCGGAAGAAAAACATACACATCCTTGGCTGTAAAAAATCTCAGCCAGAAAGACGCTTTCGAAGGCTAAATTGCGCTCGAGGTTAACCCTGCTGGAAGTATAATGTTGATGAACGATTCAATAGAAAAGCGAAACGACAGGATATAAAAGGGTACACCTAATTTTATACTACTATAACGCTACAAAACTCAACTAAGCACACGAGGTATTCAAATTAATTTGAAATACGACGACCATCAACGCACAGAACAATAACAAACAAAAATGTCATCACAATTGTTACACACACAACAAAATCGCTATACAAAATTCTTTGGGCGGATATATGGAAACTTTTAAACACGTGATTGAATACATTCCATCCGTATTCCCTCCATCGCACGACGCACGCCTTTTTTCAGAGTGATGGGAGGGTTTATTTTTAATCATCAATTCTCTCGGTATATCTTCGCTTGATTATCCGATCTGTCAGCCACCCCAAAAACCTTCTTGTTCTCAAACCATCAATCTTCGGATGCATTGGCTATCCACTTAACGTTCCAGAAAATTTCAAAATTCTCCTAGAGCGTTTCACGGGATGAACACCACGACTTACGCCTTTACTGCAGCTCTCTCGATGGAAGAGCGAACGATGAAAACGGAAGGAAGAACGAAAGGCTAAGGTCAAGGCCGAATTACGCCAGGCAGTGCTACTGCACGACATCGGATCGAAACAAAAAAAAACCCGCGGACAAAACGAATAAATTAGAGAAGGCGACAGAAAGGGAAAGTAAATGGGTACGTACTACAAAAAGTCGTATTACGCTTGGCACCCAAAATATTACCACACCAACCATCGAATCCCTACTGCTTGTCGAGGGTACTCACGAAATTCCGCTAGTTCGCATTAACAAGTCGGGGTAAAATAAGTGGATTATCGCTGCAATCTCTATGCAGTAAACAAATCAACAATAACTACATGAAATGGACAACGAGCGTTCTCCATTTTCTGCACTCCAATCGATTACATACGAAGAACTTCACGCAAAACCGCATTAATATAGGATTCACATTAATAGGGATGCTTCTTCAACACAAATACGTGCTTCCGAGACTTGAAAAACAGTCTTTCGTGTACATACCAACCCCCTTTATTACATTTCAAACATAATATAATGTACACGGGTAGAAACTTCGAATATTTGTCCTGCGACAGTCAAGGGAAGCCAACATGGTGGCACAAAAGACCGTTCAATCGAGGACCATCAACCAACTTGCCCATTCCAGCCTCTCAATCTCCAAACAAAAACACTTCCTCTTTTACAAAATTTTTATAAGAAAAGTATTAATCCGTTTTCCAAGCCTTCTCTGTATTGTGAATCCGCTTTCATCTGATCATGATGATGCTTGACATCTTGGTGATCTTTTTTTTTCTATTCCTATTTTAATATCCACTTTTACTTCAAAAGTTTGTTTTTGTGAATAGTACTTTCTTACCATGAGTTCAAGCCACGCCATTTCTCTAACTTTGCATTATTCGGAGCCACTTGGAACTGGTTCGAATTGCATACATGTACTTTCAAGAAATAATTTGTATTTCCATCAACAAGGCTTAAATTTCCTCGTTAGTTACGTTCCGTAATGATCAATGCTATTCTTGTTGCAGACAGGTCCTCTCTTATGCGTAGAGATGTATATCTTGCTTAGATACCGTGGGCATGAATCTGTAGTTATCATGATCAACATTAATTAAATTATTTACAATTACATATTGTAACTACATATTAAGAAACAGTTAATTCAGGATGTTGAATGCCTAGTGTTGAATCACCCCCTGCCACACATCCTAAAATTAACGTGTAGGGTATGATGACATTGTAGATCACAACCGCCACGGAATAAGGAACTGCAGCCTCTAAGTTATTTACATTGTCACTTACAACTGTTCACCTGAACCCAATGTAAATAACAAAATTACATGCCTGGGGAGAGTATGTTGTTTATTAGAATTTTTAACGATTTCTCGCGATCTTGGCAATATATATGACAATATTTAATATCATACATTATCTTTGGTCTTTTTCGCTCGCCCACTCCCAAAATAACTCATTCCATACGCTTCCAACAACCAACTCACACACCTGAACTGATTAAGTCACACCTGAACCGTGTATGGTGTCATTACCCTTATCTCACATTTACTTCATTGTCTTTGCGTGTTTATTTTGTTTTTATTTACATGTTTTACTGGAGCTCGTCTCGCAAGCGAACAAGTATTTTGCATTATATACCGTAGTGCATTTACCTACGGTTAATATATGTAATACCCGCAATTCGAATTATTCTACACATTTTTTAACATACTGGTAGCTAATACTTTAAAAACTTTAAACTTCGCAGGCCTGGTGTTGAATCACCCCCTACACCATGCAGACGAAGACAAACCTTCATTCCCATTAAGTTAGCACCTTCAACCACTATGGTTCATCGGACCTCCCCCATAAATGTTGGAGCACAAAATATGCTCTACGCCCTGTAACTTTGGTAGTATTCGGAGTGCGGTATTCCGGTACTTTCGACAGGACATCATGGAAAATCCTCCAAACCCTCCTCTCCACATCGCACACCATAATACTTTTCCGGACCGCTCCCAAAACCCTTCCAGCGTGACATAACTTTTGGACGCCGCAATACAACCCTCAACCCAGAGTTTTGAAGGAACCAGAAGTGATAGGGGGGACCTCGAGTCAAACACGGCCACGCACGCCCTTGTCACGCGGAATCGTAAATCTACATCTCGCGCGCAATTGCGTCCATTAGTCGGGTGCGGCATGGGGGGGCAGCGGCTCCCCCCCGATTCTCAACACTCCCGAGGAGAGTTCATAGGGGGGGGGGGCAACCGCGCCCCTGTCGTTCGACGGGCAGGCTCCGCGCCGCGACGCCACCAAACTCCCCTGACTTGGGGTAGGGTGGGAACGGGGGCCCGGAGGAGGGGGCGGTCGTGGCGTAAGGGGAGGAGGTGGTTGGAGAGGGGACGAGAGGGGTGGTGGTTGAAGCGAGAGTGACGTACCACATCCTCCATCCAAGCATCCATGCTTCGCTCCCCTCCGCCCCTCACATCACTGGCTGCGGCGCTGTTGTCGCATGGCGGACCGGCACTATGGTGGCTGGTGGCTGCCGCGGTCACCTCCTTCTTCACTCGCCGACTCCGCTGCAATCCCAACGGATAATCCAATGGCACGGGGAGCGAGGGAGGAGGGACGGGGGCGTGCAGGGGGCGGTGGCGACCGAAGGAAAACGTTGCAGACGGGGAAATTATCCTCCGTGCGGAAATCGTGAGGTCTAAGGAGGATGTCGTTTTGGGAGTTCCGGACGCACTATACCGCCACCCCCCCCTGGGAGCACTGGGATCCGAAATCCCCTCCCACCACAAACAAACGGTTTTGAACAAAGCACAAACCCACCTCCAGGGTGATGGCTTCACGAGCACTTTATGTGTGTCCCCGGTTTCAGCCGACGAACAACTCCCGACCCGATTTCACCGCGAATTCGTCGGATTATTATTATTATTCTGCAGCCTGCACGCGTCTCGGTGGGAGATCATGAACACTCGCGAGAGAGTAGAGTAGGCGGCACTCTCACTGGCAGCGGCTGCACACTCCATCCATGTTTCCGGCCTCCCGAGAAAGGTGGGAATAGCCGGGCCCCCTGAGGTACGCGGGCGGACACTGGGACGGAACCAGGGAAAAGAAGAAACAAAAATAGAGGACGGAGTAGAAGAAGTTAGTGGTTTAAGTCGTGCCGTGCGAGTGGCGTACGGATCCCCGCGACTTCGCCGTCAGCCCGGCGATGGTGATGTGTATTGTGGAGGGAAGGGGAGGTTTGAAGTCGGACCACGACGAGGAGAGGGAAAGAAAAAAAAGAGTTCTCCACTCCTTCGGGAAGAGAGGGATTCGAAGACGAGGAGGGCTCCTTCTTCTTCCTTCCCTTCGCCCTTTACAAAGGGCGCCGCTGGAGAGGGAGGAAGGGTGAAGGGGAGCGGCAGAACAGGCCAAGGGGGGGGATGATGGAGAGGGAGGCCGGCTCAAGCGGGTGGAGGAGAGGCAGTCCTTGTTCGGAAGCACGACGACGGTCCCCAACAATAACAGAAACAACAACAAAAAACAATGAACGCCGGCACACTAGGAGGGAGAGACCACTGAAAGACACTCAAAAACGTCTGGGGCTCCTAATACCCAGTCGCGCCGCGCATACAGCTGACGGCAGGCTGACCGCACACACACACTCCGGCCCGGAATTAACGATGATCGTAAAAATCCCACGGAGACCGATGGAGGAGGAACACTTTGGCAAGCAAAAACAATCTCTTCCGCTCGGCCGGTACACGAGAGGTTGCTTATTATACTTGTAAAAAAAGTCGAAAAGGAATGCACGTTGGGGGGGTGGCGGACACGTTGACGCCAGAGAAGGTCGTGCGCTTGTACAAGGGAGAGTGGAACGCGATGGACTAAGGCACGAAAGCGGCGGAGTGTCGGGTCTCCCGTCGAGGCTTGGCCGCTTGGGTTTCAGCCGTCGACGTCGCTCTCAACACGCTAGGAAACAGCTTGCTGGCCGACTCCAAGACTACTGCTTCCTCTTCTCCCTTCTCTCTCTCGCTCACTCCCCCTCCTCGCCCCTACTTGCTCACTCTCCCGAACCGCGAAGGAGGGAGGGGGGGAAGAAAGGGAGAGTGGGAATGCGAGGGAGGGAGGGGGCGGAGGGAAAGGAGCGGAGAAAGGAAAGAGGGGGGAAGTGGGGAATGAAAACCGGAGGGGCGGATTGTGGAGGGAGAGGGGAGAAGGGAGACCGAATGCCTGTTCAGGAGGGGGTGGAGGAGGGGTGAAGGGGGGGGGGGAATAGGCCGCCAGCCAGCTGAAGGGAGAAATAAAACGAAGTAAAAAATGGAGGAAAAGAAAAAAAAGGATAACTTCTCGCTCTCCCTCGCTTCCCCTCCCCTCACGCTACCTCCGCGCCTCCACTCAGCGGGAGCACAAACCACGTGCTCAAGGACCGGTCCTATTTGGCCTCACCCCCTTCCCACCTCCACCCTCTCCCAGTCCCTCAACCCCCCCGCCCACTCTCCTCCACCTTCCTCGCCTCCTCCAACTCACCTCACATCATCCCGATCCCCAGCGGGAGGATTCAGGCACACACACGAGGCAAGCGGACGACCGGCGACCAACATTCCCCTCCCCTCGGCTACCTCGTCCCCCCACAACCTGCGATTACGTGCACGGCGAATACCCCAATCGAGCATTTCTGGAGACGAAGGGAACATTCAAGGTATTGCCACACAGGAAGTATTTCGTGATTTGACAGGCTCCCCGAGTATCTCTCAGTCCTTCGCTATCATGTGAGCAACGCAAATATACTCACATGCGGAACATTATTACCTACATAAATTACCCATAATAATAAGATTTCGGTAATTTGTTTTAATACTAGTGCACATCCTTCACTACTCAGAAGAAGTTAAGTGTTCCGTAATCAACTATTTCCTTTTTAAATTACTCGTGTAACTACGTTTTGGCCGTTCATTCATCAACATAAGTATTCCTCGAGTATTTACTCCCTTCCCATTCCACAATTCTATCCCTTCAGAATTTCTCGACAACGTAAGGAGCCTAACATACGATACACAATATCCTCTTCATTTATTCATAATTACTAGACGTTGGACTTGAACCGATTACTTGTGCATACCCTTCACTATTTTATACGATGCAATCTTGTCTCTGGACTGAACTATTCCCTTTCTGAAGTTCATCATTTTGTACTGTGTGGTATGGCAGCTTAATGGATATGGATTATGGGCCACTGATCTCGTCATATGTGGAGAGCCGCTGGTTTTAAAACCTGGTTATCAACTGGGTACCTGAATATCGAAATGTCAATATTCAATTTCGCATCGTTTACGAGTTGTCCACTGCGCCAATACGATCTTGACCAATACACTCAACCAATCAGAAACTAATCTTCGGGTTGATGGCTGAGGTAGTGGTGTTGGTGTATAATTACTACCGTTCATGATGCCTACTCTCCTCTCTTTCTTACTCGCTTAGCAAACATTCTCCCTTCTTTAACATCCTACATTGCACGATGTCTATTCCAACCACATTTTTACGAGTAGAATGGTTTGAGGCGTCACTTTGTGGAAGCGATTCACATCGGAAAAGAAAATACTTTGTTCTTCCACATATATTTTATTTTGCACGACCTAGGTTCCGACTTTCAAAGTCATCATTAGGTGATGACTTTGATGTCCCATCACCTGATGATGACTTTGTAGGTCGAAACCTATGTCGTGAATAATAAAATACGTATATGTGGAAGAACAAAGTATTTTCTTTTCCGACACTTCATTGCGTCTTCTTCGAATCTCCTCCACGGACTTCCACTTTTCCCCGCCCTGCCTTACATTTTTCAAGGCAAACTATTTTTCCAAAAAACTACGTTCAGTAGAGTTAAAGTTTCTGATCCCAAATTCAAACCGCACTCCAAACACTGACAACTTAAGTAGAACGACAATCCTGACTGATGTATTTTACAAGTTCACTATTCATTCTTTTTCTCAAGTTTTAGTTTTATAGGTTTTTATTTCCGTATAGAAACAGCGTACAAGAAATGTATAATTTTTTTTCTCAAGCGATTCCAGTTATTAAATGATCTCACTGCCGTCAGTATTTCTATCCAATTAAATTTGAGAATTTCGAGTATATACGATAACCGATCTTCCCGCTCGGAATCGTATCCTCCTACCCTCGTATTGACTTCCAAATATTTAGTCTCATGTAATCTTGTTTTCTTTCGTCATTTTCCTTCTCAGATACCTCGCATTTATCATCCGATTCCTTAGCCATTCCCTGCAATCCCAAACTGGAATGAACTTCATCCGCAAACTTTACTTCATCGTCTACCCACCCACCTTCAATTTTCACTCAAAACTCCTTACCATAGCACCCTCACTACTACTCCTATGTACCTAAAACTTAAAAAGTACGGATATGACAAAACTGAGGCATCCGAGCGCCAGGAAGGCTCCCGTGTCCACATCTACACGATGCACCGCAGTTATGAGTAACAGCCAGGCATTCGATAAATAGAAGGGTTTGGAGGCGTCAATTTGTAGAAGCGATTCATTTCGGAAAATAAAATATTTTGTCCTTCCACATGTATCTTATTATTCACGACCTAGGTACTTCACATGATGATGACTTGGTGAGTCGAAACCTAGTTCGTGCATAGTAAAATTCATTCATTAAGCAATGGGAGGCCATTCATTAAGCAATGGGTCAAAACAATACAATCAGACTGATCAAGTGAAATACGCACCGAGAGAGCGTAAAGTTTGCTTTATAATTCTTCCTTATGCTACACAACCACGAGTTCCAGCAATCGAAAGCATAACACATTACAGTGACGACAACGAATAATTATTATTAATCAGGAGAATTTCATCGGCGTCATATTCAGAGGCATTAAATAGTTCGAGAATAATGAAACCATATCGAGAAATTGGCATCATAAATGTCTAGATTCCGGTACGAGGACGCCCATCAGCTCTGCTTCGCAGCCAATGGATCCAAAAGTTTTTTTACATTTCATATAAAAAGGAAACAGCAACTGTCACAGTCAATAAAATTAAGAAGGGAACAAATTAATATAGGAAATTCATTTAGGACTGTCACGTTTGCCACTCAAATTAAATTTACGACAAAGAACATCGTCAATGTAAAGTTAATTGATACGTTGTATGACAAGATGATGTAATCTTGTTCTTCTTTGAAATCAGAGACACTAAAGGTATTGAGAGGTAAATTTTGCACTGACGACAGGTTGAGTGGTGATTACGCAAAGTTCTATTCGAAATGGACTCTCATTGACGGTCACCATACAATCGATCAAAAGCTCTCCGTCGTGTAACTTGAGAATTCTGCAGTGGCGTTTAAGAACTAGTTGAAGATTTTTTAATACGACGTGATTGCTTCCAAGTGAGAGTAAACATTCTTTGACATTTAGGACAATTAACCGTAGGAATATGAAGACAGGGGTATTGCAAAAAAGTTTAAAAAGTTGTGAAAACTGAGTAAAAAAATGAATCCATGGTGGGATGATATTTATATATTCACATAAACAAGCTATTAGCTGAAATTGAGGAAGTTCAACTAGCATACTAGTTACTACTTCAAAATGACACTAGATTCCTACAAGATTGGGCATGATTTCAGACGTCATATTCGGATTCAGCGCCCATAGAAACCCTTTGAGTCAAGTCATTACTATGCCCTGACTCTTAAGATGGTCAAATCAACAGAGAGAACATTCGAAGCCTATTTTTTTTACTCGCTACATTACTAATTCGAGAAAATTCTATCCTTCCATTCCCGTTTATTTCGATTTACCAAAATGTACTCATTTTTAAGTACGATTCATACCATTCCATCATACACGTGGCTTTCATTTAAAAAAAAAAGACGTACGACGCTAAAAGATTTTATTTTCGCATTGTTACGCGAGTTTCCCTGCGTTATACAAAAGACAAGACGACTTTCACTATTGCCATATTCGGCTTATAGCGTGAATCATTCACTGCTTCTTTCTCATAAATTGGCAATACGTTGGCCGTCACCATATCCACTCAAGAAATAACTTGGCAAGTATGAACAATAATTTATAACTAGTTGCAATGAAAACACAGAGTAAAGAACTTAGAACGTGTTTTTTTGGAATTATGAAAACGTTCCACCATATGACGCCAGTTTCGTTTACAGAACTCGGAACAAGTATGACAAGAAATTTTTCCAACATTATTCAGTTATTACTAATAAAAATATTCATAATGGATTACGACTAAAAAAATAAGGAATTACAAAAATAAGTTTTTCTTGCTGGACGTTGAAATATTCGCAAAAGTATAGTTTAGCGTATCTGAAGTGACATTCCCTTTAACAATCGATGAATTCCCGGGATTGGCATAGATGACAGACGATTCTGAACTGGAATAAAATGGAAAATCTTTTTGCAAGCATATACCTGACAGGTAGGAAGAATATGAATACTATGAATAGATTCTGACCCTGAAAACCTGGCTACGGCACGGACTCGTGGCATCTGACGCAACGAGGACCCCCGCATGAATAAGAAAACACCAAATCCGGCTAAACGCATGCTCCTGCATTGAAGACGGCACCTAAGTAAAATCGTGACTACAACTTCTAAGCTCAAAATAGGGGGAAGTCAGCAGAGCGGTGAAAGTAAAGTATTTACGGTGAACCACACAGGACGATACATAATCATTACAAAATCTAACTTGAGAACCCCCACGTTTTTCATTCAAATTTACTCAAACTTTACTCTTTTTTTTACTTTTTTAGCTTTACTCAAAACTGCATGACGCAGGCACGCATGTATTCGTGTAAGTTTACGTGAGCTATACGTACGTATGTTCAAATAAACATTCACAATTATGTACATATAATTAGCTGGTGCCTTAACACACGCCCTCGCGGCATCTGGTGGGTATTATGTAATGTAGATGCAGATGTCTGGAGGATAATATGATGAGTTATCACGAGTTTAGTATCAGATGATGTCGTAATCCAACTGATTTAATCGACCTCAAGAGTGCACCATATCAAATCATATGGATAGCATTCCTTCGCCACCAATAGAAACATTAGTAAGTAATTTATGTAGAAGAATTATGATGACCTGAGAGACAAGAGTGGCCATGAAATAGTCCATCAAACGATACATGGAGGAGGAACACAACGGAGGACACATGAGAATACATGATGACATGTTAATGGACGTGTTCTGCGTCCGAACATAAATGTATTCCCTATTAGAAAGGACCGCCGAAGGCAAAAATTCCGTCTGCGTAAAAATCTTTCTGTAAAAATATAAAAAGGTTATTCAAAATTAATTGCATTGGGTAGGGTAGACTGGGGTTAGTTGATACAGGGGTTCATCAAGTTGGTTCATCATAATTTTGAAATAACCTTAAAATGTTTACTCCACCGCGCACGCGCGAATTAAAAAAAATACAATAGGAATTTATGGTAAGAAAATTATACGAAAATTGCAACCTGTAACGAGCACAAATTAAAAAAAAGGCGAGATCCATACTATTAAAGGTATTTAGGTATGTCTTCCAGTAAAAGCGTAGATACAGATACAGGAATTAACCCGGCAATATCCACTCTCCCAAGAGGGTCCGATGGTTAGATTTTTAAAAACCTTAACTTGCTGATAAAACTAACCGGGCGTTATAAAAACTTTTCCTTATCTATACATACGCATCGACGGACCTTGAAAAGCATACGTGCCATATTGCGCCGAAAGCTAAACACGCTCAAAAGTAGACCCCACCACTTTTAAGAGAAGAGCCCAAAAGGAAAGCAAGTGGTCACGTAAATTAGATTTTGGACGGAATACCTATTAGGTCGGAAGGGAGGCAGAATTACACAGGGAAATGGAGGACTGCAGTCAACCAATCTTCAAACTGAAATATTGGCAAAATATTTAATTAATCATAACGATGAATTCAAGAGCTTAGGAGACGTACCAAAAGCAAGATCGAAAGAAAAGAGAAAATGAACGGATTGATGATAAACAATAAGAAAAAACCGACGGAGTACGCTAAAGCATTCTAAAAACCACGGAGATAGCCAACAGCTATGAAATGACGACGACAGAGAAGATGGGAGCACAGAATGGCTATCTGCTGCCAATGAATTTTAAAACTATTTACCTATTCCCGGGATGGAGGCTAATGCACACACTGGCTAGCAAAATTTCGTACGCTGCGATGTCACCGTCGGACGTTGAACTGCCATGTTTGTGTGTAATGTAAACTGTTTTAATTTCGACATGACATTTGCCGATGGGGAAATTTGAAAAGTACGCACCGCCGTAGGTAGAAAAAGATAACGAATAATTCATTGAGTCTCTGGAATTCGTGAGGAGAAGTGCTTATTTGGCGTGGATAAAATTTCGGTTCGTTTAAAAAAATCATGCACGCGGTTCCAGCCGAATTACTTTGCAATAGCTTCCCCCATTATGGCGGGAGATTATGACACATGTGGCCAATGGGATTCGTCACATCGATATTGGGAGAGTGGAATACGGCTCCGCTTCGTCCACGAGAGACGACCACGATTATTTCCAGATGGAAGATGGATGGGGCCTGCCCATCAGAGGGCATTTAAACAATAAGCGATTGGGAAACCCATTCACTTAGATGACGGACGCCACTGGTATTACAGTTACGACGAACTGAACGTTAGACCAAAGTTACGCCATGATCTAGGCCAGCGTTTCTCAATCGTTCTTAAACCGCGGAGAGAACTAACTAATCCGCTCTCCGACCACCTTCATTGTGCCATTCCAAGGGGAAGCATCAAAACAAAAGGCAAATTTGAATAAGATTCAAATTTTCTCACTTAACTGTGCATGAATGTTATTCTGCAAGGGTGCAAAAGACTCCGAACACATTATTCTGACGGACTCTTCCACAAAGTGTTAAGTCCTAGGCTAAAGTTTTCTAATTGGGAAAAGTGACAGAATAAAGCACATGTAATTACCGCTATTTCATTGTCATGATCCAGCTTTCAACTATTTGAGACCCCGAGAGTTGAAACCCGGATTGTGAAATAGAATATTATTGGATATGACGAGTGTTTCCGTCTGTTCCCTCACCAAAATCCTTCCACACTTGGCACAAATTATTCTCAAAAAATGAATCTAGGTTTTACGGAGAACGGATATCTCCAAAAGTGCCAGAGCAGGACCAATCAGGACTGGGATTGGCAACATTACTCATTATCGAAGCAGGTCACACTGTCGCAGCAACCTTTAACTTGAATTGTAGAGCGGTCCAGTCCCGATACTCGCGGCAAGATCCCTCGATTGAAGGCTTCTTCTGACCTAACTGAAGGTACGGAGAAGAATGAAGAAAATAAGTTCGACAGAGAGAGAGAAAAAAATCGAAGGAATTTTATAATGGGTGAAGGAAGAGAGAAAGATGGTGGGCGGAATTCGGAGAAGGCAGAAAAACTGAATGGGGGGGATATTAAAGCTATAGCATTTTTGTTGGCCGAGATAAGAAATTGTTGAGGAACGTGAAAGAAGAGACAGCATGCGGGATAGAGGAAGGAAAAGAACACGCTTTTTGAATGGAACGACGGATGGTAGAATGAATGAAGAACTGAAGAAAGAAATGAGTGGGAAGCAAGAGTTATTACCCGGAGAGAGACCTAGGAAGTGACCGACGATGTGTCTTGATTGTTATGTACCGTCCAAACCATTTGACCGTCTTTACCTTCAGGTACCATATGACAGCTGAGTTTTCCTGCGGGACCGAAGAAATTACTATGGCCCCAAATTTAATTGATAGATTCGACCACTAGAATAAAATAAAAGCGTCACAAACGGATTCAAGTATTCGCTCTTACCTCGAACAATACGCAATCATCATAAAATCAAACCCATGCGCCCGATTATTTTGACCTGAAAACTAAAAAAGTTGATTTAAACCTGCCAATTATTGCATATAGACATGTGCGCGTGTTTGTGCTAGAATAATTTTTTACACTAGCTGATATAAATTCAAAAGCAGGTAAGAACTAAGATTTCTACACGTGTAGCTGGTACCCTAATACCCCCGCCACACGCCCCTGCGGCGGCTTGCGGAGTAGTGTGTGGATGTAGATAGATCGATGCAGACTTCCTCTGACGGTATTGTGATTGGACCCCACGCATTTGGATTCTCCTGAAATCACGTAACGTTTGAGTACAACTGTTTTTTAGACACTCGGAAACGCCCTCCGAGCGGTGGAAGGTTCGGAAGCTTTCCTCGTGGGAATTAATTGCTGGATGGAAATTAACGCAGAAATTGCGTCATCCGACGAGCCACAGGTTCGGTCGGTGGAAAATTGGAATGGAATAAAATATTGCGAAAAGAATTTTAAAAAAGTAACCAATCGATTCGCTGCAACGTACAACTAACAATTGACGACATGAAAACGGAGATGCAGCGTTTTCAAAACTATTTTCAACTCACTAATACTGATGTAAAGGAAAATTCGCACAAAATATCAACCTTTCCCATAATTTTTATCAATCTTTGACTTGGCGGAGGCGTAGTAAAGTTTTCAGAAATTAATTTCTTTTAGAGCTGACATTTATAAATTAATTAAGATTCTGACGTAGATATTCTATATTCTTTATTAATCCTTTTTTTTCTAAGAAAAGTGCGTAACTTCTGGAGATTCACCATGGATTTGAAGGTATGTAAATACCGTACACTTAGCTACTCATGGAAATTTAAAATCG
Source organism: Hetaerina americana (assembly GCF_022747635.1). Lineage (NCBI taxonomy): Eukaryota > Metazoa > Arthropoda > Insecta > Odonata > Calopterygidae > Hetaerina > Hetaerina americana. The sequence goes on from NW_027287538.1 coordinate 33,792,046, forward strand.
TTAAGGCGATTTTGGTGGATCCCAGAGCACCAATATTTTTTGCACTAGTACCAATACGAATATTAAAATAAAAGAGTATACAAGTTGATATTGCACTGACCCTATACAATTACAGAGTTTTGATGAATAAATGTTAAATATTTCACATAAGAAACCGCGATACAGTGTCATCCATTGGTTATTGGTTTTAAATATTTATTCTATACTGTAAATCAGTGGGTCGCGGTAGTCCAGGGGTAGAGTGTTGGACTACTGAGGGCACGGGTTCGATTCCCGGGCAAGCCTCTGTGGGAACCTGCAGCTCCACCCAAGGTATGCGATTTTTTGGGTACCAGATCTTCCTGGGACACCATAACCGACATAGGGAAAGCCACTAGCCCCCCTACCCTGATGCGCGACTTTCACACGCCGTCGGTCTTGCGCTGGGTGAAATCTACCGTCACCTACCAAACCGACCGGGTTGACTACTGCGTTTATGGTTTATACTAAATCAGTAAACGTCGACACTTAGGTGACTCGTACACCCTATCTGATATTAGATAACTACTGCCTACACTTTCTCTTGCATTGACGCCACTTTTAAATTATCAGTGAGCATAGCTACGATGCATCTGTCTGCAACTTTTCAGCACATTGGTCAAAAGGTACACTTGCCTATATCCACCATCTACGGTTCCCGAAGCACTGTGTTATCAGTGACCGATGCGTTTCTTCATAAAATTAAAATCATGAGGATTCAAAAGGGATATCTTTCATCAATTGTTACACGCGGTGCGCGACAAATTCCAGCGTAATTTTAACGAGAAAATCTTTAACAGGAGCTATTCATCAAAAGATTCAACGGCAATTATTCACGATTTTGAGGGAAAAACATGGTTGACAATCGTTGATTTCCAAATGAACATAGTAACCCACAAAGCGGGGTGCCCTAATCCCCCCCCCTGTGTGGCGGGGGGTGTTAGGGCACCTGTCACCCATTGGGATATATGAAAATGAAAACCAAATGATGGTCAGAGATAGCGATGAAATGACATGGGTAGATAGATTGTTATCCATCGGGTTACATCAGCAGGCCTTCCAAGACAACCACCATAAATGAAAAACAAACATTACTTTTCCTGCAATAAACCTCAACAATGATAAAATTAAAAGCCCACCAACCGCCATCAAAAACAAATAAAAATATTCCGAACGAGTACACGTTCAACTAACGCACTCACCCGCTTGTCCGCCATGAAAGACGACCAATTCGTCCCACGAACACACAGCTTCTGATCTGCGTTTTTTTTACGACCGTAGTACTTGTTCTTCCTAGCGCACTAGCCCAACAATTCGAACTCCCACCTTCCGACCCCGCAACATAGGCGTTTATTACTCCACGACTTGCGTGCCCGCTAGTTGCATCATAAATCCCATTGCTCATTCATTAGCCGCGAGGAAAATTTCGCTTATCCGCAAGCCTATCGAACCGACGGAGGTCAAGTGCAAACGCATGCGAGCGAGAGAGGGCACAGTTTTCATTGTGCAGCGTCCCAGCGTTCCCTGATCCCTGCAAGTTACTACTATCTCTATAGGAAGATTTATGACCCATTATATGCTCATACGATACCCGCGATTTGCCGAAAGGGGGTGCATCGGAAAGCGCTGGAAAAAAACACCTCGCATGAACAAAACCAAACAAAAGGTAAAATCGACCAGTGACAAACGGTAGTGCAGCAGAAAAAAACATGCAAATTGTTTAACATCTATCCATAAACAAAATAACCGCAAGATTCCACAAGGTCATGTGACGGGCAGTGTTAAGGGCATTAGTCTTTCGTGCACTAATACGCACTTAGAGAGAGAGGCATATTCGAAAATTAAGGGCCGTTTTCTTACATTTACACATTAGCGGTTCAAAATAAAGCATCTGTCATGTAGCACCAACTACTGATTGTTTCCGAAGCCACTGAAGTTATTGTTTTGATTCAGTAGTCGTTTTCCTATCGATATGATCAGAGAACAAGGTGCGCGAAAATCGCTGTTTCCGCCAGTTTCGCAGTTCGAGCTGTGATTCGAATTTTGTGTGCAAAAGGATCATCAGCTGCCAGAATTCATCGAGAGTTATGTCTAGTTTATGGACCTATAGTAATGAGTGAAGGTCAGGTTAGACAGTGGTGCCGAGGCTTCAAAAATGGTCGCACAACTGTTAACGATGAAGAGCGGAGTAGGCAGGCCCAGTATCCAGACCGATGAAATCTTTCAACGAGTGGACTAAGAACTGCGATTTAATCGACGATTGAAGATTAATGCTCTGGCTGATATATTTTCTATTGTTGAATGACCTACCATTTACACGATCGCTACGGAAAATCTCAAATTGTGTGCAAGGGTACGGGTTCCACAAATTGTGTGCAAGGTGGGTACCGAAAATGCATACCGACCAGCACAAAGAGCAAAGAATCTTGAGCGGACGAGCGTTTATGGACCGCTATCGACAAGACGGAGATGACTTGACCTTGCAGCTAGCGACTAGCGACTATTTTCTCTTGAACTAGATACAGTGGCGTGGTGAACAAAGGTTTAAAGACAACGAGGAACTCAAGACCCCAGTGGTTAACTGATTCAATTCTCAGGCGGCGAACTTCTATGCTGAGCGATTAAGGGAGCAGAGTTACAAAAAGTGCTTAGAATCAAAAGAAGAATTCTATATAAGTAGACAAGTGAAATAGGTTTTCAGGAAACTAAAACCGTCACTAAAAAATTTTTCTAATATTTTTTGAAAAACAAACGGACCTAATTTTAATAAATACTCTCGTATACTTAAGGCACATAAAAAGAGCGCACATACCCGTACCTACCTCTCTACATCATGTGATTACAGCCTTGTGCTCGAGTAAAGATTTCAAAAGTGCCTTTTTGAATAAAATTATTCGGGAGTAAATGTTCGACTGTGTTATGACTGTGTATCGTGCGAGGGAAAAAAACTTGAATCTGTGCTTAATATTGTTTGTTCTTATACTCCAATAATCCAATATAAGGTCGGGCAATAAGAATTCCCACGGTGTCGTAAGAAAACTCGAGTGTTCTGTAAAATTCTTAAAGTCTCAGTCTTGTCCACTCTCTTCATGAACCAAGGGGCTTCCAACCTAATTCTTCCAACATACCCGTCACGCTAACTCTCCGTCCTAGCACTTTTTAACAAAACTGGCGTAATGATGTGGTATGGCGAGTATTACGAGTAACTACCCATTCAAGTGGAGATTAATTAGGATGATTTGACAATAAACAAGGGGTAATAATTCATTCAGTGAATAGCTGGGGTTGAAAAGTGGTGAAATGTCATTTAAGGAAAAAAAATGACGGCCTTTCGCACAGTAATGACTTTATTATGACCCCATTGTGCTTTGCTACACAATAGCAAAACACACTACTTTCTTGACTTAACCTTGCGGGGTATTATGTAGATGTAGATGTAGAACCCTCGCTACCTTGCACCTCAATATTCAACGCGTATCGAAAATCAGAGGCGATTTGAGTTTTTCGAGCGCGAAGGGCGTTCATCATTTTTATCCGTTTTTTAGCAATAACACGTCATTCCAATGCATGTCAGCTTACGTGAGGCGCGGTCTTGGAGCCCCTTTTCCCGATTTCAGATCGCTTTCTTCTGGACAGGTTTTTTTTGTCCTCCTTAGAAAAAACATTTACCCAGGTGCGACTCTGGGCGGTGAGGAATTTGCCATTTTTTCGCCGTTTTGACAAGCATGGGACATGCTCATAGGTCCTTAATAGTCGGTGCTGGAAAAATTTTTTATGGAAACCTTGAAAATGAGATTTCAATAAACTAACCATGACTTTTTGGACATATGATTAATTATTCTTCGAATTATTTTCCGGGTTCGGGGGCTATTCGACCTTACAAATCGCCTCCATTAAAACAATATTATGTGAAAAAACCGAGAGGTGGGGGATCGAGGGCAATGTCTTTAACGTAGTCACTAAACTATTTACTTACTATTGATATTTTTTCCGATAATTTTACTACTTTTACTACTGATAATTGTAATCTTTGCTCTTGCCAAGCTTCGTGATAGATCCCCAACCACGGGGGTCGAATTTTATTAAGAGGGAAGACACGCTCCCGTGCATTACCACACGGCAAGTTTCCAGTTTGAGAGATTTCTGACATCTCATTACTTACAGTCAAATAACAGGTTCTCAAGAGTAATGATCCTGGCCTCGCCCCACGCCTAGTGCATCGAAAATATTTACGCTTGAAACAAGCCTTTCTATCAAGAGATAATTCAAGTATTGCAACAATGAAGTTTTAAATGCAAGCATAAAACCGCTATGATAATTAATGAAATTATTATTATAAAAACGCTAGGCGCATTCGTCGATCTCAATCCAACGGCCCTAATAATTCCGCATCAAGCGACTTTTACCACGGTGCGTGCAAAATCGACTGTTGGTCCAAATAGGAAGGATTTCCTAACTAGGCATTGTCGACGGGATGAAAGGCGATGGAAAACATTATCATTGTTGGTATTCTACCAGTCAAGGTAGGTTTTGGATGGTCACATGATACACAATAGCACAACGACAATTCCCTAGCCTCTCCTAGCAAAACACAACCTGAGTTCCAACACCAATATAAGCCGCTATTCAATTTCCCAACCCTCCTTCCTCCCTTCATTCTCTCTTACAAGCCTTTCCTATTCCTACCCATCTTCCGTTTACCCCTACCATTCTCCCCTATATCACAGTCTTCAACATCCCATTGCGAGACCAAAATGCTCTGCATACATCTATCGAAGGTATGTAGAGTTCAATTTAAAAAAAATATTTGTATCATGGTATTTAATAACAGTTTAATCGGGGATCGGGAGTAGAGCTGTACTTGCGCTTAGTTTCTAGGTCCATCCTAAATCTACCATAACCGGTAGACAACGGCTACGGATACTTAGCAATAATTCCATTAATCCTGGTAAAAGACAGTTCCGAATGATTTTCCCCGCGGTATGTAAAACATCGCCAGTGCATCCATGATATTTATTTCAGGCCGCTTTGAGGCGATTGTACAGGGATGTTGTAATAATTGAACGCGAGCGGGAGAATTAGGATTGCCACAAATGGGCCATCTAAATGCAGAGGCGGCAACCTCATGAAATTCAGAAAATCGGACCGCGGTTTTCTGAAGGACGACATTTATGGACTCTAAAGGAAGGAATTTAAGAATCGCGCGGACATAACGACGAAATTAAAACCGCACAGCACAGCATTTCGATCTAAAAATAAATGGGGCCCATTACAAATTCTCTGCGCAGCTTGTAGGACAAAAGTGATCGATTTCAGTGGTGACTAAAGGTGGGTGTTAAATATCGTTATGGGAGAAATACGATTTTATTATCAAGAGAAACATTCGTTCAACTGAACTCGAGCTATGGACGTTAACGTTACATTTTCATTCATTTTACATGCTGTGTCATTTTCCGGGTACCAAATATTCCCGAGAAACCACATCAAATACCACTGAAAAAATTTTACTTTTATAAGTACCTAACTAGGCATATTTTAGCAAATTCACTAATTTTTCCATCACCGCCAAGCAACGCTGAATAGCTCGATTCCCCCGACACCGAGTCGAATCGCTGGGATCTTCTTCACTGGACCCAGGGAATCATACGCTTGCCACTTTTTTTGCGAAGAACAAGGCCAGGTGTGCGAGGAGCAGCTCCCGGAAACATTTTCAGAGCCGGTTTGGACCCGTTTCAAATCGAATGACACGACGCAAGGCGACCCAACTGGACGAGAACCTTAATTTTACAGAAAACATAAAAAAACTGCATGGAAGCTAGGAGACACGCCAACGGATTGGTAAAAACCCCAGATACATAAGGGTGCTCTCTCGCAACCGATCTACTTTTATTCAATAGAATAACAGATCGATTTAACTTGGTCAGCGAATCGCATCTACACATTCTCAGCCGGAGATAGGGATGCTGCAGTGCTGGCAACGCAGAAACCAGCTTAACAATCGAGCATAAAATCAATTATTAATGATTGAATAAGCATTTATTTATGAATAAAAACTACGTCGATTATTAGCACAATTCGAATGATTTTACCAAAACATTCGAACTCTCATGCGACAACCTGAACTCGACCTAGGTCGATAGTGAACAAGTTTGGGAGTGGGTGTGGCAGGCATCAAGGATCACCTTACAAGGAAAACCACGCGTAATCGTCTCTGAACAAGTAAATACTTGAGCCGCGAAATAATCAACATTGAGCGACCAGAATCGGACATTAAACAGTTGTCATGCAGCCAAAGGCCTTATTACATGACAAATTACTGATACCAGTAATGAAATCAGGATATTCAAATATTTTATGCGAACTTATGGCGCCAGATCTCGGAGTAATCCTTTTACACAATCAAATTTTACTTCATACTTTCGACTTTTGCGCATGCGCTAACGCTTTTGTTTTTTTAATTTTTTCGACGAATGCCACCGATCATTGAGTAGTCGACAAGTAAGATTTCATACTTAGTTATGACGAGGAAATTGTAGTGGTATTAGAGGCATTGTTGATTTCCAAGATTTGACAACGCCGAAACCGAAAAGGGGAAATCTGAGAAAAGAATTGCAACGGCAGGATAACGTTAAGGAACGGAGCTGGTGTTTTTGCGATGCTACGCTGTGAACTGTTGGCTTAAGACATTGGCCACGGCTATATATGAACGGCTTGACATACCGCACGGCTATATATGAAAAGCCATTCAGTATTTCATCCTGTAAACTATGGAACTGTTTGCCTAATAAAGTAAAATTATCCAGGAACACATCTCAATTCAACAGGAACATGTTTGAATATCTGTCTACCACACTACCAAAATTACCTTATTACTGTTCTATCAGGCTAAATATTTAACTATTGTTCTATGCATTTGTATGTATGTATTGTACTATATGTTTCGGTCAAATGATGTTAAATTGTGTTTTCTGACTGGTTTAATTACCTTATTCTATTTATTATGTAAACCTGTTTCACTCCATAGGTTTCAGAACCTCATGTAACATGTATTCTGCTCCAAGGGACTTTGATCCTAGAGCAATTAAAATTGTTTATTATTATTATTATTATTATTGGCAGCTAGAGAAGTGCTTTGCGAGTGCCCCCAGATAGTAAATTTTAAGATTATTCAACCTTCGTACGAATTCTTCGTCCGAGAACACATTTTTGCGACAGATCACGAAAATGTGGGATCTAGCACCACGATCGATAATCTCTTGAAACAGCCCTCCTCTCATCTGTGATTAGCTATTGGATTCAAGAATCTGATAAAAAATAAATATCGTTTTTATTTCTCTTTTCACTAATGAAAAAAGAATTGAACTCCTTTTATAAATACGAGATGATACAATTTTTTTTTCAATTTCAACCAAACTGCTTAGCTGTTTATAAGGTTATAGCTCGACATTTTATCGACTATAATTTGGGCGCCTTAATGCAACGCTGACTTTAGGTGGCGTCCCTGAGCTAACAGAACAAATACGATACGAAATATAAACAAATACGAAATCATCTCCAGGCCACTTCAAAACATCCCCTTGCGCAATTATGCATCCGACTGCATTCCCGGGGAAAACGAAAGTTTTCATTTACCTTCGACGAAGTTTTGCCCTAATAAGAAAAGCGTGGCGAGAAACTGGTGGCTGTGGCCATGAGGAGATAGGAAAATGCTCCTCCCCTCGCGATTTACATTAATAGAATGGATTTTCAAACAAAAACAATTAAGTTTAAACACCGCGCACAGTGAAATCAAACCAAAAAAGAACTGCTATCACCTAAATTATTACCAGAAGCACGTAGATGTGAGAAACAAACTATATACGTTAATAAACGTTCGAACTTTCATTTAAAAGTATTTCACACACACACGAGTGTGCATGTGAATCATTCACAGGACCTTGGAGGGATTAAAGTGCGACACCTCAGTGCAAATCAGGGGTGTATTGATCAGGGTTTTTGTGCAAAGAGAGGTGACATTATCCAATACCATATGATAAGGACAGACATATTGCCTTTAGCATAAATTATTTTGCAAGATTACCTATCAGAGGCCAAACAATAAATATTTCTTTACAGATTGCCACAGGTAACGTAATTTCCTAGATAATGCTTTGATCGACGTGAATATTTCCATCACGAATTCATTACAGAAGAAAAATAACCAAGGCACCACTCGAATACTCTTTGCGAGGGGAGGGAGGGAGGATAGATCTTTCATTCTTCCCCTCTTCCTCCTTACAACTACCACAATTGACGATAGTTAAAAAGTATAATGAATGCCAAGGTATACAAGGCACTGTCTTAACTCTCACTGCCGGCTGTTCAATTGGTGACGATTTGTGTCATATTTCAGGGTAGTGAGGGGAGACGCTCAACATTTGAGCTTAAAAAATATATAATGAAAGCAAGAGAGAAGGGACTCAATCATTTTTAGGGTTTCGTTTAGGATAGGGAGAGTAACATGACGGTTTAAGTCTTACAATTATTCGGATAGCTGGTAAGATACATTATAGCTCAAATTAACACACAAAATGCAATAACGTTTGCATGACAATTCTTTTTTGCTATACGAGTCACTTTGATTTGCAGTAAGAATAGAAATATTTTCCCGGGCGCAACTTGAAGAAAATCTCTTATTTTTCATTATTATTATTAGTACTCTACCGTTTAAGGTACAGGTACGTTTTGGATAAACAAAGACTGAACAACGATAAATGTATGCACCACTACAGGTATAACAAAAAACAACCTGAAATCCGTCACTAAAAGAAACACTTCTTCAATTCCACATAATTCCTCCCTCCCTTCATTCCATCTAACATTCCTATCCTTACCCCCCCAACCTCGCCGGCCAAACGTTCTCTCCTCCATCACAGTCTTTAACATCCCATTCCCAATCAAAATGCTTTGCATACAACTTTCTTTTTTAGATGTTTTAGTATCCTGCAAGCCATCGCTATCGTGTGTGGAAGGTGGTGACAATATACCAGATTAATTTTGACCCGAATATGATCCTATAGCAGTTGGTCAATATTATTCTGATCCCTTATTGTTCGTGAAAAAAATGACATCTTAAATTTATCTGTTCTACACTTAATCTCTCTAACTTTATTAGCATGATCTCGCCTACCGCAGTACGATGGGGGTCTGTAATTTAACCTCCGCTCCGAGAGTGATTCCCAGCCTAGCTGCTCTAATATTTTGGATACGCTACTAAGTTTATCATAGCAACGTTTTACAAATCCAGCTCCTCTATGCTGCACGCGACCTAATTCGGCAATCAATTTAACACCTGGAGTATCCCATATACTTGCAGCATATTCTAAGCGAGGCCTAACCAGCGAAAGATAATCTGTCTGCTTCCATTATAATAAAAGGATAGTTAATGCTCACACTTACAATACACCGACCATGGATTCAACAGTTGGTCCGACGGACCTTGGTTAGGGCACATTGTGTTGAAACCGCGTAGTAAACCTAAGGTCGGTATATTTAATTTAATTTGTTCTTTTCTTTTATTCTAATTAATTTGAAAACAAAATGTTAACCAACACAAAAAAACGTCTGGAACGCAAGCACCAAATTCAATAGAGTTTGACAAATTCCATGGGTTATTTAATCCTACGATTACGGCCGATATCAACCAACGCGCACCGAGAAAACCAGACCAATAAAAGTGACATTCAGGCCTACTGAATAAGACTGACAAAGTGAGCGAATTCCCAGCAAGAATACGAGGCTCTCTGTAGAAGCAAAAAATGGTAAGTACTTAACCCAGATAATGAACGTTTAAGTTACGAGTACATGGGAATGCCTGTAAGGGAAATAAAATTCGAGAGAACTTACGAGCTCATGTTTAATTAATGACATCTCTTTATTCCAAACCGCTACATTTATCAGATAAGGTAATGGACAGTGATTATTTTCAATAATAATTAAAATGTTTTCTTTATGATTCGCATTTGCACATTATTTACTTGAAATGCAAAGGCCTTACATTAATGCCCTTATAATCGATTCAGGGATGACGTCGCGGTGCCATTGACTGGCGCATCCGCTCAGTAATGCACCTAGTCCCCCTATGATACGTCGAGCTATGTGCCTGAAAACTTAACCAGAAAACAAATGGAGGACAAGAGGAAAACCAGAGGAACAAATCAAAATTTAAATATCCACTTTCCTCTGGGTGGCAACAGCCCAAAATATATGCTAACTTAAAAAAATATGTTACTGTTGAAACCATGCATTAGTTTCACAGCATGAACGACGATTGAATTGAACATTATTCACGACGAATTTTGTGGAACTGGGAGCGACGCATTCCCCACGTTGCCCAGAGATCGGGTAACGAGGATTAAAGAATGATTCTGCGGCATATCGTCACTCATGAAGACCGAGTAGGAGCGACGAAACGCGTATCGACGCAGACGTGCGGTGCTAACTCTGCCGAAAGTTTCGACGTCTCTTGCGACGTGGCCCCCTCCGAATTAAACAGCGTCCTTGTTTACAAAAGATCGGTGATGGCATTTCATACCACGCTCATTAATTCGGTAACCAAGCGGAACCGGAAATACCGTGCATATATTAAAATACTCGACTTACGGGTTTCCGGGAACACATACACTCGATTTGTCTGCCGCATTTAGTGATGCACTGCACACTAATTCGAACCCGTAATACTACCTTGATCAAAAAGTTCCCGGAATAACCACCGTGTGGCGCTCCCATCGTTCCGATTTGAGTTCTGTTTTTTTGTTAAATTGGTACATCTGTTGTTGATATTCCCTTTAAATCTTAGTGTCATAACTTGACATTTGCAAAAGTTACGTAGCCAAGAGTACATCTATCTCTGTGTGTGTTGGCGATTTTTTACAATTGCAGAAATGGATTTAAATTTGCAACAACGAACTTGTATTAAATTTTGCGTAAAAAACGGATTTAGTGGCGCACGGACGTTGGAAATGTTGGAAAAGTGTTTCGGCAACGATTCTCTAAAAAAAACGGTCGTTTACCAGTGGCACGAGCGGTTCAGAAGTGGTCGTGAGTCAATCGAAGATGATGAATGCAGTGGCAGACCATCGACATCGAAAGTCGGTGAAAAAATTGATAAAGTAAAAGAAATGTTGGTCAATAACCGCAAATTAACCATCAGAGAAATAGCGGAGGACTTGAACATTGCCTATGGATCCGCCCAAGACATTGTGGTTAATGATTTGGGTTTCCGTCGTGTAGCAGCAAAGTTGGTGCCAAAAGACCTCAATTTCATGCAAAAAAGAGACCGTGTTGACGTCGCAAAAGACATGATTTGCGAGGCTGAATCCGATCCCACATTCATCAAAAGGATCATTACTGGAGACGAGACGTGGGTTTATGAGTACGACACGCAATCCAGACATCAGGCAAGTGAATGGCGTTCACCAAATGAGCCGAGACCAAAAAAACCACGTCGTTTTCAGTCAAAAAAGAAGGCAATGCTGACGGTTTTCATGGATTACAACGGTGTAGTGCATCATGAATTTTTGCCAGAAGGCCAGACAGTAAACAAAGAGTATTATTTGGGCGTTATGAGACGTTTGCGTGAAGCAACTCGCCGAAAGAGACCAGAAATGTGGGCAGAAAACTCGTGGATTTTGCACCATGATAACGCACCGTCGCACAGTGCTATCATTATTCGTAATTTTTTGACGAAAAATGCAACAAATACCATCCGACAGCCACCGAATTCACCTGATTTGGCTCCCTGTGACTTCTTTCTGTTCAATCGAGTTAAAAAACCATTACGGGGAACGCGTTTTAGCAGCCGAGAGGAAGTAATGGAAAAATCGCAGGAAGCACTGATGGACATACCGAAAACCGAATATAAAAAATGTTTCGAGGATTGGATCAAGCGCTGGCATAAGTGTGTTGCAGTCGATGGGGATTACTTTGAAGGGGACAATATAGATTTAGATGAATAAACTTGTATTTTTAATTTTCTGAATAAATTCCGGGAAATTTTTGATCAAGGTAGTATTCCTCTTTCTACAAGAGCTCTAATCTGGCTTTAACGAAAGAGATCTAGTAAAAGAACATATAATGGTGAGGCGTGAATGACATGGGAACTAATTTGTATAGTCGCCGATTATTCACTAAGATTATTCATTAAGAATTTCAATTATAATCAACTGGTAAAAATAACTTTGTACTAATTTCTTCCGCTACGCCACTTTATTTCCAGAATTCGGTTTCCATACAGTTAAGCAAAAGCCTTCATTTCTATATTTTAGCCTGATTTTGAGGTACGCCTTGGACATTGTGATTTGCATCGCAATTTTGAGAGTCATGAAAACATACTAGCGGAAATGAGTAGCAGAAACTGATATCCGCCAACTGTTAATTCATTCATTCAAGATATTCTACCTATAAAAGGTAAGTTTCGGACGGTCCATAATCACTACAATCTTTAGTCGTATCATGAGAACTTTCGTTTCGTTTGCCCTACATCATTTCCTTCTTCATTTCTGTTCAGCATCTAGCTGCCTCAATGATGTCTAAAAAGCCTACATACATGTATTCCCTTCCTCTGCCTCGCTTACCCAACTTCTTCCCTCTATCCCGGCCTTCAACATACTACTACCTATCAATATTTCTCCCACCCACTTACCCTGCCTTTTCCGGATTTTCCCCAACATATTCCTCTCGTTAACTTTGCCCATCCTATTTAAAACCTCAGCATTTGTCTTCTCTCAGGCCAAATCATTATGTTGATTCTTCGCCACACCCACGTACAAAAAGCCTCTAAAACCACGCTCGTCCTCTTCCCATAAAGACCCAGTTTCACATTCACAAAGCGCTACGCTCCATATTTTAGTCTTTACCAATCATGTCTTCGCTTATACCTTCATGTCTTCGCTTAGGATCCCTATTGTTAATAATTAGCCAAAATCAATAGCCGATTCCGTTGGCTCAAGGAAATTCGCAATTTACTCAGCTTTGTGTAAACTTCCAGCAACACCCGCGGGCGAAAGGTGAACTAAGTTCGTACACCAACTATTAAACATTCATTTATGACCAAATGTAATATATGGGGGAGGAATGACAGAGGAAAACAAGATCCCGAACGAACGATTCCATTGCGGTGCGAAAAACCTTAGTCTTGATGTGACTGAGAATGCAAACAGAAAAGATCGATTACTGAAATTTATTAACCCTGGAGTCCTTCACCCTTATTGTTACCTTCTAGTGGTCCAATCGGCTGACATACTGTGGGGGCCCTAACGATCTCCTCAGAATTAAATACTGGAGCCCTGCACCTTTCTCAAATCCTCTAGTCTCACAAGATCCCTTCGTGGTTGGGATCGTTTCGACAAGAATGGCAATGAAATTGCATGTTTACCCCAGGCAATTTTTATTCCCTCACGACCCGGATTTCGAAGGTAAAATGACCTGGCGATGATGCTTTACGCAGAATCAAGGGTCGGGAGTGAAAAAATGAATGCCTGAAGCGTTTCCGTTTCTATTCATGATGATTTAATGTAATTTAAACTCGACACATACTTCAGCCACACACACGAATTGCAATAGCCAGCGTTTAGGTTAACAATAAAATCTTCCGCCACTTCTCACCTCGCAGTTGATGTAGGTGACGAATGAACAATTATAAGTTATTTTCCATTTGTACCAAAATAAAAAGAGATATTTATTTCCTACCTTCACGCAGATGAAAATAGCTGCGAACAGATTATTTCGCGAAAATAGTGTCCACTCTTTTACCATTTTGGCTTCATCCTATGAACTTATGAACATATCTATGTAGCTGTTAGTGTTTTCGTCAACATAAATACATCTATAAATACTTCGCAAGGGAGTGAGGCGAGGGGTCTTAAAACAACAGCCAAATATGTATGTATATGTCTAATTCAGACTACACGACATCACCGAAAATACATAAATATAACAACATTATACAATGCATACATTGGAATAAATTAACGAATCTAAAGCTATTAAATTATCATCCCGGTCTTGCTATTTGTCATAACAAAAAGAGAAATACCTTTTTATGCGTGCACTCTCGTTAAAGATGCTGTTCCAATCGGTTTAATTTCCAACGGAAAAGATTGAAAGCGAGCGATTCAACGAGTATAGAAATTAAAGATTTATTTGTCATTTTCGACACCGGCCACCTCATGACAGGATGCGGCCAGTGAAAGAAAAAGCTTCCCCGGGCTTCTAATAGCACAGTCCACACATAATGCCGCCGCTGGATGGCCTTGAAACGCGAGACTTTCGCCGAACGCCGGGCACTCGCGAAGCGGGGAGGGATGGAAAGCGGTTTCGGAGGGCGGGGGGGGGGGGTGAAAGGAGAGGAGGGTGGCTGCGGGGTGAGTGGAGGGGCGGAATGGGGAGGGGGAGAAGGTTGGGGGGAAGAGGGCGGGGAACCCTCGACCATGCATCTTCTTCATCCCTATCACCTCTCTTCCTACGCTACCCACACCCCAAACCCATTCCCTTCTCGCCCCGAACCTCACCCCCCTTTTCTCCCTCAGTCGCCTCTTCCGTCTCCGCGAAGGGATGTAAATTGAATATCGCAAAAATGTCGATCCATCGACATCGTATTTCATATCGCATATGAATTGGGACTGTTGGTCCTGTAGACATCAGCCGTGCGCACATCCCCCTTCGACCCCCGCGTACGTCAGTGAGACTGAATATCGTAAAAGTGTCAATGTACTGACATCGCACTCCATATTGCATATTTTGGGACTGCACCCATTAACGACGGTCTAATATTTGCTGATCCCCCCCGTTCTTTTCTACCTCTCCATATCGCAAAAGTAAGTACTTCGACGTAAATGGAATATCACAAAAAAGGCTTCAAGTCAATGAATCGGCATCGTGGGTTATATCGGAGACAATCGCTATTCACACACATAATATGAAGTGGAACCGCACATTTTAACGACAGTTACCAAACACCTATCATCATTTCGTTCTATGTTTCAGATAAGGGTTCGTGAGATGTTCAACCCACCACGAGGGCGTGCGGCAGGGGTTGTCAGTTCACCAGCATCGTACAGTAACTGTTGATTCGTGACTAATGGCCTTCGGGAAGTTCAATTTGTCATCGGTTGTTTCCTATTGCTTTGGTCAAGAATTGTGGGAGAGGCGAATCACTCCATACAACAATCGGCTTTGCAGTCACTTCTCTTCAGGTCTTAACTTCTCAGTCTGCTCCCGTCTACAAATGCTATGCGGCACTGGAATTCTCCCTTGGTGGTGGTTTTGAACTCGAACGCTATGCACTTTCCTGTAAGTTCAAGTCGTACGTTTAATCTTCACATTCCCTGTGTATCGCAACCCAAGCGACACGTATCTAGTAATAATGTACGTTTCTTGTTCATTCATAACTATTCTTCACAAAACGCGTAACTTCTCTTCATATAATTTTTTACTCTTTAATTGGCCTTCTTCTGCAAATAGTGCCAAACACTACGTTCATCCAAGGTGAGGTCTAACTATTGGGAAACAAAAACACTCCTCAACGTTTTCGTGCGAACGTTTCCCCGCCAATAGCTCGGTAATTAGTCTAAAAGTCTATCAATGTATCGAATTCAAGAGCTAAAAGGATGGCGTACCATTTCATATCTCGCATTTATTAGAACTGCATTCATTTGAAAACAGTCACCGTACGTCGATTTATCCACATATCAACTCCTCCTCATATGGATGACATATGGCACAGCAGCTTTGGCAATTGACCTGAATGGAGTTCGAGGCAATTGCAATTTGGAAATTGAAATTACTTAGAGAAAAGCAACAAGTTTCAAATTGTAAAAATTATTCGAGGCGTCCACTTACACTCCGAAATTTAGGGAGATCACAGTTTCGGAGTGTAAGAGTACGCCTCGGTAGCTTAACTAACTAAAGCACTCGGCCGAACATCAAGGGATCCGGGTCGGTATCCCAGTCAAGGTGAATGATTTTTACACATTGAAATCTGTTTAACAGTAATGCGAATAAGCGGATGACTCCGTTAAAAGCTACTGCTCCCGCATTCCAAGCAGTTTAAAAAAATTTAATTCGAGAAAAAAAGAAATAATTAGTATTAATTTTTTCGAAAAACCAGTTCTCACATAAAGGCGTCAATCGACCCAAGGGAAATGGCAAGCGTAGTACCCATCAAGTATTCACAAGTAATCGACAATCAACCTTGGGGAAAATATACAAGGATATACACGTATATGCGAAATAAGGAGTGCCTTCAGTATGAAAAACCCAGACATGAAATTTGGCACAGCATGACTTATAAGAAAACCAAGATACGTGAGATTGTGCTATTTTTCCTTGAGCATAACAACGACCAATTATTTAAAATGGTACAATGAAATTTGATAATTGTAGTGACATTTAAGGTTAATACAAATAAGTTTGATAAAACTAGTAATTGTATTGCTCGCTTATTGAGTAAATAAAATTGTATGTAATTGCTATTTCAAGTTAACGTGTATTATTTTGCCTAGTGCACGATCAAAGGAAAAAAAATCTTGTATGACTCTGTAAACTGAAGTGTTTTCATAAAATAATATATTTATTTCTCATAATAATTATTATCTCTAATTGTACTAAATTTCGGTCGTACATTACTTCGGTAATTTAATGCTACTGTGTCATCTTGTTTGATATTTCTTTTTCTCATGTTGTGTAATTGATGTTAATTATATCAGAACACTAAAGGGGGATTAAGCGAGAGCAGGAACCCCCTCAACATATCATGCTATTATATTGTATGCTATTTTTTTAAATTTGCTTCCGCAGTAAAAAAAGGAAAGGTGTGATTGCGGAAACTCCTTCACAACCTTTCCTTATTATTATTATTTTTATTATCCCGATGAGACACCCGAAAATTAAGTATTACCACTAGTTATTAGGAGAAGGAGACCGACAGATAACGCCAATTGTGCATTTGGGGATTGGAGGGAATTCCGTCGGGGTTCGATGTTATGGGAATGAGAGAAGGATGGACGGAGATAACACCAACGTCGGCATTAGATAACTCTTAACGAAAGGGGTCAATGCTGTTCACAGGTTAAACCACCATTTGACAGAAAGCGTACTCCACTCTGTAAAGCTCCTCACCTGCCACCCTTAGTATAATACAGGACACTGCTGAAAAATCCGGTCAACTCCGGGATTCGAACCCGAACCCTAAACGTCAGAAGCCAGTAAATTAGCCACCGTACTATTCCAACCTCCCAAAGATTAAGATATATAATACGGGTACATGGAAAAAGTAAAACAAGAAATTTGAGGGTTGCTATCTACTGATTATTATCCTTAAATTAGAACGTGTTCCAGGTAGTACTTAGATGGGAACCATGCGAAGTAGATTAGATTCCACACCTAATTGCAAGGAAAGCGAGTTCAACGATGGAAGGTGAATTTGCAACAAGACGTTACCGCGAATTACGACCTGCCCTTTCGAATAATTACGGTGAGGAACATTCTTAGGCTGGAGGTTAAATATATGCTAAAACTTTTATGCAAACGAGGGTCAGGTTTTCCTTCTGAAAATGTAAGAAGCAGAGCAGACTCCGTCATGCTAAGGAAGGACGGATAATACGATACATAAAAGATCAAAGGGAAGTGATGCGTAACGCAAAAGTGTCCTGAAACTACCATGTGCGTTAAGAGACCAGAAAACTCGCCATCGAAGTCTCTCTCTGACATATGGAACTCTCTTCCGAAAGGTTTCAATAGTCACATTTTCATGTTTTACAATTGAAAGTAACATATCCTCCACGGCACCCTGTCTTGAGCATCTTCTTTCATTTCTCTGTATTTTAGGCCAATTATTATTTCATCAAGCACTCCAATGCTTTATCTTATCCTTCCTCACTTTCCTTGAATTTTTTCCTACATGACTCTCCACAGTAAGCAATTCAGGCGTAATATATGCCTCAACCAAAATGTCTTTCAAAACTTTCAAAGCACTTTTCATTTCATTTTTAAGCGTTCATTTTTCCTTAATGTACGACACCACATTCCAAGCAAAACATTTAACAATTCTCTTTCTCAGTTTTATTGGAATTCTACTCGCTATCAAAAGTCCTTTCACCTTTTAAAAGGTTTTTTACCCATAGGCATTCATTTATCTTTTTCCTCAGTACAGCTTCCATTCCAAGTCACTACTTAGCTTTCCGATTACTGAAATTATTTCACTTATTTATTTTATAAGTCGTCAGGGAGATAATTAATTGAATGGGATAATCTAGATGGTACAGTTTTTATAAGATCCTTATTTGACAAAAAGCTTGAAAACTAATAAGCTTTTCTCAAATGAATGAGATTAAATCTCTTGCATACATTGGAAGGATGTCTTTTGATCAATGATGTTGAAAATGTGTTATTACCCCATCGTACTATTGTAGGCTAAATAATGCCAATAAAATAAGAGAGATTAAGTTTAGAACTGATACATTTAAGACGTCATTTTTTCCACGAACGATAAGGGATCGGAATAACGTTTTCCGGCCGCGGTAGGGGTAAAAATATTCGGGCCAAAATTAGTCGTGTGTATTCATACCCTGCCACACACCCTAGCGGTGGCATGCAAGGTACCGAAAATTCTAAAAAATTGACTCACTTTTAGGAAAGTGATATCAACAGGCCATAACGTTTATGATTCGTAAAACTTAAAGAGAAGAAATCATCTGACCTGACAACACCTAACACATTCTCTCACGGTTTAATGTGTTCTCAAATTCAACAAAAATGTTCATTTATTTCAAGATTCCACTGGATTCGCTAAAGCAAAAATTGTAGTACATTTGAATTAGGGGTTTAAAAGTAAGTCAAAATAAATGACAGTCTCTCCAAGCTAATTTGTGTATATGCCAGCACATCAAGCAAAACTCTTGCGATTTTTGGAAATGGAATAGTTTTGAACACAAACGCGGATTCGAAACATGGGACAACTTCATGACAAATCAAAAGGTTGTCCAAGTTGTGTGAAATGTGGTTACAATTCGTAACATTGACTTAACCTTTTCTTTTCCGCGATACTTTCAGCCTGCGGAAGATCGTCGAAATAGTCAGTGAAGCACGTCATGTCTGTCACGATCCATGATAAAATGGCATAAACGATTTCTAGGAAGACGGGCAGTGCGTGAAATACGTGAATGGTTCCCTTTACAATGCCTTTTCAGTCATTTAAGTCGAGAGAACATTGGCCGGAAATGGCGAGCGTAATATCCAAATATTCGATTCATGAACAGCCGTAAGTGTTGGCCACGCAAATAATAAGACGCCTGAGACGTTTAGAAAATTGGCACGATGCGCAGATGCCATGAGCTTAGGTTTGGTTTGTAAGCACTGTCATCGCAACCATGGGGATATTTACTCTTGGCGGTTGTGGTAGTGGTAGTAGTAGTATTTAGGACAGGTGATCGACAGCGGATGTCATTTGTGTCATTAGGGATAAGTGGATACTTGGTAGAGGTAGGATTTTCAGTGAATGATTAGACAGGTGGAGAGACCAAGCGTCAGCATCAAACAACTACCGAAGAGAGTGCTAAGAATTCACAAAATTTGACGCACTGCCACTTGAGCTCACCACGATTCACCCCAGGAAGGATCTGGATACCACTGGACAAATTCTGCCACCGAAGTGATACGAACCAAGGACCTAATGGTAGGATACCACAACACTAGTCAGCACTGTCCCTTTAACCTTGGTTCTCACCGTGAGAGAGCAAACAAAGAGCATTTCAATCCGCCGAGAATGGTAGCTCTCCCACAAAATATTACGGAATAAACAAACGAAGCCACGCGTGATCTCAGCCCTGCCGGGTGTCACGTGAAAATCCCCCACTCCCCACGTCCCCATCACCTGCCACCGCGCCCCGGCTCCCGCGGGGGGAACGCGAGGGGGGGAGCTGGTGGGATGGCGAGGCACGTCTCAAAGGCACGCCGGATGATCACACGCCTCTGGTGTGTGCAACTTACTCCTGCGGAGGGGCGTCCACGTGTCTCGGGGGGATACTCCTTTCTTTCCCCCCCTCGTGGCAGCGAACCGCGAAAAAGCGCTCCCCCGGCAACACAAGGGGAGAGAGGACGCCGGAAGATGTAAATCTCTCCCTCATCCCTGGAATCCCATTCCCCTCTCGCTCACCATGTCGAACAACAGCTACGAAACCCCATCTTTCAGACATTAATCGCACGTAATGTGATGCACAATGTACTACAGAAAAAATGCCTGTCATCTTAACCAGTTTCGCTATAACCGGCGGCCGCCACTCGCAATAATCTCGAGTTCTCCGGCGGCTGACTCGTAACAATTGTGTACTTTCTGGTCTTGTCACACTTTTCACTTGCCACAAAGTTTCAGTATTCGTATATACTCCGGTAGCCCATGCTTCTGTGGGTGAAATCACAAGAGCGATTGCAGTGAAGACGAATTGAAAACAAAAGGTAGCCAGCAACTGTGAAACATTTCCTTAACTACGTACGAGTGACTTTACCTCCCGGAATACGGCAAGATGCGTTTGAACTTCTCCGTTCAAATGAAAATTACTAAGCGCTCAAAAAATCAAAGACATAAAACCAACAAGGTTTGTGGAACCATCTCGTTTACGGTTAAATTAAAACGTGCACGCTTTAACTACCACCTTCCTGAATATGCGAGAGGATGGTAGTTTACACATTTTGCTATTCCTTTATTAAAACAGTATTTTTTATGATTTACTCAAGCTAAACCAAAATTTAACGTAACTTTGGCTGTCGGAAAAAAGATATTTTTCGAAAGTTTAATGAATACAAAATTGCGGACCCGCGCAAAATTTTTCCCTGTGAAGGGTTGACATTTCGACATAATTTATTACTAGTGCACACAGAATGCCTGAAAACTATTCATTCGAAAATCATTTCGCTTTGCTCGTCTTGCTTTAACTCAGAGGGATATACAATTGTTATGTGAATCATCATTCAAAGCGAGCGATGGAAAAATATCTATGAAAAACACGGAGAAGGAATTAGATAAGGGGTCTGGGTCTACCGTATTGACCGCACGACGCTGAAGTCTGAAAGCGACCCAAGATAGAACCGAAACCATTGCAAATCGGTACTATTGAATCATCCAACTTCTTTAAGGTAGGATCGAATCATCAGCACCCATCCCACAGCAGTGAAATACCCACAATGCAGAGAGCTGGGAGGGCCCGAATCGATCGCCCGGTACCCGAAAGGTTGAGGCATTCTCCCGAGCGGAGGGTGGGGCTGTAGGCTGACAACGGGGGAGGGATATTATTATCGCGCTTTCATTCCCAAGTCGGAAACCTCTCAGGAACTCAGGAAGGTTATTCATACAAATCAGCGAAAATCACCAAATTACACGAATGCCTTCAAAACGATCTAACACCGCGTCCGATTTCGCTGATCGGGTGCCATAAATGCTCACTTCAGCGAAGGAAAACATTTTTAGGAATGCTAGATACCTATTGAAACCGTCTGAGAGAATAAAGAGGGCATCCAATAGGATACTCCTCCATTTTTACGTTGGTAATAACGAAAACAGCTACGCACTATTACCATAACTTTTCGCAAATCGACTGAAATACGAAGTGTGCGGCGTACACATGTTCGAAGAGTACAAGGCCAGTCCCAAAAGTAGTAGGACGGAGTCGATTTAAAAAAATGTATTATGTATTGCCAGAATTGATACATTCACTCAAAAGTCTTCCAAAGAGCACTCTAGTGCGTCCACACACCGCTGACGCCGGGTTTTCCACGCCTCGTACGCCTTCTGGAAGGCGGCGTCCGGAATGCTGCTAAGCTCCCTCGTCACGGCCCGTTGTAACGCATCCATCTAGCCGCGGTGACGTCCTTCCAACACGGATTTGAGACGGAGGAAGAAGAAAAAGTCTGGTGGGGCACTGTCTAAAAAATTGGATCCTCACTCACGCGGTCGAGAAGCTCTTGGCAGATCGCGTGCGAGTTTCCTTTTGTTCGTCCGCGAGAACTCGCGATACCACCTTCGCAAAACCCTTTCTCATGCCCATGTTTTCGGTCACAAGTCGATGAACATCACTTTTACGGATCCCAAGTTCATCAGAAACCATGCGAACACTTAATCTGCGATCCCTGTCCAACAAAGCTTTAAATATAGCAAGATTTTCGTCACTTTTTGAGATCGAAGAGCGTCCTGAACATCTTCTCTACGCTCCCGAAACAACCTGTGCCACTCAAAACGCCCGACCTACCCTTGACGTTATCACCATAAGCAGCCCTGAGCATGTCATGAGTCTCTTTCCCGGTTATGACCAGTTTCACACAAAATTTGATGGCGTAGAGCTGTTCCAATAACCGGTTCATGACGGAGCGTAACGAAGTCACTTTATAGAGGCTTATGCTGCAAACGAACGATTGGCACTCTACTAAGGCTGGGAGCCAACTGTCACCGGCCTCCAGCCTTTCCTGAGACACCCGTCCCTCGAACCCAGCCAGAGAAACCGCCGTCCATCCTTCCGTCTATCTGGGAAAAATAAGTCATACTACCTTGATCAAAAATTTCCCGGAATTTATTCAGAAAATTAAAAATACAAGTTTATTCATCTAAATCTATATTGTCCCCTTCAAAGTAATCCCCATCGACTGCAACACACTTATGCCAGCGCTTGATCCAATCCTCGAAACATTTTTTATATTCGGTTTTCGGTATGTCCATCAGTGCTTCCTGCGATTTTTCCATTACTTCCTCTCGGCTGCTAAAACGCGTTCCCCGTAATGGTTTTTTAACTCGATTGAACAGAAAGAAGTCACAGGGAGCCAAATCAGGTGAATTCGGTGGCTGTTGGATGGTATTTGATGGTAATGGATGGTAATGATGCGAGTTCATACTAGACATGTAGACACTGAAAATTAAACTAGAGCCCAATAATTTCTCCTTTCAACCTAGGATTGAAAGTGCGAGAATCCTCGTAATATCAAGACGTTTTTAATTTAGGCATGACTTATTTCAATTTAAGTGAGTTAAAAAACGACATAGCATATCAATGTTTCCTTGAAGTCTATTCTCAGAGCTGAATTATGATAGCATTACATAAAGTAACGATGTGCTTAACCACCATAGTGATCAACCCGAAGGTTGTTTTGATTGGTAAGGGTAGAACTCACACAGTACTCAACCAAACGTCGTTTGACATTTACAAGTTAGAGTAGTTCCTTCCCCTTGCCTTCTACGGTTTCCCAGGAATATCTGGTGCCTGAGAAACAACAGCTTGGTTGAAGCTTAGGGTGCCCAAAGGCGTCCCCAGGAATCGTACCAGTGCCCTTCGGTCAATAACCCAGCGCTCTACTCACTGGACTACTACACCCCCTGATGTGTTGAAGGGGGTGCAAATAATGATAAGTCATACTATGTCAATATTAGGAGAGCGAGAAAGAGGAAGGAATAGAATACGAGTAGACTCTTCGGGCAGCAATGAGACAGGTAGAAAGTAGGAGTCAAAGATTGAGATGATCCGCGACGATGAGGGCTGGAACGTAAGAGGTACTTCAGGGAATTACAGGAAGGTAGTGGCTGTGGCAGATGGTGATTGAGGAATTTGATAATTGTACTCAAACGGAAGGGGAATGATCGTGACATGCTTAAATAAACTAAAGGAAATATTATTCAGAGAACGTCGCGTACCAAAGTCGTAACGCAATTGAAAATGATTTTTGCAGGAAGATAATCAAATTTCAAAGTATATGTGATAGGCTGGTAACAGCTGAAAAAATGTACCAAGGAAATAAACTGTTATGTAGATTTACATGACACCCTTCATTGCACCAATAGCGTGTGTGGAAGAAAATAATTCCACACCAGACACGCGACATCAAAATTAAGCTTAAATTTCCGCTATCAATCAATAGGTTAAATTTTTCCAATAATTGAAGTAATAATTTCACATCTAAGTGCACTACAGTATTTAAGAGTAAAAAATTTTTCTACGCACGCGAGACAAACTGCTAGTATGAAGAACTATAATAAATGGGTTAAATAAAACACTGATAGAGGACTAGAACATTTTCTTTCTCTTATGCGATCGCTTTAAGTCGCACTACTGAAATCTCAAGGTAAAATCATGCTAATGTATCGGCTATATTTGTTTAAATAACGAAAATATATGTCGGACTTGCCAGATAGCTCAAACCTTGAGAAATACTGAATTCGATTCAAACACTGATTATTAAGTGTTCATTTCTTCGAGTGCGACATTGTAAACTTCATTTGATTAACACAATAATATTCTCAGAAAATTTTTCAAATCAAAAGATCATTTACGTCATTATACACTATGAAATAATTCATGGTTGTCTTTAGGAAAGGAAGGTAAAGGGTAAAATCGCAGGAGATCACCATAATTTCGCGGTATTTAAGTTTTTCGTTTTGGACACGTCAAAAATAGCAACATATACGAAGATTGAAAAGGGTTAATAGAACCTACCGAGATTAGATTATCACCTTTTAAAAAGGCAGTTGGAGAAAACAGGTAAATGGCTTTCAAGAAATAGGGATAAAGACAAGTTCAGGTTTCATTCTATATTTAGAAATGTTAAACACAAGAAGAGCCAATGGGGGGGCGGTCAATGGTCTGGCTAATAGACACAAGACTCCTTTTACTGTCGTAGGTCCGAAGACTTCTCCTTCACATTTAAATAGACTAGCAACTCTCATCGAAAAACAGCAATAAAGTAATCAAAAGGAAGAATTCTCGGGCTTTCCAACTACACCCAAGTTTTATGACAACATTAGCGACACATCCTTACACGGATCAGTCGATGTTTTCTTAGGCGAGTCCTGATCAGCCACGCCCATAACTCTTACATTCGTGAACGAATCCAATAGCGTTTGGAATGAGAAATATGAGAAATGATGATGAAAATCAGATTAGAAAGATCAAGGGTAGAATCGAAAAATTTTAAATTCCATTTTTGTCGAGAACGATAAGGGATTAGAATAACTAAAAACAACCGCGTAAGGGCAAAAGCATTTGTTTATCGCAAGTAGCCGAGTGTGTTGCCATTATTTTACCTAAAATTTATTTTACGGTTCTTCTTGTAACCAGTGGTTCATTTCGCAAGAGTAGAGAAATATTTCACACCTAGTTTCCGTGAGCTTTAGTTGACATTATCACCATTACTTGAAATATTTATTGTTTATTAAAAATTAATCAAAGCAAAACCTTGATGTAACATACCTGGAGTGGAATTGTCTCCTGCCACACAGCTTAGCGATGGCTAGCAGGGGACAATGTACATGTATATGACTTTATTTACGTGTATTTGAAGCATAATTTTTAAAAAATAACTTCAAGCAATAATTAAAGATAAAATGTCGGTTTGCTGAAATATATATTGCGACTTGTACACTAAGACAATCAGTTAAAAAATTCGTTCCCCAATGGGTCTACATTGTAGGTATTATAGCTAGGGAGATAGAGATATCCCTTACCCACTGGCTACTTACAATCATTTTCTCCTCCACCAAGATTAATTTTTTTCATATTGTCGCCTAAACAATAAAGAATATTCATTGTGGCTTCTAATGTTCACAGGAATTATTCTTAGACAATATGCTCTCACTCGCTACATGATACGATTATTTTTTACTTCAGTAGCAATGCGTTTCTGGCAATTCACATTTATTTTTCTTACAAAAAACAATCACCCTCAAGATAAAGAACGAAACTCTACACTTTTGGTCAAATTCAACATATCCGTCAACACAATGACTCGCAAGCCGCCGCAAGGGCGTTCATACATTCCCGTTTGTGCGCCCTTTTTCAATGTTTTTGGTGGATTACTGCATATCACCAGGGTGGTTTTAATTGATTTATTCCTTTCACACTCCCATAGGATATACTCTTCGCAAATTCATATCACCAGGGTGGTTTTAATTGATTTATTCCTTTCACACTCCCATAGGATATACTCTTCGCAAATTCTTAAAGAATTTTGTCGGAACTCAAAATTACTGAACGCCACCCCGCAGCAGCGAAGCTACCATCCAAATGAACGTGATATAATGAACTTTTACGGTGGACTCATCAAAAACGTAAAATGTCAATCTTTACGAAAAATCTTCCCAATCAATATGAGAACGCTCCCGAACGACGTGGGCAAACTGTCCTCAATAGCCCCCACCCTTCCGGCGGTTCCTCTCGACGCCCACCGTCAGTAAGCACGGCGATGGGAAAGGCAACTCTTGGACGAAAGGGACCGTCGAAGTGGTGAGGGATGGGTGCGAGGGTGGAGACTGCCGGATCCTCCGATATTCCACATTCGGATCGATCATTTTTCCCTCGACCGAAAACGACTCGTTCGATGTCGCTCGACCCCTCCCGACCCCGCCCTGGGCGTAAAACGTAATTATGGATCGTTACCACCGTGGAACCAGGGAAGGAAACTGCTGACGCCAAAAATCCACCATCGCTTAACAAAGGCGACGACGCAACTGGGCGAAAAAGGATTTAAGGCTGCATCCTATGCCCGTCCGTAGGTTTCCCAAACAAGTACTCAATTCGCTACACGATTGGTATTCTCTAGGGTTCTCGCATTTTTCCCGCTGAGTACGGGTCTTACCTCGAGGAAAGCAGGACACCGCTTTGTCGGTGAAAATACATTCACCCACCAACGTGGCTGGTTTTGTAGATAACTTGCCTATTCGCCTACCCTGAAGACTGACTATTCGATTGAAAACTTTGTGCTCAGAGGCTGTGTTGACTCACTCATTGTATTTTTCGTTCATCGGTTGGCGATGTAACATAAAGCATTGGATGACCATAAATCCCTATCATAAAAGTACTGATGGAAAGTGGACGTAGCCCAGGGCAAAGCTCGCTTCCTTCACTTAGAATATATCGGGACGATTGGGCGGGGAACTTAAATGAAGGGATACAGCACAGCTTATCTCTGGGAAAAGTCAAGAAGTTTAAGAAACGAGAAAAATCACTATAAAGAGTATACTTAAAAAATCTATGACCATCGGAATGATTAGGTCGAAATTATCACGGAAAAACGAACCAACAACTGAATAAACGATAGAAATACCTGAAGACACTTAACACTGGGAAATCGTGGAACGAAAGGATACCGGAGAATGAAGAAACTGCGGAGGAATAAGAAAAGGGGTCCCTGTTCTCCGTTCAGAATGTGACTCCACAGTGAAGGTTTTACCGGAAAAAAGCCTGTGGGAACTCTCGAAAATTCATCAGAGACTCATCACCACGCACAAAGGAAAACTCTGAGTAGCGTACACACATTGATCGGCAATATTTACTTGCTTTTTAGCGCATACGACGAGAGGGCAAGGTACATGGAAAAGGATATTACGAGGGTCATCCGGAAAGTAGTACCCGTTCGTGCCGCATGAAGTGCTGACGACGCGAGTAGCCGCTGGACGAGGTCAGATAGCTTCAGTGGCTTGTCTGCCTTCTCTGAGCCAAGTTGCGTGACGCTAGCATTGCCTGTGTTGTTTCTGTGATTGTTTACAATGTTTAAAAAAATTGAGAACGCCGCCAGTTGTGAAGTGAGGGCAGTGATTAAATTCCTCAATGCAAGAAACGTTCGCCCATGTGATATTCATCGCCAATTAAAGGAGGTGTATGGAGACAATGTAATGGACGAGTCGTCTGTTCGGCGGTGGTGTCGCAACTTCAACATGGGGAGGGGGAACACACACGACGATGAGAGTTCGGAGAGACCGTCTGTCATTACAGACCAACTGGTGAGCTCAGTTGACGAATTCGTGAGGAACGATCGGCGCGTCACAATTGATGACATCTGTGAGCATTTTCCCAATGTTTCTCGAACAATTGTTCATGAAATTGTTAAACACCATCTGCATTATGCAAAAATTTGTGCAAGATGGGTCCCTCGCGTATCTCAATGAGCTGGCGGCGAAGGACTATGCAGCAGGAATACAGAAACTTGTCACACGTTATGACAAATGCCTTAATTTGCTTGGAGATTATGTTGAGAAGTAGTTTAAAGTATCCTCTTTCAAATAAAATTTTTTATGTTTGTTAATATTTACTTTTGTGTCTTTATTTCACGAACGGGTACTACTTTCCGGATGACCCTCGTATTATGGTCGTTTACGAATGCATGGAGAAAGGAAAATTATGCTACCGGTTGCGGACGACATAATTGCATATTCTGGGAAGAAAAAAATCTTAACAAGAGTACACACACTGGCGTGTATAGCGGAGGGAATGAAGAAAGAGTGCAACCTCAAGATAAACTTAAAACCAAGACGATACAATGAAGACAATGAGAAAACAAAAATATGGAAGGACACAAATAAATGGGGAAAAACATCGCTGCGCCTGCAGCAAGATCAAAGAAACAGGAGGAAACAGCAAGAAAGTTGGCCCGCTATTGAGGAAAGTTTGCTAGCATAAGAAACGACTGATGAGGGCTATAAATATAAGCCTGAATATAAGGCAACAGTTCATGAAAATCAACGTACATAGAATTCACTAAGCTCGTAAAACGTGGACAATAAATCATAAGAAAAAAGAGGAACGACAAAAACGAAAATGTGATGCTTACGAAGAGTGATGAAGCAAGATCTGGTGCTTTCCCGGCGTATCTGCTAGATGAAGTTTTCCTTAGAACCCCAGACCCGAGAAAACTTCATCGAAGAGTGATTAAAATTACGAGTGACTAATGCAGATGTCATTTGGAAGATGGGCGAAAGAGAAGTCTAAGGAAGGCACTGACAAATTAAGTAATAACAGTGGATAAAATTAAGTAGTAACATATCTGGCGGAAAAACAGTTCACTCAACATCGCAACTGAAGCAAGTACAGGAGAGATGAACCAAAAGGACCGGCCGAGGACGAAATACACGAGGACCCGAGTGCTGGAAGACGTCGACGCGATGGATTGTGAATGAACGAAGAGCCTGGCAGGATAGCATGGAGGTCTGTTAAAAACCAATTCTCGGATTTACCATCATTGAAGATGACATTTATGAACCTGGAAAAATTCCAATGGATTCTCCGAAGAACCCGAATGTCACGAGTATCATGGAAACAGATGTTAGACAAATCTTTTTATTCTTTTTTATCAAAAGATTTTAAACCAATTTTCGTTTCTGGGCGCCGATCAAAAATGTAACCAAAGAATCACCCATGGGTCCGAGAGCGAAAGAATTCCTTTCCAAGATGACTATTTCTGTTTCAGAAAAAGAAAACAGAGGTACAAGATAAGAGTCTCCAGTCCCGAAAGTTTTTTTTGAGAACGAAAAAGACCAAGCAACTTTTACGACATTCTTCGACTTGGGGAAGCATATGAAATTCACTGATGGAAATTTCGGCTGTAACAAGAATCGTACGCGAGAATAAATTCTCGTTTCCTCCCTAATGTTACCCAAGAAAGGGACCTAGGTCGGGAGGCTCCTGCGGGGGATCGACACCCAACGATATCACCCGCGTGAATCGACATTCGGCAGCTAATGGCGCCCATCCTCTACACACACATATCCCCCATCACCCTTCCGGTCGTCCTCGGTGGGAGCCCCACTCACTGGCCTAGAGTCTCTTCGTGAAAAGAAAAGAAAAAGAGAAATAAGGAGAGTGCGTGAAAGAGTTCCGCAGAGCTTTTTGCCGTGAGCTCTTCTTTCTTGCCTCGTCGGACTCCCGACTTCTCTCCTACAGTCACCCCCCCCCCATCCGCCCGTCTTTTCCACCGATTCCCCTCCTCCCCCACCCACTAAGCACGGCCCCTCTTCCTCTGGCTATAATAGAAGCTGGAACAGCCGCCATTCTCTTCGCCTTACCCCACTACACCCCTTCACCTCCTCCATTTTACATCCACACCCGCCTCTTTGAAGACGCTGCTCGAAGAAAACTGAAACGTCGAATTGAGAAAAAACACACCGCCAGAAATCACGCCCTTGTAACTTCACGTTCACCACAGACGTTACTTTACGATCTGAGTCACGGATCTACGTCACGGGTGCGCGTTACTGGAATCAACACATTAGCGCGTGGTGGATGAGTAACATATTCGATCTTTGCTTTTCAAATTCGCGATATAATATCCAGAACCTCGACAATTCCTAACAAGAGCCACCGGAGTTGGATTGCTAGAACGGCGATCGTAAAAAGACGCAGAAGAAAATCACGTTAAGTGCTTTGCGCATTATTTGCATTACGTGTTTGCGTAGCGTATCGTTTTCGCCATGTTCTTTTTCTTTCGAGTAGCTTCAAGGAATAGTTAACTTCAACAGGAATCGAGCTGTGCTGACTCCTGTTGTAGGCATTTGAATAGTAGTGATAACCCTTTCCGGTACCAAATATAAAGAACTGAAGAGAAAAGGGCTATAATAATTCCTTAAGACCATGAAAAATCTGCCTTTAATAGAGAGACAACAAACGATGATGAAAAATTTAGCCATCAACGCTATCGTTACCCATTGGTTTAACAAAGACAGAGCGTGCGAATTATAAACAGCGAGATCCTACTTCACGAACGATGCGAGTATACTTAATTTTTAATTAAGTATAATAGCATCGTTTAACTAAGCATACTTACTCTTATATACTCACATTTAAGATTCCACACTGCGATTTCAACAGAGTAGTACAGTACTTATTTCTTACATCTTCCATCACAAATTCGCTTTTCGAGAGAGAGACATAAGCAGTTCTTCTGTCTTCTTCTGACAGCAACTCTCTCTCCTCCCCTACCATTTCTATTACTCCTTCGTTTGTTTTCTTTCCGTCCAATTTTAATTTTTGATATTCTTCCTCACACCTAAATCTCAAAACGCTTCAATCTACGCATGTCATCTTGCCTCAAAGACCAAATTACCGCACCGTACAAATCCTCCATATCCACGTATTTACTTAGCTCTTCTGAAAATCCGTGCTCAAGGTTTCTGCCATCAATAGCCTGCTCGAAAAAGATTTTTTACCTAACGCGATTTCCTCAAGTATTACACTGACGCGAAAACGTTACTGAACACAAAGATTCGGACTTAAAAAGGAAATACTTATTGTTCGTCACATTCCAACCATTTTAGTTCGTCTACCGGGAAGTGATAAGCTTTGGTGGTCCCTAAATACCACTACGCATCCTTGCGGACTTCCAAGATAACCCTAAACAATATTAACACCTATTTTAACTCTGATATTCATCCCTTTTATAGAACAACAGTGGATTTATTTAAGTCCACAGATGTTCAACGTAAGTGTTTTTAAAATTAACATAACTGTCACGATAATTTACGACACATCGTAAAAATATTTTTCCCACATTTAAACATTGAATAGCAATTCGCGGTCTTTAACCCCTTAAATGCCCCATCCTTATGCCGGAATTTGTTCTCAACTCCTTCAACTTATGTGCACATAGAAGTGGGGAGGTAAAACCAAAGAGAGTAATATAATTTTAACTGCAAAATGTAACAGTGTATACGTCAAACACGCAGGAAATAATGCAGGAAGTGAGCCTTGTGAACACTTTATAATGTGACTCTCGGGTTAAAAAGGTTTGTGGCTCCCAATGGCGTTCAGCGGCAGGTCACATATATCTTCCGTTGCTGAGGTAGTGGGATAACTGCTGGGAGTTCTAGAGGCATGGAATTAGTGTCTGTAATTGTAACACATAATGGGTGATGGGATGTTTGGGAGGGAACAAAAGGGGGATAGTTTCCCACAAAAGGTATTTGCAAGGATCAAAAACGTTCATGGGCCATTACTGATGGAATTCTGCAACATTTGCCGATGTGCGTAAGGCGGAGATGGAACTTATGAAGCGAAAACATTCTACTTGTAATTACCAACGATTTTCTATGGAATTCCATAGGAAAAAGCATGATTATACATTAGTTTGCATGGAATTTGCGTCTCTATTCTATGGATTGCTACTAGTTTTTCCAAGAGATTCCCAATACGGAAGATCAAGACTTGCCCGGGACTTGACCTGACCTATTAACTATAATACCATAGCATTTATTTCCGAAGAAAAAATATAAGAAACCAAGAGGCTTCATCTTTTTACTACTGCGAAAATTAATCGTAGTTCGTAAAACGGAAGATGATATGAAATCCTTCACTCCATGTATTTTTCTAAAACAGTACGGCTTCTCGCAGTCACGTCACGAGGCAAGTGCCAGTTCTCCACTGGTAGATTGCCAGCCCGTCTTAAGAGTATTTCTGTCTCCAACATTATAATAACAAAATCATTTTAACCGGCGAACACCTAACGCACACTAGCTGCCTTGATCTTCTTCTGAAACCATACCTAAGGGATACCAGATGGTTTTCATCGACAAACAAAGGCCACTGAAAATATTAACGGTGGTATAAAAAGATTTTGCATCAATGCCAGGGGGCATCAACTTTTACGCAAACATTCGCCATTTGCAGAATTATCTCCCTTATTCGAATTTCATTAACGATGATTGGATTTTAGGTGAAATTCATAACTCGAAAAATTAATTCGATCACCGGTGTATTGAAACCGAAACCTTTATATCAATGACTGTGACTTGAAGTAATTATTTGTTTTGACATTTAAGTTTCACTTCAGTACGCTAATTTTCAGGGCCATTTCAAACAATAATTTTTACTTTCTCCGTAAATTCAAGTCCGCTGTAAATCAGCTCATTGGCCCTCTCTCTTTCGTTAGCTCAAGGCATTCACATGCATCAAAAAGAAAAAATATTAAGCCATGCGCGGTTTGCCTAGTGGAAATATTGCCTAATACCGGCGGTTCAGTCAATACTTCGGGGACTTTATCAGACAGACAGAGCCACACCAGACGAACTTGTTGTATTTAGACTCTCGTTGACATTGGCAATGATGCTTTGGCCGATATCCACGCATACGTACCGGAGTTGATGAATTTGGTAATTTCCCAACACTTGAGCTCTACTGCTTGCAACTTCAGGCGTGCCTAATTTCGTAAAAATTACTCGGTAAAAAATGTCCGAATGTGTCACCGCTGCTGACTGGAACAACTTGTGCGTTTCAACACAACGCCCATCGAGTCGCAATCGACGTATGTGGAGGTTGAACCCGAACGAGCAACCAACAACGCCTCACAATCTCCTAGTCGGTAAGCTGCATTACTAGAACACTATCAAGGAAGAATAACTACTTGAGACATTCTAAGAAAAAATTTCTTTCTTAACTTCAAATTAAAGCTTGACTTGAGAGTGACTTCAGAGATTCGTAACCAAAGATGAGGTGTGCTCTCTAGTAACCTCAACTTAACTATTCAATGAAGACCTGAAAACAACGCTGGTAATTACTGGTACATTAATTGTGGCGTATTTGACACGAGTACGGGAGTATGTTTAGCCATAGAGCATCCAAAATAAACGAACCCTGGAAAAATTCACAAACAAATAAAACCATGGAAGGGCGCATTATGGCGAAATACTGCGTTAGATTAGCATTTCTCACATGTTTGCGGAACATTTTCAAATATAAAAATAACGCACAACCACAGAGAATAATAATTTCCGAAACCGGAAAACTATAAAAACTAAAATAACGTTATCCTTTCAAAATTTTCTTTTGATATCGGCACGATAGCTTACCGAAGGCAATAACTGAAGAAAACAAGAGGGGAGAATTTAAAAGAAAGCCCAAGGATGAACTACGGGAAGTAGGTGATAGAAAATGTCGGTGCGAGGACCTACGATTCGTATTAGAGAATGCAAAGATTGGCAGATTGAAACAAGATAGTCTGAAGAGATGTTAAAAACCAATCCTTGGATTGATAATCCGTAATGATGATCCAAAGTTCTTGCCTTCGCCCTTGAAATAACATCCATTTATGACACAATAAAACAAAGAGAAAACCGAAAAACGTTAACTATTTAGAATCAATGCCCGGCCCACTTCAAATAAAATATCCAATAATCGGCCTCAGAAGGGTTCTTCAATTATGAAGACGGTACTGGCAATGCCTAAGTATTCTTCTGCCTCTCGAAACGGCACACTTCACGGGAAAATAGGGCTTCAAGGCGCTTTCATCCGGGGGACAACTGCTGTAGAGTGATTCGCGTATTTGGACGGTCACTAGAAAATGAGGGTCAATTTGGTCCAGTTCAAGAGTACTGATTGGAAAGAAATTTGAACGGTTGAAATGGGACAACACTTGCTCTCTGAACAAAAGCGTATCACTACTTAGCAACGGGCGACTCTCGATGCTCCAGAGTAGCTAAACGCCCTTCAAAAAAACTTGCAACAGGGTGGATGGAAGCATGACCACGTGGTTGTAAGTTGGCGAATATAACCGACGAGAGTCACGCCTACTCTCGGCACTTGCTTCTCTTTTCCGAGAGTCTACAGCAGCCAAGAGGTACGCCCAATGGCGTGTGATGATGGATGTTAAGATAACGGCCACTTTTGCATGAATATTCATTTTCACCTAAATATAATATATACATATGCAAATAAATAAACACACACTAGTACAGACAAACAGATGTATGCGTGCAATTCATCTTCCGATAAGAGGGAATGTACACACGAGAAGTATGCACCGGTAACATACACGAATTATATGAGTGAACTAGGATGGTTCTGTCAAGCTCAGAGAATGGAGGGGTATCCCTTCTCGAAGCAAGCGCATGATAAAATAGTAAACGGTTTGAAAAGAAGGCCGACAAATTCGTGAGTAATAATTGGACTGAAGATTCTCTAAAGACGAGAAATATTGGAAGTCTCAGGAATGGAAGAACAATGGTGAAACTATGGATAAATGTGACAGAGTCGAAAAACGATAGTAATTTTTAGAATGCATGGAATTGAAAAACAAGAATCAGTTCCCTAAACCATTTCCTAATAAACTCGACCAGATCACTTTACTCGACCTATCCCGAAAGGGAATTGCGTGAACGACGTGCTTGTTATGCGTAAATACCCAGCAAACTGCCGCAAATATGTGTCGGGAGATGTTAGGGTACCATCCGTTCAAACAAAAATATGCACTAGAACAAAATTATACACAATAAAAAAACCATAAACATAGTGATCAACCCTAATATCGGTTTGGTAGGTGATGGTATGGTATACATACCCATTCCCATTCCTGGAACGCTCCCGCGAAGGCATCATCGGGAACCTCTCGAAGACTCGTCGTCGACCTCTTCTCTGCCCTCCACGAACATCTTGTGCCACCGAAAGATCATGTTTCTGGACATGGCTGACTCCCCGTAAGCCTGGTTAATCATACCGACAGTTTCGGTAGACGATTTCCCAAGCTTTACCGCAAATTTGATGGAATAACGCTGCTCCAAAAACTTCGGCATCGCGTTCCGTGACGTGGGTCGAGCGAGGAGGTTCGCGTTAACAGAGCTCCTCACTACACCACAGCTAAGAGCCGACTGCCTTTTTCAGCGTCGCTTGCCAACATACCCCCCTCCAATCGCAGCCCGTCAGAGCGGTGCTGGGCGCGCCGCTCCAGGCGCGCCCAGCCCAGGAGTCAGTACACTTATTTTCCGGACGAACCCTGTACTAT
The DNA here is from genome assembly GCF_022747635.1 of Hetaerina americana. NCBI lineage: Eukaryota > Metazoa > Arthropoda > Insecta > Odonata > Calopterygidae > Hetaerina > Hetaerina americana. The sequence continues at coordinate 33,827,611 of NW_027287538.1, forward strand.
GTATCGTGCGAGGTAAGAACAGGCACCTGCATCTATCAGTGGAGATGTCAGCCACTCTTATATTATCCAGCTGATCCCATCTCCCAATGGGTTTGACCCCTTAATTTGGGGTAAAAATATTTTTTCCTCGGTGTCCCTAGTAAATACGAGTATACTTTACTTTTCTTAAAGTTTTCCTTTTTGGACACCATATTATCTAAATAATTCTCTCCATCATTTCAAGAGGAATGTTAGGACATATTGTGGACCAGAAGTGAAACCGGCAACAAGTTTCCAAAACGATTTTCCAAGGAAAAAAGGAAAAAAAAAGGCAAGGAAAAAAAACAAATGGACAGCAAATCAATATACAGTATGCCATCATCTCTTGACCACCTATACTAAGACGCTATCCTTCTCGTCCATCTCCATTCCTGAGCTAGGATCAATTCCTTCCAAGAACCGGATTCCTCCTGAGAACTCGTTCATACCAGGCAGAGCAACTGTTCCTCCAATCCCGGTTTCGCCCTTACCTGCGGAGAATATCCGTCAAATTTGTTTAAAATTGCTACGAGAAGAGAGTAAGCGTGTCTGCGATTTGCTGAAGGAATTAGGTTGGATGTCTTTTGACTCTCGAAGACAGTAGGCGAGACCTGTTCTTTTACAAAAGCACAGGTACACCCGGGTACAGTACACCCGAGTATGCTTGCGACACCAAGGGCATTATCAGGGCCTCGAATCATGAAGGGTTGGTGGATCTCAGAACCTATGTCCCTCTCTCACATACAGACGACCCGCCATTCTCAGAAACGTTCTGAGATTCAATAACCCTTTGGCAATCCCCCAAGAAGAAATTCTTCATCTTTACCCTACTTGCAACCATACCCGATGTAAAACATGTCCGCTAATCAGATCTGCTCGCCTCTCCCCACATTTCTTCATTGCCTCCCCACCTCGTTCCCACGCTAATTGCCCGTCCAAAAACGTTATCTACCTTTCGACATGCAATCAATGCTTTTCATTTTACATAAGCGAATGCATTACCCCCTTATCAATTCGAATGAACAATCACCGTTACTCCGGTAATTCTGCCTCTCTCTTCCTATCCCTTCACACGCGGATTCCCACAACCTTTCCTTCGACCATTGTTTCTCCCTAACCATCCTAAAATCTCTACCCGATTCAGCCACCAATATAGAGGTGAGAATTCGCGAATCCGCGTACATATAAGCTTTCAGATGCTTCAAAATTTCCGGGCGCAACCGTCATCACTATCCCTTCCCAGCATACCCTGCGCCTTCTCCGTCCCGAATTCCCGGCCAGCATTCCCTCCGCCCGAAACCTTCCAGTCTGTCTTGAAGATGGCCTCAGAGAAAGCCGAAAGCATAAGCTTTCTGAAATGTGTCTTTGCGGTGTTTCTTATTTTATTTTTGTGTTCTATTGTGCCGTCCAAATGATATATTGCTCCCGCGAGTGCTTTTACATCATCTATTGAAACTATCAACTCCATTTATGTACTACGTCAATTCAACAGTTTAAAGGGGATCAGGATAAGGGTAGGAGATAATGTGCTAGGTTCCCACCCAGAGGGCCTGTGTTCGAATTCCGGTGATGGCAGGATCCCAATCCACACTGGGGGATTACTTCAAGTGCAGTATGCCGTCCATCGGATGGAACGTTAAACTGCGGACCCCTTGGCGCCTAATGTTACGAGTAGGCTAATGCCGAGGTTCTCTCCACTCTAAAATCATTCCCGGGACAATCTACCAAGTAAACCGCCTAAACCTAATGGTACAAATGACATTAGCCGTCCGTTTCCCTTCCTAATAACTACTAATATTATACCAAGCTCAGCAAGACTGTGTGGTAGAAGGCGATTCAACCCATGGCATGCAACATTAAAGATTAAGTTTTTCTTATTTGTGAGTCCTTTTAAATATGCAAACTATTTCAAATAAAGAAATTAATGCTAACTACAAATACATTCTCTGCGGTACTCTAGCAATGTGAATAAAATTTCAGAAAGGTATATGATGCATGAGCATGGTTGATAAAAAAGTAATGTCGCCTTGGTCTTACTTGCTTGCGCTTGATCCAAATGATTTTGCCTGAATTTCTTAGGAGCAAAGAATATTTTCGTAAAACCATTGTTTCGTGTAAATTATTCGTCCAAAACGAATAAATACGCATTGGAATATGTGAAAGCCGGAACGGATCGAACTGCATTTCACGTTAAACGATATTTGGCTCCATTCGTTTTCGTGCTGCGGGTGGTCCATCCCTTAACTACCCTCACATTTTGACATCACAATTTGAAGCTCAAAAGATAGCAGCGACCAATGGGCGGAGTCGAACCAGCGACTTCCAGACCGCCAAGATGGCGCGTCTCCCATGAAGCCTCGCGCTCCGAATCATCGGGCACCCGTCATCCCACCTTTCAAGAACATCAGTCTTATCCGGCGGGACACAACTCAGTCGCGGTCGCCCGGCAAACTTTCGAGTTGACGACAACGGAGGCGGTGGGGATAGAAAGGAAGGGGTGAGCCGCCCATCTGAGACCAGCCTCAAGAACGTCCATCCCCCCTTGAATACGGCACCGCGACTGATGCGGAGCGGTCCCAATTTCGCCCGATTCCCGATAGCCCCTCTCCCCCCCCATCCCGCGGGTCTCTTTTTTTACTTCTCCTTGCTCAAAAACCGCCTTCATTCAATCTCCTTCTTATAAAACATCTGTGTGGGTCTCCTTACCCCCTACACCCACAGAGCGTATGAGAGTAGCCCTCCCCCAATCCCTCCAGCTCTCCACTCCTCTCTCCCTGCTGCCTTTCTCCCCATTCCAGGCCGGTTCTGGTCGGGGGGGGGGGGCGGAAGGGAGGAAGGAACGTGGGGAGGGGCGTTAAGAGGGGGCCTTAACAGCGCTGATGCCCCCTCGCCCACCCTACCCATCCTCCTCCCCCTCCACCGTGGCCATGAAGCCATTCCTCCCCTCTTCCCCCCGCTAACCGAGAAGGAAAGATCTTGGAAGGATACTATTGAGGAAAGGAATACCCTTCTCTCTCTCACTCACTCTCGCGAGTACCCCTTCCACCACTTCCCCACCAAACTCCTCCCCCCATAACTCTTCTTCAAGTTCAAGGCCAGTCTGAATATAGGCTTCCTCTTATGGGGACAGATCCAACAACAGGGTTTGGAGGGGGGAGGAGGCTGGGGTAACGTCAGGAAGGGAGGGGTGGAGGAAGGAGAGGGTGAGGTGGGGTGGATGAGGAGGTGGGAGGGGGGGGGGGAGTCGGATATGTGAGGGAATCGAAGTTTTCTCTCGCCGCACCACCGCTTGCTTTGGCCGTTAGGATTCTCATAACTCTTCCATTTCCTCTCTGCCGCTTGTATCACAGCCGTAGGGGCGGCCCTCGGTTCGCTTTTTTACGCTCCAAAGCTTTATAACTTCCACACCCCACTCCTCTCGGTCCCCCTCACCCCACCGTTTCTCTTTCCCGTCGGACGAGAGAGATTAATTACGACTCCTCTCGTATTCAACAATGTACGCACGTACACATACATACATTCGAGCGCGCTTTGAACAATGTCCAACTCCCGCTCCTCTCTCTCTCCCTCTCCCCCCCCCCAAAAAAAACCAATGTGCACGGCTCGCAGCCTGGATTTCCGCGCCGGCGCAGCGTCGGGAGTGCGAGAGCGTGTGTTCGCGTGCGAATACGAGCAAGCTCACGGCCTTTTGCCGCAATTACTCCAGCAAAAATCCCCTCTGCTATCGGCTTAATTTCCCTCACCAAGGGCCGAGTCGACTTCTCTCGGGTATCTGATGAATGGGGATATTTAATTCCACGGAGATGCGCACTAAAGTGTTTCACGCGAAAACTAGAAGGCACGCACACACTCCCTTCCTTTTGCAATTGGGCCTTCCCTCCTCCTCCACGTTGACCCCGCGGCACTGGCTCTCGACGCGGTTCCCTATTCGCCCGCAATGACCACATCAGCTACAAACGTTGGCGGTCGCTCTTTGATTTGGATGTCGACCGCTCAAAAACCGCCGAAGTGATGCGTAGGTACCCTATGAAGCACACAGTTCTCATTACAGTTTCATAAACGCCGTGGAAGAGAGAGAGAGAGAGCTTAAAGGATACGTTGGAGAAATTGCGTTGGGAGACACCTGATTCACGAAGAGGACAGGGAAGACATTGACAAATAGAAGGGTACAGGGCGGCCGAAGAAATCTAAAAGGAGATTATCAAAGAGTAGAATATCTCAGGTAAAAGTTAAAAGAGGTAGGGAATAAACTAGAGCAGGTGGAGCAGTTCACGTACTCGGGCAGTAGAGGAAAGGAGTCACAGTAGTGGTGACATAAGAAAAGAATTGCGTTGGCGAAGGAGGAATTTGCAAGGAGGAGAGATGTGATGACGAGTAGGATGAGTAAAGATTAGCAAAGATAAGCATTGGGCGTAATACTTTATGGAAGTGAGACCTGGAATAGGAAGCAAGAAAACGAGTGAATATTGGAGACTTTGGAGATATGGGTGTACAATACAGAAAATAAGCTAGCCAGAGTCATGTATTAGACAAATGCGGAGGTTCAGAATAAGGAGGGGTAGGGTAGGACGTTACTGGGGGAAATCCGAAAAAGGCAGAGACAGTGGATGGAGGAAATACTGTAATGTAGCGGTATATTGAAGGAAGTAAGCAGAAATTCTCACGCTGCTTAAAGTTAATGGTTGTTAGAGATTATCCAAAACCTACTTTTCGCTAGGTGGAACACCTTGAATGAATGGCAAGAAAACCCAAATTTTCTTGCAACACTTAGGGAATTATTATGGCCCAAAATCATATAGGTAGTTTCGAACTCGGAGATAAAAAAAAGACAAAAACAGCGTCACTGAAGGATTCAAGCACTCGTTCTCACATCACACGTTACATAATCATTAAAAAAAAACGAACCCAAGCACCCAAAATATTTTTAATTCAAGACCGAAATATAATGATATTATCAAACACACCAATTCGTACATAATGTATATAGGCATGCATTTACGTGTGAACGAATTTTTATTAATGCTATGAGAAAATCTGTTTTCCTACCGTAATTTGGGCATGTACAGCTAGTGCCATAACAACCACCGCCCCACACCCTCTAAACGACTTGCAGGGATTTTGCATAGATAGATAAAAGTTCATATCGGTTGTCAAAATAATGTTTTCATCCCATTTCCGACGGGAAATGCACCATTTCAGAAATACAAAATGTGTAGCATGATAGTGAACCGCGTTATCGGGGCATTTGGGAATTTATAAAAAGAGACCCCATTAACCCATTTATTCGTGGGTTTAGAAAAAGATAAGAAAGGAGATACGTAATGAAAAAAGCCCTCGGATTGAGAACGTGATCGAAGTTTCGAAGCTGCTAGGTCAAGGTCTAACATGCATGGAAATGCAATGGCTGAGGAAGTGGAACGAAGTGGAACAAGGAAGTCTTTGGTGAGTGATTGGTGAATACTTCCTACCTCAAAGCTCCAGAGGCAGGCATCATCAACTCGTGGGCGACACGAAGAAGAAGAGTGCACGTCGATTGAAGAATTCTTACTTTGGCGAACGCAATACGAAACAACTCGCAAGTTTTGGCCAGGTTATTTATCCACGAGAAAAAACAAACAAATTAGCAACAACCCACACGGCCATTAACCGCTTTATACACATCAACTGCTTAATATACTCGAAAGATTTTATATGAAAAGGAAGTTTTTGTCCGTGTGATCTCTCTAATAATGGTTGTTGGTCCTTTTCCGATGAAACAGACCTACTCAATTTTGATTTCCTGATACGATAGACTTGTTTAGGAGCAACCAGTCTTTCATGTACGGTAGGTGACCGCAACTCATATCGTCAATACTTTTATTAAATACTGCATTGTTTACAATCTATCGCCAAATTTTCACAGCATTTGCAATTAGGCAATGAATCAACTATATTATCCTTCAATTATCAATTAAAAATACTAATTTTAGGATCATCAAACTAAGCGCAGTATTCCTACTGATAAATACTTCTACGAGTGAAAAGCTCCAGCTGTTTTCAAGGAATACCAATAAAAAAGTATGCATTTTCTTTGGAATGTGCATCATTTAATTTTTTTACGTGAGAGTAGGTATAAAAGACACATTTATTACCGCTAATTCAGGAAAATGGCATCCCATTAAAAATGACACTCGTACGCAATATGTAAACCCAACCGGGTTCGTAGGAAGAGTTTCCCACTCGCTTTCTAACCGAACATTTTTGTGTGTTCAAGGTCTGCCAGGTGAATGGTTGTTGCATATCTATATAGGTGCGGTCCTTGAAAAAGTTAATAACAAGAGGTATCCTTACAGATATCCCATGGACACAAAGCTCTACCGGAGGCATCGGTAAAAAAAGACAGTCGGTGAGCAGAATATCGAGATTATTTAAAGTCATATTTAAAATTAAATGCACCACTTAATTGTCAATAATTAATATTGTTGAACGTGAAAAATAATGAGGTACACGCTTATATCACACATAGAGCTTTAGCGATATTTAGCGATGATGTTGAAAATGTGCTCCTAACCCCATAATACTATGGTAGGAGCGATCATTAGAGTAAGATAAGAGATCAAGAGAAGAAACAATGTTTCAAACGTAATTTTTCCGACAAACGACAAGGGATCCGAGTACCTTCATATACCGCAATATGAGGAAAAATATCATTAGTTAAAATTCAAAGTATCCCAGAATGTTGTAATTGTTTTATCTCTTATTTTATTGTTCTTATTCTTACTATCAGCTCAACTCTCATGCGTTGAAAGTGCTTCACACTTTGTTATCGTAGGGCGTGTAGCTGCAGTTATCAATATCTACACTATCAGAATTATTTTAGATGTTTAATGCAACTAAAAATTTAGATTAACTCAATTTTTGTAGGTAAAGTTTAATGTTTGAATCAACTCTGCCACACACCCTGTCGGGGACTTGCAGGTTCCATACAGATAAAGACAATGGGGAGGAATTTCATTGACGAGAAAACGATACTAGCTGTTACAGATAAAACAATAATTAATTAACTCAAGTTAGATATATTACGGAAGGTAAACAGAATACGAGGAATAATATACGGCAGTATATGGTATCGACCACACTAAAATTTTGGACTATTATATCAAAGGGTTTTCACGATACAAAAATTTTTAAATTTACATATTTCAAGGAATTTATCATAGTTGCGAAGACACTTCCAATTAGGGCCATATTATGTCTATGATTTATAATTATTCCCGTCGAATTTCAACGGAAATTTAAGCAAGTACTTAATAATTTAACTGAAAAAGAGAACCTAACACCATGGATGACTTTATACGTATGAACAAAAATGAACACTTATATATTGTCATCGTGTGACACGTCAAAATGGTGAAATATCCTCGTAGACGGATGAAACCAGGAATGAGTCAATCACATAACTATAAATTCAGGAGAAGGGGGAAGAGAGCAAGCCTCGCTCTGCCACGCCACTTGTGCAATCACATTATGAAAGCATGCTGTACCATTTCTGGCTTCGGGCCATCTCAGGCAATGGTTTCAAGTCAAAGCCGAAGGAATCTGTACCAGCGCAGTCGGGTAACCTGAATTTCACGTTTTGTGTCTTTAAAAACGAATCCAGCTCATTTTGTTTAAATCACATGTGCCACGCTAATCGTATCACTTTAAATTTACGTTAACTATAAAAGCAACTTACATTCTGGAATTTTCGAATCAATAGAGCACTACATTACTTTAAAGATTTTGCATCGTCACCAAATGCAGCGGAATATTGAAACATTACCAAGATTCACAGCTTTCACGTATGTATAACTCCAAGACATAAAAGTTCAGATGCACTACTTGTAACATTAAAGTCAACGGTGTACTGTCAGAAATGAATTTTTAAAACTCCACAACTCAAATAATCCAGTAGTTCTCAATGGCATCGTTGATTGAATATATTTAAATTTAATAAACGTATAAATTTGAGGAACACGCCAAGTAATAAAAAAATGCACAGATAGAGCGACCCAAAATACCAGCTGATATTTAACAAAAATGATGAGGAAATATTACAAGGAGTAACAATCAAATAAATCTATTTTCACGAATCATGAGTAATAATTAATTGCATTAATACTATAGAACCAGAATGGGAGACCAGGGGCTGGTTAAATTTCTGTCCTCTATAAACTTTCTTGAGGAAGACTCCGCAGCCGTCCTGCTGGGTATCCTTCCCTCAAATCATCACACACAACAGGGAAGTGGCAGTGCAGTGGTATAAGCCTGTGCTACTGACTAAGAGAGGCCCAGGCTCGATCCCATGGCACCTCAGCTTCACCCAAGGAACTGCGACTTCCTTCTTTGGGCAGAGGAAGGTGGCCTTGCCACCTAAAATTTCGGTATACGTGTGAGTGTCTTTTTTATTTGTTTTTCTATATTTTCGTAGGCTAACGCCATCTCGCTCCTTCCTTTGAATTATTATACGTATCCGTGACACTTTGGCAAAAGATGAATACACGCACACACACGCACGCACACACACATATATATAAATACATTTGTACATGTATACAGTATATATATACAGGTGTGTATATATATATATATATATATATATATATATATATATATATATATATATATATATATATATATATATGTGTGTATATATGTGTATATAAAATATGTATTTGTGAAAATATTAGTGTATAAAAATATATATACACACACACAGAATGTTTGCATATATATATTTTTTTTCAAACTCAAAAACCCGCCAAACGGCGAACAAATATTCATCCACATGGATTAATGTAGATATAAGGATAAGGGACAGGAACACATTAAAAAGACAAACACAGGAGAGGTGGGGAAGGCGGAATCGAGCAGATCACAAGCGCAAAAATATTTCCTTGACCGGGACATAATTTACAGATCTTTCCATTTGCCGGGCCGATGCTCTAACCACTTGGGCTATCGAGGAAACGTAAATTACACTGAAATCTGCGGGGGGTTTAAGCAACTAAGTGCCCCTACTCTTTGGCCAGGAGATGGCGTTCGGAAGCTGTTTCACCCACCAAAAGACAAAATGGACAAGGACACAAGAAGAAAGGCTTTAAGGGAAGGCAATCATACAACATCATAAAGGATAGAAACAGTGCGTTTCGTGGGACTTATCGTAAGAAGAAGAAAACGATCAACATTGACCTATATGTGTACGTATATATAAATATAAATATAAATAAATAAATAAATAAAAATATATATATATATATATATATATATATATATATATATATATATATATATACACACACACACATACACTGACACACAGTGTATATACACGCATCTATCAGGAAAAATGCTGGAAAGTGTTAATACCCATTACCTATATTATATCAGGATACAACCATTTGTATTTAAACACAGAAAACGAACAAAGGACACTGATTCTACAAATTAAATGGGATATAAGGCCAACTGATGCCAGTATTTTACACAGATAACACATATTGAAATTTTAAGATCGGTTGGGCGAAATTAGGAAAATAATTAAATTTTTATGGGGATCAGTAGGGTTAAAGAGTGGGATTATTCAGATCAGATAATGTCGTCGGTGCTCCAAGGCAAGGAAAGACAATTTAGAATGAGCACCGAAGAGCCGCAGTGTCGTCAGAGGAACGGAGAAATCACCTGAAAAAAGTTCAATAAATAGAAACTAGTCCGAATAAAATATTATTAGGAAGAAGCCAAGTTAGTTGGTGTATCCAATGGGTCGCCCGCAAGGCATCAAATTTCACAAGTTGTCTCTTTTGTGTAAACGAAGAGCGAAGCCGTGGATATTGGCGGGCTGCGAATTGAGTTGAGGCCTTCCTTCTTTGAGCGGACCGTCGCCAACGGCGAGTTCTGTCCAAACATCAGTTTTATCACAAAAATGGCCACTCAACGTCACCTTTCCTCATAAATGGAAAACTCTTTTCCTCGCTGTGAACAAATAACACCGGCCAAAAACGAAAAACTTGACTAAACAATACGCAATAGAAGAAGTATGCTCAAGCTTACCTCCAGGCACTCAATACTATTCGAAATTCGATCTTGATTCTCAGAATATACATGTACTGTATTTATGACCCGCACTTCACCTCGAATATTAGGGCCTCCACGGGGATCACAGAGGAACTGCCGATCGCAAAATTAGCAGTCGCTTGGAAAACTCCAGAAAGGTAGATGGTCACACAGACATTTCCAGCACTGCAACGAATTCTCCTATGATTCCTACCAATTCAATTTTCCAAGCAACATCGACCAAGGTGGAATCAATTAAATTAAAAAGGACGTTAGGAATTTAAATTGACTGAAAAATCGGATACCGTCCTTAAAATGCGTTTTTTATACATTTATTTTTCCCCTGCCAACAGATTACCTAATTCAACTAAATTTTCCCAATTTTTTCGCCCCAATTCCACCGGAGAAAAGATCATCGAGAGTCATCACCCGCTATAGTAAGCGACCAGATTGCTTTTAACAGATGAGGATAGAGGACAACATAAAAAATAACTAAATATTGAGAGGAGTGCACACATAACTAATCCTTCGGCGGATGACAATCACAGGTAGCGAGTAGAATTCCTTCTCTCTGTCATTATTCAGTTTACCACGTAGTGCTGGAGACCAGAAAATATCACCGCTAGGATTTTAGTCGGTGTTGACTAAAAGACTGTCCCGGGAATTGAATTCACACCTCTACCGTCTACCTGGTTATCTACCACGCCGTATCAACAATACCAATCATCATTTTCTGAACACTCAGTAAAATTATCACGAGTTCTCATTACTTCTTAATGCCTTCGCAACACACACTAACGACTTCATTTCAAACTGAGGTCATTAATACGTGATTTTTACTATCCTCCTCGTAACTAGCAGCTCATCTCAAATACGTAGGCATATATTTTACACTTAGATACCGTAGTGAATGGGCATCTGTTGTTAACATTATTTTAATGAACGAACATAATTATTGGAAGCGAATATTAAATCTCATGTTGCGCGCCTGGTGTGAAATCAAACCCTTCCACACACCTAGTGTGGCTGCTTGGTGCAGTTGAAGATCCGAACAAAAGACAAAAAATATGAATACCCATTTTTCCAAGTAATTAAGTAGAACTGCAGAAAAAGATTCATACAAATTACTATTTTTAATATACTGCCAAAGTATTAGCACAACTTTGATCGTTTAAATCACTTCTGATCTCCCAATAACGGCTTCAATTAAAATCCTATTGAAATTTTAAAAATAACCTGAAAATCTCATTTCCTATTTATTGATTGAAACGTCGCCACTCATAGTCGGCTCTCAAATGGACGTAGGATGCTGGATCAATTCATACAACCAACAAATCGACACCGACATGCACCAGATTATAACCACCCAAACCTTAAATGCACGCTTTGTTAAGGATGATACAAAGAGGGATGTCAAGAGGATGATATTATCTAGGAGAGGATGATGAGGTACCAGTTTATGTTTTTTAATCTCGTAAAGTTACATCAGGCAGGACGCTTCTGGTTGCGCTAAAAGTGCTTGTCTAGCCATTTCCACGAAACCCAGCCCACTTCTTCGCGTTAGACAGCGATCGTAGGTATATCCTACGCACCTAAATGCTTGATCGTCATCATGAGCTATCAATCCAAGAATTGCTTTGTAGCAGCTCTCAAAGCTATCCTGTTACCTGCCAGTCTCCCCATTCCCTTCATAACTCTCCGCGCCTACGTCTTCCGACACTTGCAACGCGTTCAAGTCATCCTTGGCCTTCCTCCATGGCTTTTAGGTCGCACAGTCCATAGGGCTATTTCATTTTTATCAGGGGCATTCATCCAGTCAGGGTAGGTTTTTAATGGATCCACTCCAAAGGACCGCTGCATTTCTCATCCCCAAATAATACGCCACTAATTATTTATCTAACACATGTATTACATTAAACTGTTCTCCAACCCCACATATATTTTCTGATTCCTTTCGTTCCGTCCTGGCTATTCTTTCCCTATTGTCCACCTTGTTTGCCCAACATTCTCCCCAATATTTTCCCCTGGCTTTTGATGATCCATTGCCACACAACATGCTCAATAACTTTTCCTGATTTCCCAATTGATGCCTCTAATCCCATACAATGCCTACAATTACCTCACAATTCCTTACATTTTTTTTTCTTTCCATCCACCTCACCATCTCATCCATTCCTCCTATTTGTGCTTATCCTCTTTCCCCAGGGACCAAGTTTCCGAGCCGTACAATACCACGGTCCATACTTGTATTATTGTTTTTACTATTCTCTTTTATTTACATCTTAAGTCACGGTCCATGTCATCAGTTCCATATTGTTTGTAAAAAGTCCATTAAGCCACGACATACAGTAATTTTGCCTCGGAAAATATCCAATCGCCTTCCTCCTCTTCCATCAGCTAATTTCTAAACACTTATTTCTTCACTCCCCTTCAATGGACTTGGCTTTTCAATGGGTCGGTCTCATTCTTCTTCTTATCTTCTTTTCTCTGATGTTGATACTTTCCATTCCCACACACATTGAAGGGTAACTGCCATTAGTATATTTTATTAACCGTTTCCTCAATACCGAGTCAAACAATATTTGCCCTTACTAATTGTTTCTTCAAACGAAAGTCTTCGTCGCTCGATCCACACATTTTAGATCCTGTGCGATACTACGTAAGTATCCTTTTCCCGCTTCATTTTAAACTTACTTTTATATTTCATTGATCATCGCTATTTACCATCTTTTCAGATTACGCATTCGTTTCAAATGCATTTTATCACCACAAGGGCTATTTTACGGATGAAAATACCTCTTTGCGTTCAGCACAAATATCACAATGACTTTCAAGTCATACGTTCCCCTGGCGCACCCAATAAAAATATCTCATTCTGTTTCGATCACCAAGTACTGACAGGAAAACGAGCACAATAGAATTTACTTCGCAGATTCCAAATATTTCACGGCAATATTTTCCGCATCTCCCAGGAAAAAAACTCTTCAGTTCAATTTATCGGACATTTCCTCCAATTCTTGATACTTGCTGATTGCAAACAGCAGACCGGTATATAGAAAACGATGGGAATTTTTCATGGAGTATCAGAAAGCTTTCTGTAAGATAGAATACACGATAAAACATCGATCTTATACAACTATGTTTTTTCAAAAAACAATATTTGCGTTTCAAGTACACCATATTCTGACAAGGAGATAGAGTTACGACCGAAGAGAACAATGTGTGCTGATATTGTAAAATATTAATCTCCATTTTCATCAAATAAAATAAGACGTTTTGTGATTTCATAAGTGTCCCCTTCGACATTCCTTCCAAACAACGATTGCATGACGTAAAATCTTACAAAATACCATTGAAATTATCGAATGCGACATGGTTATATATCTCTTAGATTTTTCTCCAACTAGGGCAAACAGAAGAAAAACTGGTCAACTCAGGACACATTAACGAGCCGGTTTCAACACGTGCAAAACTCATTACGTATAATTCAAAGGGTCATCCAAGTAAAGAAAATTTTTCCACGGCAATATCTGAGGAGGAGAAAACAAGCCGTTGCTTGCATGTATTTGTTTTTCCAAATTTCGACGCCTTTATTACGTGAATTGCCGAATACTGAAAATCACAAGATAGTATACAAAATTACAAAATTGTACATCTAAAGAATAATCATAGAAATATAGATAATTTGACATTTATAAAACAATTCAATGGACGTTTACCGACGTTTTAGCGTAACTTTGAGGAAATGATATGTGATTAAATGATAAGGGAGACTTGGTAGCAATTAATGTGCTGAATACGTTACTCTTGTCACAAAATAATCTTAAGACTCCATCCTACGAGGTTTGCTAGAAAGGTTCTCAGAATCACCACCAGATGCCAACACTAGCGCAACGAGTTGCCCGCGTAGTAATAGGCAATCCTTTATGAGTAAACAGGTAACGCGTCATTGCTCTGGGAAGGGAACTATAGTATGTTGCGGACGGCTTCCTGCTGTTGTCCCCATCTAGTGATTTGTGAAGATGGAAAAAATTAAGATTTGAGCAGTGATTAAACACTTGATAAAAAAACGTATGAAAGCAAAGAAAACTCATGCCGACTTCCAGACCACTCAGGGGAATCTGCTCCATCATATTCAACTGTATCCAAGGGGCAAACGAGTTTAATTTGGTCGGGATAGCTTAGAGATGATCCGCGTAGTGGTCAGCCAAAATGTTCCACTACACCAGAAATAATTGCAAAAGTGCATAAAAAGGTCATGGAGGAACGCTGAAAGTGCGAAAAATCGCTGAAGCTCTAGGGATGCTATCTGAACGTGCATATAACATTAAAACATTGGAATTCGATATGCGAAAATTATCTGCTAGATGAGTTACACCACTCTTGATGTAGGATAACAAAAGAATCAGATTTGAAACTTCCGAACAATGTTTGACCCGTTTTAGTGCAACCAACAAGATTTTCTGCGCCGATTTGGGACCACAGATGAAACTTGGTTCCAATGCAATAATCTCGTACACACTAAAATACGTTACACTCTTGTTTATTAAGCACTTGTCATTTGCATTCTAATACGTTCAAAATATTAGAATTAACTAAAGAAAATACTACAGCAGGAATATCTCTTGAAACGTGAGCTTGGATGTAGAACAACAAAACAATAAAGAAACTGGGTACGTAGGAGCCAAGTGCCCATGAGTGGCGTTAGAGAATAGCAAGCCCAAGTTGCTGCGTAATCAAGATCGTGCTAGTAGAGAGTATTCTTTCACCCCAAGGTTGAATGTTCTGGGATTAGGGCGTCACCTTTAATGGTCCCACTGAGAAAGGGAGACCAAATTAGGTAAACAGTTCTGCAATGAAAGTTGAGGGTGGATCCCTCGACCATACGGCAATATTGCCTTTCAACCTTCAACTTCAACCCGAAATTTGCGTCGGTTTACTTATTACCTGCGCTTGGAACTTGGGACGGGAAAATTTTACAAGCATTCCAACTGCTCAAGGTTAACGCAGGTAAGTTTTCCTGGAGTAGGGATGATCAATAAGGCGATAGCAGAGGCCTTTTCGGTGAATTTACGAGGGCTATTTACCTAGTAAACACACTGTATAAACTCGATAAAAAAACTACCCAGCGTCTGGAAACCCTGCCAAAAAAAAGTTTCAACTATGACGATGGATCTTGAAATAACACGAAGTTCCGTAGTCTGGGTATTCCACGCTTAAGTCTGCTTAGAATCCCTAGAATTTAATTAAATTTCTTCGTAGAGCGAAAGAGATTGTATGCACTGTAGATTTACCTCACTGTTGAGGCGATAAAATCGCTGTGTAGTAGCAAGATTACGGAAACTACGCCGCTGTCGCACAGAAGTAAATATTGAAAGATATTTGAGATAAACCTAAAAACGAGATACGACGACATAGTCAATGAAACATCTTGTAATGAAGAAACAGAATCCCACACCTAATCTTTAGCTTTTTTTAGCAGCACTTTTCCAACTTAACTTAGGGCTCAATGATTAAGAGAACTCAAAAACTCGGTTAATTCCTCATTCAAAATTTTAATACACGACCCAGGTTTTTCAGTAGTACATTACCGTTTTGGGTTAAGTTTCCTATGGTCCCTGGGACTACCCATACTCTAATCGTAGGCCCTAACTAACGTGACACAAAATATTCATAGATCTAAACACTTTATAGTCATTAATACAGGAACAAAGGAGGCACTTTGACCCGTACAATTACGCTCCAACCTGCTTAGATTTTAGGATCGGATGAAACAAAGAACGTAAGTTATGCACCACTCAACCAATGCGGGGAATTAAAATTTGACCACCAAAAGATACAATTTCAAGTACAGAGAGTTATTTCGGTGTCACTAAATATAGGAAACCGACTAGGATATTAGATATTATTGCAGTTTTCCACTGCATTTATATCAACCACCGACCGTAGTTTCAACGCCAACATGTGACTATCAAGATGTTTCGAGCTGCCAACTCCTGATCTTATCTAGCAACTAAACCAACCAACGTATAGAACAGCCTTACCGCGTCCCAAAAAACACACTAAGCCACCGTTTCTCAAAGGGCTAAGTAAATTTACATATTCTTAGAAGTATGGCTAAGGATCCCTAAATGAATATAAATACGTCCCATAACCAAACAAATAAAGTCAGTAATTTAAATCTAGGACGGTCTTAATTGTCGTCTTTCATCACTTGGAGGAGTCTTCTGCGTATAAAATCCCTAGTGGCCATTTACGCAGGAGTTTCCAAAAAGAATCCCAGAGCTGAGAGACGATTGTTAAGACAATTAACACGGACTTCAAAATGCCATCGCAAGTAGGGTGCTACAGGAGAAAGATGATGATCAAATGGAGGGATCTAATAATTAAAGACGTGGTTCCACGGAGGGTAGGAGAGGAAAAATGTTTACATTGAAATAAGGAAAGGAGATGGGATAATCACCTTGTAGATTGGGTTGGGATAGACACGATGACCTCATAGAGACATTCGTCAGGGAAATTTGGTGAACGGGAAAGACTACAGATGAAGAGCACGGATGAGATACACGCAGAGTAGTGCAGCTAGAAGTTGTTTGATGCCCGAGGCTAACCATGATTTTGTCGCCCTTCTCAATACACCTCCAATAATCCCTTCAAGCGAAAACGGCGAAGTTCAAATATGAAACGCGTGAGAACATTATAAGGAGCTCGAAAGGGTCACAAGCAATATTATTCCCTTAAGTCTGCAGCCAGTACCTGGCGCTTGGAGAATCGGGGGACGGTGTAGACGTTTGATAATTGGGCATTCTATGACAACTAAGCGCCTGAGTCCGGAGTGCGGCAGTTTTACGTCGCTCTGTGATGCCGGAATGCCTGCGATGCAATAATCACAACGCACACTGAAACCAGATTTTCAACTTTATCAAATTCCCGGCTCGCCGGTAACTGCCTACGGACTTTTGGAAATGATAACGCCAACATATTCATTATGTATGTAAAATAAATATACATTTCAGGCGAATTTTTTTTGCGAAATACTTAGTAGGTCCGTCACGCAGCACAAAATTAGATGGAAGTAAAATAATGAATAGAATTCAGCCGGCAAATAATGCGTAACGAATTTAATTTGCATGCATATTTAGCCTTCCTGGCCCACGAAATGTTTATCCCGCTTGGGATACGTACGAGTACTTACCCAGGTTCGCCGAACAATGCAGATGACCAAATGTGCCACCCTCAAATAATGGCCGCCTGGAGCGGACCGCCTACCCAATCCATAGCTGCGCCAGTGTTCGTGGAACGAGTAATGACGGACGTCAAAGAGAACAAATTATGTATCCAAGAAGAGGTCACCAGACGGGACGATTCGGTGGAGAGTCACGTCAAATGTCGAACGATTGATGACCGGTGATGACGATGATGCCTCTGCCATACATCATGTTAATGACTATTTTTAGAACACTTGGCAAATTGACTCGTAGGGTTTGAGATGGGGTCCCGTGGGAGTATGGCAGGGTATGCACGTGCAGAAGATACGCCCGACATAATATTCTGTCGATAATACCACGCGTTCATAGCACCTTGACGTGTTTAAAATGGATGTTCTCGGAAATAATCATGGAAGAATGTCGCGGAAATTTTTCCACCTGAGTCCTAGCATGCATCGCGCCTGATGATACAAAATATATTGATCGTTACAAAAAGCACCGTGTATTTTGAGGCGGCATGGACTTACCTTCGAAGTACTTCGCCAGCAGAATCATTTGCTCCGACGGAGGAACATTTGACGGTCTCGAGCGTAATCCAACTGATGGTGTTGAAAGGGGGGGGGGGGTCGCCTCTTCGTCCAGCCGCTACCTAGCGGTCATTCCGCGTATCATGCCACACCCACTCGCTTATTGGTCATTGCCGACACCTGAAAAGAGAGATGGATAAATGGATGATTATGCTATTTTTAGCCTAAGTATTGCGACGTCGTTGGTATAATACACTTTAATGATTGAATTATAAGGTTTCATGTATCTGATTCTTCTTGGGCGATACTCATTCATTGGCTTATAAACTTTCCATCCGAGGATTGATTGAGATCACTTCACCGCTCTACCCGACCCAACGCTGATTCACTCACGATTCATAGTTCTTTTCCACTCTACTGATATATTTACCGGTCTAATAGGGGGATCGGGATGGTGCGGTGGCTAACGCACAGGCTTCCCACCGAGAGGGCCCGAATTCTAATCCCGGCGGCGTCGAATATTTTACAGCGGTATCCCGATCCCTACCAGAGGTGATTTGTGGAGAGCACTTTGAGTGAGTACGACGTCCGTCGGATGGGACGTTTAACTGCGGACCCATTGGCGCCTTTTGACAAAAGTAGGCTAATGCCGAGGCCGGGTTTCTCTCCACCCTTCCTTTCCCATCCATCCCTAATGGTGCAAATGACCTTAGCTGTCGGTCGCTTCCCATAAAAACGACTACTACTGTCTCATTGCATCTATCTCCTTCAAGACTCTTAAAACAATCCTATTCCTTTCCCGAAGCATCACCCATCTATGTGGCCCTATTTTGATCAAATTAAACATTCCGGCTTTAAATGGTTGAATCTGTTTATTTTTCATTAATGAAACATTAAATCATCGTGGCCACAAAGAGATGAGTGCAAACTTTCAAATTTCCGCTTACGCTTTGAAATGGTTGCATGAAAAAAAACCATAAACACAGTATTCAACCCGAAGGTCGGTTTGGTAGGTGATGGTAGAGTTCACCCAGTACTAAGCCCGACGGCGTGTGGAATTCATACATCAGGGTAGGGGGGCCAGTTCCTTTCCCTGTGCCGGTTATGGTTTCCCAGGAAGATCTGGTACCCGAAAAATCACTAAGCTTGGGTGAAGCTGCAAGTGCCCAGAGTGCCTTGCCCGGGACTCGAACCCGGCACCCTCCAGTCAATAGTCCAACGCTATACCCCCTGGACTACCGCGACCCATATGGTTGCATTAATGTACATTTAGATGATGACTTCGTTAAAAGTTACTGTCGCGGCATCTCCCACAGTTTCTTGGATTTGCAATATAGATATTAATACAAAACAACGGTTTTTATAAAATATATTCTGCATTCGCTGAGGACCTGTTCAGTCCCAAAAAGATCCAAAATTTTCCTTTTGAATTGAAAAAAATGTCTTAATAATATGAGAAACATTTGCAAATAGCAATACGATGGTAAATAAACAAAGACACGCCGTCGCCGTACTCGTACACAAATTCCAAGAAATTTGGGTAAAATTTCAGGGTATTACAGGTAACCATGCTGAGTGCTTATACTCCTTAAAATTCCACGCAATTACTTTGTTGAATGCACACACATTGAATCAACTGTGGTTTCTGTTCTCCCCTCTTCCATTTACAGACTTAGGTACATTCCCTATGTCACTAAGATGTCCATTTGATGTCAAACGCCCATCTATAGCACCAGATTGAATGGCTCTGAGCCCTTATTTCACATGGCCCATGAATCTACTCTCTATAGTTCCACATATATTTTTTACGGACTCCGTCACTGCTTTCAAATTTGTCTCTTTTAAATACATTAAACGCCTCTTCATCGAGACATGGTTTATGAGGAAACATGAGCTCAATTTTTAACTTCATATTATCGTTAGTCGAATCTCCGAACGCATTACTGCGAAGTAAATTTTGCCACCTATGGATTGCACTCTGGTTCAGAGGGGAAATGCATTTAAGGAGCAACTAATGTGACGTTAACTGACTAAAACACCTGACCAGTAATTGGAAGAGTAGGGTTTTAATTCCATTTGGCTCAAATTTATTTCTTCATAAATGTCCTTCGTTATCACTTGAGGTCATTTCGAATATTTTTATCTTTTAACTGAAATGCAACTGTACCCAATCTATTGGAAACAACCAGGTTTCCAGAATCCCCAGGTACCTTTAAATAAGTGTCCGGATTTCCCCTCGGCCTAAGAGTTTCCCGGGGACCCGCATACGCGGATGCCAAATAAAGCGTGTCCTTCACCCGGGTACAGGCCTGGAGAGACTGGCTGTGAACCCGAGTTTCCAAATATCCGTAATATTTTTAAACCCGCCCTCCCGAGTCGAAAAAATCCGGTTTTCGACAGCATACTGGATTCCTCACATGGAGTGGACGCCTTGGACATGGGACAACTCACTGAATTACTGCTTTGGATACAGCATTTTATTGTACAGTGGTAAATACGGAATGTAAAAGCAACGGAGCGAATATGACTGATAGCCGTGGAATTATTGTGTTTTAGAAGATTGATAAGAGTTATTTAGGTAAATATTAATTGGGTAATCTACCATTTAAGGTAGATTTTGGATGGACACAGATTGAACACGCCTACATTACATTTCATAACTTCGTCTAACAAGGCCCCACACTACAATAAACAGTTCATCAACTCCGTATACTTCCTCCGTTCATACCGTCCAATATCCCTATCCCTACCACGCCTACCTCACGTTCTCTACCTCTACACCTACCCTCTATCCCAGGATCATTCTTCAGCATTCCATCGCCAAACGCAATACACTTCAAACACTTTTCTCACCTCCTATAGAGTTCTCCCAACAATACGCTCCCAACCCCCACCATGCCTAGTATTTCTCCGTTTGTTTTCCTTTTCGTCCATCTTACCTTTTTCTTCCTTCTCCACAACTTCAAGTCAAAACTCCCCAATCTATGCCTATCATCAGTGACCATAGGAGGAAAAGGCAACGAAATGTGAGCCTACGAAATACAGAAAAAAACTGGAACTATGGAAAAGTTGCAAAGAAGGGATGAGTAGGTAGGATATATATGTATAATGCGACTTGGAAGTCTCTTGAGGACCATAATAGATTGGGAAAAATTAATGGGAAGGATTGAAGAGAAATACCCAGACAATAATGCATGAAACTGAACATGGATGACGTGATATTTAACTCTCATACAAAGAAGATTAAGAGAATGGTTGGAGATGGACATTGAGGGAGAAATGTATTTTCTGGAATTCAATTGAGAGATTGTTAACCAAAGGACAGCTAATAAGTTGTACCAAGCTGTTTTTTACCTATTCGCAGACTAGCACTCCTTAATGCCGTTTATTCATCAGACGGGTTGGAGTCAAATGTAAGAAAAAGGTAAGGTGAGGGAGTGGGAGAAGTGTTACTTCGCTTTAGTCATATTTGAAGTAACTTTGAATCAATTACTTGAGATCCATGAG
This sequence comes from Hetaerina americana, assembly GCF_022747635.1. Lineage (NCBI taxonomy): Eukaryota > Metazoa > Arthropoda > Insecta > Odonata > Calopterygidae > Hetaerina > Hetaerina americana. The sequence goes on from NW_027287538.1 coordinate 33,848,942, forward strand.
AGAAAACGTTAATTCAGGTTAATTGGAAAAGTTTCGGAGAGGACCTGTCCGAGTTATTACAATTACTACGAGAAGACAGTAAGCGTGTCTGGGATATGTTGGAAGAATTTCGTTTGGAGCCCGATTTTATTTCACGAAGGGAGCAGGCAAGATTAAGGACACAGGACACCCGAGTTTGCTTTTGACACCGAGGGAATTATTATGGCCCAGCATTTAATTGGTATACAATAACATACAATTAAACATATATACCGGCATATAATATTTACAGGGATAAAATAATAAAGATAGACACGGTCACCGAAAGATTCAATATTCGATGTTCCCACACACGATCCACAATCGTCACAAATCGAACCCAAGCATCAAAATATATTTACTAAAAGATACACAGTTCATAATTTCGTCAATTACTGCACGATTTTAAAAACATCCATATGTGTGTAAGTATACGAGTGTTTTCTGTATACATACACGCCAATATATGCGAATGCATGCATAAACCAACAGATACATGAATGGCTGGTTCTCTACCATCCCACGCCACACGCCTTTTCGACGACTAGCGTGGTATTGTGTAGATGTAGATTATCCCCAAATTCAACCATTTGGTACCTACATCACACCTGCCCCACAAATTTGATTAAATAATATCATCAGCAAGGATGGCAGACCATTGTTCCTTCTTTAATATCATACAAAATTTTTGGAAACATCTTGCTGCCAGAGGAGTTTATCCCTGAACGACGTTTTCATAAATGATTGGCTTGAAATGCACAAAAAGACACCTTACTGCACTGCCCGATCTTATTACCGGTGTTGCTGCGTATTTACTGCTACTATAAACATGCTGAATATTCCGATTACACACGATTACCCCCCCTCCCCCCCCCCCCCAAAATGCCATGCAAATTGATGTCTTATCAACATGGGAAATGCATGAGGAAAGTGTAACGAATAGGTGATCGATGTGAAAATTTCATTATCGTCACACGCTATTTGTCATAATAAACTATGAAAACTATCCAGTTACTGCCTGATATTTTAATTCCTCGCGTCAATGTTAAAACCCAGGCACTACGGAGCCTGGAAAATGGAGAATACGACCGAAAAAGGGAAAATAACTGTAATTGTCGTTCAATAGACTGATTGTCCCAGTATGCGTTTTTTTGATATCATTGAGTGAACAGGATAAATTATTGAGCACTAAAAGTCTCCGGACTCAGGTATCCTCCCTACATTTAATACCTGGCACACCGAGGGGTACAATGATAGGAATTCACGTGTCCAAACACCATTTATTATTCCTCCAGAAGCATTCAAGATCCAGAAGCGTCTCCGGCCGCCACAAAGCACGGGTAACCCTTATCAACAGGAACGCAGCGTTGGGTCGGCAGTTCGAAACTATACATTCCAAAGTTGATAATGCGCCTCCGTAGTAGGCAGGGAAGGCCATTTACATTTAGAAACTTCGAAAGAACATGCGATGTCACCGCTTCAAATAGAAGCGGAAAACGCGACCGGGGAAGGAGGGGGATAAACTCCCCGAGAACCTCGGAAAGCATTTGAATCGAATGCGTGGTTTCACGGTGCCGCGCCAAAAAATGCGATAAAACACGCAAATGAAAAACGTGCGAATTGGACGATCACTATAAAAGACTGCGAACAGAAAATAAAAAAATCATTCTTTGAAACAAGTCCCGAGTAACCCCTCGGCTCCGAGAACGAAAATCAGACCTGGATGCGGGTCCAAAATTTATTCAGGCATTTGGAAATTTTAACTGTAGGATTGTGGAGAAGTTCCTTCACGGATTTTGAACAAATTCAAAAGGAAAGGAATTGAAAATATTTTCACTAACGCAACCTGTCCCTAGAGCATGGGCAAAACTCGAGGAATTCAAAGGAGAAGAATACATTTCTGGGATGATAATAATTATCACAGAGCAATTCAAGCACCCCGGAGGATGCTTGAATTGTTCTGCGACCCACGTCAGTTATCTGTGCGGATCGCTGCTAGACTGGACCCATATTCGAGAGCTGCATCACGAATTCCCGATGCCACGTTCCATGGAGCAACGATACGAGATAACATTTTGTGTTAAACTGGGAAAATCGGGTTCGGGAGAAGAAGCTATGTCTTAAGAAATGGTTTTCCGTTGGCACAAGATGATCCGGGAGGATTGGGAGGGGGTTGGTGACAAGAAATTCCCTGAACGTCCTCAAACGACACAGTGCGACGAAAATGTATAAAAAGAAGCTCGATTCCGATTAGAGTATCAGAATATTAGCAGAAGAGTGCAATATTCTAAAAACAGGAGTGTATTGAATTCTTACCGAAGATTTGGCTATGAGAAAGGCGTGGGCCAAGATGGCCACCAAGGTACTGTCGAAAGATCAGAAGACTGTTCGTGTGAAAATCTTGCATGATCTCTTGGACCACTGTTAGAATGATTTGCCACCCCGACGTGGCACCGTCGGACTACTTTTTGTACCCAAGAATAAAAAGGACCTTGAAAGGCAATCATTTTGGAACGCTGGATAACGTCAAAGAGGCCGTGACAAGGTGCCTGAACGAGGCTCCCATCGACGCGCTCTTTGAAGCGTACCACGGATAGTAGAGACGCTGGCATCGATTTGTCGAAGCTCAAGGATGCTATTTTGAAGAATTTTAAGAATTCATACTTTGATCTGCAATAAAATATTTACCCTGGTGTATTGTTGGGAGAGACTGAACAATATTCGCAATAATTTCCAATGAACCGAAACTACTGACGACCGTGCATCTTAACTTCCCTTTCGATAATGTAATTGTAGTCCGATTATTATACCCACTAGCTAAGCATCTTGTGAACCGGTGTTCCTAAATTGTGAACCGCGGAACCGTAATATTGAATTTCCATGTAAAGTGAGGTTTCGCGATAAGCATGACAATATGTAACAAGAGCCGCCTTCAGAAGGAGAAGATAACTTTAAACCAATGCGAGGCCATTTAGGCACCTTAAGGGAAAACCCTTTTTAGTTGGAACGGATACAGATATTGGATTTTGAGTTTTTAAATTCGTACAAATTTAATATCACACATTTATTTTTCGTTTCATAACAGAAGTTATTACATTTTATAACATGGCACCAAATGCTATTTAACTTGCAAGCAATAACAAATTTCGAGTGGTACTGTCGAAGTAGTTGTCCGACAGACCTATGCACTTAATACACGAGTACAATGAGCTATATTTCAAGAGCTATGTTTTTCATTTTTAGAGTAATTTCCTCCTTTACTTATTCAACTAGTGTTATACCACTCCCATTGACGACATAAATCACAATCACGTTACTAATGAATGTAGATTATTGCTTTTATTAATACCGGTGCTTCGAATTAAGTTTTTCCAAAGTGCAAGCGCGAGTTTACTAACGACATTACTGGAATAATTCAACTCCCGCACTTGGCAGGCCACAGGACAGAAACAAAATGAGAGGAGTTGGTCGAAAAGATATATTCAAGCATTCGTTCCCATCTCCCCTCATATTTTACGACCACAAAACAATGGGAGGGAAGCGCCAAAAAAATTAACGCATATTTCTCCTTTACAGATTCCTCCCACTCCTCTTGAGCGGACAATTTTCCTAAAAACCCTGGAACACGCCCCAGTCGTAGTTTCCGGGATAATTTAAAAATTTAGATGAGTTCTTTTTGTGTGTATTAGGAAATAAATTTTATCAAGATATATTTCTTATTGTCACAGCTGAGTAAATGAGTGTGCGGTTTAATTTTCAAGCATAAAACTGCATGAATATTTTAGGTTTCTCATGATATCCGTCATGTTACACAGTAGCGACATTTGAGATAGGGTTCGCTACTCTAGAGTCATATTTTCAACTAACGTATTTGACGGTATACGTATAAGACGCAGCCTTATTTCAGTAGGGCAGACACAAGAAACAATTTTAACAGTCCATGCGAAAGCAACGACACACCACCGACTCAAATTATGGTTCCTTTTAGTTATTATGTATCAAAAAAGCCAAATAGAAGACAATATCAGTGTGTAAAGCACATGCTGTTTTTTTATGATCAGTAGTGATAAACACGACATTCAAATCACATCATGGCGATGAGCTTCATAATAACAATCCCATCTACAATATTTTTCACTTGAGTAACAAATATTACATCTAAGTGAACACATACAAAGATCTAAATATAATGGCGTCAAAGTAGTTAGTCCTGACCATTTAGAGTAAAAATAATTTTTAGTTTTTAATGGTGATTTAAAAAAAATCATAATTTTGGAAAAAAAGTGCGCCTTAAATTCTGCCAACACGGTATACCTTCGATTAATCCAGATTAATCTACCCAACCCAAATCTTCTCATCAGCTGCGACTAATTAACAAGGAAATTAAAGTCAGGCAATTATTTTATTTTAAAAGACCCCCGCCGGTGAAAGGAAGATAAGTATTAAGTACTTTAAGAACAAAATATACCCACCACATTATATGCTTACGGACAGCACCAGAAGATGATTAATATTCTAATCGAAATACGAACACAAGCCAATATAAAATAACGAAATGTGATAACTTCCTTTCATTCCTTAACCTTGAGTTCTCGCTAAGGATATTCGCCCTTCAATAATAAAAATTAAGTGAAGGAAAATCTTATCTCAAGACCAAAGCGGAAACGATATACGATAAAAGCTCATTTTGTTAGAGTTGAAATGGTTTTAATTTTTTTTGCAGTCGTTATGACTACGCGAAAAACCCCGGTTAAACACGAGTCTCATCGCAAAAATTATATTTGAAGAAGTGCCAAATAATGATAAGATAATATTACGGATTACAGAAGCATTAGAATATTACAAACTTCCATTAAAGGAATATATATTCTTGATTATTATTTCTATTCTTCCATTATATTCTTGATTCAACTGATAATATGTTTGGTATAGACAGTACACTTTTCACATCGAATACTAATGCTTGAATGAATCCTCATTTCATTTGTACTGTCAGGCAATGTAAAAACTCCCCTTAAAGGACAATATTTCAGCAATAAAGTTCACTTTTATCCTCATCACGGCTTTCACCTTGAATTTCTATTGTGGACTTGGCATTCACTAAACACCAGCGTGCTAATCACTGGACACTAATTACCCAACGTAACGTTCCTCTAATAACACAGTGTGATGGAAAAAAAGCTGGTAACACCATTAACATCAATCACTCCGGTTTACACAGTCCTTGCGATTAGCGCATTTCCTTTCTGGTGCCGCCGACGGAAAATGAGCGGGTGTAGCACAAAGGATATGGCAGTGACGTGGTCAGGCTGTGGAGGGAGGTTGAGCCTAAATATATCCTCCACCCACTTCCCTACTACTCACTTTCCCTTTAAATCACTTGAATTCACAAAGATAACCTCGTAGCCTACGTCCGATTACTAGAATTCCTTGTGAGTTTCGTCGAAGAGCGAGGAGTAGCACGCACATGAAAGTAAGACAAATCAGAGTTTCTAAGTGAGTCACTTGAGGCAGAGTACTGCAAGTGAAGGTACTCTCGATTATCCCACAGGCTGTCCAAGGGTCACTGGAAATTTAACATAAAATCGTACAAAAACTAGACATGGGGAAAACGTTCCATTCATTAACAGAAAACAACCAAAAGGATGGTTTCGATCGATAAGGGCAGGCCTCGTCGCGTAATAATAATTCAAAAATCATACGATATTCACGCAATCACCATTCGCAATTTTTATAGCATGGCATGAGGAGGAGGCTGCTTTATTTACCGTGGCGCCATTTTCCGCGAAGTTCTGGTAGTCGGAAAATAGCACCCATATCTTTTTTAGATGGGTTGCTTGAGGAGACCTCATCCAGGATTTGAACCAGAGGCTCTCCAGTCAATGACCTAACGCTCTACCCACTGGGAATCCGCGCTGATGAAAATAACTTGGAAAACAAAAAAAAACTAGTATGAAAAAACCTATATATACGGGTAATTAAAAACAGTTACACGGTGGAAATAAATCCAATTTCCTTTGTTTCTCTTTTCATCGAAAATTCCCGCTTTGTAACGTTACACTAAAAAACATTAATAAAAAAATTCAGAGGAAAACTTGCTAATGGTCTGTAACATAATTTATATCGTCGAAAATGCATGCGGCGAGGAAAAATTATAATATCCCATTTAAAACCTTGAAAAATAGTTTTCTCCGGCCTTGAAAAATTTGTTTCTTTTAACATAGGATGATAATTTTTTAACCTCGAAAGTCGGTTAATACCTGGATCCAGAGAATAAAATTTTAAAATATGGGCTAAGTGTCTCACATAAACTCGAAGCAGATCTACTTTCTCCGGGTGTTTAGGAGACATTAAAAAAACCATCAACTTGAGTCGAGTAGATCATAAACGTGAGATCAAAGAGAAAAGAATATAAAATGGGCACGTTTAAAATGTCATTTATTTTCCTTCGACAAGAAAATGCCATGGACACGATCATGGATCTTAATAACGGCCTTACGTCAACTTTATTAATGCGATGGATTACGAAAACGGTCTTTAATGTTGAGGTCACATAAACCAACACATTAAGTGCTCCTTGGTGCTACTGCAAACCATTATAACTGAGTCGCAAGATCTGCAAGTGATCGTCAACTATGTAAACAGACGAGAATCACTTAATCTGTATCAATTGTGATAAAGCAAAGAGACAGTCCCATAATCGCGACGTAAAATACTTTTCACTGAAGTCGCTCAAGGGCCAACTAGTTTCACTGGCAGTAGTATTTTTTAATTCATAAATAACCACTCATTAGAACCACGAGAAACGGCTCTTCTATTCAACACTCCATATACTTTCACTCATGGACTTTATGGATATCATTTCCAAATTAATTCACATCTATTTCCGTATTAAATACGTGATTATCTAGCGGGTAGAGCGCTGGGCTACTGACCGGAGGGCCTGGGTTCCATTCCAGGAGACCCAAAAGGACACCCTGAACTTCATCTAAACTGTGTGATTTTTTGTGTGCCAGTATTTGGGAAACCACAGGAAAAGGAACAGGTCCCCCCTACCCTGACATGAATTTCACACTCCGTACGGGGTTTAGGGTAATGTGAACTCTACCCTCATCCGTCAAAACATCTTTCGGGGTGATTAATGTTGTACCTTCATATTAATTCATATCATATATATTAATCAAATGAAGCGCAGTAAGTTTTGTTAGCTATGCTGGCTCCAAAATGCGCCATCGTAAAAAATCTTATTATGCAGTGGAAAAGTGAGTTGGATATTTCAATCTCCGATAGAAGAAATGGCTTTCTCGTTGGCTCATGCAATGAACGGCCGCATAGCCAAAAAGGTGGAAACATACAAAAATGCATATTCCTCCCTTACCAAACTATTTCCTCGGCATTTTCAGGATTGTGTTTTAAACTACTTGCGGGAAGGCCTAATGGAGGATTGTGGAGTTACGTCTTATATACATATCTATTCGTCTAGGTGTGTGGTAATTATTTCAAATCTTCCGGGGGTCACACATATTAGAAGAATATGCAAGTCAACCTTAAAGAAACTACCGTTTCACAGTATGAATTGTGGGAAAAGGTCGTGGAAAATGAAATAGAGTATTTAACTCGCTTTAGTTAGGCCACTTTTGAAATGTAAGCTCGTAAGTAATCGGAATCCACGGGAGAAAATTTAAATCAAGGAATTGCTACGAGAAGCGAGTAAGCGTGACGGGAATGTTGAATGAATTAGGTTGGGTACCCCTTGATTATCGAAGAGAGCATGCAAGACTTTGAGAAAGTTACAGAACACCTGAATTTTCTTTTCGACACAAAAGGGAATCACCATGTCCCCAAATTTTGTTGGTTGATTGAATCACCCCAAAACATAAGAGAGATAGACAACGTCACACAAAGATCCAAGTATAGTTATGAGCATGCACGATACATGATCATAATAATATCAGACGTAACCCCTCTTACATTCTTAATGAAAAAGGCATAATTTTAATCTTCCTGAACTCATGTATTGCATGACGTAGACAGGGATCTTTGTGCAACTATAAATTTACATTTGCACAGTAGGATATTTACGCACAAAAGGTAGGTGCCTAAGCACCCTCAACCATACGCCCTTGTTGCAGTTTACAGCTTATTGTGCGGATGTAGATAAATGGCTTCAGACGATCTGAGTGGTCAAGGAATGCTCACCAAAAGGGAAGGACTATTTCCGCTCACATCACCCCGGGAGTACATTCGTACGTTAACATGGTGGTAGGGGAATTCAAATTCGGACTTATACTTTGGGCCACATCGGGATTCGTGCTGCCGCTCGATACACTCAGGTGGGCCACACCCACCGATGCAACCCAGACATCTCCAGGCCACCTCCTGAAGTCAAGTCACCGACCACCCTTGAGGTCGTAGTACACGATTTTTATTGGTGACTGATATCAGTGCTGAAATCTAGATATTAACTATTTCATGTGAGCTTAGTACATCGTCTCGGATGGACACTTTTTTAATACGATCCAACTCCTTAAGACTCGATTTTCGCGCATGCGCACACACTTGTGCTTTCGGAAGACTCTAATATTTTTGCTTCAATACTAAAAACCACTGAGAAGTCGTCATGTCAGATTAAATCCACAATTATCACGAGGGAACGGCATTTGTGCCGAAGGCATTATTAATTTCCAGGAGTTGACATCGCCGAAATCGAAAAAGGGAAATTGGGGATAGAATCGCAATGGCAGGAGAACGTTAAGGAACAAGGCTATTTTTGGCAAAGCTGCGCTGTGAACTGTTTAATAAATATAATTATAATTACAGAAGTGGTTTACGAGTGTACCCCGATTATGAAAAATGAGGTATTTCAGTATTCGTCAGGCTTCATCGTCCAAGATCAAATTCTTATCGACAGATCACAGATATTTGAAATATAGCGCCACGATCGGTAGTCTCTTGCAACAGCCCTTTTCACCTGTTATTGGCTGTTGGCTTCAAGAATCGAATAGAAAATAAGAATCGTTCTTAACAGGACCGTGAATTGAATTCAATTAATTTATTGAATGCGATTTCTCCTTTTACAATATACGATTTTAAGTATCATGGATTCAATGGTGAAATAAGCATCGTATAAATCGGCCTTCACATCTGGGGCAGATTCGGAGGCTGGGGAGTAATAGATGATCCACACTCGATTTTCGTCGGCGCTCCTTGTAGTCTTATTTCGGAGGAGGACCGTGGACATTAGTGTCCTTGGACGGATGTAACCAAGGCAACCGACTAAACTGGTCTTCATCACCATCAGTATGTTAATTCTAAGATTGGTTTAGAGCAGCCCTCCATTGCTCTCCATCCAGCGTTAATTCCATCGCCCGCAGATGGCTTCCACGCTTGACAAAAAGGGCCTTATATATTTAAATACTGATTCCGTATCTTGAGTTCAAATAGATTTTCAGGCTGGGTGCACGACGACATGTCGGTAAAAAAGGGCAAATCATTTATTGAAAAATATTGAGCATCGGATGCCGAAATTTGTCAAAAATACTTACGATGCACAGCAGTCGCAAGCCGTCAGATGCTGAAGGACTTGGATGGCGATGCAGATATGGGGTCGATGTCGATAGGAAAGAAAGGAGAATGGATAACGAAAATATTGGATTTTGGATTCTTCGATACAATTCGGAATCTAGTGGGTACCAATGATGTCGAATATCGGTGAACATGGTAAAAATCTCTAAGCAGACACACATTAAAGTATATCGGTGGAGGTCACTGATATCGGTGAATGTAGTAAGTGTCCATATTTAGTGGATACATGTAAATGTATATCTAAGATCCGGAGGGTGGGTAGATAATGAGTACATCAAATACCGATATACGTGGAATACCAGTGGATTTCAATGCAGATTAAACGTCGAAGCTGACATTAATCAAATATAGAACAATATCGGAAATTTCGAATCTAGAGGAATGGTAACATTAAGTACCAGATGATGTCGAAATCAATGGATGTTGAGAGCCTGTGGATTTCGATATTAACACGTTGGCCGATGCAGGCACAAATTAAACAGCATAGTTACATCGAAACCGTTAGAAGAAGTCGATCCCGACATCGAAATGTTTGTCAACGTCGCATGGTCTTACCCGAACACTAAATCCTTTGGGCCCCAAATTCTCCCTTCCCTCCCTTGTTCGATGCCCTGCCATCCTTTTCTCAGCTGTTGCCAGACAAGGAGAGAGAGAAAGGGGGGGAGAGAGACAAGGTAAGGCGGGCGATGGTCCAGCGTTCGCTTTTATTTTCGGAACGCGCGAGGCTAACCCCCACCCCCTTTCCTTCTCAGCTGTGAGCCATTCGACCGACACCCCTCTCCGATTCTCCCCCTCATTGCTCTTAACCCTCTCTCTCCCTCTCTCATTCCCTCCTCCCCCGCACCCTGTCGTCCAGCCAACGCGCTTGCTCACACTCCAGCTACCTCGCCACTGGACGAACAACCGAAGGCGAAGGACGCGTCACGAAGGTGCCCATCCGCACGGAGACTACGATGACAAGTCCGGGAAAGTTATTGCGAGACATTTAAACCTCCCGCGCCGACGGTGGTGAAAATGAAAGGAATAATGCATTATATTTGTACATTAATTATAGGTAGTATGTCGTGCGGAGTGCCTATTATTCATTAGCATGAATAATTAATTGAAAGATAACGCCTCCCGCCGCATGGGAAGTTCGAAATCACTTTCCGGTGGCGTGCCCTAGCATTTCGCGGCGTTGGGTTGTAAGCAGATCGCGTTTGACCGCGGAGGCGTTATGGCGTAGAGGATACCACGTGTGCCTCCGTGTGATGCCTTCGTAATGTGCCTTAGACCACTGCCCACAGGGTCTCTCGGCTTCGATTCTGGGTGATGTAGCCGAACGCCCAAGGTTAAAACTATGCTATCAAATCACCTGGCGGGTTGATCTTTTAGGAAAACCACATGCAACAAAGAGAAAGCAACTCTCTCCTCCCCATTCCGCATGCACTACTGTTACACATTAAGATAAGAGCTAGTTTCCAGGGAAGCTATGCCGTTACCTATGAAAACAACCTTCAGACTGAAATCGAAGTGTACGCAATAATGTGCATTGAGTAGCTGAATGTGAATTTTGAGTAACTGAAAAATGCAAACTTTGGAATATCCACCAGTGTATAGTTTTGAAAACTAAAGCTTAGTATATGGCTTCTGGTCCGATTCTTCCATCATTCGTCCATCTAACCAACTTTCACGATGTCCAAAATGTCTCTCATCTTCCTTTTGCTTCCACACTTAGATAAAATTTTCCCTTTTTACCAACTCTGAATAAAACCTTCAGCATCCCATTATTTTTCCTATCTTCTACACCCAATTTCTGTCTCTCTCTCTTTCCCTCCATCCTTCCCTTAATGTCCACAGATACAACCCCCCACTCAATCTACGTATATTTCCCCTATAGGAGTTTAAGGAAGGAAGACTTATGTTTCTGAAACTACGATAGGTTCCATTGTTATGACTACTTTTTTCTGTTTTTGTCTTTACTCAGGAGTTCCGATCATTGAAATCATTCTTTTGACGGATTAATATTTTGCAATCGCAAATCTTGCCACGATATTTTCCACAGTTTCATCCAAAATGTTTTCTGAATGTACTACCTGATCAGCCCTAATGTATACCTCCCTATTCTCACGCATGCAGGTAAAGTGGCTTCGCATTAGAAGAGATACGCAAACCAAACTTAAACTGCACACGCTTTTGCTAGTGACTAAAATTTAATCAGGAAGCTTTTCCCATAGCAAAATATTTTGTAGACGACTTTTCGCAATTTTGCTTTCCAAGTGATCTCGAGCCACGTGACATGGGATCTCTGGGTTGTTCATCAATTCCACTGGATATTCATCTTTTTCCCTTTCAGCACTTTCCCCTTCGTCCAAGGGTATTAAGACTGCAATGCGAGATATAATGCTAATTGTGAGATTGCGTGCAAAAATTGTGACTAAAACAAAAATATTTGAAAGTAAAACCAGTGTTATAAAACAATATTACAGAATTACTGAAAAATTTCAACACATAAGAAGCATGTCCATTTCTCCAAAATGATGCAGTCATTTTGCGTAACTTTCAAGCATCCTTATCACCCTCGATTTCTCTTTAAAATTATTAATGTTTTAACCTGAGCATTTCATTTCTTACATCAACGATTTGGGCAGTGCAAATAAAGCGAAGATGCTCTCCATCGGGCGTTACAGTTGGTGGCACACATTTTCAGCCTAACTCTTCGATTATGCCTTTTGATGGACGACCCTTGTGCCACCTACAAATCTTGATTTGGCAACAGAGACAAATGCACTTGGCCTACTGTAAAATGCAATGTATTACATGCCAAAAGGAATAGATTATCTTTAAATATTAATGGGTAGAGTTCCTTAGCGAAACCAACCACGACACACTTTCCAGCCCCTTGCCTCGTAACGCCAAATCCCGATTTCCAATGGCAATGAGTGATTTGGAAGCCACCGACAAATGAATATGACAATAAAATCCAAGTTTAGACCACATTCACTGGACTTTTGCACATTTTGAATTGCACCGGACGGAAAAGATTACTTGTTTACGAAACATAGGGAGTTCATGACCAGGAATATGAGTAAACATGTAGGGAAGAAATTTATGTAACAGTGGCAGGCTCTAATTCGTGGAAATTAACCATTATGACAAATTATAATTTTGTTATTTTATTGCATCTTGGAGGCTGTACGTATTTCCAAATTCCTGGATATTTTTAATAATAGCGCAAAATAATATGCATATGTATCTTATTCACATTTCTTCGAGGCATCTGACAGATTTTTCACATTCAAAAAAGTTTATCCTCGAAATCCGGTATTATGGATTGAAATACCCAAGGCTCGATATCCAGGAACAATTGGAAATAATTCAACAAAATTCGGGAAATTTTTGAATTAATTGACTTTTGTCAACCATTCTCCTTGCTTGGTGCTTATCTTAAATACCTTCAATAACAACAATACCAGCACACATACTGACATCATTCGCACCCATACCACCTCCCACGTACTTTCAAGCCGATATTGTACCTAAGGCTAATGCATAATCATCGAAACGCGTAGGCTTGGAATATTACGATTCTATTATTTTACACAAGGAGGTTATTGAAAACAATAACATGGAACGAAGTTTTTTATGGATCTGAAACATGGTCGTTGCGACAATAGGAATAGCTCCGATTAGATTAAGAATGAGTGGAAGGGTTGGAGGTAAGTGGAAAGCATGCCAAGTTAAAAATGGTTAAATACAAAATGACGCTTAAGAATATTTAGTGTCATGCTAGGTGGAACTTTGAAGTGCTGTAGCATGTTGTACCTGGGTCCATAAAAAATATGTCGTGACAGGTAGAATATTGCTAACAGAATCAAAAATTGCCAGTCTTCAACATATTGTAATAAATTTCATGCTGCTCGATATATTTCCATGTTGACAAACCCTGAATGAAAAAGGAAAGAAAACGGGAAGCAACAGAAATTCTGTGTTAGATGATGAAGATTAAACTGACGTGACGATGAAGTAGGAGGGAAAGAAATATTTTTTAATACCTTACGAAAAAGAGAGGGCAAACTTATCGGGTGCTATTATAGATATCGGAAACTTATTACTGAATGAAATCACGGCCACCTGAAGATCACTTAAGGGTTGTGAAGAGCTAGACAAGAAGGAAGGACAAAGAATACCTTATCTCATGCTCATAATAGAACGGAGAGAGGAAGTGTGCTATGAAATACCACGGGGAAACGACGCTCTGAAAGATATGTAGGTAGCGCCAAACTGGGAGAGGAGAGTGGGTATCCACAGCGAGCTGATCTTCGTTTTGAGAACTGTATTTCTACATCTAAATGGTACCCTGCAAGCTACCAATAGGTTGCGTGGCGATGGGGCAAGGCATACAACATCCAAATTAAGTTTCCTAGATCATGTACGGCTTTCCAGATACCAAAAACAAACACGAACTCAAATAAAAACCATTTGAAAAGTTTAAAACCTCAACAAAAAAATCTTTCGCATTTAGCTTTGTTTCGTGGGCACGGATAACCTGGAGCTCAAACAGGATTACTTTAACATGAATGCGGGGACTCAAGCCGCGGGCATTTAATTCTCCAGTATTTCCAAGTGACAATAATGGTTACGCCTAAAAACACTAAACCTCTATGGCAAGAGTGGTTAATGCACTTACTCCGTGAAAACAAGTTGCTTACTGAAAAAAAGGTGAAACTGGAAAAAAATATCAAACAGTCAATAATGCCACCTGAATATTTGATGCATTGTAGATAGTACACTTCAGTGACCTTCGAGAAAATGGATTAGCGCGGAGATGCACACGAGCAGAGCAGTGCAATATGTTATGCGGATGCAGTGATCGCAGAACGGAAAGTTTCGAGAGAATGTGACGTGGCCATCATGGCGATGAATATGCACGGCGACTCTTCAGTCCACGCGAGGGCCGAGTCCCCCCTCGCCCTCCGGATAATGGACCCGAGCCCACTAATGCCCCCCGGCCTCCATCTTAGCACCCCTCTCCCGCCCACTTCCCCTTCTCCCCTCGCTCACATCCTCCCTCATTTCCACACACTCATTCCTCCCCACTCTCCGAAGCTCGTCAAACAACGCCTTCACGTTAGCTGCACAACGTTCGTCAGTATGCGGACGTCGAAGCTACTACCATTTAAGATCCGACGGTGAAAATATGCATGCAGTGACCAATAAAGATGGCAAAAACTAAATATCCGATTGAATAATTCCATGGAAACAAATGGCGGCAATAAATATGCTGTCGGCCGATCCACGTCTAAGAGATATTATAAGTCCATTATAATAATATAATAATTATTATAATAATATAATATTAATAACATTATTAAAATAATATAATATAAATAACATAATAATAATAATATAACATTAATAATAATACCTTCTACGGGTTGATGTTTATCATTAATATTTATACCTCTAAGAGTAGTAAGAAAATTACGAGAAGAAGCGCATTTGCACTTTTCTACAGGTTTATTGGTAACGTGCGCTTTTCGGTTCACAGGGCCATCTTCAGGTACAAGACAAGATTCAAGAAGGACGGACAAGGGTTATTCAAAATGATACCTATACATCATATTCTAAAGACAATTGCACTTTTGCAGCACAGCTGGAATCCACGAGGATATCATCAAGTGACGTAGGATTGCAAAACAGTTGCAGTTACCATGACTGTTTGTTTATTCGTTGCCAGGTACCGCTGTTAAAATGTGTACGTTTATTCTTTATTGCAGAAAAAATGTCCTAGAGCTGGGAACACTAACTGACGTCGAAATAAATCATATTTATTGCAGTAAAAACCATTTGCGTGCATGAATATTTTGTCTTTGCATCCAATAGGGGTTTTACAGCTCTAAAGACTCCAACATGAGAGAAATCATGCGAGTTATAGCGAATATGTCCAGGTGAGCTACGTTTGCCAAATGGTATCTTGCTCACCAAACCTTGTATTGGTGAAGCGTGAGAAAATTCCTTATCACCACTTCGTGTACTTAACGATTCCCAACAATTGGCACGCAAAAAAGCCCTGTACATGCAAATTCACCCACCAATGATCGAATTAATGAATGGACTGCTTAATTGTATGCTGTGGGCATGGGTTTGCATGCACGTGTTGATTTTGCATAAGTTTTAGCTCCCATTTACAGGCGGTGACCTATAGCCCCGCCGCAAGGGCGTGTGGCGGGGTAGGTCGATGTTTTTCAATCGGAATTATACCCAGAAACTGGATTCAACTATAATTATAATTATGAGATAAACAGTGAGGGAATCTACGGGGTAAATGAACCTGAAGGTAAGAGCCACTTGGGGAAGCGAGCTGTAAAACGATTAACCGGCAAGAATAATGTCTGCTTACTAAGAAAATATAGATCTTAAGAACACGTTTCCGCCGAATTATTTAAGCATCTTTTAGCAAATGAATAGAGATCTCATTAGGGTAATTTTAAAAATGAATCATCAAAACGTCCGAGATAAGTATCGAAAGATTAAAATAGTCATCAATCCTAATTAGAAATTTCTTTACACAAACAATCTTGACGTGGTGGAAGGGCTTGGACGTTCTAAAGACCCATAGAGTTGCGCAGGTGTGAGCAAAAATAATTGCACCTAAAAAAAATAACTTAGAATTACGAATGATTTTAACACTTTGAAACAGTTGCATTTTTAATGCACATTTATGGATGACTCCATTTAAGTTACCGTCACGGAATCTCCCGCAGTTATTTGCTAATTGCTTCCAGTAGGGTCGTTTATGCCAGATAGAGTTAGGCAAGGGTAAGTGCCAGCCCGAGGCAGCCCGCGAAGAGTTCGTTTCTAAGTGAGGTGGCTGTGAAGGACCCGGTGAGGCGGCCGTTGGCTGACGGTGTCTCATTAAAATTGTTGAGGAAGACGACGAAAAATCACCTCAATTATTTCTTACATGAATTAGGATGGACACAAATATATAAATGCATCTTGACAACTACAAGACTCAGCCCATTGAGCCATTTATCGTTCCAGATACCGGGAGAAACAAGACTTCATCAGCAGTTATAGAAATACTTGCAAAGTAGAACAGACAGCCGCAGTAGAGAAGAAGACACAGATGAGGACAAAAACAGTTACAGTAGATAGGTACTTGAAATTTTAGGACGATGTCGAAGAAAGGGAGAAATGGCAAATGTAAAGCGGTTAATGCAGAGAGACCTAACATTTGAGAGCTGTTCGGGGGGGGAATGGAAGGATAGCTAGGGTAACTGGAGGGATATTTACAGAGTAATATACAGCGGAGAGGAAGCGTGCCAGCGAGGGGTGGCAGTAACCATAGAGCAGGTGAGTGATACAATATTATTAGCAGAAGTGATACAATATTATTGGCAGAAGTGATACAATATTATTAGTAGAAGTAAAAGCCGAACCAAAGAAATTAGGAATTATTCAGGTCTACATGACAACAAGGAATCATACAGAGGAAGAAATCGACAGGGAATACGACCAATTAGAGGAAATGACTCCGTTCGTCCCTAAGAAGAAGCATTTGATAGTGAGGTGGGGGAGATTGGAACGCGAAGGTGGGGGAAGAAAGAGATGGGAGTGAGGTAGGACCAGGTTTAGGAACAGGTAATGACTGCGGGGAAAAAGCATTAGATTTCAGCAGGAGATGCGGTTTAATCATTACGAACACTTTGATTAAACACCACAATAGTCATGCATGGAAATTTCTCGGGTATTTCAAACGATTTAGATTATATAATGGTTAAAGACAGATTCATGAACAGCGTGCTTTACCAGGAGCTGATGCGGATTTACATCATAATGTAGAGTTAAAGAATTGTTAGATTAAAGGTTAAAAAACAGTGAAGACGGTTGTGAGAATTGAATATAGAAACTTCACACGAAACGATAAGAAATGAGTATCAGTAATTTGCGGCTAAAATCAAGAGTTAGGAAAGGGAGCTGGGTACTACAGAAGAAAAATGGGAAATTATCAAAAAAGGGATATAAAAAGGCGCAAACAAAAATATATGAGTATGAACAGCAAATAAAAAAGGATAAGGATACCAAGGATTACGGACGAGATAATGAGAAATGTAGACGAGAAAAGGAATGGAAGAATGCAAACATAGAGTCGGTTAGAAGGAAGATTTAAAAATTCACAAATAAGCCAACAAGGGAAACAAATAGAGGGAAAGAAGCGTGGTGGAAACTGCAGTGGGACGATATGGAAAGTTTAAAAAGGGATGGTGTAATTGGTGCGCTAGATTGAAAGGTAAGAGCACTGTCGGCGAGTTTAGAAGGAAAAAATCGTACAGACGATCAAAGATAAGTCAGGAAAATGATTAATTGAAACAGGGATGATTCAAGAGAGATGGATTAGCACCAAACGTCCCGCAAAGAAAACTAAATTTGTAGTGATTGTTTGTGGGAAAATAAAAAGAAATTCCACGACAGCGACCAACCACAACCACTCAACCAGTACACCCTTCTGCAATAGTCTGCGGGAATATTACTTCCTCGCCAATGACCAACTAGAGATACACACACAGACTCAACCAAAATACATTCCTTCACAGGGTTAATGGGACTCCGTTGAGGATACCTGGGTTTATGTTTACACATACAAACTGTCTGTGACCGTTTACGGGAATAAATTCCGCGCAAGAGACAGTCACTGAGCTGACACACTCACAGGCACTCAGGAAAACACTCACACATTCAAAAAGGGCCTAACTGCTGTGAGAATATCACTCAAATTAAGCAACGCCAAGAGATAACAACAAACAGGAAAAGACGAGGGTGTGCGTCGGATACACGTATTTCAGCCACAAAGTGGCTCTCAGCGAACTACAGGAAAATAGGCACTTGCAACAGAAGGTTAAAAGTGAATCAGGAAACGGACAAACTTTCAATATAGATATCCTAAGCTGAGGAAGACGGGTGGAGAAAAAGAAAAGGTGATTATTTTATTTGATATGATGTACGTTACCTGAAGGGGGGTTGAATACTTTTTTAAACAATTGCCTTCGATAAGAAAATTAATTTTTACACGTTCAATCCTGGAATGAAACTGTTTTAAGGTGATTCCGTACCTCCAGAGACAAAGGAAACTGGGGTGATGATTTTTGCTAAGGTCCTTTAACACATTGTATTTTGGTTTTGTTCATTTCACATCTATTCTATGCTCCCCAAGCCGCCGTAAGCGCGTGTGACGGGGGGTGGCAGGCCACCAGCCACATCTGCAACTTTTACTTGGTACCCTTCAACACGCCGCTACACAGTGCGGCAGAGGGTATTTCTACGCCAGTCACGCAACATGAAAAATTAAGTTTTCTAAATTTTTAGTAAAAATGCAAACTTAATTAATTTGAATAAAGTACATCATGATAACTATAGGGTCAAACACTAAGTTATCTAGGTGACACATCCTTCCCTAAGCGTAATAGACGAACTTGTAGTAACAAGGACAATAATTAAGATTAGTTGAGATAATGACGATGTACTGGGCTACTTGAATAATGAAAGAAAAACACTCTAAGTTTACTAGCGTGATTGAATGCAGTTATTGTGATCCCTCATTGCTCGTGGAAAAAATGACATCTTAAAAAGTTCTGCAGTCGCAGTTTTTTCGTTCTACATCTTCGTTTTTATTGTGATCGCGAATCTTATGAGGAAGAAAAAGGACTTGAATCTACTAGTGTCACTGTCTGTCTCCCTTATCTTATCCAAATGGCCCAATCTGCCAGCACAATAAGGGACCTTAAGGATTTCCTCGGAATCGAATAAGGGAAGTTTTATTTGTGGGTGTTTCAGTTGTTCTAAAATCGCTTTTCGACTTTGTCAATTTTATATGCGGTGTTACGTTTCCTATTTATTTTTTCCAAGAATTTAATTCCTTGCTACAACTCGAAATATTGTCGAAATCGCGGGAGACTAGCCAATGATCGACTGGAGAGTTTCTCTCTCCATAGATCACCGTGTCATCCGCAAATACCAACTGCTACGCGGGTGCTACCATATAAATGCATGGACAACCATTATTTCACACATCCATTCAAATATATATTGGCTAATATAGAAAATACACTCGTACACATATGCGCGTTCATGTCTGTATACATAATACAGTATTTAACTAAGTCATTAAAATCATTAATTAATCGGAACCTTTCTCCACTGGCGACAATGTATTTACTAGTGACGAAAACCAAATTTTTAAGCATGACCCATAAATTAAGCGCCAATCCCCGCAGTCCCACGCGGAAGAGTTCCAGTTCACCAGGAATCAAAATAAGCACGAGCATGTCCGAATTCAAAGGCGTGATGGTCGTTTTATTCTTTCAGTTGATATCATAGGGATTATTAAAGTCGAAGAGGTGTCTGAAGGTCAGACAGACAACCAAGGCCCACTATCCGGAGGTTTTCGAAAAACCTTCCGAGTACGGGCGAGGAGACGGATTGGAAGAACGACTTACTCATGGATCATTCATCAGGACAGCGCGCCAGGACACAACGTGCGGTCCGTCACAAAGTTTTGGCGAAGAGCACGATCTCCTTAGGGTGACACCCAACGTATTCACCGGATATAGCCCACCCCCGCGACTACTACTTATTCTCCAAGATCGAATCGGCATTAAAAGGGACCCATTTCGAGACCGCAGATGGAGTGGAGGCAAAAGCGACGGAGTTCGTGAACGTGCTAAGGGAAAAGGATCTCACAGCAGTGCTTCCGACAGTGCAAGAGTCACATGTGACGATGCGGAGGCGTGGGAGGGGAGTATATTTAAAGGGCAGCATTCACACGGCATAATTTTCTCCATAGAATTATAAGAACAACAGTTTTTTTTAGTCTGACCTCGCACACTCAGCATACTTTATTTATAATATGTATCATCATCTTCCTATTACAAACGAGGTAAGGTTTTCTTGACTTATATTTACCGAAGTGTAATGATATTGAAAAAACCTGCACCGAATAACAAACACACACACATGCATATATATGTCGACAATTTCCAACATCACAGATAGGCACCATGTTTAAGATCGCAAGAAAATCACGGTAAAATCAACTAAGAGAATTTCAGAACTACAATTCTGACCCAACTACAGTGCTAAAATCATGGAGCTGGAGACTCCATGGAATCGTGTTACTATTTGCTACGGCGAAACGAAACATTTGCTCACTCCGATAAAGGGGAATTTCATTTATGATACGCTAAAACTAAAATGTTACTTATAGCCACCTACAATCTAAACAACCTTGACTACCTGAAGGACACTTTGAGAACCTGTTGTGGTAGGCTCCACGTGAAAATGCATCCAAAACATCATACTACGTACAAATAGACACGATACATACCCTAGCACAACTACGGCAATGGATTTTATTTCCACAATAAATATGAGAATAATAATAAGTAGAGTAGCGTTAGAATAGGTGTATCGCGGGAACAGGGGAGGTGGTCCCAAGGTTCGTATTCGAATTCCAAATAAAATGCTGGAATACGCAGTTATTCGGGAATTATGTTTCAGATTCGGGTAAAGCTAGAGCACTGTATGTGTACTTTACTCTTTTCGCGCCTTAAAATTAAGTAAATAATACGCTAGATTCTAAACAAGGTCATTTGATAATTTTCACACCCCTCAACTCCTAATATTATACCACAAATGGACTGGCGGTATCAATATTCATCTACGAGGGAGAGAAATTATTTTCAAATTTTAAATCGAATAAATTGATGGCCTATCAAGGGTCACACTCCTTATTGATATTTGACAACAGAAAATACTTATACGCCTCACTTATATACAATGAAAAAGAAAAAGAGAAATATTACCTCGTGAAGGATTCTCGGGTCTTCCACCGGGTCAAGGGTTCCATATTGGCCGACGTTTCGATGCCCGACTCGTGCATCGTCTTCAGAGTTGATGAAGACGATGCACGAGTCGGGCATCGAAACGTCGGCCAATATGGAACCCTTGACCTGGTGGAAGGCCCGAGAATCCTTCACGAATCAAATACGCCGGGAAAGCACCAAATATTACCTCGCTTAAGTTAGGTCGCATTGGAATACGTGGCAAGTATTAGGAATTCATGGGCGGTAACATTAATTAATAGATTATATGAGTTTCATAAAAAATCCGCAAGGTTAGTTCAAAATTGCAACGAGTAGTAGTAGTTTTCGGGGGAAGCGACCGACAGCTAAGGTCATTTGCGCCATTAGGCATGGATGGGAAAGGAAGGTGGAGAGAAACCCGATGTCGGTATTAGCCTACTCTTATCGAAAGGCGCCAAGGGGTCCGCGTCCGTTTGACGTCCCATCCGACGGACGTCGTACTCACACAAAATGCTCTCCACAAAGCACCTCAAGTACGGATCGAAATACCACTGAAAAATATTTGTCGCCAAGATTTGAACCACGGCCCTCTCGGTGGGAAGCCTGTACGTTAAAATTGCTACGAGAAGAGAGTAAGCGTGTCTGAGGCATGCTGGAGGAATTAGATAGGGAGCCTCTTGATTCTCGATGAAGCAGGTATTATATCTTTTAGAAATTCACTGGGCACCTGAGGGTTATCCAAGGGAATTACTATGGCCCTAAATTATATCGGTAGACTCGACTACAGAGATAAAATAAGACAAAGGGACCCTGCCACAGACAGTTTTAAGCACTCGCTCTTTTTTTGTTTTAGTATCCTGAAAGCCACCTCTAGGGTGTGTGGCAGAGGGTTCCTTCTACCCTCGCATGATACGCATTAATAACAAAATCGAACCCACCCGTAAAAATTAACTTAAAGATTTTATTCAATAATTTAGTCAAACAACAATTGTTGCATGGTGTGCATAGGCATGTATGTGTGTCCAGGGAATTGAGGAACTTGGGTGGGATGGAAGGGAATTAATAACGAAGTGTGCTGTCAGACAGGACCAGGAAGGGATACGCATGCTGAACCAAATGGAGGAATTTCGCTATTCGGTTAGCAATATAACCAGCGATGAATAAAACATATACTACACAGGACAAGTATACGAAGGATTCCAACGCGAAAAAAGTACTAATACTGAGAGCGATATGTTTTGTCGGAAGGAAGCGGCTTATTAAAACTTACACATGGCAATGTGAAATTTCATACAGATATACTTAATACCTTTCCACACTTTGGAGTAAATATTGAAATTGCCTCTAAATGGCTGCAAGATAGGGATGATAAAAAGGGCAGAGACAAGAAGATTATCAGCCATGGAGATGTGGTGCTATAAAATAATGATAAAAATCAAATGGATAGAGTGACAAATGAAGAAGGAATTTGTGATTTGTGCGAATTAGGAACCTTACAAAAGATGTATGCAAGAAGAAGAGGGAAAATTATTGAAAATATCTTGAGGAACGATGCTTAGTGAAGGTAATTATAGCGGAAGGCTAAAGATGTAATGACACAGTTTCAGGCGTAACATGGCGGAAATCTTTCATGATGAAAGAAGACACTTCGCTTTTCCGCGCAGAAATAAAATTCTTTTAGAAAAAGCAAAGTGTCTTCTTTCGTCGCTAAGGATGAAATGTGAGAAACAGGTGATGGAAAATTCGGTGCAAGGACCTAACAGGGAATAAAGAGATTGACCTGGAGCAGGAGAGTTGTGAGAGATCTCAAAAACCAATCCTCGAATTGATAACATGAGAAGGTGACCGAGTTGATTTTCAGGTTATGGGGGAAGGTTGAAGAGAAACACGCCGTCGGAAAAAGCATAATGGTACCCTTTTACACTAGTTTAAATAGCTCAACGAGATACGCCACATGGGGTCCACATAATAGCGTTTCATCTGATGGGCAGGGTACTCCGGATTTGAAATGCTCTCCACATAACACCCAAGTAGAAATAAGGATACTTATATGCATATTAACAGAAGTCTACCGGCTATGACACTAGGAGAAGGACTAATACGAAGAGATAAACTAATTGGATGCAACATGAGATAATTATCACAGCGGAAGACCAAAAATTAATTAGTAATTACTAAAACCAGCAGCAGGTAATGGACGACGGGACCGAGATAACCTGCGGTGAAATAAAAAGATTTGTAGAAACAGGTCAGATTGCAACAAATTGTCAGAGTTGGTCCAAACCAGTGTTAGGTTTCGCGACAAATATGTAAGAACACAGAAAGTGGCTTTAAAAATATACTTAAGGCTTATAAATAGGGATGCCATAGTTGGATTTTTTAGTTTTTTCTGAATTCGCGGTGCAAATATTTGCGTGTGTTGGTGTTCAATGTGTTTTTGTTCCCTTTTACGGGTGGTGACCTAACACCCCCCGCCACACACTCTTGCGGCGACTTGCGGGGTTTTATGTAGATGTAGAAGCAAATCATAGGTCACTGGTTAAATGACATGACTACAGGGCCCAAATAAGATGAAGCATACGAGTGAGGAAATCCAGCAGCTCGACCCAAACGCAGTCCAACGGCGGGATAGACACGTCAGCAAATTTTTCGAAATGTTGTCAGCCCTGCTCGCGAGAGACGATTGGAGAACTGAGTAATGGGTTAAGACAAGGAAAAGGATGAGAAGTAAGGGCTGGATGCCGAGGGATTCGAAACGAGGTAAGGGGTTAGGGCGATAGACGAGGAAAACAAAAGAGGGGGGGGCGATGAAAGTGGACGGGAGGTTCGGGAAACAAAGGCGGAGCAAATACCTTGACAGCGAGCCCCGGAAAAACCCCCCGAGCTGCCGAGGAGGAAAACACAAACGGAGTCACTCCAACCCCTCCCACGTACTCACACACTTACATACGTACATCCGCCTGCGCAGAGGAGACAGGAGAGGCGGGTGATGGAGGAAGATGAGCGAGGACAAAGGGGGCAGAGGGGGGAGAAATCGAAAGACGGCGATATCGAACCGCTTGACTTTTCGCAACGCTTTCACTGAACTGGCGAACAGAATGGAAATATTAATTACCCGATTGATCAATAGAATGACACCGCATCCACTACGAAATATATCCTCAAATTTCGTACACCTCAAAAAAAACATCAAAATCGACCATCACGGCTGTAGACCAAGAAAATGGGGTTTTTCACTTAAGGTTCGTGACATACATTACAGACGTTAGAACTATTACAGGGGCGGAGACTGCTGTCCGAGAATGTTTCTTTACCTCTAAACATTTCACGAGAAAATTAGAAACAAAGGAGAGATGTAAACGTAATCTAAATACGTCCAATTACAATAATTTCCTTCTCCTCCTTGTAATTGCCCTACATGAAGACTTCTCTCTTCACCCACTCTTCGAAGTACTTCATTTGTTACTCTGTCCATCCACTTTACTACGTTTAGAATTCTTCAGCAGCATCGCATTTACGTCGTCTCTAAGCTTCTTTTCTTTAAATTCCTATCATCCAAATTCCGCATCCACAGAAAAGTTGACTCAATATATAACTCTGAACGAATCGCCTCATGTCTATCCTAGTACTGCTTGCCAGCAGTCGCTTCTTCTGATACGAAAGCCCCTTCGCCATCCTTACTTTACTTTCTCTATCAATATCGCTTCTTCCATCTCTAATAATTCCGCTGCCTAAAGAGCAAACCTCCAAACAATATACGACTGCTTTTAGTACCTTTTTATGGCAGCAGACCTATAAAACGAGCCGCCTCTGCACATATAAACATTTTGTTTTGGAAAACTTTATGCCAAAATCCAATATACGCGGCACCGTTTAGGGACGAGAGACCAAGAATGTAACGACATCAACCGTCAATTTTCTTTCTTTGTGATATAGAAAACGGCTTGGGTAAGGCGCCCATATAAATTACCGGAGAAATTGAAAAATTAAGGGTGTAAATGAAGTTATTATTCGCTGAATGAGTCTGCGCTTAAATAGTTCCACGAAAACGTTAATTGCACACATGGTGTTTGCCTTGATTTTTCATTTCAAGTGTTCTCCAAAGAAGAATCACAAAGTAGTAGTAGTATTTAGGAGAGGCAACCAACAGCTGAGGTCATTAGCACCATTAGGGATGGACAGGAAAGGATGAAGGGTGGAGAGAAACCCGGCGTCGGCATTAGTCTACTCTAAACGAAAGGCGCCAAGAGGTCCGCAGCTTAACGTCCCATCCGACGGACGGCATACTCACTCAAAGTGCCCTCCATAAACTCACTCAAAGCACCTCAAGTAGGGATCGGGATACCACTGAAAAATATCAGCCGCCGCTGGGATTCCAACCCGGGACTTCCGAGTGGGAAGCCAGTACGTAAGCCAACGCACCATTCCGATCCCCAAGAATCATCCATCCGCTCATATTCCTTTCAAGTAATAAATTAATATCCCTTTAATTAATACAGTGTTTATTTTAGTTAGCCAACGTTGAGATGGATACTTGGTGTTACAAAAATTAGAATGAGCAGAAACAATAATTAAAATGTAATGGAAGACTGGTGTAAATGTTGAAATTTAACAAAACTGTATAAGTTTTAGAGAAAGATTATTTACACCGCTCATATTTATGCCAATTATAGAATCAAAACAGCCGGTTTGTAAGTTATTCATACCTTTCTATTTTGATGAGTAATGTAATTAGGTATACTCCCGGACATGAATGGGTAAAATATTCATGGAAAATGTGCGTACAAAACCAGGATATATTAAGCACAGCGGGAAAACGCCGAGACATAATAAATGGTTATATTGAACGTTTTATTGCCAGTTAATTAATTAAGCCTATCATTTGGGGCGTGGTGCTGTCCGGTGGGGAAACTCGGTTGTTGAAACAAGATGAGAGGTGTGAACTGGAGGCTCTTGAGACGCAGATGGGGAGTAAGTAAAAGGTAAAATGGACGGAGAGGAGAAGAAAAAGTAGCAAGCACGGTGGGGGAGGAGAGAGGGTTGCTGCGAGATATCCGAAGGAAGCAGGAGAGAGGGATGCAGAAGATTTTGATAGGCGATGGAATGTTGAAGACTATGATAAGAGGGGAGGACGTTAGGCTGACGACTTAGGGGGTATAAAAGAGTAGGTATGATGGACGGAATGAAGGGAGGTTGAATGTATGCGGAATAAAAACAGAAGTTTATTGCAGTATGGGGTGTCAGGATGTGTCCCCTTGGGCAAGAATTATAAGCGTGCCATTGTCCAATTTGGCCCCATCTGAAAAATACCTTTAACGGGACACTTCCAAATAATACTAATCCTCACTTAAAACCTTCAGCTAGGACATGGAGTACACAACACAGATGTAACTCCTCGGTTACATCGAGACTATCAAAGGTTACCTAGATATGAAAAACGACTTTACAAATACCCTGACAGTATGTTGGAAACTTCTCGGATCGTTTTTATTATGGTACCATACATATAACGGACTCTTAAGACGGGTTGATGCCATACTGCCCCACGCTACACGCCCTTACGGCGGTTTGCGGTTATTTCTGTTCTTCTGGATGTAGAGGAATAGGGCAGGGTCCTACTCCTCTGGGCGGGCCCCTTAGCAACACTTAAGATCGATTCACACTTCCTTCATTATTTCCGTCCGTGCCTTCTGGCACGAGTCTTCACTCATTTCCATGCGGCGAGCATGTCCACACCTATTTTAATATTTTGTTTCCTTGTTCCATTCCCTGCCGTCCTGAGTCCCCTTCGAACCCCAGCAGACGGTGGTGTCCTCAACGCCGCCGACTGTCTCCTTGTGTTTGATTCATCTGTTTCTCTGTCTCCACATACGTGTTTCATGTCATACGTGTTTCATGTCATACGTGTTTACATATATACATTTACATCGAAATATTTTTAAATATGAGTATTTCTTAAACTTCTGTGGGTTTCGTTTTTCTGTGTGTTTCAGATACCCGCTTTAAATATTTACGCACTTACACCTATGGCCATCCAAACATTCAGCATACTAAATGTTTACAGAAGAGATACGAGTATTGAATAACTCCATATCCATTATATTATTCATTCCTTATGATAAAAATCAAGTTCGGATGGACGAAAAACAAGTTTGGCTGAAAGAACTATTCTCCTTTCGAGAAACGCATCCTCTCCTCTTCACCAGTCGCTTGACCTAGACGAAAGAGTATATGCCGGAAAAACAAACCCAATGCTCCACGGTGTCTCGACGAAATCCGCCGCTATTGGGGTATAAAAGAAAATCGACGGGTGCTTGCCGTCTGGAATTTTAGCACATGTGCATGCGGATACGATTCGCGGAGTACTAGAACGAGGCTGCAATCTAGGTCACGAGCATCGAATCCTTTGGGTATATACACTGGCGGGAAGGAACGGAGTACTTTTATTGAACATTCCAATAAGGTACGTATCCCCATCGTCACCCAGCCAATAAGAAACGAACGACTTTCGAGGATAAAACGGAAAAGTAATTTTTAAAAAGTACGGAGAGTTCTCTACACAAAGTGTGCCAGTACTTAACCGCGTCAGATCGGCGGTATTGAGTAGGTGAAAGGTTTTGAGATTTGAAACCAAGGCTAATTTAAAGTCACTTAGTTCAATTAAAGATATCGCTGAGAAAGCAAAATAATATAAGGGGTAGGAAAATGTTACACGAAAGACAGACATGTATTCACGACAACATCACAAAGTGAAGGAAGGTACATAATTAACTATTTGTATTTAGCGGCCAGTGAAAAGAGAAGCTAGGCTTGATAAGTGAAGTTGTAGGAAAATGCTACGAAAAATCAAGGGAGAGGTGGTACTTTGCTTTAGTTCAGCCACTTCTGGAATGCGAGGAAGGAACTCGGAAGCATGGGAGAAAATGTTAATTATGTAAATGGTCAAGGCTCACAGTAAATCTGCTAGTTTTGTAAAAAC
The DNA here is from genome assembly GCF_022747635.1 of Hetaerina americana. Taxonomy (NCBI): domain Eukaryota; kingdom Metazoa; phylum Arthropoda; class Insecta; order Odonata; family Calopterygidae; genus Hetaerina; species Hetaerina americana. The sequence continues at coordinate 33,877,367 of NW_027287538.1, forward strand.
GTTGCTACAAAGTTAAGAAAGCGTTACGGGAATGTTGAAAGTAAGCAGACAAGATTTAGACTTTTAGAAAGGTATGAATACGAGCACGTGAGTTTGCATGCGACAACAAGGGTATTGGTATTGCCCTAATTTTAGATTCGACCTCCGAAATAATACAAGAGACATAGAAATCGTCAGAGACCGATTCGTTCTTTCCTTGCACGATATGCAATCACAACAAATCGAACCCTAACGCCCGAATATATTACCTTAAAAACTAAAATTTAATGATTTACACCCTCCACCACATGTCTTGGCCGGTTATCCAATATTTGTAAAGGATGGCAACACACACACCCTTAACGCTGACCCTTTCAGAGCATGTAGAATGATAAAAATTCGGATTTTAGATAATTTCAGGGCAATTCCCATTTTAAAAATGAGTCATACTCTGATAAATTAGAGTTAGATTACGCGCTTCGCTTATATCTGAGCTCCGTAAGAAAATAATTCAAATGCGAGGGGTTCCTTCTCCTTTCAGAGGGAATGAATGGCAAACTAAGTACAAAGGAAATCAAGTACAAGTTACATGCGACACAATTTCATTACTTTTATATTTTCCCAATGACGTTTTTTCCAGGTTTTATAAGACAAAGTATATTTCTCTCAGGTTGTTTCGGACGCATGTTTACATTTTCTGTAACACATTAATTTTAAAAGCAAAAATTTGGCCTTCGTGAATAACAAGAGACCAAATGAAAGCATGGATAGTAAAATCGGAAGATATATTATTAAGTTTCAGAAGAGGAAGAAGTAATCATTGTTTTCCTCCCACATAACGTCTACCGATAATTAATAAAAGACATACGATTCTCATATTTCACCCTCATTCACGATTTGTACAGGTTTATTCTAGATTGCACACCTCAATTCTCATTTTTTTAGGCTGTCCTAGAATTTTTTCATCTCATCTGAAAAAATGACAGGATCTTCATAGTATCTTCAGAGAAGCTTTAACTAACAATAAGCGTCATCTACAAACCTGATTTTAAAACTTATTACATAATTCTTAAACAACACCTAAAAAATATGCGATTACGTGAAAATTATTAACATAAATCTAGCCAGCATTTAATAGATGATTGTGGCAATATACCTAGACTATTCTGCTTCTTCGTCCCTAATAAACATCTTAAAAATATCGCGAAGTTACAGTTACAATTACCGTAATTGGCGGCATATAGGACGCACCTTTTCTTCCAAAATTACGGTGAAAAAAATCACCTGCCTCTTATGAGTTAAGGTTCGAACTACATGGGTTAACGTTCAGTACTGAATGTCATTTTTACCCCCGATACTACCTATTTTGTCTCCATTATATTAACTCAATAGTATTCATTATTCAATTAACGAATGCTGTAGTTGATATTGTAATTATTACGCTCATCAGCATTATCCGACGTGAATATCGTGTTGCTCGCCCCTGCGATGTCGAAAGAGGCGCAAGCGAGATCCTATTTTATCACCACTGATCGTAACAAAACAGCGTGTGCTCTCCTTACTTTGGGTGAGATTATTTTTTTTAATTAACCTAGTAAATTACCTGCGCTTTCGCGAGGACTGTTCAAACGTTTTTTTCTTGGTGTAGTCCCTTCTAAAATGATGGTGCATATTATATGAACTCAAATACGGTACAATAAATTTGGCCATTTCGAATCACATGCCCTACGTCCTTCAATGCCCATGGTGCTTCTTGGTTATCCTCCACGGTGGTCGTGTACTCAAAGTAGGCAAACACTGATTTACACGATTCAGCGTGGTCAAGTTTAACATGGCTGTGAAATCCGTAGAATAAAGCTCTCCCGAGGCATCTCAAGAGTTTTTGTAACACATCGACCTCCTGGATCCATCATCAAAAAAATAAAAAAAGTAATTTCAATTATTTACGGTGCATGATATAGAGCCAAGCCTAAGATAAGCAAATCACCGCCGGAATTTTATCCCATAAACTCAAAATCGTCACAGTTTTAAAGCTTTCCGTTTCATAAGATCATTAAAAAAACGCAGCATGAGGTCATACCGTACAGTTATCTGGGTAGATTATATGACCTATAAATAATTATTTATGCAATAAAAAAAATTTGCTTTAACAGAAGTTATTGATGTGTCTGTGTATTTTAGGCATACAATTATTTTACTTGCTTGACAGTGGATTTTTATTAAGAGTACCAAGAGGAAAAAATAGCGTAGTTGCAATCGCCCAAAGCGGTAAATCGATTGACGGAGCCATTTATTTGCATTTAAATTGAATTATTTTACACATTTAGGGCAACTAACAAATAAAAAAAACGATGTATGTCGGGCGTTCATTCACCCCCTGCCACACCCCGGCGGTGGCTTTCAGGGTGCCATGCCAATGAATAAATTTATCAATGACACCGATTTCCTCAATGAGAAATGGCGAATTAATATAAATGTACAAAAAAAGGTTTAAAACATAAAAAAAACCTTTACGCAAAGGAATAAACTCTCTAGATTAGTAACGAGATAGTAACACGAACGAAGTGAAGTGCTTAATTAAGGGACGTACGGGGGAGGGGGATTCGTTGTATAGTATCTCTCATCTCCTAAAGTCCATGAAAAATATCCGAAAGCATTTCTCAATAGCTTTTCCTGACTCTTGATGGTTCCCGGAAACAGTCTTACATCTTCCTGTCTCACAGACGTACCAATCCATATCTCACTTGAAAGTAACCCAAGCGTGAATCCGGTGCAATTGTACTATGACTGTGGAATACTTATGACCTCCAATCCCATAACATATATCACGGACAATATGTCACGCACAAAATCCGATTCTAACGTCTTCAAATGAAGCCAAGAGCGAAACGATGAAAAAAGAAATGGAAGGCAGTTGGAGAACCGCGGGACAAATTTCCATTGAATCGATCAATTTCATTTAGTCAACACTGGATTTCTTAAGACAGGAAATTTATTTTTCAGGGTGTTACGTAATGTTAAACCGTTTATACAAATTGCAATTTTAGGTCAACCTAAGACATTAACAGTAGCTGATTCTAGCGCCAGAATTTTCTCGCCACCCTACTGTTCGTGAATAATTTTCTTCGATAATATAATGCAGTTACGCCCTAAATAAAACTGTTCATAGAAATATCAAGTCCAGGGACAAGAAACCGGAATATGATCACGATTATATTTACTCCACTGTAAGTTTAATTTTTGGCATAGGATTTGATAGTCTTTTGACACATTAAAAAACTATCTTCCTCGCTAAGGGGAGTGGTACGAAGTTTTGAATTGAGATTTTTTTGAACCAATCGAAACTCAAGAGCATTCACTGTACACAGGCTGCTTAAATTAAAATATTTGGAGGTAATTTCGCTGGATGAAAGGAACTTGAAAGTTCCTATCATCGTTCCGAGAGAGGAGAGTAAAAATCCTCAAAATTGCCGTCAAATGCAATGATTTCCACTCTACAACTCAGTTCTACGAGAAGTTTCCTATAAGGAGGGATCACAATAAAATATTAATCATCAAATTTATCAAAAGTTTCATTGATTTCATTCCATATATATTCATACATATATATATATATATTCATACATATATATATATAGGCAGCGGTAGCCGTTGCAAGTTGAAACATTTGCAGTTCGCCTACAGCAAAGATGGGGAGGTTATACGCGACAATGCATTGAAATTTTACTTTCGCCTGAATGAATTGACAGCCGAGGGATATGCAATGCCATAGAAGTCTTATGAAGAGTCTATAGTACCCAATAGCACAGCTACAAGATAATCTAGAATCTATTAAGAGAGAATATATTCAATTTCACAGGAAGGTGGATCCAGAACTTCAGCCACTTCTCCTACGTAAGCAAAAACAAACATCCCTGCTGCCATTGTGAGGAAAGTCCGTCGAATAACGTTAAAACACTATTAGAAGCATTGGAAATTTCATCAGGTGCCAGCCACACCTTAATAACAGCATAATTCGTATCATAATCGCATAATTCGACGAACTCTAAGAGATAGACTCCAGATCAAATTGATTTAACATCCATTCTTTCCTCTGACGATCGAAATCACACTAGTAATAATATTGACATCAATGTTGTTCCAAGCGGGAACCAGATTAAACGCTGCGTAGTCATCTAGTGCATTCGTAGGTACACGTAATAGTGCATATTTGTCATATGTATACCCATACGCATGTGTGTAATTCAAAATAAGTTTTGCATATCCTCGTACACCTATGCGAGTGCGCGTACCCATGTTTTTCGTTGGTACGGCATAATGCAGTTGCAGTCTTTTTTCAAGGATGTCCCAGTCCTCCATGGCACACGCACTTGTGGTAGTTTGCGGGTTTTATAGATGTAGATAATTGCACATGAAAAGTGCTTGTGAGCGGTGGTTTCCAAGACAACTCATTCCCAAACAACATCAAGTTCACGTGCAGGTGTGTTGTAGTATAAGTTGACGTCACATGAAGACGAGGAGCTTCTTTCGAACTTTATCACAGCAGATAAAACTTGGCTACCACATTTTGATCCTCGAATCTAACAGCAACGCTGTGTGTGAAAAATTATCATTATTAACTTCCAATACCAGAGAACAAGGAGTAGAAGAAGAATGTCCAATACACACGCCAACAGCCAAAAAGGTCTAGGTAACAAAATAACCATATAGGCGATCGGATCCGCAGCCCCTGCTTTCTTTTTGCCACGAAACAGGGAACCGAAACCCTTACTCATTGTTTGAAATCTTCCACCCATACGGGCATTATCCGAACTGCCATTAATATACCAGCATGAAGGCAATTGGAAAGGCGGCCGCCGAACAGCGCTCGAGAGAATATAAAATGACAAAGAGGTGACAACAAGTCACACGCACTCCCCCACCGACCCAACTACATACATACTTGTGCATTTCTCCCCACTACTTATACACCACCAACTCCCTCCCCCCATTCTCCTATTTCCCATAATTCACCGAGCCTCTCCCATAACAAAACCCATCGCCGTGGAGATTACGTAAGTCGCGGGGAAGAAAATCGTGCACTCTCGCCGCTATGGTTTTTAAAGAGGGAGAGAGAGAAAGAATGAAAACCAACTCACACATGCCTACAATACATGCACATCTCGCCTCGGTGTGGACTCGGATGGCGCGGGAGAGGGGGAGAGGAGGAGGAGGGGTGCTGGTTGGCAGCAAAAGGGGGGATGGGCTGGAGGGGCGAATCCTCCTGACGTGACGTATGAGCCACGGGCTCGAATATTACCCAACTGTGACGCATCAGTCCCGATGATAGCACCGCGAAGGCAACTTGCGAGGGAAGGGGGGGTTGAGGTGAGGGGGAATAGGGGAGCGGGAGGGCGGTTGAGGAGGCGGCAGCAACAGAATCCAAGGCCAGGGTCGAACGGGAAGGGCGGACGGGGGTTCCGGGGGAGGGTGGGAGAGAGAAGGAGGGGAGGGGACAAGAGCTGGATGCACGTATGAATGCAAGCGTGCGTTTGTGGGAGCGCGAACGCGGAGGAGAGAGAGCCCTATTCTCTTTGGCTGGATGCCGTGACGGGCCTAGGGTGGGATTTCGTGGTTACGCAGGAGAACGATAGGAAGGGGGTTTCTTTGGGGGGGAGGCGTGAAAGGCGTTGGGGTATCCACGGGAGACAATAGGCTTCAGCACGGACCTATGGTTCCGCCGCAAAACCTTTTTACCGGCCCCCCTGCTTGTCCTAGTAGGGAAGAGTTAGAATGTTATTATATCTGTTTATATCCACAGTCGGAAGCGTCTCGGCATTCGGAAATACGTCCCAGACATATACTATACATCTACTTAATACCCAGCAAGCCGCCGCAAGGGCGTGTGGCGAAGGGTGTTAGGACACCACCCGTAATTTAGAAAAGAAAAAAAACCGCATGCAAAAACCACAAATTTATACAGCCACAAAAACACATGGCATAAATCCATGCAAGAACACTTACACCCCACACACATGCAAACAATCAAACTACCAACTAACATAAACATGCACCTGAAAGTATACCTAACATCTTTGCAATGTTTAATTTTGTTCCGATTCGTAAATTCAATATTTCTAAAGTGATTTCGGTGTCTTACTATTATGATTTCTGATTGTTCGGGGAAAGAATGAGTATTTGTATCTATCTGCCTTATTTTATCTTTGTGGTCTAATATACTCAAGTAGATACGTAACATACAAGTAGATATACGTGACAATAGATGTCGCCAAACACGTTCACATAAAAAAATTCAGTTAGCAGCGAATTAGTTGGTCCACATTCAAGGAAAACCAGCCGAATAAAATCTAACATTTTGTATAATTAAAAATGAGCCCGATATAAATCTATAATATGTCAATAAAATTCGTCAAGGCGGAGCACAGCGTCATGCATGATCACAATTAGGTCTTTCCTACACTCGTTGGATTGCTTTAAAATGCATACGAGTCAAATGGATTTAAAATAAATAACTTATTAAGTTATTGTGTTATTGTTTAACTTACTGTGGTCTCATTAACCAATATTAATCGCCCCTTAATTTGGTTTAGCAGGTGTGAGAAAGTTTACCTGACACTAAGCCCCATCGGCGCGTGAAATTCATACATCAGGGATTTCATAAGGAAGTGGTAATCCAGAGGGATTGTGTAACGACCACAGGACCCGGGTTCGATTCCCAGTGACGCCACTGGAAATCCCCATCTTTACCCAAGCTGTATGATTTTTCGGTCACCACATCTTCCTGGGAAACAAAGGCAATACAGGGAAAGGAACTGAGCCACCTTATTACCCCATGAATATGTGAATTATACATGCTGTGTAATGCGAAGTACTAGGTGAGCTACCGTCAACTATCTAATCAACCTTCGGGTTGATAAATGTAGTTTACAGGGAAATAATAGTCAGTTCCTTTACGTGTGCCACCCCGAGGTTCTCCAGGAGTACCTGGTACCCGAACAATCACACAGCTTGGATGATGCTGAGGGTGCACTTTGGCGCCACCCGGAATCGAACCCGAACCCGCCTATCAGTAGCCCAGTGCTCTATCCGCTAGGCTACTACGGCCCCTATCGATTTATACTATATATTTAAATAGGCTTTTGAGCCTTTCTAAAAGACGAACTTGTGTTCAGGCTACCCTGGCATCTCTAGTATCCATGCTTAACTTTATTCTTGGTACTATATAATTTTCTCCTTTTCTTTTCAATATTAGTATACCTATCACTAACTTATTCTAATTTAGTAAAGACACCTCATGAATCATTGACTTTTTCCCTTATTGCTTCGCACATTATTTTAATGCCAAGAAGATCGACCAATATGCTAATAATATATATTCACCAGGTCAACGTAGTTCTCTGTAAAGCTTTCTCTTTCTATAAACATTACTTCGTACTTCATTTTGATTAAAAGAGTATTTCTTCATGGGGTGATCTTAAATAGGTGTTCCGTGAAACTTTTGGCGACACATGCATGTCATAGTAACCTGAAATACGTATATCTATGGAATTTCGATTATTAAAAAATTCTGTCCCGAACGTAAACCTTAGACAATTTCACTTCCATACAGATAATATTCACAAATATAACTCGATTGGAAGCTACGGGATATACGTACCGACCATAATTAGAAAGGATGAAAAGTTTTCTACGAGGATTGTTTTAAGAGAAAAATTAATCAAATAAACATTTTGATGAAACTTTCAGGGCACCTTGAAACATGCCTTGGTTGAACTCATAAATGTGACGCTTTCCTCTATCACAGCTACTTCAACCAGTGTGCCATGATTCTGGCGTGAAGCCATAAGTTCAAAGATGTGCCCCCAGACCTTTTTATAAATGTTAATTAAAGATGTCTTTTTATCACTGAGTCCAGAAAAATATTACGCCGAAAAAATAGTCACAATTTTTACCTAGTAAAACCTATAAACATAGACCACATCAATCTACCAGAAGATTGGCTTAATAGTTAAGGATAGAGATTATCTAAAACCAAGCCCAATGACATGAGAGATTAACAGATCGGATGTGAGGAGCCAGTTTCCTTCCTGGTGCCGACAATGGTTTCCCAAGAAGATCTGGTACCCAAAAAATCAAAGAGAATGGGTGAAGCCTAGGGTGTCCAGGGGCGTTCCCGGGAATGGAACCAGGGTAATCCGGTTAGTAGCCCAGCGCTGCACATCTGCACGATACCACACAAGTCACCGCAAAGGCGTGTGACGAAGGTGTTAGGGCCTCGACCATGCATGCAATATTTTGTCCACACACTCAATTAAATATCCCACTGTCTTTTGCCTACCCACCCACTGGACTACCTCGTCCATTTCACAAAATGAACATATTTTTGGTGAGATATTGATTTTAATACTGTTCATGTTTTCCGTTAGATAGAAAATTGATCAAAATCGCGCTTCGCAATAGTTAAGGAGGGATTAATAATATATTTAGATAAATAACATCTCCGGTTAACGTAGGTTAGGAAGTCCCATGGTGCTGTGTGCACTGGAGGAGTGGCAGGATCTCAGCCATTAAATGAAAGCGGGGAATTATGGATGTCCATTATGAAATGTTCGCAAAAGAAGTGGCAGAAGACAGCAAGGTATTTCTACTACTAAAGCACGGGTATTTAACCTTGGTTTTGTGACGACCGGAAAACTTTCAAGGTAAAAACAGGTAAATATTTTTATTTACTGGTGTGTGAAACCACTTCTTTAAATTAATCCAGGTGGCCCCCTCCTATGATAGAGTGAAGAATCGTGATAAATCCCATCACGCCTGAGGTGTGCCATAGTGTCCGGTGCATTTCTAATCCACGCTTCGTGATTGAAGGAACCCCTTATAGTAGTTTCTTTAATAATCTACTAACACTATTGTGTCTTCACAAATCCAAAAACGACTTCTATGTAATCCGTTGACACCCCCTTTAGGTCCTGATTTCCCCACCCTTTTCCTTTCGGACTTTAATATTCCTTTGTTTCCCTCGCCTACCTAATTGCTCGTCTTTAGTGAGTATTTTAAACCGAACGAACAGGGCGAGGAGGCAAGGTGGAAATCGCACTGGGAGAGCTCTTCCAAGCTACGCCTTGAGCGCCGCCAGTCGTCAAATTGCATTAACATGAAGAACCTGAACATATCCCAAAACCTTTTTCTCGCTACGCCGTCTACCCTTTAACCGGCCAATACTATATCCTCATTCCAATATCTGTACTACCCTGCTCGTCAGGCAACCATCTTTCAAAAGTCATTCGAAGTTGTTGGAGCAAAACCTAGGAATTCATTACCTGATGATCTCAAAACCTCCCACATATTGTATTCATCAAGAAGGCGACTGTTTAAATGTCAATTGTGGCGTAACGATAATTCTAATGTGTACATGAATTTATCGAAATTTTTGTCCTCCTAATTGCAATATAAATTTACCATATTATACTGTTTTTGTATTTATATTCTCATACAACACTCTTGTTTATTTTGTATTAATTCAACCTTTTCAGAAATATATCTTCACGATAATGAATGCGATTAAGTGGCTCGTTGTCACATGATAATCGGTGATTGTTTTTGGTAACAAATGCCTATATAATTGTGACACAAGACGGTCCCATCGTTACACTTACTTACTTAAAAGACATTTAGCCCAGTTTTCTATGATAAATTATGAAAGCTAACCAATGGATGCGATTGCTTGTCGGTACGTTTGGTTGCCCATTTAAGGGTTAACCTTGTCTTAAATACCACATATATCTCCAAGGTAAAGATCTCGATTTGCTTCCTCCAAGAGAGAGAGAGAGAGAGTAAAGAAGAGGTAGGGAACATAGGTGTAAGATGAAAGAAAGTTGGGTAGTGTGAACGCGTGATAGTTAAGGAGCATATCAGAACGTGAATTAAACTAAGGGTTCGCCTTTTAGATCCCAGCTCCGACGGCTGAGTGCAAAGAGTTGTAGGAACTTCCACAACTATTTTTTTCGTAGGAAGCACACCCTGTCATAAGCTCAGGAACCCTTTTTGAATTTTTCAAGCAGTTCTAGATTTCGATTAGTTCAAAATCATAAATGTTCACACCGTAAGTTAAATTACACACTAAATCTCTAGTGCCCATAAGAGGCAGACCTCTTTGACGATGTCGTTAGCCACTTGGTAAAAATACCACCTTGGAGCGGTTATTATTTATATAAGATTTAAGAAATAAAACTGTACAACTAACACCTGTATGTGAAATTACGTCAATGAAACTTAAAAGGTAGATTTAGGTTTTTTGTTTCGAATTTTCCGACTTCCAGCGACAAAAGAATGAGCGGGTCAGCCTCTAAGATGCAAGATTTCATTAAAAAGGTGGTAAGAAAATGTAACGAAAAGAAATCGTTCATTAAATAATTTGAAAAGACTCGGACAATATCCCCTAGGTGTGTTTAAAATTGATTCGAGTAAGTGTCACGGGTATGCTAGAGGAATTAGTTCAGGAGGCTCTTGATTCAAGAAGAGAGCAGGCAAGACTTTTAAGGATTTTAAGATACAGGGTGCATGAGTTTTCTCCCGCGAGTAGAAAGATTACTTGAATCTGTCCGTGACGGTGTCTTATTTTATCCCTGCGTTCGAATTTACCAATGTAATTTGTGGCCGTAATAATTACCTCGGTGTCGCAAGAAACTTGGGTCGTATGCGGTCTACAGCCGCATAGGCATACACACAGGAATACCTTCATGCACGGGGATCCGAATGATGCGGTGGCTAGGGTACTGGCTTCCCAGCCAGAGGGCCTGGGTTCGAACCCAAGGACACTTTTTCAATGGTGTCCCGATCCCTATTTGAGGTGCTTTGTGGAGAGCACTTGAAGTGAGTACGGCGTCCGTCGGATGGGACGTTAAAGCCTTGGCGCCTTTCGATGAGAGTAGGCTAATGCCGCCGCTGGGTTTCTCCCCATCCTTCCTCTTTTCCCATCCATACCTAATGGCGCAAATTACATCAGCTGTCATATTAAATACTAAATCTACTACTACAACCCACGTGCACCATGGAATACTGGACTACATAATTAAATATTCGTATTTTAAGTAAATATGTATATTCGGTTGCTTGAGCTCGATTTTGTTCACCTGCGTCAACAAAATACCCCACAACACGCTGCATGGGCGTGTGGCAGATGGTACTGTGGCACCAGTCATATGTATGCACCAATATTTACTGCCTGTGCAATGTGGCCCCATTACACTGAATTGACAACGGTTGAAATGCGTTCGTTCCGACCGAGGACTTTTAAATCCTTGTACCCACGGATACGATGATGGTGATGTCGTTGTTTATCGGGACCCAATAGGACCATTATGACGATCACGTTCTAAGCTAAACGCATACAAATAGCACAACACCGCTCAGGCGTGGGATCGGCAGCTCATTAGCCAACACCCAAATAGAATTTACGCAACATCAAACGAGAAACAGCGGCAATAAAGGAAAAAAACGAAAGCAGATGTGGAAAATAGCTACCAACACGCCAAGTTAGCAGACTTGAGGCGAGGGGAAATAATGTGAGTTAAACGGCCTAAAACCTTTCTGCCTCGAAAACACTTGATAATACTAGTTCACTCGCATTGTGGATACGATTTTACGATGACAGAGTGCATGAGAGTATTAAACGAAAGAATCCTACGATAAAATTACACGCCCCATAAACCCTCGTGGAGGACTGCAGCTCTTGATTCAAATGCGGAAAAGCGACCAACCTTAATAACAAAATATACACAGTTAACAACTGAGAGTTTGCTTTGACAGGTAAGGGTAGAACACCGCCAATACTTGGCCCAATGGCGCGTGGAAATCACTATTCAGGGTAGAAGGGGGCTGGCTGTACCTTTCCCGGTGCCGTCTGAGGTTCCTCAGGAAGATGTGGTGCTCGAAAAATCACGCTTGGGTGAATCCGAGGAAGCCCTGAGGCGTCACTCGAAATAGAACCCTGTTCCTATGGTCAGCAGCCCAGGGTTCCACTCATTCGACTAAAACGTCCCTCATATAGTGTCTATAGGATCTGTCCCAAAATTAAGCATTTTCCCATCATCTTTTGCAACTCAGGAGGCTTATCCACATAGATGCTGTGTATCAGAAACAGGCTGCGAAGAGCAATTTTTCCGTGGAAGTCCTCGAAAAGTTGCTGAAAGGAGAGTAACGTGTCAGGAAGGAGATCTTTACCAACTGGAGGATGCACCACGACGAGCCGTCCCACACCGCCTTCCTCGCGACCGAGTACCTGGCCAAGCACAAGGTGGCAACGCAGACTTACAGCCCCGATGTGGCACCGTCGGACCCCTTTTCGTTCTCAAGAATAAAAAGGAGCTTGAAAGGCAATCTCTTTTTGGAACGCTCGATAGCGTCAATTCGCTGGCATCGGCGTGTCAATGCTCAAAGGTGCTAGTTCGAAGAATTATAATAATTTGACATTTGATACGTAATACTTTTTTTCCCTAATTATTCTACTTATTTTTGGGGCAAACCCTGTATTGTTACCAATAATATTTCAAATCGCCATTATTACCAGTAGATTCCTGGATGGCCAAAACGTCGTTAATGCCGATTCATACAATGTTGTAATTTGAATGAAATCGAATACAATCACCTTGGGGATACGAACGCCACTATTTCAGTTAACCAACTCCAAAGGCGGCGACCTACGCGGGATTTCGAGCACTCGCACCCTTTGCTATTCAACATCACGGCGTCCTACAGACAAAAAGGGTGCCGTCATTGATACCTGACAACGAAATAACAGTAGTGACGACCATTAACAGTGATTGCCCCGATTGGAGAAGCGCGCAAAAAAAACAGACGAAGTCGAACTGTTTTGCACGACGAGTTTCGGTTACGACATCGCCAACACGATCACGACGATGATGAAGCGAGGAGTAGGGGAGGGGAAAAAGGGGGGTGGAGCTGGAGGTGGGGGGGAAGGGGGCAGGGAGGAAGCGAGATCGAGAGAGACGGGTGGGAAGAATGCGGAGTTACTCGACGGAGCGTGATGCCATCGGAGAAGGGCGGGGATTGGCATGGGAGAGGGTGGCAATGATGCAGATTGTCCAGGTCTTCTCACTTATGGACGCTCCTTCTATCTTCCTCTCCCCCCCTCTCCACCTACCCCCTTCCCCGCAGGCTCTCACATCAAAGACTCCCAACAATGTGACGTGAGGATAAAATGCAATCGCGGAAAAAATATATAGAACAATGGGAAACAGCCGCTCGTTATGGCTATCGCGATATTATTTTTATTATCCTCCACTCCCTGGACGCGGTGACCGGACGAAGCAGCATTGTACAGGCGAAACCCGTAAACCGTGATATAAACGTACCTAAGCATATATCGAGTCCTTCCAGCAAATAACGTCAACTGCATCGCTTGTGTCAATCACACCTTCGCGTTCTCGCCGTTACATTGAAAAAAGAATGATTTCAGTAAGAACTCATCTTCCTTCAACCATTCACTTAAGGATTTGCGACACTTCGATACGTCGAGCGGGTTTCGATATTAAATTTGATTTCGACCTATTGAAAATGAATTAAGATGTCGTCGATATTGATTTTGATAATAATATGTAACCGATCTAAAAGCTTATTGCATCGAATGATGCAGTAAGCTTTTAGATCGATGCGATGAATAGCAACTGCATCGAAATTAATTTCGATATCGATGCCCGCGTCGACATTAATTTCGAGGTCGATATAGACATCGTCGACATCGGCATATCGAGGAAGGGTCGACATGGTACCTATGGCATGCCCTGCGATACTCGAAGCTCTCAATTTTCATTTTCGAAAGATGGATACAATTCTGCAATTTTCTCGATTTTACGTGGAGGGTTTTCATCGCCCTTTCCAGGAAACTCGCTACCAACATATGGGTCACGAGTAAATTTGATCATACGTCATCGCTGTTAGAAACATCGGTCGTAATGACGACCTCTTTTCTGTACCTCCACAAACGATGCAAAATGATTCATTGCATATTAGATTTCATCTTGAAAAATGACAACTTTCACTGATTTAACAGAGTAAATCTGTTCGATGATATTCTCTACCATGGCCAAAATGTCAATAAACGACTCTAATTGACCTAGAAGTCTTATAACTGTCAAGCTAAAAATAATACGCAGATTGTGATGACTTAAAAGTCCTTCGTGAGATTTCACACAGAATGTTTGGGACGCGCCTAGTTTTCTAATCTAATGTTTTCACATGCCTAATGATTTATCTCATTTCCATTCCAAAATTCTATTTGTAGATGGAAAAACAAACCTCAATCTGGATTTCGTTTCTCCCGAAAGTTTATCTTGATAAATACACTAATAATGCAAGGAAAAGTTTCTAAATAGCTGAACATACTAAGCCCATGTTTGGCCTATTCTGATGAGACATCTGTAAAAAAAATGCACTCCTATTGCATATTTCAAACACTGCAAGAATAAGCCACTCTTTCCCTCTTCACCTACAAAAATAAACTAGTTCGTTAATCGATAGAAAAAAAACGCATTCCTCCAAGTTCTCTGTTTGACATATAATTACATATACATAAAGAAGTCAGAATTTAAACGAGGCAACAAACTTGAGAGCGCCTGACATTATCCCATAATGGCAACAACCCGCATTGCGATTAACCTGCGATTCGTGTGCTATAAATAAATAAATAAGCATATATATATATATATATATATATATATATATATATATATATATATGTATGACATTGGACTTGTACAGTGAGAGCTTCACTTGAAAATGATGTAGTGCATGGGGATGAATAGAGATTTATTTAGTGGAAAATTACAGAAGAATTAGTTAAGAGGAAATGATGGCAAGTAATGACATATCGACGCATGCTATGGGAAAATACAACGGAAGCTGGTAAAAGGATGGGTGAATAGGCAGTGGGAAAGGAATGAAGAGGAATAGACTAAAATTACCATATTACTGCAGCGGGACAATGCACTCGCCTGCTAATTTTGGGGTTGCAGACTCAATTGAAGTCTCGTTAGGTTATCCTTCACATAGGTATAAGGTGCTTTTGAATCTCCATGACGTTATTTTATGTTTTATTATCCGAAATCAAACGGCAAACTTGGCTGTTCCTGGATTAATATTGAGTTTACATAAAGAAATGAGTCAAAGGTAAAGACGAGGAAAAAGTACTTTGACCTCATTCGGGGTTATTTCCAAATCGTAAAAGGAAGTGAAAAACGAGGGACGTTCAGTAAAGAGTTAATAGAAAATGTTTTATCTCATTAACTTATCACGTAAAAAGTTAATTTCATGCCATATTTTCAGCCTAATATGTCATATACAAGGGGCACAAGTTTCATTGATTCGACTTCAATATTGCGCCAGCGGCGACGTTACATTTTGGAACATGTTCAGTTTGCCTACAATAACAATGGAGGATGTTTGCGTGCAGCAGCGCAATGAACAAAGCCGTGCTCTGAAATTTTCATTTCGTATGAACAAATTGCTAGTCAAAGGCAATTTAATGCTACAGGAGACTTATGTTCTTTAGTTCTTTTTTGAAGCACAGGCAGAATATGTTGAACATGTTGTCTCCCTTAAAGTGGGAGAGGGAACAATACATTTCAACATTAGGTGGAGCCGGAGCTTCAGTTACTGCTCTAACGAAAGTAAACATTACCACCGATGCTGGGCTGGGTAAGAGAAGCTCGTCGAATAATTCTCAGGGCACTTTGAGCAATAAATATTTAATTTGGTTCCTTCCACACGTTGGTAACTAACAGAAAAATTGCATGGGTGATATATTTGTGAGCGGTTGGTCCGCGAATGTCACCAAGAAAGTTATGGCCAGATTATTTTTCGGTATTAATGGAAGGATGCATCAGCAAATCGTATCAGCACAAACAACCAGCAATGTAGTACACTATAGACCCGTCCTGAAAATCTCCTGGGTCATATCAATCCCAAAAGGTCACATGTCGAAGCCACGATAATGCACGGTCGCAAATGCTCTTGCTGAATGCCTTAAATTATATTTGTGTATTCGACCACAGAATTAAAATAAGAGACTCAGGACCGTTACAGACAGAATCATTTATCAACTAACATTTAATTTAAATGTATGCACGACTAACTAATATGTCTGCAGGTATGGCTGTTTCCCTAACACTCCCCGCCCTAGCGGCGGCTTGCGGGGCATTGCGTAAACGTAGATGTAAATTAGTCCCCTTTCACTTTGACTCCTTACTTTGATTACTTCTTTCAATAATAATAATACACCCTAACGTATCTGTTTTCCTTATCAAGTCTGCTTTACATTTTATCCAGTAAAATATTTCTACATAGATTTCAACTTTCGCCGTATTTTTCTCACCACCTCTCAATAAAACTAGCCTTTACCCTAACCTATACCTATGACATGATACCCACTTTTTTCGGAACACAAAAAATGACATGTGAAACCCATCCTACAGAACCGTATTGCTGCTGGTGACTTCTGAAATTTCAGTGTTGATATCGTAGAGGGTGCAGTGCTCACCACGTCACCAGAGTGTTGCTAAGTTTGATTCTTCGTAACCCCTAACATCGTCAGACTCACCCAAGCTGCGTTATTTTTACAGGTGAAAGTTCTTCCTGGGATAGGAACAGTCCCCATTCTCTGGTGCATGAATTTTACTAACGGAATTGGATTTAGTATAAGTCACCCTCGCCTATCATGCCAACTTTTTGAGTTTTTTTCCTTGAAACTGCAAGCATAAGAGTGAACTTATCGAGGGTCCTCGTCTTTCACAGTTTTAACCCACAATCGCCTAAAACTTTGCTAAATCTTGCTCCAGAAAGGTCACAATGACTTGAAATAATGGCTATGTTACATGAGGGCTAAACAAAAGCACCTTTAGGGAAAAGTAAAACGATGTCCCTGAGCGAGAAAGCGGTGACGTAACAATTCAGTGCCCATATAGACGCGGTGCTATTTCTCGGAGATAAAAATTAACTGCAGAACTGCGCCGGGATTATATCGTGTCATTTAAACACTTAAATCTACTGCACTGATAAGGGTATCAAGGGCCTTTGACATTTGAGTCCAGGCGTCCTCCTTCCGAGGAATAATGCTTAATGCGGGAGGGGTAAGTTTCGTGGACGGGTCGAGAAGTGGCCTTGTGGGAGAGGGGTGGGGTGAAACGAAGAAGAATGCCAGGGTCTCTTCAAAGTGCATACTGCCCGCATCGCCTTTTTGACGTAGGTCGCAGCCTGCTAGTACGAGCTTATTGCAGCATTTGAACAACGCTCTTCGAGATGTCGTTCATATTGGATACGATATTTAAAAAAAAATAGATCGAAATTAATATGACCATTAGATTATACGTTAAAGTGGCACCATAGGCCAGATACTACGTAGATGTATATAGAAGCATTGCTTCCCAAAACTTTGCTATGTGCAGCGCCACTGTCCCACAAAAACAAAAATATTACTGATATTACATATACTAAAAAATAATGACAAAATTTTGCAGTGATTCATACAAATCAAGAGCAATATGAAGTAAATATTTTGGATTGCTCGTCGAGGGTCTGGAGGATTCACTCCACATCTATTCCACTCGCGAATGCACGCGACCGTTAACGAAAAATTCTACAACCCGAAAGTTTAACCTACTTGACCATCGAATACTAATTCGTAAAATACACTGATTCACCCCATGTTCGGTTTCATAGGCGGGTACAGGGTTCAGCTAGCACTGAGATCATTGGAGCGTGAAATTTACTAAAGGGAACCTGTAGGGAGGCGAACAGATTTGCACATGAAGCCGGCACACAGTGGGACGAAACCCAAAAAATGTGGACATAATTCACATTATACTCGTATCCAATCCCATCCCATCTTAAAATGTCTTTGAGTTAAATCCAAAAGTGAGTCATACCAAAAGTGATGGCTACGAGGCGATTCGGGATACTCAGTTAAGGGAATATTTTACGAACTAAGTAATATTTTGCAATGATAACTTTTGCCAAGAGCAGCAGCAAAATATATTATTTCCTTATAGAAAGGGGCCCGGACGAAAGCTGTCATATCTGGCAAAAAAGATTCTTATTTTTCTCTTTTTTTCCCCAAACTAAATCACCAGACACTTTCTGCAGAAGAAACGTCTTCATCAATGGTTATTGAAGGGTTCTCATGTGACTTTCACAAACGCAGCACTTTTGTGGAGTCTCACGTACCATTATATTCGTAATTGACGAAATATAAGAATCGATTAAAATCCCTCGTTAAAAATCCTCCATATTTTTTCGAAACGAGGAACAAAAGTTATTTGTTCTTGTCTTCAGCAAAATCTTCGAACTCAGTACGGAAAATTATCGAAAATAAATACCAAATTTAGAAGTCTGGAAGCCCTTCTTTGCTGCTTTCTCTCTTTACTGCTCCCTAGCTCTAGCAGGCTCAAACACTGACACATTTTGAGCCCCCTCGGACAACATCAATGCTGACAACGGAGAATCATGGTAGTAGTAGTCGTTTTCAGGGGAGGCGACCGTCAACTGAGGTCATTTGCGCCATAGGGGATGGACAGGAAAGGATGAAGGGTGGAGAGAAACCCGGCGTCGGCATTAGCCTACTCTTTACGAAAGGCGCCATGGGGTCCGCAGCTTAACGCCCCATCCGACGGACGGCGTACACACTCAAAGAGCCCTCCACAAAGCACCTCAAGTAGGGATCGAGATACCACCGGGATTTGAACCCGAGCCCTCTGGGTGAGTAGCCAATACGATAGCCACCACACCATCTCTATTCTGGATATTATTGATATACACATAACTCGTTAAACTTACCCAGAATTGTTGATTATTTTCGATACATCTGACATTGTCCATTTTTTATAGGGACAAGAGGGGAGAGTGTTGGGCAAACGAGGAAGGGATGGGAATAGGACGGGCATGTTTGAACGGAATGAGGGGAGGAAGAGGAATATTTTAAGAGTAAAAATATTCAGAATTGAAGAGGGGCTAATTGCAATTGGATGCCAGGTTGCGTTTTATTAAGAGGTACAAGGGAATTGTAACTGTACTCTTTGATAGCTTGTATCCATCCTAAACATGCCTTGACTATTAATTAATAGTCAAGGCATGTTTAGGTATTAATTAGTAGGTAGATTATCATTAGTAGGTAGATTATCATTAGTAGGTAGATTATCATTAGTAGGTAGATTATCATTAGTAGGTAGATTAATTATAACAAGAAATCATTTTAAATTGGCTGGTCGGTTGGAAAATCTATGTCACACAGCCCTAACCCTACTTCTTGCATCGTCTCGAACTGTTTGACTTCTCCCAAAGTCCATGTATTCATATTGCCAGTCGATGGATGACCAAAATCTTCATCAAATGTCAAAACTTCCTTGGGAAAAATATTTTATTTATGTTTCACAACGCTGCAATTTCTTCAGGTACACAGTATAACGAACAGTGTACCTTAAGATGCTAAGTAGAAGAAGTAGCAAATAAAGTATCTCTTTAACATAGAAACGCACTACGAGCATGAACTTCCACAAGGCATCAAAAATAATTCACTTCCTTAAAGGAAAAGGCATTCAATTACCTTTAACCCATTTACTCTAAAAATAAGCTAAAATCAAATGTTATTTCATGAGGTGTCGTCGAATCACAAATATACCGAGTAAACACACACTTTCACAATTAGGAGCAAACTCTAATAAACGACTTAAACGATAAATCAATTGCTTTAAACGAGGCATTTACGTGGAATACACAAACAAGGAAGCGTTAAGTGTAGGCTGCTTAACTTATGCCACTAGAGAAATATGAGTTTCCCGAAAAACGAGCTGCTCTGTAGTTCGCCCAGTGATTTGTATAAAATAACAATCATAAGTTCATCACTTTCAGCGATGCTTATAATAATTCTGGTACACTGAAGCCTGTCCGAGGCAGAAAGTTCATAGGAGCTTTCGAAGTCGTAAATACAACTCACAACTTTAAATGAACTCTTCATCCTCAAATAAGTCCTCTCAAAATACGGAGCCCGTGAGGCATTCACTTAAGCTTTCATTGTAGCTATGAGTCAGATGCATAAAACTCCGACTAAGGTGGAAAATAAAAGCAATGGCAAATGTTGTCAAAATTAACAAATTGAGTAGCTTCAGGCGTGATGTGGTGAAAGTCGAGCATAATGAATAACTGATCGAAGCACTTTTCCACTTGATAAGCACTCTTTGAGCACTTTTCCACTTTATCAAGTGGAAAAGTGCTTCGATCAGTTATTCTTTGTTTTCATAATTATTCCTTTTTCTAAAATTCTGTTTATGGACGGTAAATTATTCAATGAAAATGAATTTTGTATTTTGTTCATTTTTTTAATTTTTACTAGGACGTCAATGTCCATTGCAACAACTTAAACTGGAAAACCGCCACATCACCTGGTCCTCTGCGATTCCACCTAAGGTAGATTTAACTTTAATAACAGAGGAATTTCGAAGAATGAAATACACTGGGGGAACTTTCTCGAAACACCGCCAACTGCTTATTTTCAAGAAGAAAGAAAGTTTAAACAAGAAAATATTACACAAAAGAGAATTCGGCCAACATTTGGTATGGTAAACTTTTCTACTTGATAACATCAAACAAAAATTCCACGTAAAGGCCAAAGTGAGTAGCTCTTCAAGTGCTCCGAGGATTATAAGTAGATGTTTAACTCTTCAAATGGACCGGCAAAGGGCTGTTGGCTCACTTGGGCCAGCTTACCTGCCTGCGACCTCGAGTTAAGTATTCCTAACTTCCACCACGACCCCAAACAACTCCCGGCGGGCAAAGCAGTGGGGGAAAAAACGCTCATTTAATTTCACTTTTTCCTCTTTCCCTTTCACTTAAACTTACAGCCACCTTTGAGAAAGCTTTCGGGATTTCCAAGTTCATTCCACCCTGGATCCTTACTGCAACTAAGCCGATGTCTGAAGGTTTCTTCCACAAAACTCTTCAAAAGCTAAAACTTCAGCGGGGAAGGATAATCACGAGACTGCAGATAAGAGACTGCGGACTCAGTGGGTAAAGGCAGTAAGTAAAGTAACCATGAGGCAAACCCAAAAATACCTCATTCAGGGGAATGCATGTAACTGGAATGGCAGGCGTCCTAATCACGATCTACTGGAAAGCTGTTGATGATAAGCCGTAGAAATTCAGAATTCTTTCGATCCCGCGACATACATTATTTACGCATTTTTTCAGCATCAGATTCTTACCTTATGGCGATACATACGGATGACAACGTTGTCACAGTCCGTCATAGATTAAAATCTCAGGAGACAAGATGATACATAAGAATAATGAAGATCTAATGGATAAGCTAATCGGCGTTGATACTGCTCATCAGCGATCAAATGTAATCGAATGTTACGTTCCACTGGTAAAAATGAGAAGTAACAAAGAATCATAGAAGCAAGTCACCACTTATTACAACAAACAAGAAGGTGTGATATCAGAAATTAAGATACAGTCGAACGCGAAAGGTTCACGATCGAGTTGAATACGGAGGTATTAAATCAATATATACGTCGGAACACGTGAGAATATCTACATTTGCAAACAAACCCGTTTCTTTTTCGTGAAAAAAGGTTGCAGAAAACACAAATTGGCTCTCGGCTTTCCTAAATTATTTTCAATTGAACTGAAATGGGGGCAAAATGAAAAGCTTCGCAAAAGGGGCGTGGTCCGCTCAAGCGGGTAGAAGGCTGCACTACTGACTGGAATGTCCGGGATCGATTCCGGGCGAAGCCTTTGGGAACCCTCAGCTTCACCCAAGCCGAGTGATTTTACTAATACCAGGTCTTACAGGGATACCATAGGGAACAGAGGGAAAGAACCTGGCCCCTTACTCTGGTGTGTGAATTTCCCACGCGGTTGGGCTTCTTATTAGGTGAGCTCTTAACCCACCAATCAATTCAAACTTTGAATTTATTATTGTGGTTGGTTTGAGCTGATAACGATATAATATGAGATTAGTAATCAAAATAAAACAACACGAGATAATTAAATAGATTGGCATTTTTTACAAATGTGTCCTTAAATTCATTATAAACGCCATCGTTTGAATAAAATTCCTAATCTACGGCCGTCAGCATAAATATTTTTACAATAAAAGTGAACGATCCCCACTCGCAGGATCCCATCCTACGATTGAAGATACTAACAGGCGAGAGTGTCGTAGTTTACATCCTGCAAACTGGGGTCGCATATAAATTGTCATAAAAAATTTCACTGTCTTCGTATTGTACATTGGTAAATAGATTATAAGCCGAATGCCACTGAGAAAACGATATTTTAGTGTGAGCAAAAATGATACCCAACCGTAATGCTGTGAATTTCAATACAACGCCAATGTTTATGATGTCATTTAACTTCAACCACCTTACTATTGGGAGACTGATTATTAATATGTAACATGTTTTGCGGAAGAACATCATGGAAGAAGAAAGCACCTCTAATTTCCAAAAACAGTTAATTGCCATTTAACAAAGGAACTCAATAATGAACTTTCAGCCATGGGCGTAAATGATCGCCTTGGATTTAGGACGCCATCTTGGATGGCGCAGGAACACGGCGAACATCAATCAGCCAGCAACTTCACTGTCGTCAGGGAAGCGAATGCGCATCATTTTACATCGCCATCTTGTTATCATAAAAAAATTAGAATCTTATTCCGATCCTCCTCCTATCAGTAGTAAAAATTATAAAAATGGCATAGAGATAATAATAATGATGAAGATCAAGTGAACAAATCGAATAACAAACGAAGATGTCCTACCAAGAGAAAGAAAAGAAAAGGTATAATGACAACTCTAAAAAGAAAATGGAATAACTTTATCGGACACCTCTTCAGACGTAATGGCTTCATGAAGACATTCATGGAGGGAAGGGTGAACGGAAAGAATAATAAATTTGGACTCCGGATGAATTATGGGAAACAAATAATGGCAGACGTCAAAGAGAAGAAATATGTGGGCATGAAAGGGTTATCCGATACAGGAGATGAGTCAAATCAATCTTATTGAGCTGCCCGTGCCAAATCAATCCTCAGATTCATAGCCAATGACGATGGAATACAATGCGAGCGTAATAAATTTATTTGATGGAGATTGTAAGAATAAAATTGGGAAAAAATCAGTCTCGGGTACAGATAGGACTGCTGCAGTCAGCGCATTATGTCCAAGGTAATATATTATTAACTCACCTATTCTTGTTGCTTGATCAATAGATGGAATACCGATCCATGTATTCCACTTAGGTGTGGCAAACATGCCTGACTATGGAATGAGATGTTACGGTAATTAATTAAAAAATTGGCAAAGATTTTTGTCCTCTAAAAATCTAATATCAACAAGAATCAATCAAAATGAAGCCATCTGCTAAAGACATTCAAACGAAGGGAAACATCTATACGGAGAAAATCTCAATTTGAATGGTACCCCGCAAGCCACCGCAAGGTTGTGTGGCAGGGCGTGATTCAGCATCCGACCAAAACCAACACCAAAAATTGTTTTACTTAATTGATAGTTACAATAAATACATAAAATAATTAAATATATGTAGATAATGGAAACTATAGATACATGAACTACGGTATCTAAATGTGATATACTACCCAACAAGTTCGAGACTAGGTGCTAGGTACTCGAAAGACAATAAATTACGACAAGATGACATTGTGACAAAATACAAGACTAAGTGCATTGAAAAATGAAAATTACTTTTTTACTCCCTAGTCCCACTTTGCATTGATACACGAGACTAAAAATGACTACAGAGTAGAAATTGAGCTAAACATTGACAGCGATGCCACATCCAATGCTGTATTACGCGCACATTACTTAATCACAAGAGCAGTAAAAATGTGGAGGGTTAACATGCAGACGCATGGATTCCTTAACGTAAGCTACTGCATCGCTGCAGTTTCAATTTTGATAAGGAAGAGTGCTCCTCAAGTGGCATTGCGACACACACTTCCGTCACATTCGTCTATATTCAGATCGCATTGTGTGCCTGCACCGTGTTCTCGGTGTCGTAATTGCTTCCCTCCATTCATCGCTAATGTTGAATTGTCTCCATCCTCCGCTATTACCCTCTAAGAGAGACGAATGAATGATTGTTTTGCGGATCCTGCAAGGCATCCAATAAGAAATTGAGCTTCAGCACAGTAAACGAGTACTTGCTAATCAAAATCCAAGTACTTTAAAAAAATAATTTTAAAAAAACATAAATATTAGATCGCATCCCCTAAAATGGACACTTTCTTTCTCCACAAGTACAAATCATAAAGCCATGAGTATTCGAATACATTCAACATATGACTCTCTCGCCACTGCTGCCTTTTAGTCTTTGAGTTAGTTTTAATTTTTAAAAATATCAAAAACCCAGATTTTGGGGAGTTTGTTTACTTAAAAATTAATTAAAAACTTCTAGATTTTAGGTTACTTTTCTATTTAAAAAACAAAAAGACTCCATCCTAGTTTTTTAAAAACAGAGGATTCCCCTTGCGAGACAACGCGAGCTTAAATTCGGCTATCAAAACATATAGGTTTATTAAAAGAGTACGGGGTAAATGTGATGAAAAGGTCAAAGAGAAATGTTATCTTTCGCCGATTAGGCCTCATTTAGAATATACTACAAGTATATGGGATCCTCATGAAGTTGGATTAATTGCCGAATTGGATTGCGCGCAGCGCAGAGGAGCTAGATTAATAAAGAGTTGTTATGACAAACTTAGTAGCGTATCCAAAATATTAGAGCAGCTAAGCTGGCAATCACTCACGGAGCGAAGTTTAACTTACAGATTAAATCTCTTGCATATTTTGGAA
Source organism: Hetaerina americana (assembly GCF_022747635.1). NCBI lineage: Eukaryota > Metazoa > Arthropoda > Insecta > Odonata > Calopterygidae > Hetaerina > Hetaerina americana. The sequence goes on from NW_027287538.1 coordinate 33,902,224, forward strand.
GGGCGTCTCTTTAGCAGTGATGTTGAAAATATATTATTGCGCCCAAATTACTACGGTAGGAGAGATCATGTCAATAAAATTAGAGAGATAAAGGGTAATTTTAGAAATAATTTTTTCCACGAACGATAAGAGATCAGAATAACATTTTCCGACCGCGGTAGGGTCATATTCAGGTCCAAATTAGTCTGGTGTGTATTCACCCTCTGCCACACACCCTAGCGGTGGCTTGCAGAATACTAAAATTTATAAATAAATTTATTAATTTACCTATGGCAGCTGATCTATGGGATGGATCGAAGTCGATTCTAGTGTGAAGGGTTCAAAAATCAGCAATAGTTCGAAGGAATTACAATTTTTTAAAGTCCACCAAAATACTGAGAGACTAACAAGACGAAATTAATTCTGAATTCCATTTCTTCCACACTTTATCTTCTTGCTGTCAATCTCCGTGTTACGGAGTAAACGTTCGTGGTTAAGGATGATCCCGAGAAAAATACTACAGTAATAGCATATTTGCACAATTTCTAAAGGTCTTTGGCTAAAAGAAGAGGCTGTGGCTCGCACAACGCCAACATCGATCAAAAGATATCCAACGAGATTTAATTTAGATCGGAATTTAAAAATATTCTTTTATTTTTACAGTTTGAGTTACCGGGAATGCCGGGTTACCCAGATAGAAACAGCCGGTTAACCGGGATTTTCCAGCCCCGAGTCGAGGAAACATTTTCACTGCTTCATCGAAGAACAACGAATTTTCTCACCGCCAGAGCTTTAAATAATACGACGAGCTTCTACCCGCGACCCAAAATCTAGCTTTGGTCTCCGAAACTTAAACAGCGTTTCGTTTTTGTAAGCAATGCATTATTTCAGAATATGATAATTTCCATTGTTTTTTCACATCTATCGGCAATCGGAGGCGATATTTCGTGAATTATTCTGGCTAGCTACTCAAGTAAGCTGAAGGCTATGTTTTACGATAACTTGAATATGAGATGGAACGACGAAATAGGAATTAATGTATTCTTGTTGGTAAAACACTCATTTTATTTTATTTTATTTATTTTATTTTAAAACATTGTTCACATACAGCAGTGGCGCCAATTTACAGTGACAAATATAACAAACATAAAAGAGGACAAAGACAATAACAGTATAACAATAACAACGAGAACCAAGCATGGACAGGGGAAAATTTTAATTTACTGAAAGGTGGGATAAAGCTTGGGTGGTGAAGTTTTTGCATGATAGGTTAAAGGGGTCGACAGTGTGAGGGAGTGAATTTAGAAGGGAGGAGAGGCGAAATAACAGTGAGCGCTTGGTGAGAGATATTCTAGGAATAGGCAGATGGAGTAGGGAGTGGGTGCGGGTGGATCGGGTTGGTATTCTGAAGTTAAAGAAAGATAGCAGTTCAGGGCAATCAATAGCCGAGTTTAGGGTCTTGTAGAGGAGTTTTAAGTCAGCTTTAAGTCTGCAGCTTTGGGGACTAGAAATGGATAGGGAAGACAGAACAGCATTTGAGGACATATTGCGGTAATGTGGGACTCGGTGTTGGACTATTTTGGTAAAGAAGTGAGAGATGGAATCAAGGGATTTAAGGTTAGTTGGGGATGATGTGGACCAAATGGGGGAGCAATATGATATGATGGGAAGGACAATTAATGAGAAGTACGAGTGGAGTGCAATTGGATCTTTAATTTCTGTGAAGCGGTAAAGAAGGCCTAGTAGGGACATTGCTTTATTTTTTAAAGTCTGAAAAAGTCTTTTAGAGTCATTGCAGAAGAAATTGGACGAGGTTAATAGACGACTAGGAGAAGAATTATAATTAGTGAAGAGAGAGTTTATGACAGAAATCTTGAGCAAAGATACCAAGAAAAGGATAGTGAAAACTTGGATACGGAAACAACCACTGGTATATTCACGCTCTTTCCTCGCACGACATATTATTAAATTAAAATCAGAAGTAATTACTCCTACTTTCTTAATTAAAAAGACCAATTTTTAAAGATTCCTCGAATTACGCCTATTTATGCATAATGTAGGCTTGTATGTGTGTAAGTGCACGTGTGTTTATTCACCTGCAAATATATATTTGTGTGAGAGAATATTTATGCATAAACAGCAATAAAACGCCCACCTAAACAGAGTCCTACGGTGGCTTGAGGAATATTGTGTATAACCGACCAACGCACTGGAATATAAGTGCTGCCGGAGGGGACTGCATCCTCAGCCACCCCCCAGCTACGCTAGCGTACCAGTAAAATCTCGCCGAGACAAGAATTCCTCGACTCTCCCAGGTCTTCCCTGAGGCACGTCACCTTGACCATGAAGGGAGTTGGCATTGATACACCACGAATGACGTCCATTGCCTAACTTCCGACCTCCTCACCCGACAGGGAGTTCTTTTTTGGGGTTGGGGGGGAGCGGCAAAGGTTTGGCAGGGATTGAGCATTCGACTATTTCGCCACGTCGACCACATCAAACCCCTCCTCCGAATCCCGACCCACCCTCCTCTCTTTCCTATCCTCACCCCTCCACTCCCAACACTCCTCTCCCCTACTCCCCGCTTCCATTCGAACTTCCTCCTCCTTCCACGGGGACCTCGTCAACCAATGAAAAATAATATTAAAAAAAACTCATTCGCCTTGACCTGTTCCTTCGTCTTCCTCTTCGCCTCTTTCCTTTTTTTCTCGGAATCCCAAGCCCACACTGCTCCTGGGGCAACTTCCTCCCTCCGAAGAAATTTTGCCTGCGTGTTTCGTTTCGCTTTCCAGCAAATCACCTTGTCAGGCTTCGTCTTTCCATTGTCTTTTACTTTCACTGCCAACTACCCACTATCCACTTACCCAGGCCGACTTTCTCCCGATTTTAAAACAAACCAAAAAAATCCAAGACCCTTCTAACCTGATGTGACGGCAAGGCAAATTTAATTATTGATTAGCACAATACTGTGATTAACCTTGTTTTGTTATAACCTGGCTCATTAAATGAAGAACACAATGCATTCTTCCACTGCTCTTTTTCTTGGTACAACTAGTTTCAACGCTTAGGCGTTATCATCATTTCACAGGGGTAATCCATCAGTTATTATCCATTTTCATTCTTCGCGCGCCACTCTGAAACGTCAAGGGCCAATTTTTGCAAAGCTAGCATATAAGAAGGAATAATTATCAATGGCTGAAAGGAGGCTTTCATGAAAACCAACCACTCATAACGACATTCCAACGACTTTCAATAACCCAACTGAGGACGCGGAAGGGTGAATCGATTTTCCGGAATACCAAGCCGAAATTGAGCAGTATTTACAGATGTATTTTTTTATTTTCTTTCATTATTTTCCTTATGTATTTCACATCTGTTTTCATCAGTATTTCAACCCGAAGAATGGTCCACTGCCACCTTCCATTTTTCCATGACTAATTTCGTTAAAAAGCCCAAATTTTGTTGAATGAGGAGAATACAATGGTTCTATATTATTATAGTTAAATATGATAAATAATAAATTTCTTCTTTATAAGCTAGTTTTAATTTTAATGCTAGGGTGACAACATGTATACGATTAACTTTTTTATTCACATAACATTAATTTATGAATAACAGAGCCGCTATTAATTATTATTAGAGTGAGTTACCTCAGGGAAAACAGCGTGATCTTCCTTCAGCCTTTAGTACGTCAATCCCAATATTGGTTCACTCAGGCCCTCCTTTTTTGACCTACCTAATTCTAATAACTCTCTTATACCCAGAATACTTATCTATTTAAAATCACTCTTTACATACTTGTCCCTCAGTCTACCGGTGAGACCTTAACTTCCATGTTTCTTTCTGTTACATTTCTAACGAATTTTCTGTGCCACAAGGTGTACCCAATCCATGTAATTTTCCTCTTCCGTATGTTTCTTTCCTCGTCCCTGCTCCTCATTGTCTTTTTCTCTTCGACTTGCCTATATACTTCCTCGTTCCTCACTTCATCTGTCCATCACCCTGTTCCAAAGGCTTCTGTTCTTCTTGGAACCGCTTTTCCGATGGTCCTTGCCTTGTCTGATTCATACAGTTACACGCTCCACAAAAACTTTTTACGTGTTACTTCCTTGTTTGCATCCATATCTTCTTTGAGCATAGTAGTAGCCTCTTCATTTGTTTTATTCTTGCTTAATGTACTCTGAGTATTCATTTAGGGATACTATGTTTTTTCATTGCTTGCATTATCTCTTTACTAATGGTGATAGTTCTTTCTGCACGAATTTGACATTCCAATTTTTCATAATCCAATAGTACTTTTTTTTTGTTTCTGCCGATCTTTTGAGTAAGGCATGTGATAGCAACTCTTTATCTAATGAGAATGTCTGGTTTGGACGCATCTCCTGCCCCTCCCTCCTCCCACACACACGCACCATACTGGTGGTTTGCGTGATATCGCATGGATGTGTATGCAGCCACGAAGGGAATTCATCCTTGCTCGGATTTGGGAATGACCATCAAAACCTTTCGAACTAACATTTCAGAGATTTGATTTAAATGAAAAAAATTCTAAAATCAACAGGCAGTCCTAACTCTTTGTATTTTCGACATTGCTAATATATGGGATCCTCATGCGGACAGTTCGATTGCCGTATTGGATGGCCTGCATCGAGGAGAAGATAGACGTGTCCAACGTAATCTGTATTCGATAAACGTAGTAGAGTATCTAGATTATTAGAATAACTCGGTCGGGAATCACTCGCAGAGCAAAGATTAACTTACAGGATAAATCTATCGCATGTATTGGAAGCGAGATCCCTCAGCGATGACTCTGAATATGTATCATTAGACTCGTCGTATTACGGCACGCGAGATCATGACAATAACTTCAGAGAGTGTAGAACTAACAGAATTAAGATGATAATTTACGGTAACGTAACACAATAACTGCACACGATTATTATTATACGACTGCATAGTATTAAATTTAAACCGTATTTTCATGCTGCACGCTTGGTATGAAATCACCCGCTAACACACACCCTTGGGGTAACTTTCAGGGTACCATATTTAAGTAGAATGCTAGAATATGACCAAAGGAACAGAGAGCCAAAATGAGCTGTCACAACGCGCCTTGTCAACTAAACGTTAAGTCAAAATCTTGAATCAATTAAGTAACTCATGGTAATTTTTACAAATAGGTGATCCACTCACGAGAATATCTTTACAGCTCACGAGTGACAAAACTATCCTAGAGACGTTGAAAACGTCTCGTTGAGCAGTTTAAAGAAAAGAGAGGTATTACTAAGTAAGCAGTTGAGATTAGTTAACATACGCAATTACTGGGAATCACACAGAATTAGGGACTTAAGTTAGGTACATTAGAAATCCGAAGATAGCAGGAAAAGTGGATGCAGGTCATACTAAGTACATATTATGGCAATGGAAGGCTATGATAGAAAGAAGAATAAGCGTAAATGAGGTAGAAAATTGGAAAATAATATAGTCATATGTAAGGTATGGAAATTTATGTAATTGAAGAATAGTTAATCGTAATGCAGTTTTATGAGTATATCATCTACAACGTATCCAGCAAGCCGGACAGGAGGTGTGAGGCAGGAAGTGTTAGGTCATCATTCTTCAACAATTAAATAGATACGAGTTCGAGGTTAGTGGTTCGAAGCTAAGTTCATCGGTCGTAATTTTAATCACGGTAACTACAGGTACAAGTACATGCATTTTGGTGCCAAAGTGAGATATCCTTTTCTACGCGTAAGGGACGAGCCTGTAGTAAAAAGGACAATAACTAAGGTTAGTTGAGAAAATGACAACACACTGAGCTAGTTAGAATGAAAAATACTCTTTCATACCTAGCGTGATCGGAGACAATTATAGTTCGTGGGAAAAACGACATCTTAAATCTACCAGTATCTGTTTTACGCTTGATCACCCTAAGTTTATTTACATGATCTCTCCCACAGTAGGAAGATGGGGCTTATAATAGAGTATCAACATCAAAACTAAAATACTTGATTCCAACATACATCTACGTCGTCTACTGCAGGCCACCCAAGAGGCGTGTTAAGACACCAGTCTTCAATAACTAAATAGACGAATGCTCGAAGTTGGAGGTTCGCAACTAAGTTCATCATACGTACTTTTGTCGTTCTTCATCTTCGTTATTTTTGTGATCACGAATATTACGATGAAAGAAAGAGAATCTGAACCTATTGGAATAGCAAATATATCTACTAAATCTTATCCTAATAGTCAAACTTGCCAATATAATTAAGAGGTCGTAATAATTTCTTCAGTGCCATAAGTTAAATAGAGAGTCCTTAGACTTTCTAAGAGCTTTAATGTTCCCCTTCACCCTTGTTGCTTGAAGACAAGACATTCTCATCCTAGTTCCTCTATTAACCGCGTGCGCTCGCTTTGTAATCGTACCAGTTCTTCACAAACACAGCCGTTTTCTTGGCACATTTTTCATCACCTTAAGCAGCTCCTCCGGCGGGTCCCAAATACTTGCAGCGCAATCGAAGTGCGGCCTCACAAGTTTGAAATAATACCTCATCCTTACCACCTCATGACCCATCGAGTGAATCTAAGTTTCTTCAATTCGGCTCCACAGATCCTCCGAAAGTGGTCGCCCCATAAGTTTGTTTTTATTTACATCTACATGTCATCCTGCAAGGAACCGCTAGGGTGTGCGGTAGGGAGAGCAGGGGAGGCGGTGGTGATTCAACACCAGTTATGTAACATCAAAAATTACATTTTTATTCATTTTTAGTCACCAATAAATATGTTAAATAATTCTAAAAATGGACAGATGTTAACTACAAGTATTTGCACAACCGTTTCGAACAGTGAAATACTTCTCTACGCATGCGAGTTGAGCTTTCTTATCATCTACATTAACACAATACCCCGAAAGGGCTTGTAGTTCGGGATCGCCGGGCACCATCCATACATAGGCATACATCAGGCATTAATTGGCTATATCATAAAAAGTTCGTCTCTCAGTAATATATTCGGGTACTTGAATTGGATTTGTTATGATTGCTTAACGTAAAGGGGGAAGAAGGAGCAACGAGGAGTATCGTATTAGGTGAGGCATGGAAATGTGGCAGCCATTCTATCAAAAACCTACCTTAACCGGTAGGACTAATTAATCATTTAAGTACGTTACATAATTTATGTTCCAAAATTCGAAATAAATCTCATCCCAGGCACCAACACCGGAACATTAAATTCACCGTCACTTGCAAGGGAGAAAGGAAGATGCAGGCAGCATTGATGGTACAGAGAGAGCGCTGAGAGCAGAGGAAACGGCAGATTGGAGCCCCCCTTCCTTGGAGAAAAAGACTCCCAGTTTGAGATGGAGGAGGAGGGGGGAGAGAGTCGGGCCGAGAGGGGGAGTGTGGATGGAAGGAAGAGGGGGAGGGAGGGAGGAAGAGGAGAGGGAAGCCATGAACTTGACCGCCTGCCTGGCTGGCCTTGATTCCTATCCCCATCCCCCCCACCACACTCCTCCCCTTTCCCCACTCCCTCCCCACCCCTCATCACACTCACGCAATACATACGACCGCGAGCACTACTCGTCTCCGTCCCCTCACGCGCCCGCCCTCTGCGACGTTGCCATTTCGAACGAAGCACGCAATAATAACACACGCACATACACACGCGCGCGCGTACACTTAAAGAGTCCTACTCCCGGAGAGAGAAAAGAGAGTGGAGGCGTAATGCACAGCTGAGAGATGGGGGGGAATGAGGGAGTCGGGAGGGATTGAGGCGGGGAGAGGGGAGTATTTGGCACTCCCCAGTTGTACAAGGAGGAGCGGGTTCAGTTCCAGGGATCATAGAAGCAACAGAAGCGTTGGCAGAGGTGGTGTGTGTCGGGGGTAGGGAGGGAAGACGCTTTTTACAATGCCACACGCGAACGCCTTTGACGGGGGATTACGTACGTACATAACGTGCATGCATTGAATGCTGGGATGGAGGTAGGGGAGGAAGGAGCCCCACGGCGGGAGGGGGATGGGAGGGGTTGATGTGTGTGTGTGTGTGTGTCTGTGACAGTGAAGAGTTGGGTGGGTTGCCATGTGCGACGGGTGAGTTTAACACGTAGGCACCGTCGTCAAGTACGTTCGTACCGAGCTTACTTATCATCATCGACAACGCATGCGGGTACTACACGACACTCATCTCCGTGGCTAGGGGCGGCTTTCTGCGTGCGACGCTCATCTTCACGCGGAGTGATGCATTTCTGAAAAGTCCGCGGTCCGAATGTGCCTTGAAACCCAAGTCGAATCGATTTCCTCCAAGTGAGTAGAGTTGAGCTAAACTTTCCCGTTTGTATTCACCGAAAAAAAAGACAAGCAGGAATGTCACTCGCGTCAAAAGATACAAATAAAAAGCGAGCGTGCAGATTTCACGATCCGGTTAAAGAGCCTTTCAGAAACGTTGGCGTAAGCCAAATATTAAATAATTATTTAATTATTACTGGAAAGATCAATTTTTTTCTGAAGCAATTCAAAAAGAGAATGGCCAATTACTGATTGTAAAAGTACCGTGGGATCTCTGCAGTTCCACATAGTCATCTCGATTTTACGCCTACATAAACCATACTCTAAAAGCTGCCCCAAGGGCGTGTGGCGGGGGTGTTCGGGCACCAACTGTATTTTTTAAGGTAATCTACCGGTTAAGGTAGGTTTTCGGATGGACACAACTACCAAACAAACATTTTATTACTCCTAACAAAACAAAATCCATCATCCTACTCTATATCAGGTCCCTCTTCATCTCCGAGTACTTCCTTCCTCCCTTCATCCCGTCCAACATCCCCATCCAGTTCCTTCCCTTTCCTCTACCAACTGTACATACAGAAATATTTATTCTTACAGGTCGATAAAAGAAGGTAAAATTAGAGAGTACAAATGAACAACGGAAGGAAAATAGGAACTAAAATAAACGAAGGTATTAGACAAGGATGCAACCTCTACCCAGCACTATTCAACAAGCATTATTCTGGAAGAAGCAATAGAAGAAGCACAAGAATTGGGCATCAAAGGAGGAAAGGTGATTAGCGAAGAAATGAACATGCTCCGGTTCGCAGGTGACATCCAAGTAGTTGCAGAAACGCGAGAGAACTTGCAAGCAGCTCTCAATGCTATGCACCAAGTACTTCAGGCATATAAAAGCAGCATCACCAAGAAGAAAACTAATGAGGGTGGAAAATAGAAGCTGAAGGTATATATAATCTCAGGAGTGAAACAAGAGCAAGCGGAATTCTTCATCTACCTCCGCAGCAGTAAAACTTGGGATAGAATAAATTGGACTAGCATCACGAGAAGAATAGCACAAGCTAATAAGGCGATTTTGAAGTAGAGGCAACCACTACGTTCAAAGATCCTGAGGTGCAAACAAGAAAGAAGTTAGTCAAAACGTTCGAATAGAGCATTGCACTCTAAGGATCAGAGACATAAAGTAGTAGTGGTAGTCGTATTTAAGGGAGGCGACCGACAGCTGAGGTCATTTGCGCCATAGGGGATGGACAGGAAAGGATGAAGGGTGGAGAGAAACCCGGCGTCGGCATTAGCCTACTCTTAACGAAAGGCGCCAAGGGGTCCACAGCTTAACGTCCCATCCGACGTACTCACTCAAAGTGCCCTCCACAAAGCACCTAAAGTAGGGATCGAGATACCTCTGAAAAATATTCCACACCGCCATTTGAACCCGGGCACTCTGGGGGGGAAGCCAGTACGTTAGCCACTGCAACATTCGATCCCCCAGAGACATACGACTAGAGCATTAGAAAAGCGAACCAGTGCAGAACAGGTATTGGAAACGTGGTACTCCAATTGAATGCTGAAGACAATGGACAAAAATGGACAAAGTCAGGAACGGGGAAGTATAAAGAAGAGCAGAAGAGGAAGGGAATATATGAACCCAACGGGAAAGACTTAGATGGATTGGACACACAATGAGTCACAATGAATTATTTAGAAACATAATACAGGGGAAAATTGAAGAGAAAATCTAGCAAGGAAGAAGAAGAGACTATGAATATATACGGAGGATATGAATTATAAAAGGACGTAAAACAGAAAAGCTATTACTAGTTAAGGGAATTAACAGTGAATGGAGAAGAATGGAGTGCTGCATAATAAGCAAATAATATTTTAAAAGAAACTAGAAATTGGATATACAAATATAATCAATCGTAATTAAACAAAATTAAATACTATTACTGTTAAATATAATTAAAAATATTGCTAACCTTACTCTACATGATAATACTTTTTCTTATGCTCGAATTTGAGCCAACGGATGTCTTTTATTATGAATTTGGACAAACAATTTTAGCTTTATTTCGGGAAATACGGTAGTGAGTACAAATCGCTCTCGATCACCTTACGACATTGTATTAAATTTTCGTCGTGAAAATGGCCTTTCGCCTGAAATTGGTCGCAAAAATAAATAACTTGTGAATGGTGTATGCGCGAAGAATGGTGGAAACCTGCTTAAGCCAGAACTCTAGCTAAAGCCCCGTGCAACGATGACAATACCATTCCTGAGAATTAACACATGCGAGACAAATCCTTGAGGATACCTCTTTGAAACGCTGTGCTTTACGAATTAATATCTACGTCCGAGAGAAAGCTGTGAAAGACCATGTGAGGAATCACTTTCGTACAAATAACGTCGGCAATGCCGAAGCACCTGAAACAGTTCCGACCAAGAATGACTTCCTTCAAATCCTCCTTTATGCGCCTATTTCCCATGGTTCGAGCAGCTTTCCTTCCGAGTACAACTCACACGTCACTTTCCAAGCAGCACAAACGGAAAATAACACGTGTAAACATGTACTTTGAAAGAGGACTTGTCATGCGAATCCCAGAAATGTAGGTCAACCCCATTAATGCCGTAATTCTAACCCTTTATCGGGGAAGACCGCCCGGCGCTGTCGTCTGCTTTGACGCTACGTGCCCCACGGGTAGTTATGAAACGAATACTAACTCCTGGCAGAATGCACATTCAATTTGTAACCAATAAAAGAGAACTGGGTTAACGAAAGCTAGGGGCCTAAACGATTGCTACGGATCCTTTTGTTGAATAAGCATCAATCAAAACGGAGCCCTTTTGTTGACATATATCTCCATGAACTTTGACATGCTCCAAGAGTCAAAAAATAAGGGGAAACTAGATACCCGAAAATTCGAAAACTAGTGAGTTTCATTTCTTTTTTGTGTGTTTCTGTGCCTTTGTCTACCAGTGCTAACTTCATATACATTATATATATATAATATATATATTATATATATATATATTATATATATATATATTTAATCTCCCGCTCGTATCTATATATATCAACCCGACGGTTGGTTTAGTCGGAGATGGTAGAGATCACCCAAGCCCTATGATCACCCAAGCGGCGTGTGAAAATTCACACATCAGGGTAAGGGGGCCAGTTCCTTTCCCTGTGCCGGTTATTGTTACCCAGGAAGAACTGGTACCCGATAAATCACTTTAGCTTGGGTGGAGCTGCAGGTACCTTGCCCGGGAATCGAACCCGGGACCCTCTGGTTAGCAATCCAACGCTCTACCCACTGGACTACCGCGACCCACATCTATACAGATATAAATATATATAAATCAATATATATATATACAAATATATAATATAAAAATTAATATATATATACGTATATATATATATATATATGTATATATATATGTGTGTGTGTGTATATGTATATATGTATGTATGTATATATATATGTGTGTGTGTATATGTATATATGTATGTGTGTGTATATATATATATATATATATATAAAATATCTTCGAAATGGAACGCTCTTCGGCGACACACAAATATATAAAAACACAGATGTAGATTTTTAGAATATAGAGACACAAAGAAAGGACACTCACATAACTCAACTAACAAACTCAAATAACAAATTGTGAGTGTCCTTTCTTTGTCTCTATATTCTAAAAATCTACATTTGTGTTTTTATATATTTGTGTATATATATATATATACACAAATATGTATATATTACTATTGTACAATTATGTATATATATATATATATATATATATATATATATATATATATATATATATATATATATATATATATATATATATATATATATATATATATATATATATATGTGTGTGTGTGTGTGTGTGTGTGTGACTCGTTTTTTATATTTGTGTTACTTTTCGATGCACGAGGTGTACTCAACTATATAATTTCCATGCCTTCCATGACAAACGCCAAACGAACGAAGCAGCCTCTCTTTAGTGAATGGGCCCCTCGAAGAACGAAGCTGTAGATGCAGAAAATATTCCAACGGAAGTACAATTTTGGTTTGCAAAAACAAGGTTGACCTTCCGAGAATAAGGTCACATTTCAAATTTTATTTTCTCCAGGTCTCTTTCCCGAGTTTACGTCTTGCCATTTTACATAGAGATTGGTGATCTGTTTTCATTCTGAGGGAGTAGCGGTGGTTAAAATGAGCCAATTTTTGGTCGATCTGCGAGGAGAGTATAATTATGGAACCGCACCCGTAACCCAGGGTGGTTGCGCGACTGTGTGGAGGCCCGTCTACAATAATGAAAACCAGATAAACCCTACATTTTATGAAATATTGTTATAATTATTTGGAATCTACCGGTTGAGGTAGGCTCTAGATATTTTGGACATAAGCTATGAAACGGCACAGTAATAATTCCCTTGTCTCCCTTATCGTTGCTATTGTCTTTGTCTCTCTTATATATATATATATATATATATATATATATATATATATATATATATATATATATATATATATATGCATTCAAACACGAAATCCCGCCAAACGGCGAACAAATCGGTCATATTATTATTATAATCGATCCACCGGTTATGAAATTTACGTGTCTAATGGCCGCTGAAAATAACACAGTGGTTATAAAAGGAGGCGATTAATAGCTAAGGTTATTTGCGCCATTTGGGATAGATGCTTAGGCAATGGAGGAAAGGTGAGGAGAAACACAGTGGGCATTAGCCTACTCCCAACGAGAGATACCAAGGGGCATAACATTTACAGTTTTATCCACATAAATACCCCGCGATCCACCAAAGAGGTGTGTGGCAGGGGGCGCAAGCACCAGGCGGGAAGGGTATGTGATAGAGAAGGGTATAAGTGTTGATTTTACCTGATAAATTAGTTCTTTGTTAATATAAAAAAGGTAATAAAAATGAACCACAACCATTTATACGACAGACCTCCACCATAACATGATAGGTTACGCAGAACTGGAAAGTAAGAGGGAGAAATTCTACTATTTCATCCACATGAAACTCATTGTCCCCACGCCTTAAGTCACAGTTTTATTAAAATTTTCAGCTGAATACCCTCTAATTGTGAACGAAAAATCAATGTGGTGAACTCTCATTTCGTTTGAATCCATCCAATCAATTCACATTCTAAGGTTTTGTCTTCAACCATAGCCGAAATCAAAGAGAAGATTTGTATTGGTAATCGGTGATAACATTCATGATGGTGGACTCGAGGCACCTGATGTGTATTACATGCCATTTTTCACATTTACTGCACCTACACGTGCGTTTAGCAATGCTTGCGCGTTTATGACTATAGTTGGTTCTTTTTGTCAGACTTGCCGTCTACTTTAATAATCTGAAGAGATAAAATGCGCCAATTAAGGGCTAGTTACCGCCATCTGATGAGTGGCCAAATTTGAAATAGGATATAACAACTTAGTTTCCTCAATTCTATGCAGTCGGAGTCTGTTCAGGAAGTCCAACATAGAAATTCCCCACAAAATGCATCATTTTGGCCCATTAAATGAACAACTTACATTAATAATTAAACAAAATTCCTGAGGAATTTCTCGAACGTAATCGGGAAAGTCATGAAAAACAACGTATTCAATTCATCTTTAAATTTAACTTCACACTCTTGCAGTAGGCGAAGTAGTTAAATCGTTCGGCTCCACCGATCAAGGATCCTGGGTTCAAATCCTGGAGATGTACCTAGACACCTTTAGATATATCCCAACGATGTGATTTTCTGAGCACCAGTACTTTCTAGGTCACCGCAATGACATAGGGAAGGAAACTGTGCACTCTTCCATGGATATGTGAACGTTCACACTCCCTTGAGCTTACGACAAATACCATGCGAGATGCATCCTCCCGGATCGAATCGGCCCTCGGGTTTAAGACTAAAATTTCTCTTATAACATAACGCTTATAGGATCTATATTAGTAGAGGAACTAGGCTGGGAATCACGGTTAAATTACAGAGTATATACATTTCGTAAAATTGAAGGTCTCTTTAGCGATGACATTGAAAATGTATTATTAGCACCATCGTAACACGTTAGGGGAGATCCTGAAATTAGGATTATAGAAATTAGGTGCACAATCAATACATTTAAGATTCCATTTTTCCTACGAATAACACGGGATCAGAATGACCACCGACGATCGTCCTAAGAGAAAAAGAGAGTTATTTTTTCATTTTAAGTAGCTAAGTATGCTGTCCTTATTTCGGTTAACCTTGGTACATTGTCGACGTTACTAACAGCTCGTATTGCATGTGTAGAGAAGGATTTCATTCTTAGATGCCGTGTAACATGCATTACCATTACTTACATCAATGGTATTATTTGACATATTCACACCAACCAGTCCAAGGGCGCGTGGCAGGGAGCGTTAGGACAGTAACCCTGAAATGAGTTGAGGAAGAAGGAAACTTGTATCTTTCCAGCTATTTTCGCCAGTCCCTACTCATTTCTGTCTTAGCGTTTACCCCTCGAGTTTTCGCGAACAGTGCGCGGGAAATACGAATGCTTGCATATATCCGTCCGGCAGTCTATTTCTCTCATTTTAAGACACGTGCTTATGTCATAGTTGGTCTGAATTATATCTGTCGGAATTCAACACCTTAGTTTTAGAGTACGAGTAGTTGAAGACTGGATTACTGTAATGCAGAGTTTTAGTGTGTTTAATTTCAAGTAAAGCGAGGTTTAGTAGTGCACCGTTACTTAGTACCTAGATTCACAAAAAAAACTTACTTCGACCGGTAGAATACTAAAATAATAGGTTAAAAATACTCATCTTCACGTGACCAAACGTGAAAGGTTAAACCTACGATATGTCTACGCTTGGATCGCACGAAAGAGCGGCTTTGCGCCGTGTGCTTTAAGCAGGGAGCACGGGGAATAGGGACAACATTAAGGCGTGGAATGCGGAGCATCCCCCAGGGGCGGAGGGCAACGCCTCCTAAATTCGCAAACAGAAGGATGAGGCGAAGTGGGGGGAGAGGTTAGGCCAGGGAGGGGCGAGGTATGCGGATGGAAGTAAGGTGCTCAATAGTTCTGCAGCCACGTGACGAGGCGATGCCGAAAGGGTGCGCCTGGGAACACATGGGGTCGGAGAGGGAGGGGAGGAGAGGACGAAAGAATGGAGGAACAGAGATTAAATCAATTCATCGCAATCATACTCACATAAGAACACAACGACTTTCGATGACTTCCGTTTGAAGAATTATGAACAGAAGTTCAATTCAGAAACAAAAGCGATGACTCACGTTTTTGCAATTGTATTCAGGAGCGGTAAATAAACTCGATTGATGGCGAACTCGAGAGGAAAATAATGGGTAATTGTCCAAAATGGAGAAAATAAAAAGGGAAAGAGGGCGACATGGATAGAAGTGTTAGGCAGGGTAGGGGATGAGAGAACATTGCTGGAAGAAATTCAACGGAGGTGGGAAAAATGAATGGAGGCGATATTGGCAGGAAAAAAGATGTGGAAGTCTGTAGTAGAAGGGATAACGTTGATTGAGCGAGGTAGAGGGTTGGAAAAACTAATTAATTCCGACAACATGAAGGGAGATAGTATTAAAACCAGCATGAAGAGAGGAGAATGAGTTGAAGTAAAGCAATCGGATAGGGTACTTGGTATCACGTTGAGCAGAGCTAAGTTCAAAAAGAACCACGACTTTGTGGTAACTTTTCTGGGCCAATAAAAATATCTAATCTTATCAGCATACTACTAATAATAAAAAAACACAATTTAAAACGCCAATTATGATAATTATATCTAATTCTCAACAAACAGAAGACAAAGGTAACGACATCCTCATAATAAGTCTCATTTAAATAATTAAGTAATAGGTTATAAAATGAACGAATTATATATTTATGCATTCAAAGGTGCCTTCTAGAAAGATACTTTGTGGAGGATTTTGGGAAGGTAAATATTTCGGTATAACAATTTTTACGGAAGGTACTTATCACTCCGATCATTAATAAGAGATTTAAATAATACATCATCCAGTCTTCCATGGAGCGTAAATTTGTAACGAGGAAAGACTATGAAAAATATTCGACAGCTTTGAGATGCTATAATTGTAACGATATGTAACATAAACTGAGAAGAGAGGAAGACATTCGTACAAGTTTCTCAAAGGGGGAGGGAGAAATGGAAACTGCGTGGGCAGAATTCACAGCAGATCGTAAAAGGAGTTGGGAAGAGATATTGAGAGGTTTCGGGATACTGAAAATGGTAACAGAAGAGAGCTTTGGGTAATTAGGGAAGAGAGATGAAAAAATAAGACGCAGACGGCATGAAGTGGGTTAAGTTAAGAGGCCCTAGAGAAGACAACAGTTTCTCACACCAACATATGATCTTAAGTCGCATCAAAAGCATAATACTACCGAGAGAGAGTTCATTATACGCATTTCTTCTGCTAATTTTAAGAGTTCAAAATACTAAAAACTTCAACATTTTGTTGGACAACTTAGTGCCTCGTTTGTCGGCATTGTTCGCCAAAACACTTACTACATCATATGCACCACATAAAAGGTTTCTCGTATTAAGAGAAATACTAGCTAAAACTTAAATGCACGTCAAGCTCTTTGTAAACACGCGGCTGTAATCAGCGCTTTAATCATATCACCTCTCCACTAATTCCTACCATTTTACTATTACGACATGTGAGTTGAAAACGTTTGGTGTGTGACTACCCTTTGCCACATTCTCTAGCGGTGGCTGGTAGGTGGTGATGTACATGTATCGTACGGGCACCTAAGAGCGAACGGAATAAATTGTCGCGGAGTCAGGAATGTAATAACTTATGTAAATACGGGCAACGCCGAAGCACAGGTGGGCTGGGCGACCGACATGAACCCCACGCTAGGATCGGGATCAAATTTTAACTCAGCAGCCACCTGGCGTTCGTGATCGTAGGTGTAAGACTGAATGGGATCATAATAAATTGAGATCCTTCAGTTTACGACAGAGGAACACGATCACTAGCGTAGGAAGAAGCAAGCGGGATGTAGGTCCCGATACGGAGAATAGAGATGTCGAAGGTTTCCCATCAGGAGGATAAAATTACGAACGAAAAGTAGCACTAGCCTAAATAAAGGAAGGGAAACATGAAAATTTATAAAGGAATTGTGCTAATTCGTGGATGCGAGAGA
The DNA here is from genome assembly GCF_022747635.1 of Hetaerina americana. Taxonomy (NCBI): domain Eukaryota; kingdom Metazoa; phylum Arthropoda; class Insecta; order Odonata; family Calopterygidae; genus Hetaerina; species Hetaerina americana. The sequence continues at coordinate 33,919,693 of NW_027287538.1, forward strand.
TGGACGATATGAGCAGCAGACAAAATATGATTAGAATTGTGTGGAAATGTGGACTTATAGGGAGATGAAAATATAATGTATACACAAAACTAACGAATGAAGAAGTACTTTGAAGAGTGGGCGACGAAGAGAAACCACATGGCCCACTAAACAAAGAAGAGGGAAACTAAGTGGACAAATCTTGAAGCATTACGGTCTACCAAATACCGTCGTTGAGAGACCCAAAAGGGGGAAGAATTGCATAAGGATGCCGAGAATGAATCAGAAGAAGTCGGTGATGGCACACGTCAGCGTGAGGAGCTATGGGGAAATTAAAATATTATCAAGTGAGAGTATTCCATGGAGGGTTGAAAGAATCATTGAATTGACAACTCATTACGATTTTAATTATAATGATGTTCGCGTTAAATTCGATTTTGTACGATGAGAAAGGCACTGGTTGACTAACCCGGTCGGAGGGTCGTAGGTTCGAACCCTACCTCGTTGTCATAGATACACCAGAGGGAAATTGACGGCGAGACAGGGCGTACGTAAGCCGTAAGAGAACTAACTCCTTCATTTATGCAATTTATTACCACAGGGTGTGGGATGTTTTCCCCATATCGCAACCAAAGGGATGAATCCCTATTAGTACTTCAAAAGTGACAAAAATCAAATCGTACCAGCCCATAGGGTGGAGTGCCGTCGACGGAAACGGCGTTTTTTATAAAGCACGGAGGAAAATGTAATTACCACCGATTTACAGAGGGCAGTACATATCCTGGTTCATGATTTAAGCAAAACGCCAGCCGCAGTTTAAAGTAAAAACGTGAAGCTAAAATCACTACCGTTAAAGAAGTTTACTATCAATATATCCAATTAAACCTACATATCAAAAAAACCTCGTAAATATCCGACTCAACATTATAACTTTTGTAGGGGTCCGAAAATGTACGGTCGGTAGGCTTCTAATGCACGTACTCTTTAGTCTAAATGACATCTGCCGTAGATCTCTTCCAATCTTCATTCTTTCCACTCTCTTCCGCGCAAAAGAAAACATTTTTTCCTCCCACGTCTCCCACTTATCTCTATCACGGCTAACAATATCTCACTGCCCTTTAGTATCTTGTCCGCCTTTTTCTTCTGCCTTCTGCAAAATCCACACCATGACGTCCCCTCGATACTTCACCGCTTTCTTCATCTTCGCCCAACTTAATGCCTCCATTCTTTTCCATATCAACGGCTCAAAAGGAGCTTAACTAAGTTATAATGCCAAGCTTTCGCATTAATGCAAGGACTTGCTTCGCATAAAAAATCATCAGTCATATTTTATAGGCTTAATTGGGATCGACACTACAAGAAAAGGGAGAAGCCTCTTGTGTCGTGACGGCATTAGCTATCAGCAGACTTCATGATAGGAATTCTCGACAGAAAATCAAATTTTAAACGGACATTGTGCATGAGAAAAATTATAATGAGTTTTAACTTATGTATAGTGCCCTTACTTATTTCATCAAAACTTTCTACTCTCGCCCATAAATTTACTCTTTTATCTTTGGCACTATAAATAACTACGCATTTCAGATATACTATTAACGACTTGCCATATGATAAAATTCCATGATGAAAGGATGGCCTTTAACCTTGAGAATGTTCTCGAAAATTATCGTTTCAAAAAACATAAAAAGTAGAAAAAGGCGTAACTTCTGTTTACGTGAATTGGGAAATATAGAATGTTGCTTCAAAACCCATCACATCTTCACACATCGCTATTCTCACGAGTGTGATGCCTTACTAAAATCATTGTCCCCAAAACTCCAAACCTAAAACCTTCTGAAAACGTTGGATGGTTGATTCTTCTTATTACGTTGGTTTTTCTCAATGGCTGTTATACTTTATCGTACTTGACCCTTCTCAGAGTAAAGACCGATCAAGCACATATACAGGCATACAGCATGTATAAACATGCAACAGTGCCTTGCAAGGGAGCGGGTCCAAACCCCTACTAACATACTACAGGGTTCGTCCGGAAAATAAGTGTACTGACTCCTGGGCTGGGCGCGCCGCTCCAGGCGCGCCCAGCACCGCTCTGACGGGCTGCGATTGGAGGGGGGTATGTTGGCAAGCGACGCTGAAAAAGGCAGTTGGCTCTGATCTGTGGTGTAGTGAGGAGCTCTGTTAACGCGAACCTCCACGCTCGACCCACGTCACGGAACGCGATGCCGAAGTTTTTGGAGCAGCGTTATTCCATCAAATTTACGGTAAAGCTTGGGAAATCGTCTACCGAAACTGTCGGTATGATTAACCAGGCTTACGGGGAGTCAGCCATGTCCAGAAACATGATCTTTCGGTGGCACAAGATGTTTGTGGAGGGCAGAGAAGAGGTCGACGACGAGTCTTCGAGAGGTTCCCGATGATGCCTTCGCGGGAGCGTTCCAGGAATGGGAACGCCGCTGGAACAAGTGTATCGACTCACAAGGGTCCTATTTTGAGGAATATTAGCTTAAGATATGTAAAAGTGTAATACATTTTTTTTTCCTGAGCTCAGTACACTTATTTTCCGAACGAACCCTGTATTACATTCCATCAATGCCATATGACACCATGGAAAATACGAAAGGCTATGTTAAATTCGATGCTTCCTATTTACATCGTGGATACAAAATGTACATAATATTCGACAAACATGATTTTCAATTTAACATTCTATTCGATATTCTGATTTAAGAATTGAAATTCCCACAGCCACGCAAAGCGAGTACCTATCCAGACCATTGATACCACGTACACCATGAATACAAAACTTTTTCAGACAACAAAAGTTGTACACAATTTCATTTTCTAGGAAATTCAATCTCCAAGCATCATTTAAAAACATGCAAAGGGAGGCATTTTATAAAATTCGGATGAATCACGATATTTCTTACACTTCTATTTTTGAGGGCAGAAATACGTAACTCAATTATTGCAAAACATCGTATTTACAATTTTTAAACAAGGCTCGAATGAAATTTGAAGCATCACCGAGGAAATCGTCAAAACGTAGTCGTGGGAACTGAAAAACGTATTTCCTTTCCGTTCAAACCAGAGGCTGACTTTTTCATTATTTAATTCTAGAGAGAAGAGGGAAAAACATTTTGCGTAGCACACAGTCCCAGGAAGGTAATGTTACGTGCATGGTAACAAGACAAATTTGGCAAAATAAGCATTGTAGGGCTTGAAACTTTTTTATATATTTATATTTTTTTAAGGGTTTCGACACGATGAAAATGAAGTAGATCTCTCCACATATTGTACCAGCAAAATGAGTCATAAGCCTGCAACTTGGTAAAAAATTTCAATTTCACACCCGATAGGAGTGTTTTCACAACAACATTTATAGTATTTCCAGGGACTCTTTTCCAAAGACAAAGCGACTAGTTACTAGAACTGAGAGGGGCGCGCGGTCAAAATTCTTTCAGAAACCTCGCGTATATTTTTCACGGTTATCAACACGAGTCTTAACTGCCAAAACTACAGCTCATGGAGAAATCTGGAGAAAAGATTATTCAGTTAGTGGCGCTGACCGAGCGAAAACAGCATAACCACTACAATCTTCTTACGGATAACATATGAACAGATTCGCCGACTGCACACGAAATTGCGAAAAATATTTCCTAGAAAAACAAACCTTTCATTATACTAAATGATGATGATAGAATGACAAGGAAAAGAGATAGGTATTTTGAATGAAGTATTAAAGTGGGCAGAACAAAATTATACGAGAAGACTATAAGAAAAAATCACAGCATTGCTAACCGATGTTGATTGGAGGACTAGAGTGAGTATGGTTAGATATAACACGAAACTTTCACAATTATCGAAGGGGATGAGGTGTTTTGGGAAACAGAAAAAAAGTAAAAGACCGAAGGCAAAGAAATGGTCACCAATCAATACAAGATAATTCAAAAAGCCAGGTTTCAAATCACTAGTCGCAAAGCAATTTGACTGAAATAGATACAATTTAGTTTGTGCTTAAAGGTACCAAATGGATCCAATAGAGCTTCCTATAAATATAAATATAGGAACTAGCAGAGATATAAAGAGAGCATCCCAGGCGATAAGAATTTATTGACTGAAAGATGTAGTGGGTATTGATAGTTTTTTGTAGATTTTTATGAATTTATTCAATTATTGCTACGAGGAATTAGGGAAAATAAAGGAAACAAAAATTTCACGATGAAAATCATGAAAATTCTCTATAAAAAACTGCTCCAGCGTAAAACCAAATGCGTGTTTTTCTCAATAGTAAGTACAGGAAATTTTACTTTTAGTTACATTCGGCCAAAAATCAAAACGGAACTCTTGCATATGAAAAATATACAATGGAGAAGTTAATTTCGAAAGATATCGATAAATATGCCTGCTGGAAATTTTAGGGCAAGTATACACATTAAAATATTTCAAAGAGAGATAGAAAGGAAAAGACATCGAGAGCAGGTAAGCTGGATATATTTTGAAGCGGCATTGACTACAGAGGCCCAGGCATCAAGGAACCATGAAAGCTAAAGATTATAGAGAAGACCAAGGCTGAATAATGAGAGGCAGGAAATGGATGACTAAAGCGCAAGAAACTAAAAGACACGAAGAGATTGATAGGCAACGGAATATCTTCGAAGGCTACCACTATCCTTCGATTGATGAACTATGTTTCTGAGCCATAAATAATGCAAAATATGAATTTTTGGAATACAAACCTTGAATATAGAAAAATAGAAATATTTTTCGTCCATTCTCCTAGTGTGAGGTAATGCTCAGCCGTTCCAATGCCAGAGCTGGGCGCGCGTGGGCTATTGTGGACTTGATATATTCGATTGAATAGTTAACGGGTATCTAATGTTACTAAAAACCGTGTCCAGGCTACATTAATTTGTTTTCGCCAAATTGATTTTAAATCTTGAGCTATCAACGATTAAACTGATAATTCGACCCACGTGTGGAACCCACTTCTACACACAGCATTTCGCACCGCTGTTCCGGTAAAGCAAGGATTTTCTGTTACGAGATTCGTTTTCTAAATATTTCGCACTGTAAAAATAAATTCTACAAGAATGGGATTCAAACCCGGATCTCTCGATTTTCGGCGGCGTAGTCCAATTGAGCTACCGCGGACGCCTTGGTAGCTTCACTATTATACGCCCTCGGCCAGAAATCGTGGGACCAAGGTTCGAATCCTGATCTAGGCGAATTATTTTTCCCACCAAGGTCCCACTTTTGCGCGCAAAGCAACGTGCGGCTCCATTACAAATTACTGTCGCGGAATGTCCCGCAGTTTCTTTGATGTTTTCCAGAATGTTTTGGTTGCGCCGATTATTCATTCTCTCGACGACGCTACGTAGGCGCTTATCGGAAGTGATGACAGCGCAAGTGAATCAAGGTCGCCTGTCTTTTTATGGAGTCCCACTCCAGATTTTATCCCCGATTTTCCCGACGAATATACCAATCATTTTCCCGAGTTCCCACCTCCCCCCCCAAATGTTTTCAATCCGAATAATTACTTTTTACATGAATACAATCACATATACCACGATATTTAAAAGATAAATCTTTTCGCATCATAGGCCACTGTTATCACTGAAGTTGATCAGACTATAGATTCATTCGCTGTCTAAGAGGTCCTGCACGTGAGTTGCTCTAATACGAACGAAAGTTATTCCGAAACTAAAAGAAACGACGTTCTCATATGGAATTACCCATTCCCGTATCGTATTCTCCATTAGCGTATCCAACTCCTGACTTTTCAAAAACAATACGGTTTCATCCCATTTTCCCCTGATTTTAAAAAACAAATTGGGTGATCTCCGACTCTAGCAGAACTAATTATTAGGGAGACGACCGACAGCTGGGACCAGTTATGCCACTAGGGATAGCTGAAGTAATTTTGTTGAGATAAGACCTTCGGAAATTGAGGAAATAGGTAGGCGAAAAATCCAGATTCGCCACGTCTACTCTTAACGATAAGTGCCTAGGGGTCACAAAATTCAACGTCCCATCCGACGGACGGCATACTGCACATGACGTACTGTCCATATTATACCCAAGTAGGGATCCTGGATATATATGATTATTAACAGAAGGCTACCAGTCAACACAGGTTTTTGATAGACCCAAAAACTACACATTAAAAAACTTCTAAGCCCTAATTAACTATACCTACCCCTTTAACGCCCTACACTACTGCCAATACACTAGCCACTGCATCAACCTGATCCTCGCACCCTTTTCCCCTATTTTCCCGACCGAGTGACCGCCATAGTAAGTCGCTAATTAAGACGGAAGCCGCGAATGCCCCCGAATTGTCTACGAGAGAACGAAGACTAGAACCGATCAGAACACATCCCGAAAATCCTGGATCCCCGGATCTTTCTTCCCTCGACCGCGCCCCATAGCCCCACCGGACAAACCAATGCGGGAAAAAGGGTGTGGGTGGGCGGGCGAAGGATGAGGCGCAGAGGGAGGGAGGCCACCCCCGCGCGAGGAAAGGCGCCAGAATCCGCGAAAACTTCGGCGCACACACCGCGAGGAGAGAGAGAGAGAGAGGGAGGGGGAAGAAGCGGGTATATTCGAGGGGGAGGGAGTGAGGGGCGGCCGCTCGCGTTCACGTGTTGCTATGCCGCCGCCATCCTCCCTGAAGAGGACGCCACGACGGATTCTCTCGAAAAGGTGGATGAGGAGCTGGAGGGGGGGCTGGGGCGGGGGATGTTGGCAAAGGTCGCCCGGGAGTGGTGTGAGGCGGGAGAGGAGCGGTTGCGTGATGTGGAGAGGAAGGAAGAGGGAGGAGGAGAAAGAGAGAGTTATCCGCGGGGAAGGGGGTTGAGGAGAGGGCGCCTATTAGCGTCGTCGGCGGCAGGACCACGCGGCCGAGCGACGGGTGTCTCCCGGCAACAGTCTCCCGCGCCGGGTGTATGAATTCGTTTTCGGATAAACAGCGGTGCCGCACCTTCGGATGAAAGGCGCGGCGGGCGCTTGGGAGAGGCAACAACGACGCAGTCGGGCGGCGCGATAGATAACCGACTGACCTTCCACAACCATGGGATCCGTTACAAAATCATCCGATCTATGTCTCTCCTGTGAAAAGGAGTCCATTGTTGTCAAATTTTTCACATCAGTGCCCTAGGTCCATTCCACGCCAAATGTAAAACCATAATAGACAATGTGTAAGGAATGGGGATTAGAATAAAATGCCAGAAAATATAAATAGATCAAGAAAAAAATACTTGATTTCACGATGGAATCGAATTAATTGTCTCAGAACGGGTAAAATACTTGGGTTTTACATACTACTACAGAAGACCATAATTTAAATAAATATACAGAGGAAGATTAATAGAAAAATAACAAGGGTGAACTACGAGAAGCAGGTGTAAATGTCGGTGTACGAAGCCATGAGGTAATGATGAGAATGACAAGGAACAGGATGGTTTGAAGAGCTGCTAAAAACCAACCCTCGGATTAATAACCCTTAATTTTATGAATACTATTATCAAAAATGTAGCAAGCTGGCTATATGCAGGTGGCAACATACATATTATTTTATAAACAAACAATTGATATACAAAGGTCATTTGTGCATATCATACTATACAGATAAAATGGGCAAACAGAAAACTATTAGGAAAAAATAAAAAAACTGTTTTCCTATGGAAATGTTATGGATCTTAGAAAAAGTATTTTACACCTTTTCTTAAAAATAACTAAATAGCATGGAAAGGACTCCAACACCTCTGCAGGTAAACTTCCAATCTATGATGGTTTGATTGAGGTAGGATAGTTTTCAAAGCCTTTTAATTCTTTGTGACCAGAATTCCACCTTGCGTTCATCATCGCCGACAGACTTCTCCGAAGCATTATACTTTACCACAATATCGTAACAGTTGATCTGGGGTACCCGAAGAATCGAACTATTTAGAAATATAACGCCCAGCGAGAACACTTTCGACAATAGCGGCTCTACGATTGTACTCCGCACTTGTACGTAACATCTCGGCAATTTTGAGGTTGTGACTGTTTACTAGATGCCTATAGCTTTCAAGAACGCCAATCGCGACCTTCAGTGGAACTACGATATGGCGGGAAATTCAAATTGCAATATTTCCGGATGCAAGCGCCGCACTCTGTATAAATAATTTAACAAAAAATAAAATGTTGATTCTTTAACGTATTCGCACCGTTTTTTATGTACCTCTTTTTCTTGGAATTCCGACTATACGTGGAACTATTAAGTAAATAACGAGTGCTCCTACCCTTCAACCCCGATGCCATGGGAGCGGTTTCGAAGAACAACGGTGGGCGCACTGGCCTAATCAGGCATAACACAGTCGTCAACGCAGCCTCTTCGGAAGCCCTTTAAGTACTCCTCCGTCAAGGTATTTTGGCAAAGGACACCCATCCGCCCAAACCACACGGGGCATGCAATCCCCAGCAATGGTGAACCGCGAAGAAACCTCAAGTTTCCGTCGAGGGTTCGAAAAATATCAACCGTTGACGCGAAAGGAAAAAACCGAGTTATCTGCAGCGCGACGCGAGGGTGGGATTCCTATACCACAGGCAAAGATACCTACCACCCATGCACAAGAAACCTATTGGGGTGATTGAAATATTAATTCCGAGGCCTTTACGTCGGAAGCATTCGTTCAACCCGACACTCTGTCGCTGTGACAAAATCTAATTACAACGCCGTCCTACAGACGGGGTGAGGTGGGTTTGGTTAATTCGAAGTGGCAGCTTTCGCTTCGGTTTGGCGATACCTTGTACGTGCGCATTTAGATCCTTCACGCTCGGTCCACTAACGTGAAAGACGGTCCAAAAAAACATAATTTTAGGTAACTGTTTTCGGAAATTGCACTTTTTCTACTCCCATTTTGTCCAACCTATACATAATTACGAGAGCCGGATACCAGCACTGACAGGACCAAGATATCGTTCTTCCCTCGCACGATACATAACCATAATCAGTCGTACCATCCATTTTTTAGGGCAAAGTTTAAAAACTTTACCCGGACACGCCCACCATTGCATGGTAATACAATTGTATTTCTACCCATGCAATTCATGCATTAGAGACGCATGCGTTTATGCATGTGCAAATATTAATTTAACCCGCAGTTCTTTAGAATTTTTTATCACACGTGCATATTTTCCTCATTCCAGTCCTAGTTTATTCTTATCCAAAGGGTAAAATAACTAACACGATTTTGTATAAATAAGTGTCTTATAAAACTCAAGAACAGTATTATTATTATTATTAGGTAATCTACCGGTTAAGGTAGTTTTTCGATGGACACAGCTACTAAATAAATATTTTGTGACTGCTAACAGAACACAAAATCCAGTATCCTACTCTTAATCAGGTCCCTCTTCATCTCTGAGTACTTTCTTCCTCCCTTCATCCCGTTCAACATCCCTATCCTGTTCCTTCCCTTTCCTCGTTTGCCTAACATCCTCCCCTCTATTACAGTAAACATCAGTATATGATAGATACTTTCAAACTTTGAACACAGTTCTGGAAAGTCTGTGTTCAATGAATTCAAGACAACGTACTCATACTTCCTTGAATTACGTAACGTTCTTTCCTCTCAGTTTTTCGAAGATTCAAGCCTTAATTTATCTACCGCCTATTTTTCATTCATTCGCCTAAATCAGATTCCATTCATTTGTAAACCTCGAACTCCGCCACTTAACAAGCCGAGAATGAATGTCGATTGAATTTTGAATTAAAACTACATATTTATACATTAATTTGTATTTCAATTCGAATATTAGTTGAATGCGCCCAAATGCAACTCTTCCCTCATCTTACTCATCCAATGCTCAATCTCTTGAGCCGATCCAGCTCTTACTCCGTACATACGACATTCCTACCGTGACGAAAAAAATTCCATTTTAAAGCGTAACAAATCCATCTGGTCCCTCACTCCATTATGCTGTTATAATAATCTTCGTTGAGTTAATAAAAGTATAACTTTTTATTTATTATGCCATGCAACATTCCACTTGGACATTTAATATGACAATGGTTCTAGCCATGGGTTCAGGAACATATTTGTACCTCTGTCAACCGTATTATTTCAGGAAAAATCGAAAGCCAGCAAAATAACACAGACCCCTTTGTGCTGGCGAATTTATTGGGACTCTTCATCTCCCACGAGTTTTCAGCTAACGTACAGGCACAATTACCCGATTTAAAGCGTACTCAATTTGGCAAGAGATATATCTACAATATGGAAATGTTCCTGGTTTTTGCGGAATTTCTTAACAGATGAATACATACAAAAACAGAACATTAACTGCATAGGTGTGTGACTTTCTTTTTTTTTAACACTACCACCTTTTCCTTCTCACTCGGGTGTTAATGCTGAATAGTACTGTACGTAAATCTTTGCTCGCATCCGGAGCAAAATAAAGACGGTCTAAATTATTCAGGAGACGATCAAAGAAGCTTCGGGGGGAAGTCAAGGTCTTCCAAATAAACAGAAAAAAGCCGCTAAAACATATTTTCTTTAACCTAAATATCTTTCGACCCCTTTAAATGTATTATTACCCCCCATCGCACTACGGCAGGAGAGATCATGTCAATGAAATTAGAGAGATTAAGTGTAGAGCAGATGATGTCATTTTTTCCACGGACGATAAGGGATCAGAATAACATAGTCCGATCGCGGTGGGGTAATATTCAGGTCAAAATTATTCTGGTGTGTAATCACCCCCTGCCACCAGCCCTAGCGGTGGCTTTGCAGGGTACTAAAATATCTAAACACACTAATACTGTTTTTATTAATGCGACTCGAATATTGCGAAAACATCTTTTACACCGAATCACATTCCTCGTTTACTTCATCGGGATTATCGCCACGCAAATAATTAAATTTCAGTGGGTGCATCAGTGGAACACAAACCTTCCTTATTCAGGGAAAGGCGATGCATTTATACACTGCTATCAGAGTAGATGGCAAAAAATCCTACGGTCCGTTGATTAGATAAGGAGTAGGGATGAGGTTAGTCGCAGTTTTTCGTAGACTGCTGTGAAGTTTTGGATCCTGAGAGTAACTCTCACATTCGCAGGCTAAAATTGAAATTTACTAGAAGATGGAGAAATCATGCTGATCCCACGGTGAGGGAGTGATATGGAAACGCAAATCCACACCAAGACAACACTAATAATAACATTAAATGACTTAAATGCATTTATGTAACAATATTAATTGCTTGTTATATTTGAGACGGCGTGACTTTTTCAAGTGAAAGACGAGACGACAAGGCAAAGATGCAAAACGATGAGCAAATATACGAATTGGCTGGCCAAAAGATAACAGTAAAATTTACAAAACAGAGCAAACAAATGTTATACGCACACCCGAACCAAGGGTCAAACAGTAACACGTATATTGCTTCGGGAAACGTATACAACCCACAATTTGAGTGGGTTGCTTATATTTCTACAAACCTCACAACCTAATAGTGGTCGCACAAGTGTCGCGGATAGGGCCATATCTACCGATTTATTCACCTTAATCGTCATTACTCCACGCGAAAACAAACTTTAGAGCAGAATCAATCAAGCATGGCGTTCAAAATAATGCAGAATCGTAAAATGGTTAACAGTAATATAACTATCCTTCTCTTCCTTGAGAAAGGTGGCTTGGACCAACGAAAATTCGAAACCTAGTGAGTTTCTTTTCTTTTTTTTGTCTTTTTTTCTGTGTTTTTGTCTACGTCCACTAGTGCTAACTTCATATGCATTATAATTTACGTCCGTGAGACTTTCAAAAAAGTGTTATATATATATATAAATATAAATAAATATATATATGTATATATATATATATATATATATATATATATATATATATATATATATATATATATATATATATATATATATATATATGTATATATATATGTATGCCTGTTTGGTAGTTGTGTCCATCCAAAAACCTACCTTAACCGGTAGATTACCTTAAAAAAAAAAGATATATGTATGTATGTATATATATGTATATATAATTATATATATATATACACACACACAACAATTTTTCCTGCACTTGGCTATTATGCTAGAGGGAGCTTCAAAATCTTAAGAGGCGTTGAAGTGGGGAAAACACTACCAGAAAAAGGTTAGAGGTTGGGGAAATTGTCTATTAATCCACCAAATGAAGCCCAGTTTGAGTGTTTTCCTGTTTACCAGAACTTTCCGGTAAACCACAAGTGTTCCGGGGGAAGGAAATGGTTCCCCAAGTTGAATGCGCGAAGAATTCCTCGCGGTATAGGGAATATCAGGTATGCTCTACCCTCACCAATATCAATTATTACTCAAGTGGGTAATTTAAAATAAAAAACGCTCCTATTCTTCTCACTATGGAGACACAACCCCGAGAATGACGTTGATTAACAAGAAATGTCCTGAGCTGATTTCAATGAAACAGATATTGTAGCTTATTTTAATGAGAGTGAAATGGCTATAAGAATGCTTTTTCAATGGTATACGAACCATGGTATCGGGTGAGAAAGAAAAGGTAGCCCAATTCCAAAACTTCCGAGGAGTCACACCAAAACTTGAGTAAAAAACCATACGAATATTGCCAGTTCGATCGCCGCGAAATTTTAACACTATGTTACCCCAAACCTTGGTAGTGCTATCGAATGCTTCCAAAGCCTTATCTTATGAGAAACACTATTAATCTCGCGGACAATTTTATCTCCAATAATACATAACAGAAACGCGCGTGACACAATCCCCTTCCTCGGGAGTCACGCGCTAAAACACTAGCTTTGTTCCGAAAATATTGAATAACATGTATATCCACATTTACAGGGTGGATTTTATTTATTTCAAATAATGACAAGGCTTGGGGATGCGATATGACGGAAAAGCAAGGCCGTAGCTCGGAGCGTACTTTTACCTTCACTTAGGTATAAAGCGCTGTTGTCTGGGGGTAGCGAGGACAGGGATGAGATTTTTCAATTACTGTGAATTTTACGACCAACTTTCTTCGATTTCATGAAGATGGCTGATATTACCCGAGAGAGGGTAATTGAATACATATTTGTAGAATCCTTCTATTCAATAACCCTCGTAAGAGCGTCGGCAGCAATACCGACACAACACACACCCAAACCCTTGAAAACCCTTCCAGGAAATGATGGGCGGCATTGAATTTTAAATATCGGCCCAAGATAAAAAATACATCTACATCTTTCTATGCAAAATGACAAACGAGAGTGCGCGGCAGAGGGTTGGGTCACCAGTCATTACTAAGGGGAGGCATTATTTCGCACTGATCAGTCCTCAACTTGAATGCGCGTCAAGTGTTTGGGACCCATCATAAGTGAGAACTTATTAAGAAAATAATACATCGGATGTATCGAGAAACGAAGAGTGCATCGCTATCATATTTATGAATAGCGGTCAAGCAGAGAGGGGGGGGCGCAAGTCGAAATACGATAAAATACCGTCAAATCGCGCGGTCCTAACGCAAGGACGATATGAATTTCCACTTCCCCTCAGGCAATATGAAAAGACGGGTTCTCAAGAAAGGTCAGTTCAATATGAAAAGGTTCTCAAGAAATAGGAAGGGTAAGTTAAACATTACCTTAGGCATAAATTACATGAGGTAGAACACCTTACTTGTTTGGGAACAGTCCTAGATCTAAATGGGCAAAATAATGGTAAATTAAAATATGAATCACGTCAGGTAAAGAAGATTTTCCAAAACTGAGGGCGTTAAAGACAGTGACCAAGGATAAAGATTTATGGAAAAGAACGTGAAAACTTTAGTATTGAGCGCAGTTTTTTACGACTCCGAAACTTAGTCGTTGAGGTAAAAGGATAAGCGTAGGTCCGGAGACTTTCAAGATGTGGGTTTTCGTAAGCAAATATAATGGACGTAATAAAAAAAAACAAACCAAGAAATGCTCGTCGCTGTAGGGTAGTCGCGTAAAATTCCAAAAAGAAAAATTGGTAGAAAGAGATATTGATGGGAAAAAAATGTGTGATGGGAGGAATGTTCAGTGAGCGAGGCAAAGGGAGGAAGAAAATAAGCATTTTGGATGGAATGATGGTGGGCGGAAAGTATTGGGAACTAAAGCATTATAAACTGGAGTATGGGTTTAAGAATTTCAGTGTCACGCTGGGTCGGGTTTGGCAGTGCGGCAGCGGTGTGGAGTGCCCGGGTCCGACGTAAACCTACCCTCATCCCCGTAGATCTCTGCTAATGACAGTCACGGTTACGATGCTCGGTTCACCTACTTCGCTAAGTCTCGCTTCTTCGGAATACACGGGAAATCCCAGGGCATCTCTGGAACCAGGATGTTGAAGCTGCGGCGGGGGAGTTTGGAGGCAAGAGGAGGAACCACGGTGGTCATGAAAGCGCGGGCGGGGGAGAGCCACGGGGCACTCCTTCCCTGTACATTCTTCTGCCTTCCCCACCTCATACACACAAGAGTCGTTTACTTTTTGGAGGTCTCGGAGAGGCAGCTCCACCCAACATCCTCCCCACCCCCATTTCCTAACGCTTCAAGCAGAGAAGAAAAAAAACACAAAAGCTTCGATCGCCTGCCTGGCAGCGCTGATAGGAGTACGCTACGGAGTATACTATACTACTAGTATACACGGAATGGGTTTACGAGGCGCCACCTCAGAGCCCCGTAGATGCATGCATGCACACGAATACACCCTTCACACGCCGTTCCCCTTTCGGGGGAGGTAGGGATGGCCACGGTCAATAAAAGCTAATTTTAGGTCGTGGTTTAGGGAAGGCCGGCCGACCCTCTTTTATTACTTTCCTCTACACTAGACTATCCGCCGCATACCCCTTTCGACTCTGTCACGTACATGCATTGCTTCGTACTAGAATTTCCTCAAGTTTGGAGCCACTCACCGGCGGGACGAGATAATGGGATAGGTGAAACTATTGTTATGTTGGCATTCAATTAGACAAATATTTGAGATACATGGGAGCAAACGTTAAATAGGGTATTGGAAAATGTTTGGAGGAAACGCGCCAGATTTGTTAAAGATTGCTGGGAGAAGAGAGCAAGCGAGAGAGGTTTGATGGAGGAATTAAGATGGGAGTCCCATGGCTCACGAAGGGAGCAGGCAAGAGAGGCTTTGCGAAAGATACAGGACATTTTAGTTTTCTTGCGGCATAGAGGGAATTATAATGACAGCAAATTGCATTTGTAGATTCGACCACTTCGATAAAATACAAGAGTTTATACACCATCATCGGCTGATTTCTTTCGTTAACAGCATTCTGTTCGTTGAACAGAACGCTGGTTAGGCCTAATTAAAATATACTACAAGTACAAGGGATCCTCACGAAGCTTAATGAATTGCCGAATTACATGTTCTTTAGCGTAGAGGAGCTAGACTTGTAAAACTTTGATATTATAAACTTAGTGGCGTACCCAAAATATTAGAGCACCTAGGCTGGGAAGCACTTACGGGGCGAAGGTTGACGTACAGATTGAAGCTCTTGCATAAATAGGAAGGTCTCTTTAGCAGTGATGTTGAAAATGTATTATTACCCTCATCGAACTGCGGTAGGAGAGATCATGTCAGTAAAATTAGAGAGATTAAGTGCAGAACAGATAGATTCATGATGTCATTTTTTCCACGAACGATAAGAGATCATAATAATATTGTCCGACCGCGGTGGGGTCATTTTCGGGTCAAAATTAGTCTGGTGTGCATTCTCCCCCTGTCATATACCCTAGCGGTGGCTTGCAGGGTACTAAAATAAATTAATGAACAAGTTCTCATTATCCTCTTGCACGATAAGCAGTCATCACAAATCGAACCCAAACACCCGAATATATTAACTTAACGACAAGCATTTGATGACTTAGTCAAACATATCCACAATTTCACGATTTATAAAAGCATGTAAACGTGCGTGTACCAGTGGATATGAGCAAATGTAAATTCATGTATAAGCCCCGCATACGTACGAGTACTTATACAGCCATTTTGTGGTTGAATGGTTGGTGCCCTAACAACCCCCACCACACAAGGCGGCTTTGCTGTGGATTGCGTAGATGTAGACGTCAAAATATTGCAGCCCACGTTCCTGCCAGTCATTGCATGTATACCAACATAGCCATCCTTTTCAAATTTTGCCCATTCTCACGGCGATAACTGATTAAGGACTTTTAAAATTTTTATTACATAGTTTCCAAACCTCGGACACTTGTGTGTCCCTTCTTTTGGGAGTCTACATTCACTCAAGATTTTCTGTCTACCACTTCTTTTTTCTAACCATTCGCTCTCCTCTCCTAAAGCTGTACAGTGATAAGAATATCATCCATTCCCTCAGCACGGCCAAACCAACGAAGCATGCTTCTTTGATGCTCATCTTTTACCCGCGTATTCAATCCACGTACTTTCATGACAATTAATTCCCTACTCTTCCCCAAGAACATTTCTCCAAGTACCCAATTCCCACCGTCTTCGGGCAACGTGAATGCTGATCCTGGCACAAACAAGTGAGGCGGAATACGCATTTGTGCACATATTTCTACTTCTTTAGACGAGCATTCACTTTCTGAGATATTCACACAAGCTACCTTAGATAACACCAATATTTTACTAACGACCTTTACCAACAATCCATCGATAAACAAATAAATTGAGGGTTTTGATGAAAATACATTTGAACACTTAGGGTTTTTAATATTTTCATATCATAAGGATAATAAATAAAAATGTATTTTAAAGCTAAAAATTTATTCAACGCAATATGTCCATATTACAATTTTTGTTCTTAACCGACACTTTAAGGGTAGCCGCCAAATCTAGAGCCAAAACCTGAACATTCTTCAGTTTATTGTATACTCATCCATACATAACACAGTACTGCACATACACGCACAAATGCCTATGTAAATCATGCATTAATTGAATAAATCCATAAATAATTGCATTTAAGTTAATATACATCTGTGTCCGAGGGTTTGATTTTGTCACGACTGTGCATCGTGCAAAGGAATAACGAGTAATTGAATCTGTCGAAGACATTGTCTCTCTCTTATTATTTTTTACCGATGGTCAACTCTGCCATTAAAATTTGGGACCGTAATGATTGCCACGGTGTCACAAGAAAATTCAGGTGATTTCTAAAAATCTGTCTTCAATGTTCTCTTTGTTAACCAAATGGCTCCCAATCTAATTCCTCCAACATTCCGTCACGCTTACTCTATTCTCGCAACAGTTTTGAACAAATCTGGATCTCTGGATTCTCTGAACCTTTTTCCAAATCTAGAATTAGAGTTTTCCCCTATGGATCCCAACTGCTAGCCACATATCTAAATGTGGTTTACCTAAAGTAAAGTAAGACCTCTCTCCTACCTTTCATTAAATGCTCATTCGATGTACGAGGGTCATCCGGAAAGTAGTACCCGTTCGTGAAATAAAGACACAAAAGTAAATATTAACAAACATAAAAAATTTTATTTGAAAGAGGATACTTTAAACTACTTCTCAACATAATCTCCAAGCAAATTAAGGCATTTGTCATAACGTGTGACAAGTTTCTGTATTCCTGCTGCATAGTCCTTCGCCGCCAGCTCATTGAGATACGCGAGGGACCCATCTTGCACAAATTTTTGCATAATGCAGATGGTGTTTAACAATTTCATGAACAATTGTTCGAGAAACATTGGGAAAATGCTCACAGATGTCATCAATTGTGACGCGCCGATCGTTCCTCACGAATTCGTCAACTGAGCTCACCAGTTGGTCTGTAATGACAGACGGTCTCCCCGAACGCTCATCGTCGTGTGTGTTCCCCCTCCCCATGTTGAAGTTGCGACACCACCGCCGAACAGACGACTCGTCCATTACATTGTCTCCATACACCTCCTTTAATTGGCGATGAATATCACATGGGCGAACGTTTCTTGCATTGAGGAATTTAATCACTGCCCTCACTTCACAACTGGCGGCGTTCTCAATTTTTTTAAACATTGTAAACAATCACAGAAACAACACAGGCAATGCTAGCGTCACGCAACTTGGCTCAGAGAAGGCAGACAAGCCACTGAAGCTATCTGACCTCGTCCAGCGGCTACTCGCGTCGTCAGCACTTCATGCGGCACGAACGGGTACTACTTTCCGGATGACCCTCGTATCTTCATTCTAGCTCATTAGACTCTGGGGAAAACAAAAATCGCGAAAATTTTATATTTTAATAGATCAAGGATCGTTAAAATATTAATATCTAATAAAATGCTGGCTTCAAGAGATATTTTGTGAATAAAAATCGAAATATTGGGTGTGAAGAACTGAAATATTCAGATTCAGGAAGTATTTGCCTGTTTCGTAGATTTCGTACGGCGTTTGGTAGAGTTCATTGGGAAAAACTAATTAGTATATTGCAAAAAGTAGGAATAGATTGGAGGGACGGGAGGGTTATCCGCAACTTGTAGATGTCTTAGACTGCTCACGTGCGAGTGGGGCACGAAGGATCCAGATGGGCAGTGTTAGGAAGAGGCTTAAGGGATGGTTGCCCATTATCACCGGTGCTGTTCAACGAATATCTGGAGGAAATGATTAAAGATGCATGGGAAGAATTGGAGGTAGGAATGAAAGCCGGAGGGCATTTCGTAAAATCAGTTAGGTTTGCTGATGACCAAGCTTTAGTTTGTCAGTCAGCCAAGGGGTTGCAAGCATTGCTGAGTGAATTGGAAATTCAGTGCGACAGAGGTGTGATGATAATCAATATTAATAAAACATATTATGCGATTTTTAAGAAAGAAAAAGGCTGAGCAAAATATTAAAATAGGGGGGCAGAAAATAGAGCACGTAGAACAGTTTACGTGTCTCGGAAGTGCTTTGGACCTACATGGTTAATGTAGTAGGAACGTACGGACAAGAATTGCGCTGAAAAAAGAGGCTTTCATAAGGAGGGAGTTGATGACAGGGACGTAGAGTAAGGATGTTAAGAAAAGAATCGTCATAACTATGATATGGAGCGTAGTTATGTACGGCGCGGAAACGTGGTCACTGAAGCAGAATGACAGAAGTAGATTCATTGCCTTGGGACATGGCCACTAACCACTGGTACATTATAAGTCTCGTGTAACACCTAGTGAAGAATCGTCAAATTTGGCATGTCATATTTCTCACGAAAAGATAAGGGATCAGAATAACAGTAAGCGCCGGCGCTAAGTAGGAACAAATATTCCTCTTTTTTTTAAGTAACATGGCATGTTGTCATCCTTTCATCTAACCTTAAGCTAATCGTCTTTGATACTAGTAGCTCCTCTAATAATTACTCGACGACTAACATCAACTTTTTAAAAATTATCTCACATATTTATTGTAACAATTTAGAAAAATTTAATTTTCATTGCCACATGCCTGGTGATGAATCACCCCCTGCCTCATATCCTGGCGATGGCTTTGCAGGGTACCATGTATATGTAGATGAACGCGAAGGCACAATTAAAATCTTCGGATCCCTATCTCTCTCAATTCCGTCTAACAGCTTAACTATTTCCTCCCTTCCCCCACCTAACATTCCCACCCTAACACCATCTTCAGCATTCCATCGCCAATCAAAACTCCCAACACTCACATTTACTGCCTCCTCGGAATATAGTATGTCTTAGCAACATTCTCTCCTCCCCCAGCACGCCTAGTACTTCGTTTGTTTCACCATGGTATGGCAAAGTAAAATAACATTACTACATCCCGCCATGATTTCATTCCAGGAGGGTTTTCCTGGGTAGAAGACAGGCGGGAGGTGCATTCACTGATTAAGTCAGGAGTTAATCCACGTGCAAGCCGGTAGGATTTCATGGGCTAAGGAGGAAGGTGGGAGATACGTTCCGGACCTTCCCTCCCAGGTACGTGTTTGGAGCCGCTTCATTCCCCGCTCGAAAGGGAGAGGTAGAAATAAAAAATGAAAAGAAAAAGAATGGGATGAAAAGAAACACACCCCACCCTTTCTCTCCCCCGACCATTTCCCCTCACTCCACCCCCTTCCTTAAAACCTCCCCTCCCCCTCCCGCGAGCCGAAAAATCGTGACCGTGTCTACGCGAGCGGGGAGTAGAAAAGGAAGAGGTGGAAGAAAAAAGAAAGTGGTATGGAGGGGGATGAGAGTCTTTGCGTGATGGGTCAAGATGTTCCTCCTCGTTCGGTGCAGGAAATTGCCGGCCGGCTTGCTTTCCCCCTCCCTGCTCCGAACCACGAGAGAGGGAGAGAGGGGGGTGTAGGGTGGGAGAGAAAGGAGACGGGAGTGAGGATTGCGGGGCGAGGGAAGCATGGCGCTAGCGGGGCGATTGGTGGCGATGGCAGCAGTGACCGGGACCAGTTTGGATGGCGCGGTGTTGCCGTCGAGCCGGCTAACGCCTTTCATTTACGATTCCTCATTTGTCGAGGCAGTTCCGTGCGAGACAAACCAGTGTTTCACACACATATATTTTATGTTTCAAAAACTATGACTAAGGATATATTTGTATGCCCGCAGCGATTGAACCATTGTGCCTATGTTTGAGCTGGAACATCAAACTGTCGCTCTTCCGATTTTACTGTACAAACATCAAGAAACCCCTCCCCACTTGAGATCGCTAATGAGTAAAGTGAATTTGCTTTCTCGATGCAAAAGTGTCAGCCTTGCGATAATGACTCAAGTAGCGGAGGCACTGCAAGTCAAACGCTATGACAGAAACACCTTGATACCGGAAATAAGAAAATCCTGAGATGAATTAAACTTCTTTGAATGTCTGATGGCCAAAATTCAGATAAAAGGCTGCGACTAGGTGCAATTACATCGTTAAGCAAACACGGATCGTTTAGTAATTGCCCCCTTGTATATTTTCACAAAACCAGCTGATGACGACATTAGCGGTAGCTGATCGTACTCCCTTTTAATGCGTATTTTTTCTATGAAAATTATAAACATTTTAAAACTCTCGTGTTTTGATAACTGATTAGTGCCAAGCCTTGTGTGTTTATTGCCTTTCCACGTTGATGAGCAAGAGTAACGAATATTATAATGAAACTCGGATCCTAATTCGGATTCCGTGGGGATTCTGTTCCCATGTCTCCAAAGGAGCGTGGGCTATTATGTACCTTTCGCTAAGACGAGTCGAAGACCGAACGCCGAGTTCCCTCCCACAATCTTCCATCACTTCCTCAAATCCTGCCCACATCTCATTACGATGAACGTTAATTTATACTGAAACTTTCTTAAACAAGGCTAGTGAATGCAAAATGTAACTGGGATGAGCCAGGATAAAGCTAGAGACGTCAACACCCATTTTTCGGTCAGTAGCCGATTGCTCTACCGATTGGTCTACCACATAACGTAGTTCATGATCAGCAGAGGAAAATATTCTCCGCTAATATAATTATCATAGGCTATTAGTCCGGAGGATTGAAGTCCAGCAACAAGCAATCCTGTTACTTGTTACTCTCTTTATTCATTCGTGATTCCTTCCTTGCTGACGACTCCTGTAACCTACAACCCATGTCTGAGGATGGCATAGAAGCCTACAGGACTGACTAGAATGTACACACAAGAGTATAACACGAAGTAAGATCAATAGAGACCAACAAACAATAAAAAAATGGTAAAATTTACAAAAGAAAAAGTTATCACCTCCATAGAATAAAAAAACATGAATGGCAGTAGTCACACAGGGAAAACATAGATGCTCAAATGAATCATTCAACGAACCGTGTAGTTTCAGTAGGCTTATCTTCGTGGAAACTTTCCATATTGGAGAGAAATGATAATTAACACTTGTGATTTTCACTATTTTTATTCACACGACCCGGGTTCCAACACTCCGTGTTGAAGATGAGACGGAGATTTGAAACGAGGGTCGTGTGAATAAAAATATTATAGCAGAAATCACGATTTTTAATAATCATTCTACGTTGAGCATTGGTCTGAACCTTGTCCTCGGTCAGATTTTCCAATTAAGGTTATTTTCACCATATCCCTTAATAAAATACCGTGCCTCAAGACCTACTCACTTTGTTATATCCATCTTTTGCCTTCCATTGGTTTCTCTCTTCATTCGCTCGTCGAGACACTTCATTTGTTACTCGGTCAAGCCATATCATTTCCAACACCCTTTTGAACCAATATATACTTATGTAAATTAATCTCTTCACTGGCTAACCATACACAATGGGCTTAAATTTCACCGGGACGACAGCGAATCGAGAACGGTATAAACATCTGACATTCCAAGCAAACAAATCGGACTTCCCTACCACCTTTTAGGAGCCATGTCGGCTGCATAACAACAAGGATAGATCAAACTCTGATTCATAAAACTCAGAGGGATTATGATTTGACTCTTAGCAACCAATGGCACCCACGTGATGCTAGCATTATGACATACGGAAATAACTAACGTGAACAATGACATCATAGACTACATTTCAGTGATAATGATCTGTAAGACAGTTTTAGGTATCACTCTTGAAGAATTCTTCCATATTGAGATGAAAAAATATACAAACTGGAATTCCACTGAAAAGTTTTCATTTGCTATGCTCCCTTATTTAAATAATTTAGAATATTAATGAACCTTGTACATAAAACCGGTGTCGGTCGGTCGAAAAAAACTTTTAACGATATAATTTACATCATACATACCTTACCATCAATTTTATCACGTTTTGAAACTTGAAATTAAAAAAAAAGATTGATCAATTGATACGCTGAATGTAACAAAAAAATGTGAAACGATTATTTCACGTGCCCTCATATTATATCAACTTGGATTAAGCAATAAAATGTTAGAGGGGCAATAATACAATCACTGATTTCAGGGCAAATTTCACATGACAAGCCACCGAGTTGAGAGATCACTGAAAATGTTTCTTTGCATAACTCAGTTTAGATAGTATTATTAATTCATTAAGGCTAGCCCATTATAGCAGGATCAACTGGTATGAAATAAATGGTTAAAGGCAAAAATATTGTCTCAACCTGTGATTGAAAATAGGGTGACTTACATTTGGGCAGCATTCCATATATTTGTACATTTGTTAACTTGGAAAGTAAAGGATTAATGGAGTTTCTGACTTCCACATTTATTTCAGTTAGGTCCTATATACATACATATAATTTCATAAACGTGTTTTGAGATGGATTAAACTCATTGGGACCAGTTTTTATATCATTTAAAAATTTAAAGTTCCCCTCCTCTCTTATGAGAAGTTTGGATGAAAATCCACATTTCATTAGGGTATATTGGTGACACTGAAACAATGGAATTTTGCATTTTTAATGCTTCAACCGATACATAATGTAAATAAGGCATGGATGAGGTTTTTAAAAGCCAAAAGCAAATTAACTTAGATAAAAAATACCACCTTTTAATGTGGCAGAATTTGAATCTACCTTTTTATTGGCCAGTATGTGCCTGTAGGCTACATTCCATACCATATGCCTGTAGGCTACAGGACTAGCTATAAACGATTTTTAAGGGTGCATTCATCAGAGTTTCAAGTGACTAGCTGTTAACTGCAATCATGAATGAACCTGTATAAGTAAGTCATCAACATTGTCCATAATCCTTCATAAACCTGATGATGACGCCTAAGTGTTGAGAAACTAGTTGTACGTAAATAAAGAACAGTGGAAATATACATTGTGTTCTTCATTTAATTGTCCATAATTTCTGCACATATCAATCAGTATTTTAACTAATTGGTATAGCTTTGAAGCCAGCAATCAACACAGCTTGTTTGTTCAAAGGTGAAATTGGCTCTATTAAGTTCATGACCCAATGCAAGAGATTATGAAATAAAAACAGGACTGTTAGAGCGAATTTCTGGTAAGTAGACGAGAATTTTCACTAAAGGAAAGGCATGCATGTACTTGGGTCCACTTAACCTTGTTCTCAGGAGTATATTTCTTATGAAGAAAAGACTAAATTAGAAAATGGATTCTATATCTCTAGTATATATATATATACTAAGACTATGTCGTGAGTAAATACACATATGACAATTTATAAAACATCACATCAAACTAAACTGATCAAAATAAGAAGTTGTATCATCGTTAATTTGTGGAAATATTATGTTAATTATTAAAAATTAAAATTAATTAGTTAATTTACCATAATAATCTTCCAACATTGTTGACTAAAATCAAAACCTAAATACATATATATTAAATATTTAAAATAAATACAGTATTAAGATTTAAATCTCAGGTCATACTACAATGCATGTTCCATTTTTGGTACCAGGCTCTTTACATTTATTTCTGAAGAATAATCAATCACAACATTATGGAAATCTATGTCACCAAGGGGAAAGCAAAATTTACTTTTTCAATATAATTCATTTAAACTTGATGAAATGTCATTCAACTGTTTTATTCATTTAATGATTAATTACCTTTACTGCCATAGCAAATGTAATTTGAATGTGAATACAAAACCCTCAAAAAAATAGCTAAAGAAAAAATCTTAAACTCTATAACTGTTGGAAATAAAGTCTACATTGATCTGAACATGAAACAGGACTTGGTTTGGTTCTGCTCCATGCTATCTAGTAAACTGCACAATTTTGGCAATAGCAAACTAATAATCTTTTTGCCATGGTAATCACTGATTTTTAATCTCAGATAATTGGAAATAAAACCTGATTTAACTGCTTGTAGCTGAGCTAATATTCATGCAAAATAAAAATCTCAATTAAGTTTTAGCACTAGCCAAAATCATGGGATCTTTTCAGTAGAGGCTAGGAAAAAAATAAATAAACAATCACAGCTGATCATTGACAGGTCTTGTAATTAAACTAAGCCTCAGCCATTGCTCAAAATGTCATATATTAACACTGACCCAAAACTGATATCAGAATACCAATGATTGCATCTTATCAACGATCCTATTTCCTAAGGTTTCCAATTTCTATGAATGAGGTGGAAAAGAAACAAACTGTCCTTGAAGTGCTGTTTACATATATACACTTTTAAAAACTATTTTAGGTCATCTTAGAAATGAAGTGGAATTAAGCACACGGAGAGTAATTTAAAAGGAACATTTTAAGTTTTGCAACATCTGATACGGGGTACACAACCCAGGTTTTGCTGCTCTATGAAATCATCGGTGAAATATACAAAAGAGTTGTCACTTGTATAGCATTTAAAAAACACACGTTATGGAGGAATGTGGTGATACTCCTAAGTGGGAGATACCTCAGAGAATGAGAATCAAAGGGCTTGGCATGTGGCGGAGTTCCTGGGGGAGGAACACGGCAGGTAATTTGGAAAAGCAACCTGTGCACAGTGGCAGGTGAAAAAGATGAATGCGACCAGAGAGAGGGGAGGGGAGTATCCTGCGGAGCTGAGAAATTCTTAATCTATGTAAAGGTAAAAGGTCAAAGATAGGAGAATAGAAATATTATATGTTGCTGAAAATTACACAATCATTCTGTTCACATTTTAAAATTATTTCCTGATTGAGAGAGTCCAGCCATCTTCACACATTTCTTTCATCCACCAAACCATAGCCCTTGGACTCATATTCCCTTAACCATTACCCTCTTTCATTCCTTCAATGATGTCCCACCCTTATCTTTGTATATACTATCCTTTGCAACACTTCTACAAATTCCACCTGATGATGGTGTAGAACGTCAAAATCTGGGTCTTGTATTAAATATAGGGGAAACCTAAGTGTTCTATTTATTATGGCTTCCACAAAGTAATGCCAGGAATCACCTACTTTAAACAGAAACTGTTTGAAAATACTTCTCTAGCAACTGGAAAACCACTATTCATCCACCAAACTTACTGTAACACCTTGTAAATAAAGAACATAGCCCAAGAAGATTTACAATGCAACAATTTCAGAGTGTCAAAATCATTCACAGAGACCAGGATTTTTACGCTCGGATTTTGTTGAATTTTAATGCATATTTAGCAGTTGACTCCATTAGAAGTTACTATTGCAGCATCTGCCGTAGTTTCTTGGAATTTGTCTGAGAAGATTTTATCACAGACATTAATCTTAGTTTTGCTTGTGACTTCAATACACAACAATAGATCTATTTCTTTCTTCAGACAATTTAATCTAAAAAACTACTTTCCATGTAAAAGACCTAACCAGTAACCCTAAGAAATCTAGTACATACACCTAATCAAATTGCCCATATCTTGCAAGAATACATACACTGGGCTAACCAAACACCAATTTTGCATTACCTTCAAGGAACATTTAGCCCACTTAGATGCAATAGACCATAAAATTACAGAATCAGCAAATACCTAATTGATACACACCCCTCCAAAACCAACTCTAGACTTACTTCCTTTATAAATCAATCCTAACCACCACCTTGAAATGCTATGAATGTACCTCATCTCTCAGAGTTTGACAATTGCTCAAATTCAGACTTAGGCTCTGTTATCTCTGGGCCACCTCTTCCAATGATCCTCATACAGTTAACCTACTCTCAACCACCTCCCTCTCTCTAGATCTTCCACTTGCTTCCCTAACCCCTTTCACTTTACTTCCTTGGGATCAGATATACAGTCATTTTGAAATCACACTGATGAAGACGGAATTAACATGAACACAGCCTTTTGAACACCCATTCTTATGCTTTTCAGAAAGAAATGCAAGTGCTATCAACATCATACTGGTCCTCCAAACACCCACTACCAACAACCTCCAGCGAGAGAGCAAGATCAATGAATAAACATTCTTTTTCAACCCTTAATTTTCATTCATAAGACTCCTTTACTCTTTCCCCTCTTCACAATGGATGGCTAATGACTATGCCCCTATTAAATCTAATGAAGTTGCGAACATCTACATGAGCCAGTTGTAAAAATGACCAAGCACCTCACATGACTACATCACTTGCCTTCTTCACCCAAAATCTATGGAAAATATTAGTATATATAAATTATTTACAGATGAATAAGTTGAATTTCAACAAAATAATATTGTTAATTCAAACTGATGTGAGGGAAATATCAGTACTTCTGCCAACTAAGACTATCAACAGAAATATTTTAATATTAAAATAACATTTAATTTATCCCTTGGTGGTGTGCACTGAATACAAAGTCAAGCGCCACCAAAACTCTTTATCTTCAACTGACAAATTAATGAGTGAACAGGCAAAAAGAGGAAATTAGGCCAAACTAAACACACATCCTACAGGCATATAACAACACAGCCTACTAAAGGAGATAAATGATATTCGAAATTACTTCCTGTAACTCTGCCAGATTCCAAGGTAATACCTTCCAGGGTCAAAAGCATGTCCCAAAAAGTGTTCAGTCAACTTATGTTGTTATTCATACGGTTGAATATATAAAATATTTTTCTCCCCAAATTTTTTAAGTATCATACCCCGTAAATTATTTTGTTAATCATGTTTCAGTAGGCCCACGCCACTGTGCCTGATGGATAGCGTAGCCCTAATTCCTTAACTAAGCATAATATTATTACATTCACTACCTGAATAATACAGAGAGAGCTTCACACATCTTTCAGGTTGGACAATCAAGGTACTACGACGAATGATGAAAGAGATCAGGATTATATGATATCCAAAACAGAAATATTTATCGAACCAATTGATCAAACTCATAAAGAAGCAAATTAGCTATTATCCAAAAGATCTAACAACTAAATAAGATGCTGAGCTGGCAGGAGAGAGGCTCAGTTCATAGATTAGTCAATGACCATTGTGCTGTACAGTAAGAATCAGAAAGGAGGCTAAACATGGGCTTAAAGTTTTTGTATGTTCAACATAGAGGATGCCGGAGAACCATATTAAAGAATTTCTTCTGGATGTGGTAAGAAGATAAACAAGAAAACGGCATAAAAGAGAAATAACTGCGTAACCTGAAGGTGAAGTAAGATCTGGTGCTTTCCTAGTGTAATTACTTGAAGTTCAGGGGTTCCATATTAGCATGGACCACCTGTTCTTCCACCGTGTCAGGGGTTCCATATTAGCATGGAACCCCTGACACGGTGGAAGAACTGAGAAACCTTAATCAACCTGAAGGTGAAGTTTGATAAGAAAAATGATATGCGCACAAAGGAGGTATGAAGTCATCAAAATTCATGAAGGACACTTCTTAATGTTTCATAACTATTTATAGTATACCATTAATTAGTAAACTAAATTAACTTATACATCCCAGCAACTATAAATCAATGAACCAAGGTTGAAAAGATCTCCAGAAGGAAAAACAAGTGGGTACAGGAATGTAATTTGGTGTTGTGGAGTGAATAATGGTGGCATTATGATTGCCACTCCAAGAATTATATGAATAAACACATTTCAAACAAGATTTTAACAGATGAAATTTTGGACTAAAGTTATGCTCTCCCATGTTTTAACTGCCGGCAGCCTTCTACCAATTAAACGTTAATGAGCACTTAAAAAAAATATTACTTCAAGAGGATACATAGAAAATAAATATTCTGAGGTGACTTGTACACCCTAACGATTATTGTTCGGGAAATACAGATAGCAGACTAATAATTTTTGCCCTCTTGAGTTGGTGACCGTTTTGTCTATGTATAACAGCTCTACTTTTTTATAGCAGACCGTGTGATGGATTAGGCACGTTACGGTAAACTGAATTAGTTCTACCAGCTTGATAAAACTTATTGCATTGACATTTGATGTTGCTGCAACTCATACCTTACCTGATAACGATTGACAACGTTTTAAAGAAGTTGTGACTGCATATCATCGCATCAAAACGAATTACGGATGAAAGACTTGATATTATCGTTACAGGTGAAATTCGTATGCAAATACGGTGAAACATAAAAGAATTAATGAGCCGTCAACCGATGGAAATGACACATTCATATTTGTCGAAATACGGAATGAAATTTGTACATTTATCTTCGGTACTTTCAAAGGGGTTGTTCGCCGATTCGCTCCCCTCCCGATCCTGCACTACTGCATCCTGCTACTATGTCAACATTTGCATCACCAGTTAGAGCCGTAAGCATATTTAAATGACTGCATAACGTAAGCAAATCACAAAACACTTGAATAAAAATTTGAATTCAATAAGTTATCCATAGAATTCAAGAAAAATATATAAAGAATAATTTCATTAGTATCGGTTGAAACTGCAACCACACACATTTCGTTAAAGGAAAATGTGGCAACTGCGGTGACGATGAGACTCGATTACTTGAATAATTATCCCAGTATATGAGTTTACAAACCTCAAACTCATAAAGGGTAGATTCAGGGTTACCTCCTGTGTCCTTGACCGAGGCTGTGGCCTCCCATATTGGAACTAGAAAAATATAACTGCTCTCAAGATCATTATAAATTCAAATTATCAGAGTTGTTTTGCTAGAATTCCAGCCTCATGTAGCAATAACCCGCAAAGCATTAAAGTTGACAAAACGCATGCTACCACAGGCACTTAGTCGTCTAATTTGTAATTACCTCCGTCGTAACATAGTTTGCTTCTGTAATAGCGAGTGATTACGTTTGATTCGGGGTGTAGTGCGAATTAAATAGTTGACGTACAACCATAGGACCACTAAGAGCAGAATGCACGAAAACAGGACTCGGTGAAATGTGATAAGAAATAACACTTTCCAGCTTTGATAAACCAAGCACTTACACGCCGTGGAACATTTAACAATGCGCTCCTTCCTCTCAAAATGTTCCACACGATGCAGTGTAATGAATAAAATACAATTTTAACTTCTGGTTTCTAGTTTTATTTCACATTCCTATACACAAAGAGTCATAGTCCACGAACTGAAGTATGATTTGATGATCTTGGAAGCAAAGTTTCAATTTCATTTGAATCCGGTGAAATGTAAAAATAACTCAACTCGGCTTATTGCATTCTCCAACGTAAATAAGTTCAAGTCACATTAACATTTATTCTTGAGCAAGTATTGAACAACGAGCAAAATAAAAAAATAAAACAAACACGTCCTTGACACAAGTTAGATAACGGCAAGTTTTGGGCGCAATTCCTTAACCTATGTGCTAACACTAAAAGTTTTGATTGATATAAAAAAATTTACTCACCGACGAGAATGGGCTAGTAGACCTTGAGGACACACATTTTTCATCATAAACACAATCAAAATACAACTTGTCCTTGGAGAAATGCAGTTCAATTTGTTTCCTGAAGAGAGCAGCTCTAACAACGAAATTGGTGGAATCGGTTCATCTGCAAGCGCACGCGTATTTGTTTAGTTGGACCATTTCTAGTGATCTATCACAACAATATCTCGACAATTCCTTATGAATACACCTTCTACCACCAACCTTTTCGGAAAAATCACCATGTATGGCATACGTGACTTAACTATAACACTTGCCACCGATCGACACAGCCAGATATTTTAGCCGATTCCAATCCGGTTCTGTATAGAATGTACTTATTTCAATGTTGCTTAGTATTCCCCATAGCCTTTAATATATTAGTTCATGGGCAAAGAGAGTAATAATATGCAACGCCGTGTTTGTTTCTATGCATTTCTATAACAGCCTTCGTGAATTAGGAACTGGTAATGCCTTGGTTTTGAATCGGAGGATGTGATAACGTCTGACGTTGATAACGTCTTAACTAATATTAATTTTGATATATTCTAACTTGCCGACAATTTTCAGGGATCAGCGTGACCACAGTCTAACTCGAGGGAAGTTTAATATCATAAAAAATCAGTCGGAAGAAATTAGGCACATGGTATTGACTTACAGAATGAGTTCTTGTGCTTGCCTTGGAGTGATCAATTGAATTATTGGCGAAAAGTTTATTAACACCCAAGTACAATAGGTATTTGGAATGATAAATCATAATGACGACAAATTAAAGCAGCACCAGCTCATAGGTCGTTGGAGTATAGAATGAGAAATTACATTTTTGAATAATTTCAAGACGAGTTTGGGCGCTTTAGGATAGCATATCACCTTTGCAAAGATGGCCCATGTGACGAAACAGTGGTTTCAAATGGAAAGAATCTTTGATGTATCGGATTATAAATTTTTGTGGCGTAATTATTCTAGGTACACTTCAATGAATTGCCTTCTTTGGAGAATATAAGTTATACATTGCTTTGCGTAAATGGATACCTTCGTACATTGTGTCATTCATCCAAGACTAGGCAATCAATGACTTTTTACTGCCTCTTAAGTACGAATGTTATATTCTCATCTCAGGCCCCAAATGTTTTGGCTCAAGATTCTGTAATTCCAAACTAAGTCAACTTACTTTCAATTACTTTTCAGTAATACAATATGGTAATGTTAAAATAGAATAACAAACACCTTGTAAAGGAATTAATCCTTAGGCTTCCATTGTTCACAAATTACACGTAATATTAGAGAAGTTTACTGTAGCGGTTAATTGATGTAATAGAGATATTTAAAATGGTAATCAAACTTAGCTAGTTACATTTTCTTTCCTAGAGGTCATTCAAGGATTTGAGGCATGACTTTCGACCATCAAACCTCATTTGACAATGTTTGCTAATACTAAAAGTGCAAATGTAAACCATATAATAATTAACTAAATTTGAGGAAAATTGAAGGAGCTTTTATGTTTCATCACAACCATGTTACTGGTATCAACCTTGTATCTATACTAATTACAAATGAAGAGAGTAATTTCTGAATATTCTCAAATCACTTCCAAGACTTTCATATTGTGATTTGAAAGAGATTCAAAAGTTTGCTTCAAGCATATAACACAGTACATTTGTGAAAGGAAAAATAAATTATATATCACTCAATTAAGTACTTTGATGTGAATATTTCATTTCGGAGCAATATGAATGACTGCTTCTAAGTAATGGTAAATGGCTTCTATATACTAATGTAGCTAAATGCACCACTATTACCACCATTTTTTAATAAAAAAAATAACTGGTGCTTGGTAGCTGTGGTATAAGAAAAGAGTGACATTGGTCCAGATTTGATGCTTTGTAGAAACAGAAACACTTCGAAAAGTGAATATGCACTGCACAGGTAACCATTTCTGAATGTTCAATTAAGATTTTTTGCGGACTGATTTTCATCTAAAAACATTCTATGAAGGGCATTACCATTCATAGGGAGAATATGAATCCCATGGCGAAATAACATCTGTTAATGATCAAATAAGAGCACATTCCCACTAATTAATTTAATACCAGATAAAAAATTATAAATAGATATTTATAGTATATATAATTCTTTATCAAGTGGAAAAGTACTATTATTCGGTCACATTCCAAAACCACAATATCGCACCTGAAACTAAGCTAATGAACATACAAGTTTCTGGTCATTACGTGATGCCGATAATCAGAGCTCATTTTATGCTAGGATGTCGCCTTTTAAGGTTTTGTTTTGGAAAATTAAGGAGTGTGTATAATGTCTTAAGGTTTTTTCAACACATTGGTGATTTTGAATTATGATTACCAACAATTCTACAAATATATAATCCCGTCCTGAAACAGCACTGCATGATTTACTACTTTCACTTGTATCTGGTACCATTCTTCATCTGATATCATGTCGACTCTAAATTTAAATCAGCGAGAAAAGCAAAAATGTGCTGAACTGCATTCATATAAGTAAAAATTTAAATGAAAGTTAATTTCAAAATAGCAAAACAATTAAATTTTAAGAGCCACCACCCTCATCTTCTACCTTAGCATGAAATGAAACAGGATGAGGGCGATGTAAATTGTTATCTCAATTGCTCATGCTTGCACATAAAATGAATGAAAAATGTATTGATAACACAAAATATATGCAAGAATAATGTGAGGCGAAAAACTCAAATGGCAGAAATTTTCATATCTAGCCATTTAATAAACCAGAATATTCTCATTCGATGGTATTTTTACAAACATCAGTATAAATATCTCAAATGCACCAATTGTGAAAGGGAGATTAATTCTGTAGATTTACAAAACTATTTGAGTGAAATGGCTTCAATATAAAACAATAAAATTTATATTTTTCAATAGGTAGGGAGTTCAGTTAAAAAAAAAACATCTCCATCACAACAGTGTAAAGTGGAAACAAAAAATTGATCAATTTATACAACCACAACCTATGACTGAAATCACATTAACAGCTACATAAAAACATTTAGATCATAAAAACAATGGGGCCAACTCAATTCCAGTTTCAACACTGCATAAATAAATAAGTTGGATCATGCCTTATACAAATTATGCATGTCATTAAAGGAGTAGAAAAGTAGACAAAATACAAAAGCAACATGGTCCTCTGATTCAAACCAAATTCATTAACTCAAGGATGTGGATCCTTTATCGTCAGAAACAAGTCCCATTTCATAGAACACAAGTTATTTCTCAACTCCTTTTAAATAATTTCCTTATTTGCGATGAGCTTAACATGTACAACTTTACAATATTCTCAACACTTTAAAACATTTTTACAATACTGCTGCCAGAAAATTACATTACCCTGAAGGTGATTGCTGCAGTTTCTCTCATATTTCTTCGTTGCCTTGTATTGCTTCATAATACAATAGTTTATCAGAATAATTCATATGTTAACTGAACAACTGATTCTCTGGTGTATCAATAAGGACAGTATCACTATATACAATGACCATGAAAATATTTTTTTCTGTATAAAACTACATTAATTTTGAATCACGCTTCAGGAGGGGCTCTAACAATATTTAATTCTAATTTTTGAGGCAACTGGGGTTTTTCTTAGACGACCACACAACTATCTCTAAAAACAATTCACAACTGCATGATGCGAAAACACAAATTAATAACCTATTAATTACAACAAACATATCACACAATTAAGGGCTTGGGGGGAATTCATGATACAGAACAAAATGTACATTTAACGTTCCTTACAAAGGAAGGCAATTATTGGGAATCAGGTAAATTACAGTTTGCTATCTTTGAACTTCAATTTCAAATTTCAGACCCTTAACCATTAAAGATCAAGGGATCCACAAAAGGGGAGACTATAATCATGTATACACATCCTCTCTTCTGTCCATAGACAGGATGAAATTCATCATAATTTGCCACCCACTTAAGTAACTACCTCAGTAAATTTCGAATCTGAAAGTGTCTGCAAACCATTATGATTATAAATTGTCCCCACATTTGGCATGTGTTTCTGAAGTACATAGCTACGAGAGCACTGCTTCAAGTATCACTGCACCTTTGGCTTGAACAGGAAGCAAGCAGAACGGCTACCATCATGAGCATGCCACTTCATGTTTTGCTGCCTTTTCTGTTGAAATCAAGATCATTAACAAATTAATCAGGTGGATAATTGCAGATGAGAAAAAATGAAACATTTAAAATTAATTTAATTATTCACTCAATATCAATGCACACATCCCATTTTCATTGGATGTACAAGAGATGAGCACATCACTCCAAAATTAAATAAGCTGAGTCCAGACTCGTCATTTAGACATCTAAATTGCCTGATTTAGGGTGAACGCCATCATGAGGGATGTCCAAAATCGTTAGGCAGCAAGAGGGCAAAAATTTAGGCACCTATTTTATCCCCAGATTTAGGACACAAGAAGTGTATTCTAAATATACCATATTGCAACCCTATAATTCTACATGCTAAAAGCAGGACAACTAGCTGAAGAATAATATGCAAAAATATAAATGAACTACAGAGGACACAAAGCATATCTAAAAATTATTACTGACAAGGATTAATGACTGAAAAATAAACCCCAAGTAAAATGCCATATAATAAGATAAAAAGTATTAAATTTTTTAAATGTAATACTATCTGACCTAATAATAAAAGCAAAATATAAAAAAACCAATAATCAATTATTAAACATAGCCCGATAAGATCAAACTAATACAAAAATAGTACCAAAAATCACCCATATTGCTGAATTAAAAGACAGAAATGAAAACTTTAATAAAAGACTACCGAATGAATTGCAAAGTGAACTCAGAATTACACAAAAACCATTCTGCAGTTTTTCAACAACAAAATTTGTTTGCACAATCTACGTCAAATTCGGACACCATCTGTTTATTCATTATTCTTAGCTACCTAGATGGCAGAACTATTACGTAGGGTGTCAAAACTCAAGCTGCCTTTTGTTTAGGCGCCTAACATTTAGGCACCTAAATCCATGTTCCCTAATGCCTAATGAGTCTGGATGCAGCTATAATAGAAATTCACACAAAAGGTAAAATTATTCTCCATGAAAACTATTCGTCTGGTTTTCCGGTCAAATGTAACATAATCCAAACACCTCAAACATCATTACATTAAGTATTGAGTGTTATAGTGCATATTCCCCCCCTCAGGGCTGTTTTACTGCACTGGTTGTTAAATTGATATGTATGTGGATAGAAAACAGCGTATTATACATAAATGTCATGAATATGCAAAGAATTGCAGCCTCAAAATGTAAGTAACTCTAAAAGAAAAGTAATTTTAAGTTTAAGTATGCCACAACATAATAACAATTAACTCCACAACTTACCTTCCCTCTCTCGCCTTCGCAGCTTTTTTCTTCTCCGATCAATGCAGGCCAGCTCTGCTTTGACAGACATGTATGTTTTCCTAAGTTCCTGCAACTTCTGCTGCAGAAGGGCTATCCTCTGAGTGCCATCCAATTCTGGATCTACACAATAGCAACATACATCCAATTTTAATAACACCGCACAAAATTTGAACATATTTCAATGAAATATACATTAACATCTGTGATATTTTGAGCAATACAAATGCAACACCTAATCTAGTCATGAATTGGACTCCTTGGATTATGTTTACACAGTGTTTGGCGTACATACGAAAAATTTCTTCTACATACGAAAAAAGCTCTTCTGTTAACTACAAAAGTCAGTGGGTCTCTGATGAAATTCGTTGGCTTTCAAAGAAAATGAAAGATGCCGCAGTGTATTACAAAAGTAAATCAAATCCAGCAGATCGCCAAGAATACTCAGTACTCAAGAAAAGTTATCGCCAAACCTTACAGCATGCCAAAAAATCTTTCAACAACCTTAGACTTACCAATGCAGACAATAAATCTAGAGAGATTTGGAAAATTATTAACGAATCCAAGGGTCGACATCATGTACAAGATCTTCAACTGCAGGACTCCGCTGGTAATGCTATATCAGATTACTCTAAAATGGCCTCCATCCTGAATGATTTCTATCTATCCCATCAAAATCCCACAGTTTCAGTCAATTCGGCTAATTATTCTCAAATTCCTAACTCATGCCATTCATTATATATATTCCCATGTTCAGCCATGGAACTGACCAACGTAATCAATAAATTACCTAACAAATTTAGTCCTGGATTAGATGACATCCCAGGGATAGTCATAAAAAGGTCGTTTAATGCTATTAAGGATCAGCTGCTGTTCTTAATTAATGAATCCCTAAAAACTGGAATCTTCCCGAGCCCTCTTAAATCAGCAAAAATTGTGCCAATATACAAAGGGAAAGATTGCAAAATGGCAATGAATTCTTATAGACCAATATCCCTGTTAAACCAGCTGGGGAAAATATTTGAAATAGTTTTTTATCAACGTCTTGTATCATATCTTGAGACATATAAGCTATTATCCACATCTCAACATGGATTTAGGAAAACAAGGTCCACTACAACAGCCACATATCACATGGTGAATCAAATACTTTCAGGATTGGATAATAGAACTGAAACTTTAGGATTATTTTTCGATTTCAGTAAAGCTTTTGACTTCGTCAATCATCAGTTACTCCTATATAAACTGAAATGCTATGGTATAAGAGGCACACCCTACAAATGGATTGAATCTTATCTAAGTGAACGGCATCAGTATGTTGAGCTCTCAAGAAATGGCTCCAAATTTGTTTCCCCTGGTAGAGAAGTAACACTGGGTGTTCCCCAGGGTTCTGTACTTGGTCCTATTTTATTTTTAATCTATATCAATGATCTCCCAGACAATCTTAAGCTCATTAAGGGGATAGACCCAATACTGTATGCTGATGATACAAATATCATTGTATCAGCCTCCTCAGTAGACAGCTTGACAGAAAGAGCAGCCGAAGTAGCTCAGATTTTCAATGAATGGTGTCTTCATAACTTTCTAAAACCCAATATAAATAAGTCCAGCCTGATTTATTTTACTAATAAAAAGAAAGTTTCATCTGCAATCTCAGTAGATGTAGAAGGTGTGAGCATTCCCCAAAATTCCAGTACCCAATTCCTGGGAGTAGTCCTGCAGAAAAACATGTCTTGGGAGGAACATATTTTCAAATTACGCAGCAAGTTAAGCTCCCTATGCTTCCTTATTAGAAATATTAGGTATTCTGTAAATTTAGAGGTCCTTCTATCCATTTACTATGGTGAATTTTATTCTCGTGTTACTTTCAGTATCCTCTTCTGGGGTTCCTCTCCCCATGTGGGCATAATCTTCAAAATCCAAAAGAGGATTATACGCATTATGAGCAATGCTCCTTGCGATGCACCATGTAAACCTCTCTTCAAAAGACTTGGTTTATTACCAGTACCTTGCATATATATATTTAATGTCATCTTACATGCAAAGGGTAATATTTCCCATTACAAGTGCAACCACAATTACCATAGTCACTACACAAGGACCTGCAATGACCTGCACCAACCATTTGTCAGGACACACAATACTGCCCATGGGCCCAAAGCAATGGGCTTAAGGTTATTCAATAAACTTCCCTATGAAATCAAATATGAAACAAAAGTACCTGTTTTCAAGAAAAAGCTGTTTAACCTTTTAAAAAATAATACGTTCTATTCTGTAAATGAATACCTTGAATTGTCGCAATGCATCAATTCCGGCTTAAACAATTGATATGTAATTATACTAGTGTATTGGTATGTATATATATAGATATATATTTATATATTGTATCTCTTCTATTGTGAAATTGTGAAAATTATATTTGACGGGTCCTATATTTGTGTATGTATGAATATGCAACAAATCTCCGGACAAATAAATGTATTATTATTATTATTATTTACACTATTCAGTGGTATTCGTTCCGACAAAGCAATAAGAGATATTCTTGAACGGAGAAATTACTGAAAAACAGGCAAGACTCCCAGAACTAGACTTACCCAGCTCAACATAGAAATTGTACTTGGAAGGCCGTGGTGACCTAGAGGAAACTACGTTCTCCGTACTGGTCAGAGGAGTACATCCCCCGCTAGTGGAATTTTCTGATGTGTCATCACTGTCACTTCCACCTGCAAACAAACAAGAAAAACAAAATTTTTTTCAAATGTTTGCCTCACTTGCTAGTACCCTGTTCAACAGCAAAACTTGTGAGGTCATAGTATGTGTGGCCAACCTGTTTGTTACTGTCTCAGAGACAGGAGTTCCTGAGAAGTTTCATCAATCAAAAATCATTGAAACCGAAAATCATGAAAAAAATCAGCATTCAAGACTAGCAAAAATATTGAATAGTAAATTAAATACTCTTGTCTTAATATCTATTAAAATTAATCTTAGTTCAAAGATAAATGACAAATGTAGTACTATGATTTGTTTGTGATGCCACTTGGAAACATGCTATCATCAGTTAAGGATAATGGATATTTCAATGGGCGATTTTGGCAAAAAACATTGCCACACATTGCGGCAGATATAGTACGTAAATACGTTTGTACCATGGGTGATTTATATGAAATTTATGATTACTTCTCTTGTTCATATACATGTATGCAGCATAGTATTAATTCTCTACAATATTTACACGCATCTTATTTCAATACTGGGTAAGGACCATCATTTTGCCCATTTAGTGTATATAATTCACAAAACTGAGAACACTAAATTAGATAATTAAATACATCGTATACATGGTGCTTTGTTTAGTTCACAAAAATGTCCAAAGTATTGAAGGGCAGACTTCCAAATCAAATTAAGTTCTGCAGACTATAGAAGACCGAGGTTAAGATTCAAAAGTCATCCTATTTCATCACTTAAAAACAATCCTTAAGTATGTTGCCTTCAGAACCACCCTTTCGAATTACTCCAATGTAAAATTCCCTATCGACAATGAATATCATACTATCAGTTTCAAAATTTTTATTGCATCCAACAGCACAGTTATCAATCTCAAGTAAGTCTTGATGGGCCAAGGTAGAGCTCAACTAAGACCCATGAATAGCAAGACAGAGTTCCAGGATAGGATGGCTAATGCCCACCCTGGGCCACCTGCTGTTTCTCATAAAAGATAGAGCTGGGGCACAAAAGAATTTGTTACCACGTTACCATTCATGTAAATAGTGAGATATGTGTAACTCCAGCAAAGGCAACAATACAGGGTACTTTAAGCCAGGCAGAAGCTATTTTAAGCCACAAATAATCAAACTCTCCATAATGGCTGGCAATGTGGCTAATAATGAGCACAAGCCTCTAATTGCTCACCCTTTTAAATTAATAATGAAATAAAGGAATAATAATGATAACTTCTAATGCTTATGCTATTAGGAAGTGGTCACATATATGGTCAGGCCTCCCAGCATCTGAATACCACACAACCATCAAACATTTCTAAATTATGAGACTCACAAATGTTGGCCAACATTTCAAATTTCATCGCATCAGTGGAATAATAACACAACTAATTCAACAAACTTACCAAGGTTTCGCCCTCGGCCTGAACTATGCCTCAATCTCTTGGCCCCTTGAGACATTGGATCTTCAGATCTCCTGTGCGTCCTCCTCTTCTTCTTTGATGGCGAATCTTGCATGCCTGCAGATCCAGCTGCATGGCTAGGAGTGTCCTTCTCAAGATCTTGTACCCCAGACCTCTTTTGTGGACCAGAAACCTTCAGCCCTTGCAGGAGCATGAGCTGGTTGTTGTCTTCGGAGATGGACACATCAATGTTCAGAAGGGAATCTGAGACAGAAAGATCTGCGTTTTGAAAAATGATGGAACCAAAAAGAAAGGAAAACCTTGATGTGAGAGTGGAAACATAATTGTACACAAAAGTGCTAAAAAAAAAGTCTACCTTGACATTATAGCTCTACGTCATAAAAGAAATGCATCGTAATAGAGGATCATATTGAAAACTCAAAAAGTAAGTTTCAACAACTGATGGGAAAGGATAAGGTTTTAATTAGGGGTTGGTGGTTAGTGTAAGAATCCTCAATGGATATATGAGACCGGAAATAACTAACTTTAATCTGCGATTATTTCCTGCATTAAAACGTCTTTTATGGGGAAATCATATTAATCAATTCCTTCTAATTTAACTGGTAATTGCTACAGATATCCAAATTCATCCATTAAAAAATGAAAAAAAATATAAATACTTATGCCTCTTAATATTCCTAGGATTAACTTCCATATGGGTTTACTAAGGAATGTTTCCTAGGGCAATAAAAATATAGCTATTGGTAACTAGGATTATAATCCTAGATATTCTCAGTTCAAGGATGGGAACATAAATATCATTCAATCACATTTTCTTCCAATATGGAGCAGACACAATAAAAAATTGTTTTATATTTTCAAGAACAATGTATAACATTGACAGTTGAAATTCATTCACAGTTGAAATTCACAATGTTTCTAGGTATTGGCTCAGTCAAAAATAAAGCATCACAATGGCAATTATATGAGCTCACAATATTTTGATGACACTGATTAAACTCTCTTTATAAGTTGCAGTAATACTAGCCCAAAAACAATGACACAAAAATTACTTACCTTCACTAAAATGATCCACCTTATTTCCTTCAACTGGACTGTCAAGATCTATTTCTGAGGATTCCCTATGAGATTTTGAGCTGTCATTGTCCAATCCTGGAGATGAACCACCCCTCTCCCTAAAAATGAATAGAAGTGATCAAAATGAGAAAAACAAACTAAACTATGATGCATGCATAAACATTTGAATCATATGACACCATTTTACATTTTCATAAATGAAAAAAT
This sequence comes from Hetaerina americana, assembly GCF_022747635.1. Taxonomy (NCBI): domain Eukaryota; kingdom Metazoa; phylum Arthropoda; class Insecta; order Odonata; family Calopterygidae; genus Hetaerina; species Hetaerina americana. Next base: position 33,960,611 of record NW_027287538.1, read on the forward strand.
CTCGTTCATATACCTCAATTTAAAGAGATAAAAACAATTTTCAAACCATTCAAACAATCCTGACCCAACTGAGAATAAAAGCATGAGAAGAACTTTGATTTCATTAACGAAGCTGATTTCCAGAGTGAGAAAATTCACCCTTGATTAATCTCAAATTAAATGCTATATATGACATGAGTGAATAAAAATATAACTTGGATGGCTGAAAATCAAAGGTTGTAGTGCTAGGTCAGTTAGCTTCCACTATATTTATAAATGAGAATGGCACCTAAAACCAAAAACATTGGTTCTGTAACTTACACTTATATAAAGGAGACTTTCACATCATATTTCAGTAATGACATTTTTATTCAGCAGTGCTTTCTCAGGTCTCCAAGCTAATGCCTACCATCTACTTCAGCAGAGTTTGGCATCCACATCTGAGATAGCTCCATAAACGTTTTTTCTACATCTCTTTCCTTTTGACTTAAAAAGATTTGATAATTTATAAATTTAAAAACAATTTATAAATTGTAGCCATTTACTCGGGTGATGTATTTGATTTTGTCTAGTCCTCAATTCAAATCACTATCAGATCCTCCTTTTCTCTTTCCTTTCCCTATTATCCTCACTTAAAGACCTTTTGTCCCTCACAAACTACCCTTTTACTACAGTACATCTCTGCCTCAAGGACTACCAAGTCAAGGATTAAGTGCAACTAGGATACAATACAAGTTACACCAGCATCTAAGTGGTCCTGCAGGTGCCCAATGGATTCTCCAGTCAGTGATCAAGCCTCATTAGCCCACATTTCCCGGTTTAATCTTCCCCCTTCATTATCCCACTTTAACTCTCTCTGTTTAACTATCACTGGCCGATGGAAACCCCCATAAGAAATTATATTCCTATTTGGCAAAAATCAAAGGCCCTTTTAACATAAAAATGAAAAGTAAGTAATTAAATTAAAAGTTAATTAAAAGTAAGTAAATACTACCTTGATCAAAAATTTCCCGGAATAACCACCGTGTGGCGCTCCCATCGTTCCGATTTGAGTTCTGTTTTTTTTGTTAAATTGGTACATCTGTTGTTGATATTCCCTTTAAATCTTAGTGTCATAACTTGACATTTGCAAAAGTTACGTAGCCAAGAGTACATCTATCTCTGTGTGTGTTGGCGATTTTTTACAATTGCAGAAATGGATTTAAATTTGCAACAACGAACTTGTATTAAATTTTGCGTAAAAAACGGATTTAGTGGCGCACGGACGTTGGAAATGTTGGAAAAGTGTTTCGGCAACGATTCTCTAAAAAAAACGGTCGTTTACCAGTGGCACGAGCGGTTCAGAAGTGGTCGTGAGTCAATCGAAGATGATGAACGCAGTGGCAGACCATCGACATCGAAAGTCGGTGAAAAAATTGATAAAGTAAAAGAAATGTTGGTCAATAACCGCAAATTAACCATCAGAGAAATAGCGGAGGACTTGAACATTGCCTATGGATCCGCCCAAGACATTGTGGTTAATGATTTGGGTTTCCGTCGTGTAGCAGCAAAGTTGGTGCCAAAAGACCTCAATTTCATGCAAAAGAGAGACCGTGTTGACGTCGCAAAAGACATGATTTGCGAGGCTGAATCCGATCCCACATTCATCAAAAGGATCATTACTGGAGACGAGACGTGGGTTTATGAGTACGACACGCAATCCAGACATCAGGCAAGTGAATGGCGTTCACCAAATGAGCCGAGACCAAAAAAACCACGTCGTTTTCAGTCAAAAAAGAAGGCAATGCTGACGGTTTTCATGGATTACAACGGTGTAGTGCATCATGAATTTTTGCCAGAAGGCCAGACAGTAAACAAAGAGTATTATTTGGGCGTTATGAGACGTTTGCGTGAAGCAATTCGCCGAAAGAGACCAGAAATGTGGGCAGAAAACTCGTGGATTTTGCACCATGATAACGCACCGTCGCACAGTGCTATCATTATTCGTAATTTTTTGACGAAAAATGCAACAAATACCATCCAACAGCCACCGAATTCACCTGATTTGGCTCCCTGTGACTTCTTTCTGTTCAATCGAGTTAAAAAACCATTACGGGGAACGCGTTTTAGCAGCCGAGAGGAAGTAATGGAAAAATCGCAGGAAGCACTGATGGACATACCGAAAACCGAATATAAAAAATGTTTCGAGGATTGGATCAAGCGCTGGCATAAGTGTGTTGCAGTCGATGGGGATTACTTTGAAGGGGACAATATAGATTTATTCCAAAGAAACTGCGGGAGATGCCGCAACAGTAACTTTTAACGGAGTCATCCGCTAATGTGCATTTCAATGCAACAATTTCAGAGCGTAAAAATCATTCGCCTTGACTGGGACTCGAACCCAGATCCCTCAATATCCGGTCGAGTGCTTTAGCCACTTAAGCTACCGAGGCGTCCCCGGTAGCCACGAAGCTACCGGGGACGCCTCGGTAGCTTAAGTGGCTAAAGCACTCGACCGGATATTGAGGGATCTGGGTTCGAGTCCCAGTCAAGGCGAATGATTTTTACGCTCTGAAATTGTTGCATTGAAATATAGATTTAGATGAATAAACTTGTATTTTTAATTTTCTGAATAAATTCCGGGAAATTTTTGATCAAGGTAGTATTGGATAAAACTCGCTCCATCATCTCTAAGTGGTTTCGACATTTTACACAATTTCCAGATAAAGAAGCATAAATTTGAGGTTTTTACTCAATTGATTTATGTCACGGCCAGACCATTACAATATTATGTAATTTTAAGGTTAAAGCAAATCAGGGTACCTAAATTCAAAGTTTTTCTATATTATTACTGCTATCCCTTACGACTTTATGACACATTCCTCAGCTGCTTTGGTCTATGCCAAAACTTGTCCAAATTGCCTGAAGCACTTGGAAAGAAGTAAATTAAATAGAAAACCACACAAGTGATAATGCCTCAATACTTCTGAAATACAAAATGGAAAACAAGTCAATATTTTCCAAATACTTTCATAAGCTTGAGTAAAAATCTTATACTCACTCTCTGGGTGAACCCGAAATGGTGGAGAGCGAACTTTCAGGGGTGGTTGGAGGAGTGTTATCCATCACAGGTGCAGCATCATTCCCACCCGCATCCTTCCCTTTAGGTGCAGTGGTGCTGGTGCTTTCACTTCCTGGTGCACTTGGTTCATCATCAGCAGCAGCAGCAGCAGCACATGGTGCAGCCGACGGCCGGCACGGGGGGGGATTGGTGGTGATATTGCTCTCACAGGCAAATGGCTCTAGGGAGCCTTTCAACAACTGGGCACTAGATGATAGGCCACCACAAATGTTCCCATCATTCCTCACACTCTCTGAACGAAGGAGGCTGCTCGAGCTGCTATTCTCATTCCCAGGAACACTGGCAAATGGCATTTCTGGTACCTTGAAGGTAATAAATTTTCATTTTCAGTCACATTCATGTGAAATTTAATACTGAACTACTATCAATTATAAATTCCATGCATTTTATTATAATCAATGCATCATTCAATAACTACAGAGAAAGCCTTCCAAATGAAATGCATAAAAAAAGGAATGACAGATGCCGCGAATAAGAAATATGAAGAATTTTGCTGATGGAAGACCTGAGGGAAGATCTGCATCAAACCAGTCTTACAACTGATAAATCAATGATGATGATTGCAAACTTTACTCCTATATAAATGCATCCCATTCCCTTTCAACTAGTTGGATATTTTTCCCCTCCCGAACTGCATTCACTTCCCTCTTTCCCTTTAAGTTTCCCCTAGGAGGAGTTCGAGGATTTGAACTTTTAAGTCCCCCACATGATATTATCATTATAATGCCTTTTTTAATTAAGCAACAAAATAAATTTACCATAAACAAAGCCCCACTAATGTTATAGGGCAATTAAGATATTTATATTTAAGGTTACAGGATGGATGGTGCTCTAGAATGTAAGTCGAGTTTGGTTTGCACTGACTTGCATAGATCATGGTGCCAGGGAGCTCATTACTTGGGCAATTAAAAGAAGAGGTTTATGAATATATCACAAACAAAATGCTGAGACTGGAGTTCAAGCAGGGGCCTTACAATTACTAGAAAGATGGCCTATAGCTACAAGAAGTAGTCATCAGTTGTTTAACACTTGATGAAGTGTTGAAACATCTCACCTTTGAATTTTTTCCATATTAATGTGGACACCAAAACCTAGCCCTTAACTTAAAATATACTAATTGGTTTACCAACCACAGTTTTCTTGTCAGGAAGCAACCTCCATGGTTGATGAGGGTGATGCATGTTCCAACATATGTTACATTTAAGTTTATATTGAATATATTTTCCAAATTTGAATTGACCTTCCAAAAATATATTGATTTAGATATATTAACAGTTTATTTTTAAGAGGTATTGGTATAATAGAAATAATTATAGCACTATGAAATAAAAACCATTCCACAATAAAATGGCTACTGCACTTTGCATTATAGAAAGCCGAAATTTTTTTTTGCAAAGTTTGCTCATTTGATTTTTTGAGTTTACGGTTTGCGATGAATATTCTTTTCTTCACCAAGATATGAAACTAGCATTATGGCCTTGATTAAGAGTAATCGTAAAAAAATATTGTGAGGAAAACTGCAAAATGATCACTGAAAAAATTTATTTTTGCAATTTTATCTCCAAGTAATATTTACAAAAAAAGGCAAATTTTCCAATGTTGAAGATACTAACACGAAAGCCAGCACAAATCCTATACTTTTATAAGCATTATTAGAACATGAAATCCTAAATAGAAATATATTGAGCAATACCTGCAATTGTTTTTCAGAGATAAATAATTAAAATAAATGAACCAATGTTAAAGGTACTTGAATTTGTCCAGACTTAAATGTATGCCAACTTCTATGAGATTATAATTTATATGCATCATAATTCTACCCATGGCTACTTTCAGTAGACAAATTAAATAATTCACCAACCTTTGACTGTTTCTCAGGAATATCCTGACAACATTCTCGAGAATCATTAGCAGCAGGAACAGGACTACCAGGTATTGTCTCCTCACACAGAAGGGATCTGCTCAGCCACCAAGAAAACAGAAAAAAACATTAATCCTTCAATCAATCACTGACATTCATTAACAAAATGCTAGGTTCAAGGAACTAGAAATTAATTTGTCCAAAGCAATTACATTCATGATCACCTGGAATATGATAATAAACATGTACTAAAACCAGAATTCTGAATTTAGCTAACACAAGAGGAATATCTGATGAAAAAAATAAAACACTCCAATAGATTTGTACCCAAAGGAAAAATATATGAATCATAATTATAATACTTTCCAGATTATCCCTCTAAAGATGCGCTAATTTCCCCAGAACATTTGGAATACAATTGCCACATCTGACAGCATGAAGGACGCACCCTCATTTCATGAAAAACGTTTTGACAGTCCGCACAATAACGGAGCACTCCACCAAATGGAGCACACACTGTTTTGCTTTGATTATTTGTGATAAAATACAATTAAGTTCATTCAGCTTAAGCTTGTATCTCTTTCGACATCAGAAGTGAGCAACATCATATTCATACAATATAATAGCAATGAGCTTAATAATAACAATCCCAACTACAACATTCTAAAATTGAATAAAAATTCAATGCAACAATTTCAGTGTAAAAATCATTCGCCTTGACCGGGATTCGAACCCGGATCCCTCAATGTCCGGTTGAGTGCTTTAGCCAGTTAAGCTATCAAGGCGTCCTCTTAAACTATGAAATGTCTTTGGAATGAATAATAATTATTATGTCTAAATATCATCTGAGTTAAAATGGGTACTCCTGATCATCAGGGGTAAAAATAACATTTAGTACTGAATTTTAACTCATGCTGTTTGAACCTTCGCATAAACAACACATGTGCTTTTCGAAACATAATTTTGTAAACAAAAAACTTTTTTTATATGCCATCAACTACGGTATGTTCTTCAAGTAAATCATAGCCCATTACCACACATACCATTCATATCAACAAAGATAGTCTTAATAAAGCTCTGGTTTTTGCAAAGGGGTCATATAAGTACAACAGCCTATGCAAAACACATTATATTCCAACACTTAAAAAAAATTTGGACCTTTCCCCAAAGTTTTTCAGAAATGTAGTAATCCCACACTATTTTCCCAACCAAGTGGCGACCCTGTTGAAGTGAGTATTAGAAAACAACCTACTTAAATAATTAATGCAACCAACTAACATTAATAGTAATATACATTGATGATGAAAGCACCTACAACCACAGTGATTCATTAACATCCGAGTATATGTGGTCTTTATACTTCCACAAATAAAAAATATATTTCTCTACCTGTAATAGTTTTTTTGTAATCAATATATATAACCTGGGGCTGGCTCAATTTATTTGAGACTAAGGAAACTTGGGAAGGTGATGCAGCAGGGACCAATTCGGATGTATTAAATTCAGTCCCGGGCCCCAGCTGTTTACATCATAAATATGCACGCTGCACTGACAAACATTTATTGCCTTCATTTCCTTGGTTTTCCTATTACTTTTCTTTTGCTTCATTGATAAAAAATGAAATACTGGAGCTGAATATCTCTCAATTGATAGAGAATAACACAGAGGATAAGGTTGCTGCCATTGAAAAGGATAGACTAAGATTCAGTGGCCACAACTTAGGATAGAAACAATGTTATTTAAAATTTAGGAAATGAAATAATGCTGACATCCACAGAGAACTTTACAATACACTTACAGTAGAACACTTTTATTATTGGATTTAAATTTCTTGGCTATTTACAACTTTTATTTCAGACGAGACAACTTTCCCATTAATGCTATGCATTCAAAATCATGGACGTATAATTTCATTTTCAATTTTTCCAACACATTAAACTCTTGATTATCTTTGAGCAGTTGATCCGTTCTATTCTCTTTTTCCAGCAACTCAAAAAGTTTAATAAAATTTCAATTGTAAAGATAATTAAATGCTTTGTAACTTTGATACACTTTAAAAAAAATTAAAGTTTGAAATGTATCGGATTTCGTAAAAGTTTTTAATTTTGATCAAAAAACGACAAGTTTTCAATGATACGAGGGTGGTCCCATTAGTACCCGGCTTGAACTAGAGATGGCGGTAGTTGTTTCAAAAATGTCACTGCATTATAAAGTATGCAATCTATAAAGCATATGTTTCCAGTTTGAAGACGCCACGTAGTATTTGTTTGGCAGCCATCAATAGTGAACGTTTTCAGTGAATTTGTGAAAACAGAGAAAATTGGTCATTGCTATGTGACAAAATACTTTTATTTGAAAGGCCTCAGCCCAACTAATATAAAAGCTGAACTGGATTCTACCCTGAGTGAGTCTGCTCCCTCGTTTACCACAGTAAAATATTGGGTAGCTGAGTTTAGACGAGGCCATATGAACTGTCAAGCCGAGCATCGCATTGGTCGACCAAATGAAGTGACGCCTCTATAGATGGTGAAGAAAATCTACAAAGAGATACTGAATGATCGTCGCCCGAAAGTGCATAAGCTAGCAGATATAATAGGCATTTCAAAAAATGAGGTTCATTGTATATTAACTGAAAATTTGGACATGGGAAAGCTGTGTGCAAGATGGGTGCTACGTTTAATCACACTCGAGCAAAACCACTGTCGTGAAGATGTTTCAATTGTGTCGTGTTTAGCAAAATTTCACACCAACAAAGCAGAATTTTTCGGCCGTTTCATAACCATGGATGAAACATGGGTGCATTACTTCACACCCGAGACAAAAGAACAATCAAACAAATGGATTCAAAAAGGAGAACCAGCTCCAAAGAAGGCAAAGACAGTTTCATCTGCAGGCAAGGTCATGGCTTTGTTTTTTTGGGATACGCTTGGGATAATTTTCTTTGGCTATCTTAAAAAAAGGAAAAGCTGTCAATGGCGAGTTATAAGCGAACTTTTTGCTAAGTTTGAGCGAAGAAATCAAGCAAGAGTGGCTACGTTTGGCTAAGAAGAAAGTGTTATCAAGACAATGCACCAGCTCACAAATCCGTTATTGTAATGGCCAAAATTCTTTAATTAAAGTTTGAATTGCTACCTCATGCACCCTATTTGCCAGATTTAGCCCCCTTGGATTATTTTCTGCTCGCAAACTTGAAAAAATGGCTCAGTGGTCATAGATTTTCAAACCGTGAAGAAGTGATTCATTCCATTTAATGATGATAAAGTCTGGACGTGAAAATGCGATACAATTTGAAGAATATTAATCTTGACAAAATCCATGAAAACCCACTTCATGAAGTTTAACACCTTGAAAATTATTTATTAAATGAATTTTTCATTAGGACTTGTGGTAGTCATTGTAGTTAGTAGGGAACCATAGCTCAGAATCTCATGTACTGATTTTATACCTTAATTTACTATTCTACAAATAATTTACCTTTGCCCAATTAAGAAAATTTTCAAGTAAAACTGATGAATTTTTTCCTGCAATTTCCACTTTTTCCCAGGTCCCCAGAAAAGATTTAAAAAGGGATTCTATTGTGTTTAAATAACTTGAAAAAACCAAAGTATTGAAATCATACGCCTTCATATCATACATAAGTTTGATACATCATAAATCATGTAAGTTCTCAGGCTCATTCAATTTAATAATTAAAATTGCTTTTCACAAGAAAATAAGCTGTATCTCAGAAATATCATCCAGATGAATTACTGCAGCAGACTAGGGCATTTGATCTTCCTTCAGCCAAATCAACTAGGCAGTCACAAGGTAAATACTACTGATATTTTATGAATTCCCCTCTGACTTTCATTCCTACCTCCAGTTCTTCTCATGTCTGTTTAATCATTTCCTCCAGATTTACGTTGAACAGCACCAGTGATGAGAGACAACCCTCCCTTACACCTCTTCCTAGCACTGCCCATCTGGACTATCCACTCCCCACTCGCACCTGAGCAGTCTGAGACATGTACAGGTTGCGGATTAGCTTCCTGTCCCTCCAATCTATTCCTACTTTCTGCAATATACTCATTCGTTTTTTCTAATTCACCCTACCAAATGATTTTTCGAAATCTACAAAACAGGCAAATACTTCCTGATTGTATTTTATATTCCTCTCGATTAATAATCTCATTACTACAATGGCAGCATGCGCACCTCTCCCCTTCCTAAACCCAAACTGATCATCCCCTAAGTAATCATTTTCCCTACTCACTTGTTGATGATCCTCAGAACAACTTGACTGCGTGGGATATCAAACTTATTGTCCTGTAGTCCTAACATGATGTAGCCTTTACCTTTTTCGGAATAGGAACTAACACTGATCTCACGAAGTCTTCCCGCCAGATTCCTTCCTCATAGATACTACGAATCAGCCCATATAGCCTCTTCCTCCCACATTTTCCTAAACATTTCAGTAGTTCCGCAGGAATGTTATCTACCCCCATGGCCTTATTTGGTTTCATCTCCCTTAGTGCCCTTTCTATCTCATTGTCGAGTATGTCTGGACCTAAGCTATCTTCATCTACGTCATATTCCCGAGTATGTCTGGACCTAAGCTATCTTCATCTATGTCATATTCCTTTTATATGTTGAAGCTTGCTGGCTTAAGTTCTTTATCATACAGCTCTTCTATATATTCCTTCCATCTCTCTTGGATCTTTTCTGTGTCAACTATTATCTTACCCGACTTATCCCTAACTATTAGCACAGATCTTCCCTTCTTACCTCCCGATAGTGATTTCACCTTGCTGTATAGTGCACCAATTTCACCCTTCTTCTGCAAACTTTCCATATCCTTGCACTGTGTCTTTCACCATGCTTCTTTACTTTATTTGTTGCCTGTCTCAATTTATATTTAACTATTTGTACTCCCTTTTGCCTCTGTGTTTACATCTCATCCGTGATCCATGATTTCCATTTCATTTTCCCATGAACGTTCCAATAGTTTCTTTTGCAGCTTGAGATACCCATTTCCTGATACATTCCCATTCTTTTTCGATAGTACCCAGCTCTTTACCATCATCCATGATTTTCTCTACAGCCTGCTGATACTCCTCCCTTGTCAATCCATTTCATGCTTCTACATTCCATTTCCTAACCCACCGCCCCTGCCTTATCTTTTTGAAATGGACACTTCATAACAACTATATTATGATCAGAGTCTGCATCTGCTCCCGGGAAGCTGTATGAATTGATCACACTGTTCCTGAATCTTTGCCTAACCATAGTGCAACCGAACTGATACTTTTTTGAGTCACCTGGCATTTTCTATGCATACTTTCGCCATTTGTGGTGCTTAAACCAAATGCTGGTGATGACTAACCTGTCTCCTACAGAACTCAATTGCTTTCTCCCCGCGGTCATTCCTCATACCTAAACCATTGTCCCCACCTCTTCACCATCTCTTCCTCCGCCAACTATCGCATTCCGATACCCTATCCCTATCAAATGTTTCCCTGCAGGAACACACGCGATTATGTCCCCAAACTGATCATATATCCTATCGACCTCTTCCTCCTTATGATTGCTTAGTGGCATGTATACCTGAACAATGACCAAGTTTGTCAGTTTTGCTTTTATCTCTACTTGTACTATTCTATCTGTTGCTTGTTTTATGTTGACTACGCTTCATTTAACATTACACCTATCTCTTTATTCAATATTACAGCAATCCCTCATTGGCTCTCGTCCCCGCCACTGTACTACCTTGATCAAAAAGTTCCCGGAATAACCACCGTGTGGCGCTCCCATCGTTCCGATTTGAGTTCTGTTTTTTTTGTTAAATTGGTACATCTGTTGTTGATATTCCCTTTAAATCTTAGTGTCATAACTTGACATTTGCAAAAGTTACGTAGCCAAGAGTACATCTATCTCTGTGTGTGTTGGCGATTTTTTACAATTGCAGAAATGGATTTAAATTTGCAACAACGAACTTGTATTAAATTTTGCGTAAAAAACGGATTTAGTGGCGCACGGACGTTGGAAATGTTGGAAAAGTGTTTCGGCAACGATTCTCTAAAAAAAACGGTCGTTTACCAGTGGCACGAGCGGTTCAGAAGTGGTCGTGAGTCAATCGAAGATGATGAACGCAGTGGCAGACCATCGACATCGAAAGTCGGTGAAAAAATTGATAAAGTAAAAGAAATGTTGGTCAATAACCGCAAATTAACCATCAGAGAAATAGCGGAGGACTTGAACATTGCCTATGGATCCGCCCAAGACATTGTGGTTAATGATTTGGGTTTCCGTCGTGTAGCAGCAAAGTTGGTGCCAAAAGACCTCAATTTCATGCAAAAGAGAGACCGTGTTGACGTCGCAAAAGACATGATTTGCGAGGCTGAATCCGATCCCACATTCATCAAAAGGATCATTACTGGAGACGAGACGTGGGTTTATGAGTACGACACGCAATCCAGACATCAGGCAAGTGAATGGCGTTCACCAAATGAGCCGAGACCAAAAAAACCACGTCGTTTTCAGTCAAAAAAGAAGGCAATGCTGACGGTTTTCATGGATTACAACGGTGTAGTGCATCATGAATTTTTGCCAGAAGGCCAGACAGTAAACAAAGAGTATTATTTGGGCGTTATGAGATGTTTGCGTGAAGCAATTCGCCGAAAGAGACCAGAAATGTGGGCAGAAAACTCGTGGATTTTGCACCATGATAACGCACCGTCGCACAGTGCTATCATTATTCGTAATTTTTTGACGAAAAATGCAACAAATACCATCCGACAGCCACCGAATTCACCTGATTTGGCTCCCTGTGACTTCTTTCTGTTCAATCGAGTTAAAAAACCATTGCGGGGAACGCGTTTTAGCAGCCGAGAGGAAGTAATGGAAAAATCGCAGGAAGCACTGATGGACATACCGAAAACCGAATATAAAAAATGTTTCGAGGATTGGATCAAGCGCTGGCATAAGTGTGTTGCAGTCGATGGGGATTACTTTGAAGGGGACAATATAGATTTAGATGAATAAACTTGTATTTTTAATTTTCTGAATAAATTCCGGGAAATTTTTGATCAAGGTAGTATATCATTCTATAACTATCACTTCAGCAATCCCTGATATCCTTCCATTTCGCCTCGAATAAACCTAAAATATCTATATTTCCCCTTTCAATCTCTCGCTTAATATTCTCTAACTTTCGTGTTCTCAACATTGTCCCAACATTCCACGTTCCTATTCTAACTAATTTGGTTTCTTCTTCTGCATCTTCGGTCCTGCTGCTGTAGATTTTCTTTTGCAAGGGTTTCGTGAGAAGACGACACTGGAAGCCTTGTCTCTCCCGCTCCCGGGCATGCCACACGGCTGATTGGGCGGAGTCCCATAGTTGCCAGGACTCATATTCTTTATAGTGTCCATCATTATATTCTTGGGAATAATAATTGAGGTGCATCGCATTCCCCAATAGTGTTTTTAACATGACACCATCACTCAATGACCATTCCACTAGGGTCAGATACCTCAATGAGGAGCAGACCCTGTGTGTACCACCTTTTGTCTGGCACCTAACCTTTGACCTATCTGGCATGGGTGACCCTACCAGGAGCAATTAACATTGCTCTAGCCAGCACAGCTCTAGGGGTCATCAGAATGTACAAGCCATTCCACCACTTCAAGGTAGTAGTCCATGGGAGGGTTACAAATAATAATAGTCGCAATTTCCCTTATCATCTCTAAGCAGCATTTTTAAATGTCAAAATGCTAATTTTATTCATAATAAGTTCTTTATACTAAAAATGATGGATTGCAAAAGATGAAAACATTACAAAGTTAGTGTTACTAAAAGGTTATGGATACCTTATTTTTTAATATAAACTACCAAAAGTAACATGGTACGTTATGAATGAACTGAAATAGGTGCACCTGAGTGACTTTTAGATTACAAACAAATATAAAATGAATAAAAACGTTGATATTAAGAATGGAATCCATAAATAATCAAGAAAATTAGCCATAGACCAAGATAGTGAGGGCACGTACCTTAGACTGCTTTCTGCTTCCTCCTCTGCCTTTATCTGCATCTCTGTTTGCACCTTACATTCACCCTCCTTGTCAGATTCTGACTCTTTCCAGTCCGCACTTTCCTCTTTCACAGCAACCTTCAACATGACATCCTCACTCTTGTCCTTTGGCACACCCTCCTCAACCTCCTTCTTGGGAGAAGAAATTATGGGACTAGGGTGTGGTTCATCACACTCAACTTCCTTGGCAGCCTCTTCTTCTGCCTTTGGTGACTCCTTGACACCAAACATCTTCAAGGAACATTGTTTTACACAATCCACTTTGGCACTGTCAACTATCACCACTGTCTCTTCCTTCGGTTTCCTCTCAGACTCATTGTAACTAGACTGCATTGATTCATCGTCATCACCACCTTCGTCCAGTTTGTCGATCACCAGTCGACTCTCCTCACTACTATCAGAGTCCGTGTCCGTGGATGAATCATCATCTCTCATCACTACACTCATGCTTTCATCTCGCAATGGTGTTGAGTGTCCCTGGCTCACAACCTGATCCCTCAGTTCTGGAGATTTTCTCACTTCCTCTACCACCTCCATCTTCTCCTGCTTCTCCTCCTGGGCACACTCCTCCTCTACAGCCACCGTGAACTGTACCATCTTGGCAGCTCCCTCCTCAATCTTCTCCATAGGTGGAGGGCATTCTTTGTCTTTTCCACCACGCCTGAAAAACTCTTTGGTAGGCTTTTTTCCAAATAGAGTTAGATTTTCCTCATCATCATCATCCTCATCCATTATTTCTGAGGAGATGACCCTCTGGATCGCTGCACTAATGGACTCATCCCCTTCTCCCTCCCCTTCTTCCTCCTCATCGTCTTTCAGAAGCAGATTGATCATATCAGTGCTGAAGGAATCTGAACACTTAAGAGCCTGTGGCTTCTTTACGATTGCCTCGGTTTCAACCCCATCCTCCTCCTCCTGAACCACCACCTTCACAACCTCTGATCTCTCAATTGCTGTGGACTTGTTATCTTTGTCACCCTTCTCCGCACTAGACTTGCTGGGAAGATCAAAGATGGGCATGGGGATGAGACACGGGGGCTCATCATCCGACTGCTTCCTTGAATCTTCAGCATCATCGCATGAGCTGCCCACTCCTCCGCTACTCACAAGGGAGGCTGGGAAGAGCTCCTCATGGCGTTGGGGGTAGGTGAAAAGGGGAGGCTCTGCATCTCCAGGCTTGTCTGAGATGATAAGACGATCCCCACTTTCATCACCTCCATCGTCATCCTCCCCCACATCCCCATCGGCTGAGGATGGGAGGTCCCCAAAGAGACAGAGTGGCTCCAGATCAATGGAGTGCATTGAAGGAGGTGAGATGGCTGATGGGGAGCTGAGGGAGGGGGATTTCCTAGGGGAAAACATGGGTATTGATGAAGACATCAGTCCAAAGGGACTTGATCGACTCTTGGCTGCACTACCTGTTGAAGAAGGCACAGGTTTCTTTGAAGACTCATCCTCCTCTGGCAGTGAGGTATGCTTTGTGGAGAGAGGAGAGTGAGCTTCATCTTCTTCTGTGCCAGTGGGAGTGGAAGAATGATGCATCTTGGTGGATGAATGCTCTGTCTGAGATGGAGATGAGGAGGAAGCCTTAGATGGAGTCACATGAGGTGATTCAGCATCAGGTTTTGTTTCAGGCCTGACAGGAGATAGTGACTTGGCAGCAGTTTCTTCATTGCTGGGTGACTCCTCACTCTTCTTGGCAGCAGCAGTGGCAGCCCTCCTGCTAGAGGTGGCCCGGAAGCTTGGTAGACTATCAGTCCATCCTAGGCTCTCTTTGCTGCCCTCGGACACTTTGGAAGGTGATGTCTTCACCTCTCGCCTCATCAATCGACTGTTACACCTACGCCCTAGCTTCATACCCCTCTCCTCGATTATCAGTGTGTCTCTTTTTGACCGAACCTCAAATTCAAAAGGCTCTGGCTCCTTGAACTCATAAATGTCTTCTGTCACTTCTTCAACAACAGGAGCACTTGCTTCAGAAACCAACGTCGGAGGCTCCTTTACATCAGATTCCTTGGAGTCCATTTCCTCCTGAGCTGTATTTTCCATGGTAACATCAATCGCTTCACCACTATCACTCTGCATGGGAGGGAGATCAATTGGAAGCTTGACAGCCTTCTCTATGCCCTTCAACTCTGACCTGATTTGGTTAAGGTCAAAGTCCCTACCTTTGGGGGTGTCCTCCTCCATTTCTAATTGAGAAGTCTCAGGGGGCAAGCTGACTTCCTGCTTCTCAGAGTCATCCCTTGCTGACCTTCTGGTTGTCCTCTTTACCCTCTTTTTCTCACTCGAGGGTGGTGGTTCTTCCACCGCTGCCACTTCTGATGTCCTCTCTGGCTCCTGACCCTCAAAGCTATGAGGGGTTCCTGAAGGCCCCTCAACACCTTCAGGGCCTTCTTCCAAGGCTGCCTCCTTCCTCTCCTCTTCTTCCTCCTCTGCCTTCTCCTTCTTTCTCTTGCCACGTTTACGAAGGTACCTGTCACCCCCCTTGGTCTCTTTGGTGCTGGGTTTCTCATCAACAACTGCCGCAATGACTGCCTCTTCAGCTTTGGATGGCATTATGGTGATGGAGGTTTTTCTTTCCCCACGACTCCTCGTCCTAAGTGGTTCAACCTCAGGTTCTGGTTCAGATTCATACTCCTCACTCTCAGATTCTGATGGCATGGACACATCTGAAAGGGAGAAACCATTTCACATTGGACTTAGCTGCATTAGAAAATATTCCATGTTTAACTAAAAAATGTACCACTTCTTACTAACATACATGCTCAGAAAAAAGACAATCATGAAGTTAAAATAGGTTATGTAGGCTGGGGCAACATAACTTGCTTTTTTCAAACACAAAATGCTTTCAAAAAAGGAAGTTATGTTGCTGCAGCAAATATTATGAAATTTTTGAATTAAAAAGAATAAAATCATTAGCAAAACCTAAGGCAAACAATTATTTTCGTCATAAAAATGAAGCATCAACAGTGTTTAGTGTGAATACTTAATTACAAACAATTTATCAGATTCCCAGATCCACTATGATTTGAGGACTATACCACATAAGGTTTCAGATTACATGCAAATAGTTAGACAGCTGTAAATAAAAAAAGGCTAGCTCTATATATATCAAAGACAAGCTAAGAATTAGGCTTCAGTTTTTCAAATGAATATAATATTTTTCCAAATAACACCCTCAAATGTGAAACCTGAAGTTGATAAAAATGGAAACATTGATTTAACAATCCGTGCATAAATCAGGACAATATTGATTGTTAATAGATTTAATTTCTGCAATAATCAAATTTGTCGACAGATAAACATACAGAGTAGCAAAATATCACTGAAGTTAGAATATAGTGAAACTGATGCAGACTGTACCAAGAAACCAGTGTACTTTGATTGATTCTGTAATTGAAATCATAAATACTATCAGTCATCATATTTACTACATGCAACTATTTTATGCAGAACTTATAAAAGAAAAAGTATACAATATTTAAGTCATAATTAAATAACCTATGACATAGTTTGAAATGAACTGCGAGGTTTTCTTGGCACAGGAAGAGAGCTGCATGCATGCACTCCTTCGATCTTTTTTCATCCAAGCCAATCAATCTCATATATGGTTAGACTTACCCGTGTGTCCTGACATCCTCCGTGACCGTCTTCTCATCTCCAAAGAGAAATTGCCACTTGAAACTGGAGAAAATTCGGTGGAAGTATTCAAGCCTGCATTGCCCCTGGTGGTAACACCTCGAAAACTGTTGCCACTGGAGGTGGGGGTTGTGGGATGGGGGGAAGCACCAGACATACTACCTGCACCTCTAACACTTGGAGATTGTGACGACGATCCACTGGGAGTGGCAGACCGTGTTTGAGCACCCATCGGTTGGTAATGCTGACTGCCTGGTGGACCACCACCATTACCAGAGCTATCCACAGATGTACGGCTACTTCCTCCTGACAGTGAAGGCCTGCCACGTTTACCCATCGGTTTCATTGACTGAAAAGGATGAAATTGCTTTAAAGCCTCTCTCACATTCTGAGCAGATTGAATAACTCCACCATGCCTCCCTACAATGGTAACCTGCAAAAGTAACTCCTATAGAAAAGTGAGACAAGGGAGTTTTGTTTACTATTGACAGCTCAGTATACTTTTATTACTCTTATTCACAAGACAAGGTCTCAACAATTTTCCCAGGAACGCCTGTAAATATATCCTGGATGAGCATTTCAAGTTTGAATAGTATCTGCCTAAATATAAGTCAATGTTTCCGAAAATAAACTATTGAAAAAGTCATTCAGCGGCTAAAATTTTAACCAAACATCTTCCTCATGGCTATGTAATGCATCATAATGGAAAGCAATTTTTATTGTCTTCATGACAATTGAAAGTTAACTTTAACTGGATTTTTGTCCAAATCAGTCCACTCAATTTACACTAGCTATTAAATAGCAAATACTGAATATTGTTAACTAAAACTCAATGATGGATTTTGATGCTCAAATGTTTGCATTTTTATATATCTCAGATAGCAATGATAGTGATGTCTGCTCCTCCAGTTTGAGTGACAGCATGAACTGAACGTTGCCTCAGGAATAGAAAAGCAATTAATGAAATGGCTATGGATAACTACCTGAAGGGTGTTTGAAAAGTGATAAAAAAACTGCTTTTGGAAGAGCAGAGGGCTAACAATAAAATTATTTGTGTCACATTAGGAGAATTCATTCCTGGTGTAGAACAATGACACTATTCAACTATACACTAAACCCTCACAGGAGTTATATTGATCCTAGATTGCAAATACATGCCTCGAAAATACTTAGCATAATGTCTGTTAAAATTAAACTTTTCCAAAAAACCTAACATTGGGAGGGGTGTCCACTTCTATTTGGGCATATACATCACAAGCAAGAGAACTGCCACAAGCTGGTTTCAATTAATGTAATTGTGAAGAATTTCTGCAAATTACATTTGTATTGACAATACTTTGAAGTACTTATAGTATTCAGAAAATCATTTTTCCTGATTTCTCAATGAGACTAATTTTTTCCAACTTTTAATGCACACCTATCAGCACTAGTATTAAGAGTTCACGGAATAGAATGTTTTCATAAATACTATAATATGATTATATTTAAGAATATATACCCCATAAGTCGTTACTCAAAATAGATTCTGATTCCCATGAAAAGTTAACAAAAGAAAAAATATTAACACAATATGTTATCATGTAAAACAAACCCATTGCTCTGGTTGAATCTCTGTCACATTCTGTTACACAAATAAAGCCTATATTTACAACCACTGTAACATACAGCGTTACTGCAATGGTCAACTATTGTTAAAAATGCTTAGACAAGTTAATCATAAGTGGCAAGTACAAGGATTTATTTATGCATAAATAATTCCACCATTGGGTTCTACACCTACCTGTGACTGTTGTTGTTGCCTCAATCTCTTGGCCCTAGTGGGGTTCCAACTAAGATTCTCCGCTATGCGGCTCCTCTTAATCCACTCATCATACCGAGTGTTCCATCCAGTGTAGTGGACCAAGTAGAGGGTCTGGTGGCCATCCATTTCAGTATCTACAACCTGTAAATGAAATGACAACAATTCAAGACCATCCAGGATCCACTGATATATGTCCCTTTGACATTACTTTAATGTAAATTTGATTTATAGTAAAATAAATAGCTTAGGCTTGTAATTTACTACTATTCTTTTTGGCATTGGTATGCCATCTTCAGATTCATACATGGATGTACGGAATGATGAGGTACTAATGTAGACACATTGCAAACTTTAAATCAAAGTAGAGCAGAAAAATACAGACCCAAGTTATTTATTTAAAATGAAATTCCAAAAAATTAGAGCTGCCACAGTATTTGAGATTTGATTGATACTTAATATCTATTTCAAATATCTATGAAACTGACTCTGTCTGAGAAATACAAGAGTTCTTTGAACATATGTACCTTTTGCTAAGGGGAGAGGGTTTCAACTCAATACTGCCATTTATCATGGGATTCAAGTGGTTTGAGACAAATGTTTTAAAAATTCAAATAGAAACTTTCAACACACTTGGCAGTGGAACTAACAGAAAATCAAAGTTGACATCACAGAGATATGGGCATGACTGAGTTTTCTACCACAAAATTTTTCCTTCCTCTCAATCACTAAGACATTTGAAATGAGGTTTAATTGATGCAAATTAGTTAATCAATTTAATTAGAGCAACTAACATTACATCCAAACCATAAAATAATACAAAAAATAGGGCATTAATAGCTAGGCTAATTCAGAGGATATACAGGTTAGTTACCTGTAATTAGAGTTATTTAGCTTACCTTGGCTTCATATGTCACCTTTGATTCATGAGTTGGTCCATAATATACTTTGAGCTTGTCACCAACACCAACATGAATGTGATTGGACAACTGTCCCATATGCCTGAAAACATTAATAAATATTTGATCCATTTAGTTTCAAACACGGCATTAAAATATTAACAAATATTTGATCCATTTAGTTTCAAACACAGCATTAAAAAAATAATGAAGTAAAAATAAAATCACAAAATATGTAAAATTCTAGGATTCAGGATATTTTATGAGGCTCGCTTCAAAAACAAAACTGACATCCTTCTCTGCAAAATACCTGGCAGATAACAAACACAAGGGTTAGTTAATTCTCAAAGCATTACACCTGGTGAGGAATGTATTGAGGTTAGACAAAATTGACCAACTAAAAACTTCAAATATTTTTGGTCCAAAAGTAAATTAAATAATGATATGTTGTATTCTTCCTACTCAACTTTATTGAAAATAAAACATGTTCTCCTTTTAAGATAAATCAATTAGTCTGTGTTTAACTTTACCAAATATTGAATTTGAAATTGACTGTGGACAGCTGATGAAAGGAATTCAGAAAAATAATTTGCACTAAATATCGATAACACTAGCCTTCAAATACATGAGGGCCATTGGCAATGGTAGCAAGCAGTTTCAGTATTTTTGGAGCTATTGTGGACAAATCATCAAACAGACTGGACTTGCAAAGATTATGAAAATTCTTGTTTCTTGCAACAGAGACCTTGGTAATTTACAAATTCATTTAATATGTTACATCCAGCTTAAAGAAAAATGTAAGGCTATCATGATTTCTTGGCTCATTCTACCTCCTATGCTAATGTACTCCTTAGTAGTAATGTTTATTAATGGTAATGGCAGTGG
Source organism: Hetaerina americana (assembly GCF_022747635.1). Lineage (NCBI taxonomy): Eukaryota > Metazoa > Arthropoda > Insecta > Odonata > Calopterygidae > Hetaerina > Hetaerina americana. The sequence goes on from NW_027287538.1 coordinate 33,980,865, forward strand.
ATTTCAAGATCAGACTCAGGGAATGACTTTCAGCACCGAAAATAAGATTTTCGGAATCAACTCATTCCAAATAGATATCTAGCAGATTGATAGCACAATCCTTTGCCCAAAAAACACCTAACATAAAAAGCACCTAAATGTAACAATTAGGAGAAAGCAACTCACTCCTCTGCCTTAGATCCTTTTTCTTCAAGGTCTTTCCTCTTCCGTCCCCTCTTCCTCTCCTCCTCAGTACTACCACCACTTCCACTGCTTGCACTGCTGCTGCTGCTTGACACGGGCCTCTTTGTGCTTGAACTGCCCACCACACCCAGGACAGAGCCAGGTTTCGAAGGCCCTTTCTTCATCTCAGACTCCCTGATAGGTGTGCGACTCTCCCTTGCTCTCCTTCCCTCTGGATTGCTCTCCTTTGACTTTGACCGAGTCAGCTGCAACATTAATGATATTAAATCAGGCTCAAAACCCAAAAATTTCCTTTGTAATAGTAACAAAGACTGAACAGTACTATTTTGTCAACACCAACAAAGGTAAGAGCATAATAAGGGTAAAACTGCTACAGATGGGATAACGCCCAAAGAAAATTGTTCATTCAAAAGCTCTCTCAGTAAAGATGGCTTTCAATGCCACATGCAGCAGATTGAAAGGGATGGAGTCAAAAATATGTTTCAAAATACATTAACTTTTGACTAGCAATCTACAAGCTCCATACTGGCCCACAAAAATTGAAATTTCCCCATTCCATGAATTAGGAGTTATATGAATTCTGTATTATTAATGAGGATATAATCAATGATATCAAAGACATCACGGGTCATTCTCTAAATTTTTAAACAATGAGTCAATCCATACAAACCTTTTCTTCATCATCGCCTCTCTTCTCCCTTCGCCTCTCCTCACGCCTACTCTCAGCATCCCCACACCCCTCCTTCTTCCCAACACTCTCCTCCTCACCCTCATCATCCCCATCCTCCTCTTCTCCCTCGTCATCATCCACCTTCAATTCTTCCTCCTCATTGTCCTCTGCATCATCGACAACCCCTCTGGACTTATCCTTCTCTGCCTGCTTCACGTCCTTTGGTGCAATTTCTAAGCTGGCCACCTCCTTCACCTGCGAGCGCAACCCTAACTCCCTCCCTCCCTTGCGTACCTCCGCAACAGGAGTTGAGGGCTCAACTGGCTCTGTCTTGACACTCTCTGTCTTCAAAGAAGATGACGGTGTGCTTGGCGTCCCAGCCTTGCTTCCAGTGCTCTCAGAGGGTTCAACCTTGACTGGAGGACTGGGTTCCTCAGCCACCACCTTCTTCTCGGCCTCCTCCTTTGCCTTTGCCTTGGAATCCTCCTTTGGAGTCTTCTCCTCTGCCTTTGAGATCCTGCTTTTTGTGCCCGCATCCTCCTTGGCTCTCCCCTTTGCCCCAGTCTCCCTCCCCTTCCCGGGTGTGTCATCCTTCCATTTCCCTTTCGCCTCCTTCTTTCCCTTCCCTCCCTCCTCGCCACCACCTCCCCTACTTCCTCGGACGCTTACAACTTTCTCCACCTCCTCCACCACCGCCACTGTCACTGCTGCTTTTTCTTGCTCCCGCTGCTTTCCCTTCTTCTCTGCCATGGGTTTGGCCTTGGTTTCCTCACTTGCACCCGAACCCTTGCCCTTCTCCTCACTTGATGTACCAGCACCCTTTCCCTTTTCCTCTGAGCCTCCAGTCTTCCCCTTCTCTTCTGTTGCTTTCTTCTCCAACTCCTTCTTCTCTGTGGATGTGGATGTTTTCCCGGATTCCTTCTTCTCCTCCTCAACTTTGGCAACCACTGTATCCTCCTTCTCCTCTGGTTTCGCCTCCTCTGACTTTATTTCTGTCTTTTTGGATGAGGCAGCAGCACCAGACTTGATGTGAATAAAAAAAGAAGTGTTAAAACATACGTGAAATGAAAACCCCATTTGCACAAGGGTTATTTTTTAAACAACAATATTCAATAGTATGTATGATCTCACAGCAAAAGATTCTACTGACTGAGATGACAAGACAATGAGTCCAGAGCATGCTAGATACATGGAATTACAGCCTTCAACATTTCTCTGCATTGAAAAATTCAAAAATGTTAATAGATTACTAAAGTAATAATGAAAACTTCGTTGCAATTTTCCACAGTTAAAACTTTATTGCCGACCATGGTTTCGATACACTGTATCATCTTCAGGTGAGGAAAAATACAAGGAGAAGGGATATATATACACAAGTTACAAGAAGGGGTGGCAGGGGAGGAGGGAGCGGGGGAAGGGGGGGGGGTTTGTCATAAAAGGAGAAAGGCAGGAAAAACCAATGGAACCCCCGAAGTGCGGGCAGCTCACTCTACGGGGGGAGGAGGGGGGGGGAAGGTGTCGTCATGAAGGGCACTGAGGGAAGTTAATGGACAAAAGTGGGGAGGGGCAAGAGAGGAACTGAATGTCGTTAAGTAGCTCTATCTTCTGGTTTCTCCGTTGGATAATCTCTAAACTCTCGAGAGCGTCCAATTTCTTGCTCTTTTTGAATTTGTGCAACGGCTTAAATTCAAAATCCGGGGAATGGTTCTTCTCCAAAAGGTGGGTGGCAAAGATGGATGTGGTGTGGCCTAACGTATAACATTTCCGATGCTCCTTGATGCGTGTGGCGAAATTTCGTCCAGTCTGTCCCACATAAGTCGCATTACATTGGCACTTTAATTCATAAACACCACACTGTTTTTCGATGTCAAATTTATCTTTGTTTAAGCAGAGTGCTTTTGATATGGAAAAAGGGGTGTAAAATGAAACACGGAATTTATCCTTGGGTAGAATGTTGGCAATTCTATAGGACAAAGAGTTTGAGAAGGGGATTTTGCACCATTTACGCGAGGGGTTGGAGTATGGCAGGAGGGTTGTGTGGAGCTCGACGGCACTTTTTCTCAGTTTTTTCCCTTAATAGGGAATCAATGAGGTCGTCGTTGTAGCCATTCCTCTCTGCAATGAACTTGATGGTGGTGAGTTCTCGGTCAAAGGAAGTTTTAGGCATTGGAATGCTAATTAATCTGTGAAGCATGCAGTGGAAGCTTGCCAGCTTATGGGAAATGGGATGGCAAGAATCAGAAGGAATCACTAGGTCCGTAAGAGTGAGCTGCCCGCACTTCGGGGGTTCCATTGGTTTTTCCTGCCTTTCTCCTTTTATGACAAACCCCCCCCCCCCTTCCCCCGCTCCCTCCTCCCCTGCCACCCCTTCTTGTAACTTGTGTATATATATCCCTTCTCCTTGTATTTTTCCTCACCTGAAGATGATACAGTGTATCGAAACCATGGTCGGCAATAAAGTTTTAACTGTGGAAAATTGCAACGAAGTTTTCATTATGTCTCGATTCCACAATATCACGCCTGACTCTTCACTTTTCATAGATTACTAAAGAACTCAAATTCATATGACCTTGCAGCTATTGGGTATGGGTTTGTTATTCAAAATTGAAAACAGCTATGGGCTTCGAAGCACCTGTGTCTAGTAAACCTTAGTTTTTTTTAACACGCAGAGCCAAATCTGAGAAGTATATCTTACTCTTTTGGCTCTCAGGGCAACTTTGGTGGACCAGACCCCCAGAGTTAATACAGCACAAATGCCCGAGGATGCACTCTAACCTACACCTTTTGGATGGGCAAGTGGCTGAGTGACCCATTTAACTAACCTGGATGGCATGCTACTAAAATTTTATTTCAGAATATTTTTCTTAGAAGGTAATGGACAATGGAATAAAAATATCAAGCTCATTTTAGCTTCACACAGGCATGGGCAGAACTAAATATAGACCCATCCAGAAAATGAAATCAGCACCTTCCTCAGATTAAGCGCACACAATTTATTTTGGGTGAGATAAAATTACAACCAATTACAGTGATATATTTGTTCAAAGACTAGATTTCACATTCGAAAATGTATGAAAACACAAGCCAAACTTCAAAAAGTCATTTCTTTACAACAACAAGTAACATAAAACTATAACATACCTTTTCTTTGTCATCAGCTTCTTTGCGTTTTGGAGTGTTAATGGGGGTAGCTCTGTCTCTATCACGAATTAAACTACGGCTTGAGCGGTGGCGAGAGCGGCTTCCTCGGGGATGATTCACCATTGTGCAACCCAATTTCCTGTAGAAATCTTCAAAGCTGTGCAGAAATCTGAAATTAAGAAATAATCATACATAATTTTCATGTTACCATCATTGTTAGACATTAACAATGCATTAATCTAAAAAAAAGCACTAATAAACTAACATTAATAACACTTACTTTTTGTATGCTTGTTTGACAAGGTTTGTATTGCTTGTGTTATTTTGACCAAATCCAAGTTTCTGGGAAACCATCTTCCATTGGTTGTGATTGGTGACACGATTATAACCACCAATCTTGTGCACAACCTGCAATATAAATTAGAGGAATTTTTCACAGTCAATGAATTATGAAATTATTATAAAAGGGTTGGGAATGACATGGTAGCACAAGGCCACCACAAAAATAGGAATAATCTTCATGTGAATTCAAATGTAAATACATTTCTAGATTCATGAGCAGGCCAAAGCTACATTTTTTTCTGGATAACGATTTCAGTGGAGATAATTCATAATTGAGGATAATTTGTAGTACAATGCCTGCAGACAATGTAGTCCAATTATTTACATTACAAAAATTCAGTCATACTGTTGATGCTAAAAGTACCTTAAAAGGCTTGGGAAAAAATTAGCTTTCTTGATACAAATAATAATTTATTATCAACACTCATTAGCTGGTTAAGGTAAGTTTTGAATTGATACACAACACTAACTACATCTATAAGTCTAAGTGTCAACAAGCAGCAACACTACCTCTATCACAACTCGTTAAATTTCACATTTCTTCTGCCTCCATTCCATTCAACAGGACTATTCTTTTAGTTTCACTAACTGCTTGGCTAACCTTCAACATTTCATCATTAATCAAAATGCCTCGAGTATACTTCTCTTGCTGTATTTCAATTTTTTCCAAATATTTCTCTTTCTTCTTTAATATGCCTAGTACTTATTCATTCATTTTTCTATCAGTTGCACCATGGCTTCTTTCTATATAAACATGCAACACTAACAGTTCAAGCCAATCTTTAAACCCTCGAGCTAATCTAATCTTTAATGTAGAAAGACATTTGATCACCAACAGTTGACTGACCACTCTTATAGAGAAACATGGATTGCCAGGAATATTAAACTAACAACCTGATAAAATAATAATACACTGCTTCACTGTAACCATACACCACAAATAGAATGCCAACAGTGGTGAGGACAGTGTCATTTCAGTCAAATTAAAAATTTACCATTATCATACAATAAGGAAAGGCTGAAAATACAAGAAAACCATTCTTGGAAATTTAAATGGTTGATTTTAATACTTCCATCATTTAAAAAAAATCAAACAAACAATTGCTGCAGCTAATTTTGTAAAAAATTAATAGAAAATAAGTTAGCTCAAAAAGTATTCACAGAACAAAATGTTTAAACCCATATATCCTTAAATTCACCAAAAGGTACCGCCTCAACAAATGTAACATGAAAGCATTACCTCTCAATGGAGAGAGAAGCAGGGTAGGGACTGCAAAGAATATGAAAGAATAGAAGAATGCTTTTCAAAATGACATATGGGGAATTCTTCTAGATAAAATAATTGGATAGTGACTTTTCCAGAAAATGGAACATCATCAAAATTGATTCAAATAACCATTGTTTGGTTTCTACAATATTTTTTTGTCCTTATAGTGTTTCCAGAGCATATTAACTTTACAACTCTTTTTACTCTTGTGTATAAAATTATATGGCGAGTAGTATTTCCATACCATCAATGAAGTATTTGAACACCACCCTGATTCAGCAATCTAAATTCACTATTCATAGGAAATTTGTATCGCCAAAGATACCATACTATCCTTCACTTTTGACGGCATATACTTTCATTGCGTTAATAATCTAATTTTTGCCTTACTACTGTATAACAACAGCACTCGAACAATATTTATTGAATTGTAGGTATTTTAAGTCATGTATTACTTACCCTCCTTTCATTACCAACACCCAGTAAAAAGGGGTTGATTTTGACAGAAATTGAGTAGAAAAATTCATTCTTGAAAGTAATGATAGAGAGAGAGAATAATGAAGAGAGTAATTTTGATACTAGTGAATGTTCAAACGATATGCCCCCTTTCCCAAAAAATTATTAAGAATTCAAACAAACAGGGAGTGAGAACGCCATTAAGAGCAATTGAATATTTGAAATTTACATATCATGGTGCAGAAAATCTGAATGTTAACTTCATGGGAAATTTCTTTACCTTGAACAATTTATAAAGATCAACATCCTTCATTCCAATAGTAGGCCCTTTGTTAATGGGTGTGCCCCTGTCATCCATGAATTTGTACAATTGTGCAACAAAGTGATCCTTCTCTTCTCTCGGCTCATCATCAGAACTCTGAAATAAAGGTTATGAAAAAATTATAAATAACTCATGCTTTAATCGTAAACATTTACATGATTAAAAGCAGAAACATGAAAGTAAATAAATATTAAAGGTAAACTTGATTTAACATTAATACCATCACTACATAATCATTTTAACAACGCCATACTTCATACTATCAATATAAAAAAATCAAATGCATTAATATTTTTGTGACATAAATTATTTCTAGTCTGAGTTTGGACATCCATTATGATGAAGACTTAAGTATATTTAAATTAAATGGAATAATTAAACATTGAGTTACAAGGCTTCAAAGCAATAATACTTTTCATACAATTTCCTCTTTCCATCACATAATTATTATTCACAGAGAACTTCGGCCATCCATGCATCTAAATCAACACTAAAACCAAAAATAACCTGAATTGATTAGGTGTATTTCTAAAACTAGTGTAGTTTCAAATTATTTGAAGAATATATTTTTCAATCCAAGTAAACCACCTATTCTCACATATATTTGGATACTATTACTGCTAGCATTAAACAATGTATGGCAGAATAAAAGCAGAGTTTACATATATCTACTGCAGTACATAGAACTATGATGGTTAGCAATAGTTTATGTAAGCCGGCCACGGTGGCGGCGGGGTAACATCCTTGCCTGCCAACCTAATGGTTGCGGGTTCGATTCCCACCTAGGTGAATTTTCCTCCACTTAGGGCTTGGGTGCATGTAATTGTCTTCAATGACATGTCTAAGGGTTAGGTGGTAGATGGGACTATTAGTCTCAATATCGCCCAATGAAGTCGATAAATAAATAAAAAATGAATGTATAATTCTCAGTTTGGAACTATCATTTTTCACTTTTGCAAAATGAAATAAAATACTTTTATTCAACAGAGATAATGAGGGAGAGAATTTATTTCTGAAATAAATATCACTATTTGTAAACAATTTATGAATATAAAAATAAACATTTATTTTACATTCCAGATGCAGCTAAGAACCATCAAAATTATTTCAGATGAAAGATTTGGTCAATAATTCAAAATAATTCACAGGAATGACTTTACACTTACATCTGAATCTGATCCTGCTTCTGAATTGCTGTCGCCACTGCTTCCATCCATTCTAAACAGCAACTCCCGATCCCAGTGAGGTGGCAGCTCATCTCTGTCTAGAAATTGGAGGGCTTTCTCCACAGCTGAACCATCAAGAGGAATATTACATAGAAAATGCTTATATTTGTTCAATGAAATGGCGAAAATTTCACAAAAATGTCAAATGAAGATGATTAATTCCTTTAACCAGAAGGAAAATTACTGGAGAGTGGTTTTCCACATAAAAAACTGCTTATCACACAAAACGTTCTAAGCTGATTGACCAAAAACTAACTCCGTCTCCTCACACACAACTTTTCACTGATTTCTAATTTCAATGATTTCTAATAATACAATCGGAATTCTAAATTTTGGGATTCTGCTTGGAAAAAATATTGGGTCACAATTGATTATTAATTACAATGCTAAACGAAGCAACAGGGCACCAAGGTAAATTTAAAGATATTCTGCCAAACTTCCAGCTTGTTACATAACTAGCTACATCTTACTACAACTAGCTTACATCAGTTCATCGGAATTAAAATGTATCTCTCAAATAAAATGTATCACTGTAGGAAATCCAGAGGAATAAAAACCAGTACTCACCAGCCTTCAATGTGTTGTTGTCCACTTTCGCACCAATCTCACGTGTGAATTCAGTGGCCTCTTTCTTAGGAACTGTAAAACTAAAAAGCAATAGAACACAGTCAAAATCTAAAATTAGAATCAAAATGTGATCTAACATTAAAACAAAAAATGTGGGTTTTGATTTGGATGAAATAATGTTTCACATTTTTGAAGAATTATTTTTCTTAAGTTCAAAATACATTAAAACAGTATATGCATTGTCAGAATTTATATTTTCAAGCAAATAACCACATTTTTATCATGACCCATACAATTTTGCTATTGCCACTATGTATGAGTTACACCGTATTTGCACGAGTTCAAATTTGGGTGTTCCCATTAATGGCATCACTATTTGCTGGATTTAAAAAAATTTCACATTTCTAAAACAGTTACCAATGTACATCAGGCTTTATGAAAAACTAGTAGTAGTTTTGAGGGGAGGCGACCGACAGCTAAGGTCATTTGCGCCATAGGGGATGGACAGGAAAGGATGAAGGGTGGAGAGAAACCCGGCGTCGGCATTAACCTACTCTTAACGAAAGGCGCCAAGGGGTCCTCAGCTTAACGTCCCACCCGACGGACGGCGTACTCACTCAAAGTGCCCTCCACAAAGCACCTCAAGTAGGGATCGAGATACCTCTGAAAAATATTCAACACCGCCGGGAGTTGAACCCGCGCCCTCAGGGTGGGAAGCCAGTACGTTAGCCCCCGCACCATCACGATCCCATGAAAAACTTTTGACTTTGCTTATCATATTTACACCTAAGAGAGCCAGGAGAGAGCGGTAATGTGACGGTTTTAACAATTTGTATAGGGTGGGCACTATTTACGGAAATGTGTACAACTTGAACTCATAATCTTATCCTTTCGATTTGTGCTACAAAATGAATAAATTGCACAACTAGGAGTTTTGTAATTTATGCATTGTAATAAAATTAGAGGGATGTCTATGTATTCATATCGCACACATGTTAAAAACATGGGGAATGAAAATGACTTCGACCCAAACATGATGACTAGGGAAAAATGCAAGAACTGGTGACTGAAGATGCACGACATGTGGACTCGTACCTCAATACAACAGATAAAACCACATTAAGTATTGCAATTATCCTGCACAGAAATGGAAATAAAAGGCAAAAAAGAGCATTTACAATTGAGGGTAAAATAAAAATTTAGGAACAAGTTGATTCTCAAGATAGAATTAGTCTTGATATGGTGAAACATCTACCATTGCAGGTATCTGAACTGAATACAGTAGTGAAAATTGCCATTTGATCCTGAAACATGCAAACCAGTGTGAGCATTTGTCTAAACAAATGTCAACAATTCGAAGCATGAAGAATTACTGAAAGAGTGGTTTTTAAGCGATAGATCGTCAACTATCCCTGTGAAATGCATTATCATAAGATAAAAAGTATTGCACATTCCTACAAGATTGGGAATCAAAGATTTCTCAGCGTCCAATGGTTGGTTGGATAGGTTTACAAATAGGCACAATCTTGTATACAAGGCTGGTGTGAGGAAAAAGTAGAAGTGTTGACGTTGAGGCTACAACTCAGCGGAAAGTGTCAGAATTTAATAAACTTCTTGAAAGCTATAACCCAAAATGTGTTCTCAATGCAGACGAGACATTTTTTAAGGTGCTGCCAGCAAAAACACTGTGCTTCAGAGGTATTCAATGTCATCGACATATGCTGAGCAAACAAAGGCTTGTTGTCTTATTAATCGCAAATGCAGATGGAAGAGAGCTGTCTCAGCCACAAGTGGTTGGTAAATCAAAGTCCTAGATGTGCCCTAAGTCAAATATGTACCTATGTTTCCCAATAGATAGACGACATATTCCAAAAGAAGAATCACCTCAGAAATATCTGAAGATGAGCTTCATGCTCTGGATGCTAAAATGGTCTCTCAGAACAGCAAAATCTGCTGTTTATGGATCAGTATCCAGCCCATCCACCAAATGCACACTTGAGAAATTTAGAGTTACAATTTTTCCCACGAATTTCACTAATGGTCTCCAACCACTTGATTTAGATATAGTTAACTAATTGGAGGTAAATTACTGAAGAATGATTGTACAGTAATTCATGTATCTGCATGATTGTGGTAGGAATATAAAGGTAATCAAATTGTAAGTACTGCATGCTTTACACTGCATATCATGGACTTGGAAGGGAGATTAGAATCCTATAATGTACAACTGCTTTAGGAAGGAAGGATTTTATGTGAGCAGTGGTGAAATTCCAGCTGAAGTTATTCATAGTGTTGAAAATTCTATAGATTTATAATTCAGTCATTAAGCATATAAAAGTGAAAATTCTCCTTTTCCCACTATTTACATTTTCCATATTTTATACTTTTTCTGGGATTCCTAGAAAAGTTTAAATAAGGGGTTTTACTGTGTCATAAATATATCTGCTCCACCAGAGAGACTACTGCTCAATTGCAATTGTAACAAAATAGTAAATAAAGAAAGTTACTAACATCAAATTTGACCATGACATTGACTCAAACAAGAAAATAACCTAAGTTAACACTGATTCTGAAGACATATGCTTTCATGACTTAATATGGTTGCTAATGATTCGAAATGGTATTCAGGAAGACTGTTTGAGCATTGAAGTCTACTTACTATCTCCCATCCTTGAAGGACCTCACAAGATACTCGTCCTTCACTCGGATCCTAACGGTGTCCTGTGCAGTAGGGGCAACCACCAACCCAGGGAACCAGTTATCCTTCTGCTTCTTCCGCTCTCCAAGCTCCACGCACACCACCTTACCAATGTCCACTTCCTTTTCCTCCTTCTTCTTGCCCTTGCGTGCTGTAGAATCTTCTTCATCTTCACTACCATCATCACTGGTTGACAAAAATCACAATTTAGTTTCTATACCTTCACACAAAACATACCATCAAACAATTTCAGCATTTATAATAGCTTACAGTGATATTTTCAAAAACAATTCACCCATATAGATTAATGGCATATTTAAGTGACATAAATATTTTTCTGATTCCAGACCCATACTACTAAAGCTTCATTCTTGAACACTGTCCAATTATGATTACTGCCATTTTACAAACCAAGGGTTTTAAATTTATTTAATAAAATACTAAAATTTGAGATGGCGACCAAGATGATGACTTCTGGACTTAAAAGGCAAAAAATAGATCCACTGGGTCAATTTAACAATACAAAAAACCATCAAGTCAGTCCTAACACTTTCCAAAGTCATTCAATGACATAAATGTGAATACAAGAACTAACTGGCTCCATAGAACCAACCAAGGGAACTTACTGTGTCTGACGGCTTCTCCTTCCCCTCCGACTTCCTCCAATGACAGGATTACTGAAATGCTCTGGATGTGTGAGTGGCAGTTGGTCCAATGTTTCACTTTCAGCAAAATGACGACCACTCTTGAGGCAGAGAGCTGATCGCCTTAGGGTGGTGATGTCCCCATCATCAAACACTGTAAAATAGCAAACAACAACATTCATAGGAGGCATCCTATCAAAAGGTTATCCTTTTCTGCATATCTTTCTGTGGTTGTTGACTATCTTCAAAGATCAAACTCTCACTAAAAAGTATGCAAATGATAATGTTATTGAACAAAAAACTTCACATTGTTTATTCATGGAAGCAAGACAAAGATGCACTGAAGAACAAAATAAATTCATCGAAAAAAAAGATGAAAGATTCAAGGAATACTGAACAATCGAGTACGAAATAAAACTGATAACAAAGGGATGGATTTCAAACATCTATAACACTCGAATCAAATAAATAAATATAATGCATCGGTAACAGCATGGGAAAACTAACACAAAGGAAAAGAAAATTCCTCAAATAATGAATAAACTCTAATCCTTAGAATTGTCAGTTTTTAAGTCATAGCCTTAAGAACATGTTAATATATAAGCAGTGAAGTAAAAATAACTCTATATTCTGTTCAATGAAGTAGGCAGCAGACATTAATAAATAAATAAATATTAAAATATTCCTTTTGAAGTAAAAGATTTAGTGTATGAAAATGAAATTTTTAAGGACAAATTAATATATTTTACCATGCATAGCTCACAAGGTAGATCATCTGGAATGAATAATGAGCAGAGGTTTGTATCCAAGTGATGTCCCTGGGGACCGGGTCAACTTATGAGACAAAGTGGTGCAGGAAAAAGAATGATCTGCCTAACTCTGAAATTCTTATTAAAAATATCATAGGAGACTAGAGACAGTCAAATGAAAACTGAACACCTACCATAACACAGTCCGCTAAAATTTTTACATATTGGTACTGCCATCGCTGGGGTAGGAGAACTGCATAGTGAAAACTCACAGGCACATGTTTTTGGGTTATCTCCTTGTTGGTGCGTGTACTGGTCATTGTAGTACGCGTTCAGTTTTCCTTTAAATACCCCTGATTTGAGGTGAGGTCTGTGCCACCTCTCAAAGAAACCTTCAGATTGAATACTGGCATTTATGTACATGCCACAATCACAGAATCATATCACATCCTGTGACTTTAAAATATTAATGGTTGCAGCATCGTAAAAACAGAGATTTTAATGCTTGACAAGTTTTAACTTACAAAGAAATAACTGCGGAGTTACACTTAGTTGATGATAAAATTTTGGAAGAAAGGAAATAAGTCACATTGATGATATTGGATCTAAAACCAAGGGACAGATATAGAAGACTACAATGCAACAAGACCATGAAATTTATAGGGACAAAAACAGGAATAAAAGGAAGGATTTTGCTTTCCGCGATTAACCTGGCTTATCAGCAATAAAAATGTAAACAAAATAGTTTTTAGAATAGCTCAAACAAAGAAAGTATTCTAACAAAACAGAAGTCCACCAATAGCTTACAGAATGGTCCTCAATGTGAGAAAACACTGCATAATAACATAAATATGAATCATAATCCCTTATGGTACTAAGGCACCGACAAGAACAGCAGCAGAGAAGAGTGGATTGAAAAATATGAAGTTACTGTAGAATAATTATGATTTCATGGGCAGAACAAATCTTCAAAATTTTGTAATGGGTTAAGTGAAGAATTAACTCTTGACAACAAGACAGCAGAAACAGACTCAGGATCACAGCCTTCAGAAAATAATACTGGGAAGATAAATTGTTATGTAGAGCAGCAGAAGAGAATATATCAAATACAAGTACCCATAGCATATATAAAAATGGGTAGATGTCATAAGTGAGGAAGAAATTAGGTGACTACATCATTGAAGAAACCAAAAAATTCAATGAATTAATGACAGCTGAAGCTGCTCAATTGTGCACTTGATGTTAAAAATATGGTAGGGAGTATTATTATGGTGGATTATTAAAATAATGTTATACATACTACACATAACAGCGTGAAAAAGTATATCTTACCAACAGTATACTGACTACAATCTTGAATTTTTGTAATACTGGCTTCAACAAAATCCTTTTTCTCGGGATGCTTTGCTTCCACCGATGAACCCGACTGAAATAAAAGGAATGAGTATCATGATAAGAAATAATACCATAAACACACATCAGAGCACAAAATGCTACGTTTTAAAATCAAGTTAATTTACTATTAATCACAAAAAGAACAATCTGTTCAAACAAAATTTTAGTGATGCAATCATGAAATCTTTAAATGAACACCTATGCATTATAAAAAATAAAATAGATTCCACAGTTAAAATTATGCTTGGAAATATTTTCTTGGATTTCATGTAAGCATACTTACAATCGCTAATCTTAAAATATTATTTTGAAAATATCAGAAATTTTTAGGAAATAACAATGAAAAATGGAAAACAAATATTAAAATGTTTGGGAATGCGGTATCTCAAAACTAATTTACCTTCTCGTAAGCTTTCATAGTATTTAAAGGAATGGTAATATACAACTGAGCAGTAGTTTGAAATACACAGAAAACTACTATTTCAAATAACCTTGAAAGGGCCCATTGAATTTATACTCACCTAACCCAATAAAAAGAGCACAGTTCTACAAAATGCAGTCAAATGAAAGTTCCAGTAGCAGTTAGTCTGAGATCAAATGTTCATGCCATATGTCAAACTGGTACCATAACATCTTCACAGGTTGCACATTCGCATTCCAAGCTCTTGCAGAAGTGTTTCCCAGCTAGGAACTCCTTGCATCATCAGTTTGCAATCAAGTTAACTGAACCATACATTCCATATGTCATCAAATTTAACCAAAATCCATTATTTCTGAATAAGTGATCGGCTACGAAGTAATGCGTTTCTAGTTTGTCGTAGTAAGTTTCAGTTTTGCAGAACCGATAAAACGGAGAATGGCTACCGTACTAGATAACATTGCGACCGCACACGATAACGTAATGAGATCTAGATAAACTTCTGAGGCGAGCGACAAATCACGGTAGTCCAATACTCCCTCACGACGCCGGCTCCAAGTGAAAGACCCGCCCACGGGCAAGGGAGATAAATTCACATCGGTAGCCTACTTACACCACCCACAAGTGTTTATACTCAATGCGGCCAAGAACGGCTTCACAAAGCACCTGGCATCTGACACTTGATTTATTACTTACATTTGCAAATATACTTTGAAAAACAATCATATGGTTGCTTTCACGCCTCCTCGGAGACCCCGCATGTATTAGGCCTTGGTCACGTACGACTAATATTCAGATCCTAACGCGGATTCTATTTAGGAAGACAATTTCGCTTTCAATCACACATCAGCCTGAGCAGACACACGATTTGAAGATGAGCGGATAAAATAAATGGAAAGATAGGACAAGCACTCCAACATCTGCTGATTGATTCTCCAGGACCCCTTGAAGGAGTGGAGGACGAAACGACTGGCTTGTAAGGAAAATCCAGTTAGGATAATGTTAAGAAAGCTTTGAATTGTAGCCAAAGAGCAAAACACTTTAAAATACTCTTGAGTTTGGAAATGTTCATTCCCTAAGTTAGGCATTTATTTGAGAGAAATGACGACTGTCACCAAAGATGGTTACATTCACGTTCCCCGTTTTCCGCCCCAAGGCGCATTTAACGCGCGCTAATGGCTACTTAATGGCACAGCGAAAGATCCAATTAAGTTCGTACTTACCCTGAGCGTTCCACGGATCTGGTCATCAGTGACGATGGCTGTACCAAGGCCGAGCTTGAAGGTCACCTGGTTGAAAGAGATGACAAAGGATAGGCAGGTCAGTCAGCAGCCGTGAGGAGAGGCGCGACCTTCCGCCTTCACGCGCCGTAGCGTGTTTTTCACGAGCGTGATTGGCGGCAGGTACACAAGCCAGTGGTAAGCTAAGAAGCTAACTGAGGAGATATCTTCCCCCTTACACTAGGGCCTCCGTTGGACGATGGGATATTACACGCCCGACGACGTACTCCCATGTTTTTATACATTAACCCTCCCAGTAGTAGTGTAACCATTTAAGAAACTACATTAAACAATCACTGAATAAATGTTGAAGGTAACAATACTATATTTTGGTGTTTCTATAGCTGTAGTCATTTTAAGCCCTTACATAATGATCGCATTCCACGGAAACATGCCGCACTTGAGTGATTCGAGCTAATGACACTGTCAATTAATATTCAACATTCGCTAGCGAGAAAAGAGGTGACCACGGCAGTCCTGATACTAGCCCACAAAAGTTCAAAATGAACTATTTTACAACTAACACATTTGTTACTTCGCCAACTAGGTCTATAACAATCCTTTTAAACACTCAAGCATTGCCTCAAATTTCCATTAAATACAGTACGTACGTAATCAACACCAACTTATTTGATTCTTGATTCTGACCAATGTTTTCCCCAACCATTACGATCGCTATCAACTTATCCACTGGTGGAAATTTAGTGATAAACAATACCTTGCCTTGTTTGAAAAACACTTAATTCCAATAATTTTCTACGCCGCAACGGAATTTTCATTCTATTCAATTACTGACCATTAATTTACCCCGGAAGCTACAAGGACATGGAAAATGAAATGCATGAAAATGAGTGTATAATTCTCACATTTTTAGCAGACAAGCAGCTTCATCCTCATCGTTGGGCATATTTCAGTAATATCGATAAATCATTAATACCTCTAAAGATGGTCATCGTAAGACAATGACATGGATATTATTGTCATTTTTTTATTTTACGTTTCCTGGGGCGATATTGTCCGTCCGTTGGCGAGTCCCTACTTCCACGTAACCCTTAAAACATTACGAAAGACAATCACAAACATCCATGCCCTGACGGAGGAAAACCCACCTAGGAGGGACTCAAACCTTCGGATTGGCAAGCGAGGGCGTTACCCCGTCGCCCCCGGAGTCGGCTGATAAAACCATTGCATCAGGAATTATCCCATTACTTATGCAAAAGCAATGGTGCATTCGGTCATGCCATGGGTCTCCCACGACAACGTTAGGGGTATTTCCAAAGAAAGTAATTCAAATTTAAGAACTCCCTTTCCATAATCGTACCCAGTTATACGATATATGGCATATCCGTCGGACGAGATACAAAGCAGCTCGATAACACAAGTTCGCAGTTGGGTTGGTAGGGCTGCCTTCTTCGGTTCCTCAAACCTTACTTGGAAAGGGCAAACTAAATACCCGAAAGGACAAACAAAAGTGTACATCCTGAAACGTCCTCATGTAGGGTAGCGTGGCAAGCAATTTTCGGTGGGGAAAAATCACAGTGAGTGTTACACTATTGAGACATTCTTTCCATATTTGGGGGCATCATATAGTATTACTGAATGATGAGGTCTCACCCGTCGCAAAAGAGGAAATAAACGTGGCACGGAACTTAACAAATAGCGCTTCCAATAAAAACTCACTACCCTTAACGCTTTGTTTCAAACGCGTAAATGCATCAAAAGAGAAGTAGCATCTAGCATTTAGACAATGAGTGCTATAATATTCATATTTAATTATATAAACCACCACTGCAAGAAATCGGAAGCTTGGTTCCATAGGTGAGGGTTAAGCTCACCTAAAAATAAAACCTACGGCCTTTGAAATTCACTCATCAGGATTGAGGGAGCCAGTTCCCTTCCTGGGTCGTCGCCGCCTTGCCATGTAGATCTGGTATCTAGTGAATCTGCTGGGATAAAGCTAGGGAGTGCCCCTAGTCACCGGAAATCGAACCCGGCCCTCCGGTTATTGGCAGAATGATTTCTATAAAAGAGGCCAATACGAGGTCTTTCTACCAAAAAATAGAAGTGCCTAACCTAAACAGTTGGAATTTGTGGCGTTCGCGTAAAAAGCATGGGAATATCGAGCATTTGAAGTCATTGGTGGGACTATATAGCGTATTTACGAACTGAGACCTAATTCGCTGATACACTTTTTGATATTATTAATTTTCGTAAACATTTTTTTACGCAAAAAACGGGTCTTAGATGAATTTTCTTCACAAGCATTTCCTTCCGAGTCCATGCCACGTATTACGCAGCCTAAAAACAATGCATAGAACAATTCTCTTCTACTTTTCATTCACAATATCAATAGGAACCTAAGAAAAACAGATGAATAACGATGGATGCCTCGAATTGAACCTATTTAGAATGTACTACTGGAGAAAATCGTACACGTTGGGAAAATATAATCCCAATGAGCCACAACGCTCGATGCAAACATTATGTAAAGTACGGCAAGTGAGAACATTTTACTACACCACGACAAAGGACCATAGGCTATGAATGAATCGACTCCATGTCAGCGGGGATAGTATGAGGCCAATGCGTTGGATTTCATTCAAACCTTGCCCGATTAAAAAATTAGCTGAAAAAATATCTACATCCTATCTACATGGGTGGGTCGCGGTAGTCCAAGGGTAGAGCGTAGGAATACTGACTGGAGGGCCCGGGTTAGATTCCCGGGCAAGCCTCTCTGGGCGCCGGCAGCTCCACCTAAGCTATGTGATTTTTCGGGTACCAGATCTTCCTGGGAAACCATAATCGGCACAGGGGAAAGAACTGGCCCCCTACCCTGATATGTGAATTTAACACACCGTCGGACTTAGCACTGGGTGACCTCAACTATCACCTACCAAATCAACCTTTGGGTTAATTACTGTGTAAATGGTTTTTTTATCTACGTGGGTGGCAGAGTTTCGGTGGATTTCCTCGTATTACGCGCCTAGATTAGCTCTTTGAAAGCGCCTGGACCTCTAACGGCGAATCATCGAAGTATGTACCTAATCGAATTGTTATCAAACAAATAATCTTTCTGCCTCGCAAGTCCTCGAGCGTACGACCCCAGACAATTACTTCAGATTGAAATTTCAATCCTATAGAAATGACAGCAGAGCTGGAATTTTTCCTTGAATAAAAATTAATGAAAAAAAATCTCAGGCGATAACTGCTAAGCACGAAGGTCGCGGCTGGATTCCGACAGGACGCGGCAGATCGAAGGCGCGTAATTATGAAACCACGCGAAACCGGCGAACGAGACGGACGGCGTGATGTGGCCGAAGCGTATGCAACAGTGTAAGTTCTTTTGCCACAACAGAGGAAGATTCGCCATCTAAGCAGCTCATTGGAGCCTCTCGGGATTCAGGTCTCATCGATCTTCCGGGGAAAAACGATCGAGAGCGGGGTCACGTGGCAATCCAAATGACGGGTCAGGGTCATGAGTTATAGCCGCCTCTCGGAGCGCTTGAAAAGAGGTTACGACTGAAACACCGAGAGGGTTCTCCCACTTCTCTCTTTTAAGCAACCGAATTCAGGTGATGGCGTCGTCTGGAGAGAAAGTGAGATCGGTCGAGAGAGCTGTGGGAGTGAAGGGAACGAAGGGGAAGAGTTTCGCGCGGGCACACACCACGGGCGCGACTGCCTAGGCGGAGGCCTTGAGAGTGCACGTTTCGGACATTTAAACTGCCGAGCAAATAAAATCATGAAATAAAAACGGGAAGACGGCGTGGCCGCCAGAGATTTTGATGATTGAGAACGGCATCGAGACTACCGTCTATGCGAAATGGAGGACGATGCTGATACCCAATGAGCGGGGTGAAAAACAGGACTCATCTGTAAGCTTCCATTTCATCTTAGAAAACTGGGTATCCATCAGGAAATAAACCTTAATATTGCCCGCGTACATCTGACCTGAGGTAAAACCTTTCACAAGAACAGCGACTGATATTAACAAGGTTTATAAACCGATTGGATAAAATTAACATTTCCTCAATAGAAAAAGAGAATTCAGGCGTGAATTTTGATAGCATCATTACTTTATTTCTTTTAATTACCGCCATCCTCTTCATATTATTTTTAAATTCGAGGGCTATACATGAATATAATTCATGCAATTTTCAGGCTATTAAATGTGGTCAGTATTTTTTAACCTGTACCAAACCCCATGCCCCTTTCTTTATTGAAAATTTAAAAAAAATTAAATGCTCCTCCTAACTCAAAATACATGCTATAGTTTTAATTCACATCTCTGGCCAAAATTTTAAGCATATAGCTTTTTCTATTTTATTTGAACATATACCTTAACTAATATTGAAAAAAGAAGTAGGATGAGGTGTATTAACACAGAACAAGCTACGGACAGAATATTGCTAGTAGAGATAAAAGCAGACCCGACTAACTTGGTAATTGCTCAGCTATACATGCCATAAAGCAATCATAAGGAGGAAGCAGTCGATAGGATACACGATCAGTTAGAGGACATAATTGCGTGTGTCCCTACAGGGAAACATTTGATAAAGATGGAGGATTGGAATGAGATGATAGGCGAAGGTAAAGATGGTGATGATATGGGGGGCTAAAGTTTAGGTACGAGGAATGACCGGGGGCGAAAGCAATTAAGTATTGTGGAAGACAGGGGTTAGTCATCACCCATGGATCACAAATGAGAAGATTATAAAGACGGAAGAAAATGGCAGAATGTAAACAAAGAGTAAGTCAAAAGGAAGTTCAAAGGGTTATATAATAAATTGAGACAGGAAAAAAATAAAGCAAAAGAAACATGGTGGAAGATGCAATGCAAGGATATGGAAAGATTGCAGAAGAAGGGCGAAATCAGTGTGCTATACAAGACGGTTAAGACACTAACAGGAAGTAAGAAGGGAAGATCTGTTCTAACAGTTAGCGATAAGTCAGGAAAGATATTAGTTGAAACAGAAAAGATCGAAGAGAGATGGAAGGAATATATAGAAGAACTGTACGGTAAAGAACTTAGGCTAAAAAGGTAGCCATAGAAAAGGAACATGACGTAGAGGAAGATAGCTTCCGTCCATGTATAATCGACAATGAGATAGAAAGGGCATTAAGGGAGATGAAATCAAATAAGGCTGAGGAGGCAGACAGCATTCCTGCGGAACTACTATAAGGCTTAGGAAAATGTGGCAGGAGGAGACTATTAGGACTGATTCGTTGCATCTATGAGGAAGGAATCTGGCCAGAAGACTTTGTGAGATCAGTTTTAGTCCCTATTTCGAAAAAGGTAAAGGCTACATCATGTGAAGACTACAGAACAATAAATTTGATGTCCCACGCGGCTAAAGTGGTTTTCAGGACCATCAACAAAAGGATGAAGAGCAGGGCAAATGATTACTTAGGGGATGACCAGTTTGGGTTTAGGAAGGGGAGAGCTACGCGTGATACCGTTGCAGGAATGAGATAACTAATCGAGAAGAATATAGAATACAATCAGTACGTATTTGCCCATATTGTAGATTTCAAAGGTTTGAGTGAGTGAAATGGTGTAAAACTAATGTGTACAGGTATATCGCAGAAAATAGGAATAGATTGGGGGGACAGGAGGCTAATCCGCAACCTGTAGATGTCTGAGACTTCTCAGGTGGGAGAGGTGAACGGAGAGTCCAGATGGGCTGTGTTAGGAAGAGGTATAAGGCAGAGTTACCCATTATCACCGGAATACTTAACGTATCTCGGAAGTGTTTTGGACCAACATGGTCGAAGTAGTAGGGACGTAAGGAGACGAATTGCACTAGGAAAAGAGGGTTTCACAAGGAGGGAGAGATGTTGATTAAGGATATTAAGAAAAGTCTCACCAACACTTAGATATGGAGTATAGTTATGTATGGCATGGAAACATAGTCACTGAAGCAGGATATTAAGGGGTAGATAGGAGGCTTTTGAAATGTGGGTGTGGAGAAGAATGGAGAAGGTGAAATGGACCAAGAAGAAAACAAATGAGGAAGTACTGGGTATGTTGGGTGAAGAGGGGGGTTTGCCGGGAGAAATCCCATGGAGGCAGGAAAAATGGATGAAGGGCGTATTGACCAGAAGTGGGACGTTGAAGACTATTAAAGAGGGGAGAATGTAAGGCAAATGAGGTAAGGGTATGAAAAGGATACTGATTTTGGAAGGGATGAAGGGAGGAAGGAATTACACAGAGATGAAGAGGGACTTGATGTAGAGTAGGTTAACGGATTGTGCTTTGTTAGGAGTCACAAAATTTATATTTAGTAGTTGTGCCCATCCAAAACCTACCTTAAACAGTAGATTACTTAATAATAAATAATAATGTAACTTAACACCTTATAGAAGAGTGAGCTATCAGAAGAAAATGAGCAATTTTTCAATACAATAATTTTATGATTCAATTTAGTGTAGTTTCAGAGAAATAGGCCATTGAATAAAGCGAGGGAGGTAGATAAACTAAAACCATAAGACACTTTGTGCCCAAAAATACATGAATGTATACTAGTATTCACAGTAAAATGCCATGATATCTCACACCCCTCCTTCTCATTTAAGTCTTCTATATTGGCCCCAAAATGTCACAACTAGACACATGCCTTGTATTTATAACTGCTTTACATAATCATACAATGTCAAGATCATCTACTACATAACCAGGGACATTATGAAAAATAACATAATAACTCTAGTTATGAAAGAGCTGATTATGCAAATGCACTATTAGGTAAAACAGGTTTACCGTCTGTTTATTTCTCTGAAGTGGGATAGGTCAATTATGTAGTGACTGGCATTGGTTTAACATGGAACCAATATTACTTGCATCAAAGCAATGCAATAAAGGGATTACATTGTAAAAAGATGAACAATCTTTGGTGGCTTTAGTCCCTAAGAGCTAATGTCAGTGGTTTAAAAATTATTCATTGGCTATTTCAAATAAGGATTCAAACTCAAGAGATCAAAATAATTATATAATTCAAAATCAAATAGCAACAAAAAATACATCCCCATGAAAGGCAATTTGACCTATCTTGGTAAGTATACTGAAAAATACTTAATTGAAAAAGGTGACTATTCTTAATGGATTCTTAGAAGCTTATGTTTGGGAGTAACCAACAAGTACAACTATTGGTATAGAACAGTAATAAATTTTATTCTGCTCCATATGCCTAGATGAAGCATATACTTATGCTATGCAGTCTCAATAACTATCAATTATCAACTATAAAATCTCAGATGGATTATATGAAATAATTTTTCCCAAAGCTGTGAAGATTTTTTACACCACCCTTTCTATTTTCACTCACAGTGGTGTAAAAAACCTTTTACAGCTTATGGAAAAATTATTTAAAATAATCAACCTGAAAAGAGGTCGTAAGAAGCTGAATTTATTCTTACCAAGAAAAGTTCATTTACAGTGTTGCATAAAAAGTCAAGTAAAACACTAACCAAGGAAACATGGAGTGGAACAAATTCCAAAGTAACTGCAGGAGATGCCGTAACAGCGACTTTTAATGGAGTCATCTGCTAATATGCATTTCAATGCAAAAATCATTCGCCTTGACAGGGATTCGAACCCGGATCCCTCAACGTCTGGTTGAGTGTTTTAGTCAGTTAAGCTATCAGAGTTTAAGAGGACGTCTTGATAGCTAACTGGCTAACGCACTCGACCGGACATTGAGGGATCCAAGTTTGAATCCTGAGTCAAGGCGAATGATTTTTACACTCTGTAATTGCTGCATTGAAATGGAGTGGAAAAATTATAGGGGAAGGCATAGGATTAACTATGAGAAACAGGCCACAGAAAATGTCAGTGCAAGGAGTTAGGATAGAATGAATAGATTGTAAGAGAACAGAATAGTTAGGAGAGCTGCTACAGACAAACGATTAGATTGATAACCCGTAATGATGATGAAAGTAAACAATCAAAAGATGCATGAAATGAAAAAAAGAGGATCTCCATGCTTAACTTTGACTGAACTTTAAGCTTCACGTTATTCACTTTGTGTATTTAAATATCAGTTCTATTAAGAGAATCATTTCTCCCGATTAACCTTTCCAAATTTCACATTCTGGATTGCCCCTAAAGAGCGTCTTTCAAAGCCTTTTTATGCCATTTAAATATCACAGTGAAGGACATTCAATTCTATTAAGTCCAAACAATAGTGAAATAAACTATTGCCCCAAACTCAATTGAAATCAATAAATTTTTGTTAAACACATACAAATTTTTACTTTAAGCAATAAAACTGATGCACATTGCAGCACTACACAGAACATGTGTTAATATAGCTAGCAGAGCAGTAAACCTTAAAAATGTTTCATGAGGTATAAAATGAAATGAATATCCACTTAATGTTGAGGGAAAGCATAAAGCACCGATT